>NC_143576.1:194814204-196186443 GCF_048544385.1 Mastigoproctus giganteus | reverse complement strand
TTTCATTTTTTGTGTGAGGAGGGGCTTCTTCTTAGGACAACGGGCTACAAGTCCATTTTTGAAGAGGCATCTTCTGACTGTTACTGCACTTGCTACCACTCCTGTATGTTTTCCCATGGTTCTTTTCAGCTCAGACAAAGAAGTTTTATGGTTTTTAAGGCATAAGCACTTCAAAACATGGTCCTGTATTGGCATAGAGGCTCGTTTGCATCTGGTTCCTTTTTTTTACTATCAGCAGAACCAGTATTCTTGAGTTTGGAAAGAAATCTACTCACTGTCGGTTGATTACAAGACACTCTATAAGCAATATGATGGGAAGAACATCCTTCCTTACGTAAAGCAACAATAGCACTCTTTCTTCGTGGCGTCAACTGCACATAACTTGCCATCCTGACACAAGCAAAGAATGACTGCAACTCTTGCAGAGCGTACTTATATAGCTGAAAGTAACAGCTGATGCAATATTACATCGTCACCCATGCATGTCAATCTTATCTGATGCAATCTGTAAGAAATATTGCCATATACTTACGTTATTCGGACGACAATTACAATTTTAAGGGGTTATGCACTTTCTTTGAATACCAGTATATATATCTGTGTGTAAATTACATATTTTTAGGTTATGGTGAGAATAAAAATAAAGGAATTTACTTGTATGAACATTTTTTTTTTTTTAAATATAAATTCCTAATGAATTATTTTTATAAATGTTGAGTTTAAGAAATTTATATTTCCATTGTGTGTTTTCAGCTCAAGAATATATTTTAACAAATAGTGGATGAGTTAACTTGTCATAAGTTATTAACAGGTTTCTGGTCTGACATTTAACATGTCACCTAAGTGACAGATATAAAGACAGGAAGAAACTGTGGCACTAATAAGTTCAGAATCTAAACTAAGTATATTTTCCCAATGGGAGAAATGCAATGCTCAAACATACAGGCAACCAAAAAATTTAAGTTTAAGTACTACAGTCATATTTAAAATGCTTAGCTAGAATAAGTATCACTGGAATTGAGTATCATTCAGTTTTATTTTAAGGTAAGGTCTTGAATGTGAAGGTCATTTAACTGAAGGTTAGTTAGTGTAACTGAGCTTACCATTCAAGACCATGGTAAAATATCATCACAGTGTGAATGGCTCTAAATTTAAAAAACACAAAGATGGGAGCTAATTTTAACAAAAAAGGAGGACATGTTGGCAAATCTGAAACTTTTAAAGGACATGATAGGACCCAAGAGGTTACCTGATTTGTGTAATTTAACTATTCCAAAAATATAAAGATGGTGACATTCCTAAAAGCAATGTCACACAGCAACAGTCAATTTACTTTCTATTTCATAGTTTGTGTAGACAAATGTCAACTTCTGCACTAGTAATCTCATCACAAAACCAATAAACATTAGTTAATTTTTAAGTAGGCAAATTTAAGAACATGCTTGTTATTGGCTAATACAATACAGTATATTATTTGAATTTCAATTTAAGCAGCAGTAATTTTTATTTTAATAGTTATGTAAAAGCTTCTGGTTCAGTTTCTAACATTTACTCAATATAAAATATTTTTATTTTATTTGAGACAGCATTAGCTGTCTCAAATAAAATAAATATAATAATACCTCTTGGAGTCATCTTCTGCTCAGAATACAGCCATTATGTCCTAGCATGGACACCACAGAGTATTGTGATGTCCATACCATGTGGTGTCCTGGCATGGACACCACGGCAAGGACACGACTGAGCATCCTGTAGTAGCACAATATCTATGCATTGCACAATGTAATAGTAGTAATGGTATTTGCCATATAGTGCAAGGAAGCCACAGGCATTTGCTGCACTAGCAAAAATTTTAAAAAAAGAAACAAAAAACCCCCCACCAAATAGATACGAAAATACAAATTATATGCTTCCCTCCTCACACAGATAACTGTCTGGTTGACCTTTGAATTTATTCAAACTGTCAAACTCAAGTACCTGCGACGGCAACTTATTCCAGCAATCAATGACTCGCTGGCTAAAAGAAAACTTCCTACAATCTAATGTAAGTCTCAATCCCTGTAATTTGAATTTATGGCACCTAGTTCTGGAATTCTTTATAATAGTGAAAATTCCAACTTAATTCATCATTCATTTTACTAATCCCTCTCAGAGCCTTATAAACTTCAATTAGGTCACCGCTGAGGTGCCTGATTGCCAAGCTCTGGGGCCCACACAATCAGTCTTTCCTCGTATAGTCGTCCTTTTGCCAATCTCACCATCTGAATTGCCCATCTTTGTAACCTTTCAAGAAGCTCAATGAGGTCTCCATATTTGAACACAGTATCCCAAATGTGGTCTTACAATTGTCTTATACAGTAGGATTATAACCTTCATATCTCTACAGAATAATGTTTTATAAATCACTGACAGGACACCATAAGCTTTCCTGGCTACCTGTTTACACTGTTCAGAAAACTTCATATGTGCAAGTATCATAACTCCCAGATCCCTTTCCTCCTTTACTGTTTTTATTTCAATCCCATAAGTGTATAATTTATTTGCTTTATTTATTGGTATTATTTATTTGATAGTTGCCATTTCCCTAAGTGTAAGACCTTATATTTAGCAGCATTAAAACATAGTTGCCACTTTTCTGACCATCTCTGAAGTCTGTTCAAGGCATCCTGAAGGAGCACTGCCTGGCACTGATCATTAATGAGTCTATTAATCTTTACATTGTCTGCAAATTTTGACATTACGCCTTCTATCCCTTCCTTGATGTCATTTATAAAAATTGGACTGATCCTTGAGGGTCCCCACTCGAGATGTTACACCAATCTGAAGAATATCCATTAATCACAACTCTCTGCCTTCTGCCCTGCAGCCACCCAGCAATCCATCTTAGAATCTTACCAGTAATCCCAACCTGTTCAAGCTTATATAATAACCTCTCATGAGGGACCAAGTCGAACGCTTTGCTAAAATCCAAATAAACTATGTTGAAATTGTTCCCTAAATCCAGCTCATGAATAACTGTGTCAAAATAGCCTACTAAGTTAGTTAAACATGATTTTCCCTTAACAAAGCCATGTTGCATGTTGTTCTTCAGAATGCCATATCTATCTAAATGTTCTTGGATTGCACACTTAATCATTGCCTCTATGTATTACATTGGCACTTCTCCAATCCAAAGGAATCTCCACAGAGTCCAAAGATGCCCTTATAATTAACCTCAATACACTTCCTGGCAAACTCCCTCAAAATTACAGGGTATATGCCTTCAACTCCAGGAGCCTTACTTGTCTTTATGCTCAAAAGTTTTTTTAATAAACAATCATTTGTAATTACAAAATCACTAATTTCATACGGCCCAGCCTCACTCACACAGCCGCTTCTCAGCATAAGGGCCTTTTGTCAGTAAAGACTGATGCAAAGTACCTATTCAATTCATCTGCAACATCAGCTGCATTATCTATGACTTTCCCCACACACACACAGTGCACAAGGGTCCCATCTGATTAGCTCTCTTCTTTTTTGTATTCACATAAATGAAAAAGCCCTTGTTCACATTCTTTGCTCTCTTAGCCAATGCTTTCTCACACACAGCATTGGCCTCCCTAACCTTATTTGTGGTACTATTACAGGTCAACTTGTTGTTGTTGTTGTTATTTGGTTTTCAGGAGCATTAGCAACTAAGGCCATATTGCTCCGGTGCGGTGGTCATTCCCTGACCTTTCCGCATGCTCTGTATTTGGTGGTGACGGGCTCGAACCCCGGTCTAATCAAGAAGCGTGTGCTACGCACTACTGCGCCTTCCCACCTGGCTACGGAGGCGCCTAGGTCAACTTGTACCTGTTGTAGGCATCAATGCTTTTCGTTGCTCTGTAACTATCCCATGCTATCTTTTTCTGCTCTACTTGACCAGCCAGCTCATATGAGCTGGCCAGTCAAATAGACCAGAAAATAGAGTCACCCTTCATGAATAATAATGCTTTCTTTGCCTCACTTAAAATCTGACAATCTGTTGGTAACATTTTCAACTATTACTACAGGCAAACACACACTGGTTCTGGACCACTTGTTGTTTGTTATTTTGGTTTTTAGGAGCATTAGCAACTAAGGTCATATTGCTCCGTGAATATGCGGTGGTCATTCCTGACCTTTCCGCGTCCTCCGTATTTGGTGGTGACGGGCTTGAACCCCGGTCTAATCAAGAAGCATGTGCTACGCACTGCTGCTCCTTCCCACCTGGCTACGGAGGCGCCTTGGACCATTTGTCTTTATTACAAAAAATGTTACCCATTTCCCTGACAATATCCTCCCAATAAAACTAGATCACTCAGAGCAGTCTGTACTTGACTATTCTTTTCTGTGACCCTAATCAGGGGTGTATCATCTGGCAGTTCACAAGATACTTCAGTTCCTGACCAGCTTCCAGTTACATTTGTTTCTAGAGCAAGCACTTGTTCCTTCAGTGATTCAAATTCTTCTTGTAACACACCAAGTTGTAATTTGAGATCGGTACACTCCTTACATCGATTGCAAAGAAAAAATTATCAGTCGAGCTAGGTCTGTCTACTAGAACAGCCTTAGAATACATGCTACAGCTGTACAAACGACGAAGTCATGACTAACAATGAAAATGCCTGCAGGAATTTCTGCTCGAATCCCAATATCCTTGGACTTTGTATTGTAAGTGGATCGTGTAGCAACCATTACAGAATTTATGTTAACAAAATTTATGTTACAGAATTTATGTTAACAAAATATTGCAGAAATTAAACTATTGACAAACCTTAACCACTAAAGAAGTTAAATTTAAGCTAAAGAAGGAAAGTTATGAAGTTCCTGCAAAAATATTAATAAAAAAAGCTATCTGAATATTAAGCTGTAGCTTTCCAAATCCTTTTCAAATTTAAACTTAAAATATACTACGGAATTTAAATTAAACTATTAGAGAAATTATACTGATGACAAAACTTTTAACCAGCAGTGAAATTAAATTTTTAAGTTACCCAACAAAAGTTACAAAGTTCCAGCCAAAATCAATAGTAAAGGCTATCTGAATATTAAGCTGTAGATTTCCAAATACTTATCTAAATACAAAAATAAACTATCCTATACAATTAATGGAATTTAAACTATTTATTAACTACTGCATATTTCTGAAGCTCTTTATAGTTTTGGAAATACACAGCCATACACTGTAGCCAGAATCCAATAATGTTTGCACACTGCATATTTTTGAAGCTCTTTATAGTTTTGGAAATACACAGCCATACACTGTAGCCAGAATCCAATAATGCTTGCACATTGTCAAGTGGCTAGTCGTGGCATTGAATTTCTGTTCCAGTATGAACAGGACATTCAGTGAGTGCCAGACATTAATTCCACAAACTAATGTCTGGGACGCAGTCCACGGTGCTGTGTTACAAAAAAACACATACTCTCATCATGGGCATTGACCACATGTCGCTATCCCATGCCTAATCTTTGGTCGGTTGTTTAGCCACTGTTGAGCCAGTCACATTAGACTTGTGACCTCAGAGAACAGGAGAACTTAATCATGTTGACTGTTGTTAAGATTCTGGCACCTGCAAGTCTTGCCCCACAATCATACTATGTTTGAAGTCAGAAAGACTTCACTGAACTATTCTTCCCCAAACACAAAAAAAACTGATCACCATGTGTGTGTGTGTGTGAATTAAAATCTTATTTCAGTTGTTCCTGACATTAAGTCTTCACCAGCATTACAGACCAGTCCATTCCTATAGAAGGGGTGCTTCTAATGCAGTGTACATTTTATTATTACAGTGAAAAACCATTAAAAAGCTCCTTGAAGATCCAAATCTTTAAGTATATTTCAACTTTATTATTATTGTAAAATGAAAAAAAAAACTACCTGTTGAATAAATGAGTGTGTTCTCATTTTAAGTATCTACCAAATATATGCTGATGGAGCTGATATTCGGGTGACACTCAAGTCAAGTGGACCCAATTTCGGCAAAGTCCAGACGGTCTGTTACAGCCATAATCTCTGCTTGCACCTTCACGATGGTGGGACTGTTAGTAATCCTGGGTATAACCTCCATGCACAAGCACACTGTGGGTGATAACCAGGTGTGAATCAACATAAGCAGGGGTTGAAGTGTGGCACCCACACCACATGGATGAATTCCGCCCCTCTGTGTTACCAGGCAATACTAGGTGGCAGATGACTCTCATCAACCGGTGCAATATCACCAATTTGCTTATTGGAGGCTTGAAGTGGTGGAACCCATGTTTAGTCTCCAGAGCTAAGTTCCGGTTAACCCTTCCCCGTCTCTTCCATCATGCAGTATGACTGATGACTTTTGAGGCTATGATGGACATTATGGTGAGATCCAATCTTCCTTAAATTTTGAGGGTACAGCTCTAAAACTGTGGTCACAGGCCGGCCGCTAGTTAGTACACCGGACTGAACCTATTGGTAACTCTTTAGGAGAATTCCAGATCAGCTAGTGTATAATCTTGCTACCTCTACTCTGACAAATATTGACTGGAAGGAGTCCAAGTAGTGTGTATGCTGAGAGCAATGTCGAGGCCACGTTATGTCAAGGATTTGGTTATATTCTTACCATGTGTATGCCATACAGTCAGTCCTCGTATAGCACGATAGTTGTGTTCCTAGAAACTCTCGTGCAATGCAAAATCGTGCAATATAAACAACAGGCCCTATGGGAAAAATAGGGGTTAGGTGCCAACCACCTAAGATTGAACACACATTTGTAACCAAAACATTACCAAACACAATAAATAATCGTAATAAAATACTTACGTATTTTGTTACAACTATTACGTAATAAAATATTGCTAATGCTTTTGCTTCTATTGTAAGCAAACTTGTTTTTTGTTTGATTTTTCTATCCAAACAGATGACAGCCGTTCCATCTCTTCCAATTCTTTGTGTCTTAATCTAATGGATTATAATTACACTTTGAGTTGTTCCTGCCATGAAAGTTGTTATTTTCTCTGCATTCTTTGTAATTCTTGGCCTTGCCTCATTTAGGACTGTAGCATGTGCAATAACACATGGTCTTTCATTTCACTCAAAGTGTTTCACAATTTCATATTTTTTTCTCTATCGACAGAGGCGAACTGGCCATAAGCCTTATCAGGGAAAATCCGGTGGGCCGGGGACCGGTGTGAGGCCACTACAAATTTTCCTGGGTAAGAATTTTTGACCCAGTCCGCCTCTGTTTATCGATATTGCTTTTCTTTTTCTCTCTGAATCTGTAGTGTCTTCACCAGGACGCTTCCTTTTCACACCTTTTAAGTATTTTACTCATTTTTAGGGAATAAAGTACAATTACAAAATGAGGAGGCATGTTTGATTCACATAAACAAAGCTGTGCATGTGTAGCAGCTGAATAAACAGCACCATAAAGGCAGAGACAACTCTATTAGCACCTCACTAGCTCACATTTTACTAAAGCACATTTCTGGGGGTTACTACCATAAAGCAATAAAAACAATTTCCAGTTGTGTTCCTGCTAGTGGAATCTGTTATAAACTGGCAGTAAACTCGATCTAATTGCATTTGCGATAATACCGATAGCTGGAATTTTACGTTATTATGGTGAAATGTGTTTCCCCTTCACTGATATCAAAAACATAAATACATTTTCAGAATCTTCTCTTCATTCCTATCGTGTTGTGTTCAGTTGGGGTGATTCCGTGTCCGACTGCCATTTCTTGTAAACACAAAGGCAATCGTGCATAAGCGAATTCGGTTCGTGTTATATACGATATCGTTCCCCTATTTATAAATCGTGTATGATCGAATTTGTGTAGTGTAAACACGTGTTATACGAGGACTGACTGTATCCAAAAATTTAATTTCTTCATACAGCATGTCCCCCCTACTTTTTCTTACTATTGAATACACCATGAATTGTCAAACTAGTACAGTAAGCTTATCGGTGAAAAGATCTAAACCTCCCAAACACTTCCTAGTTCATTTCACAAATATAAGTGGCCCCAATTCTAATCTCAATGATGTCCATTTCCACTTGCAGTCTGCCAAAACCCTATAAACTTTTTCTGACAAAATCTCAGTTATCGGTTGATTCAACTACTGCCATCTCAGTTGCCCAAATTATTCGCTATATGATTCCTTTCACCTCAAAGGTGGTACATGGGTCTATGTCCGTTCTGATATTCCCTGTCAGAGACTTGGTAATTTGGAATCTTCTTTTTTTGATCTTCTCTGGCTTAAAATCTCTCTACCTCATGCTGTCAAATTCATCTGTTGTCTCTACTGCTCTCATAACTCCACTAATCACTTGGAGCTCTTTGACTTCCTCTCTTTGCAACTTGACTTTCTCCAGTCCAACTTTCCTAACAGTGAGGTAATTTTCCTTGGTGATTTTAATGTTCACAATTCCAGCTGGCTTCTGTTTTCTAGTCACACCGACCCAGCTGGTCAAGGTGCTGAGGCTTTTGCAATTACTAATGACCTTGCACAGATTGTTCATTTACCTACAAGAATACTGGACAATCCTAACCATACAGCCAACACGCTTAATCTTTTTCTCACAAACAACCCTTCTAAGTACACAGTCGAAGTGAGTGGTCCTTTAGGCACCTCAGATCACAACTTGGTGATTGTCTCGTCCAATGGAGCCTTTATCTCGTGTTGTTTGGCATTACAAGAATGCAAAATGGAATGACCTATGAGATTTCTTTTCTTCTTTTCCTTGGTCGGATTACTGTTTCAAAATTTCTGATATCAACGTCTGCTCAGATCATGTCAGTGAAATTATTCTTGTAGAAAAGGAATCCTTTATCCCACAGTCCATTTTAAAATCTCGACCTTTATCTAAACTTAGGTTTTCCAATAAATGTGCTAAGGCTGTTTAAGAGAAGGATGTTGCATATCGTAATTAGCTTGTTTCCAATTCTTCAGTTTCATTTTTTGCCTACAGCAAAGGCGCCTCCGTAGCCAGGTGGGAAGGAGCAGCAGTGCGTAGCACACGCTTCTTGATCAGACCGGAGTTCGAGCCCATCACCACCAAATACGGAGGATGCAGAAAGGTCAGGGAATGACCACTGCATATCCCCGAGCAATATGGCCTTAGTTGCTAATGCTCCTAAAAACTAAATAACAAACAAAGCCTACAGCAAAGTTTGCAACAATTGTAAAGCAGTTATTAATCAGTCCAAACTAGATTTTGAACAGGCGAAGAGTAGAAAACTTTCTTCTTGCCCTAATGGTAGCCAAACATTCTGGTCTCTTGCCAAAGCTATTGGTCGCAACTTTTGTCCATCTCTGCTCCGACTTCTGTCAAAACCAGATGGTTCTGTTGTCACTTCAGCCAAAGATAAAGCTGACCTGCTAGCATCTCATTTTTCTTCCAAATTATGTATTAATGATCTTGGTAAAACACCTCCCAACATGCTCCTTTCAATGCCCCCTGTGGATTTCTATCAAAAGGATGTCAGAAGGATTTTGACAAATCTTGATGCTAAGAAAGCTCCAGGTCCTGATGGTTTTTCGCAACTTGTCAAACCTGTGCTCCTGAACTTACTCCTATTCTTTGCTGCCTTTTTTTCACTTTCTTATTCCAAAGGTGTTTTTCCTTCTGCTTGGAAATTTGCTCATATCCAGCCAGTTCCTAAAAGGGTGACAAATCTCTCCCATCCAATTATCATCCCATTGCAATTACTTCTACTCTTTCTAAAGTAATGGAGAAACCAATTAACCGCCAACTTTTAAACTACCTTGAAACCTTCTGTCTGATCAAAGATCGCCAGTACGGATTCCGTCAGTGTCGATTCACTGGTGAGATTCTGGCTTATGTTACCCATTCATGGATAAATTCAATGGAAGAGTTCGCAGTTGCTCTTGAACTCAAGCAGTTGCTCTTGGCATCTCAAAGACTTTGATCGTGTTTGGCATAAAGGTCTTCTAAACAAGCTTCCATCTTATGGTTTGCCAACTGTTTTTTGTAATTGGTTATCCAGTTTTCTCTCTGATGGCTCAATGAGGGTGATGGTAGATGGCTCTCTGTCTTCTAATTTCTCCACTAATGCTGGTGTCTCCCAAGGTTCAGTTATTTCCTTTACTCTTTTCCTCTTGTATATTAATGACCTTCTTCCACTGACTGGAAATCCTATCGATAGTTTTGCTGATGATAGCACATTACGTTCCACTTTCCATTTTCAGAAACCTTGCCCTGCTCAATCAGCTTCAACTTCTCGAATATCTGCTACCAATTCCTTAAATGCCGATCTTCAGGTAATTGTTCAATGGGGCAAAGACAACTTAGTTGATTTCAATCCTTCTAAAACTCAGTCTTGTCTTATATCTCGCAAAAAGGATTCTTCTGCTCCTATGCTTATCTTTGGTGACACTCTGATTTCTGGGCAAGTTGATATATCTCTTTTGGGGATTACCCTGACTTCTAATCTCTCTTGGCACAAGCATTACAAATATTGCTTCCGCTGCATCTAAAAAACTTGGTTTTCTTTTTTGCTCTCGGCATTACTTTTCTTCGAAACAGCTGTTCACTCTGTACAAATCCACCCTACCATGGAATATTGTTCCCACATCTGGGGTGGTGCCCCCCCAAAACCTCTCTCAGGCTTCTAGATGCAATTCAGAATAGAGTAATTAGGATAATTAATGACTCATCTCTAACAGTCTCTCCACTCGCTGTCTCATAGACGTACTGTTTTTGCTGCATGCCTTTTCTACAGATATTTCCATGGCCACTGTTCTTCTGAATTGGCTTGTATAATTCCTGCTCTCTCTTTCAAAACAGTCCAAACACGTGCCGCCACCAGCCACTATCCATTTACTGTCCAACTTCAAACTCACAGAACCAACTTTTCATATTCCTCATTTCTTCATTCAAGTGCTGTTTTCTGGAACAACCTTCCTTCATACATATTTCTTGAAAATTACAGTCTACAGAAGTTCAAGTCTAATGTCAACAAATATCTTCTTTCGTCTTCTGAACCTCCAACCCAAGCACAGTACTAAGTACTATAGGTTCTAATACCTCTCGTGTTTGGGGTTTTCATTAAAAAAAAAAAAATATATATATATATATATATATATACAGTGAAACTTCTCCTAACGGACACCTCTTTAACGGACATTTCTCTACAACGGACATTTTCAAATTCCCCAACTCTCCTCTATTGGTTTTAACATGTTTTCAGCTTCTGTCTAGCGGACATTCTCTGTAACGGACGCGGACAGGCAATCTGCACTGTTTCGTTTAGATTAGCACTTAATTTGATCTCCCCATAACGGACAACAGGCGAGCTCACGGCCCTTTTTCTGGGAACGTTTCTTCCACGTATTGCCTCAATAATTTGATCTCCCCATAACGGACAGCGGGCGAGCTCACGGCCCTTTTTCTAGGAACGTTTTTTCCACGTATTGCCTCAATCGTGTTTTTATTTTCTATTTCCGATTCTCTGAATTTTATCAAGGTTTACATCGCGGTTCTAAACCCTTTATCAAGAATTTTAAGGCACGTGTAAAACTTCTGATGAATTCTGTGTGTGCATGGGGGGGGGGATTTTGTCGGCCTTTCGTCTTTTGAGTTTGAGTTTTCAGTTTTGTTCAGTGTCGTGTGAAGTGCACAATGTCTTATCGTAAACATTTAACTTTAAAAGATAAAGTCGAACTCATTAATGCATATGATCGGCAAAAAAATAGTGTTCACAATCTCGCTGCAAAATTCAAAATCGGGAAGACGCAGGTAAGCGACATTCTAAAGAAAAAAAATGAACTGCTCAAACAATTTTGGCAATACGTAAATGATCAGGTTCAAAAATCAGGTTCCCGAAAACTGTTGGACTTCAAATTGACAATGTTACGTATGAGTGGTTTTGTTATGCACGTGCTAAAAAAATTCCCATTAATGGGCCTATTATTAGGGAAAAGGCTTTGGAGGTTGCGAAATCTATGGGAGTAAATGAGTTCAAAGCTTCTGTGGGATGGCTAGACAAGTTCAAAGCTCGGCATAAAATTTCTTGGAAAACCGTAAGTGGTGAAGGTGGATCTGTTGATACTGGCGTTGTAACAGAGTGGACTGTCAAATTGGAAGATTTATGCCGTGATTTTGAAGCTAAGGATATTTACAACTGTGACGAAACAGGGTTGTTTTTTAAAGCTCTTCCTGAAAAAACAATGAGTCTAAAAAACGAAAAGTGCCAGGGCGGAAAAATTTCTAAGGAACGCTTGACTGCACTATTGTGTACAAATATGCTGGGAGACTTTGAACAACCTCTTGTTATAGGAAAACCACAAAATCCTCGTTGTTTCAAGGGCATAAAGTTGAATCTTCTGAATGTTGACTGGAAGTCTAATAAAAAAGCGTGGATGACACGAGATATCATGATTGAATGGATAAGTCACTTTAACCAAAACATGATTCATCAAAACAGAAAAATTATTCTTTTCATGGATAATACTGAATCTCACCTGCACATTGAATTGTCCAACATTCAAATCGTTTTTCTGCCACCAAACACATCTACAGAGTGTCAGCCCTTGGATCAAGGGATAATAAAAAATTTTAAACTTCACTACAGAAAACGTGTTTTAAGACATCTCATTGCAAACATGAACGATATAACATGTGCGAGTGACCTTGCAAAGAAACTCGGCATCCTAGATGCGATTCAATGGATTTCCTTTTCAGTAAACGCAATTAGAAAACAAACTGTCGTGAACTGTTTTGTAAAGTCTGGCTTCTCAAACGCAAAAATTGAAGTTGTGAACAGCAATGTGGAGTACCAAGAAGAACAAGAACTTCAACATCTATTGATAATGTGCGATACTTCCGCTACAAGTGACCCTAGCTACAAAGATATAGACTCAAATCTCACTACAAAAGATGGTGCTCTAGATATCAACGACATTATCATCGATATTTTTCGAGAAGTTCCTCACGAGGATGAAGAAATGGAAGGACGTCATTCTGTCGAAGAACATATTAACGACGAACCACCGATTAAAATTGAAGCGCTCATACAAATCAACCTTTTAAAAATGTTTTTCGCCGCTGAAGAAGATACTGAAGGACTTTTGATTGTTTCTTCACTCCAAACAAATGTTGAAAACAAAATTATCAGCTGGAAGAAGGTGCAGAAGAAAATAAGTGATTACTCTATGTATTTTTCTTAAGATAAAGTCATAATATGCATAGCACAATTGTATGTATATTATTTACAAAAATATTGTGCAAAATCTGTATATAATTTAATTTAATTTTACATTAAATGTTTAACGATTTTTCTTTATCTCTTGTGTATGTAATTGTATATTATTTACAAAAATATTGTTCAAAATCTGTATATATTTTAATTTAATTTTACATTAAACGTTTAACGATTTTTCTTTCTTTCTTTTTTTTTCTCTCCCTCAGACTTCTTGTTAGTGGACACTTCTCTCTAATGGACACATTCTTGTTCCCCATGGCTGTCCGTTAAAAGGAAGTTTCACTGTATATATATATATATATATAAAAGGTATATAAATAAAATTTTTCTTGATAAAAATACTCTGATAATAATAATAAAAATAAACTGTAATAACCTTTTTATTCAGTGTCCAAAGTGGTTTAGAACTACCAGCTGCTCTCAGTTGATTTACTAAAGATCTGATTGCTGAAGGATTATATGAAGCTATTAAATCACCTTCTAGTTGGCCAATTCTTACAGAATTATCATCTGAAATAAAGCAGAAAACATTATTTAAAATTATGTTTAGGAATATATAGTGAATATCTGTTGTTTCTATTGAATGCAAAAATAAAACATATTGGTAACTCAAAATTCTATTTCAGTAAAGCTTTTGATACAGCTCCACATGAGCAATTTATAAACTTGTGGCATTAAGAGCAAGTTACTAATATAGATACAGGGATGGTTAAGTTGACTGATTGATTTAAGAATTCTTGGCACAACAGCCACTGTGGCTAAAATGCACCCGGGGATGGTTAAGTGGTAAGAAAAATATAGCCACTCCCTGACTTACGTAAGGGTTGTGTTCTGCAGAACACTACATAAGTCGAATTTTACGTAAATAAGAATTTCCCTAAATGCTTATGCAGCACTCACAACTATGTGTGCTGAATTTGATTGAAACAAAAAAGAAATGTTCGATGAACATGTAAATAGAATTATTTATTAAATTTTTTATTTTGTGCGCAGGAAAAATTACTAAAGTGTACAAAATTATAAAAATTTCAAAATTATAAAATTACAAAAAGATAGAGGAAACAGACAATGTCATCAAGTTTTACCTTTCGAGCATCTTTGCCAGAATTAACTCTCCAGCTGTTAAGCATGCCGCTGCAGAAGTTGACGGCGGTGGAGATTTAGAAGGGGTTTTTTCAAACACATCACTAAATTTCTCTGCAGTTGCAGAATCGGCACTGGCGATTTCACCACATACTTTAATGTTTTGGAAACCAGCGCAATGCTTGAACCTATTAAACCACCCATTGCTTGCCACGAACTTGGCTTGGGGTTCGTTGTATTTATCCTTAATATCTTCATAAATACTTCTTGCTTTTGCTTGAAATTGGACTCAGGGGCTCTTGCTCTTGAATCTGATTTTCTATCCATATTATTAATAGTTTTTCCATCTTCGATATAGTACCTGAACACTGTTGTTCTTAAATGCTTTGATCCTTTAACATGTTCTTTTCTACATGCACTGTCCTTTAAAATAGTATTCGCTGTTGAAACAGCAAAACCTAATTACCATGCAATAGATGACAAACTCTGTCCTGCTTGGTACTTCTTAATAATTTATCTTCATTTCTAAATCAGTTTTGTTTAGTTTCCTAGCACTGCCACTACTTGAACTTTCTTTGGTCGCTTTCCCTTCATCAGTGTAATATGTAAATAGGAATGAAGAGAAGATTTCAGTGAAGGGGAACTCATTTCACTATAATACTGTAACATAAAAACCCACAGAATTCCAGTTATCGGTATTATCGCAAACGCAATAAGATCGAGTTTACTACTCGTTTATAAAAGTTGCACTAACAGAAAAGCCCAACAAACTGGAAAGCGCAAATTGTTTTTATTATTTTATGGTAGTGACCTCCAGAAATATGCTTTAGAAAAATAGCACAAAGGCTTTCAAAATTGATTCTTATAACGGAACATATGATAACGATGAAAGTGTAGTGCAATTTCCATTATAAAATGAACTTTTAGAGAGATAAATAGCTTAGTTATATAGCAAAAATTTCAATTTCCAAGACCTTGGAATGAATTACCAAAAAAAACCAATGTATTATTGGATTTACATTACGATATTTCCATGATTCCGTGATTTTTTTTGTTTGCACTGGCCGGCAAAAACTTATGTAGAGTCGAATTTCCGTAAGTCGAGTATTACGTAAGCCGGGGATTGCCTGTAGTTATAAATAGCCGTTGCTCTTCATGGACTAATGTATTATTAGTGGGGCCCCACAGGGTTTGGTTCTTGGCCTCTTACTGTTCTTAATGATATTGACAAAAGTATTTCAAGTTTAATGTCTAAGTTTGTCGATCATACAAAGATGAGCAGGGTAGTTAATAATAGCAGTTAGAGTATGTTACTTCAACAAGACTTAGATAAATTATTTGGATGGTAAATGGCAGCTAAGGTTTAACAATGGCAAGTACAAAGTCATGCTTCTGGGTAGCAGTAATCCTAGAGTGATGTGCCACTTGGTTACCACAAAACCCAAGAATCCAGAAAATGAAATGGCTTTGGAGAAATTATACAAAGTAATATGAAATTTTCTGTACTGGGTAGACAGACTACTAGGATGGTTCATGGGGTTTTGTCAATTATATATTGGAATTTTGCTATTAAAGATTAAGAGGTAATTATTTCATTATATAAAGTAATGATTAAGCCTTATCTTGAATACGACACCATTTTAGGAAAGATGCAGACCTGTTGGAAAGAATATAAAGAGCAATAAGATTGGTTAAGGATACAAAGGGATATTTTTATCAGGGAGATGTGAGTTTTGTAATATGCAGTGTTTGAAAACCAGGTGTCTGTGGGGTGACCTGAGGCAATTTTTATCTCAGTCATGTGATACACGCAAGAAAACAAATTTAAATTGAGAGAAAAAAATCACAGATTGAATGTCTGAAAATTTTCCTTTAGACAAAGAGCAACTGACTGTTGGAATAAACTTCCACCTACTCTTCCGAAGGTTGGAACTTCATCTAAATTAAAGGAGAAATTGGATAGGTACTTGAAAGAAATAGGGAAATGGAAGGTTTTTAATTTGATTTATTTATTTTTTGGCTGGTTTCCTTGCATCGTTTTGCTGACACATATACTAATATTAAAAACACTGACAGATGGTATGTATTCATTATAAATGGGTTTATACATTCTAATAATAATTTGATTCTGTTCTGAAGAGTATTAAAATATGTGAAATAATCTACTAATGATTAGGTACTCAAGAGAGATATAAGCTGAAGGAAAGTAACTCCTGCCCATTATTTGAAATATACAGACACGTAGAATAAAAACGCATAAAGGTGTTGAAATTTACAAAATGTCTTAATTAGGTTTTACTAGATTTTTAAGGTAACCCATTCTAATAATTACATGCATTTAAAGTAGCATTTTGATAATTTTGCAAATTTATAATATATAAACATACTTGTAAATGTTTGTTCAATTTTCAGACTTTCCAGTCTCTCAGTAATGGTAGGTGTATTCGGTAACAGGATGGCAAGTTGTTCCCTTGACGTAGACAGCTTAGACAAAATTCCTTTAGCCTCAAATTCTTTTAAAAATGTAGCTGATAATGTACACAATATCCTGCAGTGAAATAATATACAACCAGATAATCATCAATAGTGGTTATATGAAATCAATTTTAAAATAATTAATCACTGCCACCAAATATATATAGTAGAACCCGAATAAGAAGTTTTCCTAGGGACTGGAGGTTTAGAACTTCTTATGCAGGAAAACTTCTTAGAAGGGAAAGTGATCTAAGAGCATGAAATATTAACTAAACAAATAAAAATGAAAAGATACACATACATAAGTTAAAGATGACTGAAAGGTCACAATTACAATAAGACAGAGCAACAATCCACTCAGTAATTCAGAACTCTTCACAACCATCAGAGCTTAACGCTTAACCTGGTCTGCATATCCAATTATGGATATAATTGAAAACAATTGCAATATGTCACTTCCATTATATCAAAATGTTTATACTAAAAAGATTTTAATACTGAAAGCCTCGGACTATGGAAAATTCACTAATCAAACAAAGTAGTACCTTAGCATCATTTTAGTTTGTAGTAAACCACCGAAGTAGAAGAAATGGCATCGTTCCTGTTATATCTCATATTGTGAATGCCTTCGCAATGAGTTGCCCTGATATTGAACTACCTCGAATAAGCAACATTTCGACAATGGATTTTTGAATAGGCAACACTTCACAATGGATTCCCAGCAGATACTACCACCCCTGGGTGGTGGTATCCGCCAAGAATATGTAACATTAGTCTTCTGCATTGGCGAAGCAACGCTTCGCCAATGCAGAAGACTAATGCAGAAGAAAAATTCAATTCAATGCAGAAGACGCCAGGTGGTGCAATATCAGGGCAACTCGTTGTGAAGGCATTCACAATATGAGATATAACAAAAACGATGCCATTTCACATGCTTCAATGGTTTACTATGAAGTAAAATGATGCTTGGCACTCACTTCTTCAATTACCAAATGTTTATATTGTTTAATATTTTTTAATATTAAACAATATAAACAAAGTTTAATATTTTTTTAATATTAAAAATAAATAATTTCTATATTTAAAAACATATTAAGTGGGAAAACGCCATTATAATAATACACTGTGTATTGTTTATAATGAACTTTTTATGCGGGGAAAATTTTTTATTTGGTAAACTTCTTATGCTGGAAAAAATTGGGACTTAAGAAACCAAACCTAGTACAGGGGAAAACTTCTTATGTGGGAATTTCTTATCTGGGTTCTACTGTATTTATATAATATATAATTTACTGTTACTATGAATACCATTTCCTATATCTACTTCATAAGTATAAGAAATGGTATTCATAGTAACAGTAAAATTCTATTACAACAAATACCATTTTTAACGAAACTTCATTACAAAAAAAAAATATTTTTCAAGTCTCGAATGACTTCCTTTATTCTTAGTGCTTTGTAAGTTTCATTTGAACAGAAAAATTCAATATGCAAATCACTGTAAAAGTCCCCTAATGCATAAAATCTTTCTTTGCAAATCAGCCGATATTTTGGCTGGTTTACAAAGAAAGAAAAACTAAGTGAAGATTGCAAATGGTTAGTGCAAGAAGAATACAACTGTAATTTTTCAAACTAACTGTTCTACAAGCTAAACATGGAATAATTATAAATTACCATGGAAACCTATAGTAAGTTACAAACTATTCTGTATTCAAGCCACTAAATGGGTTAGGCAAGCTAAGGCAGATCATGAGAAGTCTCTGACAAAGGACATGAAGAAAAGGAGGAAAGAATTCTTTGCTTATGTTAAAACTACAGGCTTCTGTGTTTTTTGTTTCTAAAATATAATAAAATATTTTATTTGCTCTATATAAATAACCTAGCTATCCTAACAGACTCCAGAAGTGCCACCCTATATGGTTTCTCTGAAAAAATGTAGAGTGCACCCCATACTTTAAGTACAGCAAATGAAGGAATAAAAAAATGATAGCATTGTTTGCATTAATGTTATTCCTATGTTACTGTCTTTTACAAATTAACACTTACTACTTATCTGCAATAAGGCCTCTGAGGTTGGGATTATTCATACCACCAATTTTAAACACACACACCAACCGTTTATGACTGATTGAATAATGAAATAAAATAAAATAAAATTATAGAAAAGACTGTAAAATAATATTTACAAAAAACTTTTAATTATTTACAAAAAACTAAACTATAACAAAAATTAAATAAGTTAAAATGCATTAAAATATAAATATAAAAGCGATAAAAAGACGATAAAAAACACTATTAGAGCTTTCGGAGGTGTCTATCTCCTTCCTCAGTAATAGTGAGATTTAAGCGACACATACTTAAATACCAGGTTCACGGCACACGTGGATGACCAGGCGCATACTCAGCATTCCTTTCACTTGTACCAGAACCGGAAGTGGTCTGGAGACATGGAAAATTAAAACGTTTATCTCTGGCCAAAACCACCGCCTCAAAAAGGGGGTGAAACCTAACTCCCCTGTCTCTGTTCATACTATTGTTACCAGAGGATCCAATCCACAGACTTTCCAGCCACTTGCGGTCCCAGAATCTATGCGCCCGGTCAATTGCGCCCACCGCTTTTATATTTATATTTTAATGCATTTTAACTTATTTAATTTTTGTTATAGTTTAGTTTTTTGTAAATAATTAAAAGTTTTTTGTAAATATTATTTTACAGTCTTTTCTATAATTTTATTTTATTTTATTTCATTATTCAATCAGTCATAAACGGTTGGTGTGTGTGTTTAAAATTGGTGGTGACTTACTACTTATATATGTATTAAGGAGACATTCAATAATGATATACACAGTCTTCTGTGGCAGCTTAGCACAATACAATGCTGCCCACCACTTTTGGGGAGAGGGTTGGGCTTGATTTCTAAATGACTGAAGGAATTACTAGATGAACAAGTTAGTGTAAAGAATCATTTTGGTTCATAGTAAATCACTGAAGTGAAATGGCATTGTTTTTGTTACATCTCATTGTGAATGCCTCCACCCTTTTTAGTAACTGAAGGAATTTACAAACTTCCTCAATCAAGGTTGCTATCAGCCCACCTTGAATGAAGGGCATAGGGTTTACCTACTGAGAGTTATTCCAGGTTTTTCAGCCCTCATAACAAGCAGAACAGCACATGAACACACATATGATACAGATATGAGTGACAAGCTTCTGTGCCATTAAAAATAATAATCTGAGTAAATCTGAATAATGATAAGTACAGTGACATACTCCTTATTTATTTATTTTAAATGATGAAATGCTGTTGTACTTTAGCTGAATTGTTAAGCCAGAAGGTACTCAGTTATTTCATCTTTCAGTGAAGTCAAAGATAACTGTTAGGTGGGTATCAAAAATGAAAGTTGATCACAGATACAGTGGTATTCTGGTTAAGAGTAAATACTTCCTTGCACATGTATTGTATGAGAATAATACTTACAAATGCACATAAAAATATCTCTGAATGTAGTGGGATTCTCAAAAATATTTTATTGCCAAATTAGAGATATGAATAATTATTATTAATCAATAAAAGGAAAGTGAATAGTTAATGTATTTTATAAATATGTTGGCATCTGTGGATATAATGCTTTAATTTAGCTTAATTTGATTATTAGCAAAACATATTGCTAGAATGCATTACTTTCTATAAACGTTCTTAGTGTACATTTTCAGGATAGAATTTTCTTCATGAATGTCATATGCTATATTCATTAAACACTTTGACAATTTCTTGAAGCTACTCTAGAAAATGCATTATGAATTCAATACATGTTGACCATCAGCAAAGACTGGGCTGAGCATACATATTCCAACTTTATCCAATGGCTAACTCTGTGATTTGATAATTATTATTTCTTATTCTTCTTAGGATTTATTCCTTTATTACAATGGTTCTCCTCAACCTAACATCAAAAAGTCATTCCTTTATTCTTTTTTTCCATTTTCTTCTATCTTCCCAATCTTCATCCATCAGTCCTCTTCTATTCATGGCTGCTCCTTCTCCATGGCATCCATTCCATGGCTCCTCTGGGCAATCTGTCATCCTCCATTCTCTTCACTTGGCCAAACCATTCCAATCTTTTCTCCTCTTTTTATTAATGATGGTGTTTTGGGCATTCATTGTGTTCCTTATCACCTCATTTCTAACTTTTTCAGTCCTAGACTTTCTTGCTGATCTTCGCCAAAAATCCATCTCAATGGCTAGTAGTTTATTTTTTTATCTTTCAGTTAATGTCCAAGTCTCACATCCATATAATAAAACACTTTGTAATATTGCATTATATATTTGATGTTTAGTTTTGTTATATTTTTATTCCATAGCACAGAATTAAGCATTCCTATGACCTTTCTATCTTCACCCAGTCTTCTCTCAATTTCCTGCACAGATGATCCGTCAGACCGAATAATTGCACCCAGGTATTTAAATTTTTGTACAGTTTTCACCTGTATTCCATCTAAATCCAGAACCTCCTCACTTCGATTCATGTACTCAGTCTTATTAAAATTAACTGTCAGTCCCCATGTTTTATATTCTTCTAGTAACTTTCTGCCCATATAGTTTACATCATCATCGTCCTGTGCTACCATAACTTAGTCATCTGCAAACAGTAGATTGTAAAGGTACTTATTTTGATCAAGGACACCCATTGAAATGCACTTCTGTGACCATGGTCTTAGAACAACTTCCAAGTACAGTTTAAACAAAGTAGGTGACAAACAGCATCCTTGAAGTAGTCCTTTGGAAATCTTAAATTTTCTTGATATTTTTGAATCAATTTTTATACAGCATGTATTGTTCTTGTAAATTCTTCTAATTATTTCAATTAATGGCTGGCTTATTGACATTTTTTCCATAGCCTTCCACAGAAGATTTCTTGCCATGTTATCATACGTTTTCTCTAAGTTTATGAACAGCATACCTACATCTTGGTTTGTAGCCTGACATTTTTCCAGAATTTGCTTAACAGTGAATAAATGGTCTATACATGAGCATTCAGTCAAAAATCCACACTGTTCCTCGGAAATAATAATCACTTGTTCCAGTTTTGATTTTAACACTTTTCCAAATAGTTCAGCAATAGAGCTCATATTGTAGATTCCTCTATAGTTGGAGCATCTTCTTCTGTCACCTTTCTTGAAATTGATGTAATGCAGCAGTTCCCAAATGGGGGTTCACAATAGTGTTCCAGGGAGTTCGCACTAAAAATTCTGTAATGGTGATTGCTTAAATTTACATAGGTATATTATTGTAAACTACAAAATATAACTAATAATAAACAATAAAGTAAAATAAAATTAAATAAAAAGTAAAGAATTGCCAAATAAAGAAACCACATCTCCCACAATTCCTTATAAGTAGTTTACTATCTTATAGTATATCATGTTAAATAAATATGTTTTCCATACTAAATTTTTTTTTTCATTCTCAAGGACCACTGTTATGTATAGGTACTTCTTTTTTTTTAGACCTATAGTACTTAGTACTGTGTATGGGGTTTAAAGGATGAAAGAAGATACTTGTTGACATTAGACTTGAACTTCTGTAGACTGTAAATTTCAGGAAATATGTATGAAGGAAGGTTGTTGCAGAAAACAGAAGTTTAATGAATAAATGAGGAAGAAGAAAAGTTGGTTCTGTGAGTTTGAACTTGGACAGTAAAAGGATGTTGACTGGTTGTGGCACGTGTTTGGACTACTTTGAAAGAGAGAGCGGGAATTATAGAAGCCAATTCAGAAGAACAGTGCCCATGGAAGTATCTATAGGAAAGGCATGCAGATAGTGGAGAGACTCTGTTAGAAATGAGACATTAATTAACCTAACTGCCCTCTTTTGAATGGAATCTAAAAGCCTGAGAAAGGTTTTGGGAGATACTGCCCCAGATGTGGGAACAATATTCCATGGTAGGCTGGATTTGTGATTTCTACAGGGTCAACAACTGCTTGGGAGACAAGTAATGCCGAGAGCAAAAGAGAAAACCCAGTTTTTTAGATGCAGAGGAAGCAATATTTGTAATGTGCATTATGCCAAGAGAGATTAGAAGTCAGGGTAATCCTCAAGATCTTGCCTAGAGCTCGAAGTGTAAACGAAGATAAGTACAGGAGCAAAAGATCTTTTTTGCGAGATATAATATAGGACTTATTTTTAAAGGATTGAAATTAAGTTATCTTTGCCCCACTTGAGAATTACCTAGAGATCAGCGTTTAAAGATTTAGCAGTGGATACTCGAGAAGTTGAAACTGTTTGAGCAGGGCAAGGTTTCTCAAGCTGGAAGGTGGAATGCAATGTGCTATTGTCAGCAAACTATGGATAGGATTTCCCATCAATGGAAGAAGGCCATTAAAATACAAGAGGAAAAGAGTGAGAGAAAGAACTGAACACTGGGAACACCAGCATTAGTGGAGAAGTTAGAAGACAGAGAGCAGTCTACGATCACCTGCAGTGAGCGGTCAGAGAGAAAACTAGATACCCTATTACAAAGAACAGCTGGAAAACCATAGGATAGAAGCTTATTTAGAAGACCTTTATGCCACACAAGATCAAAAGCCTTTGAAATGTCAAGAGCAATAGCTTGAGTTTTACCGAACTTTTCCATCGAATTTGTCCATAGATGGGTAACATAAGGCAGAATATTACCAGTGGAATGACACTGACAGAATCGATACTGGCAATCGTTGATCAGTTGAAAGATTTCCAGATAGTTTTGGAGTTGGCTCTTAATTGATTTCTCCATTACTTTGGAAAGAGTAGAGGTAATCACAATGGGACGATAATTGGATGGAAGGGATTTGTCACCCTTTTTTAGGAACTGGCTAGATATGAGAAAATTTCCAAGCAGAAGGAAAATTGAAATAAGAAAGTGAAAAAGGACAACACAAAACAGGAGTAAGTTCAGGGGTACAGGTTTTGAGAACAAGTGGAGAAATACCATCAGGATTTGGAGCTTTCTTAGCATCAGATTCATCAAAATCTTTCTGACATACTTTTGACGGAAGACCACAGGAGGCATTGAATGGAGTGTACCGGGTATGGTTTGAGGTGATTTACTAAGATCATCAATACATGAGTTGGAAGAAAAATAGGATGCTCTCAGGTCAGCTTTATCTATGGCTGATGTGGCAACAGAACCATCTGGTTTTGACAGAGGTGGGAACAGAGATGGGTAAAAATTACGGCCAATAGCTTTGGCAAGAGACCAGAATGCTCGGCTACCATTAGGGCAAGAAGCAAGTTTTCTACTCTTAGACTGTTCGAAATCCAGTTTGGACTGAATAATAACTGCTTTACAAAGTATAAATAATACTTAATAATAATTTTTATTATTGCGCAATGTCGCTTACAAACATAGTACTGGAAATATTTTATAATAAAAATTCAGAAATATTATACGATTTTAGAGAATATAGGCTTAGTGGTTCGCATTAAAAATATAATGTTGAAAGGGGGTCGCGATAAAAAAATATTACATTGAAAGGAGTTCGTGAGTCAAAAAAGGTTGAGAACCGCTGATGTAATGTATCCGATTGTCATTTCATTGGTATTTCTTTGCAATCGCATAATTTGTTGAACAATCGAGTTAATAGATTTATAACATTTTGACCTCCACATTTAAGCAGCTCCATGTTAATTCCACTTGGTCCTGGTGCTTTTCCACGTTATGCCATTTTTATTTCCACTTCCGCTTCCTTAATTTGGATGTTCAATCCTTTTTCCAAGTCAACTGTCTCTGTTTCAGTTTCTCTAAATTCCTCTCTTCCTTCATTCAATATTCATAATAATTGACCCATTCCTCCAGATCTATCATTTCCAGTATAGCATTTTGCTTATGAGGTGTCCTTAAACTCTTCAGTACTCTCCATGCCTCTGCAGATATTGTACATCCTAGTTTGCTGTTCACACCTCGCCACATGCTCTATCCCAGGACTCGTTCTTTGCCTTGATGATGTCTGCTTTCACTTATTTTTTTCTTTATATATTTTTCTATGAACTTCACTTTTTGAGCTTAGCCATCTTTGGTATGCTTCCTTTTTCTCCTTTATTAATTTCTTAATTTCCATGTTCAGCCAATCATTTTGTTTCGTCTTTTGAGATTTTCCTGTTTCTCCAGCAATTTTCTTCACTGTTTCCTTTAGGTATTCATATATATCTTTTGCACTCTCCCCATAGGTTTCATTTAATTCTTGGTCTAATCTTCGTCGATACAAGTCCCTAGTGCTCTCATCTTTTAGTGAGTCTACAGTGAATCTTTTGGTGTCAAGTTGTTCACTCCTCTCAAGGTCTTTCTTCCTTTTCTCCTTCCTTTTTTGACACATCCATGGGAATGACAAAAAGTGATCAGAGCCACAATATGCTCCTCTCTGGGCTCTAACATCACAGACAAAAATTGTACTTTGTTGTTTAGTGATCACATAATCAATTATTGATTTTAGTCCTTTTGTTCCTTGGAACCATGTGAACTTATGAATGTCTCTATGTTGGAAGAAAGTGTTACTAATCCACAGCTTATATTAAGAGCAAAGTTCTATCAGTCTCTCTCCATTATCATTCTTTACATTTTTTCCATGTCTTCCCACCACTTCACTGTCCGCAGCTTGTCCCACTCTGGAGTTCAAATCCCCCATTATGACTATCTCTTTGCAACGTGGAATTTCTTCTATTACTTCTTTCAGATTTTTCCAGAAATCTTCTTTAATACCTGTAGGAGACTCATTATTAGGAGCATATACCCCGATAATAGTAATTTCTCTTCCATATATTTTAATTTTAAGGGTCATTATTTTTGTTCATCAACAAAACTCCATTTTTCAATAAACTTTCTGATATTCTTGTGAATAAGTACAGCCACCCCTGCTTTAGCTCTTACATGTCGGTCGACACCAGACCAAAGGAAAATATATTCTCCACTCATTTCTTCACCTCTTCTTTCTTCCAGTTAAGACTACCACATCCAATTTATATTTTCCCAATTCCAATAAAATTTCATCTTGTTTTGTGCTAACTCCTTGTACATTCTAGCAGCCAAAATTCATAATCCTTTTCCGTTTGCCAGTTCGATTCCTATTTGTCCGTCCAATTTTTTCTCTCTTAGGTCTTTTAGCATTGAAAGAATGTTTTATGATGAATGGGGAGCTGGCCCATTGCATCAACCCCCAACCTGGAGGATCAGGGTATCTTTTTTTCTTCTAGTCTCTAGTTGCAAACCTTTCTGGCTTGGGAGGCCCTACCAGTAGTAAGCTACCACCAGCATAGCTCTGTAGGTCATTGAGACATGCAAGCCCCACAATGACAACAAGGTAAAAATACCATTGGTGTGGCTAATTATTATTTAAAATTCTAAATTAACTTATATCCTTGTAGACAAAGAGTGGCTGTATTCTCACATCGGAGTTGAAATGGTCTAGGTTCAATTTGTATTAATGACTGAGTTTGATGGGCCACAAACAGAGGAAACCTTTATGGGCATAGATTAGAGGAAACCTCTATTTTCACTCTGTGCTGAGTTACACATGCCATTCAGGTTCACAATGACAAATTATGACTTGGGTGTAGGACTCCCCCCTCTCTCTGCAAATCAATTTAAAGCATTTTGGTGAAAGACATGCTAATTATTAGCACACAGTAGCTAATTCTATTTAGAGCATATATATTAACCTTGGCAAAACTAAACCAAGTGCCAGGGTCATGATTCTTTCTCTGGTTTTCTCAAGCTAAGTTTGATTTGTTAGATACACCCATAATCACCATGCTTCGTACAGAAATAGAAGCAAGGAGAACTCACAAACTAAAAGATTAACAGTAGCTGCACGCAGGCGATAGTGATTCTTGCACTGCTTCTATTTTAATGAGCAGCAGCTTAGAGAGCAAGATGATGGGAGTCATCGTGGAACAAGTAAATACATGTGCTGTGTTAGGGTAACTGAGAATAAGAACAGGTGCATGTATACTTGCATTTACACCAATGCTAGGAGTATAGTAAATAAATTTGATGAATTTGAAGTGCTGGTTAAGACATCAAAGGCAGATATTGTTGGGATATCAGAGACATGGTGTCACACAGATATAAGCAGTGCAGAATTGGAATTTGGGGAGTACAACGTGTACTGAGAGGATAGACAAAGTTGGAAGGGAGGAGGGGTTATGCTGCTAGTTAAGAAACACATAAAATCTAAGGAAGTACATCCAGTTTAAATGGGTGGACAGTGCAATGTTGAGTCAGTTTGGTGTGACATAAACAATGGAAAGGGAAAATAGAGTAGGAGTGTTTTATAGGCCTCATGACTCTGATAGTACAATGAACAATTGTGCAGAGAAATAGAGTGGGCCAATAAATCAGAATGTATTGTAATGGGGGATTTTAACTTTCCAGATATTGACTGGAACTTGTGGCTTGTTCACTTGCACACTATCAAGGCTTTTGTGGATTTACTGGAGGATTGTTTTCTACAGCAGCATGTTCGAAGGGCAACCAGAGGGAGTAATACTTTTGATCTGATTATCAGCAATGATTATTCATGCATTAAGAATTTGCAGATAAAGGAACCACTAAGTGACAGTGATCACAGTGTACTGAAGTGGGATTTACTTAAAGATGTAACTACCATCAAGTGCAGTGCTTTTTTTGAAAAAAAAAATAGGTGCCGGTACCGATTCTTTGCTATCAGGAAGAACTGAAAATTAAAAGGATATGAAAAGTACTCTAAAATTTTTTTTTTCCTGATATTGTTACTTTAGTAGTAATGTTTTTAGAATAAGAACAACAAATTAAGTATATTAACAGAGTTTATTAAGCATAAATTTATTATTCAAGTATATAAAAAAATAAGTAAAATATGAATAAAATAAGTAAAAAATAATAACATACAAATTTGTAAGTAAAAATTATTTGTATTTTAATTGTGTATTGTGCTTAATAAAAGTTTCGAAAATTTTCAATTTTAATTTTACATGCAACAAGATATGGAAAATGTAACACACTAAAGAAATCTAACTTTGAATTTTTTTGAATATGGCCACTGTACAGGAAAAGGTGGGCCGGAGCCCACTGGGAATACCCCTTGACCTGATCACTCTTGACCAGCGCGACTTCTCCGTATGTGGGACAGGTGGTTGGATAGGTTTTACCAGGTACCACCAAGTTGTAGAATGGTAATCCCTTTACCTCTCTTAATTCGTGCAGCAGCACTAATTGCCTAAATGCCCGAAATGCGAACAGTGCGTACCGAGTTAATTCTCTCCTAATCCATTCGCTATATGAAAATTTTCTTCGCTCAACAGAAACTATTGTAACTTCCAAGGACCGTCCCAAAAAAAGCACTGATCAAGGGTAAATGGAACGGTTTTGCTTTCATAAAGGTGACTATAGTGGTGGTTTCAGACAGTTTTTAAATTCTATACAGTGGTGTTACTGATGATGTTAAACACAGCGAATTCTAGGAAATAATCTTGGAAGCTAGTAGGCTTTTCATACCAACTAAGAAATACTGTTCAAGATTTAGACTTAAATGGATGGCAGATAAACTAATGAAGCTCGTTTGTTTGGTTTTTAGGAGCATTAGCAACTAAGGCCATATTGCTCCGAGGATATGTGGTGGTCATTCCCTGACCTTTCCGCATCCTCCGTATTTGGTGGTTATGGGCTTAAACCCTGGTCTAATCAAGCAGCGTGTGCTACGTACTGCCGCTCCTGCCCACCTGACTACGGAGGTGCCAATGAGGTTCATGGAAGAGAAGAAAAATACATGGGATGCATATAAATTATCAGATGACACAGAAGCCTATGGTAGATATAAGCTAGTCATTAATCAAAGCACAAAGGAGGTTAGGCAAGCAAAAGCTGATTACAAAAAATCATTGGCAAAGGATGCAAAGAAAAACAACAAAGACTTCTTTACTTATGTAAACTCAAGAAGGATGGGGATGAATCAGATTGGTCCACTTGATGATGGTGGTTCGAATGTTGATGATCCTGCTCAGACAGCTGACAAACTAAATGAGTATTTTGCATCTACATTCACACATGAGGAATTCTGTAAAGAAGGGGTGAACAGAAGTTTAATAAACTCTAACAGGAAGCTAAATGGTTTTGTAATAGCGGAGAGCAAAGTGGAGGAGAAATTGCTGAAGTTAAACATAAAAAAAGGCACCTGGGGCAGATGGAATCTTTCCAGTTATATTGAAGGAGGCAGCGAGTGAAGTTAGCAAACCCTTAGCAATAATTATGAGAGCAATCTTAGATTCAGGGGAGGTCCTCAAGGGCTGGCGATGTGCAAATGTATCCCCAATTCACAAAGGAGATTCAAAGGGTGACACAAATAATTATAGACCTGTTAGTTTACCTTCTGTTCTGGGGAAAATAATGGAGTCGCTGGTTAAAGAAATGATGCAGGATCACATATACAAGACTGCAGTAACAGTTCAGACACAGCATGGGTTTATTAAGGGAAAGTTTTATCTGACCAATCTGATTGGATGCTATGAGGTGGTTACAAAGGAACTGGATGCAAAATATAATTTTCTTTTGATACTGTTGCACATGGAAGACTCCTGTACAAATTGGAGCAGTGTGGCATTAAGGGCAAGTTGCTACGATGGATAAAGGGATGGTTGAGTGGGAGAGACGGCAGTGAGCAGTAATAAATGGACACTGCTCTACATGGACTAATGTTATTAGTGGAGTCCCCCAGGGTTTGGTGCTGGGCCCATTGTTTTTTTTGTGTATTTATCAATATCGATGAAGGTATATTAGCATTAGTAGAGGCATTTGATGCAAGAAAGCAAACTTATGCAGCATCAGCCAAAAAAAATAAAGTAAAATAAATAAATAAAAAACAACCACTTCCACTTCACCCCTCTGTTCGTTCGAAATACCTGTCCAGCTGAACCTTAAACTTATTTAGGCTATCAACTTCCACGACAAGGGATGGAAGTCTGTTTCACCTACCAACCACCTGCTGGCTAAAGGCAAATTTCCGCACATCTATCCTACATCTGTCTTTCCTCAATTTGAATTTATGCCCTCTCAGGTGATTATTCTGAGCAAGAGGAAGAATCCCATCAGCATTGAGCATGCTCAAACCATTCAAGGCTTTGTACACCTCTATCAGATCACCTCACTGGTGCCTAGTCTCCAGACACTAATTCGCAAAACTTAAGCCTTTCTTCGTAAGAGCACCCCTTTGTTCCATTCACTAATCTTGTTGCCCTTCTCTGTACTCGTTCCAGCAGCTCTACATCCTTCTTGAAATGAGGCCTCCAGGCCTGTATACAGTACTCTAGGTGTGGCCTGACCATTGCCTTATACAAGGGAATAATCACCTCCTTATCCCTGTTGGAAAAATTCCTATATATCATTGACAATACACCATGAGCTACTCTTGCAACCCATCTGCACTGCTCAGAGAACTTCATATCTGCCTACACAACTACCCCCAGGTCCCTTTCATTCTCTACCACTGTCAGTGTAGTACCACAGAGTTGATACGTTGCTCTGGGGTTGCTGTTTCCCATCTGTAGTACTTTACATTTGTCAATGTTAAACTTCATTTGCCACCTCTCAACCCATCTGCTGAACCTTTCCAGATCCTGTTGCAGCAGCATAGTGTCAGTAGTGTCCTAGACAACCCTGCCAACCTTCGTATCGTCTGCAAACTTGGACATTAAGCTTGATATACCATCATCAATATCATTTATAAATACAGAAAACAATAAAGGACCCAATACTGAACCCTGAGGGACTCCACTAATAACATTAGTCCACGATGAGCAGTGTCCATTGATTACCACTCTCTGTTTTCTCCCCCTCAACCACCCCTTTATCCATAGCAGCAATTTGCCTCCAATGCCACACTGCTCCAATTTGTGCAGCAGTCTTCCATGTGCAGCAGTATCAAAAGCCTTTCTAAGATCCAAGTATATAATATCAAAGTTATTCCCTGCATCCAGTTCTTTTGTGACTGCATCATAGTATCCAATCAAATTGGTTAGGCAAGACTTCCCCTTAACAAAACCATGCTGTGTCCGAGTTATAACTGAAGTCTTGTCTAGATGATCCTGCAGTGCTTCTTTAACCAGTGCCTCCATTAATTTTCCAGGAACATAAGTTAAACTCACAGGTCTATAATTACTTGTGTCAGCCTTTGATCCTCCTTTGTGAATTGGGGTCACATTTGCACATCTCCAGTCCATGGGTACCACCCCTGAGTCCAAGGAAGCTCTCATAATCTCCCATCCACCCCAGGTGCCTTTCTTGTGTTTATCTTCAACAATTTCTCCTCCACTTTACTCTCAGTTATTACAAGATTCTCTAGCTTACTGCCAGAGTTGAATACACCTCTGGCATTCCCCTCGCTGAATAACTCCTCATGTGTGAATGTCGATGCAAAATTTTCATTTAGTTTGTTAGCTACCTGAGCAGGATCATCAACAGTTGATCCATCGATATCAAGTGGACCAATCTGATTCATCCCCTTCCTTCTAGAGTTTACATAAGTAAAGAACTCTTTGCTGTTTTTCTTCGCATCCCTTGCCAAGGATTTCTCGTAATCTGCCTTTGCCTGCCTAACCTCCTTTGTAACTTGGTTACAGATCAACTTGTATCTATCATAGGCTTCTGTGTCACGTGTTAATTTGTATGTATCCCATGCATTTTTCTTCTCTGCCATATGCCTCATTAGTTCATCTGACATCCATTTAGGCCTAAACCTTGAACAATATTTCTTAGTTGGTATGTAAAGCATAGTAGCTTCCAAGATAAGTTCTTTGAATGCTTCCCATTTTGAATTTGCTGTTGGTAACATCATCAGTTGATACCACTGTATAGAATTTAAATACTGTCCCAGTCCATCGTAGTCGCCTTTACGAAAGCATATCAATCTTAATGGCTCAGTGTCAAAGTTTGCAGTTGATACAAAGGTTGGCAGGGTTGTTAATGACAGCAAAGACAGTAAGCGAATGCAGCAGGATCTAGAAAAGTTAGGCAGTTGGGCTAAGAATTGTCAACTGAAGTTTCACATTGATAAATGCAAAGTACTGCATATGGCTAGCAGTAACTCAAGGGAAATGTACCAACTGTGTGGTACTACACTTAGAGAATTGGAGAATAAAAAAGACCTGGGGTAATTGTGCAGTCAGATATGAAGTTCTCTGAGCAGTGCAAGACATGCTGCCAGAGCAAGGTCATGGAGCCTTGTCAATGATATATAGGAATTTTGCTAGCAGAGACAAGGTGATTATCCCTTTGTATAAGGCAATGGTCAGGCTACACCTTGAGTACTGCATACAGGTCTGGAGGGCTCATTTTAGGAAGAATGTAGAGTTGTTAGAACAAGTACAGAGAAGGGCAACAAGATTGGTGAGAGGAACAAAGGAGTGCTCTTACAAACATTTGGAGTGACCGGATGGGTGAAATGGAAAGTTTTTTTATGGCTGATACTGTATAAGCTTACTTTCTTGCATCATATGCCTCAACTAATGCATACCATTTCATTCAAACATTTCTGGACATATTTTCTTTACCAATACTATTTGTTATTTCAACATATTTGGTATAAACTGTGAACTGCTTATACTAAATTTTGTCAGAACACATGTTCCAACACGTGTTCCGACAATGCATTTTTATTGGTATCTTACAAAAGACTTAAGTTGTATAATACTGACTTAACAGATATATTTTGCTACTCCCCCTATTAAGGATTTCAAGATAAATAAATAAACAAACAAAATAAACAATAATGAGGGCATGCTACTTCAATAAGGTCTATATAAACTAATTTGGATGGGCTGAAAAATGACAATTGAGGTATAACATGACATCTGAGTAGCAAATTTAGTATAGTTGATAATGAAAGAGACCTGGAGGTAATTGTATCCTTATATGGTTTAATTAATGCCTTACTCCAATCTTCCAGTACTTGTCCTTCTGAAAATGGCACCTGGATAATGTGAGGTAACCACAGTGACATTATTTTCCCCTCCAGCTTTTAGCTTTTCATGTGTAACTTCAATTACAACTTTGTTTTGATTAATAACAGAGATAATATTTAAAACTTTTCCCATTCCAATCTTAACTTTTCTCCAATGATGCCTTCTTCATTCAGCATAACATCAAAGTATTTATTGCACACACTTCTTCAATGTTCTTCATTTCTGTTTTAATTTTGTACTTGTCAGTTTTGATCTCCTTATTTATTTCTTTCCCTGTTCTGAAAATTTTAACTAAACACCAAAACATTTTCCCATCTTCCTGATATTTGTTTTCCATATTTTTTCTGGTATTGTGATCATTGTTCAGTTCCTGCATAAGACCAATGACATCTTTGCAGACACACATGTTGTTTTCCATTGCAAAATATCTTGAAAACTCTTCATTTCGCTTATGGTATATTGTAATGTTTGTACCTTTGGCGAGTAAGTTCCACTGTTGTAGTCTGGATCCGAGTAATTCAGCCTTCTCTTTGGGTTAGCCCAAGTCTCTGATCAAGTCACTTAATTCTTCTTGTTCAATGTAGTGTGGGGTCTTTTCTTTTTCTGGCTCTTAGTCCAAATCATGTGAAGCAGATGGTTCCAGGACATCTGGAAAAACGATTTCTTCTGTACCTTCATCACTACTTCCGATACCCCAAGATTTTGGTGGCACAGGTACTGGCAGGTCTTTACCATGTGTCACTGGCCTAATTGCTGATGGGATATTTGATGCAGTGTTTGCTCTTTTTAGAAATATCATTTATTTTTGTGATGCAGAAATAGCAGACGTTGAAATGATTCTTGGGCTCGTGCCACACCATAGGAATGGCAAAAGGTAATGTTCTCAGCTTGCCATATAACCACAGCCTTAAGTTCGTTGTACAAGTAATACAACAGATATGTGGAGCCCAATTTTTTTCTTCGTCACTGATCTTGCAGCTGAAGTACAATGAATATGCAACTTTTGTGATATTGTATATTTTCTTCCTCTGAGTTTTTGGGGTTAAGTGTTTTTTTTTTTTTTTTTTTAATTAGTTGTTGGCGCATCGGCTTCTGTGGTTATAATGCACCTCCCAAGGTTTTTGCACTACTCTGATCCAAGCCTGAGGCAGGATTCTAACCCTTGACCTTTGGGTTGCCAGGCAGGCACTTTACCCACCCGGCTAGCCTGGTTGGCTTGGGGTTAAGTGTCCATAAACATAGCAGAATTTGTCTTGGTGATTGACATAAGTTCTGTGCTGTTCTATACATAAAACTTGACCAGAAACAACCATTGATTTGCTGGAGGCAAAAATCATGTTGAGTAGTGTATTTAATAGTAGCAGTTTAGTTAAATATTAGCATTGCACATAATATATTATATTGTTTAGTATGTTAATAAACATGTATAATATTTTCAATATAGGTCAGCTGCTATAATACTTAATTATAGCAGCTGACCTATATTAAGATCCCAATATCAAATAAGCTAAATGGTGGCTTTTCAATTTTTCAACTCGTACCAACTTTTTGTAAAAATGCATATTTTATTCAGTTATTTGTAAACGTGCAAAATTAATCCATTAAGTTTTTTTTCCTTCTTATTGTGTTGCTCATTTTGACTCATATATATAAACAAACATTTTGAATTCTTGACTTTTTTTTTTTTTTTTTTTGATATTCTCAGAATTTCATTAAAAAGTCAAGATAAGAATAGCTCTAATAAAATACTTAACTATATTACTACAATGTAAAACTTCTTTATCATGAAATGTTTCCATGATTTTTATTTTTTGATAATGTGGAATGTAGTAATAACTGGCATTGTTATTCTAATTTCATGTAAAACTGACTATAAATGCTCTTAGAATAATTTAAAAAGAAAGCAAGATCAGAAAAGTTAAAAGAATGAAGTTCACAATACCTTATAAAGTTTCTTAAATATTTCTGCTGAAGCACTGTTAGTGATGGAACTGTTTGGTTGAGAGTCTAAAATGAGGAAAGACATTTAGCGCATCACATTTACTAAACTTGCTATATTCAAAAATATTTGATAAGAGTTGTTTTTAATTCATACTAGCCTAAAAATTTAATAAGGATCTTGTACAGATATCAAACTTCCAAAATATGTTGCATGCTGGTCTTATTTTCTTATCACAAAATAAAACAAAATAAATTTAAAATCTCACCTCTGATAAGATGGCTGATGCTTTTTCCTCCTTTCCCTTTATCAGTGTTCCAAGATTAGTTAGTACTGCTTTCCCTTCTATCATTCTTCTTACTGCATTGAGCAGGGCAACTTCAAAATAAAGGCTCCCAGTGCTGAGACAAATGAGTCAAAATTAAAAAGTTATTTTATCTGGTTATCTTATGTCGAATTTATAATACAATTTCTAATTGAAATTATTCATTAAAAGTTATTATAAATGATATTTATTACAATTCATTCAATAAATCAATCACAAAAAAGATATCAAAAGTGGGACATTTATATAATTATACTGTAGTAGCAGGTTGTAAATTTACAATATTAAATACACAGTTTCCAAAAAGAGAAAATGATTAGATACTTTTATGTTGCTGTTTACAGCAACATATCATGTGTATCTCTGAGAAAAGTATTACCTGCCTTGTTCTTTTAAAATATCAATCTCTAAAGCATCTCTTAGGGCAATTGGAAGCTCCTTTTTCACATTATCTTTTAATAGAATGCTTGCCGTTTCCTAAATGAAACCAGTTTTTTATTAAATTTGTTTTTTTCAAGTATTAACAAATTTTAAACTATTTCCAAAATAATGTTTTAATATTTTAAAATGGGTACTGAACATATTGAGCATTCAACCTGCTTTAAGATAAACAGTGGCAATAAATGTCAGTCATACTGTATTTTTGGTGACATCTGTTAATTATACATGTGGAATTATGTTATGTTATCAGCACAGTAACCAATTATAAAACAGGATACAGAGGTTATCAAATAGAATATAGAGCATATCAAATGGTTCATTCAACAAGGATTACATTTTAAAATAATCTGGATATATTACTAACCTGGTGTCCTGTCCTAATTGACATCTGTAAATTTTCTCTCAGAGAAACAGGAGGAGTTGTAGTTGGGTTACCAAGCAGATGGGTGCATGCAGTACAATATCCTTTCAACTTGGCCGTATTTACTTTGCAGAAATTCAACTCCTGCAACTTGTGTTTAATAACAATTAAAATCCCATATTCTTAACTATTTACTATTTGTTCATAGATAAAAATTGTACATTATAAAATTCCTGGGCAAGAATCACAACCCAATTTATTATATTCTGCTGTAAAACTTATTTAATTTACAAAGCAATTAAAATAATCACACATGATTAAAATAATATAAATAATAATAATACAGGTAGTTTCTGACTTTGCGAGTTAATCCGTTCCTAGTGCATGCTCGTAAAGCGAAAACTTGTAAAGCGGGAAATTATTTCCCATATACATAATGTTAAAAATAGGGGTTACGTTCTCAAAAATGAAATTAGTTAGCTAATTAGTTTGTTTAAACAATGATTAATTTATCCAAAGAAATGAAAACATAGCCTCTAAAATCAAGCAAATTATAATAATAAAGCAATTATTTATGACTTACAAATGTTAAAGAATGGTTATTCTTCATCATCATTGACTAAATGCACACTTGTTGATCACTCATTATTGGCTCGGCACTCGTTGGTTTGTTGCGCAAGGAGTCGTCTTCTTCAGAAATGCTTCAAGAGGTGTTTATTTCCAAGATAATCTTCTCCTTTCTTCATAAATTTCAATAGCATGCATAAGCATTTTTTAACAGAATGTACAAATTGCAACTAACATGATTTGCCGAGAGTAACAAGTTTATGAAGCTTTAAAAAAAAGGAATAAAGAGAAGATTCTGGAAATTTATTTATGTTTTTTATACGATTGAAGATTTCAGTAAAGGGGAAACACGTTTCACAATAATAATGTAAAACACCACGCAATTCCAGCTATTGGTATTTTCGCAAATGCAATTACATAGAGTTTACTACCTGTTTATAATTGCTTGCACTAACAGAAAAACCCAATAAACTGGAAAGTGCAAATTGTTTTTATGTTTGTGATCTCCAGAAACGTGCTTTAGAAAAATATCACAAGGCATTCAAAATTGATTCTTATAACGGAACCAATGATAATGATGAAAGTGTAGTGCATTTTTAATGATTTGAATTAGTAACTAATACAATTTACACTATAAAAATGACCTTTCAGAGAGTTAGTTATATAGTGAAAATTTCAGTTTCTGAGGTCGTGGAGCAAATTACCAAAAAGCAATGTGTTATTAGGTTACATATGGGATCACATTAGGATATTTTCATGATACGATGGTGTCTCTGAAACGATTAATATTGTAAAGTGGGGGTACATTGTATCATAAAGCTACGAGCATGGTTTGAAATGCGGTATTTATGAATGTTTAACATTTGTTTCTTGCAATTAATGTTCATATTTTCGATTTTGTTGATACTTGGAAAAAAAAAAAAAAAATCGTAAACCCGGGAACTGCCTGTAGTTGAAGAAATAGCCTGCTACCGCATTACATTCCAAAAGCATTAATCTACCTTCAGGTTTCACTCTGTATTTTGAATGAATGAGTCGAATCATATGCAATCTATTAATGTCAAATATAGGGATCTTCTGGGCTTGCATTTCATGGTGTTTCCATTGGACACTAACCCTTTTTTTTTGGTAATATAAAGATTATAAGATAACCAAACAAAATTTCTTAAATTATTAACCTCAAAACAATTAGTGTGGTACTACACTCAGGGAAGCGGAAAGTGAAAAAGACCTAGGAGTAATTGTGCAGTCAAATATGAAATTCGCTGAGCAGTGCAGATGGGCTGCCAGGGCAGGTCAATGATATATAGGAATTTTGCTAGCAGGGACAGGGAAGTGATTATCCCATTGTACAAGGCAATGGTCATGACACACCTAGAGTACTGTGTACAGGTCCTGGAGGCCTCATTTTAAGAAGGATGTAGAGTTGCTAGAATGAGTACAAAGAAGGGCAACAAAGGGGGTGCTTTTACCAAGAAAGGCTTAAGTGATTATCTGATTGAGGTGTATAAGGCCTTGAATGGGTTGAGCAAGCTGAATACTGATGGGATTCTTCCTCTTGTTCAGATTAAGAACCTGAGGGGGCAGAGATTCAAATTGAGGAAAGACAGTTGTAGAACAGATGTGTGGATATTTGCCTTTAGCCAACGGGTGGTTGATTGGTGGAACAGACTTCAATCTTTTGTTGTGGAAGTTGATAGCCTAAATAAATTTAAGGCTGAGCTGGAATGGCATTTGAAACGAATGGAGGGGTGAAATGGAAAGGTTTTTTTTGGCTAATGCTGCATAAGCTTGCTCTCATGCATCGTATGCCTCTACTAATGCTATGTGCTATACTAATGCTAATGCTATGTGCTATGAAATATATTCAACCACATATTAGACTGGCTAGGGTATAATGAATGTTCCAACCACGAGGTCCACTGAAGCATAAGGTGAATACGAAGTATAAAACCAAGAAGAATATATAAGATAAACTCCAAAATATTTATACAAGTAAAAAATAGTGAATATTTCCTTTAAGAATAGAATATTATTAAACATTCTTTTAATTCTTATATCTAATTCATTTTAAGGATTATTTTCAATAATCCTTAAAATGAATTAGATATAAGAATTATAGACTCAAAACATTAAGTTATTATTATTATTAGCTATATGGTACAAGGAAGCCTTATGCTGGGCCAGCATAAGGCTTCCTTGCTGGGCCAGCAAACAAATATTTCGCTGAGAGAGAGAGAGAGTATCCAGCTCAGGACCCTGGGTGTGCCAAGCCCATACTCACCAGATGTAAGCCCCTGGGGTTAAAAAAACATAAGTTAAAAACATTCACTCTCTCTCTCTCTCTCTCTCTATTTATATCTCTTTTTATATTTGGATAGTGGATATATTTTTAATTTTCAGACAGCAATTATAGCAGAAAATAGCTTATTTTTACTAAAGAAAACTGAGAAATATAATATTTAGCTATTGTATTGCCAAAAACATATCTAATAGCAAGTTCATTGTTTACTAATTAAGCAAGGAACAAATTTAACACTGTTTTAAAAGTCATTTCATTATTTAATTCATCAGAATATAATAATTGCAATGCAATGCTTATCTGATATCTACCATTTAGCCAAAATGGACAAACTCCATTACTGAAAATTGTGTGTATATTTCACACCGAATGGTAAGGCTGAAACAAAACAACACAATGAAAAGTTGTCATATACTAAAGACATATTGTTTTATCATAAACTGAATTATAATATTCATTTAGATTAAAAACATGAATGCTCTGAAAGTACAATCTATGGGTACAATTTTAATCTTTATTGATAATGCTTATTATGTACAAAATGAACAGCAGTTTTAAAAAATTGATAAATGGACAGATCAAAATGGTTTGCATTATTTCCAAGCTAAAAAAAAAAAAAATTAAAATCTGTTTGCACAATAAAAAAAAAACAATCTGTTTCTCCTTAGCTACTCAAGGTTATTAAATGAGTTGGTAAATAACATAACTAAACTAAGCTAACTAAACTTGGCTACTAATGAGTTAACCAGGCATTGTATTATGATAAGCAATGACTCATTTTCTAGAAGGAAAAAAAAAATTGAGCCAAGGTGTGTAAAGATGAGGTACAGACAATAGCAAGATTATGACCAAAGAGAAGAAGTAATGCCAAATGATTAATAACATATGAGACTATATTCCTGCTAAGTAAATAAAAATGTGGCAAATACAAAACAGTGATAAATAAAGATTGGAATTTTACAATATGAAAGTCCTTGCACAGAACAAGAAATTCTGCAATTATTCTAGTAGCCACAAGAATAATGATGAGAATTAACTTTTTCACAGGAAAAACAAGACTTTGGATGGGCTCATAAAAGGGGAGAAATACCTGAGCATGACCAGGTATTTTCAGTACAGAAATCAAAAGAAACACTTTCCCAAGAAATAGTAAATAAAGAGGAATGCTTCAATCAAACCTCAAATGAGCCATTTTCTTTGCAGGGTTATCCATAAAGATTGATAAAAATTATCTACACTCTTTGCACCATTGTAAAATCATTTATTATTCAGCAATACATTACAGCCATTATCAAAATCTCAATATAACAGCAATTGATCAAGGCTCTGATAAAGGCATTGTAATAACATATCGCTGAATAATAAATGATTTTATCATAGTGTAAAGAGCATAGGTAATATAGACTAATCATTATGGATAACTACCAAATATAAAACAGCTCATTCCAGGTCATGTTTAAAGTGAATAATGGATGACACACAGTTCTCATGATGAAAGAACAAAAACATGGAAAAGACATTAAAGTCAAGTTCGTTGAAGAAATATTTCATTGAAAAGTATCAGACCATAGGATGTTCAACCCATGGCCCACTCCTTCACATAATGCAGCCTGCAGAGATGTAGACCACCTTAAAGTAATATTAATAGTAACAAGTGATGCAAGAAAGCAAGCGTATGAGCTTATATAGCATCAGCCAAAAAAAAATATTCACACAACCATTCCCTCTAAATGTTTGTCCAGTTCCTCCTTAAATTTATTTAACCTATCAACTTCCACGACAGATGGAAGTTTGTTCCAGCAATTAACCACCTACTGGCTAAAGGCAAATTTCCACACATCTATTCTATAGCTGTCTTTCCTCAATTTCAATTTACACCCCTTATATTCATAATCTGAACAAGAGGAATCCTATCAGAATTCAGCGTGCTCAACCCATTCAAGGCCTTATACACCTCAATCAGATCACCTCGCAGATGCCTAGTCTCTAGCCTGCAATTAGTCTCTAGTTTGCAATTTGCAGAACTTAAGCCTCTCTTGGTAAGAGGATCCCTTCATTCCCCTCACCAATCTTGTTGCCCTTCTCTGTACATGCTCAAGCAAATCTACATCCTTCATAAGATGAGGCCTCCAGACCTGTATGCAGTACTCAAGGCATGGCCTGCCCATTGCCTTATACAGAGGGACAATCACCTCCTTTTCCCTGCTAGCAAAATTCCTGTATATCATTGACAAAACCCCATGATCTGCTCTGGCAGCCTGTCTGAACTTCATATCTGACTGCACAATTACTGCCAGGTCTTTTTCATTTTCTACCACCCTAAGTGTAGTACTACACTCTTGGTACGTTCCTCTGGGGTTACTTCTACCCATATGCAGTACTTTGCATTTGTCAATGTTAAACTTCGGTTGTCACTTCTCAGCCCATCTTCTCAAATTTTCAAGGTCCTGTTGCACTAGCACACTGCCATTACTGTCATTAACAACCCTGCGAACCTTTGTATCATCTGCAAACTTCAACACTAAGCCTAATATACCTTCATCAATATCATTGATAAATATACAAAACAACAGTGGACCCAACACCAAACCCTGTGTGACTCCACTAATAACATTAGTCCACGAAGAGCAGCATCCATTGATTACCACCCTGTCTTCTCCCACTCAACCATCCTTTTATCCATTGTAGCAACTTACCCTTAATACCATTCTGCTCCAATTTGTACAGTAGTCTTCCATGCGCAACAGTGTCAAAAGCTTTCCTGAAATCTAAGTATAGGTCGACCATCACTATTTTGGTTCCACCACTAATTCGGACATAATTTCTGCAAACGTAATTTCAAATTTCCCGGATCAGCACACCGACCTGCCGCTACTGTTTTAGTGGCGTTAGTTGCAGCATCAGCTGTTGGCACGAACTCGAAAACACTGGCAAGTCATTCCCACTTGTTTTTCTACATTTATTATTATAGCCTGCTCCATTTAGCCCAAGCCATGGTTCCAATGCATAAAGGAAGTGGCTGCCATCGTGTAAAGTGCAAACAGTGTACATTGTCCATAACAGATAAAGTTGAACTTCTGAAAAAACTCGACAACGGTGTGTCTGTGAGAATTTTAACTCTGCTTAATTGTAAATTCCAGCAATTTCTCTCAGTTTCTCTTATTTAAGTAATTTTCTTTTAGCCATTCCTTTTTAGATTTTTTTTTTTACAACACACTTGTACAAACTTGCAGAAAAACACAACACAATATGATGGATAATACAGCGTGCTAATGAACTTGTTTTCACAAAATCTCTAACAATAATGACAAACTTATTGCAACGTTTGAGAGTTTATTTTATCGCAATTAGTTTATTGCAGCACTCGCCGTGTGTGCAATAAACTAATCACAAACGACCTTCATACGTATGCCGTAACAGCGTTACACATATGTGGCCGACACGGCTTCTCAAGATTTAACCTATTGGGCCATGTCGGCCACATATATGCAACATAAAAAAATGACTTTTTTTTTTTGATATTTTAAGCGAAAAAATGACAACACTGACATTACAATATTTATTTTAGAATTACTAATCAAATTATTTGCTAAATATTTTTTGGCCCCTGGGGAATTTTTTTCTTAAACTAGCTTGGCAGTCAATGTGTTAAAGGTAGGATGAGGTGGTTAGCTGTTGGGTAAACTGTATGTGCTAAAATAACCACCGGTGATCCAGCAAACTCACTAATATGGCACCCTACAGGTCCCAATGCTGCCGGTCGACCTGTATATGATATCCAAATTATTTTTTGCATACAGTTCCGTTGTAACCACATCATAATATCCAATCAAATTGGTCAGACAAAGACTTTCCCTTAACAAACCCATGCTGTGTCTGAATTATTACTGCAGCCTTGTCTAGATGATCCTGCAATGCATCTTTAACCAGTGACTCCATTATTTTACCCGGAACAGAAGTTAAACTAACTGGTCTGTAATTACTCGTGTCACCCATCGATCCCCCTTTGTGAACTGGGGATACATTTGCACATCTCCAGTCTGTGGAGACCAGACCTCCCCTGAGTCCAAGAATGCTCTCATAATTATGGCTAAGGGTTTGCTTACTTCCTTTGCTGCCTCCTTTAATATAGATGGATAGATCTCATCCACCCCAGGTGCCTTCCTTATGTTTAACTTCAACAATTTCTCCTTCACTTTGCTCTCAGTTCACACAAAATCATTAAGCACCTTGCTACAATTTGATAACCTTCTGGCATTTTCAATCCTTAATAACTCCTCATGTGTGAATGTAGATGCAAAATACTCATTCAGTTTGTTTGCTATCTAAGCAGGATCATCAACAGTCGAACCATCAATATCAAGTGGATCAATCTGATTCATTCCCTTCCTTTTAGAGTTTATATAAGTAAAGAAATCCTTGCTGTTTTTCTTAGCTTCCTTTGTCAAAGATTTCTCGTAATCTGCCTTCCCCTGCCTCACCTCTTTTGTGACTTGATTACAGACTGGAAGTGTTATGCATCCCCTGAGTTTAAAACTAGCATGTCATGAAATACAGTTTCACCAAACATTGACTTTTGAAAATAACATTCAATTTTTCTATGTTCTTTCTCATATTTTATGTATCTTCCTCAGAGTTCAGCAATATTATTATAACCATATAATAATAATTTACTAATAGTTATTAATATTAAGTAATAATTGGTGAATTCTTGTATTTAATTATTAAATGTGAAAAAAAATTTAAATATGAACATAGATAACTGTTAAATTAAATTCTGTTTCAAAAAATGCATAATTGGTAGTAAAGAACTGTCTTATAGTCCACAACCTGCTTGCCCTGACAATCCATGTAGTTTGCAACCTTCAGCATTTTATATATTTGGCTCCTAGCCAAAAAGGTAGAATACACCTTATTAGACTATAAGGCTTCAATAATTTAGAAGATTTACTTTTAAAGCTTTATGTATTCAATACGTAATCAATAAATTGAAGTAATCATAATTGTCATCAATAATCATAATCAAAGCTGATTATGTATCAATAATCTGACAATTAGATGAATTGTAGGATTCCTTAAGGTACCAATTAAATTGACTTAATAAATGGTAGCAATAGCTTAATTTTTAGTACTCACCTTAATATAAACTGCAGTTAGATTTAAAATAAGTGGAGTGGGAATTAGCTAAAATTGAGGTTAATATGGGTGAGCTTAATTGTTTTGAACGGAATTAAAATGTGCTCAAGGAAATAGAAGTGCACGTCTTCATCCTTGGTTGTCATGAAATAAATTGAAAAAATTGGAACTTGAGAATGTAATCACAGAGATCAATAGCCGTAATGATTGGCTTTCATATTAATGTCTTCAGTTGGTAATAGTGAAGAAGAGAGAGTGTGTGAATATAAAGAACTCTAAGTTCCCGTGATGCTCTTTGATGCATGCGGGAATCTCAGGTGCGTGAGATTCCAGGCCGGGGAGAGATTATATAGTTTTGCATTTAATACGTTAAATTTAGAATGATGTCGGAACCATTCTATGATTAGAATGGTTATGACATCATTAGGGCTTCATACTGGTAAATTCTGAAACTGGATTTTAATTTAATAATGGGAACTGCTGAATCTACTAGAGGGGTGTGGTTATGGGATTGTACATGTAACGTGAGTTCTGTATTTGATTGTCCGGTTCTAGAACCATTATAATAGTTTCAGAATTCACGTTACATGTACAATCACATAACCACAACATTCTAGTAGATTCAGCAGTTTCCATTATTAAATTAAAATCCAGTTTCAGAATTTACCAGTATGAAGCACTAATCATAGAATGGTTCCGACATCATTCTAAATTTAATGTATTAAACGCAAAACTACCATATAATTTCTCCCCGGCCTGGAATCTCACGCACCTGAGATTCCCGCACGCATCAAAGAGCATCACGGGAATCTAGAGTTCTTTATATTCATGCGCTCTCTCTTCTTCACTAATACCGATTTAAGACGTTAATACGAAAGCCAATTGTTACAGCTATTGGTCTCTGTGATTACTTTCTCAAGTTCCAATTTTTTCAATTTATTTCATGACAACCAAGGATGAAGACATGCACTTCTATTTCCTTGAGCGCATTTTAATTCCATTCAAAACAATTAAGCTCACCCATATTAACCTCAATTTTAGCTAATTCCCACTCCACTTATTCTAAATCCAACTGCAGTTTATATTAAGGTGAGTACTAAAAATTAAGCTATTGCTACCATTTATTAAGTAGCACGCATCAAAGAGCATCACGGGAATCTAGAGTTCTTTATATTCATGCGCTCTCTCTTCTTCACTAATACCAATTTTAGACGTTAATACGAAAGCCAATTGTTACGGCTATTGGTCTCTGTGATTACTTTCTCAAGTTCCAATTTTTTCAATTTATTTCATGACAACCAAGGATGAAGACATGCACTTCTATTTTCTTGAGCGCATTTTAATTCCGTTCAAAACAATTAAGCTCACCCATATTAACCTCAATTTTAGCTAATTCCCACTCCACTTATTCTAAATCCAACTGCAGTTTATATTAAGGTGAGTACTAAAAATTAAGCTATTGCTACCATTTATTAAGTATCAATAATCTTTAATTGATATTCAGGTGACACCTGTGTCAAGTGGACTGAATTTCAGTTAAGTCCTCTCAGTCTGTGACAACCAAATCCTCTGCTTGCACCTCCACAGTGGTGGGATTGTTAGCACCCCTGAGTCTAATCCCTGTATGAAAGTTCCAAAATACAGCACCTAGTATATTAAAGGTCAGTGCTCAGTTGTCAATAATGTAAGCAGAGGTCGACCTGTGTCATCCACACCAAGCAGGTGCCTCCGTAGCCAGGTGGGCAGGAGCAGCAGTGCGTAGCACACGCTTCTTGATTAGACCAGGGTTCGAGCACGTGACCACCAAATACAGAGGATGTGGAAAGGTCAGGGAATGACCACCGCATATCCCTGGAGCAATATGCCCTTAGTTGCTATTGCTCCTAAAAACCAAATAAACAAACAAACAACACCAAGCAGAGGAATGCCATCCCTACGTTAACATGCAATACTAGATGTAAGGTGACTCTTATCAACTGGTACAATACTAAAACTTTGCTTACTGGAGGATTGAAGTGGTGAAATCTATGTTTAGTCTCCAGAGCAAAGCTCAGGGAACCCCCATCTCATCCATCATGCAGTATGACTGAAGTCTGAGGTTATGATGGGCATCATGGTGAGATCTAATATTCCTTACATTTCATGGATATAGCAGTAAAATGATGTTCACAGGCCAGCAGCAGCTAGAGTCCACCAGACAGAACCTACTGGTATTGCTCTAGGAGGCATCTGGATCAGATAGTTTATAATCTCACTGCCTCTACTCTGCCAGAAAATGACTGAAGGGAGTCTGAGTAGTGCATATGCAGGGCCATTGTTGAGGGCATGTTATATCAAGAAGTTGAGTACATTCTTGCATGTACATCATCTAAAAATATCATTACTCCTTCCCAAACTTTTCTTCACTACTGAATACATCATGAATAGTCAAACTAATAGCATAAACTTATCTGCAGAAAGATATAAACCTTCCAAACACTTCCTTGTTTGTTTCACAAATATATGTGGTCTTAGTCTGAATCTCAATGACATCCATTTCCACTTACTGTGTGCCAAGCTGCACTTACTTTTTCTGACAGAATCCTAATTATCAGTTGATTCAACCACTGCTCATCTCAGTTGTCCTATTTATTTACTACAAATCTGTTTGCTTCAATGGTGGTACTTGTGCATATGGCCACTCCAACCTTCCATCAGAAAAAATAGTAATTTGGAATACCCTCTTTTCGATCTTCTCTGGCTTAAAATCTTTCTATCCCATTCTCTCAAATTCATCTGTTGCCTCTATCACTCTCCCAATTCCATTAATCACTTGGAACTTTGACTTCTTCCATTCAAACTTTCCTAATAGTGAGGTAATTTACTTTGGAGATTTTAATGTTCACAACTCCAGATAGCTTCAGTTTTCTAGTCATATGGTTATTGATATCCTGAGGCTTTTGCAATTACTAATGACCTTGCACAGATTATTCATTAACTTCCCAGAATACCTGACAATCCTAACCACACAACCAATACCCTTGTTCTTTTACTCACAAACAACCCTTCCAAGTACACAGTCGAGGTGAGCAATCTCTTCTCCAATAGAGTGTTCCTCTCCTGGCCATTTGCAGCCTCTTGTTGTTTGGCATTACAAGAATGCAAAATAGGATGATCTGCGAGATTTCTATTCTTCTTTTCCTTGGTTGAACTACTGTTTTAAATCTTCCATGTCAATATTTTCTCAGATCATGTTAGTGAAATTATTCTTGTAGGGATGAAATTCCACATTCCACCTTAAAATTTCATCCTTTATATAAACCTTGGTTTTCCAATAAATGCACTAAAACCATTCAAGATAAGAATATTGCATTTGCAATTGGCTTGCATCCAAGTTCATTTTGTGCTATACCAACAGATTGCAACAATTGTACAGCAGTTATTAAATCAGTCCAAAATTGATTTTGAACAGACTAAGAGTAGAAAACTAGCTTCTTGTCCAAATGGTAGTCAAGCATTCTGGTCTCTCCTTTCTGGAGTGGCGCACAATGGCCATAGATGCTGATGCACCAAATAAATCCCCAATCAACCAACCAAACTTTCTGGAGCAAATAGAGATGGTCAACTTTTGTTCATCTCTACTTGCACTGCTGTTAAAACCTATCATTCTATTGCCACCTAAGCTAAAGATATAGCCAACCTGCTAGCATCCTACTTTCTTCTAACTCTTGTACTGTGGACCTCAGGAAATCACCTCCTACAATTCCGAGTACACACCATTCAATGCCGCTTGCAGCCTTCCATCAAAAGGATGTCAGAAGAATTTTGTCCCATTTCTCCACTTCTTCTCAAAAACTGTGTTCCTGAGCTTAATCCTCTTCTGTGTAGTCTTTTTATAATCTGTTATACCACTGGTCTTTTTCCTTTCACTTGAAAATTTTCTCACATCCAGACAGTTTCTTTAAAAGGATGAAAAATCCCTCCCATTCAATTATTGCCCATTGTGTTTACTTCTTTTTCTAAAATAATGAAGAACTCCATTAACTACCACTCTAACCACTCACTGCAAGTGATAGTAGAGGGCTCAGAGTCTTGTAAGCAAGAAAGCAAGCTTATACAGCATCAGCCAAAAAAAAAAACTTCCCATTTCGCCCATCTGCTTACTCTAAATGTTTGTCTAGTTCAGCCTTAAATTTATTTAAGCTATCAACTTCCACAACAGATGGAAGTTTGTTCCAGCAATCAACTACTCACTGGCTAAAAACTTCTGCACATTTATTCTACAATTGTCTTTCCTGAACTTGAATCTATGCCCAAAAAGGTTCTTAGTCTGAGCAAGTGGAAGTATCCTGTCAGCATTGAGATGGCTCAAACCATTCAAAGCCTCATACACCACAATCAGATAACCTCGCAGGTGCCTAGTCTCCAGATGCTGCAACTTGCAGAACTTAAGCCTTTCTTGGTAAGAGCACCCATTTGTTCCTCTCACCAATCTTGTTGCCCTTCTCTGTACTCATTCTAGCAACTCCACATCCCTCCTAAACTGAATCCACCAGACCTGTACGCAATACTCAAGGTATGGCCTGACCATTGCCTTATACAAAGAGATAATCACCTCCTTGTCTCTGCTAGCAAAATTCCTATATATCATTGACAAAGTTCCATGACCTGCTCTGGCAGCCTGTCTGCACTGTTCAGAGAACTCCATATCTGACTGCACAATTACCCTGAAGTCTTTTTCATTCTCTATATCCCTCAATGTAGTACCACACAGTTGGTATGTTTCTCTTGGGTTGCTGCTACCCACGTGCAGTACTTTGCATTTGTCAATGTCAAACTTCAGTTGCCACTTTTCAACCCATCTGCCTAACTTTTCTAGATCCTGTTGAAGTAACATACTGCCTTTAGTGTCATTAACAATCCCACCAACCTTTGTATCATCTGCAAAGTTGGACATTAAGCTTGATATACCTTCATCGATATCATTGATAAATCCAGAAAATAAAAACGGGCCCAGCACCGAACCCTGGAGGATTCCACTAATAACATTAGTCCACAAAGAGCAGTGTCCATTTATTACCACTCTCTGCCATCTCCCACTCAACCATCCCTTTATCCATTGCAGTAACTTTCCCTTAATGCCATACCACTTCAATTTGTACAGCAGTCTTCCATGTGCAACAGTATCAAAAGCTTTCCTGAAATGTATATGATAACAAAATTATTTTTTGCATCCTGTTCTTTTGTGACCACATCGTAGTATCCAATCAAATTGGTCAGACAAGATTTCCCCTTAACAAACCTGTGCTCTGTCTGAACTATTACTGCCATATTGTCTAGGTGATATTGTATCACTTCTTTAACAGGCGAATCCATTATATTCCCCAGAACAGAAGTTAATCTAACAGGTCTATAATTATTTATGTCACCCTTTGAACCCTCTTTGTGAATTGGGGATACATTTGCACATCTCCAGTCCATGGGAACCTCCGATAAATCTAAGAATGCTCTCATAATTATGGCTAACGGTATGCTAACTTCCCTCGCTGCCTCCTTCAATATTACTGGATAGATTCCATCCACCCCAGGTGTCTTTTTTGTTTAACTTCAACAATTTATCTTCCACTTTGCTCTCAGTTATTACAAAATAACTTAGCTCCCTGTTAAAGTTTGATAAACTTCTGGCATTCCCCTCCTTGAATAACTCCTCATGTGTGAATGTAGATGCAAAATACTCATTCAGTTTATCAGCTCTTTGAGCAGGATCATCAATAGTCGAACCATCTATGTTAAGTGAATCAATCTGATTCATCCTGTTCCTTCTAGAGTTTACATAAGTAAAGAACTCTTTGCTGTTTTTCTTTGTATCCACTGCCAATGATTTCTTGTAATCTGCCTAACCTCCTTTGTGACTTGATTACAGACTAGCTTATATCTACCATAGGCTTTTGTGTCACCTGATACCTTATATGCATCCCATACATTCTTCTTCTCTACCACGAGACTCATTAATTCATCTGACATCCATTTAGGCCTAAATCTTGAACAGTATTTCTTAGTTGGAATGAAAAGTCTAGTAGCCTCTAAGATTAAGTCCCTGAAGGCTTCCCATTTAGAATTCACCATTGGTAACATCATCAGTTGATCTCACTGTATAGAATTTAAAAACTGTCTGAGACCACAATAGTCACCTTTACGAAAGCAGAAACCCTTCCCTTTACCCTTGATGGTAGTTACATTTTTAAGTGCCGACTGGGCTAGCAGGGTGGGTAAAGTGCCTGCCTGGCAACCCAAAGGTCGTGGGTTCGAATCCCGCCTCGGGCTTGGATCAAAGTACTGCAAAAACCTTGGGAGGTGCATTACGGCCACAGAAACCAATGTGCCAACAACTACCAAAAAAAAAAAAAAAAAAAACATCTTTAAGTAAATCCCACATCAGTACACTGTGTTCACTGTCACCTAGTGGTTCCTTTACCTGCAAATTCTTAATGCACGAATAATCACTGCTGTGGTAGTGATTTAAGTAAATCACTACCACATCTTTAAGTAAATCCCACATCAGTACACTGTGTTCACTGTCACCTAGTGGTTCCTTTACCTGCAAATTCTTAATGCATGAATAATCACTGCTGTGGTAGTGATTTAAGTAAATCACTACCACATCTTTAAGTAAATCCCACATCAGTACACTGTGATCACTGTCACCTAGTGGTTCCTTTATCTGCAAATTCTTAATGAATGACTAATCACTGCTGATAATCAGATCAAGTCTGATTATGTTGCTATAGAAAACAATCCTCCAATAAAACCACAAAAGTCTTGCTATTGTGCGAGTGACCAATCCACAAGTTCCAGTCAATATCTGGAAAGTTAAAATCCCACATTACAAGATATTCTGATTTACTGGCTCATTCTTTTTCTCTTTCCAACTGTTCATTGTACTCATTAGAGTCATTAGGTCTATAACACACTGCTACTCTTTTTCCCTTTTCCAGTGTTTATGTTACACCAAACAGACTCAACACTGCACTGTCCACCACCCACGTCAACTGGATGCACTTTCTTAGATTTTGTGTGTTTCTTAACTAACAGCATAACCCCTCCTCCTTTCCTACCCTTTCTGTACACATTGTACTCCCCAAATTCCAATTTTGCATTTCTTATAACTGTGTGACACCATGTCTCTGATATCCCAACAATATCTGCCTTTGATGTCTTGATCAGCTTCAAATTCATCAAATTTATTTACTATGCATCTAGCATAATACATGCAAGTATACATGCACCTGTTCTTACTTTTAGTTACCCTAACACAGCCCATGTATTTACTTGTCCATGATGACTCCCAGAAGCTCTTGAAATCCCCAGCAACTTGCTTCTAGGCTGCTGCTCATTACAATAGAAGCAGTGCAAGAATCACTTTTGCCTCTACCTGCGGCTACTGTTAATCTTTTAGTCTGTGAATCCCTCAAGTTATCAGTTTTCCGACCCACCTAACACTGCCTCGATAGCATCAGCAAATATTCTTGCACCCTTTCTATTTAAGTGTATCCCATCCCTGTAGAAGCAGTCTCTCCTGTTAGCAAGCATAGAACACGCTGAAAAAAAAATTCTGCCCCGTGAGCCTTGCACAATCTCTCCAGGCCGAATTGATGGCCACTGTTCTTCTGAATTGGCTTCTGTAATTTCCCCTCTCTCCCAAACCAGTCTGAACACGTGCCACCAACCAGTCAATATCCTATTACTGTCCAACTTAAAAGTCGCAGAACCAACTTTTCTTCTTCCTCATTTATCCTTTCAACTGTCGTTTTCTTGAACAATCTTCCTTCACACATATTTCCTGCAACCTACAGAAATTCAAGTCCAATGTCAACAAGTATCTTCTTTCATCTTCGCAACCTCCAACCTATGCACAGTACTAAGTACTATTGGTTCTAATCCCTTTCGTGTTTGGGGTTTTCATAATTTTCATTTTTTTATTTTATTTTAATAATAAAATAAAATAAAAAAATAACCTATAGATACATACATATCAGAAGTTTCCATAACATATTGATGAATAACAAGTAATTTTATTGCAGTGTAAACAGTATAGATAATCTCTATAAATTTTAAAGAGGAATGTTGTCTTATAATCTTTCCTATTCATCTTTGAGCATGAACAAACTTTTATTAATTGAGATTGCACTCGAAACACAACTAATTTTAAGCTACTGAAAAGTAGCCTAAAGTTAGTTGTGTGTTTTGACGGACCAAATGGAACCAAACAGGTGGCATTATGACATTCATAAAGCAAATACAGATGAAGCATTTATGTACTTCATTATACTTATTCATTTCCATTAATCATGCCAATAATCATTCATTATCCTAAACTCAGTCATATATCTTTCAGTAGTATACTTCTAATGAAGCTTGCCCAGGTTCGTAAACAAGAAAACATTTTTTTAAAAGATAATGAAGCTCAATGAACACACGCAGGTGAAAAGCATTAAAAAGCTAAAATTCCCTGAAGTTGATTCAACTTCATGTGTTTAATAAAGAGTTAAAGCACAAACTTTCATTGTGCTTTTATATTAGTTAGGTACATCACAGTCCCAGCATGGAATCACAACTAATTCTGACATTTAGGATTGTTACTACTAATATCAAAATTAATATAAAAATACCTTTGGCCAAATATCTGCTATCATTACAAACATATCATTAGCCTTTTCATACTTTCGTTGAAAGAAATAGAAGCATCCTAGGTCATAAGCAACCTGTAAACAAATGAAATAAAAATGGTAAAATAACACAATATTAAGAATCCCAATCCCTTAAATATTTAGAAACAAAAAAAAAAAAAAAAAAAAAGTAATTTTACTGCTGAAATCTTCTGAGTAATGAATCTCAAAAATAGATCCTGTTACTCAGAAACAGACCCAACTGTGATATCTATACCTAACATGTACAGATTAATATAAATGGATTCTTAACTTTCTGGAAACGACACCAAGAATTTATATGAAGTCACAGCATAATTCTGTATACCACTAATTTTTTTTAGAATAAAGGCAAGTGGTTTAAAATTGTGCATTTTGTAATGTCATACACTATTTTAACATTATAAAATGAATACAAGTGCCAATATTCTTATTTTTAAATTGCAACAGTGCCCAAACAGCAATAACTATTTTATCTATATTTCTTCACTTCTAACACAGCCAATGATGAAAAATCACAAGTGAACTTAAAATAAAGAACACAATTTGATACTGACATCCTTCTAAAAGACAGTTTTTATTATTATTAACCATATATGGTGCAAGGAAGCCTGAGGCTTATGCTGCACCAGCCAAAAAAAATTCCCGAGTTACCCAGAGAGAGAGAGAGAGAGAGAGAGAAAAGTAGAAAGGAATCACCAAGAAAGAGAAGAATGATGATATCCAGCTCAGGACTGTGGGTGTGCCAAGCACCATACTCACCAGACTTGAGCCCCTGGGGTTGTGTGATATACTTTGTGTACTATTCAATAATCTAAGTTATCATAAAAGGAGTTATGTTACACAAGCAGGCTTGTGATATAAATATAAATCTAAGATCAAAGCCATATCAAATACAGTAAACTTTAATTTTAATTGACCTCAGTTTAACAGATTTCATCCCAAGTGAAACAAACTTTGTCAGTATGTGTCATGGTGACTCAACTGCCTCAAGTTTGATTAGTGAATAAGCTTTCCTGTATTATAACTGTGTGAGACATGAAATTTAAGTGCTTATACTGCACCCACTGGCAAGTGCATAAAATACAATATTACAATGTTTTTTTTATTATTTTTTTATTTTGTAGTACAGTACTTTTCATAACTTTATAGAAACTCTAGTAACTATATATATTTATTTCAAGTTTAACAGAGAACTGGCTTTAGTGGATGGGCCATTATAGTGAGATTTTACGAAACAAAAAAAAAAAAGTGATACAACACACTAACGTACCGTATTTCCCCATGTATAAGACGCACCTTAATTTTGAGGCCTGAAATTTGAAAAAAAATGTATTACATAAAGTTATTGAACTTAAGTTTTATTCATCATAAAATTCATACAACTCATCATCACTGTCAAAACTCCCATCCATTAGCTTGTCCTGATCTGTGTCTGATGATGAATCAGTCTTCATATATTGCCTCATCCTCATCCTCTCAATGAGGCAATATATGACTGTCTTCATATATTGCCTCATTGAGATTGTTGTCAAGTCATAAATGACTTGACAACGATCTCAATCTTGATATTATCCCAGGATCTTTTCACCCAGGTACAAACTTCTCCTATAGTTGGTTTCTTCACTCTTCCTGCTGGTGTCAAATTGTCCCCAGAAGACTTCATCCATTGGTTCCATTCGTTTCTCATGGCAGCTTTGAAGGGTTTGTTAATGCTGACATCAAGTGGTTGGAGCTGGGATGTCAAGCCTGCAGGTATGACGGCAAGTTTTGTTTTTTGCTCTGCAGCAATCTTCTTTGTGTTTTTTGTTATGTGTGCCCTGAACTGATCAAGCACCAGTAGGGCAGGCTTGCGTAAGAGCCCACCTGGTCTCCTGCTCCAAACTTTCTCAAAACAGATCTTCATCCCGTCCTGATCCATCCAACCCTTGCCATGAACGTGGACAATCACTCCTCTAGGAATGTCTTCTTTTGGCATTGTTTTGCATTTGAAATCAGCATAGGAGGCAGCTTGGTTCCGTAGGCACAACAAGCTAGAACTGTATAATGGCTCTTTTCATGTCCACTTGTCTCACAGTTACAGTTTTCACCCCCTTCTTATCAACAGTTCTGTTACTTGGGACATCAAATGTAGGGGGACTTCGTCCATATTTGCAATCTGTCCCAACTCAAACTGATGTGTCTTCTGACACTGAATGACAAAACAATGAAATTCAAGGACCTTCTGCTCATAGCTTTTAGGCATCTTTTGGGCAGGTCTGGTGCATGTATGCATGCTTAGTCCATTCCGTTTCATGAACCTGAAGCACCAATTGTGGCCTCCTTTGAAATCAGTAACTTCTTTTTCATCAGCAATTCCTTCTTGCCTCATGCTGAACCATCTTTGTGGACACAGGAATTCCAATTGCCCTTTGCTCTTCAATCCATATCTTCAATTCCCTCTTTAAATCAGGCCATTTTGCTCACTTACCTTTCATGGCCTTCTTCTGCCGTGGCGTTTTCAGTAGGGTTTCTTCTTCCCGTAGCCAGTCTCGGATTGTTTTCTCAGTTGGAGGAGGACCAAACTTACGTTCAGCAGCACGATTTCCATTCACTTTTGCAAACTGGATCACTTTTAACTTGAATTCAGCGCTGTACGAAAATCTTTTCTGAGCCATTTCTGGGCAGAACGTGGCAAAACGTAACCTAATATACCGGTAACATATTAGGGAAATGAGCGCAAAGACAACAAGTGCAAAAAAGCAGGAAATGCAAGTAAAAAAATCTACAACCACTGTATAAGATGCACCCAGTTTTTAGACCCCAAATTTTTCGAAAAATGGAGCGTCTTATACATGGGGAAATACGGTACTTTAATTTTTAATTTAAATTGTCTGCAGCATCCTTTGTATGCTAGTAGCCGCTGGCGAGTTAAATCTACTTAACCATATATTTCCTTCATTCAATTCAATTTTGTCAAAAGACATCTCCTGGTTAAGGATAATTTATCATTTAACATAGTTTTTAAAACCAAAGAATTCCCCCTTACAAGCTTCATATTTTTATGAATGTGTATGGGATACACATTCATAAAAATATGAAGTCAAACGATGCTAGGATATCTCCATCAGAAATTGTAGTATTGCTTATTTTCTATACCAATGTGCATATCCCATACACATTACAGGCTTTACGGAAATTCTTAACAACAGATAACACTTTGACAAAACATACCTCTCTTTCCATTAATAACATCCTTGAACTCACTTCACTTTTACTAGATGCCCGATATTTCAGATTCAATAATAAAATTTTCCAACAAATATTCGGTTTACCCATGGGTTTATGTATTTCCGCTCCCCTGTCAGAAATTTACCTAGCCACAATAGAGAACCAAATCTTACAACCCTTCCCTCCAGAAATAAAAGTATACACCCGTTACGCTGATGATATACTCATAATAGGCAATAGGTCCACTATAGACAATCTCTTTTTAAAATTTAATTCAACACATGATAGGTTAAAATTCACTCTTGAAATTGAAACCAACAACCAAATTAATTTTCTCAACCTCACTGTTTATAAAACAGGTACCAAACTAGGTACAAAGATTTTCAGAAAAAATACACATACAGGCAAATACCTACATTTTGCTTCGCACCCCCCCCCCCTCTGCACAAAAAAAGCGGTTTTATACAACCAAATACATAATGCCCTCAAATATAGCACCTCACAAAATGACTTAACTAATGAACTTCAATACCTCACGGAAAAATTTACAGCTAGGAACTACCCAACCCAACTCATTCAACACAATATTTCCACTGCCAAAAATAAAATTAACAATCCACCAAAACACACCACCAACGCAAATATACGCATCATCCTCCCATACCATAATGAACTTGCCGGACAATTCCGCCACATGTTTACAGGTACTGATATCTCCCTTATTTTTTCAGCTTATAATAAACTCGGATCCTTATTTAACACTTACAAAGATACACACAAATACCCAACCAACGATTTGAACAATATAATTTACTTGATTAAATGTCAACCAAACTGTGATGCCTGTTATATTGGTAGTACTACTACCAAGTTTGGTTCTACCAAAACCTCCAACACTCGGGCATACTACCACTATAATAGTCTTAGATCAGGACAAGCTAGTACAGAACTCACAATTCATGCCCAAACCCACAATCACACTCCTTTAATTGACTCCGCTATCACCATTATAAGACTTAAAACCAGCCACAAAATTCTTCAATATGAAGCCCTCATTATCGAATGGTTTCGACACAACACTAATCTCAACATCCTAAACGCAAAACTTCCCTTTCACCTTTCCTCGGCTTGGAATCTCTCACATCTGAGATTCCCACGTGTTCCAAAGAGCATCATGAGAGTATAGGAAATTCCTTAAAATACAGCACGTGTTACTTCTTACTTAACACCGCCAACTGAAGATGTTATAACTTAATGAAAGTCTGTCGTCACGATTATTGGCATTATCAATTCCTTTATGTTCCAGATCAACTACTTTATGACAACCAGGGACGGAGTAGTGCACTTCTGCTTCCTTGCGCTTATTTTAAAATTCCGTTAAATTAAATCTCATCCCACCTTAATACATTAACTTAACCATTCTACCTTATATTTAGCCATCAGTCTTTTCCTAAAACTATTGCAGATTATATTCAAGGTGAGTACCGCACTTTAAGAATTTCGCTATTTTTATATTAATCTATTATCACGGTACTATAAGAATTCTATAACTTTATACTTTATAGAACACTTAATAAAACTGTAGTTGTGCATTCTCTAAACTTAGTTGTTCAGTTTAATTACAACTGTATAATATTTATTCCTCTTTTCTGAAGTCTCTTTTTCTCTCTTTCTCTGTACAAGTGTCTCTTCACTAGTGACATCACATTCATGGTTGTACGAAACATTACAAGTGAAGAGTGCATGGATTGTCTAAAGCTAACAATACTACATTAAAACTATATTTAATCTATGAATTTCTTTTTTCCATACTAACTGAATGGAAAAAAATAAATAATAATTACTGGATTTTTATATGTTCAATTTTAATGGAATTTTGAATAGCTCAACAAATCTTTCTAAAAGAACTAAATATAAAATTTCATGAAAATCCATCCACTGGGAGTCAAGTTGTTATATATGGATGGTCAGATAGATGGAAGGATGGATATGGTGAAGTCGAACAGGCAGCACTTATGTATGTATGTATGTATATATATATATATATATATATATATATATATATATATATATGTCCAAATTATATAAGTTAACGTAATGCAAGTACCTCATCGTTTGAAAATTGATGTAACCATTCTCCAACCGTACCTCCAGCATACATGAAAAAATATGCAAAGTTACATAAAAATATATCAAATATTAGATAAATAACATAATAAGCCCAACATGGGAACCCATTTTGTAGGAGACTTTGTCGAGGGCTAAACCCCTACAAAATAAAAACCCAAGTTATCAGGCATAATAATATATATCGAAATATTCTCTGTTTAAAAGATTTATCATCTGGTATAAATTCTCTGGTATAATTTCTCTGTTTTTTAAAACAATTTTTATCTGTTGTATTCATCAGGATCTTTGGAGCGAGTTATTTACTAATTAGCCTTTGTATAAACATGTACATACTAGGTACTGCTGTATAAACACGCTATATATAGCTTACGCCTTAGAAAAGTGGTACCTATATGTGTTTCTACAGTAGGAATTAATTCATTTTTACTAAGATTTCTCTTCGACATCTGAGAAATATTGGTTTTGTTTTCTTTAGGATAGGATAGAGGGCGCTTTCATACTTATGTTCATCCTATACTTGGCTATTATTGGACATATCTTAGGTGGCGTAGAATACGCGGCAGTTATAAACGTCCTGTGCGTTTGCTGCTGGCGTTTAGTTTTTTTCCCGCCCTGGGCTACGGTAATGAATATAAGGTATTCCCGCCATTGTTGTTTAATGGCATTCCTTTCCTTTGTTTTAAACCTCACATAATGTTTGCCACTATATAATGTTTGATGTTTGGTTTTATAGTAAACTATAGTAAATTATCTTAGGAACTAGCCATTCCGTTTCTTCTTTTCCTTTTTCTGTTGCTTTTGGCATGCTTTTTATATATTTTTACCAGCTCTTACTATTAACCAGGATCCCTACTATTAGGGTCGGGAATTTACACTCCCGGTTAAATCCCGATGTAATATTGATAAAATGCTTTTCCTTTTCTTTTTACTTTTATCTATCCTCTTGCCTTAATTTTTCATATCTCACAAACTATTAGAGTAATTCGATGGGGAGTGAGATACTATTACTTTAACTACTCTGACTTCCGTTCGCCTTTAGTTAGCTTTATTAGCTTATTTCTGCAAATATTTTTTGCATATTGTTCAACAAATTTTTCTGCATATTTTTCAACAATTATTAATATTTCTCAGTTGTGCTTATAATTTTGTAGCAATCGTTCGGGCTAAATATCATCCAGTCTGTATTCGTACAAATTATGATTAGACATAACCCACATTTTGGACGGCCAGATTTATACTGATTTATAGTATTTACTATAACCTAATGCTAAATTAATTGTATTATCCATTATTATGGATATTGGAATTGGTATACAGGCAGATGATAACAGAAACCGATGGGCTCAGTCTAACTTGGTTTTTATTTTGTAGGGGTTTAGCCCTCGACAAAAGTCTCCTACAAAATGGGTTCCCATGTTGGGGCTTATTATGTTATTTATCTAATATTTGATATATTTTTTATGTAACTTTGCATATTTTTTCATGTATGCTGGAGGTACGGTTGGAGAATGGTTACATCAATTTTCAAACGATGAGGTAGTTGCATTACGTTAACTTATATAATTTGGACATACCTAACGTCCGATGTAATGTTCTATCGTTTGATGGCATTAATCGGTTAGTTCTATATGTAACATTTTGTTTTTATTTTTATTTTTATATAATAGTAACACTTAATATATTTATATATATATATATCTTACAATTTAACACTAGTATATTTGGATTATATATATATATATACACATACATGTTTGGGTTCCTTTAACCCAGATATTTTGAAATAAATGAACTACTAAAATTAAGCTTGCAACTATGCAAGTAGAAAACTGAAATGAGGAAAAATTTAAAAATAAGCAAGATTATATTCATTTGTGTGTGTATTATATTCATTCATTATATATATATATATATATGTGTGTGTGTGTGTGTGTGAACAGTTCCAATATTATGTGGGTGAGGCAGATAGATTTATATCTTCACCTGCCTGTGGTGGCTCACTTTATACTTTTTTTTAACATTCATCTATGGTTTTCACAAATGAATATAATCTTGCTTATTTTTAAATTTTTCCTCATTTCAGTCTTCTACTTGCATAGTTACAAGCTTAATTTTAGTAGTTCATTTATTTCAAAATATCTGAGTTAAAGGAACCCAAACATGAAACTATGATCTTCCTGAAAGAAACCTCACAACCAACAGTGCTGTTATAAATGAAAACAGATATTTTATTATACATTTTTTAATTTTTATTGTGCCCATAAATTTGTTGGAAACATAATAAAATATTCAAGGCTCCACACTCAGAAAATCTGTATGATGATACTCAATAAAACATTGGAGGCAGTATTCTTTCCTCGTAAACCAAGCACAAACTGATGAGACGGCAACAACTTCTTGAAATAACTGCATTAATACTCTATATCATTTATCTTACTCCAGGGTAGGCAGTCTAACTGCAATATTTAATTAAATGTTCTTGTTTATACTCCGGCACGACCACCATGTCAGTGGAGTTTACAATAAATCAATCAATACAAATGTTAGTCGTATTTAGCAGTCATGGGCTCGAACCCAGGTCCACTCAAAGAGCGTGTGCTACTGCACTCACGCTCATGACCACTCAGCTATGTCAAGCCTTAATCACATTATATAGCTCCGAGAACAATATTTGCTCTAAGAGAACTTTCTGGCTGCATGCTTATATATTTCATTAGTAGACAAATTACAAATGTGTATACTGCTGATGCATATGTTGAGAAGATGTTTTAAAATGACACTGATACTATTTAATGAGTCTAACCAACACATTTTGAAATCCAGAACCTTCATCTTCCTTTTCCCAAGTACTGCCTGTTTCTATCTCAATGATAACCATGGTGGCAATATAATTAAAGGAGATCTTTGGGTAATTAGCCTTTTGAGAAAATAGTTGAAGTAATGGGTTACCTTTTATCTCTTAATAATTCCTTGTCTAAGTATAATCCAATTTGTTCTGTGAATCAATACCAGATGAGACAAAAAATATATTCATGGCCAAAGTGATGCTAAGAAAGTGTGTTAGATTACCTTCATTAGAGGTACTACTATCCTTTCAGGTAATGGCATTTTTCTCACCTATCTGACTGTAAGCTTACATGCTCTGAGTGTAATGCTATCTCTAAGCTACACTAGTAACATTAATTGCAATCAGGATTATTTTCCAGGTCAGCCATTAATTAATTTTCTGTGATTTTGTCACTCTCTTCTAAGTGATATCATCCATTCTATCAGATTCTAATCATTAAGAAAAGACTGTGTTTAAATTCTCTTCAGAAAAAAAAAAAAAAAAAAAAAAAAAAAAACTGAAAAAAAAAAAAGGGGGGGGGGGAGCTAGATAATAAACACTGATGACGTTCATGTGAAAAGAGTATTTACAAAGAGCTTCCTAGAAATATTAAATTGTTTTAACTTTCTGTCTTAATTCAATAAAATTACAAAGTAGCTTAGCTATATTTCAGGGTTAATTTACTTTAACCAGGATGTTAATGTGATTTTGCGAAAGTCAGAAAATACGAGGGTTAAATTTTTTTTTGTGTGAATGAAGCACTTTTTTCTTTTTTTTTTTTTTTTTCATTTCAGTATAATAAAATGATAAAAACAATTGCTTTTCCAACTACTTACATTGAAATCATTTTGACACAGTCAGTTAATGTATGCAGTGTGTTACATTTCAGGTGCATTTAATTTTTTCCCCCTTAAATTAATTGAATTTTTGATTTTTCTGTGATTAACAGAAGTGAAAAGTAAATATAGTTATCTACTTATGAATTAATTCCAATATTATAACTTTACAGAACACTTAATAATGCTCTTATGGATTTACATTCTCTAAACTTAGCTGTTCAATTTAATTACACCTGTATAATATTTATTATTCTTCAACTCTCTTTTTTCTCTCTATATATTTATCTCTTTGGAAGTGACACCATGTTTAAGAGTCTTACATAACAACACATGCAAAGTGTGCATGGACTGTCTAAAGCTAACAATATTGCATTAAAACTACATTTAATCTATGAATTTCTTTTTTCCATACCATCTGTATGGAAATAAGAAATAGTAATCACTGGATTTCTATTTGTCCAATTTTAATGAAATTTGGAATGGCTTGACAAATAATTTTAAAAGGCCCAAATATAAAATTACATGAAAATCCATCCACTGGAGTCCCTCTATTTTGTGTGGACAGATGGACATAGTGAAGGCAACAGGTACATATACAGTAGGCTGTTGAAATAATGGCACCCCAAATAATGGAACATTCAAGCTAAAGGCACAATGAGATCAGATGTTTACATACAAAGCAGAGGTCTTGCAGTGCCAAAAAAAGAAAACAGCAAGTCGTGTGATTACTGTATTTATTTATGTTCGTCCATTTTGAAAGTGAATTCTGTACTGATATCACAGATCATACATTTAAATGTATGATCACTGTTTTACATTTAAATTAAAAACCCTTCACTATGGCTCCTAAAGTTAATAAACCTCATACAGAGAAGAAAAGAAGAACAACATTAAAGCTTAGTGACAAACTTATATAATCCAAACTATTACATTAGGGTCACCCAGAAAGTTAATTCATATAACCATGTGTACTGTGTCTAAATTTCGTGTATTCTCTGGTTTATTTGCCTGTTTTGCTGGACGAAAAAAAGCTCATAAAAGTTCCTCAAGTCATCGTCAGGATTTGAACCTGGGCCTTTCCCACCCAGTGTGGGGATGGTGATGATACCACTGTGCCACCCTCAGAGACTAAACTTGATATAATAAAGTAAATAGATTGGGGCGTAAGCAGAAGTGTATTAATGACAGAAAATAACACTGGATCATTAGCATGTTTATATTTTTTATGTGCAGTTAATAAAATTGCATTCTTAATCTCTCTTTTTCTTATTTAGCCTCATTATTTCTGCATTAAATATATTAAAAATAAAAATTTCTAAATAATGGAAAAATCAAAATAATGGCACCTTGAATCCCCGAAGATGTAGTTTTTCTGAAAGTCTACTGTGTATATATACAGGGTGTTTCAGTTAAACGTTTCAGAACTTCTAAGAGGGGTAGGGTACATCCTGACAACTCGAAATCATATAGCAATGTGGGGTCGGAAATACTTTCCTGAAGCGGTGTTGTACACAGAAGCACCATAAAGAAAAGAGACCGTAAGTGAGAAATCGTTTTAATAATACATGAAAAGAAGCAAAAGGTACATGGATTAAAGTAAGTGTTCGAAGTTTCTTCCACGGGCTACAATGCACGCCTCACATCTCCGACGCATGGACATCCGAACATTCTGGAATACTCCAGGCGAATTTCGAATTTCTTTGGCAGCTACTGCGATTCTTGCAACCAGCTCCTCAGCATTGTCAACAGGGGTGTCATAAACTAGCGATTTCATATGACCCCAGAAATAAAAATCAAGACATGATAGGTCGGGTGACCGAGCAGGCCAACGCACGGGACCACCATGTCCGATCCACTGTTGACCAAATGTGACATCCAGGTAGTTACGAACATCTCCGCTATAATGGGCAGGGGCTCCATCGTGTTGGAACCACATTGTCTGTTGCGTCGATGCAGAAATCTGTTCATCTCTCAAAAGTTGTGGCAATACTTGCTGCAGAAAGATCAAGTAGATAGGTCCGGTTAGACGACACGGTAACAGGTAAGGTCCGATGAGGTGATCTCCCATAATACCGGCCCATACATTGACCGAAAATCGAATCTGTGCTGCACGACGTCGTATTGCATGCGGGTTCTCGACCGCCCAGATATGGTCGTTATGCGTGTTGAAAATTCCTTCCCTTGTGAAGGATGCCTCATCGGAAAACAACACTTCAGCAGGAAAAAGGGGATTTGTAGCACATTTTCCAAGGTACCACTGTGCGAAAGCAATACGAGGTGCATAATCCTCTGGTTGCTGTGTCTGGACACGCTGCACGTGAAACGGATGCATGTCTTGTTCTCGGAGAATCCTCCAGACGCTGCAATGGGAAACCCCGACTGCGTTTGCTAGACTTCGTGTACTCGTTCTTGGATTCCCCTGTACATGCTGCAGCACATTCTGTTCGATGGCTGGAGTCCGTGCTGTTCTTACCCTGCCCTGTCAGCTCTTTCAAATGAACCTCTCTCAGCTAACCTCTGGTGCAGTCTTGCAAAGAAATTATGACTGGGAATACGTCTCGTCGGATATCGTTCCGCATACAAACGCTGTGCGGCTGGCCCACTACAATTTGCAGCCCCGTACGCCAAATGCATATCGGCTAACTCTGCGTTCGTGTAATCATCCATCCTACTAACTTGGCGTTCTTGTTCAAGAAATTCGAAATTCGCCTGGAGTATTCCAGAATGTTCGGATGTCCATGCGTCGGAGATGTGAGGCGTGCATTGTAGCCCGTGGAAGAAACTTCGAACACTTACTTTAATCCATGTACCTTTTGCTTCTTTTCATGTATTATTAAAACGATTTCTCACTTACGGTCTCTTTTCTTTATGGTGCTTCTGTGTACGACACCGCTTCAGGAAAGCATTTCCGACCCCACATTGCTATATGATTTCGAGTTGTCAGGATGTACCCTACCCCTCTTAGAAGTTCTGAAACGTTTAACTGAAACACCCTGTATATATATATATATATATATATATATAGAAAATTATTTTAATGTTATGTGCAAATCTTTAATTTAACTTGCTCTTGCAGTGTCCCTTTGCTCTTGCAGTGTCCCTGATCCATAATTCATATTATTGATATTCCATTTTATCTCTATTCAAATTCAAATCCATTTTCTTTCTTTACTTAATTTTAATTTTTATTCATAATTATATATATATATATATATATATATATATATATATATATATATATATATATATATATAGACGTGACGTAATGTGTATATATATATATATATATATATATATATATATATATATATACACATACATATACGGGTAAAAATGGACAAATAGCACTATTCGCGGAATATTAAAGCTACCCTTTTTTGTAATTGCAAAGTTGCTTTAATGAAGTTTTGTAAACAAAATCATCTTCAATATCATACCAGGCAAAATAACTCCAATCTCTGTGTCAGAAGGAGTTGCCGTTTCATTCTTATTCTTTCACACCATCTGAGAAAACTGTATTTAGAAAATTTGCAAAAGAATTACAGTCAAAATAGCAAAAGGCTAAAAGTGGTACTCTGACCCATTCCCATTCCCCTTCCCCAGCAAAAAAATTTATAGTGTATTTAAAGCAGACTGGCAGTGTGGAAAACACTACACTGATCAGTCCTATAAAGAAGGTCTGTACATCAATTAATTTTCCAACAGCATCATAACAGGTAATCTGGTTGCCAGATGCATATCAAAATGTCAATGATAATCGCCTGTTCAATATAAAATAACTACATCCTTTCCATCACAAACCACCACCAGTGAGGGGGTAAATCTGTGGAAATTGGTCAATTCAGTCAAATTGATCATCCCCCTCCCTCCTTTCCTGGTTAGCTCTATTCGACGATGCACACTTGAGCCAAAAACAATCGAAATGCTGTGAGGAACTCAAAACTGAGGAGTTGTAAGGAGTGCTGAGAGCCAACTAAGAACTGAAGGTTATATTATTACCAAGGTTGGCTAGCATAGCTCTTAGTCTTTCCCACTTCACAAAAATTATTCCAAGAAAATTCTAAGTATATCCTAGCAGCAATTCAGGCCTACTCAAATTGCTGCTAGGATAGCATCCACACAGTCTAGGATAGTAGACAGTCTAGGTGTTCATAAAAAAGGTAGAGCTCACTCAGGATATCTGGATGATGTCATTTCATCTTTATAGATTTCAGTCCTTGGGACTAACTTGTGAGCTGTATTATATGTGAGCTGTAAGTGGTGTGCCAACAGAGGGACTGCTCATGAGGTAAGCAGCAGACTAAGACACCAGTGAAGGTGTCAGTCTGCTACTTACAAGTTTAATCCTTATTAAGTCAATGAAAAAGAGGATAGAATATGTTTCAATATACGGCACTTGTAATTATAAAGACAGCTAATATTAATTAAAAAAACATTATTTTTCATAAGTATCCAGTGTTATGTTCTTTTCAGTAATGTTACTTAAATTTTAATTATTAAGCTAACTCTAAACCTGTGTTTCACTAGTACAGGAATCAAACTGAGTGGGTTATTCAATTAATACACTTTTAAATGTCATCTTGAGCATTCTGACATGCATCCCATTATACACTGAGTGGACAGAAATCATAGTGTACCTACCTAGTAATGGGTAGACCCACATTTCGCCCAGACTAGGGAAGTCACACAGGGAGGCATTGGGTCCACTAGTTCAGAAAAGCATTCCAAAGGTATTTCCATCCATATTTGCTGCACCACTGTCCATAATTCCATCACATTCCTGGGTGGAAGATCCAAAGCTCGAACGGACCTTTCCACAGCATCCCAAAGATGCTCCACAGGGTTCATGTCTGGTGAATGGGGAGGCCATTCCATGGTGGTAAAATCTGTGTAATGCTCTTCAAACCATGTTCTAGTTACCACAGCTCTATGGGGAGGTGCACTGTCCTGCTGGAAAAGTCCATTGCCCTGTGGGTGCACAATGACCACGAAGGAATGCAGATGGTCTGCAAGGATGGCCACGTAACCTGGACCGTTCAGAGATGAATCTAGATGAACCAGACATCCCAACATGTTCTAGTTGAACACGCCCCACACCATTACCGACTTTCCATCTGCCTGAACAGTTCCTTGTTGACGTGACGGGCACATAGCTTTGTATGGTTTACGCCAGATAAGCACCCTCCTGTCCACTCGAAATAATTGGAAATGGGACTCATCGGACCAGGAGATCCATCTCCAATCATCCAAGGCCCAGTGCCAATGTACTTTCACCCAGTTGAAGAGTAGAGTCCTGTGTTGTGGTGTTAGCAATGGGACCCTGGTGGATCGGCAGCTCCCATATACTAGCATTAGCATTAGTAGAGGCATTTGATGCAAGAAAGCAAGCTTATGCAGCATCAGCCAAAAAAAAAAAAAAAAAAAAACCACTTCCACTTCACCCCTCTGTTCGTTCAAAATACCTGTCCAGCTGAGCCTTAAACTTATTTAGGCTATCAACCTCCACCACAAGGGATGGAAGTCTGTTCCACCAACCAACCACCCGCTGACTAAAGGCAAATTTCCGCACGTCTATCCTACATCTGTCTTTCCTCAATTTGAATTTATGCCCTCTCAGGTGATTTTTCTGAGCTAGAGGAAGAATCCCATCAGCATTGAGCATGCTTAAACCATTCAAGGCTTTATACACCTCTATCAGATCACCTCGCTGGTGCCTAGTCTCCAGACACTGTAATTTGCAAAACTTAAGCCTTTCTTCGTAAGAGCACCCCTTTGTTCCATTCACTAATCTTGTTGCTCTTCTCTGTACTCGTTCCAGCAGCTCTACATCCTTCTTGAAATGAGGTCTCCAGACCTGTATACAGTACTCTAGGTGTGGCCTGACCATCGCCTTATACAATGGAATAATCACCTCCTTATCCCTGCTGGAAAAATTCCTGTATATCATTGACAATACTCCATGAGCTACTCTTGCAGCCCGTCTGCACTGCTCAGAGAACTTCATATCTGCCTGCACAACCACCCCCAAGTCCCTTTCATTCTCTACCACTGTCAGTGTAGTACCACAGAGTTGATACGTTGCTCTGGGGTTGCTGTTTCCCATGTGTAGTACTTTACATTTATCAATGTTAAACTTCATTTGCCACCTCTCAGCCCATCTGCTCAACCTTTCCAGATCCTGTTGCAGCAGCATAGTGTCAGTAGTGTCCTTGACAACCCTGCCAACCTTTGTATCGTCTGCAAACTTGGACATTAAGCCCGATATACCATCATCAATATCATTTATAAATACAGAAAACAATAATGGACCCAACACTGAGCCCTGAGGGACTATTGTGGCTAATGATAATGATTGCCAGATGGTCTTGGTAAAGATGTTTCTGGCACTTTTCTTGTTGAAGTCGGCAGTGATTTGTGCCACTGTTGCTCTCTGATTGGCTGAAACAATGCGAGACAGAAGTCAAAGGCCACGTTCATCCACCGCCTTTCTCTGCCCACAGCACTGTCCACAATAAGATGTTATTCTGGAAATGCCGTATTCCCAATACACTATTTATACTGTTGAACGGGGATAGTGCAATTTCTGTACCAGCTCCACGATAGTGACTCATACGTTTGGCACCCACTATCATCCTTCTTTCAAACGACGTTTTTTTTGTATTGCGTCACGTATGGTTTGAGCACCAACATTATAATGGTTCTTTAGAGATTTAACGGATGCACTGTTTTCAAACTTTTTAATAATTTGAAGTTTTTGTTTAATTTGAAAGCACAACTCTTGCATTTGTCCATCATTTTCACAATTTCTAAACAAAAAAAAAAAAAAAAAAAAAAGTTACTGTAAAAAAAAAAAAAAAAAATTCCGACATAAATAACGAAACAAAATTTGTCCTTTTGCGGTGCGATGGAACACAACGATCGACGCGACGCACTAAATCAAACTAAACATTTGGTATTGAAGTGTCCCAGTTAATCCAATCCCGGTAAATAAATCAAGAGTCTGCTGTACTTTATTATCACCGTATTTAATGTTGGTAATGTCTTACTGTGTGTTTAATTTATCAATTAAACTTTATTATACATATGTATGTATGTATAATAAAGTTTAGACACCAAGAATTACTGGAAACTTGTTCACAAAAAATTTCAAATTTGAAAATGATGCACTGCCAATTGATGAAATTTGTACTACTTCAGCATTTATAAGAACATCATTTTTCAGTGGAACTTGTGCACCATGTAATTACAAGCAGTCATAGTGTACTTCATCACTGAGCAAAAGAATAAAACCTTTTCCTCTTGTTTTAATACCTCCATGACCTTGACAGTATAAATACCCATGACGAAGTCAGAATCTTGCTGATTTAGTCGGCTGTGGTAATTAATTTACAAAATGGAAGTGGAAGATTCGAACATTGTTAATCAAATTGGTCCAAGAGGCCGTCGCAGACATTCTCTCAAGTATGCCAAGCCGTGCTTTGCTATGTGGGAGTCTAAAACACTGATGGAACTGATATTCGGGTGACACTCAAGTCAAATGGACCTAATTTTGGCGAAACCCAGTCAGTCTGTGACAGCCAAATCCTCTGCTTGCACCTTCATGATGCTGGGATGGCTAGTATCCCAAGTGTGCGAACCAATGTAAGTAGGGATCGAGTTGTGGCACCCAAACCACACGGAGGAATGCCACCCCTCTGTGTTACCAGGCAATACTAGGTGGAAGACAACTCACATCAATCAGTGCAATAACACGCCACTTTACTTATTGAAGGCTTAAAGTCGTGGCACCCATGTTTAGTCTCCAGAACAAAGCTTCAGAAAACCACTTCCAATCTCTTCCATCAAGCAGCATGATCGATGCCTTTTGAGGTTATGATCGACATAATGGCAAGATACAATCTTCCTTACATTTTGAGGATACAGCTCTAAAACAGTGTTCATAGAACAGCTGCTAGATAGTCCATGTATTGAACCTATTGGTAATTCTCTAGGAGGCTACCGAATCAGCTAGTGTATAATTTTGCTGCCTCTACTCTTCCTGATAGTGACTGGAGGGAGTCCAAGTAGTGTGTATGGTGGGGGGGGGCATTGTCGAGGTCACGTTATGTCAACGAGTGCTGGGTATATTCATCGTGTACACCATACCCAAAAATTTCATTACTTCATACAGCTTGTGCTCACCACCTTTTCTTACTTCTGAATACATCATGAATTGTCAAACTAACATAAGAAGCTTATCTATGAAAAGACCTAAACTTCCCAAACACTTCCTCATTCATTTCACAAATATATGTGGTCTCAGTTCTGATCTGATCTGATCTCAATGATGCTCATTTTCACTTGTGGTCTGCCAAACTCCATGTACTTTTTCTAACAGAATCCCAGCTATCGGTTTATTCAACCACTGCTTATCTCAGTTGTCTGAATTATTCGATGTACGATTACTTTTGCTTCAAAGGTGGTACTTGTGCATATGTCCATTCTGATATTCTCTGTTAGACTTGGTAATTTGGCCTCACCTCTTTTTGATCTTCTCTGGCTTAAAATCTCTCTATCACATTCTGTCAAATTCATCTGTTGCCTCTATTGTTCTCTGAACTTCACTGATCACTTGGCACTCTTCACTTCCTCTCATTGAAACCTTCCTAACAGTGAGGTAATTTTCCTTGGTGATTTTAATGTTCACAACTCCAGCTGGCTTCCATTTTCTAGTCACATGGACCCAGCAGGTCGAGATGCTGAGGCTTTTGCAATTACTAATGACCTCACACGGATTGTTCATTTACCTACCAGAATATCAGAAAATCCTAACCATGCAGCCAAAACAACTGATCTTCTCTCACAAACAATTCTTCTAAGTACACAGTCGAGGTGAATGGTCCTCTAGGCACCTCAGATCACAACTGATAATGGTTTCCTCTCCAATGGAGCCTTTCTGTCATGGCCATTCTCAACCTCGTGTTGTTTAGCATTACAAGAATGCAAAATGGGATGATCTGTGAGATTTTTCTTCTTTTTTTCCTTGGTGGGATTACTGCTTCAAATCTTCTGATGTCAACGTTTGCTCAGATCATGTCAGTGAAATTATTCTTGTAGGGATGGAATCCTTTATTTCACACTCCACCTTAAAATCTTTTCCTTTATCTAAATCTTGGTTTTCCAACAAATGTGCCAAGGCCGTTCAAGAGAAGAGTCATGCATATCGTAATTGGCCTGTTTCCAAATCTCCAGGTTCATTTTCTGCCTACACCAACATTCACAATAATTGTAAAGCAGTTATTAATCAGTCCAAAATTGATTTTGAACAGACTAAAAGTAGAAAACTTGCTTCTTGTCCAAATGGAAGCCGAGCATTCTGGTCTCTTTGCCAAAGCTATTGGGTGCAACTTTTGCTCATTTCTGATCCCACCTCTGTCAAAAGTAGATGGTTCTATTGCCACTTCAGCCAAAGTTAAAGCTGACCTGCTAGTGTCCTATTTTTCTTTCAACTCATGTATTGATGACCTTGGTAAACCACTTCCCACCATTCTCAGTGCATTCCATTCAATGCCTCCCATGGTTTTTTTGTCAAAAGGATATCAGATGAATTTTGAACGATCTTGATGTTAAGATACTCCACGTCCTGATGGTATTTCTCCAATTGTTCTCAAAACGTGTGCTCCTGAACTTACTCCTGTTGTGTCACCTTTTTTCACTTTCTTATTCTAAAGGTGTTTTCCTCTCTGCTTGGAAATTTGCCCGTATCCAGTCAGTTTTGAAAAAGGTTGACAAATCCCTCCCATACAATTATCGTCCCATTGCAATTACTTCTACTCTTTCTAAAGTAATGGAGAAATCAATTAACTGCCAACTCTTAAACTACCTAGAACCCTTCCGTCTGATCAACGATCGCCAGTATTGATTCCGTCAGTGTCGATCCACTGGTGATATTCTGGCTTATGTTACCCATTTATGGACTAATTCAATGGAAAGGTATGGTGAAACACAAGTAGTTGCTCTTGACATCTCAAAGGCTTTTGATCGTGTTTGGCATAAAGGTCTTATAAATAAGCTTCCATCTTATAGTTTGCCAACTGTTTTTTGGATTTACGTATCCAGTTTTCTGACTGATTGTAGATGGCTCACTGTCTTCTAACTTCTCCGCTAATGCTGGGGTTCCCCCCAAGGTTTAGTTCTTTCTCCCACTTTTTTCCTCTTGTATATTAATGACCTTCTTTCATTGACTGGAAATCCTATCCAAAGTTTTGCTGATGATAGCACATTGCATTCCACCTGGGGTATCTAATACTAACCCACACATGGGATAGTATTAGATACCCCAGCTGAAGTTGCAGATGAACTCAACGGTTACTTTGCATCGATATTTACAGAAGCAAAACCCTTTAAATCAATGAGAAATTATGGGAGTAAAGTTGAAAAAAATGTAGTTAATCATGTTGAAATTTCACATGTTTATTTAATGAAAATACTTTCAAGCCTACAGGCCAATAAGGCTCCTGAGATTGATGGCATGTACCCTATAATCGTAAGGGAGGCGGCAAGTGAGTACATTGAACCAACGAGGCTAATTGTGAGTGCATCACTGGACTCGGGAGTGATTCCGTTGGATAGGAAAAGAACCAACGTATTTCCAATACATAAGGGCAGTTCTAAGAGTGAAGTGGGAAATTATCGGCTGGTTAGTCTAGTAGTAGTAGTAGTAGTAGTAGTAGTAGTGGCACTTGATGCAAGAAAGCAAGTGTAGGAGCTTATGCAGCATCAGCCAAAAAAAAAAAAAAAAAAAAAAATCACACCATTCCCTCCAAATGCCTGTCCAGTTCCTCCTTAAATTTATTTAACCTATCAACTTCCACAACGACAGATGGAAGTTTGTTCCAGCAATTAACCACCCGCTGGCTAAAGGCAAATTTCCGCACATCTATTCTACATCTGTCCTTTCTTAATTTGAACTTATGTCCCCGTAGGTTCGTATTCTGAACAAGTGGGAGGATCCCATCAGAATTCAGCGTGCTCAACCCATTCAAGGCCTTATAGACCTCAATCAGATCACCGCGCAGGTGCCTAGTCTCCAGCCACTGCAATTTGCAGAACTTAAGCCTCTCTTGGTAAGAGGATCCCTTCATTCCCCTCACCAATCGTGTTGCTCTTCTCTGTACACGCTCAAGCAAATCTACATCCTTCCTAAAATGAGGCCTCCAGACCTGTACGCAGTATTCAAGGCGTGGCCTGACCATTGCCTTATACAGAGGGACAATCACCTCCTTTTCCCTGCTAGCAAAATTCCTATATATCATTGACAAAACCCCATGACCTGCCCTAGCAGCCTGTCTACATTGCTCAGAAAACTTCATATCTGACTGCACAATTACTCCCAGGTCTTTTTCATTTTCTACCACCTTAAGTGTAGTACCACACAGTTGGTACGTTTCTCTGGGGTTACTTCTACCCATATGCAGTACTTTGCATTTGTCAAGGTTAAACTTCAGTTGCCACTTCTTAGCCCATCTGCCCAAATTATCTAGATCCTGTTGCAGTAGCACACTGCCATTACTGTCATTAACAACCCTGCCAACCTTCGTGTCATCTGCAAACTTCGACATTAAGCCTGATATACCTTCATCAATATCATTGATAAATATACAAAACAACAGTGGACCCAACACCGAACCCTGTGGGACTCCACTAATAACATTAGTCCACGAAGAGCAGCACCCATTGATTACCACCCTCTGTCTTCTCCCACTTAACCATCCTTTTATCCATTGTAGCAACTTACCCTTAATACCATTCTGCTCCAATTTGTACAGTAGTCTTCCATGCGCAACAGTGTCAAAAGCTTTCCTGAAATCCAAGTATATGATATCAAAATTATTTTTTGCATCCAGTTCCTTTGTGACCACATCATAATAACCAATCAAATTTGTCAGACAAGACTTTCCCTTAACAAACCCATGCTGTGTCTGAATTATTGCTGCAGTCTTGTCTAGATGATCCTGCAATGCATCTTTAACCAGTGACTCCATTATTTTACCCGGAACAGAAGTTAAACTAACTGGTCTGTAATTATTCGTGTCACCCTTCGAACCTCCTTTGTGAATTGGGGATACATTTGCACATCTCCAGTCCGTGGGAACCTCCCCTGAATCCAAGGATGCTCTCATAATTATGGCTAAGGGTTTGCTTAGTTGCTTTGCCGCCTCCTTTAATATAACTGGATAGATCCCATCCGCCCCAGGTGCCTTTCTTATGTTTAACTTCAACAATTTCTCCTCCACTTTGCTCTCAGTTATTACAAAATCATTAAGCACACTGCTACAATTTGATAACCTTCTTCCATTTTCAAACTGTAATGATTCCTCACGTGTGAATGTAGATGCAAAATACTCATTCAGTTTGTTTGCTATCTGAGCAGGATCATCAACAGTCGAACCATCGATGTCAAGTGGACCAATCATATTCAGCCCCTTCCTTTTTGAGTTTATATAAGTAAAGAAATCCTTGCTGTTTTTCTTAGCATCTTTTGCCAAAGATTTCTCGTAATCCGCCTTTGCCTGCCGAACCTCCTTTGTGACCTGATTACAGACTAGCTTATATCTGCTACAGGCTTCTGCGTCGCCTGATAATTTATATGCATCCCATGCATTTTTCTTCTCTGTCACGAGTCTCATTAGTTCATTTGATAACCATTTAGGCCTAAACCTTGAACAATATTTCTTCATCGGTATGAAAAGTCTAGTAGCTTCCACGATTAATTCCTTGAATGCTTCCCACTTAGAATTTACTGTTTGTAACATCGTCAGTCGATCCCACTGTACAGAATTTAAAAACTGTCTGAGACCACTGTACTCCCCTTTACGGAAGCAAAAACCCTTTCCTTTACCCCTAATGGTAGTTACCTCTTTGAGTAAATCCCACTTCAGCACACTGTGATCACTGCCACCTAGTGGTTCCTTTATCCACCTAGTGGTTCCAAATTCTTAATACACGAATGATCACTGCTGATAACCAGATCAAGAGTATTACTTTCTCTGGTTGCCTCTCGAACATGCTGCTGCAGAAAACAATCATCCAATAAGTCTAACTTCAGTAGCAGGGAAAAACATGGAGACAATGATCAAAGGTGGAACTCAGGTTCATTTATATAGAAATGGAATTCTGAAGGATACTCAGCATGGTTTTGTAAAGGGAAAATCATGATTAACTAATCTTGTTAGCTATTTTGACAGAGTCACTCAAGAGCTGGACTTAGGGAATAATTTCGACCCTGTTCATTTGGATTTCAGTAAAGCATTTGACTCAGTCCCACATGAGCAGTTATTTTATAAGCTGGAACAGGTTGGAATCACGGGGAAAATCCTTAGATGGACAGCTGGATGGCTTCAGAGCAGGAGGCAGAGGGTTGTGATAAATGGTTATTCCTCAGATAGGGTCGACGTAAGAAATGGAGTTCTCCAAGGATCAGTATTAGGTCCACTGTTGTTTTTGATTTTCATAAATGACATCGATGAAGGGATAGAGGGTGATGTCTAAATTTGCAGATGATGTAAAGATTGGTAGAGTAGTTAATGATCACCGCCAAGCAGAGCTTCTTCAGCGTGATGTAGACAGACTTCAGGGATGGTCAGAAAAATGGCAGCTATGCTTTAATCCAGCAAAATGTAAGGTATTGCACCTACGGAACAGTAACCCCAAAATAACTTATACATTTGGTAGAGTTGAACTAAAGCTGGTAGTGGACAAAAAAGACTTGGGTATTACGATACGGTCAGACATTAAGTTCTCTGAGCATTGTAGACTGGTTGCAAGGAAGGCCCATGGTGTCCTATCAATGATTTATCGAAAAATTGCTAGTAGAGATAAGAACATCATAATCCCATTATATAAAGCTATTGTTACACCGCACATGGAATACTGTGTTCAAGTATGGAGACCGCATCTAAAGAAAGACATTGTGCTTCTTGAAATGGTTCAAAGACTGGTAACTCATCTGGTGAGATTGGCAAAAGGGCATCCATATGTGGGTTGCACAGCTTGGAAACTAGGTGATTCGAGGCGACTTATTTGAAGTGTTTAAGGTTCTGAGAGGCAATAGTAAAATGAATGCAGATGAAATTTTCAAGGTTATAAATTATTCTAGAACTAGGAACTATAAATTCAAGTTATGGGGAGAGATGTTTAGACTGGATTGAAGGAAGATTTATTTTTGCCAGAGCTGGACTTATTCCATTATAAATTACTGGAAATGTTACCTACATTGGTGGTTAGAGGCCGACACTTTGGGGAAATTCAAAGGTCAGCTGGATAATTATCTATGGGAGGAGGGAAACACATAGGTTGTCTATTTCCTTTTCTCATATTATTTTTTTGTTTATTATTATTATTTTATTATTATTTTTTTGGCTGATGCAACATAAGCCAATGACTTCCTTGCACCATGTGGCCATTGCTAATACTAATACTTCCAGTTTGAGAAACCTTGCCCTGCACAAAAAAGCTTCAACTTCTTGAATATCCACTACCAATTCCTTAAATCTGTACAAATTGGAAATCTGCCCTACCATGGAATATTGTTCATACACCTGGAGTGGCTAGCTGGGTGGGTAAAGTGCCTGCCTGGCAGCCCAAAGGTCGCGGGTTCGATTCCCGCCTCGGGCTTGGATCAATGTACTGCAAAAACCTTGGGAGGTGCATTATGGCCACAGAAGCCTATGCGCCAACTACCAAAAAAAAAAAAAAAAAAAAAAAAAAAACACCTGGAGTGGAGCCCTCAAAACTGGTCTCTGGCTTCTAGATTCCATTCAAAGAAGGTTAATTAATGACTCATCTCTAACAAAGTCTCTCCACTCTGTCTCATAGATGTTCTGTTTCTGCTGCATGCCTTTTCTATAGATTCTTCCATGAGGCTGACACTTTGGGGAAATTAAGTTATTAATTTTCCCAAAGTGTCGTGTTTTGGGTCTTCATAAAAAAGCAAATGAATTTGCACAAAACTTTCTTTAATATGTCTAGGAGCAATGATGTTAACACAGGGATATGAGGTACACTAAATTAAACAGCTATGTTCAAATTTCATCATAACATTTAAAAGAAATGAGCAAATTGCTTTATTCCAGCCAGAAGAGAGAAATACAAAAAGACTTTCTGTACAACTGAGGATAACATGCCTAGAATTATCAGCTTGCTTGGTCTGTTTACGACTGCTTTTACAAGAAGTTTGCAATTTAGAAGTTCTTTTTCTTGGGAGTTCATTAATTTGTCTTCTTTCAATACTATTTCAAATCATGAACTGAATTTGGATAAAAGTCAGTGGAATCTGCTAGTGATCACTTGTTAAACTTTCCAATTTGGTAACTCTGAAAAGTGCTGATATTGCTTTTCCCACCACTTATAACCTATTCTTTAAATAGACTAGACTTGTCAAAGGATGCTACTGTTCTACTATTTAACATATAATGTTTTACATTATATGTTAACCATATAATGGTTAAAGTGTACATACATGCTTCAAAAAATATATATTTTTTTTACTTTGATTATAGGCATCATTTGAAACTGCTTAATTCTATTTTCCCCCTTAGTACTTCTTTCTAGATAGTAGTAAACATCCATCAAGTATTCATCCATTTTCACAGGAAGGCACAAAGATCCCTTTTCAGCACACATGCAAATTAATAAGATGACAAGGACAGCCTATTACCACAAAGTGCTCAATATCCTCTTTTAATACCCGTCTTACTTCAGTTTTTAGGCCTACCATAACAGATGTATTATCAAGACTAAGTGCCAGACAGCTTTTTAAAGGAATCACACATGCCTTCAGGGGTTGTTCAGAAGAAGATGTTCAACGTTGTACCCTCTAGATTCACCTTCCAATGCTAACATATAAAGCAAACTGCATTTTATTTGACAATTTCTCTATATACAAAAGATCACCACAATGGGACATAGCTTGGAGTCACTTTGATTACTGCAGTCTGTGGCAAATAAAAACAGCTCATTTTTCAGAGCCGTGTCTACCCCTTCTTTTGCTGTCTATGCAATTTTACAAACATTCCATTGTTTTTGTTATTCCACAACAGTTATTTTTTTCTATTTTGCTATTGTGAAACATATTTCTGAACAACACTCTTCCATGATCAGTGCAACTCAGGGTTCAATGACAAAAGATGCAAATAAACATTTAACATGCTGACAACACTGTCACTGTCAAACACAATGTCTATATTTGGATTTCTTTCTCTGCACCGCATGCTGCTATTGTTATGCTTATTTGTTTGCAAATGTCTGATTATCTTGAGTTTCCAGCTACTTGAAATTGAAAAATCACATCAACACATGATAAGGCAAACATGTTACTTTTTTCGGATTTTACAACACAATTGCGATGAAAAATTCTTGTATGTTTTCTGAAATTATGTTGTGTTTCTTTGGCATTTTACTGAAAGACATTGTTAATTAGCTTTGCACTGCACATGTACTATGAAATGATTGCATAACAGACAACACCATTATTATCCACCATTTCATTTTTGCAATGTAGACTACTATAAAACACCTGATGACCAATCCATTAATTAAAATAAGTAAAAATTCAAATTAAAAAAAAAAAAAAAAAAAAAAAAAAAAATCCAATTTCAATGGAATTTTTTATTTTTTTTTTGAAAAGAAAAAGATGGAGAAAACTGAGTTTTTGTAAAAAGACAAACTCGTTGTAAAAGGAATTCCCCGACTTAGGTAAGGATTGCTTTCTGTGAAACGCTGTGTAAGTCGGATTTTATGTAAGTCAGAATTTCCCCCATGCATGTGCAGCACTCGCAACTGTGCTCGCCAAACTGATTGAATCAAAAAAGAAATGTTCGACGAACATGTAAATAGAATTATTTATTGTATTTATTCAATTTTTTTATCTCATGCACAGGAAAAATTACAAGTGTACAATTTAAAAAAAATTTCAAAATTATAAAATTACAAAAAAAGAGGAGACAGGCATAACGTCAGTAAGTTTTACCTCTTGAGCATCGTTGCCAGAATCGACTTTTTCAGCTGATAAGTATGCCACTGCGGAGGTTGAGGGCTGTGGAGATTTAGAAGGGGTCGGCCACTCAACCTTACAAAAGAACATATTAATGGTTGACTGGATGGTGGCTTTTTTCTTTTCATCGCAGATTTCTTTGTAGCAAGCAAGCATAATCACTCACCCCTCTTAACTCTGTTAACTTTTAAGAATCGTTCACTGTCAGGATCCATCTTCTCAAACCTCGCCATTGCCATCTTTCTGGTGTCTCATTTGGTTCATCTTGAGCTTCATCAGCATTTTCTTCTTTCACTATCGCTGCCTGCAAGTCAATAAGTTCTTTGTTAGATAATTCCTTCTCTTCTTCCTCTATTAACTCTTCCATGTCTTTGGCATCAACCTCCAACTGAAGTAGCTCTGCAACATTTACAATCTTATCTGTAACCTCTTCATATGATTCGTCTTTTTCAAATCCTTCAAAGCCTTTTACGTGCTGTGGGCATATTTTCTTCCATGCAACATTTAAGCAACTTTTAGTAATTTCTGCCCAGGCCTTATTAATGTTTAAGATGGCGTGGTAAATATTGTAAGATTTCCAAAAGTCTCTTAATGTAAAATTTTTCTCACCGTCTACTGCAGACAATGCCTGAGCAAATGCTGTGAGTAAATAGTATGCTTTTAAATTCGAAATAACACCCTGATCCATAGGTTGGATGAGTGAAGTCATGTTTGGCAGTAGAAATATGACTCTTACGTTCGAATTGAAATCATCTAGATGCGTAGGATATCCAGGAGCATTATCTAATAGAAGCAAAATCTTGAAAGGAATGTAGTCGTCTATACAATATTTTTCAACCTCGGGAATGAAGCAGCATTTAAACCAATCCTCAAAGAGAGATATTGTTATCCGTGCTCTCTGGTTCGATCGGAAATGCATGGGTAGGGTGGCTTTACTGATGCCCTTAAATGCACAAAGATTTACAGAATGGTACACAAGCAATGATTTTAATCTGTAATCTCCCACTGCATTAGCCCCAAGCAAGAGCATGGCCCTATCTCTTGAAGCCTTGAAATCTGGCATTGTATTTTCCTCTTTGGCAATGTATGTTCGATCCGGCATTTTTTTCCAATACAGAGCAGTCTCGTCAACATTAAAAATTTGCTGCATTGAACAGCTGCGTTCATCAATAATTTTTTCCAACACATCACAAAATTTCTCTACAGCTGCAGAATTGGCACTGGTGACTTCACCGCATAATTTAACATTGTGGAAACCAGCCTGATGCTTTAACATATTAAACCACCCGTTGCTTGCCATGAACTTGGGTTGGGGTACCCAGTACTTATCCTTAATATCTTTATAAATACTTATTTCTTTTGCTTGAATAGTCATTAGACTCAGGGGCGCTTCGCTTCTGAATCATTTTCCATCCATATTATTAATAGCTGTTCCGTTCCATCTTCCATATAGCTTGTTATTGTTATGTTATTTGTTATTTGGTTTTTAGGAGCATTAGCAACTAAGGCCATATTGCTCCGGGATATGCGGTGGTCATTCCTTGACCTTTCCGCATACTCCGTATTTGGTGGTGACGGGCTCGAACCCCGGTCTAATCAAGAAGCATGTGCTACGCACTGCTGCTCCTTCCCACCTGGCTACGGAGGCGCCCCTTCCATATAGCACTTGAACGCTGTTTTGTGATCACTGTTGATCTTAAGTGCATTGATCCTTTGACATGTTCTTTTATACACGCACTGTCCTTTAAAATAGTATTCACTGCTGAAGCAGTGAGACCGAATTCACTTGCAATAAATGACAAACTTTGTCCTGCTTTGTAATTCTTAATCATTTTCATCTTCATTTCTAAATCAATTTTGTTTCATTTCCTTGCACTTTTCGTTGGTCACTTTCCCTTCATCATTGTAATACGTAAATATGAATGAAAAGAAGTTTCTGAAAATTTGTTTTTTATATGATTGAAGATTTCAGTGAAGGGAAACACATTTCACCATAATAGCATAAAATCCCACACAATTGCAGTTATTGGTATTATCATAAATGCAATAAGATTAAATTTACTAAGGCTTTCCTATTTTGTTTTATGGTAGTGACCTCCAGAAAAATACCACAAAGGTATTCAAAATTGATTCTTATAACGGAACATATGATAATGATGAAAGGGTAGTGCAATTTCCATTATAAAAATAACCTTTTAGAGAGATAAATAGCTTAGTAATATAGTGAAATTTTCAACTTCCAAGGACTTGAAACGAAAAGTTTTCACCGGCCGGAAAAACCTCACGTAAAGTCAAATTTCTGTAAGTCGAGTATTACATAAGTCGGGGAGTTCCTATATATTACAACAGTGAGACTGAAAAGAGTCAAATTGTGTAAAAAATGCAGATTCTCTATCATAAATCCAGAGAGTTGGCAGCTATGCCTATGTCTGAGTGGCAACATGTTTATGATATCCTTGAAATACTGATTAAGTCATGAAATATTTGATGACTTAACTAACACCTAATTCATCAAATTTATTTACTCTGCTCCTAGTGTCACTGCACAAGCAAGTAAATGTTTTCCTACTTTTCTCTTTGTAAGTTTAACACAGCCCATATATTTGCTTATCCTCCCATGAAGGCAACCAGCAGGCCTTGTGTAATTCTGTTACCACGCCTTGCTTTCCCAGATACTGCACATTGCAATAGAAGAACTGAAAGAATCAATTTCACCTCTACTTGCATCTGCCATTAAACTATTACTTGGCACATCACCCTCAAAACTAGCAGTTTCCTACCCACCTAACACTATCAGATAGCATCACCAAATATTTTTGGAATCCTGTTTATGTATAATCTATCCTTATATAACAATCCCCTCTGTTAACAAGCACAAGCCATGATGAGAAAAATTCTGCCCCATGAGCAATGCACAATCTCTCCAAGACTGAACTGAATGACAAGGCTCTCATCGTGTACTTCCTCCTATCATGTCTGGGAAAAATTCCAGACAATTTTAAATTTGTTGTAACTGAATTAAGAAATTTCTTTCCTCCACAGAAAGAAATTAAGTAATTTCTTTCTGTGGAGGAAACACAGAAAGAGACACTACACAACTGTAGTATCCCTAATATTGTTGAAACCAGTCTGATATTACATGCATAAACATGAAATGAGAAGGTAAGGGAATAAACTCCGGTTTAAGCTCCTATTAAATAATCACTAATTAACAATTATAATAAAAATGATTTCAAAAATTTATTTTGGAACCAGAGTTAAGAAATCCTACTCTGCATTTAATTTCCTCTTGATTTAGGATACGGCCCTTTTCCCAATGGTGATCAGTTGTTGGGGATTCTTCTGTTAATGTTCCTATACATTCCATTACTGGCATACGTACTCCAAAATTTCCTTGAATTACATCCTCTAGAAATGATATTGATTGCTCAGCCTCCTCACGTATCTAGGAAATAAACAGAATAAAAAATAGACAATTTTAAAATTTTATGAAAACAACAATTAACAAAGACATTAAGAAAATCCAAAATGATGTTTTTATTTTTTTAATCAACTAATATGCTGAACAAAATACCTTCCATAACACTTTCATTACAATCCACTCAAATTTTCTCTCAAAACACACACACACACACACACACACACACACACACACACACACACACACACACACACACACACACACACACACACACACACACACAATTTCAAAACTCTACTAACAAATTTTACTCACACCACAATAAGAAAAAATTCTGTGAACTTTCATCAAACATCATGTTTTCCACAAGAAGGCAATCTACACACAAATAGTGCAAATAATGTCAGAGCTATTTGTGTAAGCATGCTATTTGCACATGGTTACAATACATTTGTGTCTAATAAATATACCATCATAAGATGGGCAAGTACACTCATAGAAATAGCTGCTATGCATCTTTCCTCCTCAAAACGTTTTTATGTAAATATAATTATACATTTTAATTTTTTATTTTATTTTACCTTTATGCTTTTCATTTTATTTCGCCATTGCAGTCTGGTCAGAAATAAGGATTATTTCTGACCAGACTGCTATTTTTTTTTTTTTTTTTTTTAGGAGCATTAGAAACTAAGGCCATATTGCTCCGGGAATATGCGGTGGTCATTCCCTGACCTTCCCGCATCCTCCGTATTTGGTTGGGACGGGATCAAACCCGGGTCTAATCAAGAAGCGTGTGCTACGCACTGCTGCTCCTTCCCACCTGGCTACGGAGGCGCCCGACCAGACTGCAATGAGAGTAATTAAGTTCTTATGTTAATGTCTATAGACATACTGTATTTCCATCATCTGCTTGCGTGATAGTCATCAGCTATGAAGGCTATTTGAAAGTTAAGGTTTAAACATAATTAAACAACAAAGTCAACTATCACACTTGAGCATTTTTTGCACTGTTATTATTGCAACCATACCATTCAAACATCATAATAAGTATAATGCCTTTCAAAAAATTGCTTAATTTGATTACAAAATGCACCTTTCAAACAGCACAATAAATAAACAAAAGTCATATCTTTGATATAAAATTCAGAGACATTGCCTTCATCCAGATTTCAACAGTTTAACTTATTTGTCATTACTATTCTTGCCAGATGTTTTTTTCAAAGTCAATTTATTATTGGTATTAATAGTTCCAAATGTGCACTCATTACTGTAAGTGTATTATGTCTGTAGAAGTAAGTGTTCATGGGCTTTGCATGTTGTATGGACTGAAAATACTGGAATAACTCACATATAATATATTTTTTTATTAGGTTATATATATATATATTTTTTTTTTCACTCGTTCATCTTTTTTCTCACACACAGGGGGGGGGGATGCAATTGTTTGTAATGTAAATTTAAATACTAATGGTTACATTTCTTCTATAGCTTTATTGTTCTGAATATGCTCTGTAATAATAGCATTTTATAATTTTTATTTGAAATAAAATGTGTCTTCCTAACAATAACACATTTTTTTACAAATTCTGTAATATCTTGTCTTTACTTGAGGACTACATAACTTCCATAAATATAACAAAATAAGTTCAGATTGCTCAAACACTTGTTTGAAGACATTTTACTTACTGTTTAGCACAAGTTTGGCATGATAATCTCAAGAATAAACTGAGCTCACACTGATAAAACTGCTGTATGTAGCCTCAAGGTCAAGAAACAAATGACTGAAGGCAATGTTGGCAACGTGCGAAATTTAGTTTACAAATTCCCAGCATTTCATAACCTAATACATTCAATGATACAACTTGTGCCATCAACTTAAGTGATTTGTGATAGAAAAATCCTCCCCTGAGATTGTCTAACTACAGCCTCAAATAAAGAAGACTAGACATTCCTGCAGTTGTAAACAGAAAATGTACCAGATCTCCCCAAACAACTCTTAGACTGCAATATATCATGCCGATTAGGGTGCCATGGAAGGCTAAAAATTCTGAAAATGAAAGGCAGAAGGAGGAGATTAGGGCTGCATTGTGGATGGGCAAAAAACGCCCACTCATAACAGTTTAACCAATATCATGCATAAATGAGAGTGTGAGGGTTTTTTTTTTTTTTTTTTTGCTATGACTGTTGGACCATAAACTAACAGCTACTGATGAATTTCTGTAGACTTTGTTCCTCTGGCAAGAAGAACTCAGATAATTGTGCATACGTCTTCATTTTTCCACATTTCAAGAAGGGCAGCCATATTGGTTTAGTCATCTAATATTTTGTAAAAAGAAAACAAATGCTACATATATGTGCTTTTATTTGAAATTGGCTGTTTGAAAAGTAAGATATAAGATGTTTCAGGACTTCTCCAGAATATTTAGCATTAGCATTAGTAGAGGCATATGATGCAAGAAAGCAAGCTTATTCAGCATCAGCCAAAAAAAAAAAAAAAAAAAAAACCCTCTCCCATTTCACCCCTCCGTTCGTTCGAAATACCTGTCCAGTTGAGCTTTAAATTTGTTTAGGCTATCAACTTCAACAACAAGTGATGGAAGTCGGTTCCACCAACCAACCACCCGCTGGCCAAAGGCAAATTTCCGCACATCTATCCGACATCCGTCCTTCCTCAATTTGAATTTATGCCCGCTGAGGTGATTATTCTGAGAAAGATGAAGAATCCCATTGGCATTGAGCATGCTCAAACCATTCAAAGCCTTATACACCTCTATCAGATCACCTTGCCGGTGCCTAGTCTCCAGACTCTGTAATTTGCAAAACTTAAGCCTTTCTTCGTAAGAGCAACCCTTTGTTCCATTTACTAATCTTGTTGCCCTTCTCTGTACCCGTTCCAGCAGCTCTACATCCTTCTTGAAATGAGGCCTCCAGACCTGTATACAGTACTCAAGATGTGGCCTAACCATTGCCTTATACAAGGGAATAATCACCTCCTTATCCCTGCTAGAAAAATTCCTGTATATCATTGACAAGACACCATGAGCTACTCTTGCAGCTCGTCTGCACTGCTCAGTGAACTTCATATCTGCCTGCACAATTACCCCCAGGTCCTTTTCATTCTCCACCACTGTCAGTGTAGTACCGCAGAGTTGATACATTGCTCTGGGGTTACTGTTACCCATATGTAGTACTTTACATTTGTCAATGTTAAACTTCATTTGCCACCTCTCAGCCCATCTGTTCAACCTTTCCAGATCCTGTTGCAGCAGCATAGCGTCAGTAGTGTCCTGAACGACCCTGCCAACCTTTGTATCATCTGCAAACCTAGACATTAAACTTGATATCCCATCATCAATATCATTCATAAACACCGAAAACAACAATGGACCCAACACTGAACCTTGAGGAACTCCACTAATAACATTAGTCCACGTTGAGCAGTGTCCATTGATTACCACTCTCTGTCTTCTGCCACTCAACCATCCCCTTATCCATAGCAGCAATTTGCCTCCAATGCCACACTGCTCCAATTTGTGCAGCAGTCTACCATGTGCAACAGTATCAAAAGCCTTTCTAAGATCCAAATATATAATATCAAAGTTATTCCCTGCATCCAGTTCTTTTGTGACTACATCATAGTATCCAATAAAATTGGTCAGGCAAGACCTGCCCTTAACAAAACCATGCTGCGTCTCAGCTATAACTGAATTCTTGTCTAGATGATCCTGCAGTGCTTCTTTAACCAGTGCCTCCATTAATTTACCTGGAACTGAAGTTAAACTAACAGGTCTATAATTACTTGTGTCAGCCTTTGATCCTCCTTTGTGAATTGGGGTTACATTTGCACATCTCCAGTCTATGGGTACCTCCCCTGAGTCCAAAGAAGCTCTCATAATTATGGCTAGGGGTTTGCATACTTCCTTTGCTGCCTCCTTTAATATAACTGGATAGATCCCATCCACCCCAGGTGCCTTTTTTATGTTTATCCTCAACAATCTCTCCTCCACTTTCCTCTCAGTTATTACAAAATCATCCAGCTCACTGCCAATGTTTACTTTACCTACATCATTCTCCTTCCTGAATAACTCCTCATGCGTGAATGTAGATGCAAAATACTCGTTTAGATTGTTAGCCACCTGAGCAGGATTCTCAACTGTTGAACCATCAATATCCAGTGGACCAATCTGATTTATCCCTTTCCTTCTCGAGTTCAAGTATGTAAAGAACTCCTTTCTGTTTTTCTTTGCATCCTTTGCCAAGGATTTTCCGTAGTCTGCCTTTTCCTGCCTAATCTCCTTTGTGACTTGGTTACAGACCAACTTATATCTATCATAGGCTTCCATGTCACCCATTAATTTGTATGTATCCCATGCATTTTTCTTCTCTGCCACATGTCTCATTAGTCCATCTGACAACCATTTAGGCCTAAACCTTGAACAATATTTCTTAGTTGGTATGTAAAGCCTGGTAGCCACCAAGATTAGTTCCTTGAATGCTTCCCATTTTGAGTTTGCTGTTGGTAACATCATCAGTTGGTCCCACTGTATAGAATTTAAATACTGTCTCAGACCATCATAGTCGCCTTTACGAAAACAAAAACCCTTCCCTTTACCTCTGATGGTAGTTACCTCCTTGAGTAAATCCCACTTCAACACACTGTGATCACTGCCACCTAGTGGTTCATTTATCTGCAGGTTCTTAATGCATGAAGAATCACTACTGATAATCAGATCAAGAGTATTGCTCCCTCTTGTTGCCTCGCGAACATGCTGATGTAGAAAACAATCATCCAATAAATCCACAAAAGCCTTGCTACTGTGTGAGTGACCAGCCCCCAAATTCCAGTCAATATCTGGGAAATTAAAATTCCCCATTATAAGACTCTCTGATTTACTGGCCCACTCTATTTCCCTGTATAATATATTATTATACTCATCAGAGTCATTAGGCCTATAGCACACTCCTACTCTCAATTTTGATTTCCCTATGCTTATGTCACACCAAACTGACTCGACACTGCCCTGTCCATCGATGTCAACTGGCTTCACTTCCTTTGACTTTATGTGCTTCTTAATTAATAGCATAACACCTCCTCCCCTCCTGTCCTGTCTATCCTTTCTATATACATTGTATTCCCCAAATTCCAGTTCCGCATTACTTATATCTGTGTGACACCACGTCTCTGATATCCCAACAATATCTGCCTTTGATGTTTTGAGCAATACCTCAAATTCATCAAATTTATTTACCAAACTCCTAGCATTGGTGTACACGCAGGTATACATGCACCTGTTTCTATTCTTAGCTACCCTAACACAACCCATGTGTTTACTTGTAACGCAATGACTACCAGCAGTCTCTGAAATATCCTGCATATTGTTTTTCAGACTTCTGCTCATTTGAATAGAAGCAGTGCAAGAATCACTTCCACCTCTGCCATTGGCTACTGTTAATCTATTAGTCCTTGTATCCCCCCCCAACTAGCAGTTTTCCGACCCACCTAACACTGCCTCGACAGCATCAGCAAAAATTCTTGCACCCTTTCTATTTAAGTGTATCCCATCCCTGTAGAAGCAATCTCTCCTGTTAACAAGTACAGTCCAGGCTGAAAAAAATTCTACCCCTTGAGCCTTGCACAATCCCTCCAGGGCCGAATTGATCGACAAGGCTCTCATCATATACTCCCTCCTATCATGTCTGGGCAGAATTGCAGACACTTTCAAGTTCAACCCTAATTCACGGCTTTTTTTCAACAGTGACCTGTACTTGCTAAGTAATTCCGCCGGTCTCCTACTCTTAATATCATTAGTGCCAACGTGTACAACTATATCACCTTTTGTGCCCTTAAAAGATGATATCCGCTCTACAACGTCATCAACCTTTGCCCCTGGCAGACATACCCTGGTCCTATTCCACCTATCCTTTTTACAAAGCATGTTCCCTGTTTCCCTGACAATAGAGTCACCAACAACTACTAGTTCCTGTGGGACCAGCACATTCTGCCTAGGGGGCTGCCCCTGTGTTGCCTGATGACCAAGTGCAAGCTCTGGCGTTGATGTGGGCAGCTGAGAGCTTGATGGGCCCCTCAATTTATTTCCTTCGAGGGCATCCACCCTGTCCTTCAAGGTCTCATAAAGGCCCATAACAACGCTGAGTTGTCGCCTGATTTCCTTGCACTCCTTACATCGTGCACACACAAAGACATCCCCCTTGGCAGTATCATGTCCCGTACCCGACTGCTCCGCAAACATCAAGCAAACAGTGCATTTTAATAGACTGTGATTCAGAGGGCAACTGTCCCCCTCAGTTCTCCCCTGAACCACAGCACTCCCATTAGCTTGAGCCTTTTGCTTTGCTGCTCTGGTCAGAGTCATGATTCCAATTTAATTCAATAAAATTTAAAACAAAAATTAAATCCTTAAGTTATATCCCAAAACAGTTATGTTATATATATATATATATATATATATATTTTTTTTTTTTTTTTTTTTTTTTTCGGTATCTAGTGTTCCCTTTATACAACTTCCGTATCACGTGTACCACTATAGTTATGTATTAATTATTTGTTACGATTAAGTCGTTATATATATTTATAGAGTTTTGTTAAAAATACAGTTTAATTGACAATAAAGTTTATCAAGATTAATAGATTTACTGATTAATTGACAATATTATATTATGCAGTATACTACACTAAGCTTATGCTATCGTGTAAAAATGGCGGGAATTCACGAACAGTATTTCTACGGACTCGTAAGTATTGATTAGCTTCGAAATCTCGCTATCTCAATTTAGAATAAACTAAGGATCCTGACTAGGTCTATAATCTACTTATAGAAGATAATTTGATATAACAATTGGTTAATAAATCGACTAAATTTGGTTAAAAGACCTCTCGTTCAATTTGTGACACGTGGATTTGATACCATTACCGATACTAAGTAATATCTACGAAATCTCTGTCTAAGTTAAACTTTAAACTAAGTATCGTAACTAGGAATATAAAGCTACTCTAGAAAATAAGTTAATATGACAATTTAAACTAATAAAGCAGAAAATAAATCAGGAAAAACTTCTCTGTTTGAAGAGCTTTAAGGAGCAATGTCTGCACATGCTATCCTCGCACCCAGATTTGTTACTTTTCAAAACAATCCTCGTATTTATTAAGCGATTTAGAAAGAAGCTAATGATCAGTCTGTTCTTGAAAAGGTACTGAAAGCAGTGGCATTACTAGAAGAAGTGTTGGGGGGGAGGAGGCTACTTTCAGCAGCTCAAGTTGGTTTTAGTCACTGTAATACGTCAAGAGTCAAAGAACATTTCTTGAGTGCATTATACAAAATAAAATCATGTGACTCAGCATGAAATGATATCTTCTTCCCCATATCTTAGTCTCATATATTAATGTTTCCCCTACCAGTGACAATCACTCGAAGAAATGCATACGAAACAAATAAATCTAAGATTAATAGGAATGGGGGCACAACAGTTCATCCAGCTCTACAGATCCTTATTATGATCCTCAGAACTAGTGGAAATAAGGATTGGGGGCAAGAAGGTGGCACAACAATATAAATAAATCATTTTAGTATTAAAACATGGAAGGATTTACATGAAACAGTGCTCCCCTCCCTGTATAGGGACAGATGAACTGTGTCATGCGCTGTGCATCAAACATGATTCCAGTTTGTATGCTACACTCAGAGGACAGTCCACGATCCCTGATACATATAATCCTATCAATACATTACAGCATGTGAGACTATCTGATGAAAGCTTCAATTTGCATTTTAAGAAAACTTCTCTGATATTTTACTGCCAATTAAAAATCTGAACTATATTTCTAATGGAAATTTTGAAAGTTACTTGAAATTTGCTCTATCATATCAGAATTTTTTACAAATAAAAAAACAATATATTAGTGAAGGTGCTACTTGTTTATTTTGTATTTTTACATAAAAATACCTGATAAAAAACGTGAAGTGGTGGAACCCATTAAGTGGCTTGAAGTGGTGGAACCCATGTTTAGTCTCTAGAGCTAAGTTCCAGTCAACCCTTCCCTATCTCTTCCATCATGCAGTATGATTAATGACTTTTGAGGTTATGATGAACATCGTGGCGAGATCCAATATTCCTTACATTTCGAGGGTACAGCTCTAAAACGGTGTTTGCAGGCTGGCCGCTAGTTAGTACACCGGACCGAACCTATTGGTAACTCTCTAGGAGGCTTCCGGATCAGCTAGTGTATAATCTTGCTACCACTACTCTGCCAGATAGTGACTGGAGGGAGTCCGAGTAGTGTGTATGCAGGGAGCATTGTCAAGGCCACGTTACGCCAAGGATCTGGGTATATTTTTATAATGTGTACGCCATATCCAAAAATTTCATTACTTCATACAGCACATCCCACCCACTTTTTCTTAGTACTGAATACACCATGAATTGTCAAACTAATAGAGCAAGCTTATCTGCGAAAAGATCTAAACCTCCCAAACACTTCCTAATTCATTTCACGAATATACGTGGTCTCAATTCTAATCTCAATGATGTCCATTTCCACTTGCAGTCTGCCAGACCCCATGTACTTTTTCTGACAGAATCTCAGTTATCGGTTGATTCAACTACTACTCATTTCAGATGCCCAAATTATTCACTGTATGATTCCTTTCGCCTCAAAGGTGGTACTTGTGCATATGTCCATTCTGATATTCCCTGTCAGAGACTTGGTAATTTGGAATCTCTTCTCTTTGATCTTCTCTGGCTTAAAATCTCTCTACCACATTGTGTCAAATTCATCTGTTGTCTCTACCATTCTCCCAACTCTACTAATCACCTGGAGCTCTTTGACTTCCTCTCTTTGCAACTTGACTTTCTCCAGTCCAAATTTCCTAACAGTGAGGTAATTTTTCTTGGTGATTTTAATGTTCACAACTCCAGCTGGCTTCCGTTTTCTAGTCACACTGACCCAGCTGGTCGAGATGCTGAGGCTTTTGCAATTACTAATGACCTTGCACAGACTGTTCATTTACCTACAAGAATACCGGACAATCCTAATCATACAGCCAATACGCTTGATCTTTTTCTCACAAACAACCCTTCTAAGTACACGGTCGAAGTGAGAGGTCCTTCAGGCACTTCAGATCACAACTTGGTGATTGTCTCTTCTCCAATGGAGCCTTTATCTCATGGCTATTCCCAACCTCGTGTTGTTTGGCATTACAAGAATGCAAAATGGGATAACCTGCGAGTTTTCTTTTCTTCTTTTCCTTGGTTGGATTACTGTTTCAAAACTTCTGATGTCAACGTTTGCTCAGATCGTGTCAGTGAAATTATTCTTGCAGGAATGGAATTCTTTATCCCACACTCCACTTTAAAATCTTGTCCTTTATCTAAACCTTGGTTTTCCAATAAATGTGCTAAGGCTGTTCAAGAGAATAATGTTGCATATCGTAATTGACTTGTTTCTAATTCTTCAGTTTCATTTTCTGTCTACACCAAAGCTCGCAACAATTGTAAAGCAGTTATTAATCCGTCCAAACTAGAGTTTGAACAGGCTAAGAGTAGAAAACTTGCTTCTTGCCCTAATGGTAGCCGAGCATTCTGGTCTCTTGCCAAAGCTATTGGCTGCAACTTTTGCCCGTCTCTGCTCCCACCTCTGTCCAAACCAGATGGTTCTGTTGTTACTTCAGCCAAGGATAAAGCTGAACTGCTAGCATCCCATTTTTCTTCCAACTCATGTATTAATGATCTTGGTAAAACACCTCCCACCATTCCCAACACACTCCATTCAATGCCTCCTGTGGTCTTCTGTCAAAAGGATGTCAGAAGGATTTTGACGAATCTTGATGCTAAGAAAGCTCCAGGTTCTCCACTTGTTCTCAAAACCTGTGCTCCTGAACTTACTCCTATTCTTTGCTGCCTTTTTTTCAATTTCTTATTCCAAAGGTGTTTTTCCTTCTGCTTGGAAATTTGCTCATATCCAGCCAGTTCCTAAAAGGGTGACAAATCACTCCCATCCAATTATCATCCCATTGCAATTACTTCTACTCTTTCTAAAGTAATGGAGAAATCAATTAACCGCCAACTCTTAAACTACCTAGAAACCTTCCGTCTGATCAACAATCGTCAGTATGGATTCCGTCAGTGTCGATCCACTGGTGATATTCTGGCTTATGTTACCCATTTATGGACTAATTCAAGGGACAGGTTCGGTGAAACACAAGTAATTTCTCGTGACATCTCAAAGGCTTTCGATCGTGTTTGGCATAAAGGTCTTCTAAACAAGCTTCCATCTTATGGTTTGCCAACTATTTTTTGTAATTGGTTATCCAGTTTCTCTCTGATCGCTCACTGAGGGTGATGGTAGATGGCTCTCTGTCTTCTAACTTCTCCACTAATGCCGATGTCCCCCAAGGTTCAGTTCTTTCCCCCAATCTTTTCCTCTTGTATATTAATGACCTTCTTCCATTGACTGGAAATCCTATCCATAGTTTTGCCGATGATAGCACATTGCATTCTACTTTCCATTTTGAGAAACCTTGCCCTGCTCAATCAACTTCAACTTCTCGAAAATCTGCTACCAATTCCTTAAATGCCGATCTTCAGGTAATTCTCCAGTGGGGCAAAGACAACTTAGTTGATTTGAACCCTTCTAAAACTTAGTCTTGTCTTATATCTCACAAAAAGAATTCTTCTGCTCCTATGCTTATCTTTAGTGACACTCCGATTTCTAGGCAAAATGATACCTCTCTTTTGGGGATTACTCTGACTTCTGATCTCTCTTGGCACAAGCACATTACAAATATTGCTTTCTGCATCTAAAAAACTTGGTTTTCTCTTTCGCTCTATGCGTTACTTTTCTTCCAAACAGATGCTCACTCTGTATAAATCGCAAATCCGCCCTGCCATGGAATATTGTTCCCACATCTGGGGTGGTGCCCCCAAAACCTCTCTCAGGCTTCTTGATTCCATTCAGAAGAGGCCAGTTAGGTTAATTAATGATTCATCTCTAAAAGAGTCTCTCCACTCGCTGTCTCATAGACGTACTGTTTCTGCTGCATGCCTCTTCTACATATACTTCCATGGGCACTGTTCTTCTGAATTGGCTTCTATAATTCCCACTCTCTCTTTCAAAACAGTCCGAACACGTGCCGCCACCACCCAACATCCATTTACTGTCCAACTTCAAACTCACAGAACCAACTTTTCATCTTCCTCATTTATTCATTCAAGTGCCGTTTTCTGGAACAACCTTCCTACATACGTATTTCCTGAAAATTATAGTCTACAGAAGTTCCAGTCCAATGTCAACAAATATCTTCTTTCATCTTGTCAACCTCCAACCCAAGCACGGTACTAAGTACTATAGGTTCTAATACCTCTCGTGTTTGGGGTTTACATAAAAAAATAAAAAATAAAAAATGTGTAAAAATTAAAATATCAAAGGTTGTCCCATTGCATTTACCTCTACTCTTTCCAAATTAATGGAGAAATTCATTAACCATCAACTGCTAAACTACCTCAAAACCTTCCATCTGATCAATGATTGCCAATATGAATTCCATCAGTGTTGATCAACTGGTGATATTTTGTCCTATGTTACCCATTTATGAACAAATTCAATTGAAAAGTCTGAGGAAGCTCAAGAAGTTGCTCTTGACATTTATAAGGCTTTTAATAGTGTTTGGCATAAAGGTCTTCTAAACAAGCTTCCATCTTATGGATTGCTGATGGGTTTCTCGAATTTCTCTCAGAAGGCTTACCGCAGTTGATGGTGAATGGCTCTGTCTTCTAACTTTTCCACTAATGCTGGTGTTTCCCATGGTTCAGTTCTTTCCCCTCACTCTTTTCCTCTTGTATATTAATGCTTTCTTCCACTGACTGGAAATACCACCCATAGCTTTGCTGATGACAGCACATTGCATTCCATCTTCCAGTTTCAGAAACCTTACCCCACACAAACAGCTTCATCATCTCAAATACTCACTACCAATTCCTTAAATATGCTGATCTCCAAATAATTCTCCAATAGGGTAAAGATAATTCAGTTAATTTCAATCTTTTTAAAATTAAGTCCTGTCTTATATCTTCAAAAAGGAGTCTACTGCCCCTATGCTTATCTTTGATGACACTCAGGTTTCTAGTAATTAGTCAGGGTAATCCTGACTCATAATCTCTCAGGCTTCTAGACAAGATTGTATGTCTCTATCAGTGATTACCATGACTTGTAATCTCTCTTGGCATAAGCTCGCAAATATTGCTTCCTCTGCACTTAAACAACTGGGTTTTCTTTTTTCATTTGGCGTTACTTTTCTTCTAAACTACTCACCCTGTACAAATCTCAAATTGACCCAACCATGGAATATTATAAAATTTAATAATCCATGGTATCCAAATATCCAAATTGAGAAAGGAGTTCGACAAGGAGACAATATCTCCAAAGTTCTTTACTGCTGCCATTGTTGTTATTTGGTTTTTAGGAGCATTGGCAACTAAGGCCATATTGCTTCGGAGATATGCGGTGGTCATGGGCTCAAACCCTGGTCTAATCAAGAAGCGTGTGCTACGCACTGCTGCTCCTGCCCACCTGGCTATGGAGGCACCACTGCTGCCCTTGAAGAAGTTTTCAGAACATTGACTGGTTGTAGAAAGGAGTCAATGTGAATGGAGAGTACCAAAACCATTTATGATTTGCAGATGACATTGTGATCATAAGCCATGAGCCCGAAGAATCAGAGGAAAACCTTAATCAGTTATGCAGAATTAGGAAGGATTTTGGACTAAAAATGAATATGGTTAAAACAAAAGTAATGATGAAAAAGTACACAACAGAAAGGGTTATAATATAATTATCGAAGGAGCAGAAATTGAAAAGGTGGATTCATATACTTTTTTTAGACAAGTCTTTAGCTGCAATAATGATATATGGCTGGAAGTCAAGAGAAGAATAAATTTCTGATGAATAGCATTCAGGAAATATAGTCACATACTGAGGAGAAATATCCCAATTTTTCTGAAACGTAAAATGTCAGTAAAGAATGAACAAATGTATACACACATGGCTTATGGAAGTTAAACTTGGGCACTCACCAAAAGAATGGAAGAGAAGCTGAAAACTACACAGTGATGAATGGAATGAATTATATTACAAATCACACCATTGTATTAGAACAGAAACATACAGATTAGGCAGCAAACTCAAGTAAAGGACATTCTTATCAAAACTAAAGAACTAAAATGGACTTGGGCAGAACACATATCTCTCTCAAAGACATGATGACAGATGACCTGAGAAAATAACAGAATGATACCCAAGAGGAGCTAAAAGAAAACCTGGAAGACAACAACAGAGATGGATATATGAAATTCAAGAGCTTGTGGACAGTAAATGAATTATATTACAAATCACACCATTGTATTAGAACAGAAACATACAGATTAGGCAGCAAACTCAAGTAAAGGACATTCTTATCAAAACTAAAGAACTAAAATGGACTTGGGCAGAACACATATCTCTCTCAAAGACATGATGACAGATGACCTGAGAAAATAACAGAATGATACCCAAGAGGAGCTAAAAGAAAACCTGGAAGACAACAACAGAGATGGATATATGAAATTCAAGAGCTTGTGGGCAGTAAATAGATGGCCATTGCACAAAACAGAAGGAACTGGAAAATTTCTGGAGAGGCCTTCATCCTGCAGTGGATTGAAAATGGATGATGATGGTATACCAATGGCATTTGTGATATGTATATAATATGGTAAAAGTTGAAACATGGAGTTGGGGAGCAAAGAGAAAGTGTACTATGTGCAAGACATGAATGAAAGCTGTCTGATTCATCATTTCAAACAATGGTATGAGATGACAAAATGCAACAGTAGCCTACTTTTAATAAACAACATTAGTATTGGATATATGGTATAAGGAAACAAGGCTTTAACTGTACCAATCAAAAAAAAAAAATAATAATAATAAATAAACAAATAAAAAAACACTCCCTAACTGTTTCCATCCTCCTGTAGGTACTGACCCTGCTGGAAGGGTTCCCCCAAGTAATCAGCCTCAATATACCACTGGAGGCAACTTATCAAAAGATTAACAACTCAGTGGTAAAGGAAATTTTCCTATAATCTAATCTAATCTGTAACTTTTTCCCCTTAGTTTGAATTTATGCTCCTTCATTCTAGCATCATTTAATACTGCAAAGATTTCACTTTTATTTAGAAGTCAGTCATGTCAATCTCACTACTTTTTGAAGAAACTGTCTTATTTTAGGCATGGCATCTATACCGGGACACAATATTTCAAGTGCAGTCCCATAGCTGCTTCATACAGTAAAATTATAACTGCTTACTTCTACAACTGCTCATAGACAACCGACAGGATACCATGGATTCTCCTTGCCATCTGTCTGAACTGCAAGGAGAATTTCATCTTTTCTTGGATTATAATCTCCAAATTCCTTTCTTCCTTTGATGTTTTTAAAGTTATTTTGTGGTTGTTATTTTCCAAGTGCAAAGCCATGCATTTTCCAGCTTTAAAACAAAGCTGCCATTTACCTAACCATCCCTGAAACCCATCCAATTCAATATGTAAAAAAAAAGAAAACACTATATCTGGTGCTGCTCATTACTACTCCCATCAAACTTCATATTATCTGCAAAAACTCCTATTTCTATTTTTTTTCACCAATTTGTTAACTGCAAATGCATAATCTGGGACTGTTCTTATTTCTGCTTCTTGTATCCATTTATCAATGTCATTTAAGAATATTAGAAATAAGAGCAGTCCATGATTGCTTTTAACCCTACCCCATTCTGACAAAATAACCATTAATCATAACCCTATGTCTCCTGATATGTAGCCATCATATACGCCATCTAAGAATCATACCCACGATCCTGATATACTCCAGCTTATATAGCAATCTCTAGTATGGAACCCAAGTTGAATGTCTTGCTGAGGTTTAAATAAACAATTTCAGTTATTTTCTGCATCCAACTCAAGACTGACGTTATCATAATATTTTTCCAGGTTAGTTAAACAAGATTTTTCCTTTATAAAACCTGTGCTGTGCTCCCATGGGAGTATCATTTATATCTAGATAATTTTGTAGTACATTCCTAATCATTGCTTCCCTCCTTGATTTTCTCTATCATTGAAGTTGGATTAATCACTCTTTTTCTTAGAACTAATTTTATGGATTGGTGATAAACTGTTAGTTTTCTAATCCAAGGGAATAATCCACAAATACAATGAATCCCCCCCCATAATTAGTTATCTCATCCTCTTGGAACCATTCCTGAATGATCTGTACTTTGTGAAAGTGTGCATTAACCTGCAGAGGTAACCATAACCAGGTGGATAAACTGAGAGAATGAAGGGATACAACTGGTTAGAAGCAGTGTTTAAATAGGCTTTTTTTATTTATTGTATTAAGTAAGCTCTGCACCTTTGCCAACCCCACTGTGGCATTCAAATATTGATCCACCAATTTTTAGGGTTCCTAATTTATGGCACAAAAATAAAATATTTCCCACACCTGCAATGTTGACACTTGGCACAAGTCCAGAGATACATGCTACTGTCACCCTATCCTGGTCCTGCTGTCAGCATGGAAAAACTATAACCAGGATTCATCAAACCAGCAAGCCTTTTCTGTTCCTCAAATATCCAGTGTCAATGCTCCTGTGCCCACTGTACATAGAGCTCATCAGTTCACGCACCACAGTTGCTCTTTGAGAAGTTTTCAGGTGGTCCTAACATGTTTTTACATTTTAAACTTACAGTTTTCAGTCGACAATAGCAGAACCCTAAAATCAAAGTCAGCACAGTGTTGTGGTTACCTGCTACTAACCCTACTCAATTCCAGTCTGATGAAAAGTGTTCTGATGTACCCCTTTGCAAGTCACTACTTCACTGTGTTATCATTTGGCAGATTAATCCATCTGTTAGACTGGAAGATTCTTTTAATATGTTAGTCTCCCATATCAATAAGGCATCTCCAGCCTAGCTGGAGACTGCTTAGTGATGTGAGAGGCTGACAGATGAAAAGAATCCTGCAGCCTTGATGTTTTCTGGCAACCAGAACACATCAAGAATGTAGCAACACGATTTTGATGTGTTGCTACATTCTAAAAAAAAATAATTTTGATATCATATACTTGGATTTCAGGAAAGCTTTTGACACTGTTGCACATGGAAGACTACTATACAAATTGGAGCAGAATGGTATTAAGGGCAAGTTGCTACAATGGATAAAAGGGTGGTTGAGCGGGAGAAGACAGAGAGTGGTAATCCATGGATGCTGCTCTTTGTGGACTAATGTTATTAGTGGAGTGCCACAGGGTTCGGTGTTGGGCCCACTGTTGTTTTGTATATTTATCAGTGTCAAAGTTTGCAGATGATACAAAGGTTGCCAGCGTTGTTAATGACAGTAATGGCAGTGTGCTACTGCAACAGGATCTACAAAATTTGGGCAGATGGGCTGAGAAGTGGCAACAAGTTTAACATTGACAAATGAAAAAAGTACTGCATATGGGTAGAAGTAACCCCAGAGGAATGTACCAATTGTGTGGTACTACACTTAGGGTAGTAGAAAATGAAAAAGACCTGCGAATAATAGTGCAGTCAGATATGAAGTTTTCTGGGCAATGCAGACAGGCTGCAAGAGCAAATCATGGGGTTTTGTCAATGATATACAGGAATTTTGCTAGCAGGGAAAAGGAGGTGATTATCCCTTTGTATAAGACAATGGTCTGGCCACGAATTGAGTACTGCATACAGATCTGCAGGTCTCATTTTAAGAAGGATGTAGATTCACTTGAGCATGTACAGAGAAGGGCAACAAGTTTGGTGAAGGGAATGAAGGGATCCTCTTACCAAGAGAGGCTTAAGTTCTGCAAATTGCAGAGGCTGGAGACTAGACACTTGTGAGGTGATCTGATTGAGAGGAATAAGGCCTTGAATGGGTTGAGCACACTGAATTCTGATGGGATTCTTCCACTTGCTCAGATTACGAATCTAAGAGGACATAAATTCAAATTGAGGAAAGACAGTTGTAGAATAGATGAGGAAATTTGCCTTTAGCCAGTGGGTGGTTAATTTCTGCAACAAACTTCCATCTGTCATTGTGGAAGTTGATAGCTTAAATAAATTGAAGGAGGAACTGGACAAACTTTTACAGGGAATGGTTGTGTGAATTTTTTTTTTTTTTTTTTTGGCTGATGCTACATAAGCTCATACGCTTGCTTTCTTGCATCACATGCCTCTATTACATCTATCACCAACTATACCATGCTCACACTCACCCATTCTCTCACTGAATTTCATATACTATCCCTTCAGTATCTGATTAGTTGCTTTATATAACCATACTGATATGCAACACTGCCTGTGATGCATATCAGTATGGTTAATGAGGGTGTATCTAATAAACTGCCCACTCAGTGTTTCTTTTGTTGTTTTTTTAGGTATTAATGATTACATACCTTTAAATTCATATATATAGGAAAGTTTTAATTAAGTATTCATCCATAGAGAGGTTGTAACCATTTATGTGCTGATATTTATACTTTTTAATTTTAAACTTGTGTTCCATTATTATTTTCATCAATTTTCTTGGAGGAAATCTAAGCTGATTTTATGACAATGCTACGCTTTCCTTTATATTTAGTGGTAAATGATACAATAATAATTAGTAAAAATTAATAATAAAATGTAATACACTACAGTAACAACAATAATAACATTTCTCTATTAAATGATTGGACTGAATTATATTCACAATTTCTGTAATGGACAAACCAGAGGAATTTCACATATTACCACCCATTTACAATAAGAGTAATTTCACATATGACCACACACTTACAATAAGATAATTTACAAGATATTAAATGAATTATAACTTAATGCAGCCATGCACCTTAGCCACAAGACCATGGACTTGTCTTGGTCTTGCAAGGTGTGGTTAGGATGTGTCACTACAAATAAGGGCGCCTCCGTAGCCAGGTGGGAAGGAGCAGCAGTGCGTAGCACACGCTTCTTGATTAGACCGGGGTTCGAGCCCGTCACCACCAAATACGGAGGATGTGGAAAGGTCAGGGAATGACCACCGCATATCCCGGAGCAATATGGCCTTAGTTGCTAATGCTCCTAAATAACAAACAACAAACTACAAATAAGAATTATGAAACAGTTATAATGAAGTTGTAAACACTTCTAGCTATGGTCATAAAAAAAAAAAAAAAAAAAAAAGTAAAGTGCAGCCATTATCAACCCACTGCAGGGTGGAAGCCTCCTCAACAATTCATGCTGAGGGAAATGGACCATAATCTGCCACGCTGGTCCAGTGCGGGTTGGCAGATCGACCGTATTCAGCAGTCAGGGGCTTGAACCCCGGTCTACTCAAAGAGCGTGTGCTACTGCACTCCCGCTCCTGCCCACTCGGCTATGGAGGCTACGGTCATAGAGAGTATAAACTAAAATTTATTGGTAAGCTGGCCTTGGTGTTGGCGTAATGCATGAAGATATGGGTATGCACATAGTGAGATTGAGCCCACACAGTGCTGCAAAAAATGTGCAACCCACTGTTTTCTGTTGCATTAGAATAGCTTCTGCAATAAAAACAATTACAATGAAGTCGTAAACTTCCCTGGATGAGGTAGTTGTACCCACTATAAACAAAAATGTAGGTATTAAATTTTTTAAGGTTTTATAATAAAAAAATTAAGTTTGGCTTTCATAGCATACTTCCATCATTAAGCTTATGGGATGATAAAATTTCACAATTTATGTCCTCCTTAAGTGATATCATGTTGAATTATTTGTAACATGATATCACCAAGAAAGGGGAGGCCACAATCATGATGACCCATTTTCTATTGGTTTTGTATAGGGCAATTTAGTCATTCATTCCTTCCTTCCGGTTTTTTTTTTTTTTTTTTTTGAAATTATAAACTGTTTCATAAGGAAGGCAGGACTAACTACCTGGATGTTGTTACTGGAATAACATGACTGCACAGCATTATAATAACCTAAGGTTAAATTCAAAGTCTGATTACACATAATACAGAGTAATTCTAAAAGGTCAAGCCAAAGTTATGGATTTTAGTTTTACTTTCCAAAATGATGAAAAAAGTTCATATAAACATAAGTCTGAAAATGCTTCTTTGCTGAATTACAGCGATGTTGCTATTCCTGGTGGCAATACTGTCAGCAACTATTCATTTCTTCATCTTGTTATAGATTCTTTCAGACATAACTGTCATTCAAATGCTAAAACATATGGTCATGCAAATGGTAATGGCAGAAAAGTCAGGCATCTCTACCAAGATGCATTCCAAAAACAAAGTGTTCTGACAGGAAAATGTCTGCAGTCACTTGTTGGCATCTTAGAGCAAAATGGCTCATTCATGTTTGCAAATGCCAAATGGTTGAGGGGGATAGAGAGAACCACTAAGTACCTGAATAAGAAGAAGAATGGGTCCTGAATCAGACTGAGAGAGTGATTAGTAACAGAGTCAATGTTTCTTAGGAAACAGTCGAGAGGATTCTTCACAATAGTGATCTACAGTACTTGCCTTCAAGCCTGCTGGCTGTGCTGGGATTTCCATTATTGGAATAAAGTGATATCATTATTATTACATCCTTATCATCTAGTGCCAGAGCAGGCACTCTCTAGAAAATGAATTTTCAGCAAGTATGTTCTTCCAATCATTTATACAACTCTCATTTCATTTTATTAGTTCTCTTTACAGATGAGGTGCAGTTTACCAGAGACAGCATTGTCAATTTACATAATCTACACCTGTGGGCTGAGGAAAATCCTCATGAAATTGTTCAATCTTGTTTCAGCAACAGTTTACCATCAACATTTGAGCCAATATCACTGGTGAATATTTGATTGGACCTCAAATAAAACTACACAAAACTGGTTAATTGCTGGAACAAACTTCCATCTGGCATTGTGGAAGTTGACAGGTTAAATAAATTTAAGGAGGAACTGGACAAACATTTAGAGGGGATTGTTTTGTAATTTTTTTTTTGGCTAATGCTGCATAAGCTCATACACTTGCTTTCTTGCATCACATGCCACTACTACTACTACAGACTCACTGACAACATTTACAAAGAGATATTTTGGAAAATGATCTGCCTTCATTGCTAAAAGATGTATTATTACAAGCAAGAGCACACGTGTTTTATACATGATGAGGTTCCCCCACCTTTCAGCATTACAGCTCATGAGATATCCAATGTCTGTTATCCTGGCTGTTGGATAGGTTAAAGCAAGCAGGCAGGCTACCACACACAACAGATTTGAATCTCATGGATACTTATGTGTGGTGATGTCTAAAAGCTGTAGTCTACTCAGTCATGGTTAGCAGAAGAAATGCTTTGTGAGTGCATTGTGGCTGGCTGTCACTCAAACTGGAACTCTCCTGGTAATTCTGAGTGATTTTGACAGTCAGTGTAAACATGTGTTGATGCTTTTCTTGTTCAAGAGAGGACATTTTGAATACCTTCTGTGATGTGGAAGCTGCAAAATGCCTTTACAAGATCACTTTTTGGAATCACCACCAAGAATAACAACATGGCTATGGCTGTAACTGAGCAAGGAAGCATTTCTGGCTCTTGTTCACATGAGCTTTTTTTTTTTTTTTTTTTTTTTTTTTTATCAATTTCGTGAGTATAACTTACTCTTCATCTTTGGCCAGACCTTTCAGAATTACCTGTATACACCCTTAGATGTTTCTGACAATAATGAGAAAAAATTACCTTTCTTATGATGCTTTCCATTACATCTGGTGGAACAGCTGTTGGATCATTCTGTCCAGGTCTTTAAAACAAGAAAAATATATATAACTTCTCAAATATTCAAGGCAAACGTAACATAACAAACTGAAGTTATTAATTACATCAGGACATCGCTGTTCATGTCAATGAAGTTTCTAAAGCTGTTCACAGATAGTGAGGTTAAGAGCATGTGGAAAGGAAAGGTAAAGTTTCCAACTTGCAAGATATTTTTATATAAGATATATTTCAGTACTGTTTTAATTTGCATTACATAATATATTGACTGGCCATTAATTTTGTCAGAGGCACAATGAACAGAAATGCAGAAACTGCAAACTGTAGGTTTTGTTTGGATACTCATAAGAGTATATTAATTCGAATTTTCTGAAATTCCCAACTTTTAAATAATTCTTTTTAATTGATATTACATCTAATATAGTCCGTGTCAACATGGTGAGTACTACTTATATTTATTATTTTATATTATTCTTTAATATGCTTAAACTTACTACTGATAAATATTTTTTAAGTTTTTGCTTATTACTAAGCATATACATCAAAATACAGGAAGACAGATTTTTTTAACATGTTCAGTTCATAAACAAACAAATATATAAATAATATATTAATTATATATAGTGTCCAAAATAAAACTAATATAATTTACAATACACAAAAAAAATAATGATCCGTACAGTAAATGTGTGCATATATGCAATTTCTATGCACAGTTGGGAAGGTTAAGAGTTATGAGAAAGACAGGATTAGGTTTGACACTAATGATTTAGCACCTGATTCACATTGGTGATGATCTCAAATTTTCTGGCATGACCAGAAGTATGAATGGCAAGTCCATAAACAGTAATGTTTAGGTATAATTAACAACAATTGCTACAAAATTTGTCAGAAGAAATTTGGCACAACTTTCTACAGTTGTCTTTCCTCAATATGAATTTATGGCCTCTAAGGCCGATTATTCTGGCCAAGAGGAAGAATCCCATCAACATTGAGCATACTCAAACCATTCAAGACTTTATACACCTGAATCAGATCACCTCGCAGGTGCTTAGTCTCTAGACACTGTAATTTACAAAACTTAAACGTTACTCCGTAAGAGCACCCCTTTGTTCCATTCCCTAATCTTGTTGCCCTTCTCTGTACTCGTTCCAACAGCTCTACATCCTTCTTAAAATAAGGTTTCCAGATCTTTATACAGTACTCAAGGTGTGGCCTGACCATTGCCTTATACAAGGGGATAATCACCTCCTTATACCTGCTAGAAAAATTCCTGTATATCATTGACAAGACACCTTGAGCTATTCTTGCAGATCGTCTGCACTGCTCAGAAAAATTCATATCTGCCTGCACAATTACCCTCAGGTCCTTTTTGTTCTCTACCACTGTCAGTGTAGTACCACAGAGTTGATACGTTACTCTGAGGTTACTGCTTCCAATATGTAGTACTTTACATTTGTCAATGTTAAACTTCATTTGCCACCTCTCAACCCATCTGCTCAACTTTTCTAGATCCTGTTGCAGCAACATACTGTCATTAGTGTCCTTAACAACCCTGCCAACCTTTGTATCGTCTGCAAACTTGGACATTAAGCTTGATATACCATCATCAATATCATTTACAAATACAGAAAAACAACAATGGACCCAACACTGTGAAGGACTCCACTAATAACATTAGTCCACGATGAGCAGTGTTCATTGATTACCACTCTCTGTCTTCTCCCACTCAACCATCCCTTTATCCATAGCAGCAATTTGCCTCCAATGCCACATTGCTCCAATTTGTTCAGCAGTCTTCCATGTGCAACAGTATCAAAAGCCTTTCTAAGATCCTAATATATGATATCAAAGTTATTCCCTGCATCCAGTTCCTTTGTGACCACATCACAGTATACAATCAAATTGGTCAGGCAAGACTTTCCCTTAACAAAACCATGCTGCGTCCGAGCTATAACTGAAGTCTTGTCTAGATGATCCAGCAGTGCTTCTTTAGCCAGTGCCTCCATTAATTTTCCTGGAACAGAAGTTAAACTAACAGGTCTATAATTACTTGTGTTGCCCTTTGATCCTCCTTTGTGAATTGGGGTCACATTTGCACATCTCCAGTCCATGGGTACCTCCCCTGAGTCCAAAGAAGATCTCATAATTATGGCTAAGGGTATGCTTACTTCCTTTGTTGCCTCCTTTAATAAAACTGGATAGATCCCATCCACCCCGGGTGCATTATTTATGTTTATCTTCAACAATTTCTCCTCCACTTTCCTCTCAGTTATTACAAAATCACCTAGCTCACTGCCAGAGTTTAATTCACCTCTGGCATTCCCCTCCCTGAATAACTCCTCATGTGTGAATGTAGATGCAAAATACTCATTTAGTTTGTTAGCCACTTGAGCAGGATCATCAACAGTTGAACCATCAATATCCAGTGGACCAATCTGATTCATCCCTTTCCTTCTAGAGTTTACATAGGGAAAGAACTCTTTGCTGTTTTCCTTTGCATCCTTTGCCAAAGATTTCTCATAATCTGACTTAGCCTGCCTAACCTTCTTTGTAACTTGGTTACAGACCAGCTTATATCTATCATAGGCTTCCATGTCACCCCTTAATTTATATGTATCCCATGCATTTTTCTTCTCTGCCATATGTCTCATTAGTTCCTCTGACATCCATTTAGGCCTAAACCTTGAACAATATTTCTTAGTTGGTAAGTAAAGCCTAGTAGCTTCCAAGATAAATTCTTTGAATGCTTCCCAATTTGAATTTGCTGTTGGTAACATCATCAGTTGGTCTCACTGTATAGAATTGAAATACTGTCCCAGACCACCATAGTCGCCTTTACGAAAGCAAAAACCCTTCCCTTTATCCCTCATGGTAGTTACCTCTTTGAGTAAATCCCACGTAAGCCACTGTGATCACTGCCATCTAGTGGTTCCTTTATCTGCAGATTCTTGATGCATGAAGAATCACTACTGATAATCAGATCAAGAGTATTACTACCTCTAGTTGCCTCCCGAACATGCTGATGTAGAAAACAATCATCATCCAATAAATCCACAAAAGCCTTGTTAGTGTGTGAGTGAACAACCCACAAATTCCAGTCAATATCTGGGAAATTAAAATCCCCCATTTTAAGACTCTCTCATTTACTGGCCTGCTTTATTTCCCTGTACAGTTTCTTTTTAATTAATTTATTTATTTGAGTCTTTTGGGATAACCTTCATGCAGTGGATGTCTTTTATGGAAAAATAAAGAAAATTAAGAAAGAAATTAAATTTCCAGCACAGACTATGTATAAGTTAAGTGCAAATGCATCATTAATACATGGCTGTGTATTAATGATGCATTTGCACTTAACTTATACATAGTCTAGACTTTCTCGCAGCCTGAGGCTTTAGCCCTAAACGCATTATATTTGCAGCACCATTAACATCAAATTCTGGAAAGTATGTAATCCTTTCCATTGAAAAAAGGTCAAATGTACAAAATTTTTGGTTTTGTATTTTTTTAAAAATTCAGAATTAAAATTTAAAAACGTTTTGCCTGTACATTTTAAAGATTTTAAAATGCGTAATCAGTTAATATCAATACTGTAAAATTTTCCCATGAAGCAGCATAAAGTATCTAGTATTATAAAAGTATAGCACATTTTAGTATGGAATAAAATCAGCAGCTTTTGAAAAAGCCACATAATAAATCATCAACAGATTAAGAAATTACTGACAGCTGAAATAATTTTGATCTAATCGTAATGAAATGTGACAAATTATGGGTGAACAGACACAATATCAGGATGTTGGGATAGATAAATTATTAATCTGTCAGTGTGAAATTTTGTAATGCCAATTACAAATTGACATTACAAAATTTCAAACTGACAGTGGAAAAAACAAACATTTTAAAAATGTTTATTGGTTCGGGCAGTTTTAAACATCTGAAAAAAAGTTGAAAAGAAGTCACGAGTTAGGGTTGAATGTGAAAGTGTCTGCAATTCTGCCCACACACGATAGGAGGGAGTATATGATGATAGCCTTGTCGATCAATTCAGACCTGGAAAGATTGTGCAAGGCTCAAGGGGTAGAATTTTTTTCAGCCTGGTCTGTGCTTGTTAACAGGAGAGACTGCTTTTACAGGGATGGGGTGTTCACTTAAATAGAAAGGGTGCAAGAATATTTGCTGATGCTATTGAGGCAGTGTTAGGTGGATTGGAAAACTGCTAGCTTGTGGAGATACATGGACTAAAAGGTTAACAGTGGCCGCAGGCAGAGGCAAAAGTGATTCTTGCACTGCTTCGATTAGAATGAGCAGCCGCCAGGAAAGCAAGGTGATGGAGATTTCCAGGACTGCTGGGCATCATAGTGGAACAAGTAAATACATGGGCTGTGTTAGGGTAACCATGTATACTTGCATGTACAGCAATGCTAGGAGTATAGTTAATAAATTTGATGAGCTTAAAATGCTAGTCAAGATATCGTTGGGATATCAGAGACGTGGTGTCACATAGAAATAAGGAGTGCAGAATTGAAATTTGGGGAGTAAAATGTGTACAGAAAGGATAGACAGGATAGTAAGGGAGGAGGGGTTATGCTGATAGTTAAGAAACATAAAATCTAAGGAAGTGCATCCAATTGATGTTGGTGGACAATGCAGTGTTGAGTCTGTTTGGTGTGAAATAAGCACTGTGAAAGGAAAAATGAGAGCAGGTGTGTGTTATAGGCCTAATGAATCTGACGAGTATAATGAGCAATTGTGCAGAGAAATAGTGAGCCAGAAAATCAGAATGTCTTATAGTGGGGGATTTTAACTTTCCAGATATTGACTGGAACTTGTGGATTGGTCACTCGCACACTAGCAAGACTTTTGTGGATTTATTGGATGACTGTTTTCTACAGCAACATGTTCGAGAGGCAACCAGAGGGAATAATACTCTTGATCTGATTATCAGTAGTGATTCTTCATACATTAAGAATCTGCAGATAAAGGAACCACTGGGTGACAGTGATCACAATGTATTGATGTGGGAATTATTTAAAGATGTAACTACCATCAACACTAAAGGGAAGGGCTTTTGCTTTTGTAAAGATGACTACAGAGGTCTCAGATAGTTTTTAAATTCTGTACAGTGGGATCAACTGATGATGTTACCAACAGTGAATTCTAAATGGGAAGCTTTCAGGGACTTAATATTGGAGGCTACTAGGCTTTTAATTCCAACTAAGAAATACTGTTCATGGTTTAGGCCTAAATGGATGCCAGATGAATTAATGAGGCTCGTGGCAGAGAAGCAAAATGTATGGGATACATATAAAGTATCAGGTGACAGAAGTCTATGGCAGGTTAAACTAGTGTGTGATCAAGTCACAAAGGAGGTTAGGCAGGCGAAGGCAGATTATGAGAAATCTTTGGCAAAGGATGCAAAGAAAAACAGCAAAGAGTTCTTTACTTATGTAAACTCTAGAAGCAAAGGGATGAATCAGATTGGCCCACTTAACATAGATGGTTGACTATTGATGATCATGCTCAGGTAGCTGATAAACTAAATGAGTATTCTGCATCTACATTCACACATGAGAAGTTATTCAATGAGGGAAGTGCCAGAAGTTTATCAAATGCTAACAGGGAGCTAAGTGATTTTGTAATAACTGAGAGCAAAGTGGAGGAGAAATTTATGAAGTTAAACATAAGGAAGGCACCTGGGGTGGACAGTATCTATCCAGTTATATTAAAGGAGGCAGCAAAGGAAGTAAGCAAATCCTTAGCCATGAGAGCTTCCTTGGGCTCAGGGGAGGTCCCCATGGACTGCAGGTGTGCAAATGTATCACCAATTCACAAAGGGGGTCCAAAAGGTGACACAAGTAACTACAGATCTGACAGTTTAACTTGTGTTCCATGGAAAATAATGGAATCACTGGTTAAAGCATTGCTAGATCATCTAGACAAGACTGCAGTAATAGTTAAGACACAGCATGGGTTTGTTAAAGGGAGGTCTTGTCTGACCAATTTGATTGGATACTATGATGTGGTCACAAAGGAACTGAATGCCAAAAATAATTTTGATATCATATACAGTCAGCCCTCGTATAACACGTGTTTGCACTACACGAATTCGATCATACACGATTTATAAATAGGGGAACGATATCTCATATAACATGAACGGAATTCGGTTATGCACGATTCGCCTTTGTGTTTACAAGAAATGACAGTCGAACGCAACACAATAGGAATGAAGAGAAGATTCTGAAAATATATTTATGTTTTTTATATCAGTGAAGGGGAAACACATTTCACCATAATAACGTAAAAACCAACACAATTCCAGCAATCGGTATAATCGCAAATGCAATTAGATCGAGTTTACTACCAGTTTATAACAGATTCAACTAGCAGATACGCAAATGGAAATTGTTTGTATTGTTTTGTGGTAGTAACCCCTAGAAATGTGCTTTAGTAAAATGTGAAGTGTTAATAGTGTATCTCTGCCTTTACGGTGTTGTTTATTCAGTTGCTACACGCGCGCAGCTTTGTTTATGTGTATCAAGCGTGCCTCCTCGTTTTGTAATTGTGCTTTATTCCTTAAAAATGAGTAAAATACTTAAAAGGTGTGAAAAGGAAGCGTCCTGGTGAAGACACTGCAGATTCAGAGAGAAAAAGAAAAGCAATATCGATAAGCAGAGGCGGACTGGGTCAAAATTTCTTACCCGGGAAAATTTATAGTGGCCTCATACTATGGTTTATGGCCAAAATCACACCGGCCTCCGGCCCACCGGGGTTTCCCCGGTAAGGCTTATGGCCAGTCTGCTTCTGTCGATAGAGAAAAAATATGAAATTGTGAACCGCTTTGAGCAAAATGAAAGACCATGTGATATTGCACGTACTACAGACCTAAATGAGGCAATGCCGAGAATTACAAAGAATGCAGAGAAAATAAAAACAACTTTCATAGCAGGAATAACTCAAAGTGTAATTAAAATCCATTAGATTAAGACACAGAATTGGAAGAGATGGAATGGCTGTCATCTGTTTCGATAGAAAATCAAGTAAAAAAAACAAGTTTGCTTATGATAGAAGCAAAAGCATTAGCAATATTTTATTACGTAATAGTCGTAACAAAATACGTATTTTATTACGATAATTTGTGTTTGGTAATGTTTTGGTTACAAATGTGTGTTCAATCTTGGGTGGTCGGCACCTAACCCTGTTTTTCCCATAGGGCCTGTTGTTTATATTGCACAAGGGTTTCTAGGAACACAACTATCGTGCTATACGAGGACTGACTGTACTTGGATTTCAGGAAAGCTTTTGATACTGTTGCACATGGATGACTACTGTACAAATTGGAAAGGTATGGCATTAAGGGTAACTTTCTACAATGGATAAAGGGATGGTTGAGTGGCAGACGACAGAGAGTAGTAATCAATGGACACTGCACTTAGTGCACAAATGTTATTCGTGGAGTTCCCCAGTGTTCAATGTTGGGCCCATTATTGTTTTGTTTATTTATCAATGATATTGATGAAGGTATATCATTTTTAATGTCTAAGTTTGCAGGGTTGTTAACAACAGTAAAGACAGTATGCTATTCCAGCTGGATCTAGATAAGTTGGGAAAATAGGCTGAGAAGTGGCAACTATAGTTTAACATTGACAAATGCAAAGTACTGCCTATGGGTAGCACTAAGCGAAGAGAAACATACCAACTGTGTAGCACTACACACAAAGAAGGGGAAAGTGAAAAAGACCTGGGCGTAATTGTGCAGTCAAATATGAAGTTTGCAGAGCAGTGCAAATTGGCTTCCAGGGCAGGTAATGGAGTCTTGTCAATGATATATAGGAAGGGATTTTGCTAGAGGGACAGGGAGGTGATTATTCTGTTATACATGGCAATGGTCAGGTCACACATAGAGTACTGTGTACAGGTCTGGAGGCTTCATTTTAGGATGGATGTAGAGTTGCTAGAACGAGTACAAAGAAGGGGCAACAAGATTGGTGAACAAAGGGTGCTTTTACCAAGAAAGGCTTAAGTTCTGCAAATTGCAGCGCCTGGAGAGTAGGCACCTGTGAGGTGATCTGATTGAGGTGTATAAGGTCTTGAATGGGTTGAGCAAGCTGAATGCTGATGGGATGTGGCCCCTCAGATTCTTAGTCTGAGCTTCCTCTTGCTCAGACTAAGAATCTGAGGGGGCACAGTTTCAAACTGAGGAAAGACAGTTGTAGGATAGATGTGCGGAAATTTGCCTTTAGCCAACGGGTAGTTGAATGGTGGAACAGGCTTCCATCTTTTGTTGTGGAAGTTAATAGCCTAAATAAATTTAAGGCTGAGCTGGACAGGCATTTGGAACGAATGGAGGGTGAAATGGGAGGTTTTTTTTGGCTGATAGCTTGCTTTCTTGCATCGTATGCCTCTACTAATGCTAATCTGACACTTTTTTTTTTTTTTATTTCAAAACCTAAGTGCTGATTTTTATACACCACATTTCAGAAGTTTACAATGCTGCTGCATTTGAACATTTCTCAATGGTATCTTATTTTTTACCTTGTAATATCATGACTACATTAAAAATAAACTGTCATATTTATAGCAGTTTTTTTGAAAAAACTGAAACAAAACATTTTCTTGATAACTATACACGTAATTTTTCGACTCTTATAATAACTTTCAAATAAAATGAGTAGCAAACAACCTTTTCTAACAAAAATCAGAAGGAAAAGTAAACTTTACTTTACTAGAGAAAACTCATGGCAAACACTAAACACACAAAAGTTGTTTCATTGCCACAATAAATTGGAAAAATACTGGTATACCTCCCTTCCACCACCACACACAAGCAGTCCCTGTCAATGCAGGAAGTAGTGTGCATTCTACTGTAATCTACCATACTGTAGACATAGCCAAGCCTATTGTTAAACCACTCAGAGGGCATTTTGACCATATCTCTGTTGTCAAGTGCTGTAGTCATTATGAAAGAAAGAGATCAAGTTATGAACAATCTGAGCAGACAGTTTGGTATGTGGACTGTAAATAAAATCCTGTGATAATGATCTTATTTAGGATTAGATAACTTCACATCTCTCCATGTTTGTTAAAAATTACTGTATGAAGCACTTGGACGACAAGCCTTGCTCATCTTAGATAATGTGCATGTGTATGTGGTTAAGTGGTTCCTGAATGATGCCAGTTCAACTCCGCTGTATTTATTCTGTAAAGTTACAAAACTCAATAGACCAGTTATGATTAATGTGTTATTTGTCTGTTTAGTGCTGTGTTGTGTTGTTTGGCCACTTTACCAATGGCTGCAGCGATCATCAGGAAATTTACTACCCAGTGCTCATTTCTGGCTTGAGGAGCTGTGCCAACTACTATCTTTTATGTTCCAATGCCAGGGAGAATCTACACTCACTGAAGGTAGTACTCTATCAGTGAGTGCTCATCTTAGATAATGTATCTGAACATTGAGTTAAATTAGTGGAGCTAGCTGATGATGTTCAGAATGTGTGTCTGCAACCAAGCACAACTTCCCCATTACAGCCAATGGACCAGACAGTCATTTCCATATTCAAGGCTTACTACCACTCACAAACTGTAAACCAGCTGAATACAAGGAAAAGTGACAAAAATAAAATGTCTGTTAAATAATACATTTTAAGATGTCTGTTTTTATACTCCAGTACCAACATTCATATTACAGAATATCTGTCAGACACTATCAAGCTAAAGTAGTTTCCTATCAAGTATAATTAAAGTGTAATATCAATAAACTAAAATTTATATTTACGTATAACATTTTATCATATCAACTTTTAACCACCTAAGGCCATCTTGGCAGGGCCTGGCACCCTAATGACTCAGGCACCCTAGCACAACATTTTAAGTTATGGGCACCTCCATAGTCAGGAGCAGCAGTGCGTAGCACATGCTTCTTGATTAGAACGGGGTTCGAGCCAGTGACCACCAAAAACGGAGGATGCGGAAAGGTCAGGGAATGACCACCGCATATCCCCGGAGCAATATGGCCTTAGTCGCTAATGCTCCTAAAAACCAAATAACTAAGTTATGGCAATTTGAATTACTTTTTAGCTAGAATTTCACTTATATATTGAAATATTTAAATGTCTGTAGAAATAACATAAAGAAAATTCAAAATAATAATGGCAATTTTATTATATAAAGTACTTTACATAGAGTAATTATTTTTATTAATTTTCAACACAATCCTTATTTTTAATACAACAAAACACTTTACATACACTTTTATTCTCTGCAAGGAGCTCTTTTTTGCATGATAACCAAGTTTACATAATTTCCATCACTTAGTTATCATCAAGAAACTGAAGACCTTTCAGATATTTTTTAAGCAACTCAAAAATGCTAAAAAATCTAAAGAAGTCACATCAAGACTAGAGAGACATTCTAAGATTTCAAACCCAAGTTTTGCAACAGTGTCAGTACTTTTACAGGACACAATATGGCTTAACACCATTATGCTTCAATAAGATTCCTTTACTCAACATACCATGCCATTTTGTCATGGTATACTGAGTAAACAAAATATTTACAAATCTAAACTTGTAAATATTTCTTTGGCAATACATGCTTTCATATATTTCTGAAGGTTTTACTATACCTTCTGTATTAAAAATAATAATAATAATTAGCATTAGTAGAGGCATATGATGCAAGAAAGCAAGCTTATTCAGTATCAGCCAAAAAAAAAAAAAAGCACAACCACTACTCCCATTTCACCCCTCCGTTCATTCGAAATACCTGTCCAGCTGAGCCTTAAATTTGTTTAGGCTATTAACTTCAACAACAAGTGATGGAAGTCTATTGAACCCTACTCAAATTTTTGTGTAATCCTGTAAGACAGGAATCACATTTGTAAGTATATTATTCTTGCCTCATGGATTATTTTAAAACTGACTACAGAATATCATTACTACAGTTACCACATTTAATTACTGAAAATAAAAAAAATTCTTTTTAATTACCATAAAGTGCTGCTAATTTTTTGAATCACTTTTTGTAATTATTATTTCTATAGTATATAAAAATTATTACTTTATGAATTATTCTAATAGAATTCAGATAGCAGATAATAGTACATAGCCTTTAATAAAAAAAAAAAAAAAAAAATTCATATTTAAATGGTTAACATGAGTTTTAAAAATCATCAGTTATTCATACTTACATTTGCACAGCTAATCCTTTTTGTCCTCGAAGTGGATAACTACTAAGAACAACAGCTCTAAGATTCCTGTGAATAGAATTTAAAAGGGCCTGAAATTTACACAAAAGGAAAAATTCTCCTTCAATTCAATAAACAGATAATTATTTGAACAGTGTTAGTATTAACTTAACCAAATGGTGTAAGTGTTAGTATTAACCAAATGGTGTAAGTGTTAGTATTAACCAAATGGTGCAAAAGCCTTCACTTCTGATGCACCAACAAAAATATAAAAATTAAAATTAATATTAAAAGAAAATAATAAATGATAAAAAAAAAATAAAAATAAAACAATCTATTAAACATCTTCCATATGTGGGTACCTACTGAATCGACCTTTGAATCTCCTGAAGCTGTCAGCCTCAACCAATGAAGGCAACTTATTCCAGCAATCGATAACTCACTGGCTAAAAGAAAACTCCTGCAATCTAGTCAAAACCTCTTCCCTTTTAATTTTTATGCCCCCTAGTTCTGGAATCATTTACAACAGTGAAAACTTCACCCCATTCATTTTACTTTCTTCTCTCGGAGACTTGTATACTCGAACAGGTTTCCTTAATTCAAAAATCACTGACAAAAAATTTGCTTGGCTAAAGTTAGACAAATGAGGCAATCGCACTTAAATAACTGATTGAAATTTTAAATTGTTTGGCTTTCCAGTGCAAGATTTTGCAAACTATACATTTAGCATTGAAGGCATTACAGTTTGGAAACAGGCTGATCCAGTCAAAGCTACATGCACTGTTTATATGAACTGTACAAATATAGAAATCAGTTTGAAAACTGAAAGAAGCAAGGAACTGGTCAATTTTTCTGAAATTATATATATAAAAAAAAAATTCTGTTGCTTAAGGATTTCTTCCATTCCACTGATTATTAAATAGATGGGAATCGTGAAGTAGCAATTTGAATATCAAACATTGGCAGATTCAGAGAGTTTATTTCAGGTGGTCTTTTTTTTTTTTTTTTTTTTTTTTTAACTTTTCGGTCATACTCTGGATATCATAAAACAGCTGAACACACTTCAATAGCCTTCAATAAGTTGCTCCCAGCTGCTCTGTTGCACCCTTTCATAACAGAACCTTTCAAACTTACAGCTGCATAAAGAAACTATATTTCCCTGCAAATATTAGAAAGCCATATCAGAATCATTCACCAAAGAAATCCACAGAATGAGATCTTCTCTTGGATTTTAAGTTGGTTTGGCTATAGCATCACTAATGCATGGGTATTATGTAGTTAGGGTACTACTGAGAAAGTTGGCCAAAAAATTATCTTTTAAGTTTTGCAAGTACAAGTTTTATTTTTATTTTATTTTTAAGTCCAATGTAATTTAAGTAGTCCCAATAAAAATAAAATAAAATTTTATTTTTATTAGGACCACAGTTTTTGATTTTCTTAAATGACATTGATGAAGGGATAGAGGGTGCGATGTCTAAATTTGCAGATAATGTAAAGATTGGTAGGGTAGTTAATGATCACCACCATAAAGCTTCTTCAGAGTGACCTAGATAAACTTCAGGGATGGTCAGAAAAGTTGCAGCTATGCTTTAATCCAGCAAAGTGCAATGTCTTACACCTTGGGAGAAGTAACTGCAAAATAATTTATATGCCTGGTGGAGTTGAACTAAAGTCAGTAGTGGAAGAAAGGGACTTGGGAATTACAAATCGGTCAGACATGAAGTTCTCCGAGCACTGTAGACAGGTTGCAAGGAAGGCTCTATGGTGTCCTATCAATTATTTATCGAACATTTGCTAGTAGAGATAAGGATGTCATAATCCCATTATATAAGGCTACTGTTAGACCACACTTGGAATACTGTGTTCAAGTATGGAGACCGCACCTAAAAAATAACATTGAGCTTCTTGAAAGGGTACAGAGATGGGTAACTCACCTGGTGAGATTGGCAAAAGAACGTCCTTACAAGGAAAGACTTCAAATATGTGGGTTGCACAGATTGGAAACTAGACGACTTGATTGAGGTGTTTAAGGTTCTGAGATGCAATAGTAAAATGGCAGATGTAATAGCAGATGAAATTTTCAAGGTTATAAATTATTCTAGAACTAGGAACCATAAATTTAAGTTATGGGGAGAGATGTTTAGACTGTGCAGAAAGGTTTATTTTAGCCAGCAAGTCATAAATTACTGGAATAAGTTACCTACATGGGTGATTAGAGGCTGACAGTTTAAGTAAACTCAAAATTTTATTATTATTTTATTTTTTTTGGCTGGTGCAGCCTAAACCCTAGGCTTCCATGTACCATATGGCTATTACTATTAACTAGCAAACCTGGATTTTTATTCCACTTTACCTATTTATTCTTCTATTATGCCTGAAGCCTTTATACATTTCATTTTAAACTGCCTTAATATAAGTAGTGATTAAGGTTACAAAAATTTATTTAAGAAATAGCAGTTAATATCAAATCTACTTACCAACAATTGTAAATAATATGAGCAAAACGCTCATCAAAAGACATTTCACTTAACTGTGAAGGAACTTCAGGTGTACGTTGTTCACTACCTTTTACAGTTTCCTGTAACTCTGTAAGTAATGCATGTTGCATTGGTAAGGGTAACCTAAAAGAAGTGAAGAAAATATATTACAAAATTTCTTAAACATATGAACTTCTGCAGATTTCAATGTGTCTCTGTGTTGCCACTGATATGATAATGATATAAAAAATGCTCCTTACTGGTTATATTATCTAAGAAACATATGCATAAAACATGTGTGGGTGTGTGCATGTACACATTTTAAAAGTTATGAAATCTATAAATAAAGAGGTCTATTATTATTATCATCATACACTTTTATTTTCATAAAACAGGACTTGGAAACCTGCATATTACAAGCCAGCTAAAACTTATAAATATTAGTAATGAGATGACTAAAACCTTCTAAAATCCATTGTGGAACACACTTAAGTATCACACTATTAGCTAGCTTAATTATACAATATTTACGCCTAATATTTCTATAATTATAATAATGATATTTATTGTATAGGCATAGTTTCAGTTGGTATGCAGCATTGACATCAATCTCATATTGTGGGGGAACTTCACCATGAAGTTCTCCCACTTTGGTATTGCTTTTCACAATTCCATAATGTTTTTCCAAAACATTATGGAATTGTGAAAAAAATCATAAAAAAAAACATTATGGAAAAAAACACTTCCATAATGTTTTTTTTATGAAAATCCTAAACATGAAAGGTATTAGAACCTACAGCACTTAGTACCATGCACAGGTGGAAGATCGAGAAGAGAAAAGAAGATACGTGTTGATATTACACTTGATTTTCGGCAGATTGTAATTTGTAGGAAATATGCATGAAGGGAGGTTTTTACATAAAACAGAAGGTGAAGAGATAAATGAGGAGGAAGAAAAGTTGAAGATGTGACTTTGAAGTTGGGCAGTAAAGGCGTGTTGACTGGTTGCAGCATGTGTTTGGACTGGTTTGGAGAAGAGAGGGGAAATTATAGAACCCAATTCAGAAGAACAGTGCCCATGGCAGTATCTATAGAAAAGACATGCAGTAGAAACAGGTCTATAAACAGGAAGTGAGGAGACTTTGTAAGAAATGGGTCATTAATTAACCAAAATAGCCTCTTTTGAATGGAGTTTAGAAGTCTGAGAGAAGTTATAGGGTACTGATTTCTTTACTTATATAAACTCTAAAAGGAAGGGGATGAATCTGATTGGTCCACTTGATATCGATGGTTCGACTGTTTATGATCCTGCTCAGATAGCAAACAAACAGAATGAATATTTTGCATCTACATTCACACATGAGGAGTTATATTAAGGTTTGAAAATGCCAGAAGGTTATCAAATTGAAGCAAGGTGCTTAACGATTTTGCAATAACTGAGAGCAAAGTGTGGGAGAAATTGTTGAAGTTACACATAAGAAAGGCACCTGGGGTGGATGGGATCTATCCAGTTATATTAAAGGAGGCGGCAAAGCAATTAAGCAAACCCTTAGCCATAATTATGAGAGCATCCTTGGACTCAGGGGAGGTCCCCACGGACTGGAGATGTGCAAATGTATCTCCAATTCACAAAGGGGGATCAAAGGGTGACATGAGTAATTACAGACCGTTAGTTTAACTTCTGTTCAAGGTAAAAATAATGGAGTCAATGGTTAAAGATGCATTGCAGGATCATCTAGACAAGACTGCAGCAATAATTCAGACACAGCATGGGTTTGTTAAGGGAAAGTCTTGTCTGACAAATTTGATAGGATATTATGATGTGGTTACAAAGGAACTGGATGCAAAAAATAATTTCGATATCATATATTTGGATTTCAGGAAAGCTTTTGACACTGTTGCGCATGGAAGACTATTGTACAAATTGGAGCAGAATGGTATTAAGGGTAAGTTGCTACAATGGATAAAGGGATGGTTGAGTGGGAGAAGACAGAGGGTGGTAATTAATGGGTGCTGCTCTTCGTGGACTAATGTTATTAGTGGAGTCCCACAGGGTTCGGTGTTGGGTCCTCTGTTGTTTTGTATATTTATCAATGATATTGATGAAGGTATATCAGGCTTAGTGTCGAAGTTTGCAGATGATACAAAGGTTGGCAGGGTTGTTAATGACAGTAATGGCAGTGTGCTACTGCAACAGGATCTAGAAAATTTGAGCAGATGGGCTAAAAAGTGGCAACTGAAGTTTAATCTTGACAAATGCAAAGTACTGCATATGGGTAGAAGTAACCCCAGAGAAACGTACCAACTGTGTGGTACTACACTTAAGGTGGTAGAAAATGAAAAAGACCTGGGAATAATTGTGCAGTCAGATATGAAGTTTTCCGAGAAACGCAGACAGGCTGCCAGGGCAGGTCATGGGGTTTTGTCAATGATATATAGGAATTTTGCTAGCAGGGAGAAGGAGGTGATTGTCCCTCTGTATAAGGCAATGGTCAGGCTGCGCCTTGAGTACTGCGTACAGGTCTGGAGGCCTCATTTTAGGAAGGATGTAGATTTGCTTGAGCGTGTACAGAGAAGGGCAAAAAGATTAGTGAAGGGAATGAAGGGATCCTCTTACCAAGAGAGGCTAAAGTTCTGCAAATTGCAGTGGCTGGAGACTAGGCACCTGCACGGTGATCTGATTGAGGTGTATAAGGCCTTGAATGGGTTGCGCACGCTGAATTCTGATGGGATCCTTCCACTTGTTCAGATTACGAACCTAAGGGGGCATAAATTCAAATTAAGAAAATATAGTTGTAGAATAGATGTGTGGTAATTTGCCTTTAGCCAGCAGGTGGTTAATTGCTAGAACAAACTTCCATCTGTCGTTGTGGAAGTTGATAGGTTAAATAAATTTAAGGAGGAACTGGACAGGCATTTGGAAGGAATGGTGTAATTTTTTTTTTTGGCTGATGCTGCATAAGCTCCTTGCATGTGATGCAAGAAAGCACTTGCTTTCTTGCATCACATGCCACTACTACTACTACTACTACTGCCTAGATGTGAGAATAATATTCCACGATATGGCAGATTTAAAATTTGTACAAAGTGAGCAGCTGTTTAGAAAAAAATTAATAATTATAAAAATGGAAAACCCAGTTTTTAAGATGCAGAGGAAGCAGTATTTGTGATGTGCTTATGCCAGGAGAGATTAGAAGTCAAGGTAATCCCAAATCAAGATATTTGATCTCGTCTAGAAATCTGAGTGTCATCAAAAATAAGCATAGGAGCAGAAGAATCCTTTTTGCAAGATATAAGATCGGACTCAGTTTTAGAAGGATTGAAATTAATTAAGTTAACTTGGCCCAGCTGGAGAATTACCTGGAGCCCAGCATTTAGGGAATTGGAATTGGTATATTTGAGAAGTTGAAGCTTTTTGTGTAGGGCAAGGTTTCTCATGGTGGATGGCAGAATGCTATGTGCTATTATCAGAAAAACTGTGGATAACATTTCCAGACAATGGAATAATATACAAGAGGAAAAGAGTGAGAGAAAGAACTGAACATTGGAGAACACCAGCATTAGTGGAAAGTTCGAAGGAGAGAGAGAAAAAAAAGAGAGATCTAACATCACCTACAGTGAGTGATCAGACAGATAACTGGATATTACAAAAAACAGTCAACAATCCATAAGGTGGAAGCTTATTTAGAAGACCTTTATGCCAAACACAACAAAAAGGTTTGAAATTTCAACAGAAACCATGAGTTTTACAAAACCTTTCCAATGAATTTATTCATGGGTAACATAAGCCAGTATAAACACCAGTGCATCAACACTGATGGAATCCATACTAGCGATCACTGATCAGATGGAAGGTTTCAAGACAGTTTAGGAGTTGGTCGTTAATGAATTTCTCCATTATTTTAGAAAGTTTAGAGATAAGTGTAATGGGATGATAAATGGACGAGAGGAATCTGTCACACTTTTTAAGAACCGGCTGTATATGAGTAAATTTCCAAGCAGAAGGAAAAACACCAGTGAAATAAGGAAGTGTAAAAAGGCCACACAGAAGAGGAGCAAGCTCAGAGGCACAAGGTTTGAAAACAAGTGGAGAAATGCCGTCAGGATCTTGAGCTTTCTTGGCATCAAAATTGTTCAAAATTCTTCTGACATCTTTTTGATGATAGACCACAGGAGGCATTGAATAATATGTACAGGGAATGGTAGGAAGTGGTTTATCAAAATCATCAATACAAGAGTTAGAAGAAAAGTAGAATTCTAGCAGGTCACCTTTATCTTTAGCTGAGATAGCAATAGAACCATTCAGTTTTGACAGAGGTGGGAATAGACATGGGCAAAAGTTGCAGTCAATATCTTTGGCAAGGGACCAAAATGCTCGACTACCATTTGGACAAGAAGAAAGTTTTTTACTTGTAGTGCCTTCAAAATTTAGTTGGGACTGATTAATAATTGCTTTATAATTGTTGCAAGCTTTGGTGTAGGCAGAAAATGAACCCGGAGATTTGGATGCAAGCCAATTGTGATATGTAATGTTCTTATCTTGAACAATCGGCTTTTCTTTGGCTGAAGTGGGAATGGAATGGACAAATCATGTTTTAATAGAGGTAAGAGTACAGGTGGACAAAAGTTGTAGGCAACAGCTTGACTACCATTTTGACAAGAGGCAAGTATTCTATGTTTAGCTTGTTCAAAATCTAGTTTGGACTGATTTATGCTCGTAACAACAGTTACAAGCATTGGTGTAGGCAGAAAATAAACCTGCAGATTTGGATGCAATATTTTTATCTGGAACAGCCATAGCACATTTATTGAAAAACCAAGGTTTAGATAAAGGAGGAGATTTTAAGGTGGAGTGTTAAATAAAGGATTTCATTCCTACAAGAATAATTTCTTGTAGGAATGAAACCAAGGAAAAGAAAAATAGGAATCTTTCCAAGTCATCCCATTTTGCATCCTTGTAATGCTAAACAACATGTAGCTGAGAATGGCTACAAGGGAAAGGCTCTATTGGAGAAGATACTATCAAGTCGTGATTGGAGATGCCTAGAGGACTACTCACCTTGACATCTGTGTAAGTGGAAGGGTTTGTCGTGGGAAAAAAATATCAAGAGTGTTGACTGTGTGATTAGAATTGACTGGTATTATGGTTGGTAAATGAACAATCTGCACGAGGTCATTAGTAATTTCAAAATTCTCAGTTGGATCCATGAGAGTAGAAAACTAAAGCCAGCTGGAGAACCTTAAAATCATCAAGGAAAATTACCTCAACGTTGGAATGGAGAAATTCGAGTTTCAAAGAAAGGACACCAAAGAGTTTCAAATGATTTGTAGAATTGGGAGATCGATAGAGGCAACAGATGAATTTGAAAGAATGGAGTAGAGATATTTTAAGCCAGAGAAGATCTAAAAGAGGAGATAAAAATTACCAAGTAACAGGGAATATCAGAGCAGACATATACACAGGTATCACCTTTGAAGCGAAAGGAATCATACAGTGAATAATTCAGACAACTGAGATGAGCAGTGTTTGAATCAACCGATAACTGGGATTCTGTCAGAAAAGGTACATGGGGTTTGGAAGACCGTAAGTGGAAATGGACATCACTGAGATCAGAACTGAGACCATGTATATTTGTGAAATGAATTAGGAAGTGTTTGGGTGGTTTAGATCTTTTCACAGATAAGTTTGTTCTATTAGTTTGACTATTCATTAGGTATTCAATAATAGTAAAGATAAAGTGGGGGGGGGGCGTGATGTATAAAATAATGAAATTTTTGGTGAAATGTTGTGTGACACGAAATTTTTGTGGCATAAACAACACACGAATATATGCATATCCTTGACATAACATGGCCTTGGGCTCCCTCCAGTCACTATCTGGCAAAGTTGCAGTAGTGAGATTATATAGCAGTTGATCTGGATGCCTTCTAGAGAGTTACCAACAGGTTCAGTCCAGTGGACCATTTAGCAGCCAGCCAGTGAACACCATTTTAGAGCTATCCTCAAAATGTCAGGAAGATTAGATCTTGCCATGATGCCCACTATAACCATAAAAGACATTAATCATACTCCATGATGGGAGATGGGGACTGCCAGAGTTTTGCTCTGGAGAATAAACACAGGTTTAACCACTTCAAACCTCCAATAAGCAAAGCGGTATTAGTATTAACAATGACCACATGGTGCAAGGAAGCCATGCTGCACCAGCCAAACAATAATAATAATAAGAAGAAAATTTTTAAAAAATAAATAAATAATAAGAGAAAAGGAAATAGATAACCTATGCATTTCCCTCTTCCCTTGGGTAATTATCCAGCTGACCTTTGAATTTCCCCAAACTGTCAGCCTCTGCCACCCATGTAGCCAGAGGCTGACAGTTAGATAACATATTCCAGTCATTTATAATTTGCTGGCTAAAATAAAACTTCCTGCAAATCCAGTCTAAACACCTCCCCTGTAATTTGAAATTATGGCCCCTCATTCTAGAATAATTTATAACCATGAAAATTTCATCCTAATTCATTTTACTTATGCCTCTAAGAGCCTTAAACACCTCAATCAAGTCCCCTCTGTGGCGCCTAGTTTCTAAGCTCTACAACTCACATATCCCTCATATGGGTGCCCTTTTGCCAATCTCACAAGGCAAGTTACCGATGTTTGGACCCTTTCAAGAAGCACGTCTTTCTTTAGGTGCAGTCTCCACACCTGAATGCAGTATACACTTGCCTTATATAATGGGATTATATTCTTCACCATTTGAAGAGTCACCTACCAGCTAGTATTGCTTGGTAACACAGAGGGGCACCATTCTTCTGTATGGTGTATTCTTCATTCTTCTCAACCCCTGCTTGGGTTGTTTCATACCTGGGTAGTTACCACCAGTATACTAGGTGCATTTCAGTACCTTTAGATGGAGGTTATACTCAAGGTTACTAACAGTCCCACCATTATGAAGGTGCAAGCAAAGGATCTGGTTATTGCAGAACAACCAGACTTTGCTGAAATTTGGTCCACTTGACTCAAGGTTCCATTGAATAACAGTTGCATCTGCATTTTAGACTCCCAGGTTGCAAGCCCTCTTGTTATACCTAAGAGAATGTCTGTGACAAGTCTCAAGGACCAAATTAAATCAATGCTATTAACACACAAAATTAAGTTATACCCTATACCTGTAATGTTTTACAGCTCCAGTAACATAAGACCTTTTTCCCTCAACTTGTTGAGAATGATTTATTTAATTTTCATAATTTTAACTCAACAGTGGCATCCTGTAACCTGAGGCCAGTAGAAAAATATTTAATCCTTGTTGGGTATTAGTAGTTGATTCTTTTTGTACCTGCCTAATTGTGTCTTTAATCTTGTATGTACTGTTTTTTTATCCATTTATATGATTGCTGGAACAGACTTCCATCTGTTGTTGTGGAAGTTGATAGCTTAAATAAATTTAAGGCTGAACTAGACAAACATTTGGAGTGTCTGGATGGGTGAAATGGGAAGAGGTTTTTTTTTTTTTTTGGCTGATGCTTTATAAGCTTGCTTTCTTGCATCATATGCCTCAACTAATGCTAATATTGTTGTTCACTTTGTGAGAGCTGAATGGCCATGACAAGCTAAATACAGCTTGTGTAGTGAAACACTGCCTTTCATCACAATGGCATGTTTTTCACTATCCAAAAGCTTCTCAGAGTTCAACACTCATCTGTGTGACAATTATCATGGAAATTAAGAGAAATTCTGGTAGAGTTTGTAGCCATGAACTGAAAATCAGCTAATGCCAGTGTATTTGCATTCCAGTCAGATGTCACAAAAGTATTCTATATTACCAAAGAACACCAGAACATTATTCTGACAGGTAGTGTGTGCATCATGGCGGCAAAATTAATGCTTCAACATGTGGTAGGGGAGCCATAGAACATCACATTTTACAATTCTATGAAAGGTAGAGGAGGGAGGGACTGACATAGTTGGACGAATTGTGCTATGCATAATATCGGCTAGTGATACACAGGTAGTAACATGTGAAGAAGGCTGTTCATAAAGAAATAAAAGTGACTGAGATAAAAGATGGGCATAAAAATATTGCAAATATTTTTCTATTTCAGCTATACACAATTTTCATGTAGTGAATGTCAAAAGAACCTTGGAAAAATGGATATGAATGATTTCATATTACTATTTTATGTTTATAATATTTGTCACATACATGGACAAAATTAATAGAAATTTATTACTTTTTTCATTGAAGTATGCTAATTTCAAAGAATTTTTTTAAAATATTGGCTTAATTTGTTGTGTTGGAGCAGTGTTGAAGTTTCATGCAACTAATGCTTCCAAAAACTTAAAATTGGCAAAGATTAAATGCATCATGTTTCAATTTTATGTTACCAACATTTTCCTGAAAATTTAAGTATAATTAATAAATTTCTTATTTCATTAAGACTAATATATATTTTTAGTGGCAAAAAACACAATATTTAAAAAATATTCAGTTATTTTATTAAAAAAATATAGAACTAAAATTTATAAGCATTGCAATCTACTGGTAAAAAGTAAAACATCAGTACACTAAAAGTACAATTCAAAAACCAAATGCTTTTTTCAAATATTACAGTTAACATCTTGGGCCTGTCTGAGGACTGATATCACTCGTGTTACAAAAGGGGGTGATAAATGAAATGAATGAACCTGACCAATTTTCTTCTACAGATTTTTCAATGGGAAAGAACAATCAGATAATACAATTTGATGCATTACTTATGAACATGACTGTGTATTTGCATAAATACACGAATCCAAAACAAATACACAACTGTGTACTTGTTATGGATTCTGCATAATTAAAGCAGAATTCAAAAAAAGATTCAAATTTATCTAAAATAGTGGAGGTGTTCCATTTCTTCTTATTTTTCTAAGCCTGAAAAATATGAAAATGTCTTTTGAACAGTTTAGTCTCTCTCAAGAGTAGAAATGAGATGCCACATATAGAGCTCCTTTCAAATTAGCAGTCCCCTCCCACACAATAACTGCTGTACTGCTATTGATTTAAGAATATTATCCCACTGATAGCAGCTGTAGTCACATTGCCAAATCAGACAAATGCCATCAGTTCAACAAGAAAGAGCATTACTGAGGGGCACAATTCTGAAAATTCATTCTTACACAAAAAAAATTACGATAAACTAGATGCAAATGAAAGATATGAATTTATTGTTTTGAATAAATTCATAGTAGTTGAAAGTAGCTGAACATGTGGCAATCCATTACATCTATACAAGAACTAAAACTATGAGAACTATGTAAAAGAAACATTATGAAACAAATATAGCATACGACAAAAATCCCAAAACACAGCCAGAGTCAAATTTAATGTTTTGTGTGCTTGATAATGGATTATATCACTAGATTAAATTGCAATAAACCAAATTTTCACAAAACTTGCATGTGGCCCTATATAAATTATGCAACAGGAATTCTATATTGCATCCTTTTCAAAACTATATTAAAACATTTAGTTTAAGAGGGAATTATCAATACTTGCTATTTGATGCAGGACTTGAAACAGTCTGTTAGAGCAACATCTCATCTTTCACATATGGTAGACTAACCTTTTGGTGATACCATTTGTTTGAAAGCAGTGCAATTCCTAAGCATTTTGTAGAAACAAAGATTGTTCTGCCATCAGCATTTTATTTACTAAGCAGTTTAAAAACAGTTTATTTTTCCAGCTTTGCCAGCTGAAAGAACATGAAAGGGCAAGGAAAGATCTGTGTACTTTCATAATTTTGAAAATTTTTAAAATAGCAGCTATTCTAAAATTTCGAAGGAAAATCATTGATTATACAACATGCCAACTAATATTTTTAGGTGTGTAACAAGAAAATATTAACTTTTTTTTCAAAAAGTGTCAAATAGAAAGTCATACTTCAAAAATGCTGCAACTTGAAGGGTTAAATATTTTAATTACTGAATCTTTTTTGCTTGGTTAAATACAACAGGAAAACAAACTGTGTTGTGGTAATGTCTGTAGCATGCTGCAGTGGTGGCTACACAGAATCTGTCACCTTGAATACTTGTTAGCACTGCCTACTCAGTAATGTTCACTTGTCAATTTTTTTACTATGGCATTGCCCATGTGGATGTCAGGTTTCATTTGTATATATTTTTCTTTTAATTATTTTCTTATTTTTCATTTTTTTCAAATATTATTCATTTATTTCAAGTACTGAATTTTTTCAAAAAAAAAAAATTGCACGATTAGTACTGAATTCAAAATACATTTTATTAAATGAAATTTTCACATCTAGAACAAAATGAACACACAGCAGAACAAACTTTCCCAACATCAGTTGCCATGGTATTGCAATACTTCCAAATAAATTGCATTACCAAGAGGTTAATCTATCATTCATTTAAAAGATGAGAGCTATTTTCACAATTACTGCTTTCTCTCAGAGAGTGGTTTCTTTTTAAATAATGTGCAAAAACATGATGATGCTACTTGTTTGAAAGTAGCGCAATACCAGGGAAACTTAAGGCCCAGTTTGTGCTACTGTGAACATTAAGACCATTGCATTAACTAGGCAGTTTAAATCCTGTTGGCTGCAGAAATATATGAGAGAACAAGATATACCTCTAAAGTTCACATAAATGAAAAGTAGTGATGACTGTGACTGAATGATTTTCATAATCGATTATTTTTACTTCGATTGTTATTAATCATTAGTTATTATTAATCATTGATTGTTATTAATCAATTATTTCTTCTCTATCTCTCTGTCTACATACAGGCACTCTACTTACAAACAAACTACTTATGTAGTTTGTTTGTAAATTTGTAAGTATTAATTTTAAGAAACTTTGTACAAAGCACAAAGTTTCTTAAAATTAATAAAAATACTGCTGTATATTGAAAATATATCAACAGTTTTGAACTTAACAGTAACAGAAGGAGAGGGTAGAATGACCTTAAAGCAGTTTTGGAAGGAATATACAATGCAATCAAGAATAAATACAGATGCTGCTCGGCATGAGATAACATCATCAAATATGAATGGGATCTGGAAGAAACATATCCCACAATTTGCTCATGGCTTCTGTACATTTGAAGAGGTAGAGTCAATCTCCAAAAACGTGGTACGGCTTGGAAAACAATTGGATCTTGAGGTGGAGGAAGAGTGTGTTTACCAATTGTTGGAAAGCCACTCTCAGGAGCTGACCAATGAAGATCTCTTCGAGCGTGACAAAACAGACACGGAAGGAGGCCACTGAACGGGAAAAAGTTGTTAAAAAAATTTCACCCCAGGCAGCAGCTAGCTGAAGCTTTTTCTTTAATAGATAAAGCACTATCATCTTTCGATATTCAAGATCCTAACACCAAGAGGGTCACCAAAGTGGCAGCGGGTGTAAACAATGCCACTGCCTGCTATAAACTAATCTACGAAGAAAAGAAGAAGAAAACTGTGCAGATTAAGATCCATCAGTTTTTCAAGAAAGTGGACATGAATATATGGCATCCACAGGTGGTACCACAACCAGTCAATCTGCTCCCAGATCACCAGAATCAGTGTCATCGAAAGTTTATGATCCTCCATCTCCATAATGTGAGCAAATTAACTTGTTTATTTTTGTTCTTGTATATTGTATCTTGTTTATATGCTATACAGCACTGTTTACAGGTATTAGAATAAATTACTTTTGAATAAATACCATACTCTACATTATGTATAATTTATTGTTTTTTTTTTTTTTTGCCTCATTCAATTCGGTTACAAATTGTAAAATACTGTAAACAATACTGTACATATGGCCTGATGAAGTTTGCTGGGGGTTATAATCTTGGTGAGATGTACTGTATTTAGTATGTATCTACAAGACTGAAGATGGCCTTACATACAAAACGAACTTATGTAGATGAAAAAAAATCAATTAATACGTAAGTCGAAGAGCATCTGTATATAAACAGAGAAGAAACTGAACTATTGTCTAAGTGGTAACAGCACTTTATTTTTAGTCATGATAACATCAGATCAAATCCCTCTACTTTTTCACCCACCCCTTCCCATTTTCTTGTTGTCAGTTTAATAATCAACTAATATGTACGTAATCAATTATGTCCATCACTATTTAAAAAAAATTCTAATATGCAAATTAACTTATTAAATTAATATAACATATTTGTGATGTTATGTTTTTATTTCTTAGCAATAATATTTTTGAATGCATTTTGTACGAAATTAGAGACTACATAATATAATGAATTCCTTGCTTGCCTGGTAATTGTTTGTTGCCTGGTTCCCTAAGCTTAAACATCAGAACTTGCCCTGGGACTCATTCTACAGAATGTTGTTAGCTATACTAGCGAAATCAGTAAGTTATGTTTTTCTTCAAAGTGACTGACAGGAGAAAGTCACGTGAAATAGTTGCAATGACAAGAGAACATCATTGAATATGTGGTACTAATAATTGACTGCTGATAACTGACTGCCAGTACACTCGATGTAGCTGTAGCAGCACAGTTTACTTTCCCATCCTTGTATTTAGCTAGCAAATCATTGATTAGTATAATATGCCAGATAATATTTTTAAGTGTGTAGCAAGAAACACAAGAAAATAATATCATTTACTTTTTTTCAAAAGTGTCCAAGTCCCACTTCAAAAATGCTGCAACTTGAACAGCCAAATATTTTAATGACTGCATCTTTTTAGTTTCCACTTCTTCTTTAGCTAAATAAATATAAAAGGCATAAACAGTTAGCTGGGATTATAAACAGTCTATTTATACAAACATACACATTTGCCATTCTGTGTGCAATGCACATATATATAGGAAAGCACATGTCAATGCAAGGTATAATTAAAAAATGAAACTGAAGAATTTAATAAAATTAAGAATTTGAAATATAAAAGGTAAAAGCAGAAAGGATATAAATATGGGGGAGGAAATATAATGCCAACATGTGGTTCATGGTTGACTAGACAGAGGAACAAAGGAAATGCATAGACAAGGCAGTAAGAGAGCTTACCTAACCAACAATATGACTAGGTCAACCCAAAACCAAAACTAAAAGACAATGTAGCAGAAATGTCTAGAATATAAGAATAAGACAGAAGGACCTCAAGCAGCAAAATGTTTGAGATATTATTATTAAGCAGTAATGAAAAAAATATATTTGTATACATGCAACCATTTACCCACAATTGTAAGATAATTTTATTTTAAGTATAAGATTATTATAAGATTATAAGGTTTATTAATCGATCAACAAAATATATTTGTATACATACAAAGTACAACTATTTACCGATTCACATATCTACTATGTCCAGGGAGGTTACTAGTATGGATGTGAAATGGTGATCTCAGATAACCCAAGCACTAACTTTATATTCTGCATTCATATACTGTTCACTTTCCCCCAACTTAATTTTTTTCCACACTCTGGGCTATTAGTTTATAAGAGGGCAGGAGTGTCTATTTATAGCCTAATTCCTTACCTAATACTGCTTCCTGCTAGCTAAACTGCTATACCATTGCCTTTGACGTCACCGCACAATGTCTACACAAAATGAGTATAATACACAATGGTGTTCAAAGAAAGTGCATCACCTAGGAATTTCACATTTCTAACCCTTTTTCACGATGGTATGTTACATTAATGACTAGCATCACAAATAGAAATATAAACAAAAGATATTTATTAATAGTTAAGGCAAAGCTAAGTAATATTTAACAGGTGCTCTCAAAATATTCCAAAATGAGCATCTGCAACCTTTATATAACAGTTTTGGTAAATACGACAATTATGGCTGAAATGTAATCAGAAGCCCTCAATTTGCTTCACTTTATCATTTTAAATGGAAAACAAAATTAAAAGTTCAGGTGCAAACTAATATTTAGTTGAATCGCTTCTAGCCCTGATGACAGCAGCACACCATTGACAAGATCAATATCTAAAGATAATCAACTAATAGTTCTTGGTTCCAAATATGAATTATGGCTTCCTGAAGTTCACGAAGGGTGTTTGGTTTCTTTCTGGCAACTGCAGATTCCACACAATGCCAACAGTTCTCTATAAAATTCTGGTCCGGGCTGTTTCCTGGCCAGCTAAGAGTTGTAATAGACTGTTCTTCCAACCATTTTTTCACCTGTAACAAATGTAAACACATTACTGTTGAACCTCTAATTCAGAAATGAAGCTAAAGTAACTACAGAAGTGCCTACTTACACTTTTCGCCCGATGACAAGGAGCAGAGCTGTCCTGAAAGATGCAGTTACTTGGCAGGCTGAAATGGTCTCTAATGTTTGGCAGTAAATTTGCTTTCCAACATAGCCAGGTATCCATTGGCATTTACAGAACCTTTTATAAACTGCAGGTGACCTACTCCACGATATGAAATGCACCCCCCCATATCATTTGGTTGGTAGGGAATTTCACTGTAGACACCATACAGTCTGGATGGTATTCTTCACCACGTCTACGGCGAATCGTTTGTCTCCCATCAGAGCCATGCAGGTTGAATTTCTTCTCATCCGAGAAAATAACTGACTTCCACTGCTCAGGGGGTCCATTTGACCTTACACCAAATTAATCGGGCCTTTTTAATTTTTTGTGTGAGGAGGGGCTTCTTCTTTGTATGAGCTACAAGTCCATTTTTGAAGAGGCATCTTCTGACTGTTATTGCACTTGCTACCACTCCTGTATGTTCTTCCCATTCTCTTTTCAGCTCCGACGAAGAAGCTTTACGGGTTTTAAGGCATAAAAAACGCAGTCCTGTTTTGGTGTAGAGACTCATTTGCATTTGGTTACTTTTTTCCTATCAGCAGAACTAGTATTTTTGAGTTTGGAAAGAAATCTACTCACTGTTGACTGATTACAAGACACTCTATAAGCAATATGACAGGAAGAACATCCTTCCTCATGTAAAGCAACAATAGCATTCTTTCTTCGTGGCGTCAACTGCACGTAACTCACCATGCTGACACAAGCAAGAATGACTGCAACTCTTGCAGTGCACGCTTATATAGCTGAAAGTAACAGATGTTGCAATATTTGTATAAAGGTTGCAAATGCTCATTTTGGAATATTTTGAAAGCACCTGTCAAATTTACTTAGCTTTGCCTTAACTATTAATAAATATCTTTTGTTTATATTTCTATTTGTGATGCTTGTCATTAATGTAACATACCATCATGAAAAAGGGTTAGAAACATGAAATTCCTAGGTGATGCACTTTCTTTGACCACTAGTGTGTGTGTGTGTGTGTATATATATATATATATATATATATGATGATATGATGCAATAATTCTTAACAGCATAATATCCTCTCTAATATATAACATATTATTCTCACATAACTGTAGCTATTAATACAATCATGTCAACAGTATACTACTGATACTTACGCTTCAATGGTGGAGTTTCTGGAGTTCCAGCTTCTGCTGCAACTGCATTGTTATGCTGTGGGGAGGCACTGGGCGAAGGCACAGTAGCTGGTTGTGCACATGAATTATTTGATTCATTATGAAAAGGTGCTGTTGCATTAGCCAAGAACTGAATTATAAGATCAGTTGCTGAAGGATCTGAAATAGAAATAACAATATATTTATAATTTTCTCTTAGCATTAGTAGAGGCATACAATGCAAGAAAGCAAGCTTATGTAGCATCAAACAAAAAAAAAAAAAAACTCCCATTTCATCCCTCCATTCATTCCAAATGCCTGTCCAGCTCAGCCTTAAATTTATTTAGTCTATTAGCTTCCACAACAAAAGATGGAAGCCTGTTCTGCCAATCAACTACCCACTGGCTAAAGGCAAATTTCTGCACATCTATTCTACAACTATCTTTCCTCAATTTGAAACTGTGCCCCCTCAGGTTCTTAGTCTGAGCAAGAGGAAGAATCCCATCAGCATTCAGCTTGCTCAACCCATTCAAGGCCTTATACACCTCAATGAGATCACCTTGTAGGTGCCTACTCTCCAGGCTGCAATCTGCAGAACTAAAGCCTTTCTTGGTAAGAGTACCCCTTTTTTCCCCTCAACAATCTTGTTACCCTTCTTTGTACTTGTTCTAGCAACTCTACATCCTTCCTAAAATGAGGCCTCCAGACCTGTACACAGTACTCAAGGTGTGGCCTGACCATTGCTTTGTATATGAGGTATGTTTGGGTTCTAGCGGCACCTGGGATTTCTCCCATCTCCGCCTGTGTTTGTTGTATTGGACAAGCCAGAGATTTGAAAAGTGTGTGGGATTTGTACTGTGTAATGTGTTGTGCCCCTTGTTCTTCTGGCCTGTTAACCGCCAAGCCCCAGATGGGACCCGACATTACCATACCTCGCCAACATGGAGGCCGGCCAGGTGTTACCAGTATTTTGCAAAGTACTCTGGGTGGTCCTGCCACCTACTTTCCTGGGATTTCAGTGGCTAGGACCCGATTTAAAAAAAAAAAAAAAAAAAAGATTGCAGTTGTTGATTTTAGCAGTGCGTGGGGTTATTCGCTAAAAACTTCTTCTAGAGACCTAATAGGTCGGGCAATAATTTGTGTATTTAAATTTGGGCCTGTGGGAAAAGAAATTTACTCTGTTTAAGGAGAAAGTAGTTGGTGGAGAGGCAGAAGACTGGGGGGTAGAAAGTAGGAGGAGGAGGCCGACAGTTAAGATGGCCTCCAGAGGGCAGCAGAGCATGCCTATGTTCTTCCAGAGAGAAGAGTGGGGTGGCAGGAGGGAGAGGAGACAGCAGGACCTTCACCTCCCTGCCAGGGAGGTGGGAAGAAAGCAGGCTGAGGCAAGGGTATTCAGCCCAGTTTTCCATATGGCTATTGACTATTCACCATATCTGATGTGCCTCTTTAATGCATTCCTAGTTGATTTGCTGTCTTTGCGGAATCAGTGGTCTTTAATGTTGTGTCCCAGTGGCATGTCTTCATATCTAGTTTTGCCTCTTTAGTGCATTCCTTGATGGATTACTTTCAATGGGGAATCATTAGTCTTGCCAGTCTTATTTGGGTGTCATGTCTTCTCATCTCAGGTTTGTCTGTTTAGCGTATTCCTTGTTGAATTGCTATCATTAGGGGATCACTCATTTCAACAGTCCTGTCCAAGTGTTGCAACACCACATCTGATGTTTGTCTCTTAGTGAGTTCCTTGACAAATTGCTATCATTGTTTTTTGTCTACTGAATAATGCCTGCGCAAATTTGCTGAGGGCAGCAAATTCCTCCTTGGAGTCAAGTAGGCAGTATTCTTAGTTTGTGGGATTGTATCTTATTCTCGTGATGAGTTCTCCTCTTAGGTCTTCATATAATTGCTTTGTATATAGTGTAGAGTATAGTGTGTTTAGGGTCTAACGGCACCAGGGGTTCCCCCCATCTCCGCGTAGTATACATTGTGGTGTGATACAGAAAACTGTAGAGGCCAGAGGTTTAAAAGTGTATGGATATTGTGGTGTGTAATAATGGGATAATCACCTCCCGGTCTCTGCTAGCAAAATTCCTATATATCATTGACAAGACTCCATGACCTGCCCTGACAGCATGTCCACACTGTTCAGCGAACCTCATATTTGACTGCACAATTACTCCCAGGTCTTTTTCACTTTCCACTTCCCTGAGTGTAGTACCACACAGTTGGTACATTTCTCTACGGTTATTGCTACCCATATGCAGTACTTTGCATTTGCCAATGTTAAAATTCAGTTGCCACTTCTCAGCCCATTTTCCCAAATTATCTAGATCCAGTTGGAGTATCATGCTGTCCTTACTGTCGTTAACAACCCTGCCAACCTTTGTATCATCTGCAAAATTGGACATTAAACCTGATATATATTTATCAATATATATCAGGTATATTTGTATATTTATCAATATTATTGATAAATATACAAAACAATGGGCCCAACACCGAACCCTGGGGAACTCCACTAATAACATTTCTCCACAAAGAGCAGTGTCCATTGATTACCACTCTTTGTCATCTCCCACTCAACCATCCCTTTATCCATTGTAGCAACTTACCCTTAATGCCATACCTCTCCAATTTGTACAGCAGTCTTCCATGTGCAACAGTATCAAAAGCCTTCCTGAAATCCAAGTATATGGTATCAAAATTATTTTTGGCATTCAGTTCCTTCGTGGCCACATCATGGTATCCAATTAATTTGGTCAGAGACAAGACCTCCCTTTAACAAACCCATGCTGTGTCTTAACTATTACTGCAGTCTTGTCTAGATGATCCTGCAATGCTTCTTTAACCAGTGACTCCATTATTTTCCCCAGAACACAAGTTAAACTAACAGGTCTGTAGTTACTTATGTCACCTTTTGAACCCCCTTTGTGAATTGATGATACATTTGCATACCTCCAGTCCATGGGGATCTCACCTGAGTCCAAGGAAGCTCTCATAATTATGGCTAAGGGTTTGCTTACTTCCTTTGCTGCCTCCTTTAATATAACTGGATTGACCCAGTCCATCCCAGGTGCCATCCTTATGTTTAACTTCAACAATTTCTCCTCCAATTTGCTCTCAGTTATTACAAAATCACTTAGCTCCCTGTTAGCATTTGATACACTTCTGGCACTCTCCTCATTGAATAACTCCTCATGTGTGAATGTAGATGCAAAATACTCATTCAGATTATCAGCAACCTGAGCATGATCATCAATAGTCAACCCATGTTAAATGGTCCAATCTGATTCGTCCCTTTCCTTCTGGAGTTTACATAAGAACAGAACTCTTTGCATCCTTTGACAAAGATTTCTCGTAATCTGCCTTCGCCTACCTAACCTCCTTTGTGACTTGATTACAGACTAGTTTATACCTGCCATAGGCTTCTGTTTCACCTGATACTTTATATGCATCCCATACATTCATCTTCTCTGCCACAAGCCTCATTAATTCATCTGACATCCATTGAGGCCTAAACCTTGAATAGTATATCTTAGTTGGAATGAAAAGCCTAGTAGCACTCTGAAATTAAGTCCCTGAAGGCTCCCATTTAAATTCAACTTTGGTAACATCATCAGTTAATCCCACTGTACAGAATTTAAAAACTGTCTGAGATCTCTGTAGTCACCTTTATGAAAGCAAAAGCCCTTCCCTTTAGCCTTGATGGTAGTTACATCTTTAAGTAATTCCCACATCAGCACATTGTGATTACTGACACCCAGTGGTTCTTTTATCTGCAAATTCTTAATGCATGAATAATCACTGCTGATAATCAGATCAAGAGTATTACTCCCTCTGGTTGCCTCTCGAATATGTTGCTGTAGAAAACATGTTATCCAATAAATCCACAAAAGTCTTGCTAGTGTGCGAGTGACCAACCCACAAATTCCAGTTAATATCTGGAAAGTTAAAATCCTCCATTAAAAGAGATTCTGATTTACTGGCCCGCTCTATTTCTCTGTACAATTGCTCATTATACTCATCAGATTCATTAGGCCTATAACACACATCTACTCTCATTTTTCCTTTCCCAGTGTTTATTTCACACCAAACCGACTCAACACTGCATTATCTAACATCAATTGGATGCACTTCCTTAGATTTTATGTATTTCTTAACTAACAGCATAACCCCTCCTCCCTTCCTATACACATCATACTCCCCAAATTCCAATTCTGCACTGCTTATATCTGTGTGACACCACGTCTCAGATATCCGAACAATATCTGCCTTTGATGCCTTGATTAGCACTTCAAGCTCATCAAATTTATTAACTATACTCCTAGCTTTGGTGTACATGCAACTTCTGTTGATATTAGTAGTATATCTTGAAATAAGTCTTGTCAAAGACTGAAAATAAATGCAACCATCCTGTGTCAACTTAAATATAATACGTCTCCTTGGGCATGTCTCACATGAAGAAGATTAGATACCATCAGAATTTAATTTACTCAATCCCTTTAAATTCTTAAACACTTTGTGAAGGTCACCATGCATAATTTCTGTAAATTGCTGCAATTTACAGAAATCCAATTTTTCTTGGAAAGAATATCCTCTTGTATTCTCAACAACCTTGTTGCTCTTTTCTGCCCTTTCAAACATATTACAATCATCCTAAAATGAGGTTTTTAAACATGAATGCAGTATTCAAGATGCGACCTCATAATTGGTTTGCACATGGAACAATCTCATCTTTTGTCAATGCTTTCAAAGTTACTGTACATCACTGACAGAACCCTGCGAGCTGTCCTAGCATCTAGCAATTCTTGCCATTCTAAATGTGATTTCACAGCCTTGAAAAGGAGCTAACATGTGCTCTTGTTCACAAAAATTTATAACTTAAGTGACAAATCGAGGATTTGGTGTCAAACAATGTTAAATACAAAATTGCATTTACTTTTTGCAATAACTTTAGTTTTACTTTATACAAATAACAATGCATAATATGTTATAGAACTGTTATCTCTCTAGTACTTTACAAGTTAGCTTAGGCATAAGTACATTTCTGGTAAACCAAGAAAAGGTCAAATGACTTTTTTTTTGGTTAATTACAAAAACATCAACTAAAAAAGGATTCTGTAATTAGCGTTGTTTGACACTAAAACCTCAAAATATGCTCAATCCCCTCTCAGAGGAAAATATTTAATTGTGCAAGTTACCACAGAAATTAATTTTTCATTGATGTATTTTTCTATTGCAACTCGAAGGTGAGACAAGAAAGAGAGTAAACATCTACAGTAATTACTCTTAGATACATTCTGCTGTTTATAAAAATTTAATTGTCTAATTGAGGGAATATACCACAGAATATAATGGAATAACTCAGTGTTCTGCACTTTGGAAATCACTGCAGTGGTTGGTTCCTCGTTGTGAGGAACAGAATTTGCTTTTGTCAGTGTGAATTTATGTTTGGAATAAACTGTACTTTTTTTATTTCTCTTGGAGGATATGATCACATTTCTGATATATCTGAAGCCACAGTATAACAAGGTATGTAGTACATCGCCATCGCACTGTACAACCATGAAAAACTGACCCTCAGAGGTTTCAAATGGTTTTAAATTTTACTTCAGATTTCAAATAATGTATAGGTTTTGTAAAAAGATCTGAACTGAACAAATAGGAAATGCAAAATACAATTTCTTTATTTTGTTATTTACAATAATGTAAAAACGTGAATCAATAAAAATTGTGACCTAACTTCTATATCTCATATACTGCTTTAACATGCAGTGCAAAAAAGGTTTTCTACGGTAATGTAAGGATTTTTCAGTATGGCAGATATGACTAAGCTTCTAATGCCAAAAAAAAAAAAAAAAAAATTATAATAAAAATCTTTCAATGTTCTCATAATCAGATTGATACACTTACAATATGATCTGTATGGAATAATTTTATGTATCACAACTGTTTTATAGTAATTAGATAAATATCAAGAATAGATTAATTATAACAAGGAAGTTTGCAGGAGGGTTAACACATTAACCACCACAATGTAAATGAAAAATTGATATACTGAGCTGCTAACTTTTTTTTAATTATTATTATGCTAACCATTCAAATGACAAATATGGAAAAAATCTGTTTTTTCCTATTTTGTAAGAAAGGTATCAAGCATCACATCATCCAACTGTAAAGATGTTGCTTCTGGTAACAGGTAGTATGTCGCAACATGCACTGCATGTCGCATACTGCTTGTCTCATGTTGCCTATTTACATTTGTGTAATTTATTTCTCCACTTGATTTAAGTTTTTGGCATGAATATAATCAGTAATTATGTTAAATCATTTTTTTAAAAAATTCAGTTGCTGTGTAATATAATAATCAAGCTCCTCAAGACCACATTCTTGAAATGTCCATATGATACCATAACCAACAAGAGTTGTAAGCCCTGTTAAACCCAAACTGACAAACTCTGAACAGGCTAAGAGTAGAAAATCTTGCTTCTTGTACCAATGATAATCAAGCATTCTGCCTTTCCAAAGATATTGGCTCCAACTTTTGCCCATCACTACCACCACCTCTGTCAAAACTAGATGGTTCTGTTGCCACCTCAGCTAAAGATAAATCTGAACTCCTAGCATCCTACTTTTCTTTCTTCTAACTCGTATATTGATGATCTCAGTAAACCACCTCCTAGCATTCCCAGTATACCCCATTCAATGCCTCTTGTGGTCATTTGTCAAAGGATATCAGAAGAATTTTGAAGTCTTGATGCTAAGAAAGCACCATGAGATGGCATTTCTCCACTTGTTCTCAAAATGCTACTGAGCTTATTCCTGTTCTGTGTCACCTTTTTACACTTTCTTATTTCACCAGTGTTTTCCCTTCTGCTTGGAAATTTGCTCATATAGCCAGTTCCTGAAGAGTGACAAATCCCTCCCATCCAATTATCGTCTCATTGCCCTTTCTACTACTCTTTCTAAAGTAATGGAAAAATCCATCAGCCAACAATTTCTAAACTATCTAGAAACTTTACATCTTTATGATTGCCAGTATGGACTGCATCAGTGTCAATCCACTGGTGATATACTGGCTTATGTTACCCATCTATGGAAAATTCAACAGAAAAGTTTGGTGAAATTCAAGTAGTTGCTCTTACCATTTCAAAGGCTTCTGATCATGTTTAGCATAAAGGTCTTCTAAATAAGCTTCCATCTTATAGTTTGCCAACTGTGTTTTGTAATTGGGTATCAAGTTTTCTCTCTGATTACTCACTGCAGGTGATAGTAGATGCTATCCAATGCATTACCAATTCTTTAAATTACTAATCACCGGGTTATTCTCCTGTGGGGTTAAGATAACTTAGTTAATTTCAATCTTTCTAAAACTGAGTCCTCTCTTATATCTTGCAAAAAAAAAAAAAGTTTTTTCTGCTCCTACACTTACCTTCCATGACACTCAAATTTCTAGACAAGAACGCATATCTCTATAAGGGATTACCCTGATTTCTAATCTCTTTTGACATACACACATCACAAATATTGCTTCCTTTGCACCTAAAAAATTGGGTTTGTTCTATAATTCCTGCTGTTACTTTTCTTCCACGCAGCTTACTTACTTTGTACAAATCTCAAATCCACCCTACCATGGAATATTGTTCCCACATCTAGGGTGATGCCACCAAAACCTCTCTCAGGCTTCTAGACTCGATTCAAAATAGGACAGTTAGGTTAATTAATTAACCCATCTCTAACAAAATCTCTCCACACTCTGTCTCAGATATTCTGTTTCTGCATGTCTTTTCTATAGATACTTCCATGGGCACTGGTCTTCCGAATTGGCTTCTTTATAAAAGCCACTCTCTTTTTCAAACCACTCGGAACTAACCAGTCAACATCCTTTTACTGTCCAAATTCAAACTCAAGTTTTTCTCTTCCTCATTTATTCCTTCAACTTGCATTTTCTGGAACAACCTCCCTTCATATGTATTTTCTGAAAAATACAATTTTTGAAATTCAAGTGTAATGTTAACAAATATCTTCTTTCATCTTCTCAAACTTCAACCCATGCACAGTACTAAGTACTATAGATTTTAATATGTTTTGTGCTTGAGGTTTTCATATTAAAAAAAAAAAAAAGGAAATTGTTTGTTTTTTGGTAAACATTAACAAAAAGAAATAGTAACATGACGACAAAAGTTTATAAAGGAATTTGATTGGGGATAATTTCCAATTTAAAATTAATACAAACATAATTTGTGTATATTGTTGGGAATATAAATATTTTTATAAATTTCAAAATTTTCTTTTCAGCAAAATCTAACAAAATCTGGAAGGAGATTGACATTAATCAAAATACCTAAGCACAGAACTTAAGTGACAATGCGGGTATCTGTAGTTAAAGAATATGTTAAGATGGAATTGAACTAGTATAAATATGTACTGTATTCCCATGCAACCGTTGATGTTAAAAGTTTTGCCTTTTGTTCATTTTTAATAACTACTGAACATGATATTTTATTTTTATAGTATTACTTATGTTAGGAAAGAGAGAGAGGGAGAAAAAAAAAAACTTGCTCGCTGCGATTTTAATTAAAACGAACAGCTAGGCGCTTGAGGCCACTGACAACTTCACCTGGTTGATCCTGCAGAAGATGCTTTTCTAACAGTGAAGGGTTAAGTAAAAATTCAAACCACAGAACTTTAAGCGGTGTATGTGGTCTACTCGAGGGCTTTGCCGGATTAAATTCAGACATAACCTATAATTAACAGGCATATACTAAACAAAAAAAATAATAACTATATCCAGGAAAGCAGATCGCACAACTTTTACTAGCAGCAAAGCGCCACGTAGTGCCCAAATAAGGATTTTTTTAAAAAATATAAAAGAAGTTCTTTCAAGAATAACTTTTACAATAATTTACTGGCAGTAAAGCGCCAAGTAGTGCCCAAATAAGGATTTTTTAAAAAATATAAAAGAAGTTCTTTCAAGAACTTTTATTATTATTATTATTATTATTATTATTATTATTATTAGCCAAATGGTGCAAGAAAGCCTGAGGCTTAGGCTGCACCAGCCAACAAAAAAACAAAAAAATTCCCTAGGTTACCCTGAGAGAGAGAGAGAGAGAGAGAGAGAGAGAGAGAGAGAGAGAGTCAAAAGTAGAAAGTAATCACCAAGAGAAGGATGATGATATCAACTTTCACAATAACAGATGAAAGTTTGTTCCAGCAATGAACTACCTCCTGGCAAAAGGCAAATTTCCGCACATTTATTCGACAACTATCTTTCCTCAATTCGAAAATGTGCCACCTCAGGTTCGTAATCTGAGCAAGAGTAAGAATCCCATCAGAATTGAGTCTGTTCAATCAATTCAAGGCCTTATACACCTTAACCAGATCACATCGCAGGTGGCAAGCCTCTAGACGCTGCAATTTGCAGGAAATAAGTCTTTCTTCGTAAGGGCACCTCTTTTTCCCCCCTCACCATTCTTGTTGCCCTTCTTTGTACTTGTTCTAGAAACTCTACATCCTTCCTAAAATGAGGCTTCCAGACCTGTACGCAGTACTGAAGATGTGGCCTGATCATTGCCTTATATAAGGAGAAAATCACCACCTTATCTCTGCTAGAAAAATTCCAGTATATCATTGACAATACCCCATGACCTGCTTTGGCTGCCTGTCTGCACTGCTCAGAAAACAATATGTGAGTGGACAATTACCCCCAGGTCTCTTTCATTCTCCACTAACCTGAGTGTAACACCACACAGTTGGTACATTTCTCTGAGGTTACCGCTACCCACTTGCAGTACTTTGCATATTAACATACACATTTTGATATACACAAGTATTTATGTACTCAATCAGCCCATCGATCCTCGCATACTTACAAATTCATTTTCAAATGCACTCATTTCCTCACACATTCTCTCTATCTTCTCTTTATCATTTAACATACAATAGGGCGGGGAACTTATTCTGAGGGATCAAGGTCATCAGTCCTCTTAACTAACAAGTCACTAATCAGAGGGTTATCACTGTTTGGGTTATCATGATTTGGGTCCTTTGCTTAGTGTCAAAGGACTGTTATGCGAAGTCCGAAAACACCATGCAGCACTAGGTATTTTCAGATATAAAAAGGTGCTTACCATATGGTAGTGGTCTATTTTAGTCATAAGGATGCTTTTGTGGCTATGCAATATACGGAAATTGCAACGAATGTGCGCCTAATCGTCGTCAGCTCCACAGGTGCATTTAAAGTCTTGCATGAGTCAAAGTTGTGTTAGTTAGGCATGCTTTCTTGCACCATTATTAATATACTACAGAAACAGATACCTATTTTGATAAATTGTTGTAGTAGAATTTTAGGAGCATCTGCGACTATAGCCATATTTCTCCGTGTATATCTTTTGAAATTGCACGTGTTCTCTCGTCGATTATCTGTTTACTGGAAGAAAAAACCCGAGTTTCTGGCAATATTGCTAAGAACTTTGCGTTTACAGATCCATGGCCTGTTATAATACATGATGTGAAAAGACCTTGATGTAGCTATTTTTGATTATTCTTAACAAGAACAAATGATAAATGTGGAATAAAAGTTTTGGTGACAGTTTCCTTCTAGCTATTATTCCATCTAGTTTGCTGCCATTGGGTAGACAGTTCTTTCCAGCATGGAACATTTTCTCTAGAGGGATTAGCAGTGTTACCAATTGTCATGTTTTGAAACTGAAATGGAATATTCTTTCTGATGAGATAACTGAAACCTTTGAAGACAATACGAATATCTAAAGGAAGGGCGCCAGCAATCCCTTTAAGGACTGTAATGAAACAGTTCTGCATGTCCTAAGCATAATTGATAATAAAATCCTTTGTAGCGAAGCCAGACACTTCTAAATAGAAAACATTATAAGATTGGTATCTTATCTGTACAACCGATGAACGATTTGAGAAATAACTCTAAATAAACGGTAAATTAATTGGCGATATTCAGCAGTTCGAAGACGAATAAATACATTGAGCCATCACAAGGAGTCAAAAGTTCTCTCAAAATCAATGAACATGGGAAGTGTGTATTTAAACACTAAATTATGATTTGTTTTGTGCAGGCCATCCTCACACCCTCTTCCTGAATCCGTTTTGTAAATTTAAGTTCAAACTGTATGGTTGTTGTTGTTGTTGTTGTTGTTGTAGGTATTTAGGAGCATCAGCGACTAAGACCATATTGCTTCCTGTATACTGTCTGAAAATTTGCTTGTGTTCTGTAGCCGATTTTCTGTTTGCTGGACGAAAAACCCAAATTTCCGGGTGAAAAACCATGCTACGCTCGCCTAAGATCGATTACCTCAGCCACGTTGTGAAAAAGGCCCAAAACAATTCGTCATATCAACCACGCGCCTCGAACTTATGTCTTTTCCACCCGGTGAGTAGAAAAGACAAGCGATTTTACCAAGTGTGCTACCCACGAGGGCTGTGAATGCTAAGCAGTTAAGAGTAGTACGGTACACAAACAGTTTCTGGAGAATTTTATCCATATGGACCAGCAGGTTTCCCTAGTTTTAAAATAATTCTGACCATCGTTGTCTTCCAAGACCTTTGGAAAAATACAACAATCTGGGTATTTTTGAAAAAGCAAAAAAAGCTTTTGTAGAGCTTGAGGCGCATCAGAAACTTAGGCCAAGTTTGCAATATACATTATGTCAATAAACTGTGTGTGTTCTGTGGACGATTTGACTGTTTGTTGGAAGGAAAACTAAGTTTCCGGGAGAAACTTAGTTTTTCCTTTCAACTATGATATCATTGAATGAGACCGACTAACTCATCTTCGTTATACAAAATATCCAAAAATATCCATTTTGTCCTTGAGGTTGTCACAGACATTCTCTCAGATATGCCAGACAAGCTGTACTTGCTACCTGGGAGTCTAAAACGCTGAGGGAACTGATATTCGGGTGACACTCAAGTCAAGTGGACCTAATTTCGGCGAAGTCCGGATGGTCTGTGAGAGCCAAATCCTTTGCTTGCACCTTCACGATGGTGGGACTGTTAGCAATCCCGGACATAACCTCCATCCAGAAGCACACTGTGGGTGACAACCCAGGTATGAACCAAAGTAAGCGGGATTCGAGGTGTGACGCCCACACCACATCGAGGAAAGCTGCCCCTCTGTGTTACCAGGCAATACTAGATGGTAGATGACTCTCATCAACCGGTGCAATACCACCAATTTGCTTATTGGAGGCTTGAAGTGATGGAACCCATGTTTAGTCTTCAGAGCTAAGTTCCGGTCAACCCTTCCCTATCACTTCCATAATGCAGTATGACTGATGATTTTTGAGGCAATGATGAACACATGGTGAGATTCAATCTTCCTTGCATTTCGAGGGTACAGCTCTAAAACGGAGTTCGCAGACCGGCCGCTAGTTAGTACACCGGAACGAACCTATTGGTAATTCTTCAGGAGGCTTCTGGATCAGCTAGTGTATAATCTTGCTACCTCTACTCTGTCAGATAGTTTTTTTTTTTTTTGTATTTGTTGGCGCATCGGCATCTGTGGCCATAGTGCACCTCCCAAGGTTTTTGCAGTACTTTGATCCAAGCCCGAGGCGGGATTCGAACCCGCGACCTTTGGGTTGCCAGGCAGGCACTTCTGTCAGATAGTGACTGGAGGGAGTCCGAGTAGTGCGTATGCGAGGGGGGGGGCATTGTCGTGGCCACGGTATGTCAAGGGTCTGGGTATATTCCTACCATGTGTACGCCATATCCAAAGTTTCACTACTTCATGCAGCATGTCCCACCCACTTTGTCTTACTACTGAAAAACATGAATTGTCGAATTAATAGAGTAAGCTTATCTGCAAAAAGATCTAAACCTCCCAAACACTTCCTACTTCATTATACAAATATACGTGGTCTAAATTCTTATCTCAACGACAACGATGTCCATTTCCACTTGCAGTCTGCCAAATCTCATGTACGTTATCGGACAGAATCTCAGTTATCGGTTGACTCAACTACTGCTCATCTCATTTGTCCAAATTATTCGCTTTATCGTTCCTTTTGACTCAAAGGTAGTACTTGTGTCTATGTCCGTTCCGATATTCCCTGTCAGAAACTTGGTAATTTGGAATCTCCTCTTTTTGATCTTCTCTGGCTTAAAATCTCTCTGCTTCATGCTGCCAAATTTAGCTGTTGTTTCTACCGTTCTCCCAACGCCACTAATCACTTGGAGCTCTTTGACTTCCTCTCTTGACTTTCTCCAGTCTAACTTTCCTAACAGTGAGGTAATTTTCCTTGGTGATTTTAATGTTCACAACTCCAGCTGGCTTCTGTTTCTAGTCACACTGACTCAGCTGGTCGAGATGCTGAGGCTTTTGCAATTACTAATGACCTTGCACAGATTGTTCGTTCACCTACAAGATTACTGGATAATCCTAATCATACAGCCAACACGCTTGATCTTTTTTTCACAAACAATCCTGTTAAGTTCACAGTCGAAGTGAGTGGTCCTTTAGACACGTCAGATGACAACTTGGTGATTGTCTCGTCTCCAATGGAGGCTTTATCTCGTGTTGTTTGGCATTACAAGAATGCAAATTGGAATGACCTACGAGATTTCTTTCCTTCTTTTCCTTGGTCGGATTACTGTTTCAAAATTTCTGATGTCAACGTCTGCTCAGATCGTGTCAGTGAAATTATTCTTGTAGGAATGGAATCCTTTATTCCACAGTCCACTTTAAAATCTTGACTTTATCTAAACCTAGGTTTTCTAATAAATGTGCTAAGGCTGTTCAAGAGAAGAATGTTTGCATATCGTAATTAGTTTGTTTCCAATTTTTCAGTTTCATTTTGTGCCTACAACAAAACTCGCAACAATTGTAAAGCAGTTATTAATCAGTCCAAACTGGATTTTGAACAGGCTACGAGAGAAAACTTGCTTCTTTCCCTAATGGTAACCAAGCATTCTGGTCTCTTGCCAAAGCTATTGGCCCCAACATTTGCCCATCTCTGCTCCCATGTCTCACAGACCAAATGGTTTTGTTGTCACTTTAGCCAAGGATAAAGCTGACCTGCTAGCATCTCATTTTTCTTCCAAATCATGTATTAATGATCTCGGTAAAACTCCCACGATTCCCAACACGCTCCATTTAATGCCTCCTGTGGTCTTCCATCAAAAGGATGTCAGAAGGATTTTGACGAATCTTGGTGCTAAGAAAGCTAAAGGTCCTGATAGCATTTCTCCACTTGTGCTCACAACCTGTACCCTTGAACATATTCCTGTTTTTTGCCGCCTTTTTTCCCTTTCTTATTCCAAAGGTGAAATCCTTCTGCTTGGAAATTTTCTCATATTAGCCATTTCCTAAAAAGAGTGACAAATCCTTGCCATCGAATTATCGTCCCATTGCAATTACTTCTACTCTTTCTAAAGTAATGGAGAAATCAATTAACTGCCAACTCATAAACTACCTAGAAACCTTACGTCTGATCAAAGATCGCCAGTATGGATTCCTTCAGTTTCGATCCATTGGTGATATTCTGGCTTACGTTACCCATTTATGGAGAAATTCGATTTAAAAGTTCGATGAAACACAAGCAGTTGCTCTTGACATCTCAAAGGCTTCCGATCGTGTTTGGCATAAAGGTCTTCTAAACAAGCTTATGGTTTGCCAATTGTGTTTTGTGATTGGTTATCCAGTTTTCTCTCTGATCGCTCAGTGAGGGTGATGGCAGATGGCTCTCTGTCTTCTAATTTCTCCACTAATGCTGGTGTCCCCCAAGGTTCAGTTTTTTCCCCCACTCTTTTCTTCTTTTATATTAATGACCTTCTTCTATTGACTGGAAATCCTATCGATTGTTTTGTCGGTGATAGCATATTGCATTCCACTTCCATTTTGAGAAACGTGCCCTGCTCAATCAGCTTCAACTTCTCGAAAATCTGCTACCAATTCCTTAAATGCCGATCTCCAGGTAATTCACCAGTGGAACAAAGACAACTTAGCTGATTTCAATTCTTCTAAAACTCAGTTTTTTTTTATATCTCGTAAAAAGGATTCTTCTGCACCTATGTTTATTTTTGGTGGCACTCCGATTTCTGGGCAAAATGATATATCTCTTTTGGGGATTACCCTGACTTCTATTCTCTCTTTGCACAAGCACATCACAAATATTGCTTTATCTGCATCTAAAAGACTTGGTTTTCTCTTTCGCTTTCGGCGTTACTTCTCTTCCAAACAGCTGTTCACGCTGTACAAATCGCAAATCCGCCGTACCATGGAATATTGTTCCCACATCTGGGGCGGTACCCCAAAAACCTCTCTTAGGCTTCTATACTCCATTCAGAAGAGGGCAGTTAGGTTAATTAATGGCTGATCTCAAAGTCTCCCCACTCGCTGTCTCATAGACGTACTGTTGTGCTGCATGCCTTTTCTACAGATACTTCCTTGGGCACTGTTCTTCTGAATTGGCTTCAATAATTCCCGCTCTCTCTTTCAAAACAGCTCGAACACGTGCCGCCACCAGCCAACATCCATTTACTGTCCAACTTCAAACTCACAGAACCAATTTTTCATCTTCCTCGTTTATTCATTCAACTGCCGTTTTCTGGAACAACCTTCCTTTACAGGTATTTCCTGAAAATTACAGTCTACAGAAGTTCAAGTCTAATGTCAACAAATATCTTATTTCGTCTTCTCAAACTCCAACCCAAGCACGGTACTAAGTACTCTAGGTTCTAATAGCTCTCGTATTAGGGGTTTTCATAAAAAAAAAAAAAAAATCGTCTTGTCATTAACTGGGTTCGGACTCTTTTTTTTTTTTTTTTTTTACTAGATGTGGGGAGGGCCTTGATTATATCAAGTGTAATACTCGCGAGGGCTGCGTAAATGGTAATTAGGAAGTAGAGAATGGAAGCGTTTAATAATACCGCAATCAATTAAATCAATGTGAGGTACTTGTCTTTCCTCGTGGAGGCAATGGCATTGTTAAGCTCAGAAGTGAAAGGAGGTGCATATTCAGTAGAAACATAACTATTATTCATAGAACGAATTTCCTTATGGAGTTTAGGCCGCCTGTTTCCTTATTGTCAGAAAGCAGGCGGTCCAAATTTTATTTATGGTGTCTTTCCAGTTCAGGTGTTCATGTCATCAAAGTTAAGTGCATTGAAGATATCTCCAAAAGGATCTTAATTTTGCAGATTTTATAAATTAAATCCCATGGATTTGCGTTTCTGGATTCATGAACAAACATTTGTCAAGAATCGAGTAAGTTGTTATACATTATTTATTTATTTATTTTTATTATTATCATCGGTTTATTCAACAAACACCCCTGTACAGAAATTATCTAGGAAGGTAGCGCATACATACATCCAACTAAACTTATTAGAGTGTAACATCGGATAAAATGTCAGCAAATACATAAGATATATATATAGAGGAAAAATTACATAGACACAGAAATCATACATTCACAGAAAAATTACAAAAGTAGAAAACATTATACATACATAGAAAAATTACATCGTCATTTACACTATGAATTGATCCTGATTGTCTTTCTCTGAACAAAAAGAAATACCCTCAGTCCTATAAGAATCTTTTGGAAACACTATAAATCGTTAATTTAAGATTTTTATGAGTTCGAGGGCACTTGAAGGCTTTCTTGAATTACATTCTTCATCGTATTTGTAGTTTCGTATACAGATCCGCTGCAATGAGCTTCCTGTAAGTTTTCTCATGGCAGTACCTGTCCGGGTCTATTTTGAGGTCTCTAAAGATCTCCAGAGTATTGGCAGAAACATCCGCCTTAATCCGTCCGTATTATTGAGAGCGCTTCGGAGACGATGAGGGTTGTGGAAGCGGACTCCAGGACGGGGCCTTACTACAAGATTTTCAATTTTTAATTGAATCTTACTACAAGATTTTCAATTTTATGCAAAGTTGAACACAGCTCCATGGAGCTGTGTTCAACTTTGCATACAGTATGGATTTTGAAATTGTGAAGGGTTTCCCGGCAATCCTATTCAACCACCGAAGCAACCAGTGTTCCAGCCTGAGAAATTTCCTAATATAAGTATTTGGAGCAGAGGACCAAATTGTCGAAGCATATAAGGATACAGAAACGATACATCTTTGGATATATTGGGTCACTAGCTGCTGGTTTCGAATCCCAGTTATTTTTTGTCTTACAGCCCATATGGCAGCAAGAATTTTTGATCTCGTGTTCTGAAAGTGCCTTTGGAAGGTAAGACCCTCATCCCACGTCACTCCTAGGTCGGTGTATGAATTGACTTTCTTAACCTGTACTCCACTAATAGATATTTTGATTTGATTTTTTATCTTTTTATTAGTTATTGTCAGTTGTGCTGACTTGTCTGAATTTAGCCATAAACCGATTTTACGTAGGTATGTCTCGAGTTCATACAGCTTAGCGCTGGCACGGAAATTGACGTCGGACACCAGAGATCCTTCGTTAGAGACAACAAAATATTTTATATCATCGGCTTAGGAAATAAAATTCTGATTCCGCGCCAGAAAAGGCTCCAGGACGGCAGCGAACAGCAAAGCTGATAAAACACCTCCCTGAGGGATGCCCCAAGTGAGGGTGTATTCTGCACGGAATTCTTGGTGTTGTACAATGAGGTGCCTTGGCTTCAAAATGGCGTTGATGATCTGTAATAGTTTGCCCTCAATGCGGAAATAAACTCAATATATTTTCAAGCGCAAGTAACGACACATTATCGAAAGCTGCCTTTATGTCAAGGAATATGATGTCAATTTGGGCTTTTTCATTTAATGCGTGCTGCATTCTGAAGAGAGTCTCCAACAGATTAGTAGTAGTGGATCGTCTCGGTACTACGGTATGGAGGTGGGGTGGCCTGGTCGCAAAACACTGTTGGGTTAAAGCAGGAAGGATGGCTTTTTCATTGTTTTTTAATTGTCTTATACTGAATATGCAGATTGTTGAGATGTTCAGGTGACAGGGTTTTATTTCACTTATCTCTTTGTAATGCACGATGTGTGTAATGAACTTGGCGTCTTAGAGGAGGCAAGTCGAGTGTCAACGAAGAACGTGTTTTAGAAATTAATAGGGATATAATTTACAAGATTGCTAAAAAATTAAATAATTCCCATATAGCATCTAATGGATTTCTTCATCCAGCTTCTAATGGAACTGACAGTTTCACTTTGGCTCAATCTCATCCTATATCCAATTAGTGAGGAGATGTCTTATTGTACTTTAATACACATAATGCTGCTAGAAAACTCAATGCTGAATTTCTTCATAACCATGATACTCTTTTGTTTCCTGCTGAAGAATTCAATATTGCAATTTCAAAAGAGAGGGAAAATAAATGTCCAGGAGTTGATTCAATTGAAAATATTTTTATCAAAAGGCTCCATTCCTTGCGTTCCAACTTGCTGCTTGGTGTCTTCATTATTCAACTCGCTTCGATATCTTCGCTAAATGCCTCTCTTCCTCTACCTTGCCCAAAATTTAGAAATCTGCTCGCTTTAAAGTTCACGTGTCAACCAGATAAACCTGAAAAACATTCAGAATCCTACCAACCTATCATGAGTTGCTAATTACTGGAACAAGTTGCCTTCATGCGTGGCTGAGGCTGACAGCTTGAAAAATTCAAAAGTCAGTTGGGTGGCTACCTGCATGAGAAGGGAGTCAAATGGGTAATTCATTTCATTTTGTCTAGTGCAGCAGTAGTCAAGGGTGTCCATGATTTACTAATCATGGTAAATATACTACATTATTCATACTGTTAACTTTATTAAATAAGAAAATTCATAATCCGTTTATTTAACTAAAGAAATTTCAACAAGAAATTTAAAAATATATAAAATATTCGGGAGTTTTTTAATATTACTAGATTTGAATTTTTATGAAATTTTATTAAATTTATTATTCTTAATAATTTTTAATCTTATATTAATTTTTCTCACTCGTTTTAAGTGGATTAAAAATAAAAAATACATAAAAATAAAATCTATATAGCTTCTAAAGCCATATTCATGAGCTTAGGGAAATTTTTTTTTATTAGGAATGCAGCTGTTACAAGCGTGGGGGGGGACAACGTTAAGTTTGGTAATTAGCTATAATTTTCCTTTATAACAGAGTGTTAAATTTTAAGTTTGCTTGTAATTTAATTGCGTTTAAAGTCATTAGTTAAGACCAGCATCTAAACTGATAGCCAACGATTTCGGGTGTCCGAACTGGGATTGACATGGATCGTGAGATGTTACAACAACACCGAGAGCTCCTGTCCAGTCCGGACCTTGTCATGTTGTTCTGGGTGAATGTTTGTGGGCTGATCTGCATGTTGTGCGGGCTAAAAAATTTCCAAAATCTTCCATCGGAGCTTGGAGAAATTCTTGAAGGCCTCCAAGCTCCGATGGGTAACGTTGATGAGATATTATTGAAGATGTAAGTATTATCGTATTTTTTTTAAAAAATAAAATTATATTAAAAACATCTATCCACTATAAATAAATCAACATTTTCTAGTTTTGGTTGTATCTTTCTGTTAAAAATTCTTATGTTTAACTTCAACAATTCCTCTTCCACTTTCCTCTCACTGTTTTCGTTCTATGCGAACATTAATTACAACTTCGTGGCTGCTTTACATTTACATACGGTATACTGTCTGATTTTTTTTGTTAGTATACCCTGCTTCGCTGTAAATATAAATGTAAATAAAAACTGTAAATTTTGAGCCACAAAAAAGAATATGCTGAGTTTGTAGGGAAAGAAAGCTAGAATAAATTTTTAAATTAGTTGGTAACTGTCTCCCGAGATGGCGCTAGCGAATAGAATTGGATATTTGTACATACAGTATATATATCTAGAAACCCGGATGAATTATACGACTTAAATACAATTTATTTTTGTTTGGTAACAAAGTAGTTTGTTGTTTCAGCTGCATTTTCTTTTCTTTCCTCCACACTACACTATATTGGAAGAATGGCTATCGCAACACTCCACTAGCCAAGATGACTAGTTTATGTAGACAAGTTAGTAGAGCAGTAGGCTGGCATGAAAAGTATTACTGTTTTGTTGTTGAAACGAATAAAAAAGTCATCGATTTCTAGGGGAAAAAAAATTATAATTAGATTCACCAAGAAAGTCATTTCAACTACCCATTTGGTAAATTGATTGTGTTCTCTGGTCGATTGGCCTGCTTTGCTGGACGAATCTACGCTTGAGATCGGTTAACTCATCCACGGAGTGAAAAAAGCCCATAAAAGTTCCTCGCGTCATCGAAGGGATTCGAGTCTGCACCCCTTCTACACGGTGTGGGGAGGATGGTGATGATACCACTATGCTATCCACATAGACTGGAGAGAGAAGAGAAATACTGTTAACTAAATAAAGCGAAATATTTTAATATTCAAAGTTTTGCCTTCGCAGGCAGCATAGTGCATATAAGCGCCTTGTCGTCCAACGTTGATTGCCAATTCCCATGTTCTTATCCCGTTAGTTACGGGAAGAATTTTTAAGTTTCTTGTTATTTATTTATTATTATTTTTTTTTTTTCTTACAATGTGGCTGAATTAGTTCAGTTTCAGGCAAGAGTTGCATGGGTTTTCTTCCGGAAATTCGGATTTTTTGTCCGGAAAACAGAAAAATCGACCACAGAACACGCCCAATATACAGATATAATATACCCTCATGAGCCAAAACATTATTATAACTACCTATCAAATAGTGTGTTGGGCCACTTTCAGCCGTGATAACCGCTTACATCCAGAGTGGCATCGACTCCACGAGACCACGGAAAGCCTTGGGTATAACAACTGGACAGCAGGACGTCCCAAAGTTCACCAGCGGAGGTAGGCACTGGCGTGGACAGTCGAATATTGCTTTCTACCGGATTCCACAAATGTTGATACCACCGCCCTGGCCGGTTTTCCTCTAACTGTGCAGTTTGATTGTAGCAGTTCTCCCGCTTGCCGTCGAATATTCAGCCGACCAAGGATATGATGGAACTGGAACCTTGATTCATCAGCCCAGGCGACTCTTATCTAGTGGTCCAATGTCCAGGAACGGTGTTCCCGTGCCCGCTGCAGGCGAAGATGTCGAAGATAGGCGATCAAATTGGGCACATGAACAGGTCGCCTAATCAGCAGGCCTGTCCCAAGAGCATCCACAGAGTGGAGTGGTCGGAAACGTTTCTCTATGCGCCCTAGTTGTAGTCTGCCGTTAGCTGAGGGATCGTGAACTTACTGTTGTCCTGGACAATAGGTGCCAACTGCCATTCACCTCGACTGTCAACTAGTGGTGTTCCCCCGATCCCGGCACATTGGTAGATCGCGTACTCCCCCACACCTGGTGGAAATGAACTGGGTTCGAGTCCCGTCGATGGCTGAGAAATTTTTATGGGCCTTTTGCACAACGTGGCGGAGTTAGTCGATCTCAGGAGAAGGTGGCATAGTTTTTTCTTCCCGAAACGTGGGAGAAAAAACTCTGTTTCTTGGGAGAAAAAACTCTTGGAGAAACTCTGTTTCTCCAAGAAACAGAAAATCAACCTCAGGACACACGCAGTATACAGAAAGTAGAGTATACACGGAGCAATACAGGCTTTAGTCGCCGATGCTCCTAAAACTCAATAACATCCCACTAAACAACAACTCGACACATCGGCGCCTCCGTAGCCAGGTGGGATGTTTGTTATTTGTTATTTGGTTTTTAGGAGCATTAGCAACTAAGGCCATATTGCTCCGGGAACATGCGGTGGTCATTCCCTGACCTTTCCGCATCCTCCGTATTTGGTGGTGACGGGCTCGAACCCCGGTCTAATCAAGAAGCATGTACTACGCACTGCTGCTCCTTCCCACCTGGCTACGGAGGCGCCGCCAGGTGGGAAGGAGCAGCAGTGCATAGCACACGCTTCTTGATTAGACCGGGGTTCGAGCCCGTCACCACCAAATACGGAGGATGCGGAAAGGTTAGGGAATGACCACAGCATATTCCCGGAGCAATACGGCCTTAGTTGCTAATGATACTAAAAAACCAAATAACAAACAAACCCGACACATCGGGTGGTTGTGCATCCCTCTTATGACTATTCTCACCACACCTTCATTACGTGCCCCCCAAACAGCCAACAATGTCTGCAGTTGCTGAAATAGTAGTCTCGCCTTCCATGCGTAGGAAAAAATTCCTCATTCAAACTCCGTCCGGTCTTCCCCTTTCTGTATTGCATGGGCTTTGGACTGACGAACTGACAGACACCATTCGCGCTACCTTTTTTTGACTACCTACCTAATACTTCGTAGGTCCTCCTCCTTTTGCCTTCAGTACAGCAGCTCTCCGACGTGGCATTGATTCAACAAGATGTCGGAAGCGTTCGGGAGGTATGGCCAGCAAAGCTGTGCCTAATGCGACCAGCAATGCAGGTGTGGAGGTGGTTGGTGTATCCAGACGCCTGATATGCCTTTCCATAGTGTCCCACAAGTGCTCTATGGGATTGATGTCAGTGGAGTTCGGAGGCCAATCGATATGCTGGAAGTCAGAACTGCGTTCCTCAAACCAATCCTGCACAACAAGTGCCCGATGGCTCTGCGCATTGTCTTGGAAGACACCATCGCCATTCGGGAAAAAGTGTAACATTGCGGGGTGTACACAGTCAGCAAGCAGTTGACGATAGCGATGACCACTGATACACTGATACGTTGTTCCACATGCACCAGGGGTTCAAGTTCCTGCTAGTGAAACATGTCCCACACTACACAACCGCCTCCATCTACCTGCACTTTTGATACCATGCCTGATGGATCAAGAGCCTCGTGTTGTTGACGCCAAATCCGTACACGACCATCCCTGGTGTGGAGTAAATAACGTGACTCATCCGACCAGCACACCTTCTTCCAGTCTTCTAACTTCCAACTTGCATGCTCTCTGCACCAGGCAAGTCTTTTATGCCGACGAATCTTGGTTAGGAGAGGATGCCGTAGGGATCGTGTGCTGGTATAGACCACACGTGCGAACGTGCGACGCATGGTCACGGGCAGATATTGTTCCGGTTTGGCCCATGTTGTATTGGGTAGTCAACTCTTGAACCGTGCTGCGCCTGTTCCCTGTACGAGTTAAAGATTCACCTCTAACTTCAACCTTTGGCTGACTTTTTCAGTTTTTCCCGTCGGGTCGTTGTTTGACCATTTTGATGCCAGTCCTGGTACACTTTAACTACGGCGGCTCTCGAACACCCCACCAGTTCAGCAGTTTGGGAAATCGAGGCACGAGCTCGTCGAGCACCCACAACCTGTCCTTTATCAAAGTCCGATAAATCCTTCCTTTTACCCATCACGCTGGGAATTTTACTACCTACTGAACCACTGACACCTTATCTATGCTACGTAGGACGACTAACTGCGCACTCTCGTACCTCACGTGGTCATCGGGTCGCATTCACTTTTCATAAGGGTGGTCCTAATTCAGTGATCACTTAGTATATATGATTCAGTCGGTGGCGTCACTTCTAGGTACTGTGGGATACATAAACTCGTGGAGACAGGGGTGTTCATAATGTTTTGGCTAATGAGTGTATATATATGCACACACAGGGCGTTATGGTCTACGTTTCTGATGCGCTCAAAAACCTACAACATCAACGTTGAATTTTTTAACTGATATGCTCTTCACACTGGGTGTCACTTTCCAGTGCAGTCTGGTATCTGAAGAAATATTTGAAACACTAAAAATTGTAGGATTTTAGGCACATTGGCGACATAGATCATATTGCTCCCTGTATATTTGTCTGTAAATAAGCTAAATATGCTACATTTATGATATTATGAGACTAAATTTCATAAATATGTCACATTTATGAGACTAAATATGCTACACTTATGATATCTCTTTAAAATTATATCTTTTAACTTTCTGATCACAGGTTTATTTACGATAATTATAGTGAACCAGTTCCGTTGATGTGCCGGTAATTGCAAGGAAATCTTGAATAAAATGCATTCAAAATTACAATCATTAAAGCACAAAGCAGTACACGATACTTTAGGTAAACCTCATCTGCTGCATCACATTAAAGGACATAAATGATTAACATATTTAGAAAACGAAAGGTAACTTCCCCACCGTATTTAAATTCTTGCTCATTTCCTGTTAAACTATATTACCTTCAAACAATTGCAGATAACAGCGAATATAGTTGTTCTTCCCTTCCACAATGCTTTTAAACGTGATGTTACTTTGGAGACTTATTTATTAATATTAAGAATGGTTTATTTTGCAGTGCCTTTCCTTATGAACGTTGCATTGTGTACTTAAAGATGAATAAGTAGCGCTCGTTACACAAAAGAATTACTTTCTTGGATTATTAATGTTTAATATTTTTCTTCTATGTGTAGGTAGTTGAGACCGTTCACATTACGATTTTAACGTTAGAAGCCTTCCAATAGACTTCATAGTTACCTACAGCTTATTGCCTTTAATAATTTGCACAAATTAATTCTATGGTCTCATTAATAATTCAGATTCTTTACATATTTTTGCTTCTTTTCGCTTTAGAAACAAATGCGTGTGTTAGGGTCATGGTTTCAAGGACATGAGACCTCAGTATACTGTGTCTATGATTGCATTCATTCTTCGATTGGTTTGCTGGGCGAAAAAGCGGGGTTTCCGGCAGATAAAAGTGGAAAAGAACTGAGTTCGAGTCTTGGCAATAACGCCAGAAATTTTTATGGGTATTTTTTGCAACGTAGCTGAGTTAGTCGATCTCAGGCAAGGGCAGCATGCTTTTCGTTCTTTTTTTTTATCGGACACTCGGATTTTTCGTCCAGCAAACAGCAAATTGTCCACAGAACACATGTAATTTACAGACATATTATATATGGCGCAATATGGCTTAAGTTGCTGATGCTCCTAAAACCCTACAAAAACCAACCAATCAGAAGATAAACCATACAATTATCTCGAGATCGACTAACTGGGTAAAAAATTATGCCAGCAAAAACTTGCAAACCTCGCTTTTGCTCTTCTCCGCATCTTCTAAGAGATCCACATCTTTCTTAAAATGAGCCTTCCAGACTTGTATGCAATAATCAAGATGTGACCTAATCTATTGCCTTTTACAATGGAAAAATCACCTGCTCGTGCCTGTTACCAAAGTGGTGTATATCTTTGATATAGTGTTCGAGCATCTTGTCTGCATTGCTCAGAGAACTTCATTTCAGACTTCACAATTACCCCGAGGTCTTTATCGTTCTCCACCACCATGAGTGTGGTATCATCTGATTAATATATTATTCTGGGATTTCTGCTGCCCATGTTCAGTACCTTGGATTTACCAATGTTAAACCTCTACTGCCACTTCTCAGCCTATCTGCCTAACTTATCTAGATCTTGCCAAAGTTGTACGTCTTGATTCTCGTCATTAACTACACTGACAACCTTTGTATCATCAGCAAACTTAGATAATAAGCTTAATACGCTTTCATCAATATCGTTAATAAATACTGTAAACAGTAAGCAGCCCAGCACTGATTATTAACATTAGTCCAAGAAGAGTTGTGCCCATTTATAACCACCATTTGCCATTAATGCTACACTGCTCTGGTTTGTACAGCAGTCTTTCTTATGTGTGGAACAGTGTTAAAAGCTTTACTGAAATCTAAATATGAGATGGCAAAATTATTATTTGCATCCAGTTCCTTTGCCACTGCGTCATATTATCCAATTACACTGGTCAGATAACATTGCCCCTTAACAAATCCATGCTGTGACTGCAATATAATTGCTTTCCTGTTTAAGATGATAGTGCAATACTTCTTTAACTACTGACTCCATTATTTTTACCTGGGACAGACAAACTTACAAATCTATAATTCCTAACGTCGCCCTTTGATCCCTTTTGATTAATTCGATGTATTACTACTTTTTTAGTTGTAAATTCAGAACTTTATTTTGGAATTATAAACAACACCAGGGGCTCACATCTGGTGAGTATGGGCTTGGCATACCTAGGGCCCTGAGCTGGATATTCTTCTCTTTCTTGGTGATTCCCTTCTACTTCTGACTCTTGTTCTTCTCTCTCTCTCTCTCTCTCTCTCTCAGGGTAATTCAGAATTTTTTTTTTTTTTTTGGCCGTGCAGCTTAAGCCTCAGGCTTCCTTGAACCATATGGCTAATAATAATAATAATAATAATAATAACAATAATAACAGTTGACGAATCCCCCCCCCCTTTACCATATGAGAGTTTAATCATGACTTGGATGTGGCGCCATCTTTCATCAATAAAATTAGTTAAAAAGTCCGATGTACATCACTTTATCTTCAACACAGTTGGACCGAAGTTCTGAACATTGTAACCAGTTAAGAGCTTTGGTTAAACTTAGATATAACTTAGTAGCAAACAGTAAGAGGTTACCAATAGCCATACTATTTATTAACTTAAATATTGTTAATAGAGCGATTTCTCTGGCTGCTGTAATTCTTATAATTTTTTCTGGACCTGAACAGCAACTTTACATTTTAATTATGACTTCAAAAGTCATTATCTTTTTAAATTATAATGTACGGCATAATAAATGATAAGGTATGGCATAATATTTTGAGGACCCCCTCAGAAGCCAATATAAGCTATTTAGAAGTTCGGCAACTTCTTCCTTCACTCGACTCTGGCACCTCTGGTATTTCCCCTCCCTGAATAACTCCTCACGTGTGAATGTAGATGCAAAATATTCATTTAGTTTGTTAGCTAGCTGAGCATTCCCTCACACACACATGAGGAGTTATTCAGGGAGGGGAATGCTAGAGGTATATTAAACTGTGACAGTAAGCTAGTAATAACTGAGAGTAAAGTGGAGGAGAAATTCTTGAAGATAAACACAAGAAAGGCACCTGGGATGGATGGAATCTATCCCGTTATATTAAAGGAGGCGGCAAGGGAAGTAAGCAAACCCTTAGCCATAATTATGAGAGCTTCCTTGGACTCAGGGGAAGTACCCATGGACTGGAGATGTGCAAATGTGACTCCAATTCACAAAGGAGGATCAAAGGGCGACACAAGTAATTATAGGCCTGTTAGTTTAACTTCTGTTCCAGGAAAATTATTGGAGTCACTGGTTAAAGAAGCACTGCAGGATCATCTAGACAAGACTTCAGTTATAGCTCGGACAGAGCATGGGTTTGTTAAGGGGAAGTTTTGTCTGACTAATTTGAGTGGATACTATGACGTAGTCACAGAAGAACTGGATGCAGGGAATAATTTTGATATCATATATTTGGATCTTAGAAAGGCTTTTGATACTGATGCACATGGAAGACTGCTGCACAAATTGGAGCAGTGTGGCATTGGAGTTAAATTGCTGCTATGGATAAAGGGGTGGCTGAGGGGGAGAAGACAGAGAGTGGTAATCAATGGACACTGCTCGTCCTGGACTAATGTTATTAGTGGAGTCCCTCAGGGCTCAGTGTTGGGTCCATTATTGTTTTCTGTATTCATTAATGATATTGATGGTGGTATATCAGACTTAATGTCGAAGTTTGCAGACGATACAAAGGTCGGCAGGATTGTTAATGACACTAATGATAGTACGCTGCTGCAACAGGATCTAGAAAAGTTGAGCAGATGGGCTGAGAGGTGGCAACTGAAGTTTAACATTGACAAATGTAAAGTACTGCATATGGGAAGCAGTTATGTTTAGTACTGTTGGTACTACACTGACAGTGGTAGAGAGTGAAAAGGACCTGGGGGTAATTGTGCAGGCAGATATGAAGTTTTCTGAGCAGTGCAGACGGTCTGCAAGAGTAGCTCATGATGTCTTGTCAATGATACACAGGAATTTTTCTAGTAGGGATAAGGAGGTGATTATCCCCTTGTATAAGGCGATGGGCAGGCTACGCCTTGAGTTCTGTATACAGGTCTGGAGGCCTCATTTTTAAGAAGGTCAAAGACCTGTTGGAACGATTACAGAGAAGGGCAACAAGATTAGTGAGTGGAACAAAGGGTTGCTCTTACGAAGAAAGGCTTCGTAAGAGCCTTCGAAAGTTTTGCAAATTACAGTGCCTGGAGACTGGGCACCTGCGAGGTGATCTGATTGAGGTGTATAACGTCAAACCAGTCAATCCTTGAATGGTTTGAGCATGTTCAATGGTGATGGGATTTTTCCTCTTGCTCAGAACAATTGCCTGAGAGGGCACAAATTCTAATTGTAGGATGTGCAAAAGTTTGCCTTTAGCCAGCGGGTGGTTTATTGCTGGAACAAACTTCCATCTGTCGTTGTAGAAGTTGATAGCTTAAACAGATTCAAGACAGAACTAGAAAAACATTTGGAGCGAGTGGATGGTGAAATGAGAAGTGTGTGTGTGTGTGTGTGTGTGTGTGTGTGTGTGTGTGTGTGTGTGTGTTTTTTTGGCTGATGCTTTATATAAGCTTGCTTTCTTGCATCATGTGCCCTTGCTAATGCTAATGCTAACTCCTACAGTATTTTTCAGGAACGGCATAGGCTCATTGTGCACGTAGCAACGAGAAAACTGTTTTTTTGCTACTTAGTCCATCAATCTGATATTGTGGAGTCACTTTGCTACGAGTTCCATTGGTATTGCACTACTCTAACAAAAAAAAAAAAAAAAAACGCTCCAGTGAAGAAGTATTTTATTTAAAATGTATGCTACTACCCAGACCATGGTTTCGTCCCTGATGAGTGAAGTCTCCTCAGTGGATAGATAGGCACTGAGAAGATTTGTTTTTGTTGTAGTAGGGTTTATGGACCATCAGCGACTAAAAGGCCATATTGCTTCGTGCATATTGTCTGTAAACTACTTGTGTTCTGAGGTCAATTTTCTGTTTGCTGGACGAAAAATCCGAGTTTCCGAGAGAGAAAAAACCATGCTACCCTCGCTTGAGACCGACTAACTCAGCCACGTTGTGAAAAAGGCCAATAAATATTCTTGCAGATCTCTCTCTCTCTCTCTGTCCATTTTGATTTACCTGCACACCATGGGGTTAAAGAACAACTTCGTTATTACTTTTCAAGAGAAACAAGAGAAGAGTTTCTTCAAAGTGTATATTCAGTATATTTATTTAATCATTTATGACAGAGCTTTTTTTCTTAGACTCTTAAAAGCTGTGTATCATGTATCTGAGTACATTATGATATTACAAAGATAAAAGCAATCTGCAAGAGCAAAAACGAAATTTTAAATTAGAGGATAATGGTCCTTCACATGACTGATGGTGCTTACGCACAGTAGAGAAATGGATGCTAGCATCATATTTTTCATTCCAACGGTACAAACTGAAGACAAACAATGAACGTCCACTGTGCGGTTCCTCTGTTGACATAAGGTCGCGACCGGTCGGAAGCGTGCTAACGCTTCCGACCGGTCGCGTTTGGCTAAAAGGTGTCGATAAAGACCTAAGGGCAGTTTTGAAATAATAAAATACAGTCAGAAAAAAACGGCAATGGATAGAACTATAAAAGTAACAAAATATCGATTCTGTCGTTCTGAGAACGAGAGAATCGATATTTTGTGGTTGTTGCTGTCTCGTAATTTGAGTTAGGTTAAGTTAGGTATGTTTTAGGAATCAAAGAAACTAAGCCTGTGAAGCAACAGTATATTGTGTCTAATTGCTCGTATCCTCGGTTTGCTGTTTGCTGGACGGAAAACCAGAGTTTCCAAGAAAAACCAAGCAATCTAACTCGGGCATGTTGTGAAAAAAGCCCATAAAAATTCCTAGCGTCATGGACAGGATTCGAGATAATTCCTTTTCCAATCTTTTCTACCACAGTGCCTATCATATATTTCATGGACGATGAAACTACTTCGGTAGCATGTAGAAACAAATAAAGTACTCTTCTTGAAAGAAAATGGTGATAAAAGCAAGTAATCAAACAAATCAAATCCAAAAATCCAAACTGTTTCCAAATAAGAAACAATTCACATTAATTTCACAGACATGAAATTTCTTATAGGAACTTCATAAGATAGACATTAATACTAAACGTTTAACTTAAAACATCTACTGAATCTTAAGTAAAAAGTAAACACAAATCTGACCTTCTCCCTTAATGCACATGACGTCTGAGTCCTGAAGGATTGTCGACATTATACCGTCGTCAGAGAGCGAAAATAAAAGGTGAGCTTAATCCTTATAAAGTATTAGAAAAGAGTCCATTGAGCTGCCGTAGAGGAGCTTCAACTGAGCTTGAGGGAAGAGGAAAACAGGTTGTCGCCCTCCACTTAGTCAAAGCTATGCTCTTCCACGTGAGTTCCACTAATAGACAAGATCCTTCAACGGATGGAGTAGCCAGCTAATTCTTCGGAGCTGAATCCAGTTGTCGGATGTTATAAAATGACTAATTGCGGCATGCTCACCTCCTTTCCTTATAACCGTCCAAAGATCTTAAGATCTTTTTCTTAAGATTTCTTGTAGAGGAATTTAATTTATTACCTCAAGGCCTTACATCACCTTTTAAATAGTATTAAAACTTATTGTGAGATTTGTCTGCTGTTATGGGTGATTATATCCTATTAAATTCCCGAATTATTGGTAACTTACCCTTCAGTTTCGGGTGGTTATGATTCTAGTCTTTTAACGGAGGCGTATTTCTTTGCAAACTCAATACAATGTAAGTCAAAAGTAGCATCACACATTTGGTGCCTTATAATTTATTATTATGTTTACATAGAAGGAGAATGGTTACTGAGAAAAAAATAGTACAAGCCTAAACTTGCAGTGGAAGTAACAGTTGCATTTCAGCATGATTTCCAGCAGTAATTCGGCACATATTCAAACGGTAACCAACCTATTATCAGATGCTTTTCGACAGGGTTTAACTATGTCGATCGTTGCAGTGATCTTTACCTTACATCAGTTGACAGGGAAGGGAAAGACTTGTAGGTTTGATTCTTAACGAAACACCACAAAATGCAATGCTCTCAACAATATTTTTTTTTTTTTTATTTGCACTAAGCCAAGTTCTGTGCTAGTCCGGTCCGATAAGTTGATTTTGTGGACTGTAGATGGAACTCCTAACTTACAATAGGCCTGCCAATCTTCTTACTCTGGCACACAGAATATCCAGAAGCTACACAAGTTTGCTCAGTGGAGTTTTGCACAAGAAACTTCGTTTCTTCCATCCAAAAAATGCACGTTTTGCTCTTTCTGCAAATATATTTCATTTCTGTTTTCACTAGGACAGCGCCATAAGGAACCACTTCTGCAATCAATAACAAAAGGCTATGAAAACGTCGACTTTAACTACTGGTTACTACAGACAGCGCGTGTTAATTGCAGTAAACGAATTTTTCATGTTGTAAACTTAGTCTAGTTTACAACATGAAAAATTCCACAAAAGATTTAATAGAATTCGATGAAATGCATAGTTTTCTTGATATCTAAAATTTTATGGTTGTACTAAACTTTTGGACTCGAGTGTAAATTTGTTATTCCTACAAACAAATATCCGCTCATGGTAGATGGTAGGGGAGGAGGATCGGGAGTTTTTTCTTATATTATTATTATAAACATGATGCAATAGTATAATTATTTCGGGAGAATAAAGTATTCTTCATTTTTGGGGCTTACAGCTGGATGGAAAACAGCCAGTAGTGAATGCTTTTCTTGACTTTTGTCACAGCGAACTGATCACAACATCAAAATCATATTAATTGAGAAATTGCTGCTACTTTCTTTTCTCTAAGACTACAACACTTTTGATTCGACATCTCGCTTCGTTTGGTCTATGAAGTGCAGCTGTCTGTGTTCACTTCAGATGTTTCGTAACAAATATAAAGCTAACAGAGTACGAAAGGAACAGAACTTCACACTTCTCGTACGTGATATGCTAAACTCTTACAGCAGCAAAGTTAAGCAGCTTTCACCAAGTTTTTCTCCTGCAGGAAAATCTGATTAGGAACACTCACAGCTTTTGGATACGTTGCCGAAGATTCCCTCACGGAGAGAAAGAAGGACGGTTTTTTATAGTAAAGAAAGATGAAAAAAAGAACGTTTTAAAGTTCAGTAGTTTCTGATTTCTATTTTGTTTATTGCACAGCTTACGGAGATTGTAACGTATCAGTTACTATATTTCGTTGTCCTGGTCTTACAAATTATACATATTGTGCACTCACTGGTCAAAAAATTAGAAACCTTTTGTAAGTAGCGTCGAGATAATTAAACGTATGGTGTGGAGATGTAAGCCGACACGTAGTGTGATCACAAGTTTCATTATATAGGACAAATTCTGTACGCTTTTCTGGGGCTTCTTGGTCAATCCGGTCATGGGTAGACTGGTGATATTTCTGATTTTCAGAAAGGTGTTATTATTGGACACGTTTCGTAGATTTGTTTTCTCAATTGCGGTTCAACTTCACCTTAACTGAGAAAACAAAGGAAATCACTGGTACCAAATTCAAAAGAACCATTTCAAAAGTATACAACGAGTGGAAGATGAATGAATGGAAAATGCAGCTTTAAAAGCGGAGAAATTTAAGCAGAATGTTGATAGTCAAAGAATGAGACCACGGGAATTTGAAGCGAATTGTGTTTTAAGGGTCCAGTGCGCAGCAAATGATTGAAAAATTCAATTTAGTCAAATAAAGATACATTTCCAACCGAATTATGCTGCGGGAGTTGATGAATCTGGGATCTCGGTTGGTAATTATACAAAAGTTACTTCTTTCTGTTAAAAATCGAACCGAAGAAATTTCGACTGGAGTGGTGCAGCCAACGACAAGACTGGACTGTGGAACAGTGGGAAAAGTCATGTGATCTGACGAGTCGCGATTTATAATTTGGCAACAATGGCGGAATGAAAATGTGGCGTGAACGTCATGAAACCATGCATTCAGACTGTCTCGTGTCCCCAACTCGAACTGCAGGAGGTGGTATCAGGGTATTTGGCATATTCTGTTGGTATGGACTGGGTCCGCTCGTACCTTTAGAAGGTCATGTTACCTCCAATGAATATATTTCTGTCGTATCGCACCAAATTTACCTTGCAGTGCTTCACTTTTACCCGGATTTCGATGGATTATATCAAAACGAAAACGCTTTGTCCGCCATGCAAAAATCATATCTGAATGATTCAAGGAACATTTCCAAACATCTACCTCGGACAACTAATTCTCCAGATCTAAATTCACTTGAGAATATCTGGGATATGTTGGAAAGAGAAGTTCGGTTTCGCAGTTCTCTACTAACTTCGTACAGCAGCTGACAAATATTTTGACGAAAGAAAAGTCAAATTTAGCTCAAACACCTAGTGGAATCCATGCCAAGACACGTATGGGCTGTCATTCGGACAAAAGATGGCCCTAATAGATACTGAATTGTTTTAATAATGTTCATTAGGACATGCCGATTGTTTTTGACGATGGAACTGAAGAAACAGGTCCTATGGAGCGACTATTTTGATGAATATTCCATTGGTCACCGAGTATATTTTGCTTTTTATTATGTTTGTGCTTCACAAATTGCACGAAAGTAGTGGAGAAATAAAATTAAGACTGCTTAATTATACTTCTGCCGTAAAAAAGCAGGATGAATCTAAATTCGTGCAACCAAAATTGTAAGCGCTGATTTATTTAGCAATCTGATGTAATTTGGTTCTAACTGCTATAGAGTCAGCACTGATCATTTCCAGATGTCCTACGTATGTAAGCTTTAAATCAATAGTGTTTTTTATTTATGAATTAATAATTTATTTATTATAACGAACTGAACATTTTTAAAGGCACAGCACATGTTCGTAATTGGATATCCACGATCCCCGGATTTTTATATTTCGGACTACTTAGGATTGGTACAGTACACGACAACCTTCACATGCTGTAAATAATTAAAAGTCTATATTGAATCAGAAATTCCCAGGATAATTGCTCAAACGCTGTATTCAAAGCAAGTTGAAAAGAGTTTGTGTTTACATTTGGGAAGAGATACTTTTAACATTTGCTGCAATCTCTATTTATAATTATATTTACAATGACAACTAGGGGACTTCACTCCCTGCTCGCCAACTCCCGCACACGCTTTCTACGTGAAATGTAGAGGTATGACAGAGTAAGTTAAATCATTTCTACGTAAAAGACACACTGATGTTCTTCCTTCCCCTTTTTACTCCCATCCTTCAGCTATCTGCCTCACTCATGTTTTTTTTCTTTTGTTCTCCACCAGGAAGCTCAGGCGGTCCTGATGGAGAGCAGCCAAGTACTGTGAACAGCCTGGCTTAACTCCCAGTGGCGGTGGCGAGCAATGTGGAGTTCCACTAGAGGCCCTCCGGCTAAGAAGCTAGCACAAACAACAGAACTCAACACTAAATTACACATGCAACACACAACACTTTTCCAGCTTTTACAGAGGTTCTGTATTCATCAGAAAAGTACTGATGGCGCAGATTTGGAAAACCACAGGTGGCGCCTTACCCAAACACTATGCCACTGTGATCAATATTTAATCAGGAAATGACCTATGTAATTATTTACCTGTACATTTACAGCGACGTAATTGCCACGCCCACTTGTACTTGTACCCTGCCCCACACCACGCGGAATTCTCAAGGTCGAATAAATATCACTAATTATTTACCTGTGTTTACGTAGGTCACTTAGGAAAAGACCTTTTGCTTCGGGTTACAAACTATACAAAAATTTAAAATATTTACAAAATACTAAACTATTTACAAATATACAAACTATATCGGGTCCCTTCATCAGCTGATATTACAATGGAACATCAAATGATGACGTGCGTGATCATGTATTACAGAGTGAAGCACGTGCACGAGGTTGGTAAACGTTATGGAGGCGGTTGTCTTTCAATGGAAGACAACAACGTAATTATTTACCTTCGCGTTTTTAGTGACGTAATTGTTCGCCCTCTTCTCCCATTGGCTCGAATAAACATCACTAGGAAGAAAACTTTTTTAATGTACAGTATAGAGAGATAATTGAATATAATTTATTATACTGTAATCTCTGTTATCAGAGGCGGTCCCAGAATTTTCTAAATGGGGTGGGCTAAAGCAGTGTTCCAGGAAATCATTAAGTTTTAATCATCATGTAATAGTAAACAAAATCAGCATTGTTTTGATCATAAGGAGGGCTGTAGCCCATTTAGCTCCTTACTGACACCGCTTCTGTTTATAATAATTATATTTTTAATAATAATAATAAATGAAATAAAATTGAAAATGTACTATAGGTTGCGTGTGTCTTTGAGTCATCCTAGTATTAGAATTAGTACTTCTAATTAAAATGCAAAAAAACCCTTTGGGTGGTGCATTATGGCCACAGAAGACGATGCGCTAACAAAAAAATAAAGAGAAATAATCTTTATTTTTGTTTCATTTATACATCAAGAGAATTTCGAACACAGTTTAGGCTCTTTTTTTTTACAAAATAATTTTGATTACAGAAGTTAATCGCACATCCTTCGATAAAAGCAGATTGAATACTACGCAGCTGTTTCATGATTTTTGTTTAAGAAATTTCTAGCATCTTCATCGAAGATTTCTGCAGCTGCCACCAGACTGTCAAGAATAACGGAGCATGACAAAACCGCAGTGTGTTATTATCAGTTTTCTCCCATTGGGACACTAAGCGATGACACAATAACAAGTCTTGCTGTTGCCTGGGGATTTACAATTGCTCCTACAGTTGACAGGTAGCCATCCACCTGTAAGTAATTCTTGCACCGATATTCCCCTACACAAGCGATGACAAAAGGGCTCCCGCTTGCCACCGCCTCATTGATTTCCTGTCTCTTCCAGTTGGTTGGAACTGGAGGATTATCGCCAGAAGGCGAAAGAGTCATGAGTATAATTCGACACTGCTGGCGTGTTTGCGTCTCACACAACGAAACTAATATAAACAAAACAAAGTCCAAAGCTGTTACAGGTGGCTGATATCCCGATTATACTCTGTGTTGCTCTGACCATTATATTTTGACGTGCTCACGGCGACTTAGAATGCAAAAGGTTCTAAACTAGAAATAACCGGTCTCTTCGAATCACTCGATGGATTATCAAAAGTTTTCCTTACTGTACGAGTCTAATTGCCCTCGTTGGTAGCACAGTTGCTATAATCACTGTCTCCTCTCCACATCAGGTGGAAACGACCTGGGTTCGAATTCCGTAAGTGGCGCGACGAATTTTTTGCTGCCTCTATTCCTGTGCCTGAAAGTGGCTCTCCTGTGTCGCCCGTGATGCTCTCCACTACATCTTAGAATCACCACTGTTCACACTGAATAACCATAATAACGTATTCTAACTCTATCCTTTTTAATTTTCTTTCTTTATTTTCTACTTTCCTGATTTATGTTGATACTACTTTTGTCTTTTGCATTGCGCGTTCTGCTGGCGCTGAGATGGACTCAAGGCGAGATTTTAATTTATTATTATTATTTTTTCTCTTCTCCTATCCTATCACGTGATTTTTTATTATTTTTTTTCTATGTTAGCCCTTTTAAAGACAGTTGTTCAGACACCAGTTTGTTTGGGGAGGATTTTAAAATCTTTATATATATATATATACACTGCCCTACCATTAATATCCGGACACCCCTCCATGGATGGGCAAGCAGGTCCTATGCATGCAACACATCACAGAATCTGCTATAAATATGCATAATGGGCTTCGAACAGACAATTACAAAAGTGGTCATGCAAAATGACACGTTCAACAGAATTACTTCAACAGTTCAACAGAATTGATCACCTCAACAAATGCTAGACGCCGATTAACATGGTGTAAGGAGCGCGAATCCTGGTCTGCACAGCAATGGAAAACAGTCCTAGGGACAGATGAGTCGAGGTTTTCACTCTACCAGTCCGATGGCCGTTCCTTGTTGTGGCGAATGCCAGGAGTACAGTTCCTTTCTGATTATATCCTCCCAACAATGAAGTTTGGTGGAAGCAGTGTCATGGTATGGAACTCCTTTCATGGTTTGGCTTGGGCCCATTAGTTGTTATCGACAAAACCATGAATGCTGTTCAATACCAGGACAACCTGGACAATTATGCACTTCCAACATTATGGCAATGCTTCGGGGAAGGCCCATACCTGTATCATCAAGACAACGCGCCATGCCATACTGCTCGGGTCGTAACCGAGTGGTTTGAGGACATGGGTGTGGAAAAGTTGGATTGGCCAGCCCAGAGTGCTGATCTGAACCCTATTGAGCATCTGCAGACGGTTAGATAAACATTAAAAATACCAGTTTCTATCAGACAGAGAAAGTTGTGAACTGATTGGTTGTGCTGGGTACTCATTGTGTCAAAATCACGCCGGGTGATTTTTACTCTAGTAGTTTGAACGTATTCCCACATCTCTTCTCATTTCTCAATGTATTCTTCGCTTGCTAGTATCCACGAGGCCGGCAGCCTCTTCTTTGTTATCTCTTGTTTCAGGTTTTGTCCTTTTACTAAAATCATGAAAATAAATGAACGAATTCAACTAAATGATGCGCTTAAATATATTTACATTGAAGTGGAATTGTCTTTAAAAGAAAATCAAAACAAGGAAGGCTTTAATCATGCGCGTTGTGATATTATTACAGCTAGTTTCTTTGAGGTGGGGCAACAGATAAACAACTCATATAATTTTTTTACAGTTTATTATCCTTTTTGATCTACATCAGTTTTATTAAATACATAAATTTTATGTTTATCTTTTTTCGACTCACATTTTTTGATCCAAGTAAATTCTAATGAATACATACATTTTTTGTAGATTATAATCTTTTTGATCGGCATCAGTTTATTGAATATATTAATTTCTTTACAGTTTATTATCCTCTTTGATCCACATTTTTTACTAGTTTTCAGGCCTTGAAATTTCTATTGTTGCCTAATTTTTTGTCCAGGGAGTGACTTCAGATCTGTTGAAGTGGAATAGGAAACAATAGATTAATATACCAATAATAAAAAGAAACGATAACACAGAATAAATGAATATATGAGATAAAACTTTCTGGAAGGAAAAACATAAACGTGTTATAATTAAAACAACCTCGAAGAACTCCATTGCATGTTAAATGGAAATGCACCGCCCACCAATAACATGGACTCTTAAAACACGAGTTCTACAGTGCGGTTTGCTTTTGAACACTATAATTTCTGATATATGTCGAATATGGTAGAAGTTAAAAGAAGTTAAACGAGCTTGTTTTTCATGAAATTAGCTGGGATATGAACAATTTATTCTTTTCTTTCCTCCCTTGCTCACAACAGACCAGGATCCAGACCCCTGTAACCTTTTAAAACCAGTAGGCAACTTAAAAAAATCAAGGAGCATGCAATGTTCATCAGGCGCTCTAGAAAACCAACAGCAGGGTACGTGAATATACTGATGTTGGCTTTCTTCTGCAAAGATTAGTTTGTACATTTTCTCAATGGTAGCAGCACAAAACCTGTTAGTATATTCCTCCTCTGTACCTTCTGCTATTTTCAATGTTTTTCATTTAAATCAGAGACCTAAATTTGGTGAGTGGAATTTAATTTCCTACCCATTATGCAAATATTCATGTATAACATCGTTTGACCTTACGTGATACATCATAATCGCAATAAAAATTACGATTATTGTTATTAATATATAATATATAATATGTATATTAATATAAGAATATGTATTAATATAATATATACATATATATGTGTATGTGTCTCACGCTGTCTCATTTTCTGAGTTTACAGCAAAGAGACTGGACTTAATTCCTGTTTCAACAGGTGTGAAGTTGCTGCAAGATCCATGTTGTTTTGTTTTTACTTTATCAAGTTCAGTACTGTTTCCCTTAAGCCAGAAATAGATGTTTCAGTTGTTATTTCTCTACAATTATTCTCTGTGAGGAATGGAAGTCTGGATTTCACTCTTTCTTTTAGCTTTTCTGTTTCTAGCTATGCTCCTTGGGTTGTTAGCATGATGCAGCGGTGATAAATTCTTTGCTATTTCTTCACAGTCCATTTATTCTTAGCCCTATCATCATTTTCTCTATGGTTGTAGATTTATTGCATAATGTTGTTAACCTTAAATTAAATTTAGAGCTAAAACATTAAAACATTACGTAATCCGTTTGTATTCTTCACTCCTGAACCCCTGTTGGTTGATCTTCCCTTGAATTTAGGCATTCTGATCTTTCTGTCTTCGAAAATAAATAAATTACCTATGATATGTTATACATATTATAAGTTATTTCGCTTAACAAATTTTATGTACTAAGTTCTTAAAGTTTCACTTGTGTCTGCCAAACAGAACTAAAAAAAAAAAAAATAATAATAATAAATAAAATTACGATGTCACAACAAGATTTGTTCAAAGATTTGAGAATGGTATTCCAGAAGCAGTAAACCAATTGTGAGCTAGGATTTTATCATCATCTATTATCAAACGTTAGATATCAATAATGTCTTGAGTTACTCAATTTCCGGAGGAACAAGGTCTACCTTAATATTTTATCACTTATTTGTAAATATGGCGAATTAATGATTAACTTAAGATGTGCATGCCACTCACCACTTTAGATTTTTAGCCTCATTTTCTCTTCGATTACGCAATTTTTCCACAATCATTAAATGCCTTCGCTCGTATTTATCTTCCGGAACTATAACAAAACACATTAATGAATTATAAATAAAAATTACTAGCTAAAATTCTGAAACTTTTTATGCAAGGGACAGTAATTTGCGATTATAATGTTTATACCTAAAAGTACCTCACTAGACTGTGTGTGTGTGTGTGTTTTAAGTGTCAAATCAACGAAGTCATTGCATGCTGTACTACAACTTTTCCGTAAAATATGATGCCATGCACCATGCAATCCACTACACATTACCCTTGTAACTATATCAGTTCATGTAATCTACCTAAGCTCCTAGTTACAATAGAATTAACAGGATTTACGTACCACTGTACTGGGTGGTCTATGGTCTCTTTCTATCAATGTCTGCCATCAGCTTAAACCCTGTTGTAACAGTATCACGACCTTTCCATTTTGTCACTATGTCAGCCAGCGTTAGTCTTAGGTGTTGCGATTTCACCAACATATTGTTTTCTAATATAGTATTCTGTGCTCCAGGTCCTGTTGATAATTGGTCACTTGTTCTGAAATCTGCGTCCTGTTGTTGTCGCCATTTTACACTTTGTTATTCCACTGGTGTTTTCCTTCTGCTTGGAAATTTACTTATATTCAGCCAGTTCCTAAAAAGGGTGGTAAATCCGTCCAATGCAATTATCATCTCATTGCACTTAACTCTGATCTTTCTAAAGTAATGGAGAAATCCATTAACTGCTAACTCGTAAACTACCTTGAAAAATGTCTGATCAATAATCGCCAATATGGGTTCTGTCAGTGTCGATCCACTGGTGATATACTGGCTTTGTTACCCATCTATGGACAAATTCAATTGAAAGGTTTGGGTTAATTTAAGAAGTTGACATTTATAAAGCTTTTGATCGAATTTCGTAAAGATCTTCTAAACAAGCTCCCATCTTATGGATTGCCGACTGTTTTTTGCAATTGGGTAGCCAGTTTTCTCTCTAACCACTTACTGAGGATGATGGCGGATGGCTCTCTGTCTTCTAACTTTTCCATTAATGTTGGTGTTTCCAAGGTTCAGTTCTTTCACTCTTTTCTTCTTGTATATCAATGACCTTCTTCCACTGACTGGAAATCATATCCATAATTTTGCTGATGATAGCACATCGCATTCCGTATACCGTTTTGAGAAAAACATATATGTGTTTTCTATATGCCTTTTCAGAGTAAAAACAGCTTCATCATCTCGAATATCCACCACCAATTCTTTAAAAATGCTGACCTCCAGGTAATTCTCCACTGGGGCAAAGACAACGTAGTTAATTTCAATTCTTCTAATACTCACAATCCTGTTTTATATACCTCGCAAAAAAGGAGTCTATTGCTCCTATGCTTATCTACATTGCTCTACCATTATTATCCGGACACCCCTCCATCGATGGGGAAACAGGTCGTATGCACGCAACACGTCACAGAGCCTGCTATAAATATGCACGCTGGGCTTCAAACAGACAATTGCAAAATTGGGCATGCAGGATGACACGTTCAACAGAATCAACAGAACTGATCACCTCAACAAGTGCCAGACGTCGATTAGCATGATGCAAGGAGCGCGAATTCTGGTCTGTAGAGCAGTGTAAAACAGTCCTGTGGACAGACGAGTCAAGGTTCTCACTCTACCAGTCTGATGGCCGTTCCTGGTTGAGACGAATGCCAGAGGAAAAGTTCTTTCCTGATTGTATCCTCCCAACAATGAAGTTTGGTGGAGGCAGTATCACGATATGAGGCTCCTTTCATGGTTTGGCTTGAGCCCATTAGTCGTTATCGACAAAAACCATGAATGATGTGCAATACCAGGACAGCCTGGACAATTACGCACTTCCAACATTATGGCAATACTTGGGGGTAAGGCCCATACCTGTATTAGCAAGACAACGTGCCATGCCATACTGCTCGGGTCGTAACAGAGTGGTTTTACGACACGGGTATGGAAAAGTTGGATTGGCCAACCCAGAGTACTAATCTGAACCGTATTGAGCACCTTTGGGATGTATTGGATCGTCGGGTACGTGCACGTCGAGCTCGCCCAAAGAACAAGGCCGAACTGGTGACTGCGTTAAAGGCCAAGTGGAGGAACATATCACCTGACATTTATAAAACGCTGCTTGAGAGTATGCCGCGAAGATTGAAAGCCGTCATAAAAGCAAAAGGTTTCAGCACAAAATATTAAATGACACAATAAAGCTCTTTTTTGTCTTAAGGCAGGTGTCCGGATATTAATGGTAGAGCAGTGTATGATGATGCTCATATTTCTAGACAAGATCACATATCTCTATTATGGATTACCCTGATTTCCAATCTCTCTCTTGGCATAAAGAAATCATGAATATTGCTTCCTCTACTTCCAAAAAACTGGGTTTTCTCTTTCGCTCTGGGCGTTACTTTTCTTCTAAACAGCTACAATCTCTGTCTAAATCTCAAATTCGTCCTACCATAGAATATTGTGCCCACTTTGGGGAAGTAGTGCAGCGAAAATCTCCCCGTAGCTTCTAGACTCCATTAAAAAGAGAGCAATCAGCTTAATTAATGATCCATCTGTTTCTGTTGCCTCCCTTTTCTATAGGCATGCAGGAGGTTTATATATGCATTTTCTATATGCCTTTTCCATATGCACCGTTCTGTATTGTCTTTCATAGTTCTCCCTCTTTATGTTTTCTGGAACAACCTTCCTTCATAAGTATTTCCTGAAAATTACGAACTGGCTTCTGCCTTCTCAAGCTTAAACCAATGTACGGTACTAAATACTATAGCTTCTGATAACTTCTTGTTTGGGAGTGTCATAAAAAATAAATAAATAGTAGAGGGGATAAATGACTAGTTAATGGCAAATAAGATGAATAATAGAGTGCAGGCAATATTACTTAAAATAACAGATAGAAAACAGTACACTGCTGAAAGACTGTAATACTTGGGGAAGTTGGATTCGTAAAGCCCATCTGATGGGAGGCCCCGGAATTGGCACATAACTGTGTAAATAAGAAAGAAGAAAGGTACTTAGATCGTGTATGGAATGTTTGTTGTTGGTTGGTTGTTCTATCCGTTTTTGAAGCATCAGTAACTTAGGCCATTTTCACCGTACATAAAATGACTGTAAACTGCGTGTGTTCTGTGGTCGATTTGCTATTTTCTGGACGAAAAATCCGAGTCTTTGGGAGCAAAAACCATAATATTCTCACCTGAGATCGACTGACTCAGTCACGTTGTGGTGAAAAAGACCCATAAATGTTCCTCCCATCATTGACGGGTGTACGAATTCAAGTCTTTTCCACCCTGTGGGGGAGGACAGCGATAATACCAACTGTTTTATCCAAGAAGGCTGCGTATTACAGAAGATTGAGTGATGGTATTGAGATAGGATTTTACGCGCAAGGTTAGCAAATAACAACAGTGTTGTCATCGCCTTCGCAAGTTCTTCATGGTAGTCTGAATTAAAACATATGTCACATAACGTTTTGATAGACTGGTAGGTGTTTTTGAATTCACGAACTGCTATTTATTATTAATGAAATATTTCCTGCATGTTTCCTTTATTAAATGAATTAATACCGAGAAATGCTTGGAAACTGGATATTTCTTGATAATTGAAGGCGTAATTGAGTAAAATTCATTAATTTTGAATTAGAGGTTAAACTGGAAAAATTCAAAATACATACCAAAATAGCGATACACCGCTTCAATAACTGTTATATTACTTTCGGCGAAAAATCCTTGTTTATGAAAATACCTATTTAACAAAAACGATTGTATGATTGGAAATATTGTATAAAATTAAAATAACTGCATGGTTATAAATATGTTAAAAAATGTTACAGATCTCATTGTAAAGTTATCAGACTCAAATTAATATAAAATTTTATTGTTAAATTTACCAACCAATAAATTTAACAATTAAATTAAGAAATAATTGAATAACAAAGTTAAATTTAACAAATTTGCCAACGTTAAATTTACACATTTTCCAAAGTTGGCTGCCATTCTTCAAAATAACCTTGAAGGTCGATTTTGAAAGGTCGTTCGTTTAGCTTCCTAAGTATTCCTCTCTCTAGCGAATTTCAACACCATTTTCTTCCTCAGATTTTCACTTACAATCCTAAAAATCTCTGTTCCAGTTAATCTCGTCAGCTATAATCAGTTATTATACCTGTACTCATAATTCACTTTGAATTAAGAAGGATAAATCGATGATTTCCTCCTGACTTTCATTTGACATCCAGAAAAACCAATTATCTAGTTTTCTAACTTTATTCTTCTACTATTACAATGGTCATGCCTTCCTTCTGCCCAGTTTATTTTTTAGGAAAAACAAATTTGAGCTCATCCTAGACCCTCAATGTTCCCTAGACTTCTGGTTCTTTCCAAGGACGAAAGACTCCGTTCATGGTAAAACGTTTTCAAGGCGACCAGCAGTGTCTAGTGCCATTTAACTGTTGGTGAAACACATTCTTGATTTACAATCCATTGTAGCTTTCATAGCTTGGAAAGAAATATACAGCAAATGTTTGGAATTTCTTGGGGATTATGTTGAAAGCAGTATTAGTTTCCTCTATTGTTTATAATTTCTGATGAATAAATCAGGAAGAGGCCTTAAGGACGTATTAGGAGGCCTTAGGAGACAAATAACGATATCAATTCCTATATTTTGTAATGCTGTTTCTAAAACCATACAGAATGATGTTGCTTGTGTTGGTTGGTATTGGACTTTTGATAATTGAAATCTGTACTATGATAAGCTTTCATAGGTGGCACCAGTTGGTAGAATAGCCATCCTCCCCACACCGGGTGAAAAAGACCTGAGTTCGAGTCCCGTCGATGACGTGAAGAATTTTTATGGGAGATTTTCACAAAGAGGCTGAAGTAGTCGGTCTCAGGCGAGGGTAGCAAGGGGTTTTTTTCTCCCAGGAACTCGGTTATTCGTCCAGAAAACAGAAAGTTGAACCTAGAACGCACGCAATTTACAGGCAGTTTACACCGAGCAATATGTCTTTGGTTGCTGATACTCCTAAAATCCAACAACAACAACTACAATTATAGAAAAAAAAAAAAAGAAAAAACCCACAGGAATATGGCTTACCATTCCATTAAGGAAATGGCTGCTCCCACCAACCTAGCTATAACACTTAAGTAGCACTCCATGTCTTCCTCCCTCCGTGATGACTTGATGACTTGATGACTGTACAATGAGTAACCTTCCTAACTCTAGTTAACATATTGGTATCATTCGTATTGTCAATAATTTTCAACAAATAAATTATTGGATGAGAAAATATATTGTTGAAATTGATTTTCTTGATAAAGGAAATATAATTTCATTGTTTAACCACAATTAATTACTGCTACAATATTAGCAAAAGGGTACTTTTTCAGAGAATCCTCTTTCCTATTTACTGATACTTAGATTTCACTACCATCTAGTAAAGCGATGAAGCATGGTGGTACAGAAATTTTACCATATGGTTGTGAACTTCTGCTGGCGAGCTGTGGCAGTATATTTTCTTATCCATTTGTAGTATTATTGCTAATAATTGTTGCTTATGCCAAGAGACAGCAATAGCGTAGAAAATGAAAAGAAATTTCAACTCAGCTTTGATTTTTTTTATTATTTTTTTTTTTTGTTTATAATATTTTTTGAGAAGTTACAGTTATGTACCACTGGGTAAGTTTCATTTCCAAAATTTCCATGTATGACAAAGTTAAATTTAATTTATCCTCATAAAAGATCCAAACTTTCTGGATAATCTGAGGTCTGCAATCTGTGGCCCAGTTTGTCGGTCTGGGCGAGGAGCTCATCTTTTCTGCTGTCTATAACTCGGTTATTTCTTCGCGAAAAATATGCAAATTAACAAGAGAATACATATAGTTTATCGAGATGACATGCTGACGCTTCATGGCCTTAGTTCCTTTGGTGCTTTTCCGAAACGACATGACCATTTGGAGTGTTTTTAGTTGAGTGCATATTCGTTCTCCACATTTGCAGATTCAATTATGGAGTTTCGAAGTGGACGATCCTTTATTAATCAGCAATGTAGTTTGAAAACGCTCCATCTCAAAGCGAACTTCTCTATGGAAGTCTCCAGAGGAGTAAACAAGTCAACCGCTTGGCAAATTATCGTTCATGATGTACACTGCCCTACCTTTAATATTCGGACATCCCTCCATGGATGGGGAAACAGGTCCTATGCATGCAATACGTCACGGAACCTGCTATAAATATGTACACTGGACTTCGAACAGACAGTTGCAAAAGTAGGCATGCAAGATGACACGTTCAACAGAATTAATAGACTTCCAATGTGGAATGATAGTAGGATGCCACATAAGCAAGCGTTCTGTACGAGACATTGCAGTCACTCTGTGGATCTCCCAAGGTCAGCGGTTAGTGACGCCATGTGCAAATGGCAGAGGAATGGAACTGAATCTGCCAAAACACGCCTGGTAGACCCAGAAAACTAATATAAGGGGACAAGAGAATTCTGTGAACAGTGCGCGAAAATCTTAATTTTCCATTGTCTCAAAACATACAAACCCTCTGTGAGAGTATTGGGACTAATTTCAGCACTGCTACAATACGATGGACACTCCATGATATGGGTTACAATGGTCGTGTAGCTGTTCATAAGCCATTAATCACGTCAACAAATGCTAGATGCCGATTAACATGGTGCAAGAAGCGCGAATCCTTCCTATGGATAGATGCGTCGAGGTTCACACTCTTCCAGTCTGATGGCCGTTTCTGGGTGTGGTGAATGCCAGGGAACAGTTCCTTCCTGATTGTATCCTCTCAACAATGAAGTTTGGTGAAGGCAGTTTATAGTGATATGGCCTCCGTAGCCGAGTAGTGAGAGTACAGTATCACACGCTCTTTGAGTAGACCGTCGTTCAAGTCCCTGACTGCTAAATACGGTAGATCTGCCAACCCGCACTTGATCAGCGTGGCAGATTATGCTCCGTTTCCCTGAACGTGAATCGTTTAGGAGGCTTCCATCCTGCAGTGGATTGATAATGGCTGCAGTTTACTATTTTTGCCTGTTTATATGCAGCGCAACATGGCCTAGGTTGCTGACGCACCTAGAATACTAATACTATTACCAAACGAGAACCGGTATTTCCCTAAAATATCATTACCTTACTTTACAAACAGCCCTCATAATTAAACCGCAGGTAATTCAATTTAATGAATGTATAATCGCATTGTCACTGTATGTTTTCGTAATTTTATTAATATTCTAGTTGAGAGTCTTCAACTGTATATGTAGTTCATAAAAAGTGAAGTTTTAAAAAATAGATAATATACTTTCTTCTTATAAATCAGCTAAGAGAAACAGTAATGTCAGAATAAGTTTAAAGAGATGGTAAATTTTAATATCTGCTCGGCATCTTTCTTCATTTGGAATATTGGAAAGAACCGAAATCATAAACATTCCCGGAATTGTGACTCTGAAAAATGCTCACAACCTTTATCTATAAAGTGGCGTTATTGCGTGCATAGGACATGATAAAGGCGGAGTTCTGAGAAAGAAAAGAATAATCATCAGTCAGGATTCTTTAAATCTTCCTCGGATTCTTGACATTAACCAGCACTGCAGCCGTTCTACGGTAATCAAAGGCGTAGAAATGTCTTTGGCATTTAACCAATAGTTTTCTTTGCGTTTCGTGTTTTTATGGAGGAAAGAAGTAAACAACAGCCCTGTGAGGTGGTTATTTCACTTATTAAATACAGAAAGTCGACTTATTTCAAATGATGTGTCCATGAAAACTTAAAACGGGTCTTAGTCAATGGTAAGTGAATACTTTATGGAAAAATAAGGGAATGAAATAAAAAAAAATAATAATAATAAAACGGCGTTCATTGGAAATTCGAGTAACCGAAATTGAAATAACTTTGAACTAGTAATTTCAATTTAAATTACTTTAAATTGCTCTGAACAGTTTTATCAACTGTGAAAGAATGGCCAAAAATAATTAATACAACACACACGATGTACACTGCACTACCATCAATAATTGGACACCCCTCCATGAATGGGGAAAATGGTCCTATGCATGCAACACGTCACAGAACTTTCTATAAATATGCACATTGGGCTTCGAACAGATTTCTAAATTGAATTGATCACCTAAATAAATGCTAGACGCTGATTAACATGGCGTAAGCAGCGCGAATCCTGGACTGTGGAGCAAGGGGAAAACAATCCTATGGACAGACGAGTCGAGGTTCGCACTCTACCAATCTGATGGCCGTTCCTGGGTGTGGCGAAAGCCAGGGAAACAGTTCCTTCCTGATTGTATCCTCCCAACAATGAAGTTTGGTGGAGGCAGTATCACGATATGAGGCTCCTTTCAATGTTTGGCTTGGGCCCATTAGTTGGGCCCAAGCCAAAACCACGAATGCTGTGCAATACCAGAACAGCCTGGACAATTATGCACTTCCAACATTATGGCAATACTTCGAGGAGGGCACATACCTGTATCAGCAAGACAACGCGCCATGCCATGCTGCTCGGGCCGTAACAGAGTGGTTTGAGGACATGGATGTGGAAAAGTTGGATTGGCCAGCCCAGAGTGCTGATCTGAACCCTATCGAGCATCTTTGGGTTGTATTAGATCGTCGGGTACGTGCAATTGAGATTGCCCAAAGAACGAGGCCGAACTGGTGGCTGCGTTAAAGGCCGAGTGGAGGAACATGTTACCTGACATTAATAAAAACCTGGTTGAGAGTACGCCGCGAAGATTGAAGGCCGTCATAAAAGCAAAAGGTTTCAGCACAAAATATAAAATGACACAATAAAAGCTTTTTTTTGTCTAAAGGCAGGTGTCCGGGTATTAATAGTAGGGCAGTGTATATACGACTAAACATTGTCATGATTATATTGGACAAAGTAGGTTACTGTTGTACGCTGTTTGGACCTTTACGATCAAATTGTTGAACTACTAGATTTTTTCTTTTTTTTTTGTAGTTATTGGGAGATTGAAAGTAATTTAAATTTCGGTTACAATTTTGGAAGATTAATTTTTATTTCCTTACATGATTAGTGTGTTTAAAGTTCACACAATATACAAAAGTCCATGTCTATGTAAACTAGGAATTGTCTATCACTTTGGATTATTTTGTAAGTTTTACAGTATTACACAGATGTTGTTTTTGCTGAAGTAGTAGGGTTTTAAGAACATAAGCGTTCATGTATACGCTCTGTAAATTACGTGGGTTCCGTGGTCGATGGTCGATTTTCCAAGCTGCCCTCGCCTGATACCGACTAACTCAGCCACGTTGTGAAAAAGACCCATAAAAAATTCCTCACGTTATTAACGGGACCCGCCAAAGATTGGCAGGTCCCGTCAATGACATGACCTTTGGACCCGCCACTCTTTGGCGGGTGGGGAGAATGGCGATTCTATCCACTGTGATATACCCACGAGGGTATTACTCATATAAGTACAAATTAATGATCTTTGCTCGTTTTTTGAATGTTTATCAGCTTGGAAAAGGCTCCCTCATTCCATTGGGTATTGGAAATGTGATTAGGTGGGAGGGACACGATGCCGCGTTACAATATCAGAATAATATTATCGCTTCTAATTGAAATGCAGTACATCCTTGCGACGAAGGTCCATTCACTATTCCCGACTGGATTATTTAATAAATGTATTTATTGAAATAAAAGTCAGTACTCTGAAGGAATACTTGGTTTATAAATCGGTAAAACTAATCTATTTTACTGATATTCACTACCCTACATTATGCATTGAAACACTAAATGAAAATATCAACTTAACAAACATGGAACAGTTACTCTTAACGACCTTAGTTGCCTGTGCGCAATAAAACAGCCCAATTAAAATGTGATTGTTTTGTGCCAAACTTAATCATATTTACTCCACTGGAATCTCATAATTTAAGTTTTTACGATGCATCGTGAATAGTAGAGTTGTTTTATTGCCCGAAGTCGACAAGCATTTTGGCTGAGTAACTTCCTCCAGTGGTTAGAACGACAGAGTCTGGTTCCTCGTTTCCATAGCAACAAGAAATGTCTCATAAAAGTGAATGTGAGGCCGACATGATAGCGGCTCGACTATATTTTCTCTCCACAACGTACAAAAATGTTTGCGCCAACAGTTGCATTACGTTCTTGCAACATAACTTCCACAATCGTAAAACATCCCTGTTTTATCAACCCAGTTTTCAAGATGACGAGTTGGTGATATACCGTTCTGTATCTACTTATGTGTTGGAGAACATTTATTTATTTATTTTTAACATATAATGTACACAACAGGCATGCGCCCAGTTAAAGTGTATAACAGAGCAGAAAAAAGATAACAGGACAAAGACTGTACAAAACATAAAAATAAACAGTGGAGAGAGAGCAGGTAGCTACAGTAGACATCATCACATACACACGAGTTAATGAGGAAATCTTTAACTCAGAACTCATCCGTCAGCCAGTCAACCTACTGCAAATAGTTCTGTAAAATTCTTTCCAGTTCAGAGCCATATCCAGATCAAACTTGTTCATGAGTGCCAATGTTCTTTTGAAGGAGTTCCTGGATATCTGTAATCTAGAGTTACCGATGTGGAATGTAGTCTTCTGTCTAGTAGCAACCGCTGGAGCGTGAAGATCAATGTGGCACAGATGATCCGGCAGGTAGGTTGAACCATTGAAGATATGGTGCAACAGTTTTAGATCGAGAACAGTTCTCCGAGTTTCCAAAGATTGAAGCTTGAAGTAGGAACAGATATTCGGGTAGAAGATTCTGTAGTAAAACATGGGATTACGTCTGGAAAGACAGTGGATGAATTTCAACTGCAGCGATTTTATTTGCTGTATCAAGTATGCATAGTGTGGATTCCATATAGGAGAAGCAAATTTCAGTATAGGGAGTACAGTTGTTTCAATAGAAGCACAGAGAACTGAGGATCTTGAAATCTGTACGTCTGCCGTTTAATGAAGCCAATTTGTTTTTTTGTTCGGTTTAATATATTTCTAACATATTTATCAAACCCACATCCAGCGGTAAAAGCAACTCCCGGATCTTTAACTTTGGCAATTCTGGAAATCGGCATCGCCTTGGAAATATAACATCGCTCCAGTTGAAAAACAGAACGCTAAAGCCTACAAATTTAATTTGATTTCATTAAAATATCTCCGATTTACACGCCAGAAATTTTGGTATTTATAAAAGATCTACACTCATTATCATGCATATTTGTTGAACAAATTTTAGCATTTCCTCAATCTACCGATGACAGCCTGGATTTGTGTCATCCACTGGTTGAAAGACTGTTTCTGTTTGTCTTGATTTGGTGGCAGCAGCTGCATTCAAATACGATTTCTATACTTTCTTCAGCATTAACATGGCTCTACACCCTCTATCTCTTCCAGTGAGAAGATCCGTCCTACTTCTACAGGTACAACTGGTTTTTGAAACAACAGAAATCCTGTAATTATTGTCCAATTTCAGTTTTAAAAATTTCTGATAAAATATTTGAAATATCGTTATACTACTGTTAGCTGCGTCGCTATTTTAAAACAGCTGGTAAACACACGAGAGGACCAACATTAAGCAACTAGGAACAAAAGACTGCATAGGCTGTTCCACTGCAGTAATCTGGAGACAATGGAGAAAACATTTCACCTATCAGACTTTGAAAGTCTTATAGTGGGTGCATGTTTAACGGTTCAAGAACGAAAGACTCAACTCAAAAGCGTCCATCTCAAAGGTTTATAATGATTGGAAAACAAGCGATTCGTCCACATAACAAAGGCGTAAATATGGCAGGCAGAAAAGCAATAGTTCAAGAGCGAAGCCAGCGTGTTCTGAGGAGGACTGTATGGAAACATAATCTGCGCGGTAGCACAGTGGTATCGTCACCGTCCTCCCCACACTGGGTGGAAAAAGCCCGCGTTCGAATCCTGTTGATGACTCGAGGAACTTTAATGGGCTTTTTTCACTCCGTGGCTGAGTTAGTCGGTCTCAGGCGTACACAGCAAGGTTCCTGCCCCCAGAAACTGGGGTTTTTCTGTCCAGCAAACAGACAAATCGACCATAGAACACACGAAATTTACAGACATAACATACAAAAGAGTACATGTAAGAAATTACGGGTGGCCCTTATAATAATAATTCCAATTTGTACGGACCCATAGGACATCCAATGTGCAGCAAATAACATGAATTCAACCATGCCCGGAACTGTCCTATTTCAACCTGTACAGGGAATCGCCTGCCTATTCGGAAGCCACTTGTTTCAGAAAAAAATGAAGAAAAAAATCTGCTTTCATTAATGCTGAGAACATTGTCTGGACAGACGTATCAGATACACTTTATTTTGCCTGATGGTAGGCAGAGAATGTGGGGAGAACCTCAAGAAGCAATGAACTCTGTTTGCCTTCTTAAGACAACCCAAGCATCTTGCGGTGGTATCATGGTATGGGGAATGTTTTTTTGGGACGGACTGGGTCCGTTGATACCGGTGGAAGGTCGAATGTCATCCAAGAAGTACCTGAATTTTGTAACAGATCTACTGCACCCTGCAACGTTACACTTTTGTCCCAAAGGCGATTGCCACTTTATGGAAAAGAATGCAACAGCACATCGTGCCAGAATGGTTCGCAGAACATGAAACCGACTTCCACCATCTCTCTTGACCCGTGCACTCATCTGATCTCATTCCTATTGAGAATGTGTGAGATATGCTGGAGAGAGCTATTCGCCAACGAAGTCCTTTTCCTTCAACTTTATCGCAGCTACGTGATATTTTTCTTGAAGAATGGTTACAATTAGACTAAAACACACTAAAACACCTTATAGAATCGATGCTCCACACTTGCCGTTATTCGAAACAAAAGTTGCCCGATTCGATGCTGAATAAAGGCTCGTATTTTTCGGCCAGAGTGTGTAGTAGTGTTCATGAACACTGGAATAACGTCCACAACTGACACTGCCATTTGAATTCATGCAAGAACGGTTTCTTCTACAGCCGAGGTAAAAATGAAAACTCAGAGGCTATTTCCAAGCGTAATGCTTTACTAACGATTTACATTTTTTTCTTTGACGACAATCAAGAAATATGTTTATTCTCTCCTGATCCACCAATCGTGCTGAGTCTGTGGTGTGCTATTTCTGAAATGTCATCACATTACAAGCGATTAGCTCGAAATTTAGAATATAAAGAAGTATTAGAAATGCTTCTCTAGCAGATCCTCCCACTAACATTGCTGTTAATAATAGCGCAATGCATTTGAGAAGTTTGTAACAGAACAATGCTTTAGCCACAGATTCTACAGATGCTGGAGGTGCAGCAACGTATCTGTTCATGACGCTGCTTATGAAGAAGATTAAACCTGCTCGCATCTAGGTCACAACGCTAATGAGAAGCTTAAGTGCTAAATGGATGTCCGGATGTAATCGTGTTGTGGTACTGTCGTTAATGCTATCGTAAGTCCCAACTAGCATAAGAGTAAAGAAACAAAGTTTCGTCTTATTAACTGGTCATGCAAACTTTTATAATAGGAATAAAGTGCTTGAGTGACTCGTGTAATGTTAGCTTTCCGCTAACTGATTAATTCAGAAAGGTAATCGGCTATTTTGAACTTCGCACGCATCCACACACTTACTGTGGCTCAGAATATGACGTAACCAAAATGTTCTTGCAGAGATTTGGCAAACAGCTAACGGTTTTAATTCCATTTAGTTCAGAGTATGTATTAGTATAGCCATATAGTGCAAGGAAGCCACAGGCTTTTGCTGCACGGGCCAAAAAAAGAAGAAGAAAACACAAATTATGTACTTCCCTTCTCATTTAGGTAACTACCCAGTTGACCTTTGAATTTCTTCAAACTGTCAGCCTGCCTCAACTACTCGCGGAGGAAACTTGTTCCAGTAATAAACTCGCTGGCTAAACGAAAATTTCCTACAATCAAGTCCTTTCTCTCCTGCAATTTGAATTTATGTCCCCTAGTTCTGGAATTCTTTGTAACTGTGAACATTTCTCCTTCATTCATTCTACAAACCTCTCTCAGAGTTTTATAAACCTTAATCAGAGGCTCTCTGAGGTGTCTGGTTGCCAATCTCTGTAGCCCACATAATCGAAGTCTTTCCTCCAACGGTTGCCCATTTTCCGATTCCATCTCATGCGAGTTGCCCGTCTTTGGACTCTTTCAAGAAGTTCAATGTCTTTTTCTAAATGAGGTCTTCATACCTGGACGCATATTCCAAATGCTGTTTTACAAATCCCTTATACAGTGGGACTACGACCTCTCTATATCTACAGAATAATGTTCGATAAATCATCGATAGGACACCATGGACTTTGCTGGCCGGCTGTTTACACTGCTCAGAAAACTTTATATCTGTCCGTATCGTAACTCCTAGATCCCCCCACACTTCCTCTTAGTTTTTAATTCAACTCCACCAAGTGTACAATTTATGATTGAGTTGCTATACCCAAGAGTAAGAGCTTGAATTTTGCTGCATTAAAACAAAGCTGCCACTTTTCTGAAGCCTGTTCAAGTCATCCTTCAGGATGACTTGAACAGGCTTCAAGTCATTATGTATAAGCCAAATGATTTTAAATTTCTCCTTTGGTTTATCGCTAATATGTTGTTATAAAGTTGAAAATTTGAACTTATTTTTTTTATTGAACATGCGTCCATGGTTCCCAGTATTAAAATTTGCATAAAGGAGCAGATGTATCTTTTTAGCTATCAACTGTGCTCACCAAGATATACAAGTATGCAAATATTTCGTGTTTCCGTTGAAATAATTGATGCCTATCTGGATATTACAATGTGGACATTCAATATGCACACGACCAACTTTGGCAACGTAATACGTCTTGACTGAGATGTATGACATCTCTCAAAGAGCTTGTCAGGAAGCTCCGTGAATCGAACTCAATAGGTGTAAGGTGTAAGGTGTATTTAGTGTCAGACGGCATCAGGGGTTTTCCCCATCTCTTCAAAGCAGAAACTTAGAGTATGCATTTCCGAAGCAAAGCGAAAAGTAAATGTACTTTTACTTTTTGAAGTAAAAAATTGAAATCTACAGATAAAAATAAAAGTAAATAAATAAATATAGGACTGATTCGTCCTATTTAAGTGAACAGGTTGGAGTAAGGTAGAACACTGGTATTTCTTCACACACATTACACAATCAAAGTCAGAACTTGCAAGAAGAGTCAATTTTAAGGTTCAGGTTACGGATGAGGTTAGCAATTTCAGTTGCTTCTTGAAGTGTCCAGGGGTGTCAAATATCTCCAGATTTGCTTTGTTTATTGATCTTGCAGTCCTGTTATAGAAGTTGTAGTATCCATAATTTGTTCTCGCATAGGATGGTTTTAGCAGTGGATGGTTTCTTAAAGCTCTTGTCGGTGCGTTGAAATTTATTTGTGAGACCAAATGAGGACACTTCAGGGTACCATTTAACAGCTGGTTAAGAAGGAGTAAGTCGACTTTATCTCTTATTTCTTCCAGCGTCTCAAGTCCAAAGAATACACACCACTCTTGGTAGGATTTCTCATTGTATTCAAAGCCACTTTTAAAGCAAACGTACTGTATTGCTCTTCTTTGAATATTTTCAATTTCTAATTTTTGGTAAGCAGCATGTGGGGACCAGACCTGTGAGGCAAATTCTAGGGCTGGACTAACATTTGTAGAGAAAGATGAGAGTTTTGTAGAGAAAGTTTTTTGTTAGTTGCCTTTACAATGTTTGAAAATGGACATCAAAGGAGAATGATTCTTTAATAAAGATACCTAAATTTTGGCTGCACTAACTTTTCTGATTGCCTTGTTGTTGATACAACAAGGCTGAGTTAGTACGCCTCAGGCCAGTGTTGCATGGTTTTTCTCCCGGAAACTCGGGTTTTTCGTTCAGCAAAAAAGCAAATCGACTACATATCACACGTAATTTACAGACATATTATGTACGGCGCAGTATGGCCTAAGTTGCTGATGCACCTAAAACCCTATATTAAGTTAAAAGCAACGCAACACTCATGGAAAAGGGGTGATACGTAGAACACACACAGAGGTTTATTTCTCCCATAATGATACTATTTCGCTCGTGAACACACGAAACTGCATGATGAAGCGAATAGTTGATCATTTTTCATTCGTTTTTAGCCTTGCGAGAAACGGAAGTGAAACTCGAAACGTAGCTTCTGAAATAATCTTGCGACCTTGTATGGTAACGTCTTCAGTTGTATTCGAAGAACCTTTTCATAGAGTGGACATGTGTATCTCTGGCTGGCGAGACAGAGATACACAAGTCACGGATGCAAGCAATTTCAGATTCTATACTCCTACAATACCCACGGGAATTTTACGATTTAAATTTTGAATTTTTCAGATTTGAGTGTTATTGATGTGGAAAGATGGAAGGAGGAAAGATGGAAGCAGCAAACCGTCAAGAAATAATCAGGTAGGCCATGAATAATTACGGAAAGGGAATAAAAATCCCCGTAGGTGGTTACATCATCCATAGTCAATTGTGCAAAAATATAAGTTAACAGATGCAGTTGACTATTAATGCGGCGAGTTCCTTGTATTCTGGTGGTCTTGGAGTATAAATAGAAAGAAAAAAAAACTGTAGCGTTAAGAGATCGGTTGTTGCTGTAAGGTGTAAAGCGCATCAGCAACTCAGGCCATATTGCGCCGTATGTAATAAGTCTGTAAATTGCCTGTGTTCGGTTTGCCGTTTTCTGGACAAAAAATTCTGAATTTCCGGGAGAGAAATATGCTACCCACGCCTGAGACCGATTAATTCGGCCACGTTGTGAAAAAGGTCCATAAAAATTTATTGCGTTATTGACGGGATTCGAACTCTGGTCTTTTCTATCCGCTGAAGAAAGGAGGGTAATTATACCAACTGTGGTACGAGGTCCTTTTGTATTTTAAAGCACTCTGGCTGAATAATATTACTGATCTCTTGCTGAAATTTATTTTTCCATTGAGTGGGGATTTTATAGCATAAAATTAATTTTCCTCCTTTGTGAGATTTTTATTTTTATTGTGTACAACTTCCTAAAAGGAAGAAACTTTTTTATCTCTCAGAAATTAAACTTTGGCACGAATAATTTTAAATTGTATTAAAATTTGTAAGGTATTAATGACGTTCCAAAACTGTATTCCAGTACATTTTATAGTTCCAACATACGGTCTCAGGTGACGGTTGCTTGGCTTTTCATCCAGAAATGTCGAGTTATTCATGCTCGAACAGAGATCGATGCAATTGAAAATTCGCAATTCGACGCCATGATATTTCAAAAAAATACTAAACAGTCTAACCACATGAGATATTTTCAGAGAATGGAAACATTTTTTAACTTCTAACTTGTTCGTGTTTTTTTTTCTTTCTTTCTTTCGCCGTTACGTTTATTTGTGCGCATCATTACCAGCCCTTGATGTTTCTTTAGCGTCCCAAAAGAAATTTTTCATCCGTTGTTTGTCTGCTGTTGCTATCGTTTATGTTCAGCAGTGATCAGTGTCCTAATTTCTTTGTCACCAGCTCGGAAGGGTTGGAAAGAGTCTCCCGGTGCTCTGATCACGTGTCTGTGTAAGGGGAGAAAGAGAGAGAGAGGTAATCATGTTTTCCTTCCTGCGCCGATCTCCCTAAGACTTTCTTCTTCTTCCATTAATCACCGCTGACTCTTGGAAAAAGTTGTTTGGTGTAGTAATACCCGCGGGAAATTTGTTGTTCGTCCTTTCGTTGCGCGTCTTAACGAACGCTTATTTTTCTTTCGCACTAGCAACCCCAAGTAATTCATTACAACCTAAGTCCTTGTCTTCACCTGATGCAGCTATTTTTAGCACCAAGCAGATCCTATTCGCTAATAATGAACAACGAGTATTTTTCTTGTCCTGCAATCCCTCGTATTCATTAAGTTCACTTGTGAGAAATTTGTCTCCCATTGGACATCTGTACGGGCTAATTTTTTTTTTTTTTATTTACTTAAATAAATAAATAAAAAAGGCTGAAGTTTCAACCATGGATTTAGTCTCTGATTATATTGTTTTTTTTTTTTTTTTGTAATAAATCAGCCTTTGAAAGTTAACTCTGTTTAATAAATAACTAAACAGATTTATGATTAGTTCCATTCCTGCTGAAATCACCAAATGGAAAAGTCAAGATGCAATTAAAAAGCCGGAAAAGTTTAGGTAGACCACAGAAGTTGATGGAAAGAGACCAATGAAGTTCAGAAGAGTGGCATACAGATCAGTGCTTGTTGAATACTGTCCACCAGGAATTCAAGGTTAACTGTAGGAGCTGATATTAGTACAAGGACGATATGTAGCGAGTTGCATAGCATGAAATTATACGGTGCAGCTACAGCATACATGATATGGCGTATTGTCATGCTGCAATAGCTGTAATTACTCGGTTTGAAGGTATGGGAGTGAAAAACTTTAATTTGTCTGCCGAGAGCATCGATATTAAATTACAAGAGGAGCCTACAAACGAAGATACAATGTGTATTTAAGGTTTGATCGACATGTTATTACATATTGAATCGATAAAAGGTTCTTTGAACAAGCAGACGTCCGGTTACGTTTGGCAATATAGTATAATAATGAACATCAAAATTGATCCAAAAAAAAACCTTGAACAATGGAGCTGAAACTGACATTGTTGGTTGGAGGTTCCGTTATAATCTTAATTTAGACAATCATAACCACTCAATTGTTGTTGTTTTATTGTTGACTAGTTATATATGGTTTACACATTTCGGGATAACTTAGAACGTCTTCGGCTACTTAGCTGTTGGGGATGGATGGAGGGTTTAATAGTGTTGAAAAGCAGTGGGAAGTGAAATTTCGAGGGTGGGAGGAGGGCTTTAAAGAGACCTTTGTCTCTATTCTTTGAAACATATCAATCTTAGTTAGTCCGCAGTTGAAAGGTCAGTAGCTTGGTTCCTATTTTTGAAACAAGTTATACGGTATTAATTGGAAATAAGGAGTAGGTTTAGAAGAGTATTGTTTCACAGTAGCTTGGTTCCTATTTTTGAAACAAGCTACGGTATGAATTGGAAATAAGGAGTAGGTTTAGAAGAGTATCGTTTGATATAGATTCTACTTACTACCTACTGGTAGATTGTCGTTCCTATTTGGAACACTCTAGACATATGGGCCTTGGTCGGAGGATTTTATAGAGTGACATTTCTAACCTTGAAACGATCTCTATCAACTGTTTGAAGCATGGGGATGGTGGAGGGTTAATTAGAGTGTTGTGTCTTCTATTTTAAACAACCTCAATCTTTTTTTGACCTTGGTCGGAGGATGAATAGAGTTTTCTCTCTTTGAGCTCTATTACTAATTGAAGCATGGGGTTGGTGGAGGGATAAAGTGTTTTGTTTCTATATTTTGAAACACAACTACATTTCTTAAAGAGAGCTTTATCTTTATCCTTTGAAATATATCAATTTTATTTAGTTATGAGTTGGAAGGTCCGTAGACTGGTTTCTATTTTTGAAACAAGCTACGGTATTAGTTGGATATAACGAGTAGGTTTAAAAGAGTATCGTTTGATATAGACTCTACTTACTACCTACTTAGTAGATTGTCGTTCCTATTTGGAACAATAGAAATATGGACCTTGGTCGGAGGATTTTATTGAGTGACATTTCTAACCTTGAAACGATCTCTATCAATTGATCAAAGTATGGGGATGGTGGAGGGTTAATTAGAGTGTTGTGTCTTCTATTTTAAACAACCTCAATCTTTTTTTGACCTTGGTCGGAGGATGAATAGAGCTTTCTTCTGTGTTTGAGCTCTATTACTGATTGAAGCATGGGGTTGGTGGAGGGATAAAGTGTTTTGTTTCTATCGTTTAAAACATAACTATATTTATTTATTTGGAATAAAGAATACATTGCGAGTCGTATAAAAGCCTCTAGAAATACAAAATAAGAATGCAATATGAATGTACAATCAAATGCAACTATTTACAGCTGATTTCAATACATTTAATGAGATCAAGAAGCCTAAAAGTTTTCGGAAGAATGTTATTTATATGAGCCGATGGATGAAGATCATGGCGTATGATAACACTAATATCTCCGAAGTGATCAATACCTTAGACTCTTGTCTGGGGGAGGGAAAACCAACATTTACTCGTATTTAAAATATTTTCACTAAGTCAATATGAGTTGAATTCGAGTCATGACTATAAAATATAGTCATATTTTATAGTCATGACTATAGTCATATAAAAGTAGAGCGCCTAGAAGAGAGCTCTGTGGTACGCGTACAACTGGATGGAGCATGGGGTTGGATGGAAGGTCCTGTTAGCTTGAGAACGTGTTAGAAGTTAACAGTTGTCGGTAGGGTGTTTCCTAATATTTGCAAACGAAATTTACAAACGAAACCTATCGTTTGTTTACTGTTTGTTCTATTCAAATAGATTGGATTAGCTGTGTTCCATATTGACAATGGGACAGCCTATAAAATGGCTGAGAAAAATATTCTAATAAAATGTTCTGTTTTTTTTTTTTTTTTTTCCAATAGTCTTGATTTTGGTTGTTAATGTCTTTATGTGCCCAAAAAATGTTTCCGGGAGGCTTTAATGCAGTATTGCTACTTTAGCAGTTCGTGCACGTTTCGCGTGTATTATGTAAGGCTCGTGAACGTGATGTCGCTTGTGAAGGGATTTTATTACTAAATACATTTATTAGCTGTTAGGCCCAAATAAGACCCATTTTGGCCATTAGACTCAAATGGGTCTAATGGCCCAAATATACTTAGTAAAAAATATACATAACAAATATAACATTTACAAATATACATAGATATTACAGTGAACTACATAAACTTTTTCAAGCAGTATAAAATGCTGCTTGAAATTTCGGTTTTTGCTTCCGGTTGATGCACGTTATGCTTCTCAGTAGGAGACGATCACTACGGTTGCTTCTTCTCTGCAGTGGTAACTACATCTGAGATGTTTGGAGAAGAGATTCTCCCCGTAAGTGGCTGTGCGAAGATAAGGAGGTTCTGCATACTAACTTGGACACTACCCCGTGGAAACAAGTTATTAGGAGATTCCGTGACCCAAAGGTGATCGTAGACAAACTTGAGTTTAATATCGTAGTGGTTATGATCGCTTTCTTTCCACGCCTTGTACAATACTGAGGTTTAAAGACCGTCAAGGTAGGAACAATGTTCTTCACACGATAACCAAGTTATTAGGTCATTTTTTCCCTGGAAACTGATTTTTCGCCCATCAAAACAGTCGAAGAGACGAAAATATACTGAAGCCTCAGAGCTTTAGCTGCTCCGATTTAAAAATAGAACAAGTCTGAAACACTTGTATTGTTACAGCACACGTAAGGTGAGAATTTTATGAAACATGGCCAAGTACGCAAGTCAAACAGAGCTGATCATGCACGGCTGTAATTTTTATTGGCTAATTCATGACCATGTAACTGTGGGGGGTGGAATTTAATGGTTATCTTATTGTATCTTCTCTCTTGTATTAATTTATATTTATTTATTTATTATAGATAAATATTTATATATCCCCTTATAAACCCCTCCCACTTTTACACCTGACTTGATTGATTTCAGAAAATCCCAGACTCACGGGGACCCCAATTATATTAGGTATTCTTCCACTGGACTGGCTGAGTTTCGGAATAACAGACACACACACATGAATGTAGAATATAACATTGTTTATTGACATATCATATATAAGACTTGCAATAACATTTAACGGAATACAGTATTTAGTTGGAGACTTGTTATCTTACTAACGTTTAAATGTGTATATAATCGTGATATCAAATCAATCATTTCAACACTTATCCATTTCTAATACATAATCTTATATATTATAACATTGTGTCTCTTCATGTTCTACATAGGCTTCGATCGGTCATGGTATTCACCTCACACAATTCCTCTCTCTCTACTCCTAAACAGTCCATATAAATGAACGACCTACTATCAGCCAATGAGCTGGCTAACAAAGTCATCAAGAGTTTTCAAAAATTGTAAGGAAAATACATTTATTCAATCAAACATTTCCTTATAGCCAGGTTAACAGTCAACATTAATCAACCAAATTAAATAGTACCCTTCCAATCAATTAATCCACAACTCCTTAATAGCCTACCTGTTTAATCAATTCCTACTTCAATCAGATATATTCACCATAATTCAACATTCACAATAATTCAAAATTCAACTTTTAACTCTACACTAGTTAGGAAACCTTTACCCAATCGCTAACAATTCTTAATTACTTAATAGGTCATTTCTTTCTATCAAACATTAATACAGAACTTCACTTCCAATTATATACTACTTACACCTTAATTACATTACTCCTATGCCATCCTCTAGTCTGATTATCTTTATGTATTACATTAGTACAGTACTCTTATATATATTTATCACTTAGACATCCTTCCCTAACTATATAGCATTCTCCTATAGTCCTGCCCTTACTAATTTAGGTTCATTTATTCTCAGAAAACTTCCTAACACTTACGTGATTTTCTGGGCTTTTCTCCTCGCCCGGTTTACGTTCCTGTCTGTCTTAGGCGTGGACTGGAATGCAGAAGGTCGTCCATCAGGGGATCACGGTAATCTTCCTGATGTTTCCCTACCGGGTACTACGCGGCTCTATTTAATTCAGGATCCTATAATCTTTCCTAGCCTGCATTTTTTTCCGTGGACTGAGGTGCTTTCCGAGTAGGCCAGTCGCTCGACAGCTCATTTGATTTTTACCTCTTTACCTCTAGAATTCTCAGAGTGTGTTCCTCCTTTCTCCCTCCATACTGCTTCAATATCTACAAGTGAACATTCCTTCCTACTCTAGTCTTACCTAGAGTTCTTATCACAATTCTCCGCTACTACTTCCATCTGCCCCAGGACTGCATCCACCACCCAAAACTAGACCACGACTCTTTCCGAATCACCCCAAAACTCAAACTCCTCGAATCTGCTCAGTATCAATCTTTCAGACCCTTCTCTACGTTCTCTCAAAAATCCCTCCGCTTTCTTCCTGGCCAATCGTTGACTTCCACATCCTTTCCTTCGTGATTCTTATTCGTCTCCTTTCATTTCCGTGGGCGTGTTTTTCCATCCTTTTGTGTCCAAACTTTCGTTGGTCTGGAAATTTCTGGCACTTTCGAGAAAAATAAACGTAAGTTCCGGTCAACTAAGCAAGTTTCATGCCTTCTTTGTGACCTCACATTCACATCCATTGCTACCTCGCCCACACCTGCTAGAGTCGCACCGTGAAATCCTTAAGAGAGCCACTCCCGCACTCAGTGCCCTTTCTATAGAGTATATGCGCCTGTCTTAAGTGGGATTTGTTTCGGTCTATTGTACTTTTACTTACTCGCTTAAGGAATCCTTTACAACCGAGATATAACTAACTGGGAGTGTCTGGAATAACCTTCGAATTCCAGTGTTTCCCAACCCATGATATTTGAGCTGAAAACTAACTATTTACACTACAATTAATTCTTCCAATATTTAACAAAACTTTATTAAATTATTGTAAGGATGGGTCCTTACATAACTGCATACTGGTTTGTACTTGTTTCATGGTCATGTAACTGCGTACCGCTTTTGTGTTCCTTGAGGTTTCTCGCAGAAATTCTCTTAGGAATGACAATCTAGGGACTTTAAAACGCTAATGGAATTGCTATTCAAGTGACACTTTCAAATCAAATTGACTGAATTTCGGTGAAATCCGGTCGTTCTGTGACAACCATATCCTCTGCTTGCACACCTTCACGATGGTTGGAATGTTAGTAGCCTTTAGTATAACAGCCGTGTTCAAGTCCTCAATATGTTTCACCTAGTTTACTGCAAGTGACCACCTCAGGTATGGTCCGACATAAGCAGGGGTCGACGTGTCCAGCAAGTATATTGCACATCAAGGTCCTATGGAGCTTCTGCGCTCCATAGGATCTTGCCGTGCAATATCACATTGAGCAAACAAGATCATGTCAATGTGATCAACCAGCTGCCTAATAAAGCTACAATAGGACCGGACGGCTTCCCCTAGTTCATCATCAAAGTTTGCAACGTTTTCATCGTCGAGCCCCTAGTGAAGGCTTTTAACATCATTAGAACAGGCATTGGACACATATTTAGTCAGCTCTGTCCCGAAGAAGTCACAACCTAAGAATCACAGATCCCTTTTCTGTTGGTTGCTCTTTACCAAAGATTTCAGACCCCTTTCTGTCGGTCACTGCTTCTCTCATAAGCCACCTTTACCTTCCTACTGTTAAGGGACGCTCGACAATCACTAACCTCTAGGAAACTGTTTAGAATCCAGAATGCCATCAGTTGCAGCACATCCAACTCGATGTCATTTTCTTTGATGTGAAGACAGCCTATCATAACATTAACATCCCGGCGTTTCTGCACATTCTTCAAACTTACTTTGAAATATCTGAGGGAATTTTGCAGTTTCTGCAACTATCTTTCAGGAAGCTGATTATTACGCACAACAGCCTGTATTAGGATTCTTGGAACCATTTCTTTCAAAGTATCAGATGTCTTGGAACCATTTCTTTCAAAGTATCAGAAGCAACTACCTGAGGCGATCCCGCATGGTGCTAATCAAATTAAGCAGCTGGAGGTTTACCTTGGATCAATTGGTCTGAAGTTTAATCCTCTCAAATCAGCCAAACTATTTATATCACAAAAACTAAATCAGTGAATGAAGTTCCGCTGTTCTTGGGAGCATCAGAATTAAATCTGTTGCACGGCAAGATCCTATGGGGCGCAGAAGCTCCATAGGACCTTGATGTGCAATATACTTGCTGGACACGTCGACCCCTGCTTATGTCGGACCACACCTGAGGTGGTCACTTGCAGTAAACTAGGTGAAACATATTGAGGACTTGAACACGGCTGTTATACTAAAGGTTACTAACATTCCAACCATCGTGAAGGTGTGCAAGCAGAGGATATGGTTGTCACAGAACGACCGGATTTCACCGAAATTCAGTCAATTTGATTTGAAAGTGTCACTTGAATAGCAATTCCATTAGCGTTTAAAGTCCCTAGATTGTCATTCCTAAGAGAATTTCTGCGAGAAACCTCAAGGAACACAAAAGCGGTTCTCAGTTACATGACTATGAAACAAGTACAAACCAGTATGCAGTTATATGGTCATGAATTAGCCAATAAAAATTACAGCCGTGCATGATTAGCTCTGCTTGACTTGCGTACTTGGCCATGTTTCATAAAATTCTCACCTTACGTGTGCTGTAATAGTACAAGTGTTTCAGACTTGTTCTATTTTTAAAACGGAGCAGCTAAAGCTCTGAGGCTTCAGTGTATTTTGTCGTCTCTTCGCTGTTTTGATGGGCGAAAAATCAGTTTCCAGGGAAAAAATGACCTAATAACTTGGTTATCGTTTGAAGAACATCGTTCCTACCTTGACGGTCTTTAAACCTCAGTATTGTACAAGGCGTGGAAAGAAAGCGATCATAACCACTGCGCTATCCGCTAATGTAACGTTTCGGAAGACTTAAACAGCCCAAAAATTTTGGCATTAACACGAATGAATTCAGGAGGGGGCGACAGGCATTTTAACAATGAGTTACATTACTATGAAACTGGGATCTAATTATTAAGGTTCTTTTTCATTAATGGAGAAAAAAAGTATAATTTTTATGATGAAGGAACAGCCCTTGAGTGGGTGTGATTATTGACAATACTGAGTGCACTTATTTAATTTTGTTTCATACTTTTGTCAGCGGTATTATTGCTCGAAACTCTATTAAATTATCATTGAGTGTTTTCGTTAACCCCCCCCCCCCCGTCACCATTTGCTTTTAACGTTCATTTGGGGCAGACTAGAAACAGCCAGTCCACTCTGTTCCTCCATTAAGTCTGAAATAGCCTTTTAGTGGTTCCTCTTTTATTACGTCCTTTGCAGAGTGGGCTTTTTATGTGTCGCTAGAAAGACCGTTATTTATTCAATTTTTTTTTCTCCTCGGGTAAGGAACATTCTTTCAAGGTAAGACATTGGATCTCAGCTCAGCTTAGCTGCGGAACTAAAGAATGGCTACAAAGGCCATTATTCGAAAGAAACTTTTTAAAGGCATTGAGAAGCCAATAGGATTCAGAGCGAATGGCTTTGGCCGGCTTTTATCTCCCACATTTCGAAGCCAAGAAATGAGTTGATGACAGAGAAGAAAATGTTTGAATACGAAGAGTCTCTACTTACAATCCTGTAAACACTTATTGTCAGTGCTCCTTTCTATCTACGAAATGCCATCTTTGTAATTTTACATAATGCCGTTATAGAACTATAATATTTATGGATTGCTATTTGAGATTTTTATTGGCACTAAGCTTCAGTAATACATTGTTACTTCTTTAATAGACAAGCTCTTATTATTATAGGGTTTTAGGCATATCAGTGATTTAGGCCATATTACAAGATATATATTGTATCTGTAAGTTGCAAGCGTTCTTGTAGTTAATTTGTCTGTTTACTGGAGGAAAGACCAGAGTTTCCGGGAGAAAAAGACATGCTGTCTTTGCCTGAGACCAACAAACTCTGCCTTCTTGCTAGAGGACTCTCAAGATTGCTTCGTATCATTTAAATATTTCTTTCATCTTTCTGCATCTTTCTGGGTGGAAAATACTGGAGGAAGTTTTGTGGGTCTTCTTCTCCTAGAGACTGGTTTTTCGTCCAGCTAGCAGAAAATTGACCACAGAATACACGCAATTTACTAACTTTAAGATGCCTTTCATATAAGAATCTTTGTGGTAGTAATCGGAACTGAAACTACACGGTTTCACCTCCTTGTTATTTTGAGGGTTTTTTTTTTACCATCTAAAAATTCTGAATGATTCGAGCATGCGACGGTTCTAGAGTGGAAAAGGGTGGGAAGAAAGTACCTCCCATTTCAGATCCCACAGATTATTTATTGTCGCTGGGACTGTGGAAAGCAATGCCTTTGAACTATTGAGCTCTACGTTTTGAGAGTACACTGGATTTACCTTAATCGTCAATAGTAGTCTTTAAAGAAACAAGATAACATCTCGGAATTTAGAGGCTTTCTCAATTGCTGAACACGAAGTTCGTTTACCCTAGTTGGCAATCTTCATTAATGGCTTTTAGCCCTTATAAGTGGCCAGAAGTCACTTATGTTTTCAAAAGTTAGTAAGTTACCTCATTAAGTTTTGGAAATAATAGTAAATCGTGTGGACACGTGCATAAAAGAAATGATAAGTGTGATCCATTTATTTCGGGTTAAAGGCGAGAAACCAATAGAAATCTACAAAGAGATTATGGCAAAAAGGGGAAAAGTTCTTGCCGAATTTCAATCTTAAGAGATATAGCTGAAACATGCTGGCATGTGTTAAGGATTTACACAACAATCCGAACTATATATTCCCGAAAGATGTGTAGGCTGCCGTGTACAGGTTGAACTGGCTCTTAGAATAATAGTAATCGAAGGCAGTTTGATAAATCGAATACAATGTCTGTTCGGGAGCAATTTCCCGGAAAATATCTTCAACCACGTGATACGAAGAAGACGGAGTTATTACGAGCCGATTTCCTTTCCATTACGGTTCATTAAACACAATAGAACTTTCAGTGTTCAACTTCAAAATGTGTCCTGCTGAGACATCAATCAGTTTCAATAACCAGTGAAACCAATGATACTAGAATTACCCATTAAGTGCTTTTCTTTCCGTTAGTTCAATGATATCAGAGAAAGAAATTTTGAAATTTTTTCTTTTTTTTTCCCATTTCGTATTTCCTTTGTAGTTCAAGTGCAAGAAATAAAACAAATATTTTTTTAATAATGATTTATTTATACCCTAATTCTGCTTTAAGTTCTAACAAGGTAGTAAGGTAACACATACCGAGGCTGATAATAGTGTTTTCATTGAGAAAAATTTCCCATGCTTTTCATGTAGGAGCTATGTGTGTTATCAATCCAGAAATACCGGATCTATTTCCTACCTGTTCTTACGAGGAAAATTTTCTCATCCTGCCTACACAGTTGCGATATGTTTGACATCAATCGATATCATCCATCGATTCGCAAAACCAACAGAGTTTGGCACCCAAACTGCTATAAATCGTGCGAATCTGACAAATGGAGGAAGATTTTCAGTAGAAGCAGCTTTTAACGCGCGCTTGCCAATAAAAACTCTTTCTTGTATCAAACAGCGGTGTGTACATTCTCAGATGGATACCAGCGGATAGCATTTTCAAAGGAAACATGAAGTTCTTTGAGTATATTCATCATTTAGTAGATCTATGGGTTCCATTTTAACCTAATTCCTTAGCAGACTGGAGATTTTCTGCATGACTTGAGATCCCAAGAGGACAAGCAAAAGAAAGAACACAAACAAGATAAATTAGGAGATGCTGCACATTTCAACTCATCTTACTTATTGAAGCTGCAATTCCACTAAAGATAAAATACAAATAAAAATAATGCGTCGCTGGTATGACGTAAACACGAGACCATAATTGATAGGGCATCGTAAACAGACTATTGACAAAGGTCTGTTGCCATGGTAATTCCGACGTTCAACTATGCACTCTGTAAAAATGATATCGTGACACACAGGGTTGCTATGGTAACCGCATTTCTTCGGATGCGTTTAAAGTGATATGCGAGCAACCATCAAGAAATTATGTGGAGTGTTCAAGAAAATCACCGTATCGGATGGCAAAAAGGAGAAGCTTGGCCCTTCAATTTTTTTTATTTGTTCACTCTCCTTTCTTGAATCAAAGTGAATTGATTATGGTCCTTTAACAATCCGATGGACTGGCTGTAACATTGAAGACCCACATCCTAGTAACTCGTTTAAAATAACATTTTGGTGTATTTTTTTTTAAATGGCTTAGCTTCGTTTAATGCATGTACCACTGGCTATTTCTGTGCGCAATAAAGTTCTGTCTTTGCGAACTTATCAAAGCATCTAACGGGGAGCTCTTCTGATCGATTCCGATGGAACATGACTTGCTGTTTACAAAGTCCTTTCAGTTATACTTAACGTTCTTAGTGCTTATTGCGAAACATGATTTCAGCTTCTCGATTGATAAGGACATTTACAGTATTCAGAGCACTTTTCTGTACGAGTCATCGGTGAAGAAATCATTCAGAGTCCACAGAGAGAGCGATGTATGATTTCTTCCATGGGAAGAATTCATAGGATCCATAGTCCTATTGGCAATGATTAAAAATTATTGTTTCTTTCAAACAGGTTGTGTTCTACTACTATGAATGGAGAATTCATAGTTTATAAAATTATATATCAATGCTTCATTCGCAGTGGTGAATAGGTGTTTAGTTTAAAAGTTCTTAGCAGGTGGATAGTTGTATAGAAGTTGTTTTCGTCAAGGAACTAAGGCCATGAGGTTTGAATATATTGTACCTTCCTGTAAATATTTACATTATGTGTGTTCTCCGGCCGGTTTTCATCCAACAAGTCATGATTTGCTGGATGAAAAGTCCAAAATATCCAATGTTTTTTTTGTATTTTTCATCCAAAATAATTTTCGAAAAACATGTTTTGGATGAAATATTTTATTTCTCTCTCTCATTCTTCCTCTTCCTTTCACAGTCTGTTGTTGATCGCAACTGGAAGAAAAGAAAGGAAAAAAAAACATATATCCGAAGTTAATTATAACCGTAGTTTCTATTCTCTTGGAGATAGCACGTGTCTTTTAAAGAGCTGTCACCAAGCACCAATACACAAAGCCATTAAAAAAACATGAAACTGAAGTAAAAAAAAAAAGAAGAAATTCGATTAGGATCCCTTGGAGCGCAGGATGAATCAATTTAAACGTCCTCTGCAATCACTGTAACCATATTTTAGGCATGTTTGTTCATATATCCCACAGGCGAACTGTGTAAATTTGAACGCGGTGTTGCATTAGATCAGAAGCATCCCGTGAGAGTAATCTGAGATTAAATTAAGTCGTGTTTAGAATCCTGTACACTTCCATGGAAAATGCTTTCCAAAAACACTTTAATTTCGGTACAGAAAAAAAAACCCTTTTTTGTCTATTCTATCCTAAGATTACAAGCACTGGAAGCCATCCATAGAGCAAATTTAAATGCCCGTTGATCAAACTAAGAAAATTACAAAGGTTCTATAGAAATATCAGTATGTTCTTCATCTTCTGCTCATGATCATCTTTCCTTTTCTCTTTATCATTTTTTCTTACTCTTTTATCCAATTTTTGTCCGAACTTTTGTCCTATTCGCTGCTGTTTGTTTGTGAATAAAAGTGTAATACAAATTAAGATTAAGATTAAGAACGTTCGGACTTTTTAGATATCGTTCACAATCATTTTGAGAAACACTCTGACGCATTAAATTAACCTAACCTAAATCTAACTAATTAATTAACATTAGATGCTTCTGTTTACATTCATTTCTGGCTTAAAATCGTTCATATTGCCAGAATTTCCGTGGATCAGGTAGCCCATTGAAATATTTAACCGATTACTCACCAATTTCTGCAGTTATCGGAAGCACCCTGCAAGTGTAACATCGCGATGAATTTCCATTTATCGCCGTGAAATGGAAGCTAAGTTGGAAAACATTAATCACGCAGAAGCTCAAATTGCTGCTGTCTGCCAGACTTTGTCTTTCATTCGTGTGCAGGTAATTCTAATGGGTTTACGTGTATCTGCATTGACGTTCAGTTTCATTCTACGCCAGCGTATTATGTATCCAAACGAATGAATTATTCATGAACATAGCAGGAATGATATCGATCTACCGTGTATCCTGTTCACACAAAGAACACGGACACACAAATAGTCCATCGAATAGTTGAAACAAAGGCGAAGAATGTTATTCATAACACTTGGTGCAAGCAGTGGACGAACTGCCAGCTACGAACATCTTTCGAAATTTAAACAGGGGGGGGCATACATGTCATGTGGGTAGAATATTGGATTTACGCTTTCATTTTAAATGCATAATGGATGTTAATGGAGAGAGAGAGAGAGACTTTGTTAAATATTCGATTCACTTCTGCTGATATTTGCATATCAATTAAGATGGCATTACAGTTAAACCCAGCTATAACTTCATCTGTTAAAGTGAAAACTCGCTACAGAATCACGCACTCTTTGTTTGCGGCAAATTCTACGTAAGAAATACATTAGTTTACCTCAGTCACAACAACATACACTGGAAAGTCAAAAGCAAGAGCACTGTTGGGAATTATTCCCATTTGCAGTTCTGAATTTTTCTTCCAATCCAGTCCGAATACGTTCCTCAACTGATCCACAACTATTCACAGGTCAATTTCAAATTCACAAAATTAACTTTTCTTCTTGTTGTTCATCCATTCCTTCTATTCATTGGAGCAACCTCCTTCACACATATTTCCGAAAATTTCAAACTGTAAAAAGTCAGGTGTAGTGTCAACAAGTATTTTATGTCTTTTCAACCTTCAAGGATACTAGACTACAATAGGTTCTGGTACCTTTCATGTTTGGGGTTGCCATAAAAAAAAACTTTTCCATGAACTTTAGTTTTCATTTTCATTCTGTAATGGAAAAAATCTGAATTCTAAAAAAAAGAGAATTCGATTTCTCGACTTTGATACTCCACAGTCCATATCTTCGTGGAAGGTGCGTTTTAGGTTTTTCAATGTATAATTTTGGGGGAAAAGGTGGCCCTGGTATTTAAATATTCTAAAATATTCGAAATGTGTAAATACCTTAATTTCAAATGGCTGTGCTGCGAGTAATTTGGGTGTTCTTTCGAAGTGGTGGCAGCTCAGGGTAGACTTTTATCGATCTCAGCAGAAATCTTCAGATTGCAACAAACATAAAAATTGAGGATAAAGTTAAAGTAATTCAAGAAATAGACAAAGGAAGAAAAGAAGATTTCTTAAGCCCCACTTACTTTTTCTGATAGAACTCCAATTATCGGTTGATTCAACCACTGCTCATCTCAGTTGTGTTAATTTTTCGTTGTACGATTCCTTTCACTGCGAAGGTGGTTCTTGAACACATGTCCCTCTATTATTCCCTGTCAGATACTTAGTAATTTAGAATTTCTCGATCTTCTCTGGCTTAAAATCTCTCTCTACCCCATTTTGTTTGCGCCTCCATAGCCAGGTGGGCAGGAGCAGCAGTGCGTAGCCCACGCTTCTTGATTAGACCGGGGTTCAAGCCCGTGACCACCAAATACAGAGGATGCGGAAAGGTCAGGGAATGACCATCGCATATCCCCGGAGCAATATGGCCTTAGTTGCTAATGCGCCTGAAAACCAAATAACAACAACCCCCATTTTGTCTAATTCCTCTATCATTCTCCCAACTCCAGCAAACACTTGGAACTCTTTTACTTCGTTTCTTTCAAACTTACCTTTCTCCAGTCCAACTTTCCTAACACAGTGAAATAAATTTATTTGGTGATTTCATTCATCACAACTGGAGCTGGCTTCCGTTTTTTTAGCTACACGGACCAAGCTTGTTAAGATACTGAAGCTTTTGCAATTACTAGTGACCTTGAACAGATTGTTCATTTAACTACCAGAATACCAGACAATCATAACCACCCAGCAAACATGCTTGATCTTTTTCTCACGAACAACCCTTTCAAGTACACGGTCGAGGTGAGTGGTCCTCCAGGCACCTCAGGTCACAAATTCGTTATGATCTCTTCTGCATAGTGTGCATAGTATTAGGGTCAGGCTCCACCTGTGGTTACCCACATCTGCGCTATATGTTCGCTGTGAAGCAATACAGTACTACTGTAAATGCCAAAAAAGTGTTGTGTGTTGTATATGACATATTGCGTTAGGTTCTGTTGTGTGTCCTGGCATTTGGCTGCAGGGCCCCTAGTGGGACTCCACGTTGCCCGCACACACCACTAGGAGGTAGCCAGTCTGCCCATTATTCTCTGGCTTGTCTCCGCCAGGGTCGCCAGAGCTTCCTGGACGGAGACAAAAAAAAAAAAAAAGGTAGAGTCGGGGAAGTACAGAGTGTACGCAAGAAAGGAGGGTATAGCTAGAAATATGGAGGATGTAGGTGAAGGTATTCTCCAGGTTATCAATGGAGCAATAAGCGCCATCAGTTGAAAGGGGAACCCGGGAAGGACGATAAATAAGACAGCAAGAGAGCCGTGTGCAAGTTGCCACTGAGGAATGAGGTGGTCCATACGCCAGTTGATCCTATCCAGGTTAAGATCGGTTGGCCAGTTAAGTTACGATCAGATGTTTGGGTTGTTCCTATTTTGTGATCTCTTCTGCAATGGCGCCCTTTTCAACTTCGTGTTGTTGGCATTACAGGAATGCAAAATGGGATAATCAGCAAGATTTCTATTTTATTTTCATTGGCTGCATTACAGTTTTAAATCTTCTGATGTCAAAGTTCACTCAGATCGTGGCACTGAAATTATTCTTGTGGGGATAAAATTCTGTTGTCCACATTCCGCCTTAAAATCTCGTCCTTTATCGAAACATTGATTTTCCAATAAATGCGCTAACGTTTTTCGAGATAAGAATATTGCATATCGCAATTGGCTTGCATCCAAATCTACAGGTTCATTTTCTACCTACTTCAAACTCTCGACTAGTATAAAGGAGTTATTAACCTGTCCCAACTAGATTTTGAACAGGTTCAGAGTAGAAAACTTGGTTCTTGTCCAAATGGTAGTCGAGTATTCTGGTCTCTTGCCAAAGCTATTGGTCCCAACTTTTGCCCATCTCTACTCCCACTTCTGTTAAAACCCAATGATTCTATTGCCACCTCAGCCAAAGATAAAGCTGACCTGCTAGCATCCTACTTTTCTTCCAACTCGTGTATTGATGACATTGGTAAATCACTTCCTACCATTCTCAGTACACTCCATTCAATGTTTCCTGGGGTATTCCGTCAGAAGGATTTTGAACGATCTTGATGATAAGAAAGCTCGAGGGCTGATGGTATTTCTCCACTTGTTCTCTAGACCTCTGCTCCTGAACTTTCTCCTGTTCTGTGTCGCCTTTTTTCACTTTCTTATTCCAAAGGCGTTTTCCCTTCTGCTTGGAAATTTGCTCATATCCAGCTAATTCCTAACAAGGGCGACAAATCTCTCTTATCCAATTATTCTATTGCACTTCTGTTCTTTCTAAAGTACTGGACAAATTCATTAATCGCCAACTCATAAAATATCTAGAAACCATCCATCTGATCAATAAACGCCAGTATGGATTTTGTCGGTTAGATCCACTGGTAATATACTTACTCGTGTTAGCCCTCTATGGACAAATTTAATAGAAAAAAAAAGTTTGTTGAAAGTCAAGCAGTTACTCTTGACATTTCAGAAGCTTTCGATCGTGTTTGGCATAAAGGTGTTCTGATTAAGCTTTCATCTTATGGTTTACCGACGATTTTTTTGTAATTGGGTATCCAGTTTTTGCTCTGACCACTCGCTCTGTGCCTGTGATGGTAAATTTCTCTCTGTCTTCTAACTTCTCCAGTGATATGTGTGATCCCCAAGTTTCGCTTATTTTTCCCACTCTTTCCACCTTTAAATTCAGTTATCATTGAATTTTGACCACCTACATAATATCGTGTTGCGTCACCGTTCGTACGGACAGCAGCTGCTATTTCCCTAGGCATTGAGTCCATTAGGTGTCTGAAGACGTCCATAGATCTGCTGCATGCTGCCTGCAAGGTTTTCCCACAGTGTCGGAATAGATGACTTATCCATAGTATGAGGAAAGACTCCGATTAGGTGAGCTACAGAGCTTGGCAACCAGGCACCTCAGAGGTGGCCTGATTGAGAGTTGTGTGCCCATACGCCTCTCTTCCTGTTCGAAAACATCCCTCGGGTGTTTAAATGGATTTACTCCAGGTGAATTTCGAGGCCAATCAAGATGGGAGATATTTTCACATTCTCGAACCACTCTTGCACAGTGCGGGCGCAATGACATGCCACATTATTGTCTTGGAAGATACCGTTTCTATCCGGAAAAAAATACCACGTGGCGGGGTGCACATGGTCTCCTAAGGGCTGCTGATAGAAATCGCTAGTGAAAACGTGGACCACTTTGCAAGTGTCCTAGTCCTTGTCAGCAAAAGATGCCCCATATTAAGCAACCACCGCCACTTGTATGGACAGTGGCCACTATTAGTACGCCACTATCTCCCACAACTGGTATTATATCACTTTGACTTGCACCACCGGATGAAAATTACCACTGCTGTAACGTACGAAGCTGTTCGCTCTTTTTATACAGCGAGCTATGCGCATAGTCCATTACGGATGGGTGGTCACAATTCAGCGATCACCCACTATACGTTAATGATCTTCTCCCATTGACTGGAAATCTTATCCCTAATATGAGGAAAGACTCCGATTATGCGGGTTACAGAGCTTGGCAACCAGACACCTCAGAGGTGACCTGATTGAGATTTATGAGGCTTTGAGTCGAATTAGTAAAATGAATAAAAGTGGAATTCTCACTTTTATAAAGAATTCCAGGACTCGGGGCCATAAATTCAAATGACAGGGGTTGAGGTTTATATTAGATTGTAGGAAGTTTTCTTTTACCCAGCGAGTCGTTGATTGCTGGAACAAGTTACCCTCGCAGGTAGTTGGGGCTGACAGTTACCTGTATGAGGAGAGATGCATATAATTTGTATTTTCTCATCTACTTTTTTTTGCCAGTCCAGCAAAAGCCTAATACTATTACTATAGTTTTGGTGATCACTGCACATTGCATTCCACCGTCTAGTTTGAGAAACGGTGCCCTGCACAAGCAGTATGTTCTAGAATATCCACTACCAATACCTTAAATGCTGATTACCAAGTAATTCTCCAGCGGGCCAACAATACGTCAGTTAAATTAAATCCTTCTAAAACTCAGTCCTGTCTTATATCTCTCAGAAAGGATTCATCTGCTCCTACGTCGAATACTATTTCCTATGCTTATATTCAACAACACTCAAATTTCTAGACAGGATTGCATATCTCTATTAGGGATTACCCTGACTTCTAATCTCTCTTGGGATAAGCAAATCACAAATATTGCTTCCTCTGCATCTAAAAAACTGTATTTACTCTTTCTTACCATGGATTATTGTTCCCACATCTCTGGTGGAGCCCCTAAAACTTCTCTCAGGCTTCTGAACCCTATTCAATAGAGGATAGTTAGGTTAATTGATGTTTCATCTCTAACAGAGTCTTTCCACCTTCTGTCTCACAGACGTTCTGTTTCTGCTGCATGTCTTTTCTATAGATACCTCATGGGCACCGTTCTTCTGAATTGGCTTCTGTAATTTCCCCTCTCTCTTCCAAACCAGTTTGAACATGTGAGGCAACCAGTTAGCATCATTTTACTGTCCAACTTCAAACTCACTGAACCAACTTTTCTTCTTCCCCGTTTATCCTTGAACTTCCTTCATACGTGTTTCCTGAAAATTAGTCTTCATAAATTCAAGCCTAATATCAACAACAATCTTTTTTTTTCATCTTTTCAATCTTCAACCCAAGCACAATGCTAAATACTATCGGTTCTAATACCTTAAGTGTTTGAGGTTTTTATAAAAAAAAATCGTGGTTTCGTTTAATTGAACAATGCATAAAATTTGGGAAAACAGAAAAATAATCAATGTATTTCAGAACATTTCGTTTACATTTAAGCAATTATGGGCGCCTGAATAAATTAACCTTGGCAAAGTGATCTTGCAATACCCAAATGTAATCTGAAAACTGGGGAGGATGATTCCAGAAATATTACTGCACATATTGCACAGAACTATCCTCGATAACCATTTACATTCAGCTAAAAAAGGCTGACCTTTACAATTCATCAAAAATGCATTCAAGTGATAGCTGGACTCTGGATTCCTCAGTCGCTTTAAGCAAGGCTAGCAAGCAGCAATAGTTTTTCGTATGGTGGCGCTGAAGGTTGTTGCCTTCTTAAACGTGCCGTTTTAAAAGAATGCCGATTCTTTTATTTGCATAATTCCATTAAGGCAGAAATATCCGCAAACCCATCGTACCATTTTACCTCTGTGTGCCTTACATCGTAACTTAGCTACGGTTGTCATGGAAATTTATCCCCCTTTGTCTTTCTTTCTTGTTTTGTACTTGCCGAAGAAGAGAGAAATTGAAATGAATTTATGAAATATTAATGTGGGGTAGATTAACTCAATGGCTGTGTTGAATCGATAATCACCAGTCTTCAGGGATTGCTTTTTTCGATGTTTACTTCCAATTAGTTCTTTGCGCAACCTCTTTTCGGGTTATGTTCTTAATTAAATATTATAGAGTAGGCTTTGCAAACTTTTACCACCAAAAGACCATAGTAAGACAGATAAGATCTTGTGTCAATATACAAGACAGTCTTCGTACGCCAATGAGGAGTATACTGCGATGTCTTTTATTGCTAATATAATTTTAAATTAGTCAAAATGGTTTTGTCTTTTCGACATTCAGTATTCTGAACTATTAATTTCTGTATGTTGCTTTAGCCAACAATCTGGTTACATTGAAGTGCCATGCTTTTAAGTCAGCATTGGAAAAGAAAGCTGTAGTCATCCAGAATTAGTTTAACGTCTGGTTCGAAAAATATCATTTCGAAAAGTTGGTTGAGCCAAGTTAAAGAGCAGCAGTTGTTGGTTTCAGAAACTTTATTGGAAACTTTTTAGGGAATAAAAAGGATCTGGATTTCTAAACGACTCTTGGAAATACATTGAATAAATTTCAAGTTACAATATGAGCTTGAAGATTTACTTCTTTCATTCCTTTCTTGGACTACTTTTCCGGAAATCTTCTTAAGTGCCAAAGAATAAAAAGAAAGATTTCACCACGACTTCATGGCAATATAGAAGAGGTATTAAGGAGAGTGGAATGTCAAACGTTGGCCGATTGCTAGCTAACTAATCAAATACAGACGAAAAAGCGCAGATTTAATCACATATAACCTTTTATGACGACAATAATAACAAAAATATTAAAATATTTGAATTAATGATCAACCGCTTCCTTAAAAACAGAATTATCGTCAGGTTTACAAGCATTTTCTCTCACCACTCTTGGGGTTCACAAAACGTGATAGGATTTTTAAATTTTATCATTTCCTCGCACTTATCCATTCTTTTACTGCGCATGTGCCTTGCCGGTATAACATTTATTGAATATTTCATATGTACGAATAGCTGAGCGCATTTTTAAAATTAGTTTTCTCCGAAAGCTGAAAAATTCCTCCAAGGATTCTCAAGTATTGTCTCAAAGAAAGTAATAAAGAAGTGAGAGATGCCATCGTCTTATTTCTCAGCGCTCGCATTCCCGTGTCGTGACCGTAATTGCTTCACCCGTACAGAAAATATGGGCCATATTGTCATTTTTAGGGAACTCTATTTTAGCCTTAGAACTGTCTGGCTTTAAGGCACACTCGGTCGTGAATATTTAATAGCGAACGTGGCTTGCCTTCCCATTTTCCTCCTAAGTCTGTCGAAGACTTCAAAGCAACATAAGACTTTCAGGAAGAGTAAGAATACTTCTGGAATGCCAATGAAATGTCGCAAGTTTGAGAAAAGTCGGAAAGTTTTATCGTTATGTTTTTCCTCCCCTTTATAAAGTACATCCTTTTCGCAGAACACTGTGCACTACTACTAAAGAAGAAAGAGGGGGAAAAATGGTTTTAATCTTTGAAAGAAATTCTTCGTCTTTTGAAGGCATTCGCAATTCTCACATTCTTTCCGTTTTCTTTCTTTTTTTTTTTTTTTTTAGGTTTTATTTCTTTTCGAGAAATGTTTTCTTCAGAAAATATTGTGATCGACTGGAGTTGTGGATTGATCGGTGTAGAGAAGTTAAAGGAGGGTAGATGTTGTTCGTGGTGCTTTCAGAAGCTTATAGTGCAACTGGGATATGTTTTTCTTTATGTAATGTTCGTACAGGTTGTTGAGCAAAAATTTGCACTTCACGCTATGGGCACATTGTAAATAACACACTCCGAGTAAGACATTTCGAAAAGGTTGCTTTCATCTTCTATTTACCACCCCTTTTAATGGTACCAGTAGTTACTATAGCAACATTTGGTTTATACAAAGTGTATTTTAAGTCCTTTCACTTGTGTTTACGATAAGAAAGAGTCATTTGCATATCATAAAAACAAATCGTTTTGCCACCGTGTTAATGCCATTATACGAAATACTAGGGCTATTCAAAAGTTATGGTTAGGCTACGAATGAAAGGAAACAGGGCGGTTGTCACAACAGCAGTTTTGTGAGTGTGAAAGTTCATTCGCTGGGCGGGAAGAGACGTATTGGTACGTGCTGCAGGTGTTCTGACAAGATCAGAAATCCCACTACTATAAGACGCCACTCATCGACTGAATTCGTATTTAGATTCAGAGTATTTAAGTGAATCAGGATTTATTAACATCGAAAGATTGATCTAAGCAGATGAAATACATTTCAGTGATGGTATTTTTTATATATTCAATCAAGATTGAACCAAAGTGATTCCACAATTGTACAGCCAATCGGCTAGAGAGTGCACATGAAGGTATGTCAGGCTTAGTGTCGAAGTTTGCAGATGATACAAAGGTTGGCAGGGTTGTTGGCAGTGTGCTACTGCAACAGGATCTAGAAAATTTGGGAAGATGGGCTGAGAAGTGGCAACTTAAGGTTAACATTGACAAATGCAAAATACTGCATCTGGGTAGAAGTAATCCCAGAGGAACGTACCAACTGTGTTCTACTACATTTAGGGTGGCAGAAAATGAAAAAGATCTGCGAGTAATTGTGAAGTCAGATATGAAGTTTTCTGAGCAATGCAGACAGGCTGCAAGAGCAGGTCATGGGGTTTTGTCAATGATATACAGGAATTTTTCTAGCAGGGAAAAGGAGGTGATTGTCCCTCTGTATACGGCAATGGTCAGGCCACGCCTTGAGTACTGCGTACAGGTCTGGAGGCCTCATTTTAGGAAGGATGTAGATTTACTTGAGCGTGTACAGAGAAGGGAAACAAGATTGGTGAGGGGAATGAAGGGATCCTCTTACCAAGAGAGGCTTAAGTTCTGCAAATTGCAGCGGCTGGAGACAAGGCACCTGTGAGGTGATCTGATTGAGGTGTATAAGGCCTTGAATGGGTTGAGCACACTGAATTCTAATGGGATTCTTCCACTTGTTCAGATTACAACCTAAGGGGGCATAAATTCAAATTGAGGAAAGATAGATGTAGAATAGATGTGTGGAAATTTGCGTTTAGCCAGAGGGTGGTTAATTGCTGAAACAAACTTCCATTTGTCGTTGTGGAAGTTCATAGGTTAAATAAAACATTCTAATAATAATTACAGTATTTAGTAGTCAAGTTGGCTTGAACCATGACTACACAAAATACGGACAAATTAAGAAATACTGACCCTTTTTTTTCTACTTCATGTAAATTCAATTGGATTTTACATTTCATAATTGTCCACACATCATTCCTACAAATTTACAGGATAATGCAGCGACAGGCTACCATAAGTCCTGTATGACAGCTACACAAAAAAGCACTTGGTCGGAATGGTAACACTTGTAGCGACACAGATCACTCCAGCTTTTTCAATAACTCATATAGGAATGGTCAGGTACCAAGTGTAGGTCAGGAACAACAGTGATAGGGCCGAAACAGTCCCATATGCCACTATAGCAGTGCAAATACTACTCTTGAGTCAGAAGGACAAGACGTGTTGACTTGTTAGATTTCCAGTTCAAGGAAAGTGTCGATAAGGGATCCTCTCTCGATATGACTTGTTGCTACAAAGAATTTCAGCATCAATTTCTGAGGAATTAAATATTGCGATGGAGTTGAATGGAAACATCTTTTGAAACGATGGAAGTTGCTTTCCAGAGGAAACTTATTCCCATTATGTCTACCTCCTTGGCGTGGGAAGGCAACGAGTCGAAATGTATCTGGGGAGTTAATGACAGTAGCTTTGACGAAATGTGTACCTTATATACGCACCATTGCAGACGGACACGAAGAATTTGGTATCAGATCAGATTACACATTAAGACTGAAAAGTGGAAAAACAAATCATACAGATATACGAGGTTCCATAACCACGTCTTTGCAGTTTCTGCTGAAGAACGCGGCACTAAAAACCAGGACGGAACTGTCTGATCCAACTTTCAATTTATATAACAACATGAAGCCCTAAGAATTGTGGTTTGGCAGACATCATGCTTCAGAACATTCTGGATTTAATTTAATGTATAATACATTATTGTACAGGTGTATGTACATTGAACATTACTGTACAACTCCAGGTTGTACATCAATCCGGTATTGTGGAGGAACTTCATCGCGACTTGTCACGGTATTGCACTATGTACTTTAAATAAAATGCACTACTCCAAGGATGAGTATATTAATATTTATTTAAAATGTATACCACTTCATATGCTGCAGTTTCGGCACTTTTGAGACCTCATCGGTGGGGAAGTATCAAAGAAAAAGAGCTAGGTAAAATAGCTCTTTTTCTTTAGGAAGAATACAATGACCTCATCTTAATCAGCAATTACAGTTTATTTTGTTTTCATTTGTCAATTTCTTGGTGTACACATCTATTTTATTTTTTGCTTTGATGCTCGAATTTTCAAAGCACAGCAAGACAACAGGAATCTGAAATGTCATTTGTGGTTCGATGAAGTGGGAAAAAAATTCCTCATCGCCCCCGGGTGGGTTTGAACCACCAACCTTTCGGTTAACAGCCGAACGCGCTAGCCTATTGCGCCACGGAGGCCTTCTTCTTGCTGATCATTTTAAATTTATCATTTATTCTCAAAAGGATGTCAGTAATATTTGAAACTGAAATAGAAAATGAGCAGTGGAATTCACTAAATGGAAACAGAGGCATTTTAACAGTTTTATTTATTCATTTTAATTTTTTTAAAACACACATAAGCACGATCGCAGGGTATAAATACTCTGTATAAGGTACAAATATTTAAGATTATGTGAATTAAAACAAAATGAACGAAAATCTGAACTGATTTTATTCTGACAATAGCGTAAAGGAGGGAACAGACTGGATGTAGTTCCCTAACCAACGTAAGTAGAAATCTTTAGAGAAAGCTTTGTTGTACCAAATATTATTCCCAAAACTACTTTTCTCCTAAAAACCAACATAATAAGGAAAGCACCACGATGTGTACATAAATAAACACCGTAGTACTTTCCTTATTAAATTTGTCTTTTAATCAGTCATTACTGAGATTTTGCACATTGCCCAATACGCGAGTGGGCACACTGTGGAGTGGACTCTTCAGTTCAAACAGCCACATTTGGGATATTAATTAATTGGCTACTAACCAAGTTTGCGTCGCCTCCAACTGTATGAAAGCTTTCGAAGTGTCCGCTAATTAGTGTCGTGAGGTTTCCATGGAGAGAAGGTGCCTTTCCACTTGATAATTAGAATTGCTTCGTGTTATTGAATTTTAGCCCTGCAGCGATAATACTTTCGAGTATATCCAGGTACACAAATGATTAAGCTTTTTACGTGCCTCTAAATTATTTTTGAAGATATCGCGAGCTTTTTCTTTTCGAGTATGTACGCGTGCTGGCAGTATTCCATAATTTTGATGGTTTCAGTTAATGGGAAATATTTCATTATAGCGTTCCTGTTGTTGTTGTAGGGTTTTAGGTGCACCATCAACTTAGGCCATATTGCGCCGTATATAATATGTCCGTAAATTTCGTGTGTTCTGTGGTCGATCTGCTATTTGCTGGACCAAAAAACCGAGTTTTCGGGAGAAAAAAAAAGCCATGCTACCTTTCCTGAGACCGACTAACACAGCCACATTGCGAAAAAGGCCAATAAAAATTCCTCTCGTCATTGACGGATTCGAACTCAACTGTGCTACACACGAAGGCTCGCCATACAACCTGATGGTGTTAAAACAATAATACTTAATCCAATCCAGGATTATGGATTAAGTATTACCTTTTTAATATCTGGATTAAGTATCTAGTTTGATATCAAATTCAAAAACTTAAGCCCAAATACGACACAAAAAAAAGTGTAGACATCAAACAACTCAAATCTAATTTTGATCCGAAGAGAAAGGGGAAGATACCCTTGTTTTTTGAAATTATCAAAAGATATTCAGGCACTATCACGTTCAGAAAAAGAATTTTCTATAACAAATGAACAGATGTTCCACGATGGAGCGAAACTGCCATTGGGCACACCTTTGGCTCCAATGACCGTATTGGTACATTATGGAACGCTTTCCATGTTCCTTGTAGCAGCCAGCAGGAATTGTGTCCATTCCTCCTGAACAGCAATCATCAGTTGAGTTGTAGAGGGGAGGGAGTATACTGGACATTCCCTAATTCGATGTTTCATCGGATTCTGGCCTGGACTGTGTGCAAGCCATGCTGGAACCCGGTGGGCTCATTTCCATAGAAGTTGCCAAAGGATTTTTTTTTTTTTCAAGGTAATTCTTTTCTTTGTTTCCCATCCGAGACGGGATTCGAACTCAGGCCTTTTCCACCCCGTGTGGGGAAGACGGCGATTATACCGACTGTGCTACCCATGACAGCTTGAGCTGTTCACCCACATATTTCGACGCCAAAATAGTATGTAATAATGGTTTAATACTTGGCTGCAGTAAGGTTTCACTCGTCTGTTAGTGCAATAATTTCATTGGTCCATAAAGGAAAATGTTTTGTACTTATTCTTGGACTCCCAACAATAAGTAATATTTTTATTTTTTACACGAAGGCGAACAAAAATAAGAACACAGCAACGTTTCGACCATGGAATAACCAGAATTCCTTTTCAATAAAGAAATATTTGCAAATATCTATCCTAGTATAGAATTTTTCTGTCTTTCAGGCTCCTTAAATTTTATTTTTCTATCTAAACAATGGCCGATAGAAGTAAGGAAATCCTTTTATTCACTATATCTGGCAATACTGTGCTCCAACAAATGGATTTTTCTATTCAGGTATTATATTTACGATGGTGCATTTATCATCCATTATATTCTGAAGGGTATTGATTTTTTCTTCCTCCAAAGACGTCACTCTCCTACAGTAATCTTTCCTTGGGTTTCAAAAAAAGGGAAACAAAAGACATATCGAAATGATATCGTCTTTAAATGTATCGTCTGCTCTTCAACGACGAACAAGTTATAAATAAGATTTTGGAACTAATAATCTTTTGGCAACTGCTGCCGTTTATTTAAAAGTGCTTTTTTTTCTGAATGGATGAAAAACTGCTTTCAATTATTTAATAGCGTGAATATTCAACACAATTAAACAGATATAGAATGTACTCTGTGATTTCTCAAATTGCAGACGATAGGAGCATTGATTAATGTTCTTTAAAAGTTTCTTCAAACATGTATTCGTAGCTCCACCTGCTGGCAATATGCGCAGTTACTTATATCAATGGAATAATTAAAATTTGGCGAATATTTGCCTCATTTTATGATCAAATAACTGTAATTTGTATGTGTGTGTGTGATGTTCTTTTTGCTTTCGACTATTCAAGGAAAATCATATATTTTTTACAAAATAAAGATCACTAGAATATGGCATAAGGTAATGGCTACTTATTAAAATTACGAATTAATGCAATCTATTAAAGCATGGTCACAGGAAACAGATATCTACTTCCTTTCCACAGTGAAATTTTATTTTGGTAATACCGTTTATATATGCAGCAGAACTCAAGATGTATCCAACCCTGAAAAGTGTCAGTCATAAATGATTCCATAGAATCCAAGTCACGATCGAAGACCATAGCGGTTATTCATCTTGACTGGATAAGAGGATTTTGTTGAGTCATCTCATTTTTCTTTAACAGGAGAAAAAATCTTTGAAGAAACTTACGTAACACGAAACACTTATAAAAATGTTTCAAGTCTCTTACCAGTCATGATGTTCTTGCCATTTTTATGACACTGTAGTTGTATCGGCGACTTTACATCCATTTAGGATTAGTCTTCCCTCGTGGGTAGCACCGTTGACATAATCACCGTCCTCCCCAAACAGAGTGAAAAAAACCTGAGTTCGAATCCCGTCATTGACGCGAGGAATTTTTATGGGTCTTTTTCACAACGTGGCTGAGTTAGTCTCAGGCGAGGTTAGCCTGGATTTTTCTTTCAGCAAACAGAAATCGACCACAGAACCAACCAATTTACAGACACGTTATATATGGCCTAAGTCACCGATGCGCCTAAATGCCTACAACAAACCATAGGATTACCCTCCATCCTGGAAAATTTAAGAATTCAACTTAATCCTGGAAATTCATAAAAATTCGAAACACAATTTCATAAATTTAAAAACAAATTCTTCCATGTATTTGCCGAATCTTTTTCTTGAGTTGTATAAATCTTTGTATGAGTACAATAACTTTCCAGACTATCTGGGCAAAACAGAAATGGCTGTTTCGTTGTAATGAAATCCAAATAAAGCCGGATCTATGACTCCTGTAATATACAGAGGATATTCGGTTGGACAGTTAGGGTAGCAGCTGTTCCTAATGTGCAATAAATTACAACCGTCGTGATAAACATTGTGGTCCAGTACGGCGTGTTTGATCAATTACCTTTTCTCAAAATGGTTTCTGCTACAAACATTTGCTTTTCTCGATACCACACAACTGCCTCTATTAGAGAAGCAGCAGTCTTCAATTATAGCCCGGAATGCCCCACTGACAACGTTAGGCGATTTCAGTGATTTAGAGGTCTCCTTTTGGTATTGTACACGCATTCTATTGGCGGATCGCTTGAGGACGTAAATTTATGGTATACACGAGCTAGTGTTAGTCACCGTTCGGTTGTTTCATTAGAGATTAAATTTCAGGAATTTTATAAGCATTGTATAGGTGTCAGTTTTGTTGAAATATGTAGAATACAAGGAACATTTATCTCCCTTTATTTATGCTGTAGACAGAAAAAAGGTAAAAGGCTTTTCATGGTCTTAACTCTTCTACTTGGCGCACTTTTATTTCAACGAGTTTCCCTAATATTAAAGAACTGGTAGAGTAATACTGTTAGGAAGCCTCTACCCATTCAACCATAGATGTAACAGTTGTTTCAAAATTGCCTCCTCCACTTACCAGTACACTTATCTCCCTCCCAACTCTCAAATGAATTCTACTAACTTTCTTGCAATGTTTTCACTGCCACCTCGAAAGCGTGCAAGTTTCTTTCCCCTGGGTCTTTCTCTTAGAAGAACGGTTACAAATCAAGATGTAGACTGTCTGGATAAAATGGAGGCTGGATAAAATTGTTTCGCTTCAGTAAACATGTACTGAGAACAGCCATTGTGAACTCTTGTAGGGATACGAATAATCCACGTGTCTTTAAGTGGAGGGAAATTAAAAGAAAAAGCGTCCTAGAGCACATGTTTGTAAATATCTAAAATGCATCAAAGTTATTCGATAGATTGATGTATTGGACATTTGATTTCAAATGGGCACTTGCTTTTGTTTCGTATTATACTGCACTTTATCTTACAAGTTGTGATAAGGATACTAGACTTCTCATCTGTACTGACCATTGTCTTGAACTTTACGAAATTCTGTGCGGACATGATACCAAGCACATATAAAATACCATCACTCCTTCTTTATAAGTTAGAATAACCGATCAATCAATCGATCGACCGATTTATTGATTGTAAATGGTTTTAGACGCATCCGCGACCTACACCATATTGCGCCTTATATATTATGTCTGTAAATTGCTGGTTGCTGGTCGGAAAACTCGAGTTTCCATTAGAAAAAAACCAAGCTACCATCGCCTGAGGCTGATAAACTCAACCACGTTGTAAAATGCTGTTTGTCTGTTAGTTTTAGCAAACTAAACAAACTGTTTGTTTGTTTGTTAGTTTTATTAGTTACATTCTGCAACATTTTGGTAGAGTAGTACATACGCTGCTCTAACGTTATTATCCGGACATCCTGCCGTTGACAGCTGGCCACATTCTATGGAGTTAACAGACTTCCAACGCGGAATGATAATAGTGTGTCACATAAGCAATTAGTCTGTACTTGATATTTTAGCACTGATGATCCCTAGATCAAAGATTGGTGATGCGATATGAATGGAAGCCGACTAGTGCTGAAACCGTCACGAAACGACCAGAAAAAACTTGGAAGGTAAGGGAACTTTACAGGAGAGCTCGTCAAATCGCAGATCGATGTTGTCGCTGCACATACAGGCCCTCAGTGAAAAGATTGGGACATATTCACACCAGTACAGTGAGCAGGACGCTGCATGATATGGGTATCTGGATATGGTTAGGATTTCCACATTCGTGCAGCTGTCCACAAGCCACTGATCACCAGGCCTAATGCTACAGGCCGTCTAGCTTGGTATAAGGCCTGCCACTCTTGGACCCTAGACCAATGGAAAGAGTGGCCAGTCACGTTACTTGGTCTTCTAGCCTTACGGTTGTCTTCTTGTGGCGGATGTCCGGAGAAAGCTCTCTGCCGGACTGTATAGTCTCGACAATGAAATTTGGCAGAGGTTTGGCCTGAGACCATTGGTTGCTTTGGACAAAACCATGAATGTTGAAGTCTGTCTATACGTCCTGGACATCAATACATTACCTATGCATTGTATCAATATGTCAGGGAAGGGGCATACCTGTATAAGAAGAGCGATGCTCCACGTCATATGCTCTCCTTGTGATGGTTTGAGGACATGAATGTCGAAAAGTTGGACTGGCCAGTCCAGAGCCTTGACCTCAATTTTAGAGACTTCTTTGGGATGAACTGAATCGTCCGGTGCGTGCGAAGAGAGCCTATACAAAAAATAAAGCTGAACTGTCGCCATTTTGAAGGCCAAATTCCGGAAAATGTTGGAGGACATTTAAAAAATCTGGTGAAGAGTGTTCCCGCGGAGATTAAAGGCTATTATAAAGCCTAAAGGTTTCAACACAAGTTATTAGTTTTCCTGTAAATAAAGGTGATTTGCAGATATGAAAAAAAAATATATTTTTTTCTTTGTCCACCGCTGTACTTAGATTAGACCAGTTTTGTTTTGGTTGGAAAACAATAAACGTAGATACAATTCTTTCCGCTATAAATAATCTGGAGTTATTACATGTTTGACAATGGGCATTCTTTTGTGAAAAGCTACAATTTAGGTAATTCTACTCAGTGTTTTTTTATATTTATTTAAATTAATCCCTGTACAGCAGTAATGCCTGGAAGGTGATCAGTAACCTCGAACCACAAGAAAATTATCAAATTATTGGAACTGTGAATCTCTCTCCCTACTCACGAACAAGGAAGTGTCACGTCTGACCGAAAGAATTAATTAATTTCCCTGCCATTGAAGCCATCATTTCATTTGCAACGAAATTAAAACAATTGATTTCATTTGACGTATTAAACATGAAAAATGGCCGACAAGTTTCACGCTAGTTAAGCAAATGAATTTTCTGCGTGATCTCTATCACGCTAAAATGAAAATGTCCGAATTAAAACGGAGCACGAACTGCTCGTAAATGAAATTCTAAGAAAAGTTTCTCGCACAAATTTAAAATTGCTTTATTTATCTCTCTTCTAGGCTGCGGTTTTTTAATGAACAAAGTCGGGCTTCCCAAAGGCAGACGATTTTCGCTTACTTTACTTCAAAGACAAGGGCTTTGACAACCCCATAATGACATTTATGGTAAGGAAGCACGACGCAAGAGGGAGAGACATCCTGTTTCCACCGCTTCATCGATTCTCTGTCGCTACCAATTTGGTGGTGTGGTTATTGGATTTTGTGGTTGTTGGGCAAGTGGCCCGCCTCTCTCGCCCGCTTGTAATTGACGTTCGCGTTCAGTTTTCGAAACTGTAAATTAGCGAAATGATTCCTGAATAGGATGCAAGATTAGATTTTGTTGGAGTGCAGTAGAGGCGCTGAAGATTGTTTCGAAGAACGGGACACAGCAGTGCCGCTTTATTACAGAAAGCTCGCTTTTCGAGAGAGAGAGTTTCCTACAGTTATTAAATTCTCATCGCAGAGGCGCGAATTATCATCACAAAGCTAAATACATTAAATGCCACAATGTTCCAACAGAGGAACGTTCGTAGTTTATTCAGAGCTCAATTAATAGCATCCATTAACCTTCTTCGAGCCTTTATGTCATCGGTAAAAGAAAGGTCACGAAAGAACATGGCAAGTTACAAATGGTAAGGCGTACCAGTGCAACTTCAAAACCATTCATTGCATAAACACGGGCGTAGACTATTTGTTATTATGATCAGCCCCTCTCGCTACATTTTTATTCTGGTCAAATTGTTCTGTGGTCTTTTTGCCTGTTTTACTGGATGAAAAACCCAATTTTCCTGCAGAAAAAGCCTTGCTATCCACTCTTGAGAGCGACTAACTCAGCTATGTAGTGAAAATAGACTACAAAACTTCCTCGCGTCATTGAAGGGATTAACCTGGGTCTTTTTCAACCGGTGCGGGAAGGACGGCGATTATAACCTCAGTGACATGCACAGACTTTGTTCGGGAAAGGTATTTTGATTTACGTTGGGCAATTAGCGATTCATTTTGAGGATTATGAATCATTCATCAATTTGTGTCGCTGATAAATCTTTAAACGGCCCAAACAGACAGGATGCATAGTGGGAGATGATCTCAATTATTCCTGTTTTGGTCTTGTCCTGAGTCAACTCTTGTTGCGCTCTCGTGGGTAGCACAGTTGGTATAATCCCCGTCCTCCCGACACCGGGTGAAAAAGACCCGGGTTCGAGTACCGTCGATGACAGGAGAAATTTTTATGGGCCTTTTTCACAACGTGGCTCAGCTAGTCGGTCTCAAACAAGAGTAGCATGGTTTTTTTCTCTAATGCGTTAATATCAGGCCTTTTCAAGTCAAAAAATAAATTAACTTTTGATACCTCGGCACTACCACACATATTTAAAATCTTTATTGTTTCTTACAGAGGTCAGTGGAGTTTACAACAATCATTTTTACAACGAATAGAATCGTGAACCGAGTGAATTGCACATTTAGCAGCCACACCAGTTCCAACCACTGTCAACTCAAACAGTTTTATGTGTGTATTAAGCGCCAAAACAACTGAAGTTACGAGGCGTCAGTACTTTGTGCTTGTAATTGCGTGTATTCTTCGGTCAGTTTGTCTGTTGGATGAAAAACTCAAGTTTCTCGGAGGAAAATTAGCCAGGTTGTGAAAACTCCGATAAAAGTTCCTCTGTCAAGGACTGGATTATAAACTAGGGTTGTTTCATCGAATCGCTGTTAGCGGAGTTATTATTTCCACCGTGCTACCCTTAGGGACCAAGCGTGCGCTATTGCATTTCCCCCACTGCCCACTACAACAAGCCATTAAGTTTTTCGACTAGTGATAAAAATTGTATAAAGTGACTTCCAGTTGCTGTGAATGAGGAACTAGCTAACTTTTTCTCGAAACTGAGGCGTTCACTAGGTGCATTCCTTTGACCAAAACAAGTTTTGAACTTGTGAGTAGTACTCCTGAAAAGAGCCGTTAAGTAGGGCGAGAAAAGGGGCTTTGCTTTTCGAGGTACATCAAAACCAAGAGCGCAAAAACCTAGGATTTAAAAATAAGATATTGTACATAGTTACTCTTTTAACTTTGAGTTAGCCACTCTCAAGTGGGAGTGCAGAATTTCCCTCTCTCATCAGTTGTTCCCCGGTTTATTCCTTTAAAAAAACATGCAAACCAGCTTTGAACACTCATGGTCACAAACACATAATCGCAGCAAGCAATGGAAATCCACAGCATATTAGTCTATATAAATCCCTACAGTTAAGGACTATTTTCGCCTTCATATACTGGCACTTCATGGCCTTAATTTCCTAGACCCTAGTTCTATAACAAATAATCAAAATGATGTTAATACATGCATTATTAATGGAGGGAACGTCGGTATTGTAAGCGAAGCAAAGGTCTGTAATGGTCACATAGGAGATCGCAATTGCATCCAAACTTTCTGGGATAGATCTAAAATTAAAATTTGGAATTTTAATTTTTACTAACATACCTCAGATTGCAGTCCAAAGTTCGGTTGACAGATTTACAATTCTTGTGTGCCAGGTGTACTGGAAGTTTCTTCACAGTCCAGTGTGTCTGCTAATAAAGATCTCTTCAGGCACTGGAGTGTACAGTGAAAGCCCAAGATGGTAATAGCGGGAGTCATTTCGCAGTAACTGTGAGGGTGCAATCGAGATGTGTCATTAAATCTGCTGTCTAATTATTCCATCGCATACCGAACAGTCACTTTACAACCTCGTGTTGAAAACAGTCCCTTGGAAACGTTGATAGTATCGATCGTGGTGTGGGGATTAACCAGTGCAGCTCAGCTACTGACGTGCGTGTCTTCACATAACATTTTGCCTTCGTAACGCTCCAGGATGCAAGTTGACTCTCTAACAGAACCGTGGATTGGCGTTGTCAGCAATGGCTTTAATTATCTATTCAGATTCTTATGACAGGCAAAAAAAAAAAAAAAAAGAGATCGAAAAAGACGAGAGAGGATGTAAATTTGCTACGTGCATTGTCTTGTCAAAAGTATGAGGACACCGTAATTTTTTTCCAGTAAGAACCTCGGCATTTGGGGAACCGAACACAAAATAATCTTATCTAATTCATTACAAAAGTTCATATTTCTGTTAAATCCTGAAAATTCAGCTGGTTGAGGCCCTTCGAAATAAGTGTTCGATGCCACATGGGACATGAATATCTGTATAGCTGTCAATTTAAAAGGTGTTAGATTAGGCGTGTGTTAAGTACCAAAGGCTTTGAGGCTGCAGTATTTGTGTCTATAATTGTGTGTATCCTTCGGTCGGATTGTCGAACGAAAAAACCGAATTTCAGGAGAAAAATCGTGTAACCCTCTGTGACCGTCTAAATGAGCCAAGCCACGTTGTGAATAAAAAAAATCTGGCGTCATCGATGGGATTCTAACTCAGTTTTTCTCACCTGAAGCGGTAATTATGTCCACCGTACTACCCGCAAGGTGGACGTAATATATGGAAGAAAGTTGTCCCAAAGAACAGAAGTATAGGGAATAAATGAATAAGATGAAAAGTTCGTTATATATGTACTGTGAATAAATGCTCAATAGTTGACGCTCTTGTTCAGTGGGATTCGGAAGAAAATGGTTGAATTACAGATGCCAACATCAGAAGAAGAACAGCGATCATTGCTCGTGAATATCTGTAAAAAGGTTATATAAGAGGAAACTGGACGTATATGTTATAGGGATTATAGAGAGTGCGTAAGAAAGGAATCATTAATTTCCCAACTGCTCTGAGGGAACGGTATTCCATGGTAGGGGATTTGCAATTTGTATACTGGCAGTGGATAATTTGAGTAGTTGTGATGGACTGTACACAGAAAGATTTGTCAAATTGGAATATAGCGCACTTTCATCAGCAACGTTACGGTAGAATTCCCAGTCAACGCTGGAGTTCCAGATGATGGTCATTGATGCGGAAAAGAGAGAGGAGTTAAAATAAGAGGTACTCCAGAAGTGGTTGAGAAGTTAGACTACGCAAAGCTTTATACCATCACAAGTAAGAAACAACAGAGTAAGGAAACTATGGACCCATTGATAAAAGTCATAGGCACACCCATAAATGGGAGTTTGCCTAGTTAGTCTTCTTGCCAAACCCGCTTGAAATCTTTTAAATCCAACAACGTGAGATTATTCAAACTTTACCACAAAATTTGTCCACAGTGAATTACGTAAGTCAAGACATTTCCTTCGGTTCGATACTGATGGAACATCCATTAACGATCGTTAATCACATTAAAGTCTTTCGAAATAGTGTACGAACTGGCTGTTACCCGATTTCCCCCTACTTGGTATATTTTTGCCACAAATGTATCAAGGACGAATAGGACAATAATTAGATGCCATTGATTTGTTTCCATTCTTAGTAATTCACTGGGTGTGGAAAATATTCGTGCAGAAGGGAAACGCCAGAGAAATAGGAGCGCATATGGAAGAAACAATATAAGAGTTAACTCGGGAGCACGTTTTAAGAATAAGTTAAGAAATAATCATTAGCATCCAGGGATCGCTAGCATTAAAGGTTTTACGTGATTATTCTAATATTTTTCTCTTGAAAAATATTAGAATAATCGTTTTAAGAATAAGTTAAGAAATAATCATTAGCATCCAGGGATCGCTAGCATTAAAGGTTTTACGTGATTATTCTAATATTTTTCTCTTGAAAAACTAAGAAAGGGATTGAGAGAGGTGAGTTTCGGTATGACAGAAGCAGATTCGCCAAGATTAACAATGCACGAATTAGAGATAAAGTAAGAAGGTAAATAGGCCATCTTTATTGTTAGATGAAGGTCATGGCTCAACAGACATGGTCACTATGATGAATAGTATTTCATAGGTCATTCTAAGAGCTGTGAGAATAAATTGCCATTTCTTTGTGCCAAGGATCGTAGCAAGTACTAGCACAACCTTCGACATAGGTATAGAACGATGAACTCTTAATACGAACTAAAAGAGTCCATCTTATATACACCGGTGTGCAAAACTTAAGGACCAGTCAGGTTTTCACCTGTAGCTTCTCATAGGAGTGCCCTGGATATGGGAAAAGCATAACAAAGGAACCTTGTGAGGTACAGAAATGATGAAGGAAACAACAACGGCACAGAGGGATTTTATTCAAAATTGGCAACATAGCACTGGCTGCCATGATACAGAGCATCACAGCCAAAGATGGAACAAAGAAAAGAGATGGTCCTCAGTAGGAGATATGGCCACCCCTAATGTCGATGCAAGTTTTGCACAGCAGCCTGTCCATACTTAGAACAATGTTGTTGATAAGTTCTTGCGGTAACATCGTCCATTCCTCTGTCAGCGCCATCTTCAGCTGGTGAACATTTTCTGGTGGGTGTGGACGTGCCGCTAGGCGTCTCCCCAGAGCGTCCCATATGTGTTCGATAGGATTTAGATCGGCGGGAACGGGCAGGCCAATCCATACGAACAATGTCCTCACTTTTCAAAAGCATATCAACAGCTGCAGTGCGATGGGGTGTGGCGTTATCATCCATAAACACGAACTCGGGGCCAATGGCACCTCGGAACAGACGCACATGGGGAAGGATTACCTCAGTATAGTAGCGTGCACCGGTTAGAGCACCGCCTTCCAGTATCTGGAGTTGTGTACGTCCATCCTCAGACGAGAACACCTCGACCGCCATATCGATCCCTTTCAGTGATGTTTGTGGTGTGATACCATGTGCCAACCTCTCGCCAGATTAGCTGCCGGCCAGAATTGCTGCTGAGACAATCTACTCTCATTAGTAAAGAGTACCTTACCCCATTGCGGTGCTGTCCAGTCCTTGTGTTCGATGCGCCGCTGTAAACGGTGTCTCCGATGGACAGGTGTTAAAGGAACACAGCGTACTGGCCGTCGGGAAAATAATCAACCTTTGTGGAGGCTCCTGGCCATAGTAAACCGCGATATCCGACGTCCTGTGCAGCTGGTTTGCAATGGATCCCGGTGTATGGTATCGATCCCTCTTGGCCTGTATACAGCGGACGTTGGGCGTTGTTTTTCGTGGAAGACCACCACTGGTCCTTCGAACAGCTGTGCCCGTCGTTCTGATGGTCTACCTTGCACGTGAGATGATGCTATGGGCGATACCGAACTCTGCAGCCACACTCCTCGCACTTCGAGCTTCCCAATTATTCGAGCCCGGGTAAAGTCATCCAGATGTTGTCTACTGGCCATTTCGTTGTCTGTAGCACTGTATGAAACCAGTCGAACGTCTGTAACAATCTTGCTCACCATTCGGTAATTTTCACATAACTGCTGAACTGCTGCTTTTATCTTTTATGTGAGCCCTCTCATCACGATTCAAATTTTTGCATGTGCATCAGCTTTCTACTGAACGGCCACAGTTATGCAAATCGCCACAGGCTGTTTTGTTTGATTGTGTGGTTGTGGCCTTTAAAAATAGTGCTGGTCCTTAAGTTTTGCACACCAGTGTACTATCCAATCATATTTGGCTTTAATTAGAGTAGCTGTAAAATTGGAAAGTTGGTTTTATATGAATTTAACGTTAACAAGCAAAGTGTTTTCAGCATTTTAACCTCATCACATGACCCGCTCGAGTTTTCTGTGTAATGGCCGTTTCGGAAGACCGTTTTTGGGTGCTCCCTCTCACCCTTCTTAAGCTGGCGACTAACATTTGGCAATAATTCCTAGATCGTTTTTACATTTATCGAAACCCGAAGATGCAGTAGAACTATTAGGGACGTACGCCTGGAGATTTATAATTAAATATAAAAAGATTCGAACCAATAAATCAAATTTTCCACCAATAAATTCCACCAATAAATCAAAGTTCTTTACAGGAAAAAAGTAGATATTATAGTCACTAAAGAAGAACGGAAAAAATGAATAAACTGTAAATGATGAAAAATAGAAAAAATTTAAAGGAAATTTTAAATGTCTTCCAGTCCCGTCTTGAGAAAAGGTACTTTTGTGATTTTTCATCCCGTGACGAGTTAGTTGGTTTGGCAAAAAAAAAAAAAAAAAAACAAATTATGATATTAGGGTCCCCCGTAAATGATTACATCTACTCACATACTGTGTTTATTTTGTCTGTAAATTGCGTGTGTCCTCTTGTTGATTTGCCTGTTTGCTGGACGAAAAAACCCCAGTTTCTGGGGGAAAAAACCTTGCTATCTACGCCTGAGACTGGTCTTGGGCAAGGGCAGTATGCTTTTGGAACAAAGTTTTTTCCAGAAAAACAAGCAAAGTGATCATAGAATTACGTAATACACTGACACGTCATCGCCCACGTTGAATTGCCACATGAACAACAAATATACATATACGATACTGTTTTTCCGAGGTATTTTGATAGCTAAACATCACGTGGTACGTTAAACCATAAAATTAGACGATTAACAAAACAGGCAATTTCTTTCGATATGTATTTTGACTACTAAGGAATTAAGAAAGTGGCTTTGAATTTTGCATACAGCTAAGTTAATAGATCTTCTTAAGATTTTGCAACAAATATTACGGTTTATCCTAATATATTCTTGGTCTAACACCCAAACAATTGGACCAAAACAAGGAATTTTTTTAACGTGTCTTCTTCACGTGACTTTTAAGTACGATCAGAACAGATTAGAAACTCTTCTGCATTCAACGGTTAGGCGAGAGAAAGAGAAAGAACGCAAAGTGACAGTCTCTCAAGTATCTTCGTTGCCCTTTGCTGCCATATTTTTAAAACTAGCCACTGACACTATCGATCCGAATCTTACCTTTCTCTTTGTTGACTTCCAACGTAATCCCTTAATCCGATCATTTATCTTGCTCAAGAACCACTTTCTGCTCTCTAATCTGCTACTGGACACGTTCTCTTGAATGTCAATTGACGTATCTTTCAATAGTACCCACTCAACATATTTGCATTGCATTGAAAGCCACTTACAAATGGCGCAGTTTTAGAATGTATTAAAAACCATTCATCCAAAAAAAAATATATAGATTTCGCGCAGTAAAACAAGTAAATGGGAGAAAATATTCTAATAGAAACTTCTCTTAGAAAAATGTTATTATTAAGTGCAACATCCAATCGCTCGATATCCAATAAATTTCACAATTCAAGTTGAAATCTTACGTGGACAAAATGCCAATTATTTTGTTATTTGATTTGATCACACCCGGAACTTAGATTCTTGTTTTTACTACAAATTTAAACCAACGGGAAATTCAAATATTACTAAAATTTAAACAGGAATTAACTTGCTAGAGAAACACTCAAATTTAGATGCACGCATAGATTATAAAATAAATTGCATAACAATCCAAATACTTACGACCTTGTTGGTATAAATAAATAAATGTTCGTTATACACTGAGATTTTAAGTATAAAAATAATCTTTTAAAAATGGGCGTCTTAAAAAATTTGCATTTATTACTTATTACCTAAAAGAAACAATTTATTGGTTAATTAACTACAATTATCTTAACGAAAGGAAATTTTTATAGCATTTAAAAGTATAAAAACATTTTCAAAATGAACAATTGTAAAATCAATGATAATATAATAAATATTTTTGAATACTGTATTTTAGTAAAAGAAACCATATCAAGAGTGAAGTTAGTGATATAAAACATTTGGTGGCTGAGAAAGCTTAGGAGCCCATCTTAGGATGGGTTCCTAAGCTTTCTCAAACTAAGATGAGTCCGAATCCCGTCCATGACATGAGGAATTTTTGTTTCTTTTTCACAAGGTGTCTGAGTTAGTTGATCTCAGGCGAGGTTAGCGTGGTTTTTTCTCCCGGAAACTCGGGTTTTCGTTCAGCAAACAGAAAATCGACTTAAAGACAATATACAAGAAGCGATATATCCTTAGTCACTGATACTCCTAAAACCCTACTACGACAACAACGATCTTGGCCTACCCCCAGGAAATATTCAGAAATAGCTAAGAAGAAATTCAGGAAATTTTTTAGTTTATTTTTGTTTTGTTTAATTTCGTCTTTTAACTCGGCGAAATATTTTACCTCCAGAAAGACAGATTTTCTTCTAGCTGTTGAGTTCATTCAGCGTGTTCCACGCTGGCCAGTTGGTCAAACCATTCGTCTTACACATCGGCGCATTTTGATAACAGAGCGAAACAAGAAAAGATGGATGGAGTAGAAAATTGTAAGTTGTTGTCGGGTAAGGTCATATTGATTGAGATTTTTAGATGTGAAGTGGGGACCACTTCGGGCGCGAGAGCTTTGGAAAGCTACTACAAAACCTGTAATATTGATCCAGCAGGGTTAAATAAAAAAGGCTACCTCTGCGCTCAAGAGAATACGACTTTTCCTGACTATTGGAATACACTCCGAAAAGTTTCCCAACGGTAGGATGACGCTATACACGTGTGCAGTTTGAAAAGCGGTCTTTGTCACTCTTAAAGTATTGTATTTTCTTCTTTCTGAATTTTTGTCATCTGTTTACTCGTCTGTTTATTTTACTCCTAGAAACTCCAGTTTCGGTTCGTTTGTACCATATAGTTGAAAAACTTTATCATATTATCGTTTTTCTAGCGTTCTGATCTTTTCGCTGACCCTTGACGTGTTCTTTCTATAGATGAATGAAAGTGAGAGAAAGTAACAGACCAACCGAAAGAGAGAGGGATCACTATTTCTAAGAATCTGATATCATAAAAAAACGGTACATAGAACTATCTGAACGCCGTGAAAATTTCACAGTGACTTCTTTCTTTCAATTGTAATCTTCATAACTTCATTGGACTTAAGTCATATTCTTATTTTATCAGGAAAAAAAATTAAAAATACTCTCACAGGTATGAAAGTCCTATTTATTCCATCGAATTCAAGTGATCATTGCATTAACCAAGAACGCAAAAGAGCCCTCGTGGGTAACAACAGTTGGTAGAATCGCTATCCTCTCCACGGTGGGTGGAGAAGATCTGAGTTCGAAGTCCGTCGATGACGTGAATAATTTTTATGGGTCTTTTTTCACAAAGTGGCTGAGTTAGTTGGTCTCAGGCGAGGGTAGCGTGGTTTTTTCTTCCGGAAACGCGGGTTCAATATCTTCTAATATATTATTGATCATATAACGAGGATGTCTGTCTCCAGATCTATTTATTGATATTGGATGATGTGGTAACACAAGATGTTTCTAATTATAGTTAAAACAGATTTCAAATCAATGATAAAAAACTTTCTCTTTAGCGAAATTTCTCATAAGCAGTTGTAATTTCATTTGGGAAAGGGATTTTATATTTTAATAATGTCAACATTCTTGTCTTTTTATTCTAACTGACAACACTACTAACATTAGTTAGTCACATTGCAGGACTTGCTAAATTGGCCACCAGGCGGCACTGATAAAATAAGTATAAATAAAATCTTAAAGTAATTATCAAATAAGAAATATGTTTTCCTCATATCAATAACAATTCTAAACATATTTATGTCATTAATAAATACACGTATATATTTAAAAAAAAAAAGTTCAGTTCATTCTAAATTTCATCAAAATCGGACAAATAAAAACCCAATAATTATTATTTATTTATTCGATGTAATCACTATGAAAAAAAGAAAAAAAGAAAATTACCAGATTAAATGTAGTTTTAATGCTGCATTGTTATCTATGTCCCTTTCTTTCTCTCTCTCTCTCTATATATCACTTCTTCTCACCTCTATCTCTCTTTTTCTCTGTTGCTCTCTCTTTCTCTCACTCTCCCTCCTTTTATTTTGTTTCTCTCTCTCGTTCTCTTTTTCTTTTCCTCCCTTCTCCCTTCTCTCTCTCTTTTTTTTCCTCCCTTTTTTCTGTTTCCCTTTCTTTTTTACTGTCCCCCTCTCTCTCTCTGCTTCTCTTTCTCTCTGTCTTTCTCTCTCTCTCTCCTTTATTTCTTTGCTTCTCTTTCTGTCTGTCTGTCTGTCTGTCTGTCTGTCTGTCTCTCTCTCTCTCTCTCTCTCTCTCTCTCTCTCTCTCTCTCTCTCTTTTCTCTTTCTATTCCTCTTTCTGTGTCTTTTTCTCTCTCCCTTTTCTCTTTCTATTCCTGTCTCTCTCCCTCTCTCTTTTTTCTCTTCCTATTCCTCTTTTTGTGTCTTTTTCTCTCTCTCCCTTTTCTCTTTCTATTCCTGTCTCTCTCTCTCTCTCTCTCTCTCTCTCTTTTCTCTTCCTATTCCTCTTTCTGTGTCTTTTTCTCTCTCTCTCTCTGTCTCCCTTCCTCACTCTCTCTCTCTCTCTTATTTTCGCACAAAAACACGAATTCCTACTGAAAATTTGAACTGTTCCGTCCCTAATATTGTGTATCTTTCGGAGAGAAGGACCGAAGGTCTCGACAGAGTGGAGGCTGTTCGTGTTTATGCACATATACGAGTGCATCCTCTGGGGAACAGGTTCCATCTGTGCCGCTTCGTTTTAGAGATACCTTTTGCAGCTTCCTCCTTTCCCTCCTCTTCGTTTTATAACCACCGCGCGCAATAAAAGAACGCCATTCCAATTCGGTTTTTCTGCGCAACTGCAATACGCAAAAGATTGTAATATGCGCCGAAATATTCATTTCTGCAGAAGACAGAACATTAATCAAGCTGCAGGCCTCCGGCGGAACACTTTTAAAGATAAAAACGTTACCTAAAGAACGGGACACGTTTCATAAATAAGAGAGTCGAATGGCGACGATGTCGGTACCGCAGAGCACCGTAGAAATCCCCATCAGTGGCTTTTAGGCAGAATCCGTGGCATGAAAGCGTAATACCGGTCTCGCTCCACGATGAAGTCATGTATAATGTATAACTGCTCTCCGAATCTCTCCGGGATTCGTGCTGTCCAGAAGTAACGAGCCGAGCAAGATGTAAAGAGACACGCGATACACTAGAGAACGCTGACACACGCGGAGATTTAAGAAAGGTTTTTATGCGGGTCACCGGGATCTGTTTTCTTTTCACTTCGGCATACAAACAAGCCTCGGAACGTATGAATAGCTGCACATGACAGGGAGCATGCCATCAAATCTACATTGTTGTCACGTGGCAATTTTAACGATTGCGAGACCTGCAAAATGACTCACGTGAACGTCATGTGTAATACTGTTAGAATTATGAAGGCCACGCGATATCAATGTCGATTTCGCCTTCAATTTTAATTATTTGACTTCTGGCTAAAATGTGTTTATTTCCAGGTTAATCGTCTGATCAATCTTCTGGCTGAAATGTGTTTATTTCAAGGTTAATCGTCTGTTAAAAAAAAAAAAAATACTTCTGGCTAAATGGTATTTATTTCAAGGTTAATCGTCTGACTAATTTTCCTTTTCTATTTTTTAACTTTGAACTTTATAACTTAATGCGGTAAATTCTGTAGAGAATAATTAGAAAATAAGGAATTCCCATACAAAAATAGGACTTGTATTAACTATATTCAAACTGCAAACTGCAAAGTGTTTATTTCAACATTAATCGTCTGTTACTTCTGGCTAAAATGTGTTTATTTCAAGGTTAATCGTCTGGCTAATTTTCCTTTTCCATTTTTTTAACTTTGAACTTTATAACCTAATGTGGTAAATTTTGCAGAGAATAATTAGAAAATAAGGAATTCCCATACAAAAATAAGACCTGTATTAACTATATTCAAACTGCAAAGTCCTTAGTTGGCAAAGCGATAGCAATATTATTAGATCGGATGGATTATCTCAATCGTACTATATTTCCTAATAATGTTGTATTGACTGCAATGATGGAATATCAGAAAAGCTTTTAGCACTATTTCTGAGACTGTTTATTGCTATGGCAACTGTAGCGTCATTAGAGTGCAGCATCATTTAGTTTAGTGCATTAAAATCCAGTCAGCTGCGTGATTGCTTCTACCCAACCCTTTAGAGATCACGAACTGAAGCCAAAATTTGATCACTTCCTTGCAGGCACGTTTCGTATTCTTCCGTACACTCGTGGCGAACGGTGCTACTCGTCATTCGTACGATCAAATTAATCAAGGTCACGGAAAACAGCCATCAGTCTGTTTCCATATTTTGCATCACTATAATGCTGCTAATAGTATAATGTTGTTACATTAAAATGATTTTAGCAGTGCCACCAAATAAGACAAAATCTCGGTAATCCGAACATGCGCTCATCCGAATCAGCTTGTGGTGTAAATAATTCTTTTAATAATAACAAAAAAAGTAACAATTAGAGTTTGAAAATTTTCTCGGAATATTATTGTTACAGAATTCAACGGAAGTGTGCAGATTGCTTGAACTGTCAATCATGTGCTACTGCGCATGCTCAGTAACAGAAAGTTATCTTACACTCCCAGAGCCATGCAGGCGAACTAAGAACTAAGAAATTTCTAGATAGATGACAGTACAGAAATACTGCCACCATTTTACACCAGTCTCTTTATGATGTCTGAGGAATTATATGAGGAATAATGTAGATACGCGTAATAACCCCACTAATCCGAACATTTCGGATTATCGGGGTTATGTGAACGCATTAAAGGCACGTTTTATTAATTAGTTCGAGTTACTCGAATGCACTGTACATATTTTGGATTGGTGTACGCATACTGGCATTTAGTTAAATGAGATTTTATTCAATTGATTTTTTTTTCTTATCTTCACAGAAGTCTTTGTCATCGTTAATGTGTGTCAAGAAATCTTTGCAATATCTACGACTTCCTCAGCCATTTAAAGAGACCCCCGTGGCAAAATAATGCTATTCGAAAAATGTTATTTCGATAAACGAGCCCCAACTGTCATTAGGTTAGTCCGAGATAAAAGCATCTAAAGTTTCCCCTTCTGTCTCTTAGTTACTGTGGCGCCAAATAAAAAGACAAAACTTCAGTTTTATTTGTCGAAATGATCTCCATTACGACTTTCCTGGGAAATGGCAACAGCAGATAGATGAAGTGTGTTGATAGTAAAATTACTCGGGAGAATAAAATGCGGGGGTTTTTAATGCAGCAATCAAAGCCTTTTCTGCTGAAAGAGACTGCAAGCATTATATCCCCACTCACCCCTTAAGGACAATAAAACGCGGTTTTGACAAATGAATCCATTTTTATGTGGCACATTTTCCTCCATTAACAAATAGAATACGTAACGTACTTAAGCCTAACAGAGCAAAAACAAATTCTGGCTAATTGTGGAAAATTCTGTTGCCATTTTTGGATGGCCTCCAAGCAACAAAAAATGTGTAATGGTCATTACACGTGGTTTGTCCATTTATTAAGAGGGGAGGGAAGAAGTCATCGTATAAAGTAAATAAAAACCACACGTTTTTCTACTCCTCATAATAGCTGCATTCTTTCCTTTATATTTCAAACGGAAACATTGCTAATAATGGAAGCAATTTTCGGATGTGGGCCAAGGAAGCAATACAAACCATCTCATACGTTTAATGATACCATCGCAAGGAAACTGGGATGAAATAAAGCAGCCATTTTGCTTTTGTTGAGCTCACTTTTTCCACGTTTCTTTATTTTTATGTCCCCGAACGACAGACAAAGTTTCCAGCCAGTCCGCGATAAAATCTAATAGAGTCCACCCAGAGTCGTCAATCGTTATAGCCATTCCCGCTCTTTATAAACTCGGAACGGACATCAATTACGTGAACGGGATGGAGTTGGCTATTTGCCTACCGCACTGGCAATCCAATAACCACGCACACAACACAACAAGAATCGATCAGGAGAGAGTAATACAATGTGCACAATTCCTCTGCCAACAGAGTCGCCTACTTGATGTTTGCGTTGTTTCACCTGTCAGGGCACATTACGGGGGGGGATTACATGACCGTGACATGCGGTCACGACATAAAGGTACAATTTGTCTTATGTTCTTCTGGTGTTTCTATATAACACCGCGAACATTTTAAACGAAAAAGGATTTAAAAGCAAACTCAGAATACATATATATGAAGTAATTTATTGCCACTAACAAAGTAGGGGCAATGCCCCGATACAGACAAGCTAGAGGGGTTTACATCAACTTAAATTGCCTTTACCAATGAGCATAGTTAAAATCATTTGGGCGTATTCTCGAATTGATTTATCTACTTATGGTTCTAGGAAGAAAGCATATGATGGAATGAAGAAGGTAGGCTGGATGGTGTTGTTTGGTGCGTGTCAAGTGCGAAGAACAAAGGACAAAGGGTCAGTATTTTGTGTCTGTAACAGAGGGTATTCTTTTATAGTCAATTTACGTGCTTTTCTGGATGAAAAATCTAAGTTTTTGGGAGATAAATTGTAAAATTTTCACCAAGACCGGTTAACTCGGCCACATTCTTTGTGCTATTGCTTTGAAAGGAATTATTTATTTTAAAGAGAGAGAGAGAGAGACAGAGAGAGAGAGACAGAGAGAGAGTTCATCTCAACAAACATTATATCTAGTGCTTTAGCTACAATACACAGTATATCGATAGCCTATGTAGTATGTTTTTAAAATAATAATAATAATTAGCACATTTCTATTGGTCTAATTTTAATGAAATTTAGGAAGACTTGACAAATCTTTCTCTAGAGCCAAATATAAAATTTCATGAAATTCATTCCCCAGAAGTCGAGTTATTAAATGCGGACAGACGGACTTCGTGAAGATAATAGGGGCTAAAAGGTGTAATAAAATTGGTCACTGATCCATTGATCGTTGTCTCGGATTATTAAATTTATACCATAAATTGATGATCCTCTTGAAGTACATTTGTAAAATCGTCTCATGGTAACTCTGCAAAATTTCTTGTTACTTCCAGGGACTGTCTTAAAACTTTTATTAAGGTTTCATCTATTAGATTAGATATGATTTAGGCAGGTCTCAGAAGCAAGAACTTATTCCAGCACGATTCCCTAAGGACAACGGTAAGAAAAAAAAAATTCTAAAAGAACACACGTGCACAGGCCTGCGCGAAATTCTGTCACTTGTCTTCTTGTGAGACGGAATATTTGCAGAGTTGGGCTTTGAATCTCTTATTTTCTTTCTCTGTCGTGAGCGTATTGGTTGCAATAAAAAAGAAACACTGGATGTGTGGCATCTTAAGTAGCCTGTAAGAAAATAAAAATTTGTTCTTTCTTAGAAATAAAGAAAAAAATAAATTAAATACAGTTGCTTTGATGCATGGTAGCCTTTTACTTTTTTTTAAATCGCTTTCAGAAAGAAGAATATACCGACACGCATGCGCATGGATAAGTTTGTCAGTACTTTGAATTAAAAGTATCACGTGAGTTCTAATGATGTTTAACTATCAGCCTAATCTTTAAACAAATGTCAAAGATAAACGAAATGTATCATTTATCTTTGACATTCAGCTATTTAGTATATTATAGTATAATTAATAGTTGCTAACTTCATATATCAATATATAATAAATATTTTAAACATAGCCAATAAAGTCTAAATAAAGTAAACCCCTAAATATAGTGAAGTTTAAATACAGTAACATAAATAAAGTAAAAAAAAGTTAGTGAAACATTTGTGTTAATGTGCCTTAATAATGCGTAAAGATTGGACAAATTTCTATCTGAAATTACAGTTGTGCATTTTAATTCATGAGTCCAAAAAATGGCGCATTTACAATTCATGGAAACATAATCTAATAAAGGATGCGATCTCCTTAGGTAATAGACACGCACGACGTCGACTATTCATGCTGGGGAAAAGACTGTTAAGTATCAATTTGCATCCTTGAGTAAGGGTTGATGCTTAGGAGGTTGGGAGAGGCTGTGACTGAAAATCCTCCTGCCCAGAGCATCTCAGGCATCATCTATTAGGCCAAAGTGTTGGTATGTGGTTTGCTATTCCTATACGGGTTAATCTGAGGGAGGGTGTTGCTGCACTAAGAGATTATGTGAAGGAATACGAATAGTACAGTGTCTGGTGTGTCTTAAAACAGAAGTTTTGGGCAGTTCTCAAGTTGAAAAGTGATTGCTATTTTTAAATCGGGAGTCCGAGCAATAAACAAGAATTATAGCGATTCTGAAAACAAGCTGTTATTATTTGATTTCTCTATTTTCACGTTAGCAGTTGTTCAACTTTATTTAAAGGGTTAGAGGAGAGATTTTTTTTTCATAAATGAGCAATACTTGGCTCTGTTTTAATTTGTAATTAAAACTGTATTAGCGTTTTCGTGTTCCATAGTTTTTGAGCAGAAGTGTGATGGATGCGCAGAACTAAATGGAATCTCTGTTCGTGCATAAAACTCGTTGCTTTTTGCTTTTTTTCCCTTATAAATCATGATTTATTACTATTTGCTAACGCGCTTGAAATATAATTCGCTGCATACATTAACTAACTCGTTTTCATATGTTTGTACAATTATCTGTTAAGTATGCTTTTAAATTTTCACTTATTAAGCATAAGCATCTGATTACGAAATATATTTTGAAATTAAAACCCTATTACCACATCGAATGATTCATTGCTTGTTGTGTTATCAGCAGAACAGCTTTCAATAAATGTTGTCATTCCACAAAGAGCCAACCACAAGTGGGTTAGATACGCGATTTTTGAAATAATTTAGCTTTTATAACTGTAGGAAAAGGCCATTCTTAATTTTAACAATTTTCCAGTTTTTTTTTAAATTATCTGTCAAATATTTTTATCGACATATAGGAAAAGCTATCTGAGTATTAATCAAATCGTCTAAAAGATCATAGAGACCGTAATTATGTCTCAACATTCATTTTTATACAAAAAGAGATAACTTCAGTCTGCAATAGTAACTCGCCATGTTGTATTGAAACATATCAGAGGGACATATTCTTATCTATCAAGAGTAGACGATATCATATTCCCTTCCAAGCATTCTAACGTTGTTGTCACGCTTTTGTATTAGATTTTTCATGAAAAACTCGATGTACAGAACCTGCACAGAGCGAATTTGGCTTTTAGTTGTTTAGAAACCAACATGGGAAGACAATTCATATTAGTGTCATGGGTTGTTTCGTGTTTTAATGCATCCGCCTCACAGTAAGTCTGAATTAATGTTCCGCTAAGTAGGATTGTTTACTATCTGGAACAGCGGACTAAAAGGAAAATTCTGTTCTTGCCAAAGAAAGCGTAAATCGATTTTTGTCCGAACAACAAACTCGTTTCAGAAACAAGAATCCTTAAAACGCGCAGCATAAGACGTCCATTTAAACTTCATGCACCAGCGACGTAAGAGCATTTTTCGTCAGTAAGCGATCGGCCCAAGTGAATTCTTTTCCACTTCCTTCTCCTTCTGAACATTGCACGAAATGGTAGAAGAATAAACAGCGTGTTACATCGAATAGGACAGTTTGGTTCAGCACAGAAAACAACTGGGAAGGTTTAAAATACGAAGATGTGAAAAGTTATAATGTAGAGTTGCTCTGTAGCCTTAACTGGCATACTTTTAGATTTTAAATTTAAGACATTTTTAATCATTTAAATGTTTTGAATTTGTTACAAACTAAGAAGAAATGATTTGCGAATTATATTCGTAAACCTAAAGTACAGTTAAAATGTATTTTACAACTTGGTTTATGAGCAATAAGATAAGAATACGAATAGTAAATTTTAATATGATAATTCATGACTTATGTATTTAGTAAACTGATGACAAAAACGATCAGAAAGTAACGACTTTTATATGCGAACCGAGAAACGAGAACATTTCGTTTCTGCACATACGCCGTATTGTCCATTCATTTCTTCAAACAGGATACGTCAACAAACATAATATCCAGTACTTCAGCTACAATATTGGATATATGGATAGTCTGTGTGATATGTATGAAAATAAGAAATAATTATTTCCGGATTTTTAATGAAATTTGGCAAGAGTTGACAAATCTTTCTAAAAGGTCTAAATATAAAATTTCATGAAAATCCATCCACTGGGAGTCTGTTTATTACATGCAGACGGACGGACATGGTGAAGACAATAGACGCTATACACTTGTAAGCCGTCTTAGCCTAGTGGTCAGGCGCGCGGGTGCATAAGTACACGTGCCTTGAGTGACCGGGGTTCAAGCCCGTGACTACTGAATACGGTGCTGTTTCTTGTATTCTGCCTATCTTGTGAACTCCTCTGACCGTTTGGTCGTCCCGGAGTATAAACAGAAAATTTATTTATTATATATTAAAGCGTCTAAAAATGAAAAAATAATGCTCGGAATCCCCATTATAGATAAGAAAAGAAACGACTGGATAAAGCAGAAGTGTGTGTGACAAATAGTAGAAATGATAATAGAATGAATGTGGTAGATATGTATTAAGAAGAACCGTCCACTGGTGAATAAGAAAGAACCTTCAGTTAAGCTAATGAACTATGAAAAATTAAGATAAAAGGAATAAAATGGAAATGAGAGGAATATTGTTGCAAAAAAAAAAGCGAATGCAGCCAATTCGAACGGTAAGACTTGATTTAAAAGAGGAATTGAGTTACCAACGTTGTAGGCCTGAAGGTTCTGCAGGACGACTCATTTTCTTCCAGAGTGCAATTTGAATTTATGGTCCCCAGGTCTGGAATTCTTTATAACAGTAGAAATTCTACCTTCATTCATTTTACTAATCCCTCTCCGAGCCTTATAAACCTCAATCAGGTCACCTCTAAGAGGGTTAGTTACTAATCTCTATAGCTCCCATAATCAGTCTTTCTTCGTATGGTAGCCCTTTTGCCGATGCGAGTTGTCCTTCTTTGGACCCTTTCAAGAAGCCCAATGTCTTTTTTCAGATGAAGTCTCCATACTTCGACACAATATTCAAATGATGCCTTGCAATTGCCTTTACTGTAGGATTATGACCTCTCTGTCTCTGCAGGATATTGTTCGATAAATTTATCCTCTGCAGGATAGATTAGCTATTAAGCATAAAGAGTTAATTTGCATTTTATTATATAACTAAAAGAGGTATAATTTTTATCTTATTACGTAATACTAATTTTATGAAAAAAAAGGTTTGAATTCTTTGAGACAATGACATTTTAGAGACATTTAAATATAATGAAATGTTCATATATTTTGCTTTTGATCAGCATTTCTTTTCTTGTTTTTAAGATGGTGTTTATATTTGAAAAATACAAAGTTAATTCTAAGATACACAGAAAAAAACACAGATACAGACAACACATACACGCAAAAATTCCTCTAGATTGAAAATAAAAATGCCCACACAGAGCGGAGAACAGAACAAAATTTACAAACAGAGTTGCCAAGGCAACTAGATTTTTCCCATTTTATTTTTCTATCACTCGAGAATCTTCAATCGTCAGCAGCTGTTTTGAACAGTTCTGTAACTGACTAATGCGGCTACACGCTAAGCCTAATCGTCAGAACGTTGTCGTTTTGTAAAAAATATCTAATTAATGCGAAATTGATACAAGGAAAGCGATTCAATTGCAGTCCAGAATTACGTGTAGGAATATGGAGATTAAATATATGTAGCATCGCCACACAAATCAAACGGATGCTTTTGAGGAACACAGTAAATCCTTGTACTTAAAAAAAACTGATCATAGTATTAGGGAAATCGAAAAGTACGCAAATTAAGAATTATATTTGTTTCTTAACACAAATAAGAAGAATGAAGTTCAGAGCGTTAATGCGCGCATTGAGTGTGCATTCTGTAGGTCGGTTAGTCTGTTTTCTTTTTTCCTTTCTTTCTGGAAATAAGAAAACCAACCTTCAGAATGCTAAACTGGAAAAGAAACGTCCAAGTTTTAAAGTATGTAAATAAAATAAAGAAAAATCTCGGTCTTTTTTGAACAGAAGGCCGTCTGCGTATTCATGAAGGCACCTCGAGAAACTTGTGATCTATTTGAATCACACATTTTTATAGGTCAGAATCTGATCACATGACTGTTAAAATCCCATTCGATATACCATTTGTGCGTAATAGAAATTTATGCAACCGAAAAACGCTCTACCGTTGTTTGGTTGCAATGCTTTTATTGGAATTTAATTACAGAGGCATGCCGGTGAAGAAATCAGACCTTCATCACATCGTTCGCTGCAATTTCCACGTGCCATTAACATGTCAAAGTCAGTATGAAGACTTAGGTGCCTACATCTATCTCCTTTCATCTCACTTCTTGCTCGTAGGTGACAATGCGATTGAAGTACAGGAAATCAATAGCAAGCAAAACGAATAGATTTAATGGATTGGATAACTTTATAGCAATTTTAAAGTAGTGGTTATAATCACCATCTTCCCACACTGGGTGCAAAAGGCTTGAGTCGAATCCAGTCGATGATGCGAGCAACTTTTAAGGTCTTCCAGCAAACTGCAAGCCGACTGAAGGATACACGCAGTTACAACCACAATATATTGACGCCTCATAGCCGTAGTTACTTTGGTACTTAACACACCTAACTAAATTATAAGGACGGTTTCTCATTGTATATAGGATTAGCCCCACTTTACTAATACCTTAACTGCCGTGAGACACGACAATCGAGTTCTGCGAAATGGTAGATGGTTCCCATTGTGCATTTCATACTGACGTTTCCAGTAGGTGGCCTGGAGGACTTGAATGTGACATTACTCTGCAGTTACACGATGACACCATCTAAGAGATAATTAGGCTGCTCTCTCTCTCAATACCCTTTTTATGTTTTCTTCATTGTATTCTAGAAGAAAACTATATGGCAGCCCTGAAAAATACAATATTTAAATATATTTCGAATTGATAAAAAAAATAGATAGCAAAGAGAAATTTTTAAAGTGTATAAAAACCTTTTTACTTTCCACTAAATATCCACATTATTAAATATCCACAAGATTAAAATTAATAATAATAAAATACTGTTATGCCACGTCAAAAATAGGATTAAAAATCTCTATTGAGAAACCCCGATAGGTACTTTTAATGACTAAGCTACGTTTCACGGCAATAATACGTCTTGTGGTCGGGCAATCTGAAAGTGGAGAGACTTGTAGGTGATCTGCAGACAAACCAGTTTTCAGTTCACCAGAACAGAAAGATCTTATCAAACGTAGCCTTGAGTATGTATTTAGGTATCCCAATAAAGATGCCTAAAACTCTGAGACACGGCTTTCGGCTCTCGCTGGCAGTTGTCATATGGATTATGTGGCCTGGAGTGCTCTTCCACTGCAATTATGTTGTTTTCTGTATAAACTGGAGACATAAATAAATAAATATAAACTCATATCAGTTAGAAAAATAAATGACACAAACGTAAACAAGTGGTACAAGACGAGCATTAAAAAACACGTAGCACGTATCTAGTGGCCAGAAATGGCATTTTTCACAACTGGGTCTTGTGTGATCCATATAGAGGGTCTCAAATGAGAAAACACTAAATAAGAAGGGGGGGGGGGTCCTCTTATTTATTCTTTTAAAACGTTGCGTATGGAAATACGGTATGTGAAATGTAAAATATTTATTCACTTTGTACATTATATAGCATTTAAATATTTCAACAAATTAGACTGCTGACATCAAGAACACCCATGCAATATACCAATGATCTAAAACAATACGACCCTTTTGAAAATTTCTCAAATGTCCAATGTCAGCGGTCTTCGTGTGATGAGAAACACAGCAATACACAGTTGGCACACTCATAACGGTAGCATACAGCACACCTTGATGATCCAAGTTTTTTCCCCCAACATTCAGAGCATTTTAAATGTACTTTTACACCCTGTAGTCATTGGAGGTTCCTGTCAGTTCAGTTTCATTGTTACTGAGGGCGCTGTGGTCGCGGTTGATTTCTCTTCCTAACTTCCTTCTGAATGAGCGTTTCAAGGTTTGTGAAGAATGTGAGGAATCTTGGGTATAGTCGTACGTGAAGCCTCCTATAATACCTCCAAGAACAGGGGCAACCCAGTACACCTGCAAAGAAGAAACTGTTATATGAAGCAATCTGCATGAATTTGAATAAAATTACACAGCTCTACCTTGCAACCCACAATGTACAGTAAAGCGAAGTGTATGCTTATCCTTTTATTTTGAGTATCCGGGGGAGAGGGGGAATTTGGTTCATTAAAATATCAAGACGAAAAGTATCTTAGCATTTAAATACATTACCAGGAATAGAGCATTATTGTATACTTACCCAGTGATATTTCCACGAATTCGTCACTACCGCAGGACCCAAGGACCGGGCGGGATTGAAACTAGCTCCAGTATAGCGAAACTTAAATAAAATAAAATAAATAAACTATTTAAGATTAATTTGACAGACGTAAAATCAAATATTTATACAGAACAGTACGTGACACGTTTAATACAATATAGATTCGGTTACTGAGTAGTACATAACATTCTAGAGTAATCAGAGCATTATATAAAGTAATTTGACCCAAACGCAAGCAAGCAATTGGATTGCACGCTGAAATGAATACTGAATACCCCAGGACCACAGACAGGGGTATTTAGGAACTTTTTAACAGTAGTTTGATTGGAGTTGTCAATTAGGTGATGAAGCTTTTAGGGATGGGGAGGAGATCCGATGGTTTTATAAAAATAGAAATTAAGAAATAGTAAAAGGTGGTGGAAATTAGATACCTTGAATGCACCTTGAGAAAAACAGAGGAAAATGAATTAGAATTTCCAGTATAGTTTCAGGTAAAAAATGTTTCAAATAAGATAATTTTTACCTCTGGAATTGCAAGTGAAGCTGCACATAACGTTATCGTGTTTGGATGTGTAAGATATTCCTTTTCGAGACAGAGAGCACAAGTCAATTTCTTTAAAACCAGGTGTAATGGCCTCCCTGGGAAATTAGATTTTCGAAAGGGCAAGCAAGCGTATCTGGGTTTGATGCGAATTCCCTGTACTTTAATAAGTTCTTTCATTTTCTTCTCCACACCGATATTACATAGCCACTAACCCACCCCCTCCCCATCTTCGGCTCACATTATCCATAAACGTTGTTCATAGCCAAAGAAGCAGAAACAATTTGGGAGATTGATTTTCTTTATGGGATTATCTTTAACCGACACGCACACACGAAGTATTTGTTTTCCCATCTTTATGAATAGATTTTTCATTTCTGAATCTTGCTGCCTACATAGAAATGCAACGACGTCTCGAGAGTATCAATATCCACACTTAAGGTCGCTAGATTATATCACTTTTTTTCCATTTACCTGAAAGACTTTTTCTTCGATTACAGAGAAATCTGTTTCTCAAATAAAATACAGTACTGTAATATATCTCTGAACATATTAGGGTTATTATTATCTCTTGGAAAGAAATAATGTCGCTTTTTTTTTCATTTCCTCTTACTGTTATTAAAACAATAAAATCTAGATGATATTCATTCAAGAACACAGTTTTACTCTATTCTCTCATTAGCTACCATCTTTTCACCGGACGTTGGATGCTCTGACAGTAGAATTCGAAGCGAAAAACAATTTAAAGTCAGTTTTGTTTGCATCAAGTTACTGTACGTACCTCTTTTTATTCAAAACTTGCTGAAAGGATTTGAATATATGGTGATCAGAGTCCAGTCAGAAGATTGTGGTGAACGAGGTAGAATCTCACGCCCTCGTGAGTAGCACAGTTAGTAGAATCGCCGTCCTCCCCACACCAAGTGGAAAAGAGTTGGAATCCCGTGCCTTTTTCACAACATGGCCGAGTTATTCGGTCTCAGGTGAGGGTAGCATGCTTTTTTCTCCCGGAAAATTGGGGTTTTCATCTAGCAAACAGAAAATCCACCACTGAACCCGCGCAATTTACAGAGAGTATACACACTGTAACGACGATAGTACTGAATCTTTGGCCAATTTTGCTTCTAACTCGAGGATGTTTCCATCAAATTTCGATAATTACCGAAACTGATCTCAATCAGAAACCATACTTGACCCTTACGTATAATGAAGGTAACGTCTCCATAAACATTGCAATTCATATTAAGAATATGAAATCAATCCAGCTACCTTCTCTGGAACCAACTGGGAGCTATCAATAATAAGTACATCGCTGGTGTCCACGTGATTAACCTCTTCCCAGTAATACATGGCATTTAATACTCGCTGTATCCAGGGACGGTGCTATCAGTAAGCGAACTAAGCAGCCACCTAGGGCACAGACCTCAGAGGGGCGCAGTACCGACCTTTGACAAAAGATCGTTCATTTCCTCTTTCCAACCTGAAGGACAATGTGGTTAGCAGAGCGATCATAATTGTTGTTCTTTAATATCATGCAGGTAAGGTATGGTTTATATTCCAACTATATTCCATCGAGGAATTTTTAATGGACTTTTATTCATATCGTATTCGAGTTAGTCAGTCACGGAAAATGGTTGCGTGAGTTTTTCATCCGGCAAAACTAGCTGCAACGTTAAAAATAAAACCAAACAGACAACACACCATAGAAAATTTTTTATTATTAATTTCGGGAGGAAACCAAAACAAAAAGATGGTAAATTTTTTAGTTTTTAGATGTCCAAAGATTCAACCAGATGCATTGTGCATCTAGCCGAATTCCAAAGAGTTACTATTGCAGTTATTTTAAGAAATTCGTAAGACGCATGCGTACATGCCAAGGCACAGTCGTCGCCAATTTCCAACAGTTTACAAATCAGAAGTTCCTTGAGTTAGTACATACTAGAATGGTTTTATAGCCCTATCTTAATAATTCATAGCTTTTTATCTCCTCTTTATTGCCTAGTTTACTTAACTATGCATTGAACGTTTCCATGAAAAAGTGGATTTTCTTAAAGCACCTTAATGATAAGGCGATTTTTGTGTGACTGGTTAACCAATCTTGGAACTGTGCCATGTGGTACGGCTATAAAATTATCAGTAATTTATCCTTTACAGCGTTCACAAAATCATCCAATTGCTTAGGAAGCGGAATGATTTATGTCGTTCTGTCAATGTACTAGTTTGAATATTGTATCAGACCGAAGTTATCTACTTCATAGATTTAACAGAACTTTGGCACTGATCCAAATGTTCAAGACGCGGTTGTGGTTTTTCAAGAGTATGGTGAAATCCCGGTCCAACGAATACCGTTTCCGAGTAAAATAATGGACCTATATATTAGACAATTGCAGCAGGATCTCGTTTGAACGGAATTTTACTGCATATAAAGATTCTTTTGTCAGTTACAAGTGACTGAACAGATCTGTAGAACAATACTGTAGAACTGTTCTTTGTATTCGCCATAGAACAGAACTACAGCAAACAGAGAAACTTTTGTTTCCTGTCTCTTCATATATCTTTCTTTATCTCCTTCCATTTTCACGTCTTTGTTTCTTCAGTTTTCTTATTCTTTTTTTATATTCGAAAACCAGCGTTATCACATTTTCTTCTTCTTCTTTTTAGAATTAGTTAATCAAAGATCGATTCTGTCAGAGATGTCAGAAAAACAAGCCTGTTTATATCTCGAAGCAAAACTGTCGAGAGGAACTCATATGAATTACAGATAGCTTTTTTTTCCCTCCTCGGTTAGCAAGCATTGCTTTTATTCAAGTAGACTGCATTATTCATCGAATAAACAAATGAATGAATAATTCACGTTCACAGGACTAGATCAATTCATCCGTGGTAAACCTGCACTATGGTTTGACAACGCCTCGTTCGATTATTACAAAAACGTTTGCATGCCATAGTGTTTTCTTTCACTAAATTTAGGATTTCAGTTAGATGTCATGTATATAGACAACTGAAGAGCCTTTCTTCCATTTATGGATGATTTAAACGGACTCATGATTGGCACACAAATCCAAATCCACCTCACTATATGACTTTCGTTTGTCCTAAACGAAGGTCATCCACCAAAGTTTTTTTTTTCCTTTACAGTATCGATTTTGGGCGTGGCATACAGTTGTCGATTTACACCTATCCCATACGCTGGTGATTAAAGTCAGACTAACCGGTTATAGACCGGTTAGTCTGACTTCAAGGGAAAATCTTCTAAGCAATGATTATGAGGGCAGTCCAGGTATATTTAGATAAAAATAGCATTCTGAAGGACACACAACATGATTTGTTAAGGGTTGTTGTTGTTTGTTATTTGGTTTTTAGGAGGATTAGCAACTAAGGCCATATTGCTCCGGGGATATGCGGTGGTCATTCCCTGACCTTTCCGCATCCTCCGTTGGTGGTCACGGGCTCGAACCCATTTGTTAAGGGAAAACATGTTTAGCTAACCTGGGAAGCTATTTTGACACAGTTACTTATTGAGCTGAATGCAGTAAAAAAAAAAAAGTAAAGTGCAGCCATTATCAACCCACTGCAGGATGGAAGCCTCCTCAACAATTCATGCTGAGGGAAATGGACCATAATCTGCCACGCTGGTCCAGTGCGGGTTGGCAGATCGGCCGTATTCAGCAGTCAGGGGCTTGAACCCCTGTCTACTCAAAGAGCGTGTGCTACTGCACTCCCGCTCTTGCCCACTCGGCTACGGAGGCCTATTTGGATTTTAGCAAGGCATTTGACTGTCTCTCATGAGAGATTACATGCTGGAACACGTTGGGATTCTAAGATTCTAAGATAGATTGCAAAGTGCCCTGCATCTACTTTGCGATCCATCATAGAATTTCCAGTAGTCGGCAGAAGGCAGAGTGTTGTGATTAATGGATATTTTTCAGATTGGTGGGACCTTAGAAGTGGGGTCTCTCAAGGATCGATTCTTGGACGACAGTTATTTCTGATTTTCATAAACGACATCGACGAAGAGATAAAGGGCATGATGTTAAAATTTGCAGAAGAGGTAAAGATTGGTAGAGTCGTTAATGATCAATGCCAACCAGCGCTTCTTCAGGATGACTTGAACTGGTTTCAAGAATGGTCAGAAAAGCGGTTCTGTGTTTTTATACAGCAAAGTGCAAGGTCTTACACTTGGAGAATAGCAATCCCAAATTAACTTATACACTTGTGGCGCTGAATTAATAAAAGTGGAAGAAGCAAGGAATCTGGGACTAACGATACGAGCAGATATGAAGTTTTCTGAGCAGGATAAACAGGCGGCCAGCAAAGCCCATGTTGTCCTATCGATGATTTATCGAACATTATCCTATAGAGATAAGGAGGTCGTAATCCCACTGTATAAGGCAACGTAAGATCGCATTTTGAATACTGTGTCCAAGTATGGAGATCTCGTCTGAAAAAAAAAAAGACGTTCAGCTCATTGAAAGGATCCAAACTAGGGCAACTCGCATGATGAAATCGGCAAAAGGGGGACTGTACGAGGAAAGACTTCGATTATGTAGGCTATAGAACTTAGTAACAGGGCACCTGACTGAAGATTGTAAGGCTCTTTGATGAGTTATTAAAATAAATAAGGCAGAATTTTCAGCGTTTAAATAATTCCAGAACTATGTGCCATAAATTCAAATTACTGGGGAGGTTGGAAGACTAGATTGTGGAACATTTTTTCTATCAACCAACGAGTCATTGATCCCTTCGCAGCTAGTTGGCTAGTTGAGGATGCCAGTTTGAAGAAATTTAAAGGTCAACTGAATTGTTAACTACAAGGACGGAAGCACATAATTTGAGTTTTCATATCTACTTTTCATATATACAAATGTATATATTTTTTGGGCCGTGCAGCAAAAACCTTTGGTTTTCTTTCTCTATGGTTATACTGATACTAATTACTTCTGGAGAGACGCGTTCTGCTGTAAAATTCTGAATAACACTGTGTTGTACCAGTTTGGACAAACTAGTCACTGTGAATACTATATTGTGTTCTGATGAGAATTACTCCCCGCGTATACAACACAGCTAGTATGTTCTGTTTGTTTGTTGTAGGGGTTTAGGCGCATCAGCAACTTAAACTACACTGGTGTTCAAAGAAAGTGCATCACCCCTTAAAATTGTAAATGTCGTCCGAATAACGTAAGTATGTGTCAATGTTTCTTACAGATTGCATCAGATAAGATTGACACGCGTAGGTGATGACGTAATATTGCATCAGCTGTTACTTTCAGCTATATAAGCACGCTATGCAAGAGTTGCAGTCATTCCTTGCATGGGTCAGGATGGCTAGTTACGTGCAGTTGACGCCACGAAGAAAGAGTGAGAAAAAATGTTCTTCCCGTCATATTGCTTATAGAGTGTCTTGTAATCAGTCGACAGTCAGTAGATTTCTTTCCAAACTCAAGAATACTGGTTCGGCTGTTAGGGAAAAAGGAACCACACGCAAACGAGTCTCTACGCCAAAACAGGACCGCGTTTTGAAGCGCTTATGCCTTAAAAACCGTAAGCTTCTTTGTCTGAGCTGAAAAGAGAACGGGAAGAACATACAGGAGTGGTAGCAAGTGCAGTAACAGTCAGAAGACGACTCTTCAAAAATGGACTTGTAGCTCGTCGTCCTAAGAAGCCGCTCCTCACACAAAAAAATGAAAAAGGCCCGATTAATTTGGTGTAAGGAGCATGTCAAAGGGAACCCCGAGCAGTGGAAGTCAGTTATTTTCTCGGATGAGAAGAAATTCAACCTCCATGGCTCTGATGGGAGACAAATGATTCACCGTAGATGTGGTGAAGAATACCATCCAGGCTGTATGGTGTCTACAGTGAAATTCCCTACCATCCAAATGATATGGGGGTGCATTTAGTATCACCTGCAGTTTATAAAAGGTTCCGTAAATGCCAATGGATACCTGACTATATTGGAAGGAAAATTGCTGCCAACCATTAGAAACCATTTCAACCTGCAAAGTAATTGCATCTTTCAGGACGACTCTGCTCCTTGTCATTGGGCGAATAGTGTAAGTAGGCACTTCTGTAGTTACTTTAGCTTCATTTCTGCATTAGAGGTTCGACAGTAATGTGTTTACATTTGTTACAGGTGAAAAAATGGTTGGAAGAACGGTCCATTACAACTCTTAGCTAGCCAGGAAACAGCCTGGCCGGACCTGAATCCTATAGAGAACTGTTGGCATCGTGCGGAATCTGCAGTTGCCAGAAAGAAACCAAAGACCCTTGGTGAACTTCATAATTCGTGTTCGGAACCACGAACTACCAGCTGAAATCATCAGGGACAGAAGCAGTTCAACTAAATATTAGTTTGCACTTGGTGAACTTTTCATTTTGTTTTTTGTTTTCCATTTAAAATGATAAACTGAAGCAAATTGAGGGCGTCTGATAACATTTCATCCGTAATTGTCGTGTTTACCAAAACTGTTGTAAGGTTGCAAATGCTCATTTTGGAATATTTTGAGAGCACCTGTCAAATATTACTTAGCTTTGCCTTAACTATTAAAACTATTAATAAATATCTTTTGTTTGTATTTCTATTTGTGATGCTAGTCATTAATGTAACATACCATCGCGAAAAAGGGTTAGAAATGTGAAATTCCATGTGATGCACTTTCTTTGAACACCAGTGTATATTGTGCCGTATATATAATGTGCCGTCAGTAAACTGCATGTGTTTTACGTTCAATTTTCTGCTTTCTGGATGCAAAATTCGGATTTCTGGGACAAAAAGCCAGGCTATCATCTCTCAGACCGGCTGACTCAGCAATTTGTGAAAAAGACCCATAAAAATATCTTGCCTTATTGACGAGATTCAAGCCCGAGCCCTTTCCAGCCGTTTTGGGGAGGATGCTGATTATACCAGCTATGCTAGCCACGTGCGCCCAAGTTGTTCTAATGTCCAATACAAACATTAGTACCAATCCCTAAAATTTATACCCTTGACGACGCTTAATTTAGATTTACATGTAGATGGTTAAAATCTCGAAACATTTTGACCCACCTCTTCATATTTAAATTTCTTTAAACTCGTAATCCGTTATCATCGTTCATGAAAAACACCACAAAGAGCACTCATTGGATTAAATATACCTTAAGCTATTTAACTTGTGTAATGTTTTTAAGATAGTAGAATGGAAAGTATTCATACAATCAAGTTAGTGAATGTAATGCAATGCGTTCGATTTTTTTCCAGAAATTAAATAAACTTTTGTTCGTTTTCTGTAATTAAGAGAAGTGAAAAGGAAATATAGTTATCTCCTTATCATTTAATTACTACGATAAAAACTTTATACTCATAGAATACTTAATAAAAGTACAGTTTTACGTTCTGTAAAGTTATCCGTTCAGTTTAATTACAACTGCATATTATTTTTTACTTCCTACCTGTATTACTCTTTATATATATTCGATTATTTCCATCAGAATTTAAAATTCGTATTGGGAATGCAGATGTATATTTTCGTTACAAGTGTCTTTGTTTTGGCAACACCAAACCTTGAGAAATTTCAATGTGAGCAGTTCACCGACTGAATACAATTCCGAAGCGAACTCCTCACTTCAATTTCCCCCAAACCGTCACAGGGAATATGATTCTACCCGATCTTGGTGGATTGCTTTGCTACACTTAACAAAAAACCTAAACATAGTATTGAATATCCTGGGTTTCCGAAAAGATCAGAATGATATCCAGTTTTTTTTTTACGCCCAAGGTATTACATTTCCATTACTTTTGGCATTACCTCACTGGCTGACTGAAGGAGTGTCTGCTGAAGATTACTATCGGTTTCTTGCGAGCGAAATGAATTCTACAAGTTGGATTAATCAAAATAAGTTATTGTGATTCTTGGATACATTTCTTCAAAGTTATTCAAGAGAGTTGCAAAGCTCATTAGAAGGAAGGAGCCTAAATGTTTTGGTTTCAGTCGGTTTAATCTTCATAAAGAGATTTGTGTTAGTGTTATCCAAGAGAATAAACTCATCCACATATGTTCGTAAATGGTGAGTGTTCTCTGGTCTGTTTGCCTGTTTTGCTGGATGAAAAAAATTGGACTAATGGGAGAAAAAAAACTTATTATTCTCGCCTGAGGCCAACTGACTCAACCACTGTGTGTAAAAGGCCCATAAAAGTTGCTCGTGTCATTGATGGAAATTGAATTTAGACCTTTCCACACAGTGTGGGGACGACGATGATTATAACCACTGTACTACTGCGAGAACTCTTCATAAAGAGATTATCAGGAAGGACATAAGGGAAAAAATCAACTTTTGCTCATGTTACGATTCTTTAAAATATCTAGTGCCCTGGCTTTGAATAGATTGAACTGAAATTCAGTTCACTGCTACATTTTAAAAAAGCGGAAAGCTTTGCAAAAGATGAAAGATAAGTTCAGCCGCCCTCGTTCATTTGTTTTTTGTTCTTTTGGTATGATGTATATTATTTCAGAACGTTTTCCGACATTATGTGGCAGATAACTAAGGCCGATTGGTTTTCCCCTGTGCTGGATCCCTCTCATTACACACACAAATGTAAACTAATGAAATGCTACATAATTTAATCTACCAAGACTAATATTATAAGGATCATTGCAACTAAACTTTTAACAGGTGCAATCTTCTGTTCTAATTTTTGGTACATCAATTCAGTTCCTTCTAGGGTTCTAAAAGTTGAAAATAAAAGGGATGAAGATGGGCATGTATATATAGCATTTTAAGTACGGACACAGGATAATTGAGATTTGCCCGAGTACCCGAGATTTGCAGCTATGCTGCCTGCGTGGCTTTTCCTTGTCAGAATGGATGATAGTTGCCTCACTTCCAGTTCCAAACATTCCACGGGTGTTGGATTGAGGTCAGGAGAATTTGGAGGCCAATTAAGATGGATGATATTTTCGCTGTGTTCCTCGAACCACTCGTGCACAGTGCTGGCCCGATGACATGATCAGGATCTTAGACGCATTATCGTCTTGGAAGATCCCGTTTCTGTCAGGGAAAATGCAGTATGGCAGGGGGCACATGGTCTCCTAACAGCTGCCAGTAGACCTCACCAGTGAAACGTTGGTCTATACGCACCAGGGGTCCTAGTTCTTCCCAGCCAAACGTGCCCCATATTAAGCAATCACACCCACCTGCCTGGATAGTGGACATCATGCACGATGGACATCAATAACGTGCCCCAAACGTGCTCCATATTAAGCAATCACACGCACCTGCCTGGATAGTGGACACCATGTGGACATCAACACAAATCCACTATGGATTTGTGTTGCTTGCGCCACACGCAAGGGCATCCATTGGGGTGTTGCACGCCGACGGACTCATCTGACGAGCACACTCGTTTCCAGTTCTCTAGTGTCCAACCACGTAACAGCACAGCATTCGCTATCGGTGAGGAGAGGGTGTCACTTGGGTCGTCTGCTGTGGAACCCCATAAGTCTGAGTGTGCGACTCATCGTCATTTGGGACATTGTCCTTGCATTCTCCATATTGTATTGCGATGTCAACTGTTGCACAGTGATCTGCAGGAGAACCAGTACAACTCTCTGCACCATTTGCTCACCACGAGCACCCACCTTGCATAATCCACCTTCAGTTTTGTCGACTGAAGGTGGTTCGACCCGTTGGAAACCATTCTTTGTGGGCCGTGAGCAAAACCGAGAAGACGTGCCGTTTCCGATATGGAAGCACCCAACGCACGAGCTCCTGCAACCATGCCCGCTTGAAACCTCGTGATCTCTTTAATGCGTCCCATAACTGCTTCTTTATCAGTTTGATTTTCACGACCCGGAGCAAATTACTACTGCTGCATCGTACGATGCTCTTTGGCTTTTTTTATATTGCAAGCTATGCGGCACAGTCCAATTACGGATGGGGTGGTCACGATTGATCAAATCAATTGTGATCCCTCAATAATCAAAAAGTGTAAATAAGTATCGGAATGATCCTTTTCATTTTAATAAACTAGAGAGTACACTAAATACTATCTGCATTGGAACTGTTCCTAAATATAAGAAATTTCCTTTAACAAAGATTTCGACTGAATTTATAATTAATGACCTTTCAGAATCATTTTTCAGATCACATAAATTTAAATTAAAAATACAAAAATTAACATTCAAAATTCCCCGATGTCTATTCTGCCTTTTTACTTATTGTGAAGGACTTGTGAAGGACTTAGAAACATTTTTAATCCAAATGCGTTTTCAGATAGTTCATTTCTATACCCTAAAGGGTTTAAGAAATCCTAGGAAAACTAATAAAAGTTCACCGTAACAACCAGAGAATAACTTTGATCCTAACAAAAAAAAAAAGAGCTCATTGATGTTTAAATTTGCTATTATCAAAATGAGAGAAGTATTGCTGGAAAAATTCTGCAATCTTCAATTGCAGTTGCATTTGTTAGAATATATCTTTTTACTAAGACTTGATTATTTATTGGAGTAAAAGACTCAGAAATTATTCCTCAGGGTTAAGCTGAGACAGAGAAAACAAAAGAATTGAGAAACTAGCCGTTATATGGAGCAATTCTTTACTGCTTATAGAGTTACTCACTCTTCTCTTTCTCTCTCATTTCGAAGGTCTATGCATTTGATTTAAGATTAAAATAAGTCATTAATAATTATTTTAATATCTTTTCCTCCTCCTGCTGTTAAAATAAGCTTATTTCATTCTCTTAAAAATGAGTGAATTCTCCGGTAGATTTGCTGTTTTGTTGAACAAAAAACCTGACTTTTCGGGAGAAAAAATCGTGCAATCATCGCCAGAAGCCGATTTAATTCAGCCACGTTTTTAAAAAAAGAAAACCTTAAGTCATTGAAGAGATTCGAACTCGGGCCTTTTCCTGGCATGTTGTTATTGTAGTAGGGTTTTAGGAGTATCAGTGACTAAGACCATACTGCTACGTGCATACTGTCTGTAAATTGCATGTGTTCTGTATTCGATTTTCTGTTCGATGGACGAAAAACCATGCTAGCCTAGCCTGAGACCGACTAACTTAGCCACGTTGTGAAAAAGACCCATAAAAATTCCTCGCGTCATCGATGGGACTCGAATTTAAGTGTTTTCCATCCAGTGTGGGGGAGGACGACGATTCTACCAATTGTGCTACCCACGAGGGCTCCAGGCGGTGTTGGAGGATGATTATTATAATTACTGAGCTACCCTCAAGGACATTCATCGCTTTCAAATCTCTTGAATCTGTCAATCTATGCATTACAGGACAAATACAGCATAATCTTACTAGATACCTTTATTAATAACTAAAATTACACTTCATGGAAATTACCTTCACAGATGTCAAAAAATTTGACTTGATCAATCCGGAAGATCGAAAAAAACTTTTTAGATATTCGCACTTTCTTTAAAATCATTAATATCATTACTAAAACTCATTACTAATATTTATTACTAATAACATCATTACTAATTATTAAAATCATTAATCATTTAAAATCATGGCTACAATCTATTAACTTGTAATTGTCCCCTTAGATTAAAGAGGAAAACAGAACAAGTACAAAATGCTAATTTTAAGTATTTATATATTCGGTTTTTAATAGGATTATGAAATTAAGCCATCAATTGAATTTCGAATTATTTGCCAATTTTAATAAACGTTTATTTCAAGTTTTCAAATATTGAGTTAAGTGTTATCTATTTTTAATATTATATACTTGAATTATTCCAACAATATATCCTGATTATCCAAATTGTTCTTCCTTAGTTTGGATTTATTCTATAAGGTTGAAGTTTAATTAAAAAAGAAATAAATATAAATTAAAATTAAAAATAAATAAAAATTTGCCTTGCACAAAAAAAAGTATGAAACATATAGTGGGACCGAAACTGGTTATATAATATTTCAAAAATAAGCAATGCGGAGAATTGTATACTCGCAAAAGGTTTTTAAAATCGATCTTGTCAAAGAACTTAACTTTGGCACATAAATAGTTTTGAAAACACCAAGGTGACGCCATTTAGATGATTGTTTGATGTAGAAGGAAATAGGTAGAGGAAGACGGGTCAACCCCATACATGGTAAAGGAAATTTCTCAATGTGGACCACAGTGAGTGCCAATCAGGAATTATGCAAGCAATGCCAGAATACAGAAACTCTTCTCCTAGCACCTGTACAAGGGCATTCTGAGGTCACTTAACCACAGGACGACAGAAATATTATACCTACAAATTCCCATAGACTATGCTGCATGTCAACTTGGATTGGGACTTGACGCTGCCAGAGGAACGATCTTTATGAGGAAGTCTATGGAGGACCTATGTCATCATGCAGGATTACTTATAATCGGCGTTTATATATTTATTTATTCAGTTTTAACCCCTGTACAGGGTAAGGGGATTACAGGTTTAGCTATTTTGACTAAATTGCCGATCTTGTTGACATGCAGCATACTACATTTTGCACAGAGGAACTGTATTGCCTGGAAAGAAGTGTTCGAGGCAGTCGAGCTTAGAGAACAATTGAGTGTACGGGTGCAGTGTTTCTTTCCTTCTCCTTGAAGGTCTGTCGGAACTCTAGAGATATCAGCGGTGTTGATCTCCTCGTTATGAGTTGAGACAGGGTAGTGATGTTCCTATGAGCAACAAGTTGTTTCCAATGGATGATTTGCAGGTCAGCAAGCACTATTGACTTAGATGGTTGGTGGATTCCGTTTAACTTTATTTAGATATTGGAGGATCCAGCATTCAGTGTTGAGGAATTTCGATGGATGACTAGATGGGGAAGGTGACCGGATTACAGACGCGTACATGTAAACTGTGTCTAATGCACCGTTCAGTATACTGTATGATCATTTTGGTGTTGTTTATACTAAGTTCCTTTTTGATTTTCCATAGTGCTGAAATATTTTGACTTTTGTGTCTTTAAAGTGCTGGAGAAATCTAAGATTCTCGTCCCAGATGAGCCTAATTTCGTTATGGGTTTTGACTTTTTGAATACGAGTGTTATTGACTTGGATATTATGCCATTCTTCTGTTTTCTCTTCGTAAATGTCCTTTGAGTTGATCATAATTTCGAGGCCGATTGATTTTAAGTAGAGATTTTTAATTCAGCTAATAATTGAGTAGCCTGTTTAGTTTTCGTGGGGATTGCTTTAGATCATCAGAATAAATAAAGAACTTGATGTCATTCTCATATGCTAGTACATCAGGATGATTGGAGAGAAACGGCTGAAGTGTGACAGCAAACAACAGGGTGGAGAGAAATCCACATTTGTTACTGCTTTCGAGTGGTGTGTTCATGGAGAAAATGTTGGTGGGTGACTAAAAGGTACCTTTCCTGAAGGATGGCTGCCAACATTAGAAGAATATTTCCGTGGACGTTGAAATAATTCTATTAGGTATTAGGTATGTTCGGGGTCTGACGGCACCTGGGATTTCTCCCATCTCCGCGTATGTTCTCTGTATCGGACAAGCCAGAGATTTAAAAGTGTGTGGGATATGTACTGTGTAGTTTGTTGTGCCCATTGTTCATCCGGCCTGTTAGCCGCCGGGCCCCTAGTGAGACCCGACGTTACCAATACCCGCCACAGGGAGGCCGGCCGGGTGTTACCAATATTTGTACTCTGGCTGGTCTTGCCACTTACTTTCCTGGGATTTCAGTGGCTAGGACCAAAAAAAAAAATAATAATAAAATAAAATAAAAAAATAAAAATAATAATAATTATAATAAATAAATAAATCGAGGTTGATATTAGTGATACTTAGCAAGTTAGTATTAATAGTACGCGACATGGGGCTGTGCCGTGAAAGTGAGTTTTAAAAACCAAATAGGTTCGGGCAAGAATTTTGATGTTCTCTTTTGATTTTGAAATGTAGGGCTAAACGCTGTGCAAGACAAAAGTTTGGGGGAAAGATGAAGACTGGGGGGAAGAAGTTGGAAATAAGGGGCCGACAGAGTAGATAGCCCCTGCAGGTAGTGAAGCATGCCCGTGCCCCACCAGAGTGAGAAAATTGGGGAGGCAAGGAGAGGCAAGCCTCTCCTCCCCAGGAGTTTGGAAAGAAAGATCCGCTCAAGAGAGTGCGGATTTGGGTCGCCAATAGGCTGTCCGGAGGGAGAGTGCCACCGTATGTCGTCTCCATCAGTTTGCAGGCCCTAAAAAGCTGGCCATTGAGTCTCATCTAGGTGGGACACTAATAGGAGGTTAAATCTGGGATGTCATCCTTCCAGAGTGCATGTGGTCTGGGTCCTATTTTCTGGTCATTATCTTGGGGTCATAATCAAGTCTACTGGCTGTCATTATGGGGTTTTATCCCTTCCGTGATGTTTGATAGTTCTCACACTACCTCTTGTCATTATGTAGTGGGTCTATGCTGCAAGGTCTGGGGGCAGTGTCCCTTTGTTCTGATGTCACAACTATTTAAAGGTGTTTTTTTGTTTTTTTTTTTTTCGCTTCCATTGGCGGTAATCATGACTCTTGTGGTTAGACAATATATTGCCACTTGTCTTTTCCCAGTTCATTTTGTACTCAGTCCAAGGTCTGTATAGTCGGCTCCTCTGTGTCATCTCGCTACTATTTGCAGGTTTGTTTTGTCTCATTCCTTTAAGGTCTTCTGTATATGGCGGTTAGTGTTTGGCGCCTGGTAAATAATCCCTGGGCAAAATCAGTTAAGGCTAAATATTCCTCTTAATAATTCTATGGAAATAATTCTATGGAATATCGAGAATTAACCGAGACAGTTACTACTTTATTTCGGATTTCATTTTAGTAAATGGTAAAATCACTCCACACAGAATTCGCCAGGTGAACCAACAGCTAGAGAGAGAATATACCACATTTGTCTACTCTCAGCTTTCCATTTTAATTCAATACATCCAGCCTTGAATATTCTAGGAATGTGCACTGTAACTGTTTCCTGGAGTTGTCACTCCAGTTATCCATTATTTTCAGCATGAAGAGATGTTATGAGGGACACATTATTATGAGAAGAGCCATATTTATGTTCAAGAGGAAATGGTAAACAGAAAATAAGATCTATCAAAGTCTCTTAGGAGCCCATTGGAGTAGGATATAATTTGGAAAGAATTTCCCAGATATTTGAGATTTGATTGCAATGTCTGAGACGACTGTATGACACTTGCAATTCGGGGGTTTAATCATAGAGTTTTAATCCCATCTGTTACCTTATTTTTCGATTCCCTTTATATTACTGCTAAGTTTAAAGAATTCTGGACTTATGTCTCTGCTTTTCGAACTTCTCTAGTATGTTGCTAGTACTGAAATAGTATACAGGCTTAGATGTCTGAAAGAAAAAGACGTCCTCTGTTTAGGTCACGTACCGTTGCTTATCGGTGTCATCGCGAACCAGCAGAACAAGAGAAAACAGAGGAACATTGACGATGCACGAAGCCATGACACGGCTTCCGTTGAAGACGTTCTCGGCTCCCGCTTTTGTCATTAGAACGAAGGTTTGTGTTAGCGAACTAGAGGAAGGATAAGAGGAAGAGTGGTGACAAAGGAATGAACAGAACGGAAAGTCCACAGTGTAAGAAAAAAATGCAGCTCTTTAAAATCCGTGAATTCAATCGAGAAAGTTCATCCTGAAACCATCTCCAGAAATGTTTAACTTAAGTAAACGAAATTTCAAATAGTGGGTGTACCTACACTGAATTAAAGTTAAGGTGTAGTCGAATTTGTGTACTTGCTCTTTGTAAATCGAACTGAAATTGTGTGCGAAGATCAAACAAGACATTTAGATGCACATGAGCGCATGTGCATATCATTCTTATACGCAGATATGGGTAATTTAAATTATAAATTAAATTTCACTGGGGTCATTTATTTCTACCTTGAGCACAAATATCACTGAGTAGTTCTTCATGGGTTAATGGTATGCGGAGACACCGTATGAGTGATTCATGGCAGGGGGAGAGTGGTCTGCAGGATGGAAGTGGACCAAACACAGACGGTGATGTCACAATTCTGAAGACAGCTCTAAGAAATATCTCGAAGAGTTGTATAAGGTTGACCAACTAGCATAACACCAAAAAAAGACTGATATTTAACCGTGCAGTAGTGGTGGGACACTTGACAAGTACCCCTCGAGAATAATTCCTGCATTAACCGTTAATCAACGGTTAAAAATTATTTTTTTTTCTATCTTCCTAAATAGGGCCAAATTAAAAATAAAACTATCTTATAAGGTCCAAGGAGTCAGAACTTATAAATTCACGTGTATTATTGTACATAAATTACGTATGTGTTCTATGGTCGATTTGTCTTTGGCAAATCGACCATAGAACACACACGCAATTAAAGTTACTTATACACACGAAACCTGGTATTCTCCCAAAATGGCTGCTACTCTGCTGGAAGCAACCCATATCTAATATGGTCAGGTAAGGAGACAATTTTCCAGTTTTCAAAGCACACGCACTAAAGTGGTTCGCCAAGTGTTATTAGCTAGAATATACACATGACACGATAAAAACAGTTTCTTCTTTTTTAACAGCGGTAAATATTTCTGTCTTCTGTTTTTAATTAATTGCCCAAGTTGTGTTCCTTATATCAGTTAGTTCCTTTTCCTGTGCTTGAACTTACCAACCCTCTTTTCTTGTCTTCTTTCTTCTGAAACCACTTCGTGATGACTAAACATATAAACACGTCTTAATTTTTCTCTTTAACAATCCGGAATGTCACCTTGAAGGTCTAAATATTCGGTGTGCATTAAGAAAAATGAACCTCTTTCTGTGTCAGTGGTTTTCTATACATTACGACAGCGCTGATGGATTCTTGATTGAGGGTCTCCTAACAAATATTTATCTCCGGGCTCATTCTGTTGACTCAAAGAAAGAAATAACCAATCGATATATGCTTGTTACATCATTCTGTGGCTGGTTCCTAAAATATCTTGGACAGTAATTCGGCTCGTGATGATAAATGAGGTACCACAGTGTCGTGTGACACGCTAAGACACGTTCTGGCAGGAAGTTCAAGTGCACTTAGTTTAAACACGAGGATCGAAAGACAAATAACTAGAGACAGACAGAAGGACAGAACGGGAACGTAAAAAGATAGACAGATACCGAGATGTAGATAAATACAAGGAGAAAAGCAGAGAGATAAATATATAAATAGAAAAAAAGAGAAGATTCTGGCAGTTTAATATTAATATTGCTTCACGATATAAAACAAAAACATTTTCTCCATTTTTAATAGGTTCTTTTAGATGCGAAAAACACAAAGGATTTCATCCCGACTATCGCAGCTAAGAATTAAATAAAATAATTTGTAGAAATGATTTTCCAACGGTAGGGGCGTTGCATTATGGCATTTACAAACACTGAAACTGAATACAGAAGTTGCTGGATATATCCCACATTAGATCTACGCGTATACAAGTAAGTGGGCAGTAATGTCTAAATTATTACTGGAGTGTTTTGTTTTTATTCTTTTGTATAGTTTATCGAAGAAGTACAAGAGACACTAGGAATAATTAACGATTTCACATCCTTCCGTATTATTCAGGCTTATGAATGCAATTATGTTAAGGAATTCGTGGCTTAACATTGTTAATTCACTAAAATAAGCAAAGTCCCCTCTTCAGAGTTCCTTATGCGAGAGATGGAGAATTTTATGATACTAATAAATATCATCATTACAAGCTACATCCAGCGGCTTAATTAAGTATATTACGGAGCAGAGGAATCGATAGCGGCATAATTAAAGGGAAGGGCAAAATGGCATACTTTTATTTGAGGAACTCAACGAATAAAAAGACGGATCTCATCTAAGAGTATAATGAGAGACTTTTTAGTTCCGGAGTCGCATCATTACAGTAAATTGGCTTTAATGTATTCACCACCCTCTTTCCACTTTCCATAAATTTCGAACAAGCCATTGTTTCAGAAGAAACGGCAGTTAAAGAATAGGATTTTATCTTTGCGTTTTCGAAGCATATTGGCATCTCATCAGCCAGCGGATAGCTCTTTTAACGAAAGTATGTTAAACTGTGATGCTCAGTCTTCGACCGAAGTCGAACGCATTTAACGCGTTCAAATTTTGATTTTATTTCGACTCTTGCTTCGAAATATCCCGCATTCCCGAACTGGTACCCTCATCGGGAGCACAGTTGGTATAATCTTCATTCTTCCCACACCACATGGAAAAGTTCCGAGTTCAAATGACATCAATAATGCGAGAAATGTTTAAGGGTCTTTTTCACAACTGCTGAGTTAATCGGTTAATCGAAGGTAGCGTGACTTATTACTTCCGTTTGGGCTTTTTGTCCAGCAAAGAGCAAATCAACAACAGAACACACGCAATTTACATATCATATACGCGCAATACGGCCTAAGTTGCTGATGCGCCTAAAATGCTACAACGAACCAACCTAAATTGGTAAAGTTTTAATAGATATATGAAGTTGTTGTTGATTTAGGAGCATCAGCAACTAAGGCTATATTGCTTCGTGTCTACTGTCGGTAAATTGCGCGCCTTCTGAGATCGATTTTCTGTTTGCTGGACGGAAAACGCGAGTTCCCGGGAGAAAAAACCATGCTATCCTCGCCTGAGGCCAACTAACTCAGCCACGTTGTGAAAATGTCCCATAAAAATCCTTCCCCTCATCGACGCGACGCGAACTCGGCTTTTTCCACCCGATGTAAGGTGGACGGCGATCCTACCAACTGTGCTACCCACAAGAGCAGATATATGAAGTGATTGACTTTATGTTATGTGATGGGAAGCGCTGTGGTATACGAAAACGAGCAATTTCGTGACAATATAGAGAAAAGAGTTTAATAACAAAGGCAACTGGCTCTAAAAACAGATAACAGGCAATTATAAGTTATTTCTCGTTGGACTATCAGTTATGTGGTTTTACCCCACGTAATTGAACAAAAAAAATGGATTTTCGTCAGGATTTAGCGATGATTTTATAACTGTATTTCGATATCTAGAAACTACAGAAAACTCAGATAAGCTAATATAAGAAACAGAAATATTTTTCATACTAAAGAGTCTGATGTGAAATACAAGGGTCTTATACCACGTATTATGAGCGAGACATTTATCAAAACGTTACAATAAGACTGAAACCGCTTCAGTAATTATTAAACTTTCATTAGGCCTGAAGACGAGATTCAAAGACGTCCTGAAACGTAGTCACTTTAGTAAAACACGTGGGTAGTGCGGTAGTTTCCATCTTATTGTAAAATTTCAATAAACATCTTAACAATATGCTGGTATAGAAGTATTTTAGGTCATAGTACATTCTTTAAGATGAATAACCACGTATTGCATCTTTGAACAGATATTTTCAGTTTTTTATTTTTATTTTTTTAGTGAATAAAGGGAAAAAGCGGAATAAGATAAAGGATACTGCACGATCATGTGTTTATTCAGTGCAGCCCAAACCAATACACAAAGAATAAAAGGCATCAATTAAATTAACAGCAGTAAAATTATATACAAAAAAAAAACAAATCCAGCAACGTAGAAACAAGTTCAAATTGTAAATCTATTAATCCATTGTAGTATCAGAGGTCGCTAATTAATGATGGTATCACTGTGCAGAGGAAGGATTGACTTGCCAAGATGCTTAATAAAGGAGAATCGAGAGAAATACGTCTGTTAAAACCTTCTTGGCGTGTTCTTGAAAAACCAACAAAAATTTTGTTTATGAAGTGATCAATACGACGGACCAGACAACAGGACATATTTACATTTATAATTGCAGGAAGTTTTATGGGCCTGGAAATTACTGATAGAAGAAATGAGCAGCTTTTCGCATCCAGGAGACTAGTTTGGATCTAAGGCCTTTAGAGCTGCTCTTAAGTCCTCATAAAGATGGCATTCAAAAAGGACGTGAAAAGAATCTTTAGGTAGACCGCATCGACAGAAGACAGTATTAGAAAGTCTAAATTGACAAAGTTTAGTATTAAGCGAACCATGTCCAGTTAGTATATAAGAGGTAAATAAGTAAGGGTGAAAACCATTTTCTGGTGGATAGGGGAAGAATTGTAGATACATTGGAGACAAATTTTTGGTGATGGCTCCTTTTTTCTGTAGAATTCTATCTATGCTGCCAGATGTCCAGTAATAAATTCCGGCATCTGGTCTGTTCAGTTTTGTGATCAGCTTGAGGATTAACAATGATTCCCTGAAATTCTGTTGAAGCGCCTAGACGGATGTAAAAACAAAGACCTCTCAATGCAACATGCAGTTCCGGTGATTAAGTGCGGTAAAAAAATCCTTAAAGCTGGTGTTGGTACTCTTTGGAAGGTAGCAGCCTTCCTAGTGATTGTTGCTCCCTAGTACCTAAGTGGCCAGAAACGACAAAACAACAGAACAAGACACACACTTCGTAGACATAAAAAAAAAAGGGAAAAAAAACCTATTTATTAGGGTCACTCAGAATGTTAATACAACTACCCATGTGTATTTGGTCTGTAAATTGTGTTTGTTCTCTGGTCGTTTTGCTGAACGAAAAACCCTGGGTTCCGGAAAAAAAAACTTGCTATCTACGCCTGAGACCGATTAACTCAGCCACGGAGTGAAAAAAAGTCCATAAAGGTTCCTCGCGTCATGGATGAGATTCGAACCCGGACCTTTTCCACCTGGTGTGGGGAGGTCGGTGACGATACCACTTCGCAGACATAAAGCCGTACTCATTTCTTGCCATTTTATAAAGTTCGGTATCCATCACAGTGTACTATGACGGAATTGAACTAACGTTAAGGTGCCGCCCTACATAAGACACAACACATGTCCGCATGTCCATTTTCGGCACGCATGAAGAAGCGCAAGAAGAAAATAACACTGAATAAGGGATAACTTAATTTATACAGGTTTAATTGCACTAGTCTAAACCAAAGACTGGAAGCATAGATTGTAATTGGGATTATTGCAGCTTTATAAAAATAAGTGTAGGTTTTTGGAGTTCAATTCCCAGTCTTATCTAGAGATTTGGAGCAGCACTAGAGGGAAACTATTTACTTTAATGGACAAGTTTTGTAGATGTGCAGTAAAAGAAAAGCGGTCGTCGATAATAATTTCTAAAAATTTGGTGCGTCTGACAAGTGGAAGTGATTTGATGTGAAGATTTACAACTGATGGTCTGGCACAGTCGAATTTATGTTTAAAAATCATAATTTTGGATTTTCTTGGGGATAATTTCAATTTTCTCTTAAAGGACCAAAATGATAGTTCAAGAAGTACTTTGTCGGCAGGAACAGACACAATTTGGTCTCTGTAGCCCTTGTATCATTAAACCTAATACCAATAACAACTCTATTGGCATACAGTTCTAAATTAGATCTTGAGTTTCCATTGACCAAAATTACAACGTAGTCCCCATATGCGATTTGTTGAACATTTTGAAATTCAATTTCTCTAAACAACCAATCATCAAGAATTAAGTTCCAAACCAAGTGACTCAAAATTGATCCTTGGAGACAGCCCCATAAAACAGGTCTGTGAATTACCTAGTTTTTATGATGACGATCACCGAGCGATCAGCCAAAGAATTCCTTACAAGTTTGTAAAGCTGAAGAGAGCAATGATTGGAACTGAGTCGAATGAAGGTGCTCTCCCACTGCAGGGTGTCAAAAGCGTCCTCAATATCGATAAAGATGGCAAATTACAACAAATTTTAAAGGTGGATTAGAAATATATTTCTTTCGATCACAATATTTTATTAGTGAGATCAATAGCATAATATGATACTTTATTCTTAGGGTCAGCGAATAAAACTAGGAATCAAAAGAGTTTCGGAGCAGAAAAAGTTTGCATGACATTGGTCCAGCGGTTAAGCCGAGAGCCCCGTATTCCAAAGATTATACGATCTTGACATATGCAAAATATCGGGTCTTACTGCTTGGTCATTTCCTTCATTTTAAGGAATACTTTATATCAATACAAAGTTTAATATAAATCGAAGGTCACATGATCCTGCATTTCCCTTGTTAGACTATTTATAGAACGTATTTGATTTATTTTCAAAGATTAGTATCGCTACACCTATTACTGTGTGGACATATGACCATCTGCCGTGGCTCATGCCTGGCGGCTCCTAAACCTTAGTTCAACTAAGCTGTGGTTCTCTGTGCGATCACAGAGAACCACAGAACTATACAGAACTATATATGATACACAGAACGCTGGAAAATCCAGAAATGAGCACAGTGACATTGAGCGCAGTGCATAAATTGCAAAAGACAGAAGAAAGAATAACAGCAGTCTGTCCGAGATGTGAATTGCTGTGTATACAAAAATGCTCGGGACCAAGTACGATTAAGGACCAATTATGATTAACAATCTGCATAATTCCTCCAATGGTCAACAATCAAATTTTACCCATGCGACCACCCCCAAAAATCTGTCAAATAAGCGGTCGCAGATCTAGAGTTGTTGCCGACGAAATTCACAAAAGCTCTGAAGAAAATAACATTGGTATAATAGCTACACACAAGAACCGTATGCATCAAAAATCCCTTCTAAAAACATGTACAAAATTATGGGCTTTTCACTCCTCTCTCGGATAATAAATGCCAACGTACCAGATCCTAAAACTTGCATGATAATACTTAACAAATCCCTCGATGTCACAGTTATCACATGAATGTGCAATTAATTTGCTACATGAATACAAATTGCCAATGCATCATTTTCGTTCTATCTGTTCTCAATTTATTGCTCACCTTCTGATGACTTTAATATACAATTAAATTACCTTGAAACAGTTCTGCATTTCCTTAGATGCAAATTCAAAATTCAAATTCAAAATTCAAATTCAGATGCAAAGATGCAAATTCAAAATCTTCGACATGGTTCAGTAATATCACTGAAGAAAGGGGACGTATACTGGAAGACTTCTTGATTGCTAACAACATTGTTATCCATAACCTCCCAGGACAACCCTCTACTTACAGCAGTTTTTCAGGAGAATCCAACATTAATCTCACTATAACTTCGGAAAATATGACTAATAATATTACAAATTGATTTGTTGATCCTGACTGGTGTTTCAGTGACCATCGTGGAATATTCTTCCAAATTGAACCTCTCCAAAAAACAAATATTGATGATGATAGACGTCCCGAGTTAACACGGTTTCTATTCGAAATATTAAATGGGAAAAATTTGATTCTTCAATTCAAAAAGACTTATCTGTCGATGTTACTTGTCATTTGGAACAATTAGATGCTCAAAAAACTGTTAATTATATTCAGGAATCGAGATTGAAAGTTTGCTATTTGTCAACTAAAAAGAAAAAATTACACCAAAAACATGTGTATGGTGGAATAATTAGCAAATTTGTGAAAAGAAGTTTATCAAGTTAGGCGTCGATACCAAAAGCATAGAAACTGGCCTCCAGAAGAAGTTGAATTTCTGAAATTGGAGTACCGAAGGCTTAAAAAAATTTTGATAAAGCCATTGCAAGTGCCAAAAGGGAGTCTTGGCAAAACCTTGTGAAAACTACAGGCAACTCTAATTCGTGGGGTTTATTGTATAAACTAGCAAAAAATGAAATACATGCTCCTGATATTTATAATACTGTGGTAAATAATAACGCCGAAACTAAAAACTGGCCTGAGACGATGAACACCATCCTAGATAGGATCTTTCCTCCAGACAACACTACTCTAGATGATGATCTTCATGATCGAATTTTACCCCTCCGTTCTCACTGGGGGAATTACAAACAGCCACTAAATGTCCTGGCAGTGACTTCATTGAAAATATTTTCATCATCAGAGTGGTAAAAAATTTCTTAACAGCATTCTGCTAACGTTTAGCAAGTGTATCTCGGAGGGAATTTTCCCTGTACCATGGAAAATAGCTTTGCTGCGTATAATCCACAAACCTGAAAAGCCGTTCTTTGACCCAAAAGCCTACAGACCGATCGCATTACTTGCCAACATGGGAAAATTGCTTGAACGATTAATAGCTCTCAGAATCCAGAAACTTTTCTACGACAAACAGCTATTATCACGCAAACAATACGCATTTTCTCAGGGACGGTGTGAAGATGCCGTAGTGGATTTAATTGAACACATCAACTCCTCAACAGCCAAATTTGAGCTGGCCATTTTTATTGACTTCGAGGGCGCGTTCGATTCCCTTTGGTGGGAGAGCGCTCTCAAACGACTAAGAACAGCAAACTGCAACGCCCAACTCTTCTCTTTAGTTCGAAACTATTTCAAGGACAGACAAGTACTAATGAAATCTAAACATCAATGTATTACTAGAGCTGTTTACAGAGGGCGCCCCCAGGGTTCCATTCTGGAACCTCTGATATGGAATCTGGTATTGAACGACTGGCTAATGATAAATTTTTCAAACACACATATCATAGAGTATGCAGACGATGTTACTGTTATTATCAGCGGAAGACCAAGAGCAATAATTGAATCCAATGCCAAATCTGTTCCACAGGATCTAACAAATTGGGCTAAACTGAACAAGTTAAATATTAATCCACTTAAAACTAAAATGCTTCTGCTGAAAGGTAAATTAGATCACAACAGACCTCCACAAATAAAAATTGATAGTCTTCAACTTCCTTTAATAACAGAAACGAAATACTTGGGATTTAATATTGGATGAAAAATTAAATTTCAGCGCCCACCTTTCTCATCTGGCGACAAAACAAAATTTCTCCAGAGCTCTCATACATATTACTCGACAGGACTGGGACCTTTCGAGAAAACCTCGAAGTCTTTATTACTCAGCAGCATTCATCCCTATTGTAATCTTCAGCGCCAGAGCCCGGTTTCACAGGTTATAGAATAAAACATTTCGAAATAAATTAATTTCTATACAAAGGAGCGTAGTACTAGCCTTGGTGCGTGCCTGCAGTGCAGTCTCATCAGCTTTTCTTCAAGTTCGTGTAAGATCTATTCCACTAGATCTTCACGTGGCTTACAGAGGGTTGAGTTACAGACTGAAAAAAACAATTACAACCGACTTCTTCGATATTAGAATCAACTTGAATAACCATAACATCAAGTGTGAGAAGCAAAACATCTGGAACGAACTTGTTAGCAAATGGCAGACACGATGGGACACGTCGTCGACCGGGTAGGTTACTAGAAAGTTTTTTTTCCCAGAGGTTACTTACCGAATGGATAAAGAAAGAAGAAAATGGTTCTCCATATCGATGCAACGTCATATTTGATCACTGGACACGGATCGCTTAAACGATAAACTGTACACCTTTGGACTTCATCATACTAACCTCTGCTCTTGCGGACAACGTGAAGACTGGCAACACGTATTATTTGACTGTGACATTTATGAGGACTTGAGAATTCCTTTAAAAAAATTTGTTAGCGATTTTCGTGCTGGACTGGAACATCACCTTGTGGAAAACAAAGAAGTTTACTGCACCTTCCAGAACTTTGCGTCTCTTGTTTTTGAAAGACGCCGATCTATTGGACAAACAACAACTACTTCCATCTGATTTTTTTTTAACCTGGGCACTGTTTATGTGATACGCTGAGTGTAAATATGTACTGATGTAACCATATCGGCTTAGTTTCAGTTCTACTATTATGTTATATGCTGAGTTTACTGTATTGAGTTTACTATATGTTCTGTTTACTGAACATGTAGTAAACTATATGTTTACTGACCACACATTTCCTTGCTCTGTTTGGTCACGAAGACGTTTTTGACTGCCCCCCCCCCCCCTGAGTACGTGATATCTGTCTTATTCTGAGGACCTACAGACCTGGTTGTTGAGATCTCCCTCCACGCGGACAGGATGAGATGCTATGAAGCCTTTCTGGTTCTGCCTCTTTTACATTATAAATTCATAGTGTCCTGTATGAAAACTACAGATTTAAATAGAGGAGTTGAACAAACATTCCTGGTGCCGCCAACTTACATACATACATACATTTGAGCACAGTGGTATCGCCACCATCCTTCCCACACCGGGTGGAAAAGACCCAAGTTCGAATCCCGTCGATAACGCGAGGAGCTTTAATGGGCTTTTTTCATTCCGTGGCTGAGTTAGTCGGTCTCAGGCGTAGATAACAAGGTTTCTCCCCCAAAAACTGGAGTTTTTTTTTTCGTGCAGCAAAACAGGCGAATCGACCAGAGAACACACGCAATTTAGAGACACAATACACATGGGTATATGAAAAAATTACCGGATCACCCTAATATAATAATTTTTGAGTATAGTAGGTAGTGCGTCTTTCTTAGTTGTGTCTGGCCACTCTGCTACCAGAAAACAATGATCATCCTGTAGGCTGCGCTTTCCAGTACCCGTTCCTGCCATGAGGAGGCAAGCCGAACTAAATTTGTTCTGCCATACAGGAATTCTGCACTCTGGTAAGAGCGGGATTATACTGTATACTGATAACACTCCACATATTTTATGTCAAGTATGTAGAGTATAGCATTAGAATAACTAAATGATGGGCCCCTCACAGTAGCACAGTGCATCTAAGCACCATCCTCCCCCACACCAAGTGGAAAAGGCCTGCGTTTGAATCAATGACCCGACGAATTTTTATGGATTTTTTCTCCATGTGGCTGAGTTAGTCAGTCTCAGAGTAGCATGATTTTTCTCCCAGAAACTCGGGTTTTTTTCCGGTAAACAGCCAAATTGACCACAAAACACACGCAATTTACAGACGTTATATACGGCGCAATATGGTCTTAGTCGGTGGTGTGCCTGTAACTTCATAACAACAACCTCATAACAATAACAGCAACAGCTAAATAATAGAATGAAGCGGACTTTACCTGCATATAACAAACTATTATATTAGGCCACCCGAATATTTAAATTCATATGCCGTCCTGTGTGTGTCTTATCTCTGTTACTTGAGTGTGTTCTATGGTCGATTTGTCTGTTTTGCTGGACGAAAAACCCCAGTTTCTGTGGGGAAACCTTGCTATCTACGCCTGAGACTGACTAACTCAGCCATGGAGTGAAAAAAGCCCATTAAAGTTCCATGCGAGAGAGATGTCGACGGCCACGTTCATCCATCACCTTCTGCGCCCACGGCGCTGTCCACGATGAGATGTTATTCGGGAAATGGCACATTCCCAATACACTCTTGATGCTGTCGAACCGGGATAGTGCAATTTCTGTACCATCTCTGCGATAGTGACCCATGCTTCGGGCACCCACTATCATCCCTCTTTCAAAGTCGGTTAACTCACGACGTTTATCCATACTGACATCGAATTACCGTCTACGTGAATGCAGTGTACTTGTATACCTGCCAAGCAGTGGGTTTGTCCATTAGCGAAAGGGCGAGCGTTGCCTTGCCCAGTAACCAGGTATTCCACGAATTCTGTCATTTCAGTGTACTGTAATATTATATAGCAATTGAAAACATGTAAGAAGAATATGGTATACGTTTCCTTTGCAACTTAAATAATTGAATCTTTAACTAGAAGATATCAAATACATTTCCATTGCAATATAATTGCAATGGAAATAAGAGATGAAATCATTACAGAAAATCCGAATAATTAAATTTCAACGTTAAGTAATCTTCATTCTTTTAAGCAAAGGAATTTCAATGTTTTTTAATCTTCATGGTTATCCAACATTACCAAATGATAAACGTCCTCTATAACAAAATGATTTAAGAGGCTTGCACTTCTGTTAAATTTTTATATTTGGCAATAGATCGTTTTCCATATTGCTACGTTGTTCTCCTGTGGATTTTTAAAGGTTTTACTCAATCAGCGGTTAAAAATAACGAATTACTAAGCTGCTCATTCAATACGTTAGTAAAAATAACTTACTCGCTATCTTAAAAGGGGGACACCATTTTTATTAATAAACCCACTCGCCCCACCTATGAACCATTTTAAATATGACTATGAAACCAATAATTAAAATAAGTTAACTGATTCTTTGCTTATTTGATGAGCGTAATATTTAACTACAACTGAACTGCCGTTATATTTTGAGTCACCTTTTAATTGCATTGGAAAATAAATTAAATGCTGATTAATTCTAAATGATCACTCTGGATATAATCTTAATCAACAGTCGTAATAAAATTTCCCCAACTCAAAGCCAAACTTTAAAAACCTGAAACCTTTTTAAGGTACAGTAGACATTCCCAATTTAGTATTTCTTTGTGAGTTTAAGTAACACTTAAGTAAACATTGACTTAATCTTAACTACAAAGTTTTGAAAACGCAGCGAGCAGCATTCTATTAATAACGATAGATCGGATCCAACTGCTTCAGAATCGGCTTATAAGAGAGATGGATATACAATCTTGGTTGACTTTTTCAAGCTTAATTTCCCATTTGGTTCGTGTCTTTAAGAATTTCACACATACCTTACTTCCGACCCTATTAAAGTGCCTTTATGGCTTTTTAAATAGTTAGGCTAGCCGTTTTAATGCGACTTTGTCACCTAAAATTATATGAAGCGCGTTTTTTTTTCTCTATGCTTGATTCTGCATCGGTAATTTGGGTTTTTCATCACTCGTGAGGTATATCAGTTCACTTAAATCGATTCAAAAGATTTTGATTAGATTCTTATCTAGGAGAAAGAGATTATAATACGATAATGTCTTCTTCTAGGAAATATTTTTAATTTTTTTTATAAATCTTTCCGGCTAGAATAGCAAATAGAGATCTGGACTTAAAAAACGTGTGTACTCTATTCTATGGTCGGTTTCCCTGTTTGCTGGATGAAAAATCTGAGTTTTCGGTGGGGAAAAAAACCGACCACGAACACAAACAATTTATGAACATAATACATTCGGGTGGATGAGGTTATTCTCGGGTATCCTTTAATATGGCTATTTTTTCTCCTAATGCCTCGGGTCTTTGGGGCTATGCCACTCCATACATAAATGTCTATCTAATATAATCAACAAGGATTTATGAACGTAACAAATGTATTTTCACTAAACAAATACAAATAGAAAATTTACGACTATATGCTAAACCAGAATTCATGGATGTCTGCAAAATTGCAGCGCATTATAAATAAAAAGCAATATTTATTCATGACGTTTACTTTCTTTTAACTTACTTCTTGTCATCGAACTGTTGTCTGTTTATAAGACAAACCGGAAAAAATTCTAGGACAGCTTTACTAAATGAGAAATCGATAATATTTTGAACACACATATTCTGTATTTCTCATTTCTAACTTCTTTATCCAAAAATGCTCATTCTAAGTAAATAAAAGCGACCCTTATTTGAATTCTATAGCTTTTAGAGAATGTTTCAAGCCTGTTAAGGCATTGTATTTTTAGTCGCTTAATTGTAATGTTTTGAAATGTATTGCCAGTGTTTCCACAATCACATTACATTGTTTTATATACACTGCCTGGCAACTTTATTAGACCATGGAGATTTCGACCGCATCGAAAAGTACTAAATCGAAGAAATTACATGGCGCCTTTTTGTGCAAGACAGCGTTATAAAACCGTGTGACTCGAATAGAGCCCAAACTGGTTCAATGGTATTTGGCAACGGAGAAATTTCATGAGCTTTCAAAGAGGTAATTCCGTCATAGAACAGACAAAGGCTGCACTTGTCGAGTGTTCAAACAATCATGTTATTCGAGTCTTTAATGGAAATATAATGTGACTGGGCGAAGTGTTCGATGTTTGGAGAAGCTTGTCAAGTTCAATAGTCATGAACGACGAAATAATTAATCTCTGTATTTAATGCAGGAACATCACAGGACATCAGAGTTGACACCATGCAAAAATCCCTACAAAGAATGCATTACTGGAGTGGGAAAGCTTCACGGAAGCTACTGATCTCGGACGTCAACCAGAAAATATGGCTATATTTCTGTTAGAAACATAAATAGTGGGAAAAGAGAACTGGAGACAAATCATGCAGTCCGATGAGTCCCATTTACGTCTCTAAGATCAAAGGGTGGAAATATCTAGCAAACCACACGAGGCACTGAAACCCATCCTGTTTTATACCGACAATAGAGGCTACTGGTGAAGGAGTAACGGGTGGAGCAAGTTTTCGTGGCATACACTCTGGCACCGTGAACGCCAGAATATATCTGAGGGGTCACGTACGCATGCTTATATGTTTATCCCTAGAAATGCTTATGATATGACAATACAACCATCCACTACGTAAACTATGTAAAAGCGTAGTTTGAGGAATATTTGGAAGTTTTTAAACATCTTCTCTGGCTAGTTCCAGAATCTCAATCCCATCGAGCATTTGTGGAAAGGCACGTTCATTTAAACACACCCGAATTCAATTATCACAATAATTGAGTTCGGGTGTGTTTTTTTTTAATGAATGGTCAGAATTCTTCGTATCAATTTTAAACACTTTATTGACTCATTACCATGCCGTGTCGGTCAGAAATTCGAGTTGACAGCAGCCCAGCATGCTTCTAATCATAATAGAATTGTCAGACATTGTATATGATTGATATAATCCACTGGTGTGCAAAACCTAAGGACCAACACTATTTCTAAAGGTTACAACCACAAAATCAAACGAAACAGCCTGTGGCGATTTGCATAACTGTGGCCATTCAGTAGAAAGCTGGTGCACATGCAAAAATTTGAATCGTGATGAGAGGGCCCACATAAACAGATAAAAGCAGCAGTTCAGCAGTTATGTGCAAATTACCGAATAGTGAGTACGATTGTTACAGACGTTCGATTAGTTTCATACAGTGCTACAGACAACGAAATGGTCAGTAGACAACATCTGGATGACTTTACCCGGGCTCGAATAATTGGTAAGCTCGAGGAAGGGCGAAATGCAAGGAGTGTGACTGCAGAGTTCGATATCGCCCATAGCATCGTCTCACGTGCGTGGTCGGCCTTCAGAACGACAGGTACCGCTGTTCGAAGGACCAGTGGTGGTCGTCCACGAAAAATAACGCCCAATGATGACCGATATATACTCCTACAGGCCAAGAGGGCCAACACCAGACAGCGGGATCCATTGCAAACCAGCTGCAGAAGATCACAGGACGCAGGATATTGCGATTTATCGCCAGGTCCACAAATATGGACTGTTTCGCCGACGGCCAATACGCTGTGTCCCTTTAACACTTGTTCATCGGAGACACCGTTTACAGTGGTGCATCGAACACAAGGACTGGACAGCAGCGCAATGGGGTAAGGTACTCTTTACTGATGAGAGTAGATTCAGTCTCAGCGGCGATTCCGGACGTCAGCTGATCTGGTGAGAGGTTGGCACACGGTATCACCCCGCAAACGTTACTGAAAGGGATCGATATGTCGGTCGAGGAGTTCTCGTCTGGGGAGACGTTATCTCGGATGGAGGTACACAACTCCAGATACTGGAAGGCGGTACTGTAACCAGTGCATGCTAATGTACTGAGGTAATCCTTCCCCATGGGCGTCTGTTCCGATGTGCCATTGGCATCGAGTTCGTGTTTATGGATGATAACGCCACACCCCATTGCACTGCAGCTGTTGATATGCTTTTGGAAAGTGAGGACATTGTTCGTATGGATTCGTATGGACACCTTGCAGCACGTCCACACCCACCAGAAAATGTTCACCAGCTGAAGACGACGCTGACAGAGGAATGGACGATGTTACCGCAAGAACTTATCAACAACATTGCATTGTTCTAAGTATGGACTGGCGGTGCAAAGCCTGCATCGACATTAGGGGTGGCCATATCTTCTACTGATGACCACCTCTTCCCTTTGTTCCATCTTTGATAGTGACGCATCTGTATCATGGCAGCCAGTACTCTGTTGCCATTTTTCAATAAAATCCCTCTGTACCGTTTTGTTTCCGTTGTTGTGTCGGTGTTGTTTCCTTCATCATTTCTGTACCTCACGAGATTCCTTTGGTATGCTTTTTCCATATCCAGGCCACTCCTGTGAAAACCTGGCTGGTCCTTAAATTTTGCACACCAGTGTAATTCTTATAATCTGGCAGTACCACTAGACTATAAGAATAAGTTTACAACTAGTCAGTTTGATAAGAATATTATCATTACATGTGTTTGGCAGTCACGTGTGCTCAACTGCTAGCTCGAACGCATGTGCTACTGCATTCCCACGTTGGTCACTTTGTAAATTTTTATACAGAGTTCACTCTAAAATATACTTCAAGGATTTTCATTCGTAGTGGAAAGGCGGATATTAATTTGATTGTAAAATTAGGTTAGATTTAAGTTAATGAAATTTAGGATCGCTTGTCCAAATAATGGAAAGTTATTTAATGACAAGCTTAAACTCCATCAATTGACTTGAACATTTTAAATTCAAAATCACCAGGACGTGCAGCATATGTGAGGACATCGAGGGGAAATATGTGAGAGCTCAGACGTTGAACTTCACTTGCTTGATACAATTCAACCAAGAAAATATGTAGAGAGTGGTGTGTAGGAATTTGCGTCTGTATCTTCTGTCCGTTGAAAAAAAAAAGCATATTAGGGCGACCAAAGAACTAACTTACTATATATGCCCACGTGTATCATATCCATAAATTGCGTGTGTTCTCTAGTAGAAAAACCCGAATTTCCGGAGAAAAACCTTGCTGTTCACACCTGAGACGCTTTATTACTCTTTGTTGGTTGGGAGAGTGATTATAATTACTATACCACTGGCGCAGAAAACCTCTGTCCAATGAATTATAAAATTTCAATGCAGTCCCCGAATTGCGGACTGCATCTGTTTTGGGGCGGAGGATCTTCTCTATGCGTTCAGTCTGCGTGATATATAGTGAGTGTTGATGCCGATCTAAAGCTAGGTGGGAGATTATTCGTAAACAGCAATTCCATTTGTCCACTTCTTAGACCATACCGCACAGTAAGTTCCCAAAGAGTACGAGACATCTGTCCGACATCAGAGGAAGCATCCTAGTGATACCTAAAGCACCTACCATATCAGTGCTCGTCTGAGGGGTGGGGTGTGAATTTACATGTATTGAATATTTAGTGTTACTCGTGTGGATTATGATCCTTAGTGCATTGTATATACTGGATAATTTAAAACTCTCTTGAAAAACTTTGGGAGTAATTTGGAGAATTTTGGAAATAAAACAAACTCTTTTGTGCATGACTTCGTAAACGCCTTATTGCTGAGTTAAAACTTCTTTAAAATTTTGCTATTGAAATAAATGGCTCTCAAATAGAATTATTTATTTATTACATTTCTGTATTAATTTATTTCTTCTCGTAAAATAGTAATAAAAAGAAATCATGCCGAATAATTCAGCATTTTCATCATGTTGAATTATCAGTCATTTTATTAATAAATAAAATAATGTTAGTGTGTTTCTTTCTTGATTGGAAACCTTCTAGCGAAACTTAACCCATCAAGATGGCATTTTATGATCCATGCGAACGATTCTGGAGAAGTCCTCTCATAAATATAAACGGAAACAATACAATCCTTAATGAAAAACCACTTTGATTTTGAAAATTCCAACTTGTTTTGCAGTTGGAATAAATATTAATAACATTCACAGCTATCCAGTTTCAGTTGTATAGAAAGCTTCACTGCAGCCTAATGATGCTCTACAGTGGTACAACCTTCAAAGGGTTGGTTTAATTTTTCTACTGTTCAGTTACATTTAATAATAATTATTCGGAGCTTAATTAACAGTATTATTATCCTATTCAGAAACTGTTAAGGAAAGTTAATGAGATTCCAGTTAAAAATTATTCTGAATAAAAACTATAAGTTATTATTTCAAATATTTCCAAAAATCTTCTAATGGTCTTCGAAAAAAAAATCGCCTTCGAACTCCTTTTTAGTCGATATCTTTGCCCGTTTCAGCTTTTAGAAAGATATTTCCAGGTCTTCGGGACAAAATTCCTCGACCTGTGCTTGCTCATAGAACCCTCTGCTTTCCTTTCTTAATTACAAATGTTTTCAAAGATCGACCTATACCTGCCTTCCTCAAGAAATTACTCTTCCCATGTCTCTTCAAATCTTTTTTACGATTAATCTGAGACCCAGCTCGCATTCGGATCACGTTATTCTCTCTGTGCCCACCATTAACAAATTTCTTTCGTGCTTACAAACGTGATCAGGCAGCAATCCTAGTTTTTCTCACCTATTTGAAGTTTTGGATTATCGATCAACCCACGTAAAACTAATTGTATTATTTTCCTCTTGACACGCCTCGCTAAGTAGCTCAGTACAGTAATTGATACCAGCATTCTTGTATCCAATAAGATAAAATTCTTAGGGGCCATCGAAATTTACCCTTTCATTCCCAAATCTCTCACGTTAGAAGCTTTTGAAGGTATTCTGGTAACTCAAATTGGATTTAATAGAAGTTTCAGACTGCAATTTCAATGGAAGTATTTTCCTACTTTACATCAAGCACCTTATTCCCTACGCATCGAATATTTAGAGTGCTGCAAGACCGGCTTTGCTGACTATTACCAAATGTTGTGAATTCTGGAGCCTCAAATGGTTCTCAGAGAAAGCAAGATACGTATATATTACTTCGAGGTCAAAACTAATGAAGATATTCTCTTCTTGCCATTCAATATCAATGGCTGTGAAAACGCCTTTGACTTTTTCTTCAACTAAACCGGAAAAGACTTTTTTTCTATCCTGATACTTCGTTTCCGGGCTCATTCCTTCATCGTCTATGCAAAACTTTCCAGCTAAAAGCAGCGATTCACCAGATTAAAGAAGTCATTGGATCTTGGTGATTAAAATAGTATTTTCTTCAACAACTGGAATTTAGATCATGACCTGTAGGTATCTGAACCGATGTAGGCTGTATACAGTTCAAGTAAAAAGTGCTTTATTGTCTAAGCAATGCAGGTGGAATTTGCAAACATTAAAATTGAATTTTTGCAATTGAATGTTTATTTTCTTCGTGAACATCCACTGCGACTATTGATTGATTTTTAGTTGTTTTTTTTTTAATTTTTAGTTCTCACATGTTTATCGCATTTGTAAATCCTTTAAAAAGCTTCTTTTCTAAGATCATCGTTAGAATTCTTTTATTTAGCTCAGTTTGTGGCTCAGCTTACACTATGTTCAACGCTCAACATCAATGGTGGCTGATGGGAACACCAAATGGAAAGGTCACGATGTTACTACAGTCGAGAAAAGTTCGGATGGATTGCAGAATATAACAGAAAGAGACCAGAGAGCTCTAAGAAAAGTGATACGTAGATCTTATCAGTCTTCATCGAATACTCTCAACCAGGAGTTCCGGGAGGCCACTTGAACTGGTATTAGTACAAAGACAATAAGTAGCGATCTGAATTACAACGGAGTTTAAGGGAGAGCTACAATACATAAATAAAACATCGTAGTGGTATTGAATGCACAGCGCCTACTCGACTAATCACGATGGGACAACTTTCCGATTATTCCAGAGACTAATTACGATGGGGTGTCGAGCAGACGTTGTGCATTGAGTACCACTACGATGTTTTGTTTATGTGCATTGCGCACAGCGTCTACTCTACACCCCATCATAATTGGTCCCTGGAATAATCGGAAAGTTGTCTTAGGAAGCGACGAATCAAGATACGTACATGGCTTCCGATCTGATAGCCGTGTTTGGGTCTGGAAAATACCCGGAAAACGTTATTTAACGGAGTGTGTGAAGTTTGGCGAAGGTGCTGACACCATTTGGGTTTTGTTTCTCGCGGTTTGGGGTTGGACCATTGATCATCAGTTCTGTGGCAATGAATACCATGCGGTACATTGATATTGTGGATAATTCCGCTCTTCCTAGGACGGAATTATCCACATTTTCTGTTTCAGCATTACAATTCACCATGCCATGCCATGCCACACAACCCATAGTGCATTATCATGTAGCTTCGTTTAAAGACATGGGGGTGCAAAAGCTTCATTGGTCTGCTGAGAGACCTAAACTTAACCACGCTGAATACCTTTGGGACACTAGGATGGCAGCTTTGGGCCAGACCTACAGTCTCACAATCAGTAGTTGGATTGACCACTGTATTCAAGGAGGAATGGACTGAAATGCTACCTTCTTATTATTAAATTGATTCGGAGTCTATATTGTTATTCTTATGAAGGTTACTCAATTTGATAAGAATAACAATAATGTGTTTTAAAGTAAAAAGAGAGGAACACGTAGAAGCAAAACACCGTGCGTCTTCAGCATTTAACTTGCTGTAGTTCTGAAATTGTAATTAGCTCACTAGGTGGAGAGGTTCTTCACCCTCTCCACACTTTTTGTTTAAAGCGAAATGTGTTTATGGCCAGTAGTTTAAGCATAAAATAATTCGAAGAATCATCCGAACGTACAACCATTAGAGGAAAATCTAATTTATTCTAATATTTATTATCGTTTCAGAGAGTAATTTAACAATGTTTGACAAGGATTAATGTTTAAAAATAAATAACGAGGCAAGATCCTTGACCAAGTTTCACTCTTATAACCACGTTATTAATGGCTGCTATTGTCTTCGAATTACATAAGCAAGTGTGCATTCTGGGTTTTCGGGTTGAAGCGGACCTCATGAACTGGAGTAGAGTGGATTAAATTATTCAAGTTCTTAGACACAATTTGATAGCTTTTAAAAAGAAATATTTGTAAACTTATAAAGTGTACACTACGCGCACATGATAAATACATATACCCATAGACGTACATTTAGATAGATGTTAAATGTTACTATAGGTAATACCTATCAGCGTAGCACCATGGCTAAAATCATTGTCCTTTCGCCCTCGTGGGTAGAACAGTTGGAAGGATCTCGGTCCTCCCCACACCAGGTGGAAAAGACTTGAGTTCGAGTCCCGTCGATGACGTGGGGAATTTTTATGGGCCTTTTCACAGTTAGTCGGTCTCAACAAGCGCCATCTGGTAAGTAAGAAAAATTAAAGTTTAAAATTGTTTCTTACATTTAATTTTATATATTTGAGTTATGATGAATAGATACGCTGTCCTTAGTGAATGGATCTATGCCCTTCATAGATCCATTCCACCCCATAATCCGTTTGATCTACTGATACAGGGTAAAGAAATAATTTCAGTGTTCCACCTACCTCCTGATTTGGGCTGAAAACTTTGAACTTCGTGTCAAAATTGGACTAAATACTATCGTTTTGATTTTACAATTTCCCACGTTTCAATATGAATTGAAGATTTACTAGAAAATTATTAGAAAATTCCGAAAAAGGAATTATTTACAAATAATTGTTGGAAGAAACAAACTGTTGTGGAAATTTTCTACTCGTAAACAATATCTAAGACCAAATCTGCAACCGAAACACAAGGATCAATTTAATCTATCACCTCCATTTCACAAAATGTCTAAAATTTGTACTTTAATAATGACATTGTCACGTTCAACAACCTATCATGGAACAAGAGAAAACATGGGCACACGCAGACATTAATATTCCGATGGACTTAGCCAGTTAATCAATTACTAATTCAAAACACGGATTTACATTTTACTCTGTGTTTCAAAGTGGCATTTGGAAACAAAAGTTTGGTCATAAATGTCTGTACATTTTCAAGGACACCATTTTCCAGTGCGTGTAATTAAAATGTACACTTATGTTATGATATTTTATGCTCTGTTCTTGGCACTTTTAAAAACTATCGTCCTATTACTCTGATAATTTGCAAATTACACAAAATAAGCTGTCAGTCCAGAACACATCGAAGACTGAGTATGAACCCATGTTTCCTATTTAATACACAGTTTTATGAACCTTCCACAGAAGCCAACTTTAAAATTCTGATGCATTTTTATTGAGAAATTGTTACCAATTGTTACGAATATTAATTTTCTATTCAATGAAACTAAAAGGACACTGAAAACTCCCTCGAAATTATCAGAAAAAATATAAAACGTGACTTACCGCTAGCAAATGTCCTACGGAGTATGCCAGTCCTATTGACAAGGCCCTGAACCCTATATCAGTCCTCTGAGGGTCCATATTCGTCAGGACGGTCATCACTATGACAACAGAGGCGAGGAACTCCATACCGAAAGCCTGGCTGGCGTGTACTCCTACGGCGGGTTCTGTTGCTCCCAGACCAGCAGACGAACGTTCCGCTGACGGCGTGAGTCCGTAGAGAATGGAGGCGCCTGCCAGAGCACCAAGACACTGTGCCAGTACGTAAGCTGCCATCCGAACCGGGGTTATGTGACGGGTAACCATGAGGGCAACGGACACGGCAGGATTCATGTGAGCTCCACTCACCTGTCCGGCACACTGGACCAAGGTAGCGACGGCAAAGCCGAAAGCCAGCGCCACACGGAGCTCGACGGAGGCAGTCTGAGCGCCGTCAGTCGGAGGAGCCTTCCACCTGAGGCACGAGCCGCATCCCAGCACGGTGAGCAATAGGGTGGCTAAGAACTCTGTCCGAACCGCCTTCCAGAACTGGTAGTTGACCACTTCCTCCCTGCACGTGAGGTCCTGCGGCAAGGACTCGATGTACCGTCGCATGACCTCGACGGGCGAGTGGACAGCTGGTCCGCCTCCCCTGGCCGGGTGATCTCCGGGTTGTGTCCTAGGAAAAGTCTCGGGGATGGGATCGAGAGTGATAGGCATCGGCTGCAGCATCCCAGCTCTTTAACGTATCCGGAATAGGAGGATCTAGTGTCGTTCCAGGTGGTCATGTTGTTCTCTGGAAGCCATCACAAACCACGCCCCAACGTTGGCCGCCGAAACGAGTGTGTAGCTCGTAAAAGCTCTCCGCCGACAGCACGAGTGGTGGCGTTTAGTGGAAGCGTTGATCTCGCCCAGACACATGTTCTGCTCACAGATATGACACTGCAACAAATTCGCGTTATCGGCTGCTCTTCCATTACTTATCGCTTCGATATGCCAGGCAGATGTCTGTTGGCCTCTGTAGACCATATCGTGTTCTACACATTACTCTAAACGATTGCGTTTTTGTTGAGAAAAACCCTTAGAAGAGCGTTTAGTGCTCTTTCTTCCGACTAATCCCCCTAACCGTCGTTTGTGAAAATGATACTTGTTGGTTTAAAGCGCCATCTGGTAAGTAAGTTTAAATTAAATAAACAGTGGCACTCTTTCTGTGGGAAAAACACCAAATAAGAGTGCAATTATACATAGAGAGAGAGAGAAAGATATACGGTAAATATAGATACATCTAGATAAATATTGGATTCTACTGCTGTTGTCATAGTAACAAGTACCACTTGAAACTCCACGTTTCAATACAAACACCAAGTTTACGCCGATTGTCTGGCAGTTAGCAGTTACAGACTGGGAGGTCATCACTGACAACCCAATACGAAATGACATCAACGAATCCAAATCGAAGATAGAATCTTTCTGAGGGAATATTGTAGAAGTGAATATATTCTTATTCTACGGGGTTGCGTCTAGAACCGTGTCACTTAACCTTAGTAGAATGATCGTGCATCTCACAACCTATTCAAGCTGAAATGCCCACAAACAGGAACTGAATCCAACAGGCCTGTCAACAACAGTTGCATTTTGATTTATGATCTCAAAGTAAAATCGTTCAATTAACCTGCCTGTAACTCATTGTACTTGGTATGTTCAGGGCTATTCTTTCTTAGACAGGCAAACCATTTTGTCCAGCTGAAACATTTAACTTCATTTAAGGAAGATAAATTGAACTTGCATTTAGTTATAACGGTGTCATTTGCATCATGGGAACCCAGTTCCTTAATATTAATCACACTGACGAAAAAGATAGAAAAAGATAGCGTTTAATTCTTTGAATACCACGTGTGGACAAGTGAAGTGTCTGTACTTGCTGTTCTTAAAGCTATACAAAAGTAAAAACAACACAAAAACCCTCACGATAAAATTGCAACTGAAATAAAACGATTTTTTGTTAGCCTCAAAGGAATTGCCGTTTTAAATTCATTTTTATTATCTGGCAGTTAAATAAAGCATTTTATGTTATTTATATATTATATTTTTTAATTTAAAATAAATAAATATTTTATTTATTAGTTAATATCAGTCTATTTGCAAACCCACTCCTGGAGAGTCCGGTTGGCCAATAGGGTTCTGATAAACACAACTAATAGTCGAAAGTAAACTGCTGAAGAAGAGGATCCGACTTGTCATTTTTCATATAAAAAACGCTTATGCCATCATTGAAGAGAAACTGCTTTTTTTTACTCTCATTTCTTTCCTTTACAAGAGTCAATATTTCTTCAGAACTGCCGGGGGTTGTTTGATAAATGTGGCCCACAGTAAGATCTTCGCTTAACACAAAAACATTTTCGAATCTCCCAGTAACGATAAACTATGCGGTACCTCCAAGACCGGAAGCGTGTCCTCAAACTGTCAGCACGCTAGACATTCAGCCATGCATCATACCGACTTGGGGATGCTTCTGATAATCACCAGTCCCCCGGAAAAGGATGGCAATCAGCTGATCGATTAGTAATAGTTGTTTCTGGGGTCACACTCTGAACAAATATTAAAAGGAAGATATCCACACTGTACACGACTTCTCGGAAATCATTCAATGGCTGATTGACGGCCCTGGAAATGATATGAGGGTTTGAATTGAAGCGTTTCATAGAAATCTGTTTAGAAAGACTTTGACTCTTGTAATAACACAGTGCTGAGATAATGTAAATCTTTGTTTTCTACAGATATTTCTATAAACTCTCCTTGATGGAGATCTGAATCCGTCTGTGATATTTATGTTGAAAATGGATTGCAGAGTGCTGTAGAGGTTATTTATAAAGATCAAAAAGGTTCCAGTTTAAGGTTCAGTGGTTATTTTATTACTTAGTTAATTCCCTTCGGCAATGAGCTTTTATTTATCTCTCTCTCCTAATAGTCTCTTCGTCCGAAGAATCTCTTCGTCCATTCTCTTTTTCTATTAAAAGATTCAAGGAATAGTTAGAATGAAAAAAATTCCTACGTTCTTCCAAATTTGATCGCGTTATACTCGAAGTAATAAAAGTACACACGATACCCTTCTATCCATTACTAGTTCAACTGTTATCGTTGTTTCCCTTTAATATTCTGATTTGCAATGCAAGTTAGTCATTAACGCAAACGCATCATTAACTTAATTTCACATTTAAAAACGAACTCATTAAATTCTGGTTAATATCATAAATTTGATTCCTAGTTGAAACCTTTAGAATGACATGTAGGATTATAGGTCAGTATTGCAAACAAAAATACACTGAGTGATCACTGAATTATGACCACCTGCCTAATACTTCGTAGGTCCTCCTTTGCCTCTCAGTACTTGCATGGTCAAAAATAAGAAAACAAAAATTTATTTAAACATGTATTTGATTCTAAACGGTTATGTAGTAAACTTCATTACTTAGGCACTAATTTTAAAACTTTATTAGCTCGGGCCTTTGGTTTTTATATCAGAGCAGTGGATATTAACTTACAAAATCGAAGGGATAGCCATATCCCGGTTGTTATCCTTTCGATTAATCGATCTGGTGAGACGGAAAAAGTCTGAGTGCACCAAGTAAGGAAGTAGTGGTAATCTGACAGCAATAAGTAAACAAATTCTCTATAAATGCGTGTTTAATTTAGTCAGAGAGCATAACTTAATACGTGCTTAAAGTACCTCATCCTTGTAGTGACATTCCAGTCCATAGAAACTAAGAAACGTGTTGCTTCTTTCAGTACCATCTTAGGAAGACATTGATGCTGACTTAAAGGGGATGTCTTGCCTGACCAATTTGATTGGTCAGGCAAGACATCCCCTTTAAGTCAGCTGTCATCTCACTAGCTACTCTGCAGTTTCTAGTCCTTAAAAGTCCAGACTGAAAAATGAAGACTTAACTTAGTCCTTAAAAGTCCTCACTGAAAAATGCAGTCCCACAAGTGAGGGTGTTCATGTGTATCACTGTACAAGTTGTTTTAGGGGTTTAGGGCATAAGCAGCTTAAGCCATTTTGCACCTATATAATATGTCTGTAAATTGCGTGTGTTCTGTAGTCGATTTGACGAAGAACCCAAGTTTCCGGGAGTAAAAAACCAACCATGATACACTGTACTGAGACCGGCTAACTCTGCCACGTAATGAAAGAGGCTCATAAAAATTCTTCGCGTCATTGACAGTATTCGACCTCAGATGTTTTCCACTCAGTGTGGGGAGGACCGCAATTCTACCAAATGTCCAACCCACGAGGGCCATTTGTATCGCTGTCAATACATAAGGATGCTTCTCTATAAAAACAAAGTGGCATCGTTTATCTACGTACACACATCACCGGTACTATCATCATCTAAAAATCAGAACAGTAACGGAAACAAGAAATTATCAATACTATTACTTTCTGTTTTCGCTGTCATCTCACTAACTACTCTGCGGTTTCTAGTGCACTTAGAAGCCGGATTTCTTGTCTCTCTCTCTCCATCCTTCCTTCTCCTTGACTTCCGAAACGTGCGTCACTTCCGTTCTTAATGTTCGACGCAGGAAATCACAGTAAGTACCGAGTTCATCAGTCAGCGCTTATTGCTGAATCTTTTCGATCCAGCTGCTCACGGTTGAGGGGATTACCTTTCTGCCCCATTACGCTGATACACTCGGTGGCGTACACATTAGTCGAGAGGGATGCGCACAAAAAACGGAACTGTATTTTTCTTTCGACCAATGCCGCTTCTGCATAAGCGGAGTGGAGCGAAATGATTGACTGAGAGCCGTGCTTCCTCCTTAAGTAGATTGATCTCTCTCTCTCTCTCTCTTTCGTGAAGAATCAATGCAATTTGCATTTTTAGTGTGAAATTCTCATTTCCAAATAGGTGATGTGATCTTAGTTCTCTCCATAACTTGAGCATCCATAACTTGAATATATTCACAGTTGTTGTTGTTGTTGTTGTGCATATAGTAGTAGCCTTACGTAAGATTTTTTGCCTTCATGTTTCCTGGTTGATGTGCTACATCAAAGAGGAACTGCCATTTCGAAGTGACTCTGTTCTATTTATCTTATTCTTTCTACGCACGCGATATTAATCGATCGTAGTCACTGGAGAATGTGTCTACAACAGTAACGATATTTGCTATGTTTAACGAAAAATTTTACTTGCTTACCGGTCTCTAAATAAATCGGATCGAATTCTATTAAATTATTTAATAGCTTTTGGTCTGGTGTTGAGTTTAAGGTGGGATATTTGGAGAAATATGTGCACAAACAAGATGAATTAACCTCATTTAAACGTGTACTATATCAGGATCGCATTTTGGAATATCTTCACCCTTTTGGAAGCTATTGTCTGTTGTCTCTCTATTTCTTCAGTTTCTTTCATTTGATTTTTTACTTTCGTCTCTCTGGAGTTTAGTTTATCGTAATGTGAAGATAATTGAAACCAACAGCAAAATCCATTGTAGTGGACATGAGTCTTTAAATAAGTTATTATAGCAGTTCTCATATATTATACGGGTTAATTAAAAATCCTTGCATCCCAAAATGAGAGAAAGATAGTTTCTGACATTTTGGTAAACGCAATTCTTACAAAATTACATCGCTGGGAGCACAGTCCTCGTGAGTAGGGTAGTTGGTAGAATCACAGTCCTACCAACGGGGTGGAAAAGACCTGGATTCGAGTCCAGTTGATGACGTGAGGAAGTTTATGGACCTTTTTCACAATATGGCTGAGTTAGTTGGTCTCAGGCAAAGGTAGCATGGTTTTCCCTCCCGGGAACTCTGGTTTTTCATCCAACAAAACCGCAAATCGACCTCAAAACACTGGCAATTTACAGACAATATACACGGAGAAATATAGTCTTATTTGCCGATGCTCCTAAGACCCTACTACAACCCCACTTTTATTCATTCTTCAGCTTTTCTGTTATTTTTTTCATTTTTCACCTCACGACTCCTATCTAGGATCCATTCCCTCGTATACCGAATGACCCACAATCTCGTATTTCGAACTGCATTAGCTGCGTCTTTTCACTATTCACGATTAAAGGCTCTGAGAGTCAGTTGCTAGGTAACGAAACCGAGACGTAGTTAATTAGACAGTTTTGGAAGATACGTCTTAGCGTTTTGTGGATATACGAAATGTCTGTGATTGTAAAAGTTTGCAAACGCATCCATCGCTACGAGAAGATGAAAATGTAAATAACAGTTCGTCAGATAAGTGTATAATGTCAATTGTAGCATATTTTTAAACGTTGTTTTAGAGGAATACAATCCGTAGATTAATATCAATTAGTGAAATCATTAATTTTCGATTAATTAATTAAAGTTCCGATAACAAATGTGATACAATTTCATATAAAAAACAAGAACACCAGTCCAATGATGACATTGGTACACTACAAAGGATTTTACAATGAAATTTCCAAGCGCATCCTTCTTGTCTGTAAAGAAATTGAAAAATTGAAAAATTCTCGCCACGATAATTACTTCTCTCTATCTGGAGTTAGTTTATAAGAAATTAAAATAAATAACTTAATTTAAATATTAAGTTGCTTCTTATTATTTTCATTTATTATAGGCGCGTATTTAAATATTAAAAATGCTACTTAAATTTCAAAAGTAATGAAAAGATACGACCCCTCTCGGATACTTTTTATTTTCACTTTCGTATTTTAATTAAGAGGAAGATGGAAGCCAGGAATCTGTCGGGTTAAGGAAGGAACGTAATATGCAGTGAATGTCTGTCGAAGGACAGTCCTTTTCTAATTAAGTTTTCTCCTTCTCATGCTCTCGTTTCTCTTAATTACTCTTCAGAGATTTATCTCACTGAAAAGAGAAAACCTACTAACACGTCTAGGGAACAGAGTAGAAGAGAAGAATGAATAATTCACGCAAACATATTCCGTTGTGAGAATAGTTCAATTCTGCTGATGTAGAGAAGAGTTTAAGGAGAATATTCAGGCTAGAGAATATTCACGATGGATTTTTTTTATTTAGACATTTAGCTTCCTTTTCCTCAGTGTCGATTGCTATCTAGTTGAGTTCGCTGGCAGTTTTTGTTTCAGCGAGGAAGGCTGAATGCTAAAACAATATTAGTTATCGATTCGTGATAGTATTGAAAGAAAGAAAGAAAGAAAGAAATACTTAAGTGAGTTGTTCCATAGCTTTTTATCGATAAAAGCTAAAATGACTACAAAAATGTGAAGTTTTTTATATTCATAAGAATTTTCCAAACATTAGGAATTTTTTAAAATATAAAATTAGAATTAAACATTAATTACCGTATTTTCCGGATTATAAGATTCAGTTTTATAGGGCGAATTTTGGGAGAAAAGTATTTTATCTAAAACGCAAATTCACGAATGCTTAATAAACTAAATGTCGGCGTAGAATGAATTTACTACCTTGTAGAACATGAAAAACTCGATATGGGTACACTGGTCATTATCGATGATCTGAACTTTCAACTTCTTCGAAGAGTTCGTCATCTTAAGTGCCATCAAGATTGCTTATTGAATAATCAATTTCTTATTGAATTCATTGCTTATTGAATATTTCTTGAAATACTCCAGGTTTCTAGAGAAAAGTAAGGTTTTATTGATCTTTATTTATCTTGGCAAGTTATAGTGTGGACGAGTTATAGTGTGTCGTGAGTAAGGCTTCCCTCGAATACGTTACACAACAGTAATATAGTATAATCTTAAAAAAAAAATTATAGCACTGCGCTCACCTGATATACCATTGGACCAAAACATGTAGACGAATTTTAGGTAACATTTTCCAGGAAAAAAGGTTCTTCTCATGGTTCGGAAAATACGGTAATATTCATTGCACGATTTTATTACTCATTCTTATGAAATGAGCCGTTTCAGCAGTGTTTTATATGAAACCAGTTTACAGTATTTTCAGATAACACCAGGACCAACTTCCTGCCTTGGATCACTTCATCCAGCGCTTTTTTTCAGAAACTCATCTGAACACTAGATAAGTAAGTTTCCATATCATGATAAAAGCAGTAAAGCACTGCGTGTAGCATGACAACCTACTGACTGTATCCATTGTTCGTTGTCTCAAAACCTACTTAAAAAAGGGTTCCAAAGTTTCCATAAAATTTGATGGTTCTCTCAAAACGCGAAGCGTAAAAATATCGAAGAAAAGCTTATAATTTGTAAAGTATAATAAGTTTGTACTACATATTAAAGTGTCCCAATACGTTAACTATTAATACAATATTCAGGCCGATGTATTTTGCAGAATGCATTGTAATACCCATAAATTGCGAAAACTGTACTTTATTTTCGGTTAACATTTATAAACTGAAGAAGTTCCGCCCTATTTTGCACACAATTTCGAAATGTTTCATCAAGGACTATCGTCCAGTGGGGATAAACATTTGGGAGGTTGGGAAAAAATGTAAATTACTATTTTGCGTGCTCATACATTCGTAAGGTTGCGTGAGCTGACACTTACAAGGTAACAATTTGTTAAACATGAATACGAGCACTAATGGAGTCCCCTCTCTTCGATAAGTACCTACAGCAAGAGTGCAGAGAGTTGGACGTGTGGTAGGAGGGGAAGCGATGGGGAAAAAGTTACAAAGGATCACGGTAAAGAAGCTAATTTGGATATTTCGTGTTTAAGTGCGTTGCGTAGAATTTTAACTTGCCGTTTTTAAGTTTTCCCTCTTTCCTTTTAGCAAGGGAATCCTTGAAGGGAGATTGGGCAACATGCTTCTTGGCAAGAATTGAACTTCAAGTACACAGCATTGGGTCGCCATAAACATTTCCATCAATTGCAGGCCGTTATATGGCATTTTGTATTTGTCAGCTAATTCCACTTGTTCTTAGGGCCTTTCTGTGCCTACTCAGTGATCAGATCCCGTGTAAGGCGTTGCATGAACAGCATCCCCATTTCGAGTTGGTTCCTGTTCTTTTCAAACTATTAAAGTGTCTCGTCATAACTTTGGTTTCCTCCGTGGGTTATTTACATTAAGCGATAACTACTAATTACTGCAATACCAATTAACAGCATCACTTTTCTGGAACTTCTGATAATCCCCTGGTCACATGCACTACTTCATGTGACTAAGGAACTGGCAGAAGTTCCGAAAAGTTATGCTGTTAACAAATGAAATAATTAACAGTTTTCTCTTAAATTCTTAGCAGTTTTCTCTTTGTCTGATATTTGAAAATTTCGTATACCATTTAAATAAACATTCTTTCCCCCCACATCACATAATGATGGAGAATGAATCGTTCCAGTTAAATAACAGAAGAGCTGATACTAATACTTACTGCGCCTTGCGTGGTATCAGAAATTGAGATTGAACAGTTCACAACTGGAAAAAAAAGAGTTGATGTTTTGAATTCTGTTTAATTTTTTTCTTTTGAACCATATCGATAATAAGCATAAACAAAGTATTTCAATCTGAGGTCTCACTACCTCCTTTAAGTTCATTCCTCTATGGTTCTGAACGAGGTGAAGGCAATATAAGAAAATGGACACGACTTGTATGGGCCAAATAACAGCGGGTGGCGAAGGTGGTGTTGTTTTTGGGAATGTTTTTTTGGAAGTCTTTGAAACCTCTGATGCAATAACGTTTGTATGCCGCGAAGATACTATTGTTTCCCAATGATGATGGCATCTTTAAACTGGACAGCGTCAGACATGAGAATATGTGGTTTACAGAATATTTCGATGAATTCATTGTCCTCTCTTGGAACGCCGCTGCACACTTCTTAAACTGTTGACGAAGTTTAGGACGAAGTCCAACAGGATCTGCTAAGTGTATATTCACACTCCTCCCATCATGAGACAACTGTGGGACGCTTTATAGGAAGAATCTCTGGTCAAATATTAATTTGCACATACAAACGTGTTGAGTCCATTTTTGGTTTAAATCGACTCTTCCTGCCATTAGCAATTATAATCGCCATATTTCAATAAACATACACATGAGTTGTTTTGTTGGAATGGAGTTATTCATAATCTGGGAATTAATGGGTTCAGTTATTGTCATGGCTACTTTGAGAATGGGACTGTAAACTGAGGAAAATTACTGGGTTAGTAAAGACATGGTCCTTATGTAATGTATATAATTCATTGCACATGAATTATATACATTACAGCCTTGAAACAAGGTTATGGTGTTAAAGTAATATTAAGATGAAACTTTCTGAGAACAGATAAAACAAATGTCGAAGACAGGTAGAAAATTAAAGAAAACGAATTAGAGATAGGAAATCTTTTTAAGATTATTTTCTACTGGAAAGAAGGTAAAAACGAGAATTAATTTGTAGTTAGTGAAAGCATTAGCTGTTTTTGTAAAACACGCCATTCAAAACGCATCTCGGATTGATTAAAGAAACTCAACCTGCAAATTATCATCGTCGACCCAGTTAACAAAATTAGCAACTAGATAGCTATCAGGTCCCTGTTCATTAGACAGGAAGCGATTAGCTCACTCTATCAATCTTCATTTCAGCTAGATAGCGGATATCATACCCAACGTTCCCCGTGTCGTTCGTAATATATCGTCGGTGGCGTGTGGCTTCTGGAACAACACCTGCATTTTCTTTTTCAGGCGACCAACCAGATAAATTACTCCGAGATGGCAACCAATGTCATTAGCGTAAAATTCGCGTTTATAGAAATGTACTCTATACATAAAATAAAAATTATGACTGGAAAGGCTTCAGTATATCGTGTCGGAAAATTTCATGTATTGCATGGTCAGTTTATCTATCGTGGATGAAAAATCAGACTGGCTAACTCGGCCACGATGGGTGGGAAAAAATCATAAATGTTATCCCATCCAGACTGGAGTCAAATCTAATATTAAATTTTATAAAAATTTCTTGCTCATATACCATTTCCAGGATATTTACGATGATCCGTTCTCATAAGAACAGAGAGAAACTAATAGTTCATTGAGCTCTTAACAGGATGTCGAGATTTCAGGGGTTAAACCTATCCAGGTCTGCCATGGGACTTTTATTTATAAGCTTCCGGTTGTAGAATAACACTATTTTATAAAAGTAAGTATTACTGCGTATCTTTCTTTGTATAGCTCTTGAATATTTTGAGAATATTGCTCCAATTACTTGATATCGCATATAATAGAAAGGTGACAGATCGTTAAGAGAGTGTTTGAACATTACTAAATAGAAAAGAAATGTGAATCAAATAATATACGTAATTATAAACTGTCTTTTCGAATCAAATATCTTTCTTTATAAAGCTTTACTACCCTAACGAGCAGCATTGTCCTTTTGTACTGCTTGAAAAAGGCATGGGTTAGAATCCCTTCAAGACGGCATAAATTTTTATGGGTTTTATCGCCAGTACCCAAGTGGGTCGATCTTGAGCGAAAGTTGTATGGATTCCTCTCACCTGGAAATTCGGGTTTTTCATCCAGAAACAGGCAATCACCCAATTTACAGAGAGAATTCACCAATCACCTCAGCTGTAAAAAGAGGGAGAAACAAAAATAATAGTTATGAATAACAAGGAGAATTGTAAGTGAACTTTTAAATATTTGCTACGTCTAATTCCTTCATCATTGTCACTCCACCTAACCAATATGAGTAATTAATGTTGTTGTTGTTGTTGTAGTTAGGTTTTAGGAGCATCTGCGACTAAGGCCATATTGCTCGGTGTATATTGTCTGTAAATTGCGTGTGTTCTGTGGTCGAGTGTCTATTTTGCTGGACCAAAAACCCGGGTTTCGGAGAGAATAAACCATACTACCCTCGCTGAGACCGATTGACTCAGCCACGTTGTGAAAAAGGCCCATAAAAATTCCTCCCGTCATCAACAGGACTCGAACTCATCTTTTCGATCAGGTGTGGGGATGACGGCAATTCTGCCAACTGCGAAACCCACGAGGGCATTAGTAATTTAGCTGCGTACACTATTATTTAGCATTAATGCGTTGAGAGCCGCATTTTTATAAAGAAAGACGAATCCATTCCGTTGATCAAAGATATTTCCATTTGGCATTAAACAGAATCCCTTAACTATTTTAAAATTTTCATGTAATAAGCCTGATTAACTTTTTGACTGTCTAGAATAAATTCTTTATGGCGAATAGCCGTTAATATCAAAGAAACAGATCAACATAGTTTACTGTTTTAATTTTGACACTTCATTCCTTGAATTTAAAAGGCAGAATAATTTTTCTATTAAAGATTGACTTTTCGTTTCCGGATGGTGAAACATCTAGGTTTTAGTACTAATTATAATTTTCCATAAATGGATGCTTATGTATTTATGAGCTTTACTTGAAAGATCAGAACAAATTTCAGTTCTTTGCTGAATTTTTGTTCTTGATTCCGAATTTGTGGAATGGTGCGTTGGTTTCCATTCCGATAGCTAGCAGTAGACAACAATCCAATTCATGAATGAACATAAAACAAAATTATAGATACCAGTAAACTTAACCATTTAATTTATGTTAGTTCTTCTGTTAAATATTTCGTCAACTGTCTAAAGAAATCATGCTGCTATGGACATATTCTCTAGTAATATCATCATAGACTTCTGTATTTAACAAAGTATTTGATAATGTTCACATAGGAGTAAGAAACTTTACCAGTTACTAACGTATCTCCAAGCTATAAGCAATTACTTAGTCTGCTGACAGCACCATTTAGTTTCGGGGGAGCATTAGCCAAGTTTCCTCGACGCACAGCAGACAGATCTACCATGTGTAACTGGAAGAGACAGATAATACAGCCGAAAGCCAAAACTGTCTTCACGACTTCAGAAACATCATGTAACGTGCGGATCATCGATTCCCTATCACACCCTGTTTGTCCAAGGTGATTGCTTTGGTGTGACAGCACAAGCATTCATTTTGTACCTGTAATTTTCAGTCACTTACTATCACAGTATATATTGCACGATTGATTATAATGTCAGCGTACTTCGTGTACTATTTGTCAGAGAAACAACGTATTTTAATATACACATTCCAATAATTACAAACTCGTAAAACCGTCAGACTTTAAAATTAATCTCAGACGAATTAAATTAATAAATATATAACAATAATTCTAAATATTAATTTACTTTAATAAATTAAAATAATTGCTTTATTATTTTTAAGACGTATACATTTCTTATAACTGGCTCGCACGTCTGTATTTAAGTTAAGTTTCGCAGTTTTTGTAGAAGTAATTATTTCCCTTTTGCTTATCTATCTGATCTTTTTTTTTTGGAAGGGTGGAGCAGATTCTTTGGAAGTTCTTTCTCTCCACCATTCTAACAAGAAAAGAGAGCTGCAATTTTTATGTGCGATAAAAAGTAGGTCGGAGAATATCGCTGACACGAGGATGCTGTACTTCTATTATGATGGTCCACTGAATTTTACTGCGATAAGGTTATTCATGAAATTGGACGTGGACCATCCTGCCCATGTTATCTTATCAAGATATCGACTTCTTTCAGAGATAGAGAGAGAGAGAGAGAGAGAGAGCTAAAGGAGTTGATAACAGCGAACAAGCCATTGTGAATGATACATGTACAAACTGCAGACGTGGAGATTTAATTTTAGCTGTGGTACTCTCACTATTTAAAGTCAGTAGCCGATTACAAGTGTTCCAGTGAGCTCGAATCCATAAAGCTCTCTGCTTTTCTCTTTTTGCGAGGGTATTGCCATTACGTAACTCGGAAAATCCATAGTTCGTTCTAGAATAAATCGTGCAAACAGACTTGAATTTTAACAAAAAGAGTAATCTTTATTTATTATGCCAGTCGCTATATTTCCAAGAAATTCTTTCCCAAGTCGGTGTGAAAAAAAAAACAACAACAACAGAGATTTCCATTGGTTAAATTTCCTAGCGGATATTGGAAAATTTTATTTCAATAACGACGGCGTCACCCAATTGAATTATGCTGATTACCAATTGCATATACAGATGTGACTTTGTTTTGGAATTTTACTAGTAGAAAATACCGTTATCATATTCACAAGTGAATGCGATATTGGTATCCTTCTTAACATTCATTTTTTTCTTGAGTTGAAGGCAGAGTTTGTGTCGTAAACTTATTTTCATAATGAATCATTCAAACCAACTAGAAATCTGTTGAAATGTGATTTTAGAGAACAGAATTTTTGTTTCTAGAATAGGTACAAATTGGTAATAGCAACAGAAAGAAAGCCCTCTTGGATCGAGCTGTGTAATATCAAAGTACCAGCTGTTTTCCACTTTTTTTTTTAGAAATATGTAAAATTATATATCTAAAAAACATGAGTTCAGGGACAATTTCATATTGTCCTTTGTGATTTTCGCCGATTCCAATAAAAGTTGAAAACTCGTGTAAAATGTAAAACCTGCGATAGTAAAATTTAAAACAGCACAGCAAGGCCCTGATTGTATTCTTCCCCTAAAAAAGGAGTGACCAATCCATCATGATGGATTACAGGTTTGACTTTTCTTTTTCCCACTTTTGTACTTTTTGTGACTCATTTGGAGAATTGAAATTCAAATCGTATCGAAGAATTCTTAAGTCAAGATTGCAAGTAACCGATCTCAGAGTTTTCTTGTAGATTAACGAGGTTTTTCAACCAAAACAACAAGCAAACTGACCGTAAACGCACACGCCTGTGTAGACATAATACACAGTAAATTACCTGACCAAAGTATTCGATGCACTAACCCTCCCCTCCCCTCCCCCTTAAAAAAAAAAAAAAACAACAACAACCAAACACAAAATCGGTAATGGCAATATGTTACAAAGCATTTTGCTTGAAATATTTTGTCAAACACACACTGTATATTACAATACCGGATATGCTGTGTTTTTCCAAAATGGTTCTTTCAAAACTGGACGTGGTTTCAAAACCTCGCCAGTTACAAGGGGTGTAATCATCGTCTTCTGGGTGGAAAAGCCTCAGTTCGAATTCATCAGTGACCCGACTTTTTTATGGGCTTTTTCACAACATGGCTGAAATTAGTCGGACTGAGCCGAGGGTTGCATGATTTTATCTCCCGGAAACTGGGGTTTTTCGTCCAGCAAGCAGCAAATCGACCGAAGAATAATCACAGTAGACACGGTGTGTGCGCATCAAAGCCTTACTTGTTTGGGCGCTCAACACGCACCTAACTTAAATCTAATCAAAACTGTTGAATGAAATTCCACTTGAACTTGAGAGTGTTTTGAACTTGATGAATGTTTCATCTTGATTCAGGACTATGGTGATATTGTTAATCCATTTATGTGAGAGCCCAAAGCAACAGCGAAATCTCTTAATATAGCTGTTTTCAATCCAATGCTTTTAGCGATAACTAATAAGCATGGACAGTAAACATGGTTATTGAGCGTGAAATAGATAAATTATGTAAACAGTATTATTAATTGTAATCAGCATTGTACTTTTTACAAGAAAAGTTTAGTAACCAAGTGGATTGACTTGTTAAAAGGATGTTTGAACTCATACCCAGTTCAATTTGGCCATTTAGGAAAACTGTTTCTGTTGGTTTCTTCTCGGAACTTAGTATTAGTAGTGACAAATGATGAAAGTAAGCAAGTTTATATAGCATTGGCCAAAAATAAAAAAGAGCCAACAATTTCCATATCACCTGTTCATCCCCTCTAACAGCTTCCCCAGTTCTTCCTTGAATTTATTCAAACTACCCATCTCTACAATACCAGATGGAAGTTTTTTTTTTCTAACAATCAACTACCCGCTAGTTGAAGGCAAAGTTTCGCACATCTGTCCTGTGCAACCATCCTTCCTCAATTTAAATGTATCCTCCATTAGGTATTGTCTGAGGAACAGGGAGGATGTTGTTAACATTGCAGAGCCTAACACCTCAATCAAATCTCGCAGGTACCTAATCTCCAAACGCTGCAATGTTGCAGAACTGAAGCCTTTCTCGGTAAGACCACCCTATTGTTCCCTTCACTGATCTCGTTTCTCTTCTCGGAACTTCTTCCAACAGGTCTACGTCCTTCCTAAAATGAGGCTTCCAGACCTGTATGCGGTACTCAAGATGCACCTTAACCATTGCCCTCATACAACGGGGTAACCACCTTCTGACCCCTACGCAAAATTCCTGTACGTGCTGGACAAAATCTTACAAATGTTGCAACTTTAATTACAATTTACTACATACATGCGATAATTTATTCGCCATAATGAACTATTGTGGAAATTCGTTGCATACGCTTGGCAAGTTTGTTTATCTCCAGAATGCGTATTTCCATTAAAAGAAAATAAATTCTGCACTTTCATTTCGCTTACCTAGTACATTTGCTCTCGGTATGGAATTCTGACTTATGAGTAAACAGATGGAAGGAAAATATGTTTGTGCTCTCTAATGCCCATGAATATAGAGTTGATCTTCGATTTCATCAAGCACAATCCCTGGTGGCAGCCATAAACGTTAATGCGTTGATTCAGTATTGAGAATGCAATTAAGGCTGTCCGTGTAATGGAGTGGATGGTACTCTTCGATTGTAATTACCGGATCAAACTTCCATTATTGCAGTCCGGAGTCTTCATTCCCTTCTACACGTTTATCTTCTACACGAAAATATTCTAAAAGGGCTCTTTACTGGTCGCTTTCTGAGAAGCTAAATCTATCAAGGGAATAATCCTATAAAATGCTAGAATACTGTATGGCTATCTCAGTACTGCAGATTTACACCTTTTCTATTGCATTTCTAGAACAAATTATCATTGAGAAAGATTTCCTAATTCAGAATAACGCAACGTACTCTTAACATTTCATGTTTGTGTGTTTGCTATTTTTAAAAGAGAAGAACTGTAAGATTTAAAATAATAAAAAGATTTTTAGGAAGCAAGACATAAAATGTAATTTTGTGCCTTGCTGAATTTATGAATTTACGGTATTCATTTAAAAAGGAAAAAGTCATAAAAAAATAAATTTTCTGTTTATACTCCAAGATGCCCACATTGCGTCAGAGGGGCTTGCAAGACAGAGAATACAAGAACGCCGTATTTAGCAGTCATAGGCTTGAACAATAGTCAATTCAAACGCGGGTGCTTCTGTACTCTCACTTTAACCATGTTATTGTGTTGTATTTATTTATCTGAAACATTTACTTTATCTTTTTATTTATTCGATCAGTTCAATATATAAAGTTCGGGAGATTCATAAGAGCTAGAAATGTGTAGCCCTATACAAGTTGTTGATATGAAGGGGTAGCAAAAACCTTTTCCTCTAGGCTTCTTCTTCTGTATATTCTATGTAATATATGCCAGAAGTTTCATTGCTCTAATTCTTATGTTTCTTTTGGGCAGTGTCATTATGAATAAAGTTGAATATCGGTCCATTATCAAACTCCTGTTTTAGCAAAGCAAACAGCCAAGGACTATTCATATAGAGATGTCTACGGTGAATGAGGATATCTGTCCATTGTAAAACATTGGTGGAGTCAGTTCAAGAGCGACTGGGAAAGCGTTCATGGTAAGGAAAGAAGTGGGCTGCCATTCAAATCTCAAACTGGTGACTGAAATCGTGGAGAAAATTGAATAGCTGATCCTCGATGACCGCTGGATAACAATTAAACAGATAGTTGCTGAGGCCAGGATAGGGTATGGATCAGTAGAGAGCATAATTGCAATGATTTGATTATGAATACGGTCTCAGCTCAATGGATTCCTCGCTTGTTTACACGTCTTCACAAAGAGAAAAAAAGGCAGGACTGCTCTGCTGAAGTGATCGCCATGTACGATCCTGGAGTATTTTTCTAGATTGGTGAATATGGATAAATTCTGGATACATCACTTTGATTCAGAAACAAAACAGGCTTCAAAACAATAGAAACATCCAATATCACCAACTCTCAAATCATCTGCAGGGAAAGTGTTAACGTCAGTTTTCTGAGATGAGATGGGCACAATTCTCACAGATTACTTGGAGAAGAGTACCACTATCAATGCATATTACTACAGCAACTTACTGAAGCCTTTAGATGCGTCAATTAGGGAAATACGACGCGAAATGCTGAGAAAAGGCGTGCTGTTTCTTCGTGACAACGCACCTGCCTGCTCACACTTTGTCGCAACAACTGATCTTGACCGGAAGTTAGGACCTCATACCTTGCCATACCCGCCTTATTCGTCTGGCTTGGCACTTTCTAACTTCTCCCTCTTTCCGAAGCTGAAATCATTTTTGTGTGGAAAGCATTTTTTTTGGCAATGCAGAGGTTATTTTTGTGAGAGAAGCATGCTGTCAATAGCAAAGTGAGACCTACAATAATGGCACAAATGTGTCACTTTGGGTGGTGACTACGTAGAGAAGGAATAATATATATTTCAAATCTCAACTTCCTGGGACAAGAAGAACATAATCACAGCAAAAACTTTTTATACCCCCCCTCGTAAATACATAATCAATACATGAACTAAAAGATATCATAAATAGCGACGAGATGTGCAGAGTGATCCAGCCAGAAGAAAGCCGCTAAAGTTCCAGTGATAATCATAAGTTAGAACGTAGGGTGTTTATAGCGATCAGCAACGATTTTCTTCTTGTATATCTTATTTCCACAGAATATTTGAAAGATGAGATGCAAGGTGCATCGGACGTCCATTGTATTTGCAGGAGACAACCTAAATGGATAATCGATTGCTATTTGCTTCATAGTTGATATTGAGAGCCATCTTTTACATTGACGTTGAACCACTTTGAGCTAGCAGACTTGCAGTGTTTTAGGTGCATCAGCAACTTGGGCCATATTGCGCCGTATATAATATGTCTGTAAATTGTATGTTCTGTGATCAATTTGCTGTTGTTGGATGAAAATCCCGAGTTTCCGGGAGAAAAAACCATGCTATCCTCGCCTGAGACCCACTAACTCATCCATTTTGTGAAAAAGACCCATCAAAATTTCTTGCATCATTGACGGGATTCGAACTCGGGTCGTTTCTAACTAGATGACGAGGACGACGATTACACCAACTACTGGGCAAGTACAAAGATCTTTATTGAGGTTATGACCAGTGAGGAACTCTCAGATTGGAGTATGAAGCAGATTTCTAGATAGTAAAGGGACTGCTTGATATCCTATTAATCGCCTCAGAGTCTATTATTGTAGCCTAGGAACTGGAATATGTGTGTCAGTGGAGCAGAGAACCAAATCACACATGCATTTATGATTACAGGTAGAATGCATATTTTGGCGTATTTAAAATAATCAGTTGAGTATTTAGATGCTCACAGAAGTTCCTGTTGGAGTTCCTATACATGTCAAAGCCTATACATGGTTATATAGGCTTTGGCTTTCGTTTTCAAAATGATGCTTGGAAGTGAAAATGATCATTTTGATTCTGTTTCTGATTTTCTTCTTGGTAAAGGTCATTTGTGCAAACTTCTCTTGAAAATTTCTAACCCAGTTATGTTTCAAGTGCTAACAATTGGTAAGTGATGTCTTCGATAACTGTAAAATTTATCTTTGGTCTCCAAACAACGAAAAACTTCAATATAAAAAAAAACAGGAAATCCGGAATGGAGGAAGGGTTCCAACGCCACTTCAAAGTGGGTAGTGGAAAGTACTCCACCCTGAGGTACACACCAGGTAACAGAGAGTTTTGACTGAAATTCTTCTTGTGTGATGGCATACTGATGTCGAGTTTGAATGATAGCTCTTAGGACGCAAAGAAGGTTGTCCATAATTTTACAATAGCGTCTCAGAATATGGAGGAGAGCAGGGATTACAATTCTGTGGTAAGCTGGCTTTATATCAAGAAAGACGTCGGACTGGTTCCTCGCTTTCCGGGCCTGCTATATTCTGAACAATGTTTCGAGGAGGTTGGTGAGAGTTGACCACTTATTTGACTTCTTATTTTTGAAGAGGATTAATAGGAAGGTGTTTGAAGCAGTGCTCTAAAATTACTCTCTTTTTCAAAAATTTTCAGGAATGAGCAGCCAATTGAAATAGGTCATGTTCAAACATGTAAATGTTTGTCAAAGCGTAATGCATGAACTATATTGCCAAACGTGACATGACCCACGTGTCAGAAATGGATATGTAAACCACTGCATTCAAAACAATTGCATTTTCGTTGCAGTTCTAAAGTTTAATGGAAATGTTAGCTGTCACCATCTGGGGTTGTACTTGGAATATTGGTCATAAATTGTCATTTTGAATAATTCCACTATTCCTACACTGTGGGGACAGCTCTTTTCAGTTTCCCCACGAAAATGCTGTATGTCTTTCTTCAGCCTGAAATCTGAAGCTACGCCCACGGAAAACTCTATTAGCCCACCCCGAGCATCGACCCTAATCCCACTGAACACCTCTGGAATTAAATGGATTATCGGCTTTCAATCAGACCAACACTCCACAATCAGCTGCTGAATTGACAGCTATATTTTGATGGAGGAACTGACCAAAATATCGCTTTCCAAAATATCAATTATTAAGAATTAGTTGGGAGTTTACCGAATAACATAGTGTGTAATTAAGGCCAAAGGTGAGCCGACATGTTGTTCAACGTATCGACAAATGGGTCTTTGCAACATGCAGGTATCCAATTGATTAGATCTGCTGCCATCAGCAGCAGCAGAATCTAATTAAAATTTGCTGGTTTGCTATAGATAAACTTGGATTTAGATATTCTTAATTCCATTTGATATTTATCTAAAGAATTTAAAGTGGTCAGCGTTATTCTACTGGCATTTTCTTTCTTTTCCTGCCAGTTACAGGCTATGTAATGCACCTACTCCAGCTTGAGAAACACTGAAGCAATATATCATACGTAGATTATATATAGCATAATTTTAATAAGTGTAAACATATCGATCTCCAATTTTTTTTTATTTCTACATTTATCAATGTGAATTCTTCATTCTTACAAGAACAGTGTAATTCATTATCATACAACGAAAACAGGCGCCTTTCGATTTAGCAGCTTCGTTACTGCAACTCCCTCAGGCAAGATGGCTGGAAAGAATGCAGCCACATACTTTAGTTAATAGAGGAAAAAATCGATCAACAAAAGCTGAGTAAACATCAGTGTCTAACCTACAAGTGACGTCTTTTGTTTCGTGTTCAGCATACTTTTAACTAAAACTATGAATACATTTATATCTTTGCTACTTTGTATTCTAGAGCGCACATTCTTGGAGTTTTTTAGCTGAAAGAATTTGGTCTTAAGTATTCAAAGAAGAGACCACACATAGAAACTTTTCAAGAATTTATCGATATCGCTCTCCGTTTTCCCATAATTACTTAACTAATATGAATTTTTTGGACAGAGAAATTCTTACAACCTCTAGAACATCTGAGTACTTTAATAATAATAATAATTCAAAGAGGTAATTATTGACTTATTAATCAAAAAATGTGACTACGTATTCATAGCTTATCTTCCTAAATCACATTTCCAAAAGATAACAAACGTCTGCGCAGATCAGTGCGTAGAAAATGAAAAAAAATTAAAACAAAATAATTAAAAAAAAATTGCAAATTGATATTTAAGGCATAAAATTGAATTTATCATTGCTTTATCTATCTCTAATGACGCTCTGCGTTTTTGTTTTATCCCTTTTTTAAAGCTTTTTCACTTTATTTACTTTTAGTTCTAAACACTCTCCAAACCATCGTAATCTTCAAAGGCTAAACGAAGGTGTTCAACCTTAATAAAATATAAATTGCCCAAGTAGTAATTCCATAAATGAAGTTATTAACATGCATAAAGGATTATAAATCACACTTAATAGCTTTCTTTCGTGACCGTGAGCTAAAATTCTTGGTGTGAATGAAATTACTCGTTAAATAAGAAATGAGACAATGATTTAAGAATCTATCACGAAAGAAGCAAATATAATGGTACAAAAGTATGCTATCAGTAATGAAGCATTAGTTTGGTATTATTTTTATTTCCATTTATTGGATTATATTTTAGAGAAAAGCGCTAGCAACTTGCAAAATCAGAATTAAACTAAACATTAGTTTAAAACTTTTGGGCCTTTAAATCACTAGAGCTTATTTTATTTTATTTTTTTCTTTGTAGTGTGACTCTCATTAAAACTATGACGTTTATTCTATTTTAGGCAAATATAAATCACTAATATTGTTGTCCATCCATTTATATGGTTGTTTTATAAATATGCTTAATGCACCTATTGTCTTCACCGTGTCTGTCCGTCCGCATGTAATAACTCGACTCATAAAGGATGGACCTTCATAAAATTTTACATTTGGCTCTTTTAGAAAGATTTGTTCAGCCTTCCCAAATTTTATTAAAATCGAACACATAAAAATACGGCAATTATTATTTATTTATTTTTCCTATATATTACATAGGCTATCCATACAGCATATATTGTTGCTGAAGTACTGGATGTTATGTTTATTGCCATGCTCTGATTGGAGGAATGAATGGACAACATGGCCGATGCGCAGAATTTCTTCCTTCTGTATGAACGTTTACAACTGAGTATGTTGCCTTGACCATAAGCAGCATGAGATTATGGTACTGGGGGGGAGGGGGGGATAGAGGCATTTGTCTTGTAACTATTCTGAAAGAATTATGGATTTCTGTCATTAGACAAAATCTCCGTTCTTCATAAATAAAATTCATAAAAAAAGGGAAGGCAAGTCGAATTATAGAGTTTTTAAATTAGCGAGGTTTTGATGTATTATAGGGACTCGTCTGTAATATAGTTTAGCTGTAATTATTAGATATATATTCTTATGATATGGACTAAAAAATCGATATACGGTATATGTACGCATTCTAAAAAGATATATGATGTAGTTGAAAAAGAAAGAACTAGACCTACTTACACACTAGTCCCACTGGAAAGTAAGACAATACAAGAAAAGTAAAAGAAGGAGAAAACTATTGCACAAATAGACTGAAAGGAATACGAAACAACACGCGTGTACTGAATCCTCCCCTGCATGAATCCGCAGGGAGGATTCAGTACAACTGGAAAATTAGACAACATTTTTGGCAGCTGAACACAGAACTGAAGAAGTAGGACATTACAATTTATTCAGAACGTTGAGATATAAAGATAATAAATCACTCTTTATGAATGCTTCGAGCCACAATCTGTATGGAGGCGTGCAGCCAACTTCTTGAGACCATAACTATAGACATTACAAGTGATTGTTCTAACAGACCCAAATATGAAAGAGTGGCTGCCATTCTGTAAATCGACTGCCAGCCCCACTGTTACCAATTTTATATCACGAAAACTACAAGTACACGTAATACCATATATAATGGGAATTTGTATATCCATCAGTTAAAAATAAAAATTCACCCTGTTTTTCATACCTTCGCATGATTAATGTTTCCATCGATCTATCAAGATGTCCAAAGATCATCTCCAGTTTCATTAGAGTAGTTTTAATACATATTGAGATTACAATACGTTTATTTCTTCTATTATTCTTCAATACCGCTCACCCTTTTCTCCTCTGAACAATCAGGTGAGGCCGTAGATCCCATTATATTGACACACAGCTCGTAAGATCAAGAATGTTGTTAGCTGCACTTGGACATAATGCCGAATCGCCTCTGATGGAACAATATCGATCTCAACGTACTGACGTCTTCTTCTAATCCTATAATCCCATCATTTATCTTTCTTAAAGTTACCTTTCCCGGTTCTAAATCCCTTCCATCTGCTCTCCGACATTCATTTCTGATACGGAAATGGAGGGAGGAAAAAAAATGGAAGCTTAGCCAATCGTTGTTCATATGAAACTAATGGAGCATACTCACGCACGCACGCACGCACAAACACATAAATAAACAAATGCGTCATTAATCTGAATGATGAAAGAAGGTAATGATGCACGCTTTCATTTCCTCTTCAGAAGAGGCTTAAGAAGACAAAAGAGATAATATGGTTAAGCCTTCGTCAGTGTTTAAGGCAGATAACATTAAGTTGCGCATTATTTGCTTCTGAACGAAAGATTGTAACTGTTGATCACAAAAGCGAGGGAGGTAATCCTTTTTAAATGTAAATATTTAACGAGGAAATTATGTTTTAAATTAAAGTAGTGTTCTGTTTTTTTAACAGCAGGTTGATTATTGGAAAGCACGAACTTGGTTATCTAAAAACACAGATTGAAACATGATTGTTTAATTTTTATTTATATTGTCTTACTGTTTTTAAAAATAGCAAAGTAGTAACTTAATACAAATTAATACAGTAATAAAAACAATTTTAAAAGTTATAGAAGTAATCTCTGATTTTACGAGGTCCTGTAGGTTATAACTCGATACGCTGAAGTACCTACACGCACTACTCAATAAAATTATTTTATTTCAGAAGTAAGAAAACACAAACAACTTCTACCATTATGAAACAGTAGTTAGCAAAATAGTAATAATTCATGATTTATTTAAAAACAAACTAAAAAAGAAACGAATTTATATGCGAATCGATTGCACTTCGTGTCTGCTCACCTGCCATATTGCCCATTCATTCCTACAATCCGGCCATGGCAACAAGCATAATATCCAGTGCTTGAGTTACAACATACAATATAGAGATGTTTTTAACGATCGTTGATGGAAGAGATTGGTTGTTGTTGTTTATAATTAGCTCTGCTGCAGCTAAGGCTATGAAGCATCTGTATATAATCATTGGCTTCGGTGTGGGCCCACAGAAATTCCTCCTGTCTTGACGTGATTCAAACTCATGTCTTTTTCTGTACCGTTCGTGACTTAAAATCAACTTTCTCGGAAGATCGCCACGGGCCATAGGTCAACCATCACTGCGCTAGACAAGAACATAAAAATATCAGGACTATTTCCATCTCAATTTCAGTTCCCTTCTGCTCCCATCTGGATTTTTCTGCACTGTACGTTGAAAAAGAGAAACTCAAAAGAAATAATGCTGACAGATTTTCTCCTCTCAGTTAATATTTCTGGTATCGACCGCGCTTTCTATTGTACAAGTAGATAAAAGTTAATGATCTCAGCAGATGACAGACTTTATAGAGCAATATAAAAAGGACAGTGAAAGGAAGTAATATCTCTCTTGCTTTACTGCTCTGGTAGATAAGACTTCAAGTTGGACCCTCCGTCCTCAGATTCAATGATGTGCGTATAGCAATAAGCGATCAAATGATTCTCCTGTTAGCTCTTTCTGTTAATGGACAAAGTGGGATAATCAACGTTACTCTCATGTACTAGACTCCCCAAAAAGATCACGCTAACGGCAAAGCCACCTATATACCATATGAATGCTCGATTAACAGATGTCATTTCTGTTTGACATCGGATGACCTCATAGGCATGGCTACTTTGTTTAATAAAAAATAATCGAATAAATGCCTGCATTTTTTGCATGTTTTTAGCTATGAAGGCTTGGTTTCGTGGCTCACGATTCTACCTTTAGGTTGTCCCTAATGTTGCATTACAAATAAACACATCACTAAAGGCAAAATCTACCGAAACGTTGCTTGTACATACCATAATACCTTTTTTGCAGATCCAAACAATAGCATTTTCTTGATTCTCTCTCTCTGCCTATGGAGACTTCTCTGTAGATAATTGAGTTAGTTATCACTGGAAGGTTTTTGGTTTCCAAACTTAACATTTTATCATCAATGCCATTGTGTCTGTACATGTTCATAAACCTTCCAGAGATTTCTTAATATTATGTTACAGCTCTCTTCTACAATTCTTTCGAACACAAAGATGGTGTAAATCAATAATAATGGACTAAGGAACTCCTTTTTAAGAAAATAAAGCACTCAGTATCGTGCAATGGCTGATGGTAGCATTTTTTCTCAACTTTATAGCGTCTGTCAAAGGACAGGTACTGAATAATGTATAAAGAGATGTAAACTTAGTTCTTTGAAATGCAGATGTCGTTGCTTATCTTTTAAAATTACAAATCTACATATTCAAAAAGGAGAATTATGCAGTCAGCATCTTCGAACAAAGCTTTCTTACTGAGTTCTTTTAAGTTTAGGAGATCAAACTTAAGAATAAGAGACTACGTTCTTTTGTATGACTAAAATTGAATTCAGATATGTCCGAATGGAACTAACTTGGAGTTTGTGCTTATCTAAAAGAAAAACTTTTAAATAACATCTTTGAATGTATATTTGAAGTTTCAAGATGTTTGGGGCTGAATAAAAGTAAGATAAAAAAAGCTGACCTTTATTTCATTTATTCTAGATCTCTAGAGAGAAACTACTTTGAAGGGAAAGAAATTTCATTAGGGAAATCAGCTCTCCATAAACTGGCAGCTCTCTGATAGATATACAGTTTTGCATTTGAAATGAGCCAGTGTGCAAAATTAATTTTTGCTCAATAGATTTTGAAAATTAGAGTTACTTTTTCTCCAAAAAGATGTTCCAATATGTAAAATAAATCATATGAGACTGTTGTCAGTCTTGTTTCTTTTCTTAAGATATGATTTTTCTAATAATATGAGGTTTTTGCTATTCTTCTTATGAAATATTCTCTCATGTTTTGTGTTCGAGCCTGAAAATATAAATTTTCACACTCTATGCTTTCCAGTTCAAGTGTGGGGGGATGTTGTTGTTACAGAAAGGTTTTAGGAACATCAGCGACTAAGCCCATATTGCTCCGTGTATACTATCTGTAAATTGTGTGTGTTCCTGAGGTCGATTTTCTGCTTGCTGGATAAAAAACCTTCCTACCCTTGCCTGAGACCGACTAACTCAGTCACGTTGGAAAAAACCCATAAAAATTCCTCCATAAAAAAGACCTGACTAGAACTCAGGTCTTTTCCACCCGGTGTAGGGAGGACGGCGAGCCTACCAACCGTGCTAACCACGAGGGCAAGTGTGGGGGTATAGGTATAGGTATAGGTATGTTGAGGGTCTGACGGCTCCGGGGATTTCTCCCATCTCCGCGTATGTTCTTTGTATCGAGTGACAGTACCCTGTCTATGCCAGAGGTTTAAAAATAATGTATGGGTCATGTGGTATGTAGTTTGTTGTGCCCATTGTTCATCCGGCCTGTTGGCCGCCGGGCCCCCAGTGGGACCCGGCGTTACCATACCTAGCGACGGGGACGCCGGCCGGGTGTACCAAGAGACTAATTATACTCTGGCAGGTCCTGCCACTTACTTTCCTGGGATTTCGGTGATGAGGACCTAAAATAAAGGTTGGAGTTATCGCTAAGTTGGAGTTATCGGTTTAAGTAAAATTGCATTTAGAAAGCGCTGCGTGGGGTTTTACGCTGAAAGAACTATTTCTAGAGAGCCTAAAAGGTCGGGCAAAATTTGATGTGATTTAAATTTGGACATGTGGGGCAGTCGCTGTACAAGAGAAAGTGTTGGGAGGGGAGGGTGAAGACTGGGGGGATGAAATAGGAAGAAGAGGGGTCGGATAGAGAGGTGACCCCCCATTTTCAGTGGGGCATGCCCATGCCCCACCAGAGTGAAAATATGGGGAGGCGAGGAGAGGAGAAGAGCAAATATCCCCTCCCCCTCCCCCTCCCCGAAAAAAAAAAAAAAAAAAAAACCGCACAAGGGAGTGCAGTTTTGGGTCGATAGTAGGCCATTCAAATCATCCTCAAGTCTTGTCTTTCTGTGGTATGGTGAGTTTTTTGCTTGTGTTTTTTTTTTTTTTTTTTATACTTGTTTGACCTCCTGCATTCTTCCTAGTTGGGTTGCCTTTGGTATATTTCTATCATTGTTTTCCTTCTAGAAAATAGATCAAGGCACTCAGTCAATAGGCATATTGACTGAGTGCCTTGTAGTCCTCTTGAGTGTCTAGCAGTCTGGGTTCTTGGTTGTCTGGGATATATTGGATTGACGTTATTAGCTGTAGTCGCAGGTCGTCATACAAATCGCACTGAAACATTAAGTGTCTCCAGGACTCCGGGTTGCCACAGGGACAGTCCGCGTTATTTCCCTGCCCGTTTAAAGTTTAGCTTTAAACGGGCCGTGTCCTGTAAGGAGGAAGGTGGTATTTCGACCAGGGTGAAACCACACTGGCGCCTTAGGGTACAGCTTAGTGACAGTTGGGAGGAATCTTCTGGTCACTGCACCTTTTTCTGTGTTGCTCCATCTCCTCTGCCAAATCTGGATGAGGTGGTCGGTGATTCTTCTCTTCTCATAGTTGCGGTCATTAGTGATGTCAGTGGTGAGGTCATACATCGTAGCCGATGTGTTTCTGGCAAGATGGTAGAGCAGACCACAGCGGGTAGCTTCGAGATCCAGGGGTAGAACTCCTACCAGGACTTGGAGGGCAGCCGTGCTAGTCGTTCTAGTTGCTCTCGACATGGTAAGGAGGATGGTCCTCTGAATGGTTTCGAGGATCCGTTTATTCACTTCTAGTGCCGCCCTCGCGTACCAGACAGGGGAGCCATATGTGATGGCAGGGATGAAGAGAGCTTTGTAGTACAAAGACAGGGTAGTACGTCTGAGTCCCTAGTCCCTGCGAGTGACTCTAGCGAGGAGGGCCGCGTATCTTCTTATCTTTTGTTTAATATATTCTAGGTGTGGCTTGAAATTTAATTTTCTGTCCAAGATTATTCCTAGGTATTTAATCTGTTCGCACAGCTTAACTGTTTTGTTCTCAATCTTAATTTGTGGTGGTCTCCTTAAGTCTAGCGTACCTTTTAGCAGCACCGAATTTGTCTTGTCGGGTGCTAGTTTGAGCAAGTGTAGCTTCGTCCAATCTAGCAGCTTTTGCAGGGCATCATTTGCTTGGATTTCTAAGGAGGATCTGCTGTCAGCCTCGATGGTGAAGATCAAGTCATCTGCATAGGCCTGGGCCTCCACACCACCCAGATCCATGCCGAGGAATTCGCCCAGGACAAAGTTCCACAGGAGCGGCCCCAGGACAGAACCCTGGGGGCAGCCCCTGCGGACTGGGCGACTGAGGCATTTATATGGTGTGGTAACTTGCACTGCTCTATCAGACAGGTAATCCTTCATGCAATAATAAAGATTCAATGGAAGGTTGGCAGCTCTGAGTCTCGCCAAGACGCTCGGCCACCAGAGGGTGTCGAACGCCCCAGCGAAATCCACTACGATGACGAGGAAGTATTTCCTTTTACAATGGGCGACTCTAGAGAGGAGGTTCTGTATTGCTTCGATAGTGGATCTGCCAGGAGTAAATCCGTATTGCTTTGTCATGTTAGGATTTGCTTCATTATAATGCCTTGTGATTCTTGTATGTAGCAGCCGTTCGAATATTTTACTGAGGGTTGGTAGCAGGGCTATGGGTCTGTAGGAACTAGGTGTCTCTGGTGGCTTTGTTGGGTTTTTTAGGATCAGTTTTAAATTTGCTTTTTTTCCACTGTAGTGGAAATTTACCTGCTTCCAGGCAGCAATTGAATAGTTTTAGCAGTAATTCAGGTATATGTTCCGTTGCTTCTTTTGCCATCTCCGGTTCAATTAGGTCCAGTCCAGGGCATTTCTTATTTTTCGCGCGGCTTGCTGCATCCTGAATTTCTTCTAAGGTGAAGGGGGTTTCTATTTGGTCATTATTATAGGAATTGTTTGCTTGGCAGATAGCCTGCTGCTCATCTGTTAGTGTTGTTGGCAGCTCCTGAAGGATGTTGTCCAGGATGTTCCCAATCGACTCCTCCCAGGTTATGGTTAAATTTCCTTGTGCTGTTTTGGTGGCTGTCACGACCTCCCCCCTGGGGAGTTTGTGAGTGGTAATTTTTGTATACCACCCCCCAGGGGTTGCTGTTTCCTGACCCTTGTACCAACCTCTCCCATGATTCTCTTTTATTTTTCTTTATCTGTTCAGTATAACAATTTCTAGCGATTCTATATTGGTTCCTGAGTTCAGTGACTTCTTGTTGCGGCCAATTCCTCCTAGCCCTCTGAAATTGTTTCCTTCTGTGTTGTACTATTTTCCTCATTCGTGTGAGCTCTGGAGTCCACCAGGGCGTGGCCCCTGCAATGGGGATTTTTCTCTTCATGGCTTTCTCTGCTGCTTCTGTTATTATTTTTGTTAAATCCTTCTGGAGTCGTTCCGGGTTTTTGCTCCCGCATTCCTGCTCCCTCAGTGTGTGTAGGTATTGCTGGCCTGCTGTGCGTAGAGTCTCTCGGAAGGTGTCCCAGTTTGCCTTGCTTAGGGCGAATCTAGTGTGGGGGTGTTGAATGTCGTACCGTCTAAGGTGGCCTGTCACAAGGGTCACCTCTCCCACACTCTTGCCCACAACAGAGTAGTAATTACAATCGCCATTCTTCCAAATGGAGGTCTGAGTTCGAATTCCATCAAGACTGGAGGAAACGTTATGGGCTTCTTTTACTGTGACCGAGTTATTCAGTCTCGTGAGAGGATCATGCATTCATGCATTTATTTCTCCGCAAAACAATGGAATACACGCAATTTTTTACGCACACAAAACACACTGACATCTCATAACCATAGTTGCTTTGGTGTATAAATAACAACGACAACGACAACGCCTTTCACATGTGATGAATGATCCTTTGAGATCGAGATTTGTGCGAGTTTCTTTTGTTTGATTTTAATTTCGATTGACGAATTTTCAATGTAGTTTACAGTGTTGATGTTCTGCTTTGATTAGCTGATCATTCTGTTTTACTTACTCATAAAGTTTATGTCCTTCTAACTATAGTTTAACGTTAAATTCATCTACTAAGATTTACTTCTTGTTTTCGCTTTGTTTTTTCTAACTCTATAATTTGTATCCTTAAGACTTGCTGACTCTTTATATCATCGTTTTTGTTGCAACGTATATTATTAACTGCGAATTTTTTTCTTCAAAAATTCACTTTCTGAAGAAAGAATCTGGTCGTTCTAGTACTGTACTCCCGAAGAAGTGATTGGCCCACCTAAGAGGACAGAGACATCAAATACACCTCTGGGTAAGCCCTGAGGTGTTAAAAGTCTGAAAACACCCTAGATCTGAACTTCAGACGCAAAATTTAAAGATCAAGATGTTTTGTTCTTTTTCTTAGTAGACCTATCCTTTTATTTACAATCCAATATAAACATAATGTCGTGCAAAATTGTGCTACAGAATGCTGTTTCTCTATCTTTCGTTTTTACAACTACCGAATTGTTGCTTTTCTTAGGCCAAATTGTATAACACTCAGGTATTTTACTAGAGCAGCTTCTGGGCTTATTTTGAATAAACAGATTCTGCTTTGTGTTAGAACAGTGGTTAACTTCTCCCTTTGTTCCTAAAGAATTCAAAATTAACAGCCTTCCTGCGAGGATTTCAAGCTTCGGTAACTGTGACTATTAATAGCTCCTGTTCATAAACTTAAACACATCTTGAAAAGCTTTTCTAAACTCTTATGAATGCCTTAAATCTCCAGTTTCATGTAGAATCTTAAGAGAAGTTTGCGAAATACTTTTTAAACTAGTTAATCATGTAAAAGAAAGCCGTTTACAAATACCGTAGTAACTTTTCAAAAATAATTAAATTTTAATGAAAAATCATTTGTTACAAATATTTAGTTAATATTTATTACATTTATAAACTCTAAAAATGAAGATATGAATTTAGGCTTAAAAAAGAGATATTTTTAAAGCTTCTTTCTCTCCAAAGTACTTCCTGCTACCAACCAGTTCTAATTGTATTATTTGAATCCTTTTGCTGGTCTGCGATTTAATTAACGGAGAAAGAAAAAAGCTACATTTTGTTTAGTGTTTTTCTCTTAACTATTTGATTACCCAACTTGATTTTACACATCTGCAACGTATTGCTTTACTTCTTAATGGCTTTTTTCTTTTGCTGTTTTTATAGAGAAAAGTGGCGTTCGATTTTAAAATCATGTCATCTGTTCCTAAGACTAATTACATGCCTCATTTGAAGCCTAACTTCACATTACCATTTTATATGAGTTATGCAGTGAAGATAGAGGAACATCGTACTCCCGATTGCTACTTTGCATATACTACAGATTCGGTACAAGTTTTAAAAAAAAAGTTATCGATTTTCTTAATTACAAGAGCTTGTACGAACTCCTTGTTCGGTTTTCGGTAAAACTTTTTTATGTTTCTTTTACACAGTGGAGAATTTTTTTCTTTTAAATCAAAACAGTTTCCGTTCTGGATTGGAGTATCGATCAGTTCTATTTCATCTCGCTTAAGGCAGTGCTTCAGATTCCGTTAGTGGGTAGAAGGAAGACTTGGTTCAGAGTGATGGCCGTAGAATCAACAAAATTTGGTATTCATAACCTGTATGACATGAAATAACCATTTTGACTTGATTTGTCGTACGTCATATTTTTTTTCTCCTGTTAAACTGATGAGAAATTTTAATTTAGGACTCAAATTTCAATAAACAAATTTAGTCCGAACTACAAAAATAGCTCATTGATGGAATACGACTGTCTCAGTTATGTAACATGATTCTATGACAGTTTTCACTGTCATGTCGTTCAATCCGAGCTACTTTATGCCTGGAGTGGATAGCAAACATCTGTCCACTCCAGGATAAACGTTTGATGATACCTCGGCAAATATCTGTCCTGGAGATGGAGGTATCAGCGATGGATCCATCCTCCATCACTGATACCTCTATCCTCGCATATAACTGTAGATTTTCACTATTCGGGTCAGAAATCAGCTTAACTAGTGTCATTCCTGTTGAAGAAAAATGTTTGTGCTACTTTTGAAACTAATTAGTAATGGTGATGATGGTCTATTTTCCAATGAAGCATCTGACTAAACTGTTTTGCTGGCATTTATTCCTGTCTTCCATTTACCTGCTGGACTACCAGATAATCCTAACCACGGAGCTTTAACAGTTTGTGTTAATTTTCTTCTAGGTACCTCATACAACAGCTTCCTGGTAGTCTGTTTTGCAATGGTGCACTTATCCCATGACCATTCTCAGTTTCGTGACGTAATAAAAGTCCTCCGTCACCGTATAGTGGTTTCACCAGTTGTCACTCGCTTGAATAGGTCTGAGTTCAAGTCTCATAGATGACTAAGTAACCTTACTCCCTCCACCTGAGATCGTCTGACGACAGGACTATAGTTGCACGATCCCGGGTGGAGGGAGTACGGTTTCGTTCGTAAGTTATTCCAGGTTTTCGGCAGGCTCATCATTGAGCATGCACTTGTTCGTTTGTTATAAGGTTTTAGCGCAACAGTGACTAAGGCCATATTGCACCGTATATATTGTTTGTAAATTGCGTGCGTTCTGTGCTCTATTTGCTGCTTGCCGGAAGAAAAAACCCGAGTTTCCGGGAGGAAAACAATGCTCCCCTCGACTGAGACAGACTAACTCAGCCACTTTGTGAAAAAAGCATATAAAAATTCCTCACGTCATTGACGGGATTGGAATTCAGGTTTTTTCCACCCGTTGTGGGGAATACGCGATTCTTCTACCAACTGTGCTACCCACAAGGGAGTCACGCACTTGAGTAGACATAACATATAATAGCGCAATATAATCTCAGTTGTTGAAACGTGTATTACAAAATGCAAAACGAGAAGATCTGGACTTTAAAATACTGAAAGATGCGTCCTGGGATATAAAAGTAGCTGTAACACCATCCTCCCCACACTGGATAGAAAAGGCCCGGGTTCGAAACCAGTCAATGACTCTCGACAACTTTTATGTGCATTTTTTATTCCTTGGCTAAGTTAGTAGGTCACGGGCGAGGAGAGCAAGGTGCACCTCTCACCGGAAACCCCGTTTTTTCGTCCAACAAAATAGGTAAACCGATCAGAGAACACAGTTTAACCATGATATACTTCAGTATTATCATATTTGGATTATCCGATAACAATCTCATCCACCCATGTAGCATTTCCATAAACTATTTTGCGTGCTTTTACTTCTTGATAAACTTGAATATCCATTTAAGTTCATCGGCAAATAAAACCAATACCACCATCAAAACTAATATCACGGCGATTTCCACATTTGATATTGGTTTTAATTAGCACACAAATTAGAATCGTAGCAGATATGCCCCTCCTTTTGTGTAATGTCATCTCTTTCTTTCCTAACTTTCAAGGTTTCATCACGTAATTACCTCGTTTACGTTTTCATTCATAAAACAACCAGTGTACATTATAAAAATGAGTGACTAATAAGATGGCAAATCCAACAAAATTATTGATGGGAAACAGGTAAATCAACAGGCTGCTAAGCTCTGAGAAGGATATTGATACGTCAGAAGTAAACAGAGAAAGATCAAAAGAATCTATTGTACTTTTTAGAAAGTAAATGCAATCTTCCACTTGAATGATATTAAGAGAAACTCGACTAAAATGACATTCGTTTTAATTTCAAATGGAAAAAAGCATTTTGAACAACTTTGAAAATAATGACTTACTCATTCACAAATGGAATTTGAAATTTCAAACAAAAGAAAAAGTTTGCAAATTCCATTTAAGACATTTGGAGGACAGCGAAACTAGATGAAGAGACCCAGATAAGATGAAAATCAAAATATTACGAATTCACTGATTCCGCATCGGTGATTGTCAGATCATGCAAATGTTGGTTATACAAACGTTTGGCGCACAAGGGAAACTGACATTCATAACGACCGAATAACAAAAACATTTGTGTTCTAAATTAGAAACCAAGACATTGATTTAAGTATGTAATGCGGACAGTAATGAGATAGAAAATCCATTTCTCTGTAACCGAATTTCTAGTTGATAGCTTTTCTATCTTAACGATGCACTATTCTCAAAGGCTGCAAATCCTATTAAAGCAAGTCTGGCGGTTAGCCTTCTCTTGTAGTCGTTTGTTGAAGATAAGAAAAGTTAGTACAATGGAGGTGGAGGGGGAGGAACTGATAGTTTCCTTCCGCTAACAAAATCCATCGAAGGATGCCGTGTTTATTTTATATTCCCAAGACACTTGCGCTCTCCTTTATCACGCAGTGAATCGTATCACATATATTTGGCTCTTCTCCATGACGAAAATTAAATTAAAACCCGAGTAAACAGGCGAAAAATAATTACCCTGCGTTTTTAGAAATATTCATCAAACGAGCTCAGCATGGGTGTCTTTTAGAAGAAGGGGAAGATAAAGATGTTATCTCAGTTAATTAACGGACAGGGCGACATCTGGACTGACTCAATTGGCGTCATCATGGAATGCTGGTACAGACAACGCTTGTCAGAAGCCAGAGGCAAAAAAAGATACCAGATAACGATAAAAATATAAAAAAGTAGGGAACCTGTGATCTATGAGCGAGTCTGATTAAAATTTAGGTATGACGTGCATTTTACGAAGTTTAATGAGTCCATAAACCTTTACAATGTCACATAGTTTCATATATTTCTTGTAAGTAGACGAAACTGAAACAAATTAACTATAATTTATGGAAATTTGGAATTGGCAATGGTGTCTTAACAACAGAATGACTATTACTGATTTGTAACATAAGAAGTTGCAAATTCAAAGTATTAATTAACCAGTGTAGGAATCACTTGTATTTAAAAATACACAACTCAAGGCAAAATATTTGAACTAAGTCTGATGTCATTTTCCAGAATTAGTCATATTTTAATGAATATAAAAATATACTCAGAAACAAATTCTTTTGAATATTTTAATAAGCTTGTGTATTATTGTCAAGTACTGTCATTTAAAGAATTTGGTGATCGATATTTTGTATTAAATATACTGTTTTGTACCAATCAGGGAAATAGAGCTATGAAACTAAACGCAAGACTAACCATTATAAAATCTCTTAACTAAATAATAGAATTAAACCTTCAACCATACCTCCCTTTGTATTGATCCAGAAAACATTTTATGTTTGCGAAGTGTGTGTTAGGCCAATTAGCAACTAGGGAGCAGTGATCACCAGGATGGCTGCTCTCTAGTACCCTTCCACGCCACGAGGAGGCGGGCCACGATAGTACACCTACTATCAAACGAAAGTGACAAGGTAAGAATCCCGCATCCACTGGAAGAAAAATCAGTTCCAGTGGATGCCAACAAATCTCATACCACTGGAAGCCCAAACCGGTGGTACCAGAAAAAATATAAAAAATTTAAATAATAATAAAAAATAAATAAAGTAATAATAATAATTTAAAAAATACAAATAAATAAATAAAAATAATAAATAAACAAATAAACAAACTAAAAATAAAAAAAGCAATGTAAGCAAAAAAAATAATTCAAAAATAAAATTGTCAAAAAACAAGACAAAAAAAGGTAAATAATTAAATAAAAATAATAAATTAAAGTAATAAATACATTAAAAAAGCCACCAGGAATAATGATTTCAGCAGTCGTTATGCCGCTTAGTGATGGGGTGGCAATCAGCAGTAGTCGAGTAGTTAAAGAAATCAGTAGATAAAGTCTGGTAGCCCTTGTTGCATAATAAAATTTCAGGTAGACTTAGCCAGGGCGACACATGGCAAAACAGAAGACTCAGTGGAATTGATGCCAGAACCGCATGAAGAGAGGAAAATCATAAAGTCAACGATGGTAGGTAAAATTACAATACAGTTATAAGGTAGATATCCTGATAGGGAAGCCGGTTAGCTGGCGCCGTCTGTCAAACATTTCTTTTGCAAATTCTTGGAAGATTTCAAAAGTTTCCTTATTTGCAATTAAATCGTGTTCATTTCTAGGAACAAAGTGATGAGATATAGTTAAGATCTGTTGCCTAAGGTCTTGGTAAATTGGGCAAGAATAAATTACGTGTTGCCAGTCCTCTATGCCACTGCATAAGCAAGAATCTGTAGAGGTGAGATTAAACTGTAAGAGCTTCGCATTCAATGATCATTGAACATTCTTCGCATTCAACCTCTTATTAAGTATGATGTGCAGAGACTGGGGAAGAGCCATTTCTGTACAATGTTGGAAGAGGTATAATAACTGAGGGAAATTGCAACTACACTACTTTGAATTGGGGAAATGTTTCAAATTTTCAGAAAGACAACTCGGGCCATGAGTAAGTCGAGAAGTCATGTCTATAAATGGTGCGCCTTATAAGGCTAGCTGTTTTAGGGATGAAAAGTGAGGAAGGAACCATAAACCTTTCCCTGTTCAGTGTTTCCTCCCAAATTTTTGGCAGACTTCAATATCTTTGAGCGTTGAGGAGATTCTAACCTTGACGGATAGCAACGTCAGACCCACTGTTCTCTCACTGAAGCTCCTTTATTCGGAAATATTGACTAGAAGGAGAACTAGTCGAATAACGACATATCAGCCAATCTTGCCCTCGTGGATAGCACAGTTGGCAGGCTCGCCATCTTCCTCACACTGGGTGGAAAAGACTTCAGTTCGAGTTCCGTCGACGACGTGAGGAATCTTTATGGGTTTTTTCACAACGTGGCTGAGTTAGTCGGTCTCAGGCGAGTGTAGCATGGTTTTTTCTCCCTGAAACCTGGGTTTTTCGTCCAGCAAACAGAAAATACCTCAGAACACACGCAATTTACAGACAATATACATGGAGCAATATGGCCTTAGTGTCGCTGATGTTCCTAAAACCTTACAACAACGCCAGCCAATCTTAATTAATAAACGTTCCACCTAAAACAAAATCGCATACCATTTTTTTGATATTCTGTTGACTAACACCACCGATATAAAATTCAAATGTATTAGAAACTGCTATCTGTAAAAGATAGTACAATATCGATGTCGCTTGCAAAGAACATACTGTTCATAAATTAGGCTAACGATTAGTCGCTTAATTCCACTCGTAAAACTTCCCAGTATTTGAGTTGGGATATAAATTCTTTCCTGGGTACTTCCACTTATTCATTCTTTACATAAGTGATTTTTTTTTCTGCTTTTAATTTTTTAAGTCACTAAAATAGAGTGCACAACTTACCCAGATGATTTAAAGAGTTTTTGTACAGTTTATAAAATGCATTATTAAATAAAAATAGCAATGGCTCCGGGACTGGGTACAGTTTATGGCACTAGACTAGAATTATTTTAATTTTGGTTTTTATGCAGAAGATAAACATAATATATGACATTAACGTATACGAGCAGGCTTTATTGTACATTGTTCTATTTTCTATTTAATTAATTTTCCTTTGTTTTTGTTTAATATTTCCATTTATTTATTTTTCGTTTTTTTTTAAATAAATAATTTTTACCAGAATGTATAAGTAGATTGTAATACGAGTAATACTTGTATAACTAAACGTTGAGCTTCCCCAATCGCAGCTGGGGTCCTCAGCTTCAGACCTCATGACTCTCCAACCTTGCAGATATTTAAAAAAAAAAGTCTTAAATATTTTTTTTCAAAATCATTAAAAATATTCAAAATTATGATTATTATGATCGTGAAAGTGTTATTATGATTGTGAAATTATGATTATGATTATTATCGTTACGAAATTATTATTATGATTATTGTGGTTACAAAATTATGATTTTGATTATGGAATGGTTATGAAATTATGATTATTACTATATGTTTGAAGAACTTCTAAAAAAAAAGCAACAGAAGTCAACTTAGAATGGATGGCTCCCATTCCATTTTGTATTCTATTTTATAGTCTGATAATGCAATGTATGTGGTGTGCAATTTTTAAAAAATCTTTTCGAAGTTTTTTTTTTCCCCGTCTGCATATTATTCGAGTATTCAAGATTCAAGAAGCAAACCGAAATAACATATTAAGAAGGAAAAAACTTTTTTTTTTTAAAATCCAGCTTTAAATGATACTGATGACACCAGCCTTAAAATTTCGTGTTTTTCGAAATCTCCGCGAGTCCTGAATCGTGTAAAGCAATACTGCCGAGAAAAGTCAGAAGACTAAGAGCATCATTCCACACCACTGATCAAGCGAGAATTTTTCCTGAAAATCTTTTCATAGCAGACTGCGCTTACATTGTAGGGTTGATCAGTGGTATCTCAAGGGTAACGCGATATTAATAATCCCCTCTCAGCGGTACATATTATTTCTGGCTCTATCGTTGGAGCAGTAGGAATCCGAAAGAATCTAACAGCACGTTGCACTTCGCAACCAAAAAAAGAGAAATCTGCAAAAGAATTTTAAAGTTTGGTTAACTTTTTAATTACCAACAAAAATGTGTTTTAATCTGTAGAAAATAAACTTCAACTGCGATATTAATTTCTTCAACGTTTCACTAGCTTTTTGATCGTTTATTTTTAATAACGGGGGATCGAACTCGTATTGTACCAGGCAACCAAAATGGCAGCATTTTTGATTCGTTTTATATCGTCTTCTGCATCTCCACTTGTAATTTACTCCTCTGGGGATTTTCTGTCATTTCTGTACTTCTTCAAACAGAATATTTATCCCCAGAAACCAATTTCCGGCTTTATGATAGAGTTCCTTAGCTCGCTGTGCAGAAAACAGATTTAGTGGAAGATGACATACGACAGAACCCATTCCTCTATATCTGTGGCAGCTGCTTAAGAAGTATAAGCCACTTCCTTTTGCTGAGTGACCTGATTCATCTTACTTGTCCTTAGTGTTAAGCTACAAGAAATCCTCGACGTAGAATAAATGAAAATGACCCCAGCTTCTGATCATTTTGTATACAAGTATTTAGGGTTATTCCATAAAGAAAATGAAAATATAATTTCGCATTGACCACATGTTCTTATAAAATTGAAAAATAATAAAAGCTTGTAAATTGAATAATACGACCAGAAGGATGCCTATTGAAACCGGAAGTACCTTGAGATGTGAAATTTAAAAAATTTGGAGAGAAAGTGGGATCTTTCTTTATATTACAATGGGGATCAAATAACATGTCTCCTCCGGATATGTTTTTTTTTTTTTTTTCATGGTTAACCCAAACGGAAAAGGTATTAGAATCTATTATTCTTAGAACCCTGCATAGATTGAAGTCAGAGAAGAGAGAGAGAGAGAGAGAGGATAATTGTTGGCATTGAACTTGTTCACAACAATTATCCACTTTTGTTCAATTGTAATTTTCGGGAAATGCTTGTACTCTAAGGGGAATTCCCAACCAAGGATGTCGAAGTGATCTTAAGGCAATATGGTGACGTCTATGGTGACAACATTTAACGCCAATTACGGAAGTGAAGGTGTTTGTGAGCGATTGTTTCTACACTTCCAGTACTGACGTTCACTTGTAAGATTCAATACAAGTAAATGTCGCGGAGACTGCTCACTGTCCCAGTGTGCTTTTTGAGTACAGTATACCATGTGTACTTGTAGTTGAACATGTAGTTGAGCAACATTCACCAAAAAATTGATTACACCGCTGATCCACTCTTTTACTAATTTATGAGGAGTCGTCTTGCAGTTTTCGACTATACGTATTCGCACGTGTAGTTACTGTTCCACACCGTTCCTTAAGAAAAAAAGGCAATCAAAATTTCGAGTCAAATTTTCAACCCCTTGAAGAATGTCACCACAGTATGATAAAGCGTGCATGAGTTAGCAGCAAGCAGCCGTAGACTTTTATCAAGTTCGGTTTCCAAAAATGTATGTGCATTACAGCACGACAATCCCCATATTGTCCATTCCACGATGGATCCCAAAGAACTGGCGATCATACTGTACACTTTCTGGAGTTTCTTAGTCGATCCTATCATGGGGAAGACAAATGATCTTTCCGATTTTCAGAAAGGTGTTTTTTAGCGCACGGCTCGTAGGAACCACGAGTGAGAAAACAAAGGAAATCATTGGTCTAAAACAAACATCTCAAAAGTATACAGTAACTGGAAGACGAAAGGAGAATACAGCAATACAGCTCTAAACGGAAGAAATGCTGCATATGACTAAAATGCCGAATTTTTGTCATAAGCAGCATTTCTTCCGTTTGCCGAATATGAGGTTAGCCTGTGCGGACATTGCTCCTTAAAGCTCTTCAAACAGAGAAGTTTTTCCTGATTTATTTTCTGCTTTATTAGTTTAAATTGTCATATTAACTTATTTTCTAGAGTAGCTTTATATTCCTAGTTACGATACTTAGTTTAAAGTTTAACTTAGACAGAGATTTCGTAGATATTACTTAGTATCGGTAACGGTATCAAATCCACGTGTCACAAACCAAATTTTTTTTTTAACCAAATTTAGTCGATTTATTAACCAACTGTTATATCAAATTATCTTCTATAAGTAGATTATAGACCTAGTCAGGATCCTTAGTTTATTCTAAATTGAGATAGCGAGATTTGGAAGCTAATCAATACTTACGAGTCCGTAGAAATACCGTTCGTGAATTCCCGCCATTTTTACACGATAGCATAAGCTTAGTGTAGTATACTGCATAATATAATATTGTCAATTAATCAGTAAATCTATTAATCTTGATAAACTTTATTGTCAATTAAATTGTACTTTTAACTCTATATATATATATATATATAACGACTTAATCTAACAAATAATTAATACATAACTATAGTGGTACACGTGATACGGAAGTTGTATAAAGGGAACTCGTAGAAAACACTAGATACCGAAAAAAAATATATATAACATAACTGTTTTGGGATATAACTTAAGGATTTAATTTTTGTTTGAATTTTATTGAATTAAATCGGAATCATGACTCTGACCAGAGCAGCAAAGCAAAAGGCTCAAGCTAAATGGAGTGCTGTGGTTCAGGGGAGAACTGAGGGGGGCAGTTGCCCTCTGAATCACAGTCTATTAAAATGCACTGTTTGCTTGATGTTTGCGGAGCAGTCGGGTACGGGACATGATACTGCCAAGGGGGATGTCTTTGTGTGTACACGATGTAAGGAGTGCAAGGAAATCAGGCGACAACTCAGCGTTGTTATGGGCCTTTATGAGAGCTTGAAGGACAGGGTGGATGCCCTCGAAGGAAATAAATTGAGGGGCCCATCAAGCTCTCAGCTGCCCACATCAACGCCAGAGCTTGCACTTGGTCATCAGGCAACACAGAAGCAGCCCCCTAGGCAGAATGCGCTGGTCCCACAGGAACTAGTAGTTGTTGGTGACTCTATTGTCAGGGAAACGGGGAACATCCTTTGTAAAAAGGATAGGTGGAATAGGACCAGGGTATGTCTGCCAGGGGCAAAGGTTGATGACGTTGTAGAGCGGATATCATCTTTTAAGGGCACAAAAGGTGATATAGTTGTACACGTTGGCACTAATGATATTAAGAGTAGGAGACCGGCGGAATTACTTAGCAAGTACGGGTCACTGTTGAAAAAAAGCCGTGAATTAGGGTTGAACTTGAAAGTGTCTGCAATTCTGCCCAGACACGATAGGAGGGAGTATATGATGAGAGCCTTGTCGATCAATTCGGCCCTGGAGGGATTGTGCAAGGCTCAAGGGGTAGAATTTTTTTCAGCCTGGACTGTACTTGTTAACAGGAGAGATTGCTTCTACAGGGATGGGATACACTTAAATAGAAAGGGTGCAAGAATTTTGCTGATGCTGTCTAGGCAGTGTTAGGTGGGTCGGAAAACTGCTAGTTGGGGGGGATACAAGGACTAATAGATTAACAGTAGCCAGTGGCAGAGGTGGAAGTGATTCTTGCACTGCTTCTATTGAAATGAACAGAAGTCTGAAAAACAAGATGCAGGATATTTCAGAGACTGCTGGTAGTCATTGCGGTACAAGTAAACACATGGGTTGTGTTAGGGTAGCTAAGAATAGAAACAGGTGCATGTATACCTGCGTGTACACCAATGCTAGGAGTTTGGTAAATAAATTTGATGAATTTGAGGTATTGCTCAAAACATCAAAGGCAGATATTGTTGGGATATCAGAGACGTGGTGTCACACAGATATAAGTAATGCGGAACTGGAATTTGGGGAATACAATGTGTATAGAAAGGATAGACAGGACAGGAGGGGAGGAGGGGTTATGCTATTAATTAAGAAACACATAAAGTCCAAGGAAGTGAAGCCAGTCGACATCGATGGACAGGGCAGCGTCGAGTCAGTTTGGTGTGACATAAGCATAGGGAAATCAAAATTGAGAGTAGGAGTGTGCTATAGGCCTAATGACTCTGATGAGTATAATAAGATATTGTACAGGGAAATAGAGTGGGCCAGTAAATCAGAGAGTCTTATAATGGGGGACTTTAATTTCCCAGATATTGACTGGAATTTGTGGGTTGGTCACTCGCACACTAGCAAGGCTTTTGTGGATTTATTGGATGATTGTTTTCTACATCAGCATGTTCGTGAGGCAACAAGAGGGAGCAATACTCTTGATCTGATTATCAGTAGTGATTCTTCATGCATTAAGAACCTGCAGATAAATGAACCACTAGGTGGCAGTGATCACAGTGTGTTGAAGTGGGATTTACTCAAGGAGGTAACTACCATCAGAGGTAAAGGGAAGGATTTTTGTTTTCGTAAAGGCGACTATGATGGTCTGAGACAGTATTTAAATTCTATACAGTGGGACCAACTGATGATGTTACCAACAGCAAACTCAAAATGGGAAGCATTCAAGGAACTAATCTTGGAGGCTACCAGGCTTTACATACCAACTAAGAAATATTGTTCAAGGTTTAGGCCTAAATGGTTGTCAGATGAACTAATGAGACATGTGGCAGAGAAGAAAAATGCATGGGATACATACAAATTAATGGGTGACATGGAAGCCTATGATAGATATAAGTTGGTCTGTAACCAAGTCACAAAGGAGATTAGGCAGCAAAGGCAGACTATGAAAAATCCTTGGCAAAGGATGCAAAGAAAAACAGAAAAGAGTTCTTTACATACTTGAACTCGAAAAGGAAAGGGATGAATCAGATTGGTCCACTGGATATTGATGGTTCAACAGTTGAGGATCCTGCTCAGGTGGCTAACAATCTAAACGAGTATTTTGCATCTACATTCACGCATGAGGAGTTATTCAGGAAGGAGAATGATGTAGGTAAAGTAAACATTGGCAGTGAGCTGGATGATTTTGTAATAACTGAGAGGAAAGTGGAGGAGAGATTGTTGAGGACAAACATAAAAAAGGCACCTGGAGTGGATGGGATCTATCCAGTTATATTAAAGGAGGCAGCAAAGGAAGTAAGCAAACCCTTAGCCATAATTATGAGAGCTTCCTTGGACTCAGGGGAGGTACCTATGGACTGGAGATGTGCAAATGTGACCCCAATTCACAAAGGAGGTTCAAAGGCTGACACAAGTAATTATAGACCTGTTAGTTTAACTTCTGTTCCAGGTAAATTAATGGAGGCACTGGTTAAAGAAGCACTGCAGGATCATCTAGACAAGAATTCAGTTATAGCTCAGACGCAGCATGGTTTTGTTAAGGGCAGGTCTTGCCTGACCAATTTGATTGGATACTATGATGTAGTCACAAAAGAACTGAATGCAGGGAATAACTTTGATATTATATATTTGGATCTTAGAAAGGCTTTTGATACTGTTGCACATGGAAGACTGCTGCACAAATTGGAGCAGTGTGGCATTGGAGGCAAATTGCTGCTATGGATAAGGGGATGGTTGAGTGGCAGAAGACAGAGAGTGGTAATCAATGGACACTGCTCAATGTGGACTAATGTTATTAGTGGAGTTCCTCAAGGTTCAGTGTTGGGTCCGTTGTTGTTTTCGGTGTTTATGAATGATATTGATGATGGGATATCAAGTTTAATGTCCAAGTTTGCAGATGATACAAAGGTTGGCAGGGTCGTTAAGGACAATACTGACGCTATGCTGCTGCAACAGGATCTGGAAAGGTTGAACAGATGGGCTGAGAGGTGGCAAATGAGGTTTAACATCGACAAATGTAAAGTGCTGCATATGGGAAACAGTAACCCCAGAGCAACGTATCAACTCTGCGGTACTACACTGACAGTGGTGGAGAATGAAAAGGACCTGGGGGTAATTGTGCAGGCAGATATGAAGTTCTCTGAGCAGTGCAGACGAGCTGCAAGAGTAGCTCATGGTGTCTTGTCAATGATATATAGGAATTTTTCTAGCAGGGATAAGGAGGTGATTATTCCCTTGTATAAGGCAATGGTAAGGCCACATCTTGAGTACTGTATACAGGTCTGGAGGCCTCATTTCAAGAAGGATGTAGAGCTGCTGGAACGGGTACAGAGAAGGGCAACAAGATTAGTAAATGGAACAAAGGGTTGCTCTTACGAAGAAAGGCTTAAGTTTTGCAAATTACAGAGTCTGGAGACTAGGCACCGGCGAGGTGATCTGATAGAGGTGTATAAGGCTTTGAATGGTTTGAGCATGCTCAATGCCAATGGGATTCTTCATCTTTCTCAGAATAATCACCTCAGAGGGCATAAATTCAAATTGAGGAAGGACGGATGTCGGATAGATGTGCGGAAATTTGCCTTTGGCCAGCGGGTGGTTGGTTGGTGGAACCGACTTCCATCACTTGTTGTTGAAGTTGATAGCCTAAACAAATTTAAAGCTCAACTGGACAGGTATTTCGAACGAACGGAGGGGTGAAATGGGAGTGGTTTTTTTTTTTTTTTTTTTTTTTTGGCTGATGCTGAATAAGCTTGCTTTCTTGCATCATATGCCCCTGCTAATGCTAATGCTAATGCTAATGACTAAAAAAGTTCAATTTAGCCAAAGAAGGCCCATTTTCAACCAAATTATGCGGCGGCAGTTGAAGAATCTGGGATGCGGTAGTCATGTGTCTATGCAGAAGCCACTTCTTTCTGTAAAAAATATAAATATATAGGGAAACTGGACTGTGGAACAGTGGTAAAAGATCATATGGTGAAACCAGTCTCGATTTACACTTTCTTGTACCAATGATAAAGTGAATAAGTGTGGTGTCCAGACTGTCTCTTGTCCACCAAGCAAGCGGCTGGAGGTGGCATCGCGGTATGAAGTGTTCTGGTTGTACCGACTGGGCTCGCTCCTACCGTTAGAAGTTCGCATAACTTTCATTGAATATTCTTGTCGTATCAGACCAAATTCAACCTGCAGTGTTTACCCGAATTGCAATGAGTCTTTCAAGACGTCAACGCAACTGTCCATCGTACAAAAAATCGTATCTGAATAGCTCGAGGATCATTCTCAAGATTTTCAACATTTACACTGGCTGGGCTACCTAATTCTCTAGATCTGAATCCATTTGAGAATATTTGGGATATGCTGTAAAGGGAAGATCGGTTTCGCAGTTATCTACCAACCACATTGCAGCAGCTGAGAGTATCACGATGGAAGAATGATCAAATCGAGTGCCAGATTTCCTCAAACACTGAGTGACATCCATACCATGATGTGTATGGGATGTAATTCGGGTAAAAGGCGGCCCTACTAGATAATACAGGTTTCTAATTTTTTGGCCACTGAGTGGAATATGAAAGCAATGGTTCAGTTTCTAATTCAAGAAGTACTTGTAATAATTCATATTTTATTTATTTATTTACGTGATACACAGGGTTCCCAACTTGCAAGCTTCTTGCAAGTTGGGAACCCTGTTTGCATCCTAGTTTTGTGTTGCCCTCGTTTTTTCAGCATTTGGGCCAAGGAAATTTTATTTTCTAAGTAAAGTTTTATTCCCCACTTTGTATAGTTCTAAACGGACGGTCACCATCTTCGGGGAATGTTTATCAGTTATGGAAATTCTTTAACTGTACAACTTCTAGGATTAAGATAGAGGTTCTGTGGTATGGATGATAAACCCAAGTTACCGGGAGCAAAGAAATTTGAATATCTCTCGTCTGAGGTCAACTAACTCAGCCACTGTGTTAAAAGGCCCATAAAAATTTCCTCCTGTCTCGATAGTATTTGAAACTGGATTCGACTCCATTTCCGTACGATGTGGAAGAGCAGAGATCTAACTATTGCTCTAGCCGCTAGACTCGCACCTCTCATACTGGTACATATTTTTACATATATTAGTTGCCTTTGTGCCATTAAAGCTTATTAAAACCAAGCCAACCATAATTAAGTATTTATAGCAACGACTACTTTAATTTTCCTGAAAGATGAAAAGTTAACTGCGACTTTCGGTGAAATTAATTAAACGAAAGAATTTTATTTTATTATAATCTGAAAAAAAAATCTTTCTTTGAATATTTTAAAAAGGAATGCGCAACGCAGCCAAACTTTAAATGGATCTACAAAAATACTAGTATGTTATTAATTTTTCAGAAAAGTTTAAGTGAAAAAGGAAGTACTTCTCATTTTTATATTTATCCAAAGAAATAGCTCTGTTTTTTTTGTTTTTTTTTTTGTTTTTTTTTTGGCTGATGCTATATAAGCTTGACTTTCTTGCATCGCGTGCCTCTACTAATGCTAATGCTAATGTGCAGCAAGCCCAAATTTTGTGAAATAAGTTCATATCTCTGGTAGCCACTCTCCTAAAGTAATACGCCATAAAATCCTAAAACAACCAACTCTCCTAAAGTCCAAATCAAATCCATCATATGACATATTTATGATACTTCTGGATAATTGCTAACATTCTAAGGATGCTTACATATTGCAGAGCGAGCAACAAATTGCGAATTCTCGGAACTCAAGAACGAATTCTGAAAATTTTTGGGGTAGAAATTTTGAACTTTACTCCTTTTCGCACACAACAACCAACTTCTAATTTTAAATGTGGTTTAAAAATAATAAATAAATAAAAATAAAAACTCGAACCTATCCAAATTTCATTAAAATTAGAGAAATAAAATATTCAAACTTATTCTAAGAAATAAATTTATGAATTAAAAAAAAAAAAAATCATTGAGAAAAGCATCCTAAACCCATTAGGAGTTATCTCCACTCCACATGCTTTCCAATACACTAATCCCTGCTACTACTATAAAAATAAATAAATAGCTAAAAAATAGAAAAAATATTAATACTACTATTATAAATAAAATACTATTACTATAATACTAATAAGCCGACGTTTTTTTATTATTATTGTTATTGTTAGTACCGTACTAGGAGTCGAGTTGTTGCATGTGGACGGACAAACAGGAAAAAGACATGTAGACACTTTACTTAAAAGCAGAGGTGCCTAAAACACTCACTTCTTAGTCAAGCGATATGCAATGATAAACGCACTTTTCCATATTTTGTCAGCACCGGTAGGAAGCCGATCACAAATTGCCAATTTTATTTTCTCTTTCCACGTCCAATTTTATTTCATTGTTTTATATTCATATATATATATATATATATCCATTCATTATCGTAAAGAGTGAGTATAACATTTTACTGAACTTGATTACAAGAACCATTTAACTCTTTGCGATGTCTTATATCAAAAAGAAGAAACAAACTTTAGAATCCCTAGGTGAAAAGTTAAGGACATGTTTTCTTATTGATCAACCAGCAGTCTGTAAGTATTTGAAAGTAATCGTGATGTACGTACTTGCTTGTTTTCGGCTGTCTCAAAGGTATTAGCACCAGTGACAGGAGAAACTATAGGATCGTTACTATGATAAAGGAACACAGCCTCGGAGATATATAAGCGAGCCTTGGAGAAGATCCTGTCTTCGATCTGCGGGCATTCCCTTGCCATTTTCTACTGGACAAGCAATCCCGTCGTGTGTCGCTGTGTAAGTCTTTAGCTCTTCTCCTCATTCTCCTTCCCCTCCTCCACCTTATAATTCTTAGGAAACACACAAGCGATACCAAGAATCTGGGATAGAAAACCATGGCCAACCTTCCACACATACTTAGAATGTGTGGAAGGTTGGCCATGTGTGGAGTATTCAATTGTACAAAATTTTATTGAATGAAAACGTATAAAATGTTTTTGCGATAACAAAATCTGAAATGCATTGCCAATAACAACTTAAACTGGGCCAGGGAGTGTTTATTGTTATTAAAATTTTGTCATAGGAATAAATCATTAGTCTCTCTCTATGTGATTTAATTCGCAAGACTGATTTGTAATTGAGAAAATCAACAGCAAACGTAAACGTAAATTTAGTGAATAACGAGATAGAAGCGTTAATTAATTTTTAGTTAAGAAACTAATGAAAAACTGTTTACGTTCTTGAAGAATAAATACAACGATTACAATATGCGCAAAGTCAATTAAAGCGATATAATGATTTACATCTGAATATTTGTTAAAGCGATAAATATTTAATAAAATGTTCGAAATAACGAATTCTTAATGGTTGTTTTACATAAATGAAGCAATTACAAAAGCAGTACAAAATGCAACGAAGCAATACAAAAGTTATTTCACCAGAATTAATCCCTTTTTCTTGTCACTAGCTAGCAAAACATGGAGTCAGAGCAAGCTCAGATGCTTGAGCTGTCCTTATTAATTACTCCATGAACTTTACTGACTGTTCGGTATGAATCGAAAATAACAAATAAGGATAGTAGAGCAGACATCAGTGGCAGCAAATATTTCAATTTACATTCTGCCGAATACCTCTTTCTCCACAAAGACTTCTATGATTTTATGAGACAATTACCACCCACAATTTGCCTATTAGGAGACTTTAATGGTCATCACCAGTGGCGGATTTAGGGTAGGGGAACCGGGGCACGTGCCCTCCTGTCGTTTTTCGGAGAATATACATCAATCGTTTAAATTCCCTTTAGCTACAAAAAAAATTTTTTTTTTTCATTTTGTTAACATAGGATTTTACCTATTTTTGCATTGTGGTTCAGCCATTTTCAACTGACTACAGTTGACAGCACTGATGTTGATGTGATCGCCATTCTAGTTCGAGGCGTCACGCAGTTTGGTCGTGACGCCTCGAACTAGAATGTAATTTGAAGTAATGTTTACTTCAAAGTAATTCAGACTTCAGCTGTCTGCGCCAGTCACATTTATGTTTGACTGTCAACAAGGCAAAAAATGGTGTCCCCCTGTCACAAATGGTGCCCCTCTTTTCGTTTTTTTTTTCTGGATCTGCCACTGGTCACCACCCTTTGTGGGCTCTTCAGAAACAGACGGACGAGGTCGATTAACTGAAAGATTATTAGATGTTTACCACCTTATAACCCCGGGGGCTCACATCTGGTGAGTATGGGCTTGGCACACCCAGGGTCCTGAGCTGGATATCATCATTTTTCTCTTTTTTGGTGATTCCCTCCTACTTCTCTTTCTCTCTCTCTCTCTCTCTCTCTCTCTCTCTCTCTCTCTCTCTCTCTCTCTCTCTCTCTCTCTCTCTCTCTCTCTCTCTCTCAGGGTATTCAAATTTTTTTTGGCTGGTGCAGCACAAGCCTCAGGCTTCCTTGCGCCATATGGCTAATAATAATAATAATAATAATAATAATAATAATAATTATTATTATTATTATTATTATTATTATTAGGGAATTTAAGGAACCCAAAAGCAATTACTTTGCCTCACCCTAGGATACTAAATAGATTTGGAGATAGGCACACAATGAATGTAATAAACAACTTGTTGGCTAGCATTGATTTCAGGCTCAGGAGAAGTTATCCCATCTCCAAATTAAAATTCCTAATAAGAAAATTCTTGATACTCAATGACACAGTAGATTAGAATTGATATGCAGATAAACTACCTCTGTTTACAGTGTGGAATATACTATGTGTAGTGACTTCATAGTCTTTTCTGTAAGATAACAAATTTGTACAAAACTTGTAAAGGAAGAACTACAACTTGTTGTCAAGAAATTTACTTTTCTTAACAAGTTCATTTATTGTAAACGAATTCTCTTGATAAATAAAATTGTATTGTATTGTATTGTATTGTATTATTATTATTATTATTATTATTATTATTATTATTATTATTATCTTGCTAAATAAAGGCAGCAGCATATACATACACCTACCTAATGGATCATCCTCAGCAATTGACCTATCCATCTGCTCTCTCTCACTATACCCAAATTTCGAATGGTCAGTTTACTGGAATGGTCAGTTAACAACGACACCGACATCAGCTAATTTGGAAGAAGATGAAAAAATCTATCAAGATGTGCTCCTCCCTAACCCTCCGTGGGCTACAATTATGGTTAAATTTGATAATTATTTCAGTGTGTGAGGTAAGACAGTACTGGATAGCATGACTACAATTCATGTTATCCACACCCAAAGTTATGCTGAATATAATTAGATATACACTGATGGTTCGAAATCAGACAAGACAGTAGGTACTGCGGCAGTCACAGTTGCTTTCACAGTTTCTGTTTCTTTACCAACAGAGTTCAGCAATTTCTCTGCAGAACTTTTTGCCATCTACCTAAGTCATAAACAGCTTGATTCTCAAACCAGCGCACAGTATATCATCTATACCGAATATTTAAGCTCTAACAACTCAATGTAGAATGAAACAAACAATTACCATCCCTTGATAAAACAAATCAGATCCAAACTGATCCAGCTAAAAGGCAAACAACATACATTGGTATTTTGCTGTCCCAGCTCATTGGGGAATACTCGGAAATGAAAAGGCAGATCAGACAGCAAAATAACCAATAAATTCAAATGTAATTGATATGAAGATCCCTGTCCAAGACTGCAAAACCATTATACGAAAAGGCAAATTATATATATGGCAAGAACATAGCAACAATAAACTTATGCAAGACCCAGCCATCCTGCACCAAGAAAGTAAGAAAAGAAGTGGTTCTTGCAAGAATACACATTGGACACTCACCTCTAAAAACATACAGACTTGAAACGATTATATTAATAATTGGAAAGGTACAATAAGGCCGTGTAGCCTTTCTGTCAAAACCTTCAATAGCAACATCAAGTAAAAATTACAGACAAAATATAATACTTTTTTTTTTCAATGATATTTCTAAATCATAAAGGCAAAATTACTTTGGGGATAAAATGAGATATAATAGATAAAAATATTAAAAAAATACAGTCGTTAAAAATTTAAGTAAAGCTACGTCATAAATCTGGTGAAAAGTGCAGTTTCTTTTCACAAAAGGAAAGCCATCGTGGGTAGCTCAGCTGGTAGGATCGCCATCCTCCCCACATTGGGTGGAAAAGACCTGAGTTTGAATCCCGTCGATGACGGGAGGAATTTTTATGGACGTTTTTCACAACGTGGCTGAGTTAGTCGGGCTCAGTCGATGGTAGCATGGTTTTTTCTCCTGAAAACTCGGGATTTTCGTCCAGCAAACAAACTCGACCTTAGAACACACGTAATTTACAGACAATGTACGTGGAGTAACATGGTCTTAGTTGCCGATGCTCCTAAAACCCGATAACGAGAACAAAAGGAAAATGAAATTAAATAAAACGTATCAAAATATTGCGTTACAGTTCCGAGATTGTTCGTTACTTCCGGAGAACCGAGTAAATTTCAGATGCATCTGAACTGATAAATTTTTTGCATTTAATTAAAAATAAAATAATGTGTATTTAATTGCGTTTTATTGTTCGTTGTGCTAATTGCAAACTAAAAGAGTACATTTGCTGCAACATTTCAAAAGATGTCAAAACTCATTTGATAAAATAACAGCAAGGCGTAACTCTTAAGTAAAATAAATGAGAGTAACGGAACAATTCTCTAGAGATCACAAGCGTCTGGTCAACTATCCTGATTGATGACCCAGCTTCGTACTCCCGTCAGCAGCAACTGGACACTAAAACCTGTAAAAGACAAAAATATTCACCAGAGAACCACCGACACAAGTAAAAGAAATACTTCAAGTTTCTCTTCAGTTTAGGTCTTGTATACTTTCTTCTTTTCCGCCAGATTCAGGCAAAATGAACAGAAAAATTATTAGCAGAAGTTAATATTTTGTTAGTATATTTTTCACGTTTTTAGTTCGAGGTGTAGTGCCATATTTTTATGTACCAACTTGAAGCAGTTGACCTGATGAATTCTGTTTTAATACGATGTTTCTATCTTTTAGATTTGGGAATAAAATTGGAATGGCAGGATGCATGCACGAGAATTTTGGGAAAGAATCATTTAAATTATAGAATTCTAAATATATAATCTTTGGCGAAAATAAGAACAGCGCAATTTTTCAAATAAAGACAATTTTGTTTTATTTTTAAAAATAAAGATGAACCTTTTCAAAGTGGTGCTATATTTACAATGGGGGTCCTACTAGGTGCCCAACGGCTAAAAGGTCAGAGGAACAACACAACATGACACTATACAACGTAAACATATACCTTACACTTTTTTTTTAAATCTCTGGCCTTCACAATGTTCTGTGTTTCACAAACAGAGTACACAACATGGAGATGGGGGAAACCCTGAGGCCGTTAGACAATGAACATTTTACACTTTATATTTACATCACTGTTCCATTTTGCAGTTCCTAAAAAGGGAAACATATCAGTACTGTACTTTTACTACTAGAAAAAGCGAAATGTGGGAGAGGGAAGAATACAGTCCACCCATATAGAAAATTTTTGAATAGGAGGAAATAAGTGTAATTTCTCTCTCTAAATAACCACTCTTATACCACGTGGATTTTTTTTTAAAGTTAGTTTATTTAACCATATTCACCCTGACTTTACAGTATAGATGTCTAGAGGAGCCCATACCTCATCAGGTAACTCCGGTCTTTATGTATTGAACTGCAATTTCTCATGCATTAGCTAATCTTGAGAATTTAGTGATAGCCAAGTCACGCCAGTTATGTGTATTTAATTTTGTTAATAATTTAAATTTCAAATTTGCAATTTCAAAAATGAATTTGCGAAATTGCAAATACTGTATTTCCATTTTGGCATTTCGACAGAACAATGTTAAGAGTGCATTACAATAATAGAGATAATTCATGAATTAAGAACTTTATAGTTTGTCCACACTCATACAAACAAGCACATGTAGTATATGTATTAAATTACACAAAAGAGGGAGAATATTTTTTTCAATCCTTTTCCAAGATTCTCCCCTACTGTTTATACAGACTTTTTTTTATGAAATCATAAATATAAATAATAAACACAACCATTAATAAAATTTATCCCTGAGTCCTTGAAACTTCAACAGTGAAATCTTTTTTTTTTTTTTTTTTTTTTCGTTCTAGGCTTCAAATGTAATTTATCCGAAAAAATAAGATAATTAAAAACAAATGCAAACAACGCCATAATAATCAAACCTAGCATACTTATGAAAGACAGTCACACATCTCATTGAGGTACTTGTGTTTGGTGTTTAAAAATATCAAACTCACCAACTCCACCCCAATGTACGTTTACCATGGCCACCATATAAATTGCGTCACTGTAAATTTTCTCTCAAAACAAGTATTACAATTTAAATAATTGCCCCTGTAGGCTCAAACTAGTTAATCATTGATTTACAATTAGTTATAATTATTCTGCATTTTATTGACGAGAAAATTAATTAAATAAAAACTACTTAGACATATTTATTTGCAAATAATCAGGAATACACTGCAGGCCATATGAATGCCTTTTCTTTGTGACCAATGTTTTAAATTAGCATTATGTAATAAGATGGGAGAAAAAATATATATCAGCAGCAAATTTTTGGTTGCTGCTGGTATAGGTTGTGACTCCATTAGGTCTTCTATAGCAGATATTACTATACTGTTGGTCTACCACGAGCTTTAATGGCTGCCTTGCACCTGCTGGTATAGAATGCATCGGATTGTTGATATAATCGCTGCTTGGTTCATGGTACTAGGCATGAATAATGGTTTTATGCAATGCCATCTTACTCGATGGCTTTTCAGCAGCAATTTTCTGCCACATAACACTCCACCAGTTTTCAATCAGGTTCAAACTGACACTGTATCCTGGCCATGATAAAGATTAGATATTGCAGTCTTGCATGAACTTCCTCATCTAAAGATATTATAATAAAAAAAAAGATAAAACAATCACTGTTTGAAACACTTTAAAATTAGGATGTTAGAAGTTGTGTTAAATGATTTTGTAATGTATTAAGCTTTCTTCCAGTGTGACAAGGCGGAGAAAACGCAATTTTCGAATTTTGAAAACACAATTTTCTGTTCCTCGAAAGGGATCTCTGATGACGGGAAGGACTCCTTTAAAATTCTTGTGTAATAATCGCCATTAATAGTGCCATTTACAAAAATATATTCTGTACTCCTTTGCTCGTTATGCATGCACATACAATGTGCCCCAATGGAAACTTCACTGTTGATTGAATACTGGAAAGATGATATGCTTCGTTAGATCTACGCTTAATGTAGCATTTACTCTCCGATCCAAGGAGATTACATTTAGATTCATTAGAGAATAATATTGATTCCCATTGCTCACTTGTCCAATTACTACGTTCTTTAGCCCAAGGTTATCATCACAAATCTTCTTCGGATAGTTCTACCACATGCGTTGACCCCAGTATATTCGTTCCACATGGATTTTAGGCCGGTTAAATAAGCACAATGATCAGGAGGCATTGGTGCTTCAAAATGCTGTCCTGTGCTGCAGTAGTATTCCGTTTCAGTTTTCTTTTGACATCTCCAGTGTCACGTTTCCTTTTAAGTACGCTTGACACAGTAGACTAGTTACAGCCAACTTTTGCAGCTATTATGTCGACTATAAAAGCCATCCCTATCAAGAGCAATAATTACGCTTTTCTTCCTTTGAGTTAACTGGGTGTATGCAGCACCGCTGCGAATAGAAAGTGAAGATAGATAGCAGCAGGCGGAAGCCTTTGCAAATAATATTATGCAATACCACTTTAATATTACATAATGATGATGCAGTACTACATTAATTTCACGTAATTATGAAGTTTTAGAGAAAGCATTGTCTTGAGATGACATACGAGAGGCGTTCAATAAATTATCTACCTAAGGTACTTCCCATAGTTATATTTCAATGATTCATATTTAACATGTTCCTACACATCTCAACTTGAATCATACTAATTTTGATCCCACGATGTTTTTAGGTTGTGCTGCTGCTGTAACAGAAAGAAGGAAAACACCTGTATCAAATTATGGATTTGTAGAAATTGGAGCATCGTTGAGTCATCAAGTTTCTAACCAAAGAAGGAAATGAGCCAACGGCCATTCATGAAAGGATGGTGGCTGTGTATGGCAACAGGGCACCTTCAGAGTACCAGGTGAAATTCAGGTCAAAACAATTCAAGTGTGGAGCAGAGAGTCCATCAAAGATGATTCACATCCAGGAAGGCCTGTGACAGTGACTACTCCAGAAATGCACGAAGCTGCGGAATCATCCTTCCTAAGGCCATGATAGACTTGTAAAGGTGTCCCAAATCCCTAGGGAATGTGACATATCTAAGGGAACAGTCAGTCAGTCAGCGGGGATGACTAAGGTCAGTGCAAGCTTGGTCCCCATATTTCTGATCCCTATGTAGAAGCAATTCAGAGTATGGTGTTGTGAGGAGAATTCAAAGCTTTGTGGAAGGGATAATCTTCAGAATTGCTACGGGTGATGAAATATGGGTTCATCACTGGGATCCTGAGACCAAACAAGAATTAATGCAATGGAAGCACAAGAGTTCTTCCCACCCAAAAAATTTCAGACAGAACCTTCAGCTGGCAAGATTATGGCTACCATTTTTGGGATGCTGAGGGAACATTCACATTTTGTACATTCACTACTTGGAACACAAGCAGAGAGTCACTGGGGAGTCATATGCATCCCTACTGTACAACCTAAGGAAAGTCATAAAGTAAAAACGCCGTGGAAAACCTTCCAGCGGTGTGGTGCTTATTCACAACAATGCACCAGTACACAGGTCACATGCTGTTGCTGCTGCTTTTAGATACTGTGACTTTACAGAACTTACTCATCTACCTTACAGTTAGGATCTGGAGCCCAGTGACTATTTCCTATTTCGATACTGCAAGAAAAACGTACTTGGACGTCGCTTTGCTGATGATAATGAACTGAAGTCTGTTGTTTCTGTTCTTTAATGGATAGGAGAAAGAATTTTATTTGTCTGGTATTTCCTCATTGCCATCAAAATGGAACAAGCGTATTGAAGTTACGTTGAAAAATAAAAACAGATTTTTGCCTCTATTTCATTTCCTTCATAGGTAGGTGGATAATTTATTGAACGCCCCTCGTTCAATAAATTATCCCCTATAGAAGGAGTTATTAAAAAAAATTAAACTTTAAGAGGATGATGCAATTTATGTGACCGCTGCTGTACATTAAAAGAACCCTCGAGGATTCTTTTAATTATTTCAAATTCTAAAAAAAAAACTTATTTCAAACTCTCCAAAATACTGACCAGACTGATATAAAATATATAAAAAAAAATACTTGAAAACATTACTGTAGTTACAAAAAAAAGTAATGGTAAAATACACTGCCCTACCATTAATATCCGGACACCTGCCTTTAGACAAAAAAAAGAGATTTTATTGTGTCATTTAATATTTTGTACTGAAACTCTTGCTTTTATGACGCCCTCCAATCTTCGCAGCTTACTCTCAACCAGTTTTTTTTTTTAAATGTCAAGTGACATGTTCCTGCACTCGGCCTTTAGCACAGCCACAAGTTCGGCCTTGTTCTTTGGGCGATCTCGACGTGCACGTACCCGACGATCCAATACATCCTAAAGATGCTCGATAGGGTTCAGATCAGCACTCTGGTCTGGCCAATCCAACTTTCCACACCCACGTCCTCAAACCACTCTGTTACAACCCGAGCAGTATGGCGTGACGCGTTGTCTTGCTGATACGGGTATGAGCCTTCACCGAAGTATTGACTTAATGTTGGAAGTGCATAATTGTTCAGGATGTCCTGGTATTGCACAGCATTCATGGTTTTGTCGATAACGACTAATGGGCCCAAGCCAAACGATGAAAGAAGCCCCATACCATGACACCGCCCCCAACAAACTTCATTGTTGGGAGGATACAATCAGGAAGGAACTGTTTCCCCTGGCATTAGCCACACCTAGGAAAGGCCATCAGACTGGCAGAGTGCGAAATAGAGCATGTACACGTCTTGCATGGATTCCACAAGGAGTTGCAGGGCGTCCAGTTATGCCCGCACAAAGAAATAAGAAGACCAAATTCTTCCATATTTCTTTCAGTTATCCCGAAAACATTTAGCTCCACGTTAGAGTTTTAAAAATTTCTTGCATCCTCTTCCCGAAATATTCCTCATGTGTGAATGAAGTTGAAAAATACCAATTCAGTTTTTAAGCAACCTGGGCAAGGTCATGAACAGTTACACCATTGAACTAACTTTTATTTTCTACTTATACATTGTCTGTACTTTTATTGGAATGTATTTTATATAAGAAATAGAGACACAATACTGCCGTTATTCCTTGCAATTTTGGCAGTTGGCACAAGACGACGCCGTGGTTGTTATATAATACGGCAATGTCCGTTCTTAACTATGTGTATTATATGGCTATATTTTTTCTTGATTAAATCCATTGTAATCAAGAAAATGGATTTAATCAAGGATGTCCTGGGTTTCTGAGCAGTGCAGAGTTTACGTAAGTAAAGAACTCTTTGCATCCTTTGCCAAAGATTTCTCATAATCTGCCTATGATAGAGGTAAGCAGGTCTGTAACCAAGTTACAAAGGAGATTAGGCAGGCAAAGGCAGATTACGAGAAATCTTTGGCAAAGGATGCAAAGAAAAACAGCAAAGAGTTCTTTACTTACGTAAACTCTAGAATTAATGGGATGAATCAGATTGGTCCACTTGATATCGAAGGTTCAACTGTTGATGATCCTGTCCAGGTAGCTAACCAACTAAATGGGTATTTTGCATCTACATTCACACATGAGGAGTTTCGGGGAGGGGAATGCCAGAGGTGAATTAAACTCTGGCAGTGAGCTTGATGATTTTGTAATAACTGAGAGCAAAGTGGAGGAGAAACTGTTGAAGATAAACATAAGAAACGCACCAAGGGTGGATGGGATCTATCCAGTTACATTAAAGGAGGCAGCCAAGGAAGTAAGCAAACCCTTAGCCATAATTATGAGAGCTTCCTTGGACTCAGGGGAGGTACCCATGGACTGGAGAAGTGCAAATGTGACCCAAATTCACGAAGGAGAATCAAAGGGCGACGCACATAATTACAAACGTGTTGGTTTAACTTCTATTCCAGGGAAATTAATGGAGGCACTGATTAAAGAAGCATTGTAGAATCATCTAGACAAAACTTCAGTTATAGCTCGGACACAACATGGGTTTGTTAAGGGGAAGTCTTGTCTGATCAATTTGATTGGACACTACGATGTGGTCACAAAGGAACTGGATGCAAAGGATAATTTTGATATCATATATTTGGATCTTAGAAAGGCTTTTAATACTGTAGCACATAGAAGACTACTGCACAAATTAGAGCAGTGTGGCACTGGAGGCAAATTTCTGTTATGGATAAAGGGAGTGTTGAGTGGGAGAAGACAGAGAGTGGTAATCAATGGACACTGCTCATCGTGGACTAATGTTATTAGTGGAGTCCCTCAAGGTTCAGTGTTAGGTCCATTGTTGTTTTCTGTATTCATTAATGATATTGATGATGGTATATCAGGCTTAATGTCCAAGTTTGCAGACGATACAAAGGTCGGCAGGGTTGATAATGACAATAATGCAGTAAGCTGCTGCAACAGGACCTAGAAAAGTTGAGCAGATTGGCTGAGAGGTGGCAACTGAAGTTTAACATTGACAAATATAGAGTACTGCATATGGAAAAGCAGTAACCTCAGAGTAACGTATAAACTGTGTGGTAATACACTGAGAGTGGTAGAGAATAAAAAGGATCTGGGGGTAATTGTGCAGTCAGATATGAAGTTTTCTGAGCAGTGCAGACGGTCTGCAAGACAGTCTACTCACGGTGTCTTGTCAATGATATACAGGAATTTTTTTAGCAGACATAAGGAGGTGATTATTCCCCTTGAATAAGGCAATGGTCAGGCCACACCTTGAGTACTGTATAAAGATCTGGAGTCCTCATTTTAAGAAGGATGCAGAGCTGTTGGAACGAGTACAGAGAACGGCAGCAAGATTAGTGAATGGAACAAAGGGGTGCTCTTACGGAGTAACGCTTAAGTTTTGTAAATTACAGTGTCTAGAGACTAAGCACCTGAGAGATGATCTGATTCAGGTGTATAAAGTCTTGAATGGTTTGAGTATGCTCAATGTTGATGGGACTCTTCCTCTTGTCCAGAATAATCGGCCTGGAGGGCATAAATTCATATTGAGGAAAGACAACTGTAGGATAGATGTTCGAAAGTTTGCCTTTAGCCAGCGGGTGGTTGATTGCTGGAACAAACTTCCATCTGTCGTTGTAGAAGTGAATAGCATAAACAGATTCAAGGCAGTACTGAACAAACATTTGGAGCAAGTGAATGGATGAAATGAGAAAGGGGTATGTTTTTTTTTTTTTTTGGCTGATGCTATATAAGCTGGCTTTCTTGCATCATATGTCGTTGTAATGCTAATAAGGCCTTGAATGGTTTGAGCATGCTCAATGCTGATGGGATTCATCCTCTTGCTCAGAATAATCGCCTGAGAGGGCATAAATTCAAATTGAGGAAAGACAGTTGTAGGATAGATGTAGTTGTAGGCTGGAACAAACTTCCATTTGTCGTTGTAGAAGTTGATAGCTTAAATAGATTCAAGGCAGAACTAGACAAACATTTGGAGCAAGTGGATGGGTGAAATTAGAAGGTTTTTTTTTTTTGGCTGATGCTGTATAAGCTTGCTTTCTTGTATCATATGCCTTTTCTAATGCTAAATATATCTTTCTATACATTAAAATAATTTTCCTCTTAGTGATATGTATTCAGCCAATGGGAGAAGAGGGATCAAGTTACGTGGTAATATGTAACAAATACTAAAATAAGCTTTTATTGTGGTAAAACAAGCTTCTGTTTTAGCGTGATCATGCTAGATGAACCTCGTGCTCGCGCTTTGTTTATTTAGCATGACCACACGGTACCATTCTTGATTTCCATATAAGTAACGTATTTATACAATCATATCTCCCGAAGAGACACACAGTGTCGAAACCTTCTGTGAGTACGGTGTTTTATTTTATTTCTTCAAAAGAAGCGAGCGCAGCGAGCAGGGGGAAAAGCCCGCTAGTATGCATTATATTAAACCCACTTTTTTTGTACTTTGTATCGTTCATTCTTTATGTTTTTATTTCTTTTATCTTTCTCTTATTATATTTTTGCTTTTCTCTCTCTTTACTATGAAGTACATATGTACCACTTCTTACTCTTAGTTACCCTAATACAGCCTATGTATTTACGTGTTCAATAACGACCAAATGCTCTGCTCACGAAAAAACACATTAGTTAGAGAACAATAACTTCACATTCCATGTAAGCTTGTTTTAACTGCAGTCGTAAGCCACAATTTGGTAGTGAAATACTGGGCGTACAATTTGTGTTTTTTAGCATTAACAGAGGCATATGATGCAAGAAAGCACGCTTATGCAGCATCCTTGGTCCTTGAGGCTGTCACAGACATTCTCTCAGATATGCCTGACAAGCTGTTCTTGCTACCTGTGAGTCTAAAACGCTGATGGAACTGATATTCGGGTGACACTCAAGTCAAAGTGGACCCAATTTCGGCGAAGTCCGGACGGTCTATGACAGCCAAATCCTCTGCTTGCACCTTCACGATGGTGGGACTGTTAGTAATCCTGGGTATAACCTTCATGCACAAGTACATGGTGGGTGACCACCCAGGTGTGAACCAACGTAAGCAGGGATCGAGGTGTGGCGCCCACACCACATGGAGGAACGCCGCCCCTCTATGTTACCAGGCAGTACTAGGTGGTAGATGACTCTCATCAACCGGTGAAATACCACCACTTTGCTTATTGGAGGCTTGAAGTGGTGGAACCCATGTTTAGTCTCTAGAGCTAAGTTCCGGTCAACCTTTCCCTATCTCTTCCATCATGCAGTATGATTGATGATTTTTGAGGTTATGATAAATGTCGTGGCGAGATCCAATATTCCTTACATTTCGAGGGTACAGCTCTAAAACGGTGTTCGCAGGCCGGCCGCTAGTTAGTACACCGGACTGAACCTATTGGTAACTCTCTAGGAAGCTTCCGGATCAGCTAGTGTATAATCTTGCTACCTCTACTCTGCCAGATAGTGACTGGAGGGAGTCCGAGTAGTGTGTATGCGGGGAGCATTGTCGAGGCCACGTTATGTCAAGGATCTGGGTATATTCTTACCACATGTACGCCATATCCAAAAATTTCATTACTTCATACAGCATGTCCCACCCACTTTTTCTTACTATTGAATACACCATGAATTGTCAAAATAATAGAGCAAGCTTATCTGCGAAAAGATCTAAACCTCAGAAGCACTTCCTAATTCATTTCACAAATATACGTGGTCTCAATTCTAATCTCAACGATGTCCATTTCCACTTGCAGTCTTCCAAACCCCATGTACTTTTTCTGACTGAATCTCAGTTATCAGTTGATTCAACTACTGCTCATCTCAGATGTCCAAATTATTTGCTGTATGATTCCTTTCGCCTCAAAGGTGGTACTTGTGCATATGTCCGTTCTGATATTCCCTGTCAGAGACTTGGCAATTTGGAATCTCCTCTCTTTGATCTTCTCTGGCTTAAAATCTCTCTACCTCATTGTGTAAAATTCATCTGTTGTCTCTACCGTTCTCCCAACTCCACTAATCACTTGGAGCTCTTTGACTTCCTCTCTTTGCAACTTGACTTTCTCCAGTCCAACTTTCCTAACAGTGAGGTAATTTTCCTTGGTGATTTTAACGTTCACAACTCCAGCTGGCTTCCGTTTTCTAGTCACACCGACCCAGCAGGTCGAGATGCTGAGGCTTTTGCAATTACTAATGACCTAGCACAGATTGTTCATTTACCTACAAGAATACCGGACAATCCTAATCATACAGCCAATACGCTTGATCTTTTTCTCACAAACAACCCTTCTAAGTACAAGGTTGAAGTGAGAGGTCCTTTAGGCACTTCAGATCACAACTTGGTGATTGCCTCTTCTCCAATGGAACCTTTATCTCATGGCTATTCCCAACCTCGTATTGTTTGGCATTACAAGAATGCAAAATGGGATGACCTGCGAGACTTCTTGTCTTCTTTTCCTTGGTCTGATTACTGTTTCAAAACTTCTGATGTCAACGTTTGCTCAGATCGTGTCAGTGAAATTATTCTTGCAGGAATGAAATCCTTTATCCCACACTCCACTTTAAAATCTCGTCCTTTATCTAAACCTTGGTTTTCCAATAAATGTGCTAAGGCTGTCCAAGAGAAGAACGTTGCATATCGTAATTGGCTTGTTTCTAATTCTTCAGTTTCATTTTCTGCCTACACCAAAGCTCGCAACAATTGTAAAGCATATATTAATCAGTCCAAACTAGAGTTTGAACAGGCTAAGAGTAGAAAACTTGCTTCTTGCCCTAATGGTAGCCGAGCATTCTGGTCTCTTGCCAAAGCTATTGGCCGCAACTTTTGCCCATCTCTGCTCCCACCTCTGTCCAAACCAGATGGTTCTGTTGTCACTTCAGCCAAGGATAAAGCTGACCTGCTAGCATCCCATTTTTCTTTGAGCTCATGTATTAATGATCTTGGTAAAACACCTCCCACCATTCCTAACACGCTCCATTCAATGCCTCCTGTGGTCTTCCGTCAAAAGGATATCAGAAGGATTTTGATGAATCTTGATGCTAAGAAAGCTCCAGGTCCTGATGGTATTTCTCCACTTGTTCTCAAAACCTGTGCTCCTGAACTTACTCCTATTCTTTGCCGCCTTTTTTCACTTTCTTATTCCAAAGGTGTTTTTCCTTCTGCTTGGAAATTTGCTCATATCCAGCCAGTTCCTAAAAAGGGTGACAAATCCCTCCCATCCAATTATCGTCCCATTGCAATTACTTCTACTCTTTCTAAAGTAATGGAGAAATCAATTAACCGCCAACTCTTAAACTACCTAGAAACTTTCCGTCTGATCAACGATCACCAGTATGGATTCCGTCAGTGTCGATCCACTGGTGATATTCTGGCTTATGTTACCCATTTATGGACTAATTCAATGGAAAGGTTCGGTGAAACACAAGTAGTTGCTCTTGACATCTCAAAGGCTTTTGATCGTGTTTGGCATAAAGGTCTTCTAAACAAGCTTCCATCTTATGGTTTGCCAACTGTTTTTAGTAATTGGTTATCCAGTTTTCTCTCTGATCGCTCACTGAGGGTGATGGTAGATGGCTCTCTGTCTTCTAACTTCTCCACTAATGCCGGTGTCCCCCACTCTTTTCCTCTTGTATATCAATGACCTTCTTCCATTGACTGGAAATCCTATCCATAGTTTTGCCGATGATAGCACATTGCATTCAACTTTCCATTTTGAGAAACCTTGTCCAGCTCAATCAGCTTTAAGTTCTCGAAAATCTGCTGCCAATTCCTTAAATGCCGATCTTCAGGTAATTCTCCAGTGGGGCAAAGACAACTTAGTTGATTTCAACCCTTCTAAAACTCAATCTTGTCTTATATCTCGCAAAAAGGATTCTTCTGCTCCTATGCTTATCTTTAGTGACACTCCGATTTCTAGGCAAAATGATATATCTCTTTTGGGGATTACCCTGACTTCTAATCTCTCTTGGCACAAGCACATTACAAATATTGCTTCCTCTGCATCTAAAAACTTGGTTTTCTCTTTCGCTCTCGGCGTTACTTTTCTCCCAAACAGCTGCTCACTCTGTATAAATCGCAAATCCGCCCTGCCATGGAATATTGTTCCCACATCTGGGGTGGTGCCCCCAAAACCTCTCTCAGGCTTCTTGATTCCATTCAGAAGAGGGCAGTTCGGTTAATTAATGATTCATCTCTAACAGAGTCTCTCCACTCGCTGTCTCATAAACGCACTGTTTCTGCTGCATGCCTCTTCTACAGATACTTCCATGGGTACTGTTCTTCTGCATTTGCTTCTATAATTCCCGCTCTCTCTTTCAAAACAGTCCGAACACGTGCCGCCACCAGCCAACATCCATTTACTGTCCAACTTCAAACCCACAGAACCAACTTTTCATCTTCCTCATTTATTCATTCAACTGCCGTTTTCTGGAACAACCTTCCTTCATACGTATTTCCTGAAAATTACAATCTACAGAAGTTCAAGTCCAATATCAACAAATATCTTCTTTCGTCTTCTCAACCTCCAACCCAAGCACGGTACTAAGTACTATAGGTTTAATACCTCTCTTGTTTGGGGTTCTCATAAAAAAAAAAAATGCAGCATGAAACAAACAAAAAAAATTTACCCATTTCGGCTAATCATTCGGTTCAAATGTTTGTTCAGTTCTTCCTTGAATTTATTTAAGCTATCAACTTCCACAACAACAGATAAAATTGTTTTCCTGAAATCAACTACATGTTGGCCAAAGGCAAATTTCCCACATCTGTTCTGCAACCGTCTTTCCTCAATTTGAAATAATCTCGCTCAAGTGCTTAATCTGAGCAAGTCGAAGAATCCCATCAGAATTGAGTTTGATCAAGCCATTCAAAGCCTTATGCACCTCAATCAGATCACCTCGCAGGTGCCTAGTCTCTAAACGCGGCAATTTTCAGAACTTAAGCCTTTCTTGGTAAGAGCAACTCTTTGTTCCTCCCACCAATTTCATTGCCCCTCTATGTATTCGTTCCAGCAGCACTACATCATCCCTAAAATGAGGTCTCCAGTCTTGTGTGCAGTCTCAAGGTGTCGCCTAACCATTGACTTATACAAGGGGATAATCACCTCCTTATCCCTGCTAGAAAAAATTCCTGTATATAATAATAATAAGATTCTTTATTAACATAAATTTTATACACTAGTGATTCCTTATACAGAAAGCCAGAGGAATCTTACAATTAGTTGTTTATACAAGTGATTTTGATTTATAAAAAAAAATAATAATAATAATAAAAATAAATAAATAAAATAATAATAATAACTAAATAATAATTAATATCATTGACAAGACCCCTTGAGTTGCTCTGGCAGCTTCAACTCAACTCAGATCAAACTATTATATTATGGCCACCCGTAATTACTTGCATATACCCATATATGTATTATGTCTGTACATTGCATGTGTGTTCTGTGGTCAATTTGCCTGTTTTGCTGGAAGAATAACGCCCAGGTTCTGGGGGAAACCTTGCTCTCTACGTCTGAGGACGACTAACTCAGCCATAGTGCGAAAAAGCCCATTAAAGTTCCTTGCGTCATCGACGGGATTCGAACCTCGGCCTTTTCCACCTGGTGTGGGGAGGACGGTGATTATACCACTGTGCTACCAGCGGTAACTGCTCTGGCAACCTATCTGTGCTGCTTAGAAAAATTCATATCCGACTCCAAAATAACTCCCTGGTCTTTTGCATTCACAATTACCCTGAGTGTAGTACCGCACATTTGGTACGTCAGTCTGGGTTTATTATAACCATATGCAGTACTTTGATTTCGTCAATGTTGAAGTTCAGTTGCCACCTCTCAGCCCATCGCCCCTCTGCCCAACTTTTCTAGATCCTGTTACAATAGCATACTGCGTTTACTGTCATTATCAATTCTGTAAACCTTCGTATCATCTGAAAACTTGGATATTCATCCTGATATACCTTCATAAATGTTATTGATAAATATAGAAAACAACAATGGGCCCAACACCATGAGGGACTCCATTAATAACATTATTCCAAGAAGAGCAGCGTCCATTGATTACCACTTTCGGTGTTCTCCGACTGAACCATCGATTTATCCAAATTAGCAATTTGCCCTTAATGCCATGCTGCTCAAATTTGTACAATAGTCCTCTATGTGCAACAGTATCAAAGGTTTTCCTGAAATCCGAGTATATGATATCAAAATTATTTTTTGCATCCAGTTCTTTTGTGACAAGATCGTAGTATCCAATCAAATTGGTCAGACAAGATTCCCCTTAACAAACTGATGCTCTGACTGAACTATAGCTTCAAGCTTGTCTAAATGATCCTGCAATGGTTCTATAACCAGTGACTCCGTTATTTTCCCAGGAACAGAAGTTAAACCACTAGTCCGTGGAGACTTCCCCTGAATCCTAGGATGCTCTCTTTATAATGACTAAGAGCTTGCGTATTTCCTTTGCTGCCTTCTTTAACATAAGTGGATAGATCCCATCCACTCCAGGTGCCTTTCTAATGTTCAACTTGAAACAGTCTCTCCTCCACTTTGCTCTCAGTTATTACAGAATCATTTAGCTCCCTGTTAGAGTTTGGTAAACTGATCGCCTCAGCTGTCCTACAGAATTCCTTATGTGTGAAGGTAGATACAAAATCAAAATACTCATTCAATTTGTCAGCAACCTGAGCAGGATCATCAACAATCGAACTATCGATATCAAGTGGACCAATCTAATTAAATGCCTCCTTTCTAGAGTTTACATGAGTAAAGAAGTCTTTTCTGTTTTTCTTTGAATCCTTTGCCAAAGATTTCTCCTAATCTGCCTTTGCTTGCCTAACTTCCTTTGAGACTTGATTACAGACTAATTTATATTTTCCATAGGCTTCTGTGTCGCCTGATAATTTAGATGCATCCCATGCATTTTTCTTCTCTGTTACGAGTCTCATCAGTTCTTTTGACATCCATTTAGGCTTAAACCTTGAACAGTATTTCTTAGTTGGTATGAAAAGCGTAATAGCTTCCACGATTAATTCCTTGAATGCGTCCTTAGAATTTGCTGTTTGTAACATCATCAGTTGTTCCCACCATATAGAATTTATACACTGTCTGAGACCACCATAGCCACCTTTACGAATGCAAAAACCCTTCTCTTTTCCCCTGAAAGCAGTTACATCTCTAACTAAATCCCGCATCAGAATACTGTACTGTGATCACTGCCACCTAGTAGTTCCTGTATCTGTGGATTCTTAATGCATGAATAAATAATCACTGCTGATAATCAGATCAAGAGTATTACTCCCTCTTCTCCTTCTATCGTGTCTGGAAAGAACTGCAGTCACCTCCAAATTTAACGCTAACTCGCGACTTTTTTAAACCTCGACCTATACTAAGCACTAGCATTAGCAGAGGCATCTGATATAAGAGAATAAGCTTATACAGCATCACCCAAAAAAAAAAAAAAAAAAAAAAATCCAATTCACCCATTAATTCGCTCCAAACGTTTGTCCACTTCTTCCTTACTTGTTAAATAAGTCGACAGATCTTCTACTCTTAATGTCATTAATGCCAACATGTACAACAATTTCACCTTTCGTGCTCTTAAAAGTTGATATCTGTTGTCGAACGTTATCAGCTTTTTCTCCTCGCAAACATACCCTGGTCCTTTTCCACCTATAATTTTTCCCCAAAAAAAACCAAAACAAAACCGAATTATCATATTAGGGTCACTCCGTAAATGATTACATCTACCTAAACATTTATTTTGTATGTAAATTGCGTGTGTTCTCTGGTCGATTTGCCTGTTTTGCTGGACAATAAAATCCCAGTTTCTAGGGGGGAAACCTCTCGTCATCGACGGTGTTCGAACCAGTCCTTTTCCAACCGGGTGTGGGAGGACGGTGATGATACCAGGTGCTTCCTTCGCAGACTATCATTTTTGCACAAAATATTTCCCCTTTTCCTGACAATAGGGTCGCTCTTGTGGGTCAGCACATTCTACCTTGAAAAATGCCGCTGTGTTTCCTAATGCACAATGGTGATCTCTGGCTTTGGGTTTGGCATTGAGAGAAATATGGATTTCCTTTTGAATTCCTTCGAGGGCATCTACCATACTTTTCAAACTGTTATAGACGCCCATCAGAAAGCTGAGTTGGCGAATTCTTTGGTGTCAGCAAAGCATTCCTATTCCTGAAGAACCAGCCAATCAGATGTTGTATCCATTAGATCTCAAACTCCACGGAAAGAATTTTTTGGACTCAGCTAGTGGAGATCCAACCTTTCAATGAAAGTTATCAGATCTTGCGCATGGGTAGTGTGCCTTCGAGCCCGGGTGTGAAAAGAGCTTAGAGCTGGGAATCGTCAGACAAAGATGTATAGAAAAAGCAGATAGCAGGTTTGGTGCAGTAAGCAAGTCCCATCCAAACAGCAGCTGACCCAACTGGGTCATCAGTGTGGAAGAAAAGAGATCACACTTGATAAAAATGGCCCTTTCAGGTAACCATTCAGATTCTGATATTGTGTTTTGTGAAATCAGTCCACTCGGATTGTTAGATTGAGATACGTGCCTCCAATATACCAATATACGTTTTTCCCTCTCTCTCTTTGGTCGACATTTACATGCGAATACAAAAGATCTCATTTTTCCCATATTAATCCTCAGAAAGTGCAACAGGCCCACAAATACAGAGTGGAGGTGTAGTGGTGATCTGCCGCTCTCGTTTGTAGCAGATTTCGAATTATCACCGTCTTAAGGCGGAAACAGACTATTATCACGTCACGGGACTCTCGTCATGTCACTGTTTAATGTAAACTGTGAAGTCGGTCGTAGAAGAAGCATCACTGTAACACAGGGTGACCAAGATTAAAATTTTGATCTCGGGGAACTCATGCTTATGTTTGGCGTATTCATTCCTCGTTTTGGGGTACTAGCTTACATCTTTAAAAAAAAAACGAACAATTTTAATAACAGAAATTTTATTTCTATATTTTCTTGATTTTAACAAGTTCGTGGAATGCAAAATTAGTTAAACTTTAATAAAATTAACCGAATTATAGCCTGTGCTTTAATTCGTTTAATTCGGAAAATTTTATTACAAGAGTTATAAACATTAAAGGAAACTTTTATAAATATTAATATCAAATGTTTTACATAATTGTTTACAATACATATTCAATAAACCTGATTTCTTTTATCAAAAAGAAAATATTCACCTAGCAATACTTTTCATTTGAGCGAATTTTCTTTAACAGTTTTTCATTTTTTAATGCATATGCGTAAAATTCTTTGCATGACATATTGAGATTGGTTTTCACCAACAGTTCTCCTTCAACATTCTTTAGGTCTAATTTATTTCTATCCTTTTTCCATGCGTTAAACGTTAAGCTAAATATTCGCTCACTCATTGCACTTGAGTGAGGCAAAGCAAAAACAAAATTAACAACCCCGGGGGCTCCCATCTGGTGAGTATGGGCTTGTCACACCCAGGGTCCTGAGCTGGATATCATCATTCTTCTCTTCCTTGGTAATTCCCTTCTACTTTTCTCGCTCTGTCTCTAGGGAATTTTTTTTTTTTTTTTTTGGCTGGTGTATCATAAGCCTCAGGCTTCCTTGCACCAAATAGTTAATAATAATAGTAATAATACAACATAACAACAACAATAATAATAATAATAATAACGCAAGAAGTGGAGCATTGAAATGAATACATACCTTATGAGAGCATACTATGAAATAACCAGGCTAGAGACCGATATGACAACGTACAGATCGCGACTACATACCAAGTGGTTAGAACGATACCCGGATATTCAGGTCACTGAACACTTAGCAGACCAGAGAAGGACCATCGTCACGAAGAACCTAATAGCTCCTGCCATCTTGGAAAAAATCGAGCAGGATGTCAGCGATCTGCTACAAAGCACAAAGAATATGGTCAATATGGAACCAGAGGAGGAACAGCATACATAGAACCGGAGGAGGAACAGCAAGAAGAAATACAACCCAGAGTAGCTGAAGTGGAAAGAGACGAAGTCATGCTATCCAGAATAGAAGATGAGTGGAAGAAGGCCCTAACAGAATTCAAAGGAATGGACCCCAAAATAACCCACATGATATCTAAGCAGAGGCCAAATAAAATCCTGTGGAGAGTAACAGACCACATAAATCGACAAATAATGCCACATTACCTTGACAACAATGGTGCAACGCTGGAGGCTATCCACACAGCCGTATACTGTGCTACCATAGCAGCCACTAGGATTAATGGAAAAGAAACGAGAGACCAGCAACAGAAGAACCGAAAACAGAAAGAAACGCCAGCTTGGGAAAGAAGACTTCAGCAGAAGATAGAAGAATCAAGAGTCAAGATAGGTGAGTTGACCTAGTACCAAGAGGGTAATAGAAGTAAGAAACTGATTGGAAAGGTGAAGAGCATACTCAAGAGAGACAGCGCCCACAGCAAACATGAGACGAGAAATCAGAAAATAGGATAATACACTGAAGCAGAACCTCCTTGCACTCAGCAAGAGACTACATCGATACAAAGAGAGCTCCCAGAGGAAAATATCTGGAGCAGTGAAGTAAGACGTGACAGCAAAGCATCCTGGATAGAAGTAGAAGTAGAACGGGAGAAGACGAAGGACATACAAGTCCTTCGTTTTCTTCCGTTCTACTTCTATCCAGGAGATTCGAGAAGAATGGGAAAGTGGGAGATTCGAGAAGAAGAAGTAAAACAGTCTATCAAGAACACCCACAACTGGCGAACCCCGGGAATTGATAACATCTACAACTGCTGGTACAAGAAGCTCACCTGCACACCCAAGCACCTAGCTGAGCAGTTCACTCGAATGATAAAGCATCCGGAGACAATCCCGAAGTTTCTCACTGAAGGAGTCACATATCTGAAGCCGAAAGATGAAGACATAAGAAACCCAGCGAAATACAGACCAATCACATGCCTCCCAACGATGCACAAGATCCTGACCAGCTGCATAACTAAGAAGATATCAGACCACTTAGAGAGTCAGAACATAATGGCCGAACAGCAGAAAGGATGCAAGCAGAAGAGCAAACGATGCAAGGAACAATTAGCCATAGATGCCGCAGTTATGGAGCAAGCCTTCAAGAAGCACCGCAACCTATACACGGCCTACATCGATTACCGCAAGGCCTTCGACTCCGTACCTCATAGCTGGCTAATAGAGACCCTGAAGATCTACAAGGTCAATCCGATAGTGACAAACTTCCTAGGAGCAACAATGGCGAAATGGAGTACCACCATTAAGGTCGAGAACATCTCAACCAGGCCAATCCCCATTAGAAGAGGAATCTTTAAGGGAGATGCTCTGAGCCCACTATGGTTCTGTCTAGCACTCAGCCTGCTATCCACAATGCTCAACGGCAGCAAGTATGGATATAACCTCAAAGAAGGAAGAAAGAACCTGTACACCCTCACCCACCTGATGTACGTGGATGACATCAAGCTTTACGCGGCAACCGAGAAGCAAATCCAGCAACTACTCTGGATCACCAAAGAATTCAGCAAGGACATCAGGATGGAATTTGGTCTAGAAAAATGCAAGACCCACAAACTGCACCAGGGAAAATTAGTTGGCCGAAACTACCAGCTGCTGACTGGTAAAGAGATCGAAGCTATGATAGAAGGAGAGACCTACAAATACCTAGGGTTGATGCAGGCTGAGCAGTTGGAACACAAATAAATCAAGAAGTGCCTGAACGAAATATATATCATAAGAGACTCAGAAGCCTGCTGAGAGCAAAATTGAACACAGGGAACACAGTTAAAGCCATAAACACCTATGCAGCTCGAGTAACACATTCGGGGTCATAGATTGGACTAACACCAAGTTAGAAGATATCATGCGAAGGAGAGACCTACAAATACCTAGGGTTGATGCAGGCTGAGCAGTTGGAACACAAATAAATCAAGAAGTGCCTGAACGAAATATATATCATAAGAGACTCAGAAGCCTGCTGAGAGCAAAATTGAACACAGGGAACACAGTTAAAGCCATAAACACCTATGCAGCTCGAGTAACACATTCGGGGTCATAGATTGGACTAACACCGAGTTAGAAGATATCATGCGAATGACAAGGACAATGATGAACAAGATTCCCCAATACCACCCAAAGTCAGCAGTGGAGAGAATAACAATACCTCGGAAAGAGGGAGGAATTGACCTGATAGACCTGATAGAACAACAGAAAACAGCGATAATTAACCTGAAGAATTACTTCGAGAACAACACAGCACCACTCCACCAGGCCATAAAGAAGATAGATAAGTGGTATACCCCACTCAACCTAAGCGAGGAAACCCCTCAAGCGAAGTTAGAAAGATGGAAAAAGAAGACACTCCGTTGCAGACACTACAATGACCTCCATCAACACCACATCGACACCATTGCTTCCAATGCATGGCTCACAAGCGGAACGCTCTTCCCCGAGATTGAAGGATTCATGCTGGCCATCCAAGACCAGGTAATCAACACCAGAAACAATAGAAAATACATCGCAAAGGAGCCCGGAATGTCAGATGGCACATGTCGATGATGCCACCTGGCCTCAGAAACGATCCAACACATTATTGTCGGGTGCAAGGTGATGATCACCCAGACTGAGTACACTCATAGACATGACCAGGTAGCCAGGATAATACATCAGAAGCTAGCGAGGAAATACCAGTTGACCAAAGAAAGTGTACCATACTACAAGTACGAACCCCAGGCAGTACTAGAGACCCTAACCCACAAGTGGTACTGGGATCGCGCCATAATAACGGATAAGACCATCCCGCACACAAGACCGGACATAACACTTGTGGACTAGATGGAAAAGGATACCTACCTGATTGACATAGCGGTGTCGAACACGCGAAATGTCCAGAAAACCCATGAGGAAAAATTAGGAAGTACACGAACCTGAGACATGAGATCAGGGAGATGTCGCATATGCAAGAAGTATCAACCATCGCAATCATCGTGTCAACCACCGTTATGGTACCAAAGACTCTACATAGCAGCCTAGCAGAAATAGGTGTCCCAGAGAACATCTACAAGGAACTCCAGAAAGTCGCAATTCTGAACACCTGTAGGATAGTCAGAGATTTCCTCGACCGACAGTAACACCAGACATTACAACCACCCTGTGTACTTGGTAGCAGTACCCGTCACGCAGTGGAAGCTCCAATCAGGGAGAAAAAATTTAAGAGCAACAACAATAATAATAATAATATTTTTTTTTTCTGTATTACGTACTTCGTATGCATTTAGAAATTTTATCCAAATATCTGTGGTATTTTTGAAGACTTTTGTCTATGGAATGATTTCAACAGAACATATTCTTCATACAGCAAATCGATATTGATATTGGGAATTAAAAAAAAAAAAAAGAGTTTGTTGCCTGAGCCTTAAAACATTACAATGAAATAAAAAGGAACTCAAGTAGAATGTAAAAGATTACAAAGTAAGCATAATATAAATATTCTATAACCCTCTTTGTAATTAGGATGGAATGTCGTTTTTCGAGTATTTACGGGTGCATTTCAACAACAACTTTATCGACAATTAATTATTTCTTCCTAAATAATCATCTAAACAGAGTGATTTATGAGTTCTGCTTTTTTCAAATACCCCATTTCAAATTTTAAAAAAGGCTTATCTTGGAAATTTTATATAATTTCAAAAAAGGGGTATTATACCTCGAAATGGGATTCGTCTGGCAACCCTACTGTAACGTTGTATCTGTGTTTCGCTTCGGCTTTCATCAAAGAGGAAAGCTGAAGCGAAATGAATTGCCCCAGTTCATCCTCTTCTTCAGATTTTGAAGAAGATTTAGAAAATGCATGTGCTTTTCTTATAGCCGAGAAAACAAAAGAGAGTACGCAATGGATACACGACATAAACTGGAAGAGAACAGAAAAAGGCGAATTCCATCATTTACTGTAGGACTTAGAAAAAGATGAAAATCGTTTTAAAATCATTTTACTTACGAGTGAATGTAGAATTTGATTTTCTTTACAATCTAATTAAGGATGACATGCAAGGGCAAAATACGCAATTTCGAAATTCAATCAGCGCTAAGGAAAAATTAGTTGTATGTTTAAAGAAAATTGAAATACCGTGAGGTTAATATTGAATAAGAAGTTATTCTGTAAAAATACAAAACAAATTTTTTAAATTAAATTTAATAACAACAAAAAAACGTTAAAAATTTAACTTGAAAGAAATTGTTATGAGTTGTGCAAATTGAAATGATCGACTTGTTCGTCCTCTAAATTTATTAATTGTAATACTGTTGGTCGATTTTCCTCCTTTGGCCATTTTTGAGCGTCCCTGTGACTGGACATTTGCGGTAAGCACCCTCCACTTCAACCAGCCCGAGTAGCTTGTTGAAGTGGAGGGTGCTTCGGAATAGGCACAGGTGCAACGTCCTTGATGCTGTTGTTATTTGTTTTCGGATATTCTTATTTGTGCGCTCAAAACATATTATTTACTTATAATTTATTTTTCTATTAGCATTTTCTCCGTTTTCCTCTAGTCACGCGGTCACGCCTAACAAAATTTCTGTTCGAAAGAAATATCTGAGCTCCTGAAAACGTGATTCGGCCTTGAAGCTCGACGTGTTAACTTGTGAATACAGCCAATGACAACAGTACGTCTCCGAGCAATAAACTAAATGGGAAATATAGCTCCACACATTTAACCTTAGACATGTATACACATGAAGTCTCGTGAAGTGATAGTAGTGTGTTTATAGTCACTATCCCGATCATCATCAAAACCAAGAGAAGACAACCACCTATATTTTGGGAATCAATGCAGAGGCCTACCAGCAAATGAGACTACACCACCACCACCAAATCTGAGAAGATACAGTATTGGACAACCACAGCTGCCTATTTATATTACTAATGACTTCCAGATCACCGGATAGGACTTTAACTACCAAACTAGACATCACCACTAAAATTGACATTACGGCCGGACCTGAATGAGAAAAGTAAGAAGATTCTGCCAAATGGCAATCACGCTTGTTCTCCGTTGCACGGCAACTTTTCGCCCACTCCCATCCCCATTTTCACCTGATGGATGTATTTCATTGTACCTGGGGGATGCCTTCTTCTTCATCCCCCATACTTCTACCTGTTCCCCCCTTCTTTACTTTAAAGCTCACCCGCTCTAACTCTTTCTTTTTTTTTTTTTTTATATTGGTCTCTGTCAGGAAGCTTAGGCGACCCTAGCAGAGACTAGCCAGAGAATAATGGGCAGCCTGGCTACCTACTAGCGGTGTCCGGGCAACGTGGGGTTCCAGCAGGGGCCCTGCAGCCAAATGCCAGGACGCCCAACAGAACCCAACACAATACTACGTATTCAACACAGAACACTTTTCTGGAATTTACAGTAGTTCTGTATTTCTTCGCATTGTACATATGCACAGATGTGGGGAACCACAGGCGGCGCCTGACCCTAATACTATGCACACTATGCACAGTAGTGTGTTTCTGCCCTACTCACACCGGTTTGAAGAGACGTGAGTTCGAAACCGCCAATGACGGAGGAAATTTTATGGGCGTTTTTCACAGCGTGACTGCGTTACTCGGCCTTAGACGACGATTGTAGTGGGATTTTTAGAAGCTCAACGACTAAGGCTATAGTGCTCTCTGTGTATTTTCTGAAAATTGCGTGTGTTTGTTCTGAGGTCAAACGTAGGTTCTGAGGTTTCTGTTTGCTGAAAGAAAAACCAGAGTTTTCCGGGGTAAAAACTATGCCACCCTCGTCGGAGACCGACTAACTCAGCCACGTTTTGAAAAAGGCACATAACAATTCCTCACTTCTTCGACAGGACTCGATCTCGGGTCTTTTCCAGTGTAGGGAGGACGACAATCCTACCGATTGTGCTACCCCGCGAGGGTAGCATGGTTTTTCTCTCGGAAATTCCGATTTTTCATCCAGCAACTAGCAATTCACCACAGAACACACGCAGTTTACAGACATTATATATGGAGCAATATAGTCTACGTTTTCGATGTGCCTAAAACCTTACAACAACCAAAAGGCGGTCTGTCGGATGACCTAGAGTGCATCCATTTAGGTAGTCCTACAAGGTCTTGTTAATCGGAATAAGATGAATTCCTGAATAATAATAGAGCTGGTTGCATATCACCATTTGCCTCCTCGTCAAAATCAGATCGGTGCACTATAGGTAACTATAGGAGTGAACACTGAAAGTAGTTAGGAACAGTGCACAGCCATTCAGGCCCCAGTCCCTCTTAGTGAACCCGGAAAGAATAGCTATGTAATTTTAAGCCTTTTCCTTATTCATTTTTAGATGTGGGACTAACCATGATACATACCATGTGGGGGGTATTTACCCACTCACCGATAAGGGGATTGATAGCCTTGAAACAGTAGTGATGACCACTGAGAATAAGTAAAAATAGACTGGAGAAGCGTTATTTATTTGAGGTATAATGAGATAGGAATCTCGTTGTGAAAGAATTCACAATATAAGATGTGTACTAATCCACAACGCAAGTTCGGTTGTTTTACTGTGTATAGAAATGATGCCAAGGCAGTAACTTATATGACAGTAAACTCTACTCAAATAGTCTGAGGCTTATTAGCCCTAAATCCTATACGTATGATGTAACAAGTTATTAACCTAGACGGCGCTGCGAAGAGAAATCCATTTCTTTAGTGTGATAAAGGAGTCAGCTTTGCTGTTGTAGTTATGGTAAGTTCAGGTGTTAAATTCATTTATTTATAAATTAGTTCATAATGAATATCGATTTTAATTTTGAGATATTACGTGGGATGATTAGCAGGACGTGGTGTAGAAAAGCGAAAATTGTTTCGATTATATACCTGTGAATATAGTTCAATTTACCGTTTTCAATATGGCGATTCTTATACACGTGGAGAGTGGGGTTCGTCTTAGTGTGACTAGTTAGCAACACAGAGAACTGATTATCGTTCTTTCAAAAGGCACATTAGATATAAAATTAATGCCGTTTTTGTTAGCCAACTAGTCGAATTTGGTGAAAAATTTGTGTTTTTCTGATCACGTGTGGTGAGGATCAGAGTTATCTTTTTCTCCTGTGATATAATTCCGTTCATTAGGTTAACGAAATGGATTCATTATTAGAATGGCTAATGATTCCAGTGTAGTCGATATTTTCTATATATGTCAGAAAATAAATAAAAATAATGTTAATTCATCCAAAATAACATTTACTGAGTAGTAAAGAAACTTTCCGACTCCCAAGAAAAGGGACTGGTGAACACAAGCAAATAGGTAAATGTACCTGCAAATCTGAAATGCAGAATAGTGAAGACCATCCCCAGGATTAGATCTCTCAGTGCAGAATGCACAGACAGTTTTGTTGAGGGGGGGGGGATAAAATAGAATTGTTAGGAAAACGAGAAATATATACATTTAACCTGGCACTTTCATGCCTCAATTTGTCAGTAGGAGCCACAAACGACTTAAGGTGTGTTTTTTATTTATGGAAAAAGTTTTCAAATTTTTTTTATTATGTTTGCAATATTTTATCTTTTCTTAAAAAATTAAAGAAACATAATAGCCATAAAATAAAAGTTGTTGCATATTTTTAAAATTGTGTGTACATTTTTGCATACTGTATTAGCATTAATGGTAATACTCCAGAACACGGTACCCCTTTGAAAATCGTCTAGAAAAAAGAGGGGGAAAGCAGTGACGTACAGTTCGTAACTCCACCCACTCACTGCATTCTCCCTCTTCTTCTCGACAAGTGCACGTGGCAAATGTCACACGACATAATAGTATGGCGAAGCTGAAAAACAACGAAATTAACAGCAATACGGCAATTTTTTCGGAACAGCAACTAAAGTAATTATACATAAAAATAATACAGTAATTTCAGTTTTTCAAAATGAAACAAACTAATGAGACGCAGTAAACGACCAATTTTCACTAAATAATTCCCGAAGTCGCATGAAAAGGTAACCTAAAAACCTAACCATTTTTCACTAAACACAAATATAAGTCGATGAAAAACATGAAACACTAATTTTTTTTTCAAAACGAAACAAACTAATGAGACGCAGTAAAAGTCCAATTTTAAGTCCATTAAAAACATGACACCTGTTAATTGTTTCTTGTACAATGACCGATTTTAGCTTGAATCTCTGCCGAAGTCATAAAAACCTAACCTTTTTTCACTAAACAGAAACGAAAGTCAATTAACACGTGCAACGAATAATAAAATTGCTTTTTGCATAACCACAAAACAGCAACCTAGAATATTTTTTTTGCACAATACTAGGTTAATATGCAACATTCTCGCTCCCTTGGGACTAAACATGGGCAAAAAAAAAAACAGAAAACACAGACAAAAAAACAAAAAGAACCTAATAAATAAAAAAAATAAGAAAATGTGAGGCAGAAAAAACAAAAGAAACAGTTTACCTGCAGGATGGAACGGGATAACGACACAGAAACTCAGGACCACGTGGCAAGTAACATTAACACCAGCAAACGAAAAGAACAGAAACCAGCATTCAGATGAAAGTACAGTATATGCAGCGAATTTCGCATTCAGCATTCCAGTGACGTGTCATGCGACGTCCGCCTAAACAAAGATGGGGATGCAGTCGGCGGGCGGAGTCACAACCTGTCAATCACTTGTTTCCCCCGTTCTGATGCAAGAAACCAAGCTTATACAGCATCAACCAAAAAAAAAAAAAAAAAAACCTTCTCAAACCCATCCATTCACTCCAAATGTTTGTCTAGTGCTGCTGTGAATTTATTTAAGCTGTCAACTTCTACAACAACAGATGGAAGTTTGTTTTTTTTTCCAATGATCAACCACCCGCTGGCTAAAGGCTAATTTCCACACATCTGTTTTACACCTGTCTTCGGTTTGAATTTGTCACCTCAGGCAATTAATCTGAGCAAGAGGAAGAATCCCATCAGCAATTGTGCATGCTCAAACCATTCAAGACCTTATACACCTTAGTCATCACCTTGCAGGTGCCTAGTCTCCAGGCACTGTAATTTGCAAAGCTTAAAGGATGTAGGATGTAGAGCTGTAGGAATGAGTACAGAGAAGGGCAACAAGATTAGTGAAAGGAACAAAGGGTTGCTCTTACGAAGAAAGGTCTCTGTTCCCACCTCCATCAAAACCAGATGGTTCTATTGCCACTTCAGCCAAATATAAAGCTGACTTCCTAGCATCCTACTTTTCTTCTAACTCATGTATTGATGATATTGGTAAACCACCTCATACCATTCCCAGTACACTCCATTCAGAGCCTCCTGTTGTCTTCTGTCAAAAGGATGTCAGGAGGATTTTGAACAATCATGATGCTTTCTTGGCATCCTGATGGTATTTCTCCACTTGTTCTCAAAACTTGTGCTCCTGAGCTTACTCCTGTTTTGCCTTTTTTTCACTATCTTATTCCCTCTTGTTGGAAATATGCTCGTATCCAACCAGTTCCGAAAAAGGGTGACAAAACCATCCAATTATTGTTCCATTGCATTGCTACTCTTTCTAAAATAGTGGAGAAATCTATTGACCACAAACTCTTTAACTAGAAACTTAACATCTGATCAATGGTTGCCAGTGTGAACCCCATCAGTGTTGGTCCACTGGTGATATTCTGGCTTATGTTACCCATTTATGGACAAATCGGTGAAACTCAAGCAGTTGCTCTTCACATGTCAAAGGCATTTGTTCGTGTTTGGCATAAAGGTCTTATAGATAAGCTCCTTTTTTGTAATTAGGTATCCAGTTTTCTCTCTGTCTTCTAACTTCTCTACTAATGCTGGTGTTCCTCAAGGTTCAGTTCTTTCTCCCACTCTTTTCCTCTTGTATATTAAAACTTCTTGCATTGACCAGAAATCCTATCCATAGTTTTACTGATGATGGGACATTGTATTTCACTTTCCAGTTTGAGATACCTTGCCCTGCACAAACAACCTCACAACTTCTCAAATACCCACTACAAATTGCTTAAATGCTGATCTCCAGTGGGACAAAGAAAACTTAATTGATTTCAGTCCTTCTAAAACTCAGTCCTGTCTTATATCTCACAAAAAAAATTCTTCTGCAGCTACACTTGTTAGATGACACTCCAATTGGCAAGATCATATATCTCTGGTGGGGATTACCCTGACTTCTAATCTGTCTTGGCATAAATACTTTAGAAATATTGTTTCCTCTGCATCTAAAAAACTGAGTTTTCTCTTTCTCTCGGTGTTACTTTTCTTCCAGACAACTGTTCACTGTACATATTGTCCCCCCCCCCCCACCATGGAATCTTGTTTCCACATATGGGGTGGTGCCCCAAAAACCTCTCTTAGGCTTCCAGATTCAATTCAAAAGAGGACAGTTAGGTTAATTAATGACTCATCTCTAACAGAGTCACTCCACTCTGTCTCATAGACATTCTGTTTCTGCTGCCTGCATTTTGTATAGATTTTGTTTTGGTAGCTTAAATAAATTCAAGGAAGAACTCAACAAACTTTTGGAGCAAATTGATATTGAAATGGGAAGTGTGTGTGTGTTTTTTTTTTTTTTGCTGATGCTTGTCTAAGCTTTCTCTCCTGTATCATATGCCTTTACTAATGCTAGCATTAGTAAAGCACTTCCCATTTCACCTATCACTTTGCTCCAAAAGTCTGCTCCAGCAATCAATTACCCACTGGCTAAAAGAAAACTTTCACACATCTATTCTACAACTATGGGCATTTTTCTTCTGAATTGGCTTCTATAATTCCCACTCTCTCTTCCAAACCATTTCTGAACACATACTGCAACCAGTCGACATCCTTTTCTACTTTTCCTCCTCTATAGTGAGGAAGAAGAAAAGAACCTACTTTTCTTCTTCCTCACTTATTCATTCAACTTCTGTTTACTGGAACAACCTCCTTTCATACGTATTTCCTGAAAATTACAATCTACAGAAATTCAAGTCCAGTGTTATCAAGTATCTTCTTTCATCTTCTCAGCTTTCAACTCATGTATAGTACTAAGTATATAGGTTTTAATACCTTTTGTGGTTCTCATAAAAAAAAAAAAAGTAATAAAAAACATAAGCACACACCACGCTGAGAAAAATTCTATCCCATGAGCCTTTCGCAATATCTCCAAGGCCAAATTGACAAAGCTCCCATCCTATACTCCCTCCTCTCATCGTATGATGGAAGTCTTATAAGGCTCTGTGGAAGACTGGTAGGGAATTTTCCTCAGTGTGGCCTGCTGTAGTTAATAGGAGATGAAATTCATTTTAACAGGATCTTTGCTCGTTTCATTGGTGACTTAAGGGTTCAGAGAAAGTGCTAATTTGTGAATTAGGGGAGAGTTGTTGAATGGTGCAGGTTAGTGGCACTGGCAGAAGTCATTCTTTCACCCTCCCTGTGAATATTTGTCTGCTCTGTAATCATCTTATTCGCAGAAAAAACATTGAAATTGTGCAAAAAGCTCCAGCAGTAGCATACTGGGAAAAATGTGTTTAAGCAACTAGGGATGCATCATGGTTGTAAAAAGTCAAAATATGCAATGTTTAATTTTTCTGTATAGTAATGCCATGAGTGTTCTTAAAAAATTGAACAAATTTGAGCTTTTGATAACAGAGATGTGGTACCATCCATATATAGGGAATGGAGAATATCATTATGGTGCATAGAGCATGTTTGTGGGAGGGTTGGAAGAAATGAGGTGTAATGCTTCCTATCAAAAGTTCTCTGAAAGTAATAAGGCTGAGTCTGTATAGTTCAAGATAAATGAAAGATGCTAGTCAGGGCTTGTTACAGACTACAATTTTGAAGAGTATGAAAAAGATCTCTATAGCCAAATTGGAGTAGAGTATGATTTCCTTTTTATGGCCAACTACAGCTTGCCTTTTATAGATTGGAAATTGTGGTTTGACAATACTCTATTACCATAATTATTCACTGTATGATTCCTCTGTGAGACTTCTTAATTTGGAATCTCCTCTTTTTGATCTTCTCTGACTTAAAATCTCTCCATCCCATTTTGTTAATTCATGTGTTGTTGCCTCTATCATTCTCATAACTGTACTAGTCATTCGGAACTCTTCCTTTCTCAGAGTTCCAAGAAATGACTCACTCCAGACTAACTATAAAGTAAACTAATTTTCCTTATTGATTTTGTCACCACCTACTGGACCTGGTGGTCCAGCAGGTGGAAATGTGAGTCTTGTGATTACTAATGAGCTTGTCCACCAGAATACCACACAAACACTTTTGATCTTTTCCTCACCAACAACTCTTCAAATTATATGGTCAGTGCTTATGGTCCTCTGGGCATCATAGGTCACAACAGTGGGTAGTGGGTTCTTCTCTAGGGGAGTTTCTCATGGCCACGCTCACCCTCATGTCATTTTGCATTGCAAGAATGCAAAATGGAATGATCTCTGTGATTTCTGTTCTTTGGCTGGGACAGAATTACTGTTATCTTCTGATCCTAATGCTTGGTCAGATTGTGTCAGTGAAATTATTGTTCTAGGGATGAAATACTTTATTATACTTTATTGGAACCTTGGTTTTCCAATAAAGCTAACAATGTTCAAGATATTATTGTAAAATATTGCAATTGGCTTGTATCTGCAGCTTCATTTTCTGCCTAAATTAAAGCTGGCAACAGTTGTAAAACAGTTATTAATCAATCCAAACTCGATTTTCAACAGGCTAAAAGTAGAAAGCTTGCTTATTGTCCAACTGGTAGTCACACATTCTGGTTTCTTGCCAAAAAATTGGTTGTAAGTTTCATCCTAAGCTGAAGGAAGATAAAGCTAACTTACTACATCTGACGATTGGCAGGGTTGTTAATAACAGTAATGATAGTATGCTGCTGCAATAGGATCTGGAAAAGTTGGGCTGAGAAGTGGCAACTGAAGTTTAACATTGACAAATGCAAAGTACTGGATATGGGAAGCAGTAAACCCAAAGTAACATGCCAACTAGGTGGTGTTACACTCAGGGTAGTGGAGAATGAAAGAGACCTGGGGGTAATTGTACAGTCAGATGTGAAGTTTTCTGAGCAGTGCAGACAGGTCATGGGGTTTTGTCAATGATATACCGGAATTTTGCGAGCAGAGACAATGTGATTATTCCCTTGTAAAGGCAATGGTCAGGCCACACCTTGAGTACTGTGTACATGTCTGGAAGCCTTATTTTAGGAAGGATGTAGAGTTGCTAGAATGGGTACAGAGAAGGGCAACAAGACTGGTGAGCAGAACAAAGAGGCGCTCTTACAAAGAAAGGCTTAAGTTCTGCAAATTGCAATGTCTGGAGACTAGGCACCTGTGAGGTGATCTGATTGAGGTGTATAAAGCCTTGAATGGGTTGAGCAGGCTCAATGCTGATAGGATTCTTCCTCTCGCTCAGATTACAAATCTGAAGGGACATAAACTGAAATTGAGGAAAGAGTTGTCGAATAGACGTCTAGAAATTTGCCTTTAGAGAGCGGGTAGTTGATAGCTTAAATAAATTCAAGGTAGAACTACACAATTCATTTGAAATGAATGGAATGGTGAAATGGGAAGGGATGATTTTTTTTTTTTTTTTTTTTTTGCTGATGCTGTATGTGCTTACTTTCTTGCATCGTATGCCTCTACTAATGCTAATCCTATTTTTCTTCAAACTCTTGTATTGTTGAGCTTGGTAAATTGACTCCTGCCATACCCTGTACACACTACTGAATACCTCCTGTCATTTATAACAGGACATAAGAATTCTGAGCAGTCTCAGTGCCAAGAAAATTCCAAGTTCTGATGGTATATTGCCACTTGTTCTCAAAACTGGGTGCCTGAGTTTGCTTTGTTCTGTGTCACCTTTTTACACTTTTAACCAGATTAGTGAAGGGAACAAAAGGGTGCCCTTAGCTAGTAGCTAGGAAGGCTTCAGTTCTGCAAATTGCAGAAACTGGATGCTATGCACATGCAAGGTGAATCTTATTGAGGTGTTTTAAGTCTTTAACTGGATTGAGCAAGCTAATTGCCGATGGGGTTCTTCCTCTTGCTGAGGCTACATGAGGGGGCATAAATTTAAGTTCAGGATAAATGGCCAGAAGTTTGCCTTCAGCTGGCAGGTGGTTGATTGTGATTATAGGAACAGGCTTCCATCTGTGTGGAATTGGATGATATGAATAATTTCAAGGAAGAACTGGGTTCAGTGTGCACCAGTTTTACAAGTTTACAGCAGGTTATATCTCCTTACACATGTTTTCTCCCTTCCGTTTCAGAAATTAAAATTTGTGAAAACAGCACAGTTCTCCTAACCTAAACTCTCAATGGTTCCTTTTCAGGTTTAGTTAGGAAAAAATAAGTTAATCCAGTGGTTTTCAACCGGGGTGCCGCAACAACATTCCAGGGGTGCCACATAATTTGAGTTAAAGTTACTGAACTTATTATTATTTTTTTAATTTATATGTTTATTCCATTATAAAAAAGTGTATAGTATCTTTAATTTTGTGGTGATCTATAATTGATGTTTACGTAGTACTCTATATAAAGAATAAAATTATAAAGTATATATAATTTGTATTATGAAATGTAACTTTTATAATTATATTATTGTAATAACTATCATATATATGCAGAGAGAATCAGATCTAACAGGCAGAAAATTGAGTAGGGGTGCCACAAAATAAAATAAATTACTTAGGGGTGCCATTATTAAAAGAAGGTTGAAAACCACTGAGTTAATCAACGTACAGGGTACATTACTTTTCAGTGAAGTTCAATATTTTTTTCTTTTTTTATTATATTATTAATAAAAGTGAAAAGTAAATATAGTTATTTCCTTATCAGTTAATTACTAAGATTATAACTTTATAGAATGCTTAATAACTATTTTTTTTTAGATAGTTTTTCTCTAAGCTTGGCCATTCGGTTTAACTATAACTGTGTAATATGTATTACTCTTCTCCTGTATACTTTTTTTTTTTTACTCTTTTTCTCTCTATGTATGTATCTCTTCACACGTAACATTTAAGAGTGCTACCACAATACTGCATTAAAACTACATTTATTACATGAATTTCTTTTTTCCACACACTATAGATAAAAGAAATAATAATTGCTGCATTTCTATTTGTCTGATTTTATTGAAATTTGGATTAGCAAAGTAATATAACAGAGCAAAATATTTTTATGGCTCAAATATAAAATATCATGAAAATACATCCATTGGTTGTTACATATGTACGGATGAATGGAAATATGCGAACATGCCTGAAAAGGAGTAACAACATGATGAACAGTAAAACAGATAGGAAAGGCCGTCAGATCGACACTTGATGACAAGTATAGTTCTGATTGTTACCTCCGAAACTACTTTCTCCAGTATCACTATCCTAACAACAGAGAAGTAATTTTCCTTGGTGATTTTAATGGTGCAATTCCGGCTGGTTTCAGTTTTACAGGCTTCTATGGTACCCATAAATACAGGTGGTGAGCCTTTTTCTCTTATAGCCTCACACAGCTTGTCCATTTACCTACTAGAATACCAGATAATCCTAACCACACACTTATCATATCCTTTAGCATTTGTTATATAATGCAAGGAAGGTCCTACCTTTTGCACCAGTCAAAAATAAAGATTACTATACATTACTCTCCACATACAGGCACTATCCAGCTGACTTGAAAAATTTTACCTTTATTCGTTTTGCTTCTCCTTGCAAAGTATTATAGAACTTAATTAGTTCTCCTCTAAGGTGCTTAGTAAACTATGCACTCCACATATTCAGTCTTTTCTCATATATCTTTTGTTGATGTAACCTGTCATGTTTCCCATCTTTGGACCATTTCAAGAAGCTTTTATCAGTGTAATCTCCACAGTTGGACGCAGTATTCCAGGTGTGATCTTATAATTGCTTTGTGCAGTAATATTTTGGCCTATCTCTATAAGCAAATGTTTTTTTCAAGAAATCCTTGATAGGACACCATGGACCCACCTTGCTACCTGTCTGCTGCATGCAGAACTTCGTGTCCACCCATATTATAACTGCCAAATCCATTTCTTTCTCTAATGCTTTTTAACCCTATAATACTATGGCACAGCAGTGGTCTCCATCAATTTAAACAAACATCCACATGCCATAACTGAGGAACATATTCTCATGTGCGGTGGCATTAGCATGTTTTGTTAATAACTGTTCTTTTCTTTCCAGTCAGTGATGCTTTGTCAGTTTTGTGACAGTAGTATTACCATAAGTTGGAAATTGTAATGTATTATTGTTTAAGTTTTGTCTTATTTTTGTGTAAAGATTTTTTTTTTTTTTTGGTATTTCCAAAAAAGTGGTGCTATTTCCTTCTGACAATATTTAAGAAAAAAGGATCCTAGAGTCAGAGGGATGCAAGAATTTATCAATCAAAATGTTGCCTTCGGTTTGATAGCATGGTGTAAGATAGTTTAAGATATATATACACAGCAATGCCTCACACTCTGCAGCTTCAATCAGTACGGGATTCATTATAGTGTGGTTTATAATTTGCGACTGCGATTGATAATGTGGTCATATATGGCTGACATTTTTCTAGAATGATCTCCACAAATTTGCATCAGTCACTTATTCTAGATCTTTCTGCAAGCTTATACAATGTGCATATGCTATATATAAGTATTATGACCTATCTCAATAAGCAAATGTTTTTTTTTTCAAGAAATCCTTGATAGGACACCATGGACCCACCTTGCTACCTGTCTGCTGCATGGAGAACTTCGTGTCCACCCTTATTGTAACTGCCAAATCCATTTCTTTCTCTAATGCTTTTTAATCCTATAATACTATGGCACAGCAGTGGTCTCCATCAATTTAAACAAACATCCATAAAACTGAGGATCACTTACTTCCAAAGGTAGTCTAAGTTCAGCTTCTTCACAGGTGTATCCTTTTTCTGATTTTTTTTCCTCAGTGGTCCCTTTATTATGAGTGAAAAAAGAAAAAAAATCAAGCCAAAGCAACGTAAATGGTTGAAATTGAAGAGAAACTTGAAATCATCAAATGCCATGAAGAAAGCGTTTTGTTTGCCAAACTCACACAAGACAAAGGAATAAATGAATCATCTATAAGAAGAATTGTAAAAGAAAAGAATCAGTACAAAGAGTATGGAAAAACTACCAACTCTTTTGCCTCTAAAACAATCATAAAGCAAAGGAGTCTCTAATAGTAAATGTGGAACATCTACTATCGATATGGATAGAAGATTGCAATCAGAAGCAAATACTATTGTTAAGTCAAATGGAAATTCAAACGAAAGCTATGAGTCTTTTCAATGCACTTAAAGAAAATTACGGAGCAACTGATGAAACATTTTCTGCAAGTCGTGGTTAGCTCTTTCGTTTTAAAAAATGCTCGGGGATTCGTAATGTGTGTATTGTAGGCAAAAGTGCAAGTGCAGACAAAGATGCTGCCGAAAAATTTCCTAAAGAATTTATAGGAATTATTGAAAAAGGTGGGTACAAAGATAACCAAATTTTTAATGTTGATGAAATGGGTTTGTTTTGAAAAAAAAAAATGCCTTCTAGAAATTTTCTATCAGAAAATGAAAAAATTCAACCAGGTTACAAGTTATCAAAAGATCGTCTGACACACATGCTGGACGGAAATGCATCTGGCAATTTTAAATTAAAGCCCATGCTTGTGTATTGTGCAGAAAACCCTCAAGAACTCTGCGGTTATGCGAAGAAGGCTCTCCCAGTTGTTTAGTGTTCAAATAAAAAGGCTTGGGTAGCGAAACTTTGTTTGAAGATTGGTTTAAAACTTCCTTTTGTCTTGCAGGTTACTGCAAAGAAAACATCATGGATTTTAAAGCTTTGTTGTTATTGGATAATGTACCAGGGCATCCAACTGGACTTTGTGACTTTAATGGAAATGTTAAAATTCATTTTCTTCCACCCAACACATCTTTACTGCAACCAATGGATCAAGGTGTCATTGCAACGTTTAAACGATGCAGTTTATTTGAGACAAACTTTTTCTCAAGCAATAAAGGCTACAATTGGAGAAGCTGCACCATCTTTGGCTGAATTCTGGAAAAAATACATCAGAAATGCTATCGAAAACAAATGAAGTGTGGCTTGAAGTTAGTGAGAGTAACATGAGAGCAGTGTGGAAGCAAGTTTTGCCTCGTTGCGCAAGCGATTCCTGTGACTTTTGAGTCCGAAATTCAGGGTGCTTTGGACACAATCGTGAATTTTTTCAAGATTTTTGGAAATGTCTTTAGAAATGGCTAATGTTCGAGAATGCATTGATGCATGTTCTCAACCTCTTGATAATGATACTCTCCTTAACTTAGACCAAGAAGAGGCATATGGGAAAACAGAAGAAAATCTAGTGTAACAAAGGAGCTAGTAAAGTGCAAGAAAAATAATTTCCCTTACAAGAACTTTAAAAAAAATTATTAGGGCAGTAGAAACTGCTTCAGCCTTAATTATGATCCAGACATATAGCTTAGCATTAATGCCCGAGGAATGTTAGAAAATGCATTCAGTGTTACCAAGAACTCCACAAAGAAAAGAAGAAAAACTTTTGGTGCAAATTAGATTAGATAGATTTTTCTTTAATCAGTAAAATTTTCTAGCTTCCATTTTTTCAAAATAAAAATTGTAATTGTTTTCCTTTTTCAAAATAGTTTATCAATTAATTTCATTCTTAGTCTACCTCATTACTATTTGTATTTATTATTTTTCTAACTAATCATGCATAATTATTCCTACTGTAAAAAATCCTTATGATAATGGTATTATTATTTTTCCCATTTAAACTATTCCCCGTGTAGTGCTGATTCAGCCAGTGCAGTAGTTTTTTCCAGTGCATTAACAGCACTGTGTGAGGTATTGCTGTACATTTACCATCTCTAATGTTCTTCATAAATATAATTATTTCCCCTCTTCTCTCTCTCTCTCGACAAAGTAGCAAATTTTACAAGCAGTAGTACTAGTACCTATTCATTTGTCGATAAAAATTTTTACAAACTATTGGAAGGAATGGATGTGTGAAATGGGAAGTTTTTTTTGCTGTTGCTGTATAAGCATGTTTTCTTGCATCAAATCCACTGCTAATGCTAAATCTGGGAACCTTACTTGCCTATAGGTTTTAAAGTTTTTCTGATTTTTATTTTTTTCCCCTTATGTTGACAGGAAAAACATCGGAAAAATACCTTAAAACCAATGTTATTGGTTCTCAAATCACAATTCGATAGTCTCTTTTCCAGTGGACTTCTTTCCCATTGCCATCCATTCTTTGGAATTAAAGATGTGAAATGAGACGATCTCCATAATTTTATTATTTTTCTCTTTGCATAACTCATCCTGTATCAAAACCTTGGTTTTCCTATAAAAGTAGCTATGGCCATTCAGTAAGAATATAGCAAGTTGCTTGTTTCCATATCTCCAGCCAAATTTTTTGCCTACACTAAAGCTTGCAACAATTGTAAAGAAGTTATTAATAAATCCAAACTCAATTTTGAAAAGGCTCTGTCAGAAACTTACTTTTTGTCCCACTGGTGGTTGTACCTTCTGGTCTCTTATAAATGCTATTAGCTGAAGCTTCATACTCCTGCCTCTGTTAAACCCTGGCGATTTTATTGCAAACTCGTTTGAATATAAAGCTAACTTATTAGCATTTTACATAAATATTTTTGGTAAATTTCCTACCATGCTCAGCACATCCATTCAGTGCTGCTCTTGGCTTTCCAGTGGAAAGACAAAAGAATACTGATGCCAAGAAGTCTTTGTGACATTTTTTTTTTTTTTTTTTACTTGTTTTTAAAATCTGTGCTGCAGATTTAACTCTTGATTGTCACAAATTCATCTCAATTGCCCCATCACCATCTCCAATCTTCCCGGTATAATGGAGAAGTCACTTCTTACACACCTGAAACTTTCTATAATGGTCAGTTAATCAGATAGAAAGAATGATCAACTGTAACAACCCATCAGATAAATATACTAGATGTCCAAAAAGTCTGGAACTATAAAAAGTTGGTTAAAATTGTAGTGTTGTATTAGTCTGTTGAATCCCACTGCTGGGAAAAGGCATCCCCCGGCCCATTCATCTCTGTTAAGTGCCAGTCTTGTCTGAGTAGGGGCCCATAAAAGATGTTAACTGATCTTGCCACCTGGTTTTGTCTTCCTCTATTTAGAAACCTGTCTTATTGCTTGGTTAAAATTAATATAAAATTATGTACACACTAAATGAAATATTTTCAGGATGATGGATTTTCAGATAATTATTACTCATTTTTGGATAAATTCAGTTGAAGCACTTTACGGAAAACATAAAAAAAAATTCCTATAAAAATGTACATATGGGACATCTTTTAACTTTGATGGTAACCCCAAGAACACCAAAAATTGTGTAATGCAGTAGAACCCCTGGATCAGTGTGCAATCCCATGTCACCTTCAAAATGAAGTTGATTATCACTGCTAGGAATATATTTACGATTTGCCTGAGCTTCCACCTTCAAATGTTGATAAATTGACCATATATTTACAGAACAGTTTCCATTTCAGATGGAAGCGCTTCCGTAGCCAGGTGGGCAGGAGCAGCAGTGCGTAGTACACGCTTCTGGTTCGAGCCCGTCACCACCAAATACGGAGGATGCGGAAAGGTCAGGAGGTGACCACCGCATATCCCGGAGCAATATGGCCTTAGTTGCCAATGCTCTTAAAAACCAAATAACAAAATAACAAACCATTTCAGATGAGAGCACCTGTTCTGATTCAAAATTTTATTAGCTTGATTATTCACAGTTGCAATACATAGGCTATTGAATTTAAGACTTGTGGTCTGGCACCAGTTATTACTGATGATTATAGTGCCCAATTATAATCGAGCATGGTACCTAAAGGACTGCTGGCCTTTCTTCCATTGATTGGAAATCCTGTCTTATTGCTGGCCACTAAAGAGTGCTGTTGTCATTGCTCATCTTCAACAATATTCACTTTGTAGGCAAGATCATAGTTATGGTTTTTGACCTTTCTTGCCATAAGTGTATCACAAATATTGCTTCCTCTTCATAGGAAAAAAAAAGCTGTTTTCTGTTTTTCTCTCAGCTTTACTTTTCTTCTAAACAGGATCTATTGCATAATACTGTATGTACAGGGTGATTCTAAATTATTTTTGGGATTTCTGTGGCCTATAATTTTCATACCGGAAACAACAAAACCGCTTATGGAATATGAAAGTGTAACTCAAAAAGTTATTTGGCAATGCTGTACTCGCCACATTGATGTCTGGGAGATATTGACGGCATTACTTCAAAATGGCGACTGTTCAAAGAAGGCAGTGTGCGTACTTTGAAGTCCGTTATCACAACTCAACATCGTTACAAAAGTCAGTATGGAAAAGATCCGCCTTCAGATAATGCTATCCGACGTTGGTTGATAGAGAGACAGGTAGTGTTCTGCACCAAAAAGGAGCGGGAAGATTGAGCACTTCGCAGGAAGATGTTGATCGAATCCACGAAGCCCACAAAAATCAGCTAGACAAGCTTCTTTGCATTTAGGTCACAAACGACTGTTTGGCAGGTTGTTCATAACTGCCTTCACCTCCATGCCTACAAACTGCCAATTGTGCAGGCTTTAAAGCCAAACAATAAACACTGTTGTTTCCATTTGCCAAAGACATTTTGTCAAATGTTGAAGCTGATGAAAATTACCTTTAGAGATAAGAGATTTAGTGATGAAACAACATTTTACTTACCAGGGAGGGTAAATCTTCATAACTGCAGAATATGGGAATCAGAAAAACTTCACAGCATTCAAAAGAGATGGTGTCCAAAGGTCAACATCTGGTGTGCTTTGTCATGTTCGGAAGTTTTGGGGCCCTCTTTCTTTTCGGAAAAAACAGTGATAGTAGTGACCTATCTGGACATGCTACAGCTGTCTGTTACCCCAGTTGGAAAATCATTGGCCAAATGTAGCGTCCCAACAAGACCAGTGCACCGCCACATTGGGCTTTTATTGTCCGAGAATTTCTTGACATGCATTTTCCTGGGCGTGGTGGACCGTTTCCATGGTCTCTGCGCTTACCCAGTCTAATGCTGCTTGATTTCTTCCTGTGGGGATACGTGAAGGACATTGTGTACAAGACCCCTGTGACCTCCCTTGATGAACTGAACCTCAGAATTGTTGCTGCAATCAAACTTTACACTGCAAATGCTGGAAAACACTTGGAGAAAAATTGAATATCGCTTGGACCTCTTATGTGCCACAAAAGGCGTGCATGTTGAAGTTGTTTAGGATTCTGCAGTATTGTATCTATAGGTAATAAAACCTTTTGAGTTACACTTTCATATTCCATATGCAGTTTTATTTTGTTGTTTCCGGTTTGAAAATTATAGGCCACAGAAACCCCAACAATAATTTAGAATCACCCGTATAACTTTGCATTATCATGGATTATTGTTCTTGCATCTGGGTGGTGCCAGCAAAATCTCTATTAGCTCTTTACTGTGCGTGGGAAAAGTATAACATTAGCAGGCACATGGTGGACTTTATCCACCATTGTTATGCCTGGAATAAAGGCATAAAGTAATTTCCAAATTGTTCACTTTTATGATGGAATCTTAATTTTCAATCTTGTATGAGCACAACTGTGAAAGATACATTTTTATATTGAAAACATGTTTTTAATTAATTTTTTTTTAAAACAAACTCTTCTCTTACACCCTTCAGGTGTGCTTTTTACTAACATGTTTTTAATGCCCAGATTTGGGCTTTATCTTCACTGTCGGTGAGTGAAACTTTTAAGGTACAAATATTAAAAAAAACTGCAATGTGATTCTAGTGAGCATTTCCATTTACTTGCTTCAGATCAAAGGTTATGATTGTGCCCATCTTTAATTGGACCTAGTGAGTGATGCCACTCGTTTCAATCTATGGTCTACAGAAATTCAAGTCCACTGTCAACAAGCTTCGTCCTTCAGCCCATGTATGGTACTAGCATACTATGCATTAATGAAATTTGTTACTGATACATCAGACCAGACAGGTGAACTTGGTACAACACTGCTAAAAGGGTATTAACCCCTACTGTGGTTCATTACCTTTCCAGATTTTCTTGCGAGGATCTTTTTGGGATTACCATTTTAAAAAAATAATAATAATAAATAACTGACTGACTTTGGGTAACAACATGATGAACTGTGAAATAGATAGGAAAGGCCGTCAGATCGACATCTGATGACAAGTGTATGTTCTGATTGTTACCTTAATTAACCCTTAAACAGTCACTCTGAGTCTGTGAGATCCAAAAAAGATGTTTTGCATGTATTTCCTGAATGGCATAGGCTTTAGCTTTCACTATCTATACCTTTTCCAACTTTTTTTTTTTTTTTTTTTTTCCTCAAATACCATGAAGTACCCTACAGTCACCAGTGTGTGTTGCTATTTGATTTGTTCCTGAGGGCATCATATCCAGCACAAACAGTTACTGTTTGTGAATTTGTATTTATTTGGAATGTTATTCACATTTTAATGTTTATATTGGGTTACTTATGATGCTCAAGCACCTCCATAGCCAGTGGGCAGGAGCAGCAGTGCATAGCACATGCTTCTTGATTAGACCGGGGTTCGAGCCCGTGAACAGCAAATATGGAGGATGCGGAAAGGTCAGGGAATGACCATATATCCCCGGTGCAATATGGCCCTAGTTGCTAATGCTCCTAAAAACCAAATAACAACAACATTGTGATGCTCAATCAGTATACTGATTGATCATCGGTATACTGATGATCAATCTTGATTTTCTTGGAGGATTATTTTGGGATTACCATTTTAAAAAAATAATAAAAATAACTGACTGACTTTGGGTAACAGCATGATGAACAGTGAATAGATAGGAAAGGCCGTCAGATCGATATCTGATGACAAGTATGTTCTGATTGTTACCTTGATTAACCCTTAAGCTTACTCATATGCTTGTGAAAGCTACTGATCAATCAGTATACTGTGATAAATGCCACCTAGTGGTTCCTTTATCTGCAGATTCTTAATGCATGAATAACTACTGCTGATAATCAGATCAAGAGTATCACTCCTTCTGTTTGCCTTCGAACATGCTGCTGCTGTAGAAAACAATCATCCAGTAAATCCATAGAAGTCTTGCTAGTGTGCAAGTGACCAAACCACAAGTTCCAGTCAATATCTGGGAAGTTAAAATTCCCCATTATAAGACAGTCTGGTTTATTGGCCCACTATTTTTCTGCACAGTTGTTTGTTTTAGTTGTCAGCCTATAACACATTCCTGTCCTCATTTTTGTTTTCTTAGTGCATATTTCACACACCAAACACTCAACAGCGTACTCTCCACCAATATCTGGGAAGTTAAAATTAGTCTTAGATTTTGTGTTTCTTAACTAACAGCATAACCCCTCCTCCATCCTATGCTGTCTATCCTTTCTGTACACATTGTACTCCCCAAATTACAATTCTGTACTGCTTATATCTGACACCACGTCCCTGATATCCCAACAATATCCACCTTTGGTGTCTTGATCAGCACTTCAATTTCATCGAACTTATTTACTATACTGCTAGCATTGGTGTACATGCACTTGTTCTTACTCTTAGTTTCCTTAACACACAGCCCATGTATTTACTTGTTCCATGGTGACTCCCAACAGCTCCCAAAATATCCAGCAACCTTGCCTCCAGGCTACTGCTCATTCCAGGAGCAGTGCAAGAATCACTTTCAAATTTAACCCTAACTTGCAACTTTTTTGTGCCCTTAAAATATTCATGATGTCTGCTCTACAACATCATCAACTTTTGCCCCTGTCAGACACACACACCCTGATCCTATTCCATCTATTCTTTTTTGCATAATATATTTCCCATGTCCCTGACAATTGAGTAACCAACAATAACTAGCATCCTGTGGGATGAGTGCATTCTGCCTTGAAGCTTACCATTGCGTTGATCCCTGCTGTGGTTCATTACCTTTCTTGATTTTCTTGGAGGATTATTTTGGGATTACCATTTAATAAAAATGACTGACTTTGGGTAACAGCATGATGAACAGTGAATAGATAGGAAAGGCCGTCAGATCGATATCTGATGACAAGTATGTTCTGATTGTTACCTTAATTAACCCTTAAGCTTACTCATATGCTTGTGAAAGTTACTGAGAATGAGGCTGTCTATTTTTGGATCAAAAATATTGAATCTGAATAGCATTGTGTTTTTTCTTTCCTCTTTATCTCAGCTCCTTTTTTTTTTTCGTGCCACTTATTACTACTACTACACCTGCATTACCTATAACTGTAATAGTTTGTAGTCTGGGGTACAAATTTTTTTTCAAGGTTTAACACGTTCCCGCTGGGGCGTTTATTTAACATGAAGCTTAGAAACAGATAGACTCAAGACTTATTTTCCAAATGACGACTGTTTTTTGTTTTTTGTTTTTTTTCCCTCCATAATTTGGTTCATTTAAGTGACAAATAACACAGTATGTGCAAGAAAAATGGTTTGTCATTTGTTTTTTGTGAAAATTTGATAGCGAATTACCGGTGGTTTTCCCCACCCTGTGGCGCTAATTATTGTCAATGAACGGGGATAAGTGCTAGTGAGTTGCCAATGCGTTCGCTCAAATTACTTCCTGGTACCACAACGAGAATTGTTTTCCAATTTGTTCGCACTCTGTGAGACTGATAATAGTTATTGCCTCCGTATTGACTTCATTTCAAATACTTGCATTTGTGGAGAAAGTTTCATTTATCATTATAATCTAGAGATTGAGGTAAACTCTTTAGATATTTCGAATTTTTGTTTATCGCATTTATAGATACCTATTTCTAAAATGTTTTGAAATGAACCCCTCCTCTGTTTACGGAAAACGAGCTAAAGACAAAGAATGTTTGATGAATATAAGTGATAGTGATGATTCAATGTACCTCTTTTGAAAGGAAAAAGTGCCCAAAAACATGATAAATCGTCCAGGGATATCGAGAACAGAGTTGTACTTACCAACAAAAGAGAAGCCACAATATTTCCTAGTGATGAATCCAACGACGGGTCAGAATTAGATGATTTAAACATACATTCCAATTACAGTGATGGTGATGATAAGATCCAAACCTCAGAAGAATCCGATGAAGGTGATGAATATCATGAAATCAGTGATGAAAATAATGACCCAAATTCTTAAGTAATCTCCAATGCATATAAGTCTGAAAATGTTATTTGGCAAGATGTAGGAAAAACAAAAATTTCAATTAATGAGTATAATAAAGATGCTGAAATCCTTGTTGATGTAGATTTGAACCAACCTTACTACATATACAAACTGTTTCTAACCGACGATATTCTTCAGATGATGGTGATTGAAACCAGCAGATATTCAGTACTGTTTGTCATCAGCAGCAAGTAATATATGAACACCCAAAAAGAAGAAAGCTGATTGGAGACCAACCACTGAACCAGAAATGGAAAAATTTCTTGGAATATTATTGATAATGGGAATTGTTCATGTCCCAGATATAAGATTATACTGGTAAAAAAAAGATTTATACCTGAATAATCTCATTAGGAAAGCTATGAGTAGAGATCGTTTCCTAGATCTGCTGAAATATTGGCATTTCTCTGACAGCAAAACTACCAATGGACAAGACTGACACAACAAAATCAGACTTATTAGATAAAGCCAATAGGAATTTTCAAAGCATGTTAAAGCCAGGAAAAAACTTGGTAATTGATGAAAGTTTGATCCCTTGGCGTGGAAGGCTGCTCTTCTGCCAGTATATCTCTAACAAATCTCATAAATATGGGATCAAATTTTATAAATTATGTTTGCCCGAGAGATATACTTATGAAATCTCTATTTATACCAGAATGGGTGATTCAGTGGAAGGTAAATGATGTTCCCATGCCGTCTCAATGAAACCGATGGCTAATCTGCTCAATGAAGGATGTGTCCTTTATTTGGATAATTTTTACACCAGGTTCCCTCTAGCACAGGAGTTATTAGAAAAGAAAACTTTTCTCTGTGTGACTAAATAGCAACTGAAAAGGAATATTACAGGGGGGGAAATGAAATGGGGAGACATAATTGCTCTTGAGAATAACAAAGGAGTGAAAATAATGACATGGATCGATAAAAGACCAGTAACAATGCTAACAACATGCAAAACTCATCGGTGTAAAATTATTGAGACAGGAAACAACAATAGAAAGGAAGAAAAAAAATCAAGGAACCCGATGGTATTATCAGCTACAATCAAGCAAAGAAGGGAGTGGATATATCTGACCAAATGGCCTCATATTATAGTAGCCTGCGTAAAATGGTATAAAAGAGCTGCAATGGAGATCATCTTTGGTACCCTGCTAGTCGATGCATGGGTGCTACAGAGTAAATTTGGGACTAATAATTGTCTATCCATCCTTCAATTCCGAGAAAGTATAATATACAGTTTATTGAATAGCGATACTACTTCAAAAGTAACAAAGGCACCTGGCAGAATTCATACTTTTTTGTAAAATGGGAGGTCAAGCAAAGAAAACGTTGCATGGAGTGTTACAAGAAATTTTCTGAAAAAGAAGGAAGGAAAGAAGCAGACCGGAAGGCAAAAAAAGTTACAACATTTTGTCAAGGTTGTGAAAATCAACCTGCATTGTGTCTAGAATGCTTCAACATAATTCACTGTAAACAAAAATAATTATATTTGAAATAAAAACTGTCAACTGTTGGTTCCTTTTTCTATTCCAACTACTATGATTTTATATACCCCACATAAACCTCAATAAATAAAAAATATTGATCCTTGGCTGACACTTGGTAGATAAATATATATATGGAGGATGGGTGAATTCGATAAAATGCTTAAACACCGAGCGCTTAATGCCAAAACTGAATTCAAGACTCGTATCACAATGAGACACCCGTGGATCGCTTTGCCCAGTGGGCATTAGAGTAGTGATCCATCGGTGGGTCGCCCCAGCGTTAACATGTTAATGATTAGAGCTATTGGAATTTCACTTTTTTTAATGGGGTAATTGCATTAGAATACCTTTCAGGTGCACTGTAACCACTTTTGCAACTTTTTTTTTGTTTAGTTGTTTGCTACACTAGGTGCTTTCCCACTTCCTATATAGATTTTTTTTAATATTTAAGCACAAAATTAGTGATATCAGAATTTCTGATTATTTATTAGAAAAACTTTTGAACCTACAGGCATATAAATCTCCTACAGTTTATGGCATGTACCCAGTAATTTTTAGGGAGGTGGCCAAAGAGTGCATAGAACCATTCAGGTTAATTATGAGGGTGTCATCGGACTTGGAAGAGATTCCTTTGGAATGGAGTGCCAAATTGTCTCCAGTATATAATATAAAGGTAGAGAGAGAGAGAGAGAGAATCTTTTGTTGCACCACCTTCAGTTGTAGCAAGATTAGATTGTGTTGCAATGTCCCTTCACGGCCAAAAGGCCAGGGGTTGACATTTAGAGATGATAACCAGATATATTACAGAAATAAATAAATTGACATCAAGTGATATAAGACATTAAACAATTAAATCAAATAACATACAATGACATACATAATGTCCCTTCACGTAGTGAGGCCTAGGCATAAAGTTACATTAAGATGATATTAACCCATTAAATAAAAACTGGCATAAGCTAATGTTAAAATTAAATAAACAAAATGAAAGTCCCAATTTTTGTTTTCATAGTTCATGCGAGAGAACAGCAAGAACAGAGGATCTTTATCGTGATTACCGTCTTCACTGGTTCTTCAGTGAGAGAGGACAACCTGGGAATTCCCAGGACCATTTCAGTTGTATGGCCTTGGGGTGATATCCTTATTTGTAGGTTGCCCACTTGATGAGCCAGCATTCCACTGCCCAGATAGGTTTTGTGTTTGTGGGTTCTGTCAATGCCCAGATTCCTGCTGCATAAAGTAGCGGAATGGTGGTATATGGTGCTCCTGATGTTTTGTTGCTGTGATCTTGTCTGAGACATAATGTAGGTGCTGTTTCACTCACTATTTTAGGTGTGTCCCCTGTCTGATGTTTGTCAGTGTGATTGTTAAATCTCAGTTTTGTGTCAGAAACAACCCCCAAATCTGAATTATATGAAACAGGAGGTATAGAAACTCTGTTGATCTTTGACGAGATGGTTGTTGGCTTTTTTTTTCAAGGAATAGATCATGCACTCAGACTTAGCAGAGTTGATATTAAGGCCAGATTGTTTGAGGTAGCCTGCTAGTGCGAGGAGCACACTGTTAATTAAGTCTGATCATGTTGGGGTCTGTATTTGTTTGGTGGAGGTCAGTATTTTTAAATCATCAGCATAAGACAATATATATGATCTCTGGATTAAAAAGGGGAATTACTGAAGGAGTGATGAGAGGAAATGCAGTGCATCCCCAACTATGGAGTAGTGGTCTTCAAGCAGTCGTGGGGGGCAGGTTCATGAATGACATCAAATGCTGCTTTGATGTCTAGGTAGGTTATGAGGAGTTCTTTTCTCTCAAATGCTGCAAGGATGCTCTGAGTGGCAGAAAAGAGATTGGGAATGGTGGACCTATTTGATTGTGAAGAATGAATTTGTGGTGCAACATCTGGAAGTTTTTTTGGTTTTTTTTTTTTGTGAACCCCAAACACGAGAGGTATTAGAACCTATAGTACTTACTATCGTGCTTGGGTTGGAGGTTGAGAAGACGAAAGAAGATATTTGTGAAATTGGACTTGAACTTCTGTAGATTGTAATTTTCAGGAAATACGTATGAAGGAAGGTTGTTCCAGAAAACGACAGTTGAATGAATAAATGAGGAAGATGGAAAGTTGGTTCTGTGGGTTTGAAATTGGACAGTTAATGGATGTTGGTTGGTGGCAGCACGTGTTCGGACTGTTTTGAAAGAGAAAGCGGGAATTATAGAAGCCAATTCAGAAGAACAGTGCCCATGGAAGTATCTGTAGAAGAGGCATGCAGCAGAAACAGTACGTCTATGAGAAAGCGAGTGGGGAGACTCTGTTAGAGATGAATCATTAATTAACCTAAGTGCCCTCTTCTGAATGGAATCAAGAAGCCTGAGAGAGGTTTTGGGGGCACCACCCCAGATGTGGGAACAATATTCCATGGCAGGTCGGATTTGCGATTTATACAGAGTGAGCAGCTGTTTGGAAGAAAAGTAATACTGAGAGCGAAAGAGAAAAGCAAGTTTTTTAGATGCAGAGGAAGCAATATTTGTAATGTGCTTGTGCCAAGAGAGAATAGAAGTCAGGATAATCTCCAAAAGAGATATATCATTTTGCCTAGAAATCGGAGTGTCACTAAAGATAAGCATAGGAGCAGAAGAATCCTTTTTGCAAGATATAAGACAAGACTGAGTTTTAGAAGGGTTGAAATCACCTAAGTTGTCTTTGCCCCACTGGAGAATTACCTGAAGATCGGCATTTAAGGAATTGGTAGCAGATTTTCGAGAAGTTGAAGCTAATTGACCAGGACACGGTTTCTCAAAATGGAAAGTGGAATGCAATGTGCTATCATCGGCAAAACTATGGATAGAAGTTCCAGTCAATGGAAGAAGGTCATTAATATACAAGAGAGAAAGAACTGAACCTTGGGGGACACCGGCATTAGTGGAGAAGTTAGAAGACAGAGAGCCATCTACCATCACCCTCAGTGAGTGAGCAGAGAGAAAACTGGATAACCAATTACTAAAAACAGTTGGCAAACCATAAGATGGAAGGTTGTTTAGAAGACCTTTATGCCAAACACGATCGAAAGCCTTTGAGATGTCAAGAGCAACTACTTGTGTTTCACCGAACCTTTCCATTGAATTAGTCCATAAACATAATCCACAATATCACCAGTGGATCGACACTGACGGAATCCATACTAGCAATCGTTGATCAGACGGAAGGTTTCTAGGTAGTTTAAGAGTTGGCAGTTAATTGATTTCTCCATTGCTTTAGAAAGAGTAGAAGTAATTGCAATGGGACGATAATTGGATGGGAGGGATTTGTCACCCTTTTTAGGAACTGGCTGGATATGAGCAAATTTCCAAGCAGAAGGAAAAACACCTTTGGAATAAGAAAGTGAAAAAAGGCGGCAAAGAATAGGAGTAAGTTCAGGAGCACAGGTTTTGAGAACAAGTGGAGAAATACCATCAGGACCTGGAGCTTTATTAGCATCAAGATTCATCAAATCCTTCTGATATCCTTTTGACGGAAGACCACAGGAGGCATTGAATGGGGCATGGTGGGAGGTGTTTTACCAAGATCCTTAATACATGAGCTGGAAAAAAAATGGGATGCTAGCAGGTCAGCTTTATCCTTGGCTGAAGTGACAACAGAACCATCTGGTTTGGACAGGGGTGGGAGCAGAGATGGGCAAAAGTTGCGGCCAATAGCTTTGGCAAGAGACCAGAATGCTCGGCTACCATTAGGGCAAGAAGCAAGTTTTCTACTCTTAGCCTGTTCAAACTCTAGTTTGGACTGATTAATAACTGCTTTACAATTGTTGTGAGCTTTGGTGTAAGCAGAAAATGAAACTGAAGAATTAAAACGAGCCAATTACGATATGCATCATTCTTCTCTTGAACAGCCTTAGCACATTTATTGGAAAACCAAGGTTTAGATAAAGGACGAGATTTTAGAGTGGAGTGTGGGATAAAGGATTCCATTCCTGCAAGAAAAATTTCACTGACACGATCTGAGCAAACTTTGACATCAGAAGTTTTGAAACAGTAATCCGACCAAAGAAAAGAAGTCTCGCATGTCATCCCATTTTGCATTCTTGTAATGCCAAACAACACGAGGTTGGGAATAGCCATGAGATAAAGGTTCCATTGGAGGAGAGACAATCACCAAGTTGTGGTCTGAAGTGCCTAAAGGACCTCTCACTTCGACCGTGTACTTAGAAGGGTTGTTTGTGAGAAAAAGATCAAGCGTGTTGGCTGTATGATTAGGATTGTCCAGTATTCTTGTAGGTAAATGAACAATCTGTGCTAGGTCATTAGTAATTGCAAAAGCCTCAGCATCTCGAATTACTGGGTCGGTGTGACTAGAAAATGGAAGCCAGCTGGAGTTGTGAACATTAAAATCACCAAGGAAAATTACCTCACTGTTAGGAAAGTTGGACTGGAGAAAGTCAAGTTGCAAAGAGAGGAAGTCAAAGAGCTCCAAGTGATTAGTGGAGTTGGGAGAACGGTAGAGACAACAGATGAATTTGAAACAATGAGGTAGAGAGATTTTAAGCCAGAGAAGATCAAAGAGAGGAGATTCCAAATTGCCAAGTCTCTGACAGGGAATATCAGAATGGACATGCACAAGTACCACCTTTGAGGCGAAAGGAATCATACAGCGAATAATTTGGGCATCTGAGATGAGCAGTAGTTGAATCAACCGATAACTGAGATTCTGTCAGAAAAAGTACATGGGGTTTGGCAGACTGCAAGTGGAAATGGACATCGTTGAGATTAGAATTGAGACCACGTATATTTGTGAAATGAATTAGGAAGTGCTTCTGAGGTTTAGATCTTTTCGCAGATAAGCTTGCTCTATTATTTTGACAATTCATGGTGTATTCAATAGTAAGAAAAAGTGGGTGGGACATGCTGTATGAAGTATTGAAATTTTTGGATATGGCATACACGTGGTAAGAATATGCCCAGATCCTTGACATAACGTGGCCTCGACAATGCTCCCCGCATACACACTACTCGTACTCCCTCCAGTTACTATCTGGCAGAGTAGAGGTAGCAAGATTATACGCTAGCTGGTCCGGTGTACTAACTAGTGGCCGGTCCGCGAACACCGTTTTAGAGCTGTACCCTCGAAATGTAAGGAATATTGGATCTTGCCACGACGTTCATCATAACCTCAAAAGTCATCAATCATACTGCATGATGGAAGAGATGGGGAATGGTTGACCGGAACTTAGCTCTAGAGGGTTCTAACATGGGTTCCACCACTTCAAGCCTCCAATAGGGGGGGCAGGTACATGAATGACATCAAATGCTGCTTTGATGTCGAGGTAGGTTATGAGGAGTTCTTTTCTCGCAAATGCTGCAAGGATGCTCTGAGTGGCAGAAAAGAGATTGGGAATGGTGGACCTATTTGGTTGTGATGAATGAATTTGTGGTGCAGCATCTGGAAGTATATGAGTTGCTAAAGTTGGCAGGAGGGTCCTTTCTAGTAGTTTCAGGAGACATGAGGAATTGGAGATGGGTCTGAAGTGTTTCTCTAATGATGGCATTCATTTTCGGGTGTGGCCTTACCAGATACATTATGTTGATGTGGAAAGGTGTGTTTGGTTAGTACTGCATTGAAGATGCTAACAAGAGGGTGGATGATATATGGACCCAGGCATGTGAGCATGAACTGGGGTATTCCATCTGCACCCACAGCTGTAGAGGACGGGGTTTAATTCAAGGCTGCTAAAATTTGACGTTTACATTTAGTGATGAATGTCAGCTTGTCCTGTCTACTATGATTGAATATGTAATATGTGGGCGAGGTTATTGTTGGATACCACAACATCTTCAAATCTGGGAATGAAGTCAATCCATCTCTGGGGATCAAGTTGCTCTAGGAAACTAGTGGTTCCTTCTATATGTGGTGTCTTTCCAGCTGTTGGCAAACGTTCCAAATAGATCTTGGTGGATTGTGATTTTTGGCAGTTGAAAATGGCTCATGCTCATGAGAAAGCTATCCTGTCATTAATTTTGCCAGATTGCTTCCATTGCTTACTGAGTGGCTGTTATAACTGAAAGCTGGAGTTTAGATGTGGGATCCACCATGCTCTAGAATGGGGATGATTGTGAATGTCTTTAAGGCAGCATATTGAACTGCCTCGAAGACAGTCACTAGTAGGATATCACAGGACTCAAGGACATACCTTGGGATGAGAGATGCTGCTGTAATGTATTTGGAAACATCCAGATATTTTGGACTGTAGATTGTTCTTTGTATCACCTGTTGTTTTGTGTTGAAACTTGGGATTGGTGGTTCTAGTTGTATTAGGATTGGTCATGGTCAGAATTAAAGTAGCCATCTTTAGCAGTCTCAAGTATACAGGCTATAGATGTGAGGATCATGTCAAGTTGGTTTGCATCCCTTGTGGGATCATCATTGGCTATAGTAAGGCCCACTATGCTTAGCTGTGATAGGAGCAATCTTTTCTTATGATCCAGACATGGAGGGAGGTTGAAGTTGCCACAGAAAACTTTCGTTGAAGTGTGGAGGTGGTGAAGGATCCAGTTGGTCAGCTCTTGCATTGTTTCCATTGTAGGATTGGGTGGTATGTATATGACAACATCTTCAATAGAAATGGATCCCAATTTAAGTAGTGCATAGAGTGCTTTGTAATCATCTGAGTTGCTGGAGATGCTGTTCTCAAGGTTGAGGATGGCTTGATTGTAGAACAGTGTCCCCTCTCCCCCCCCCCCTTTTATTCCTGGATGTGAGCACAGCACCATAGCCACTGGGAGTCGTAACTATAATGTAATCCTCAGTGGGTTCCAGCTGGGTGAGGCACAGCATATCAAATTCTTTAGATAAAAAAATTTTATCAACTGTTTCAAGTTTATTCCTTAAGCTGCAGACATTCTGGTAAAGTAGTTTGACCACGGGGGGTCAAGGGGACTCTTTAATTGTCCTGGCTCTAGTCGTTTGGTTCTTTCGAGGCTGGGTTGTTGCCCTTGATGTGATTCTGGTTATGATAGGCATCTCAGTTGGGTGGATTAGATTTTGGGGTTGTTGTTCATGAGGATCTACAGGGAGGTGACTCGGGTTGGGGGGAAGCAGGTGAGCAGATACTGGGGGTGTCCACTTTTACGATGAAATGATCACAACTGTGGCTATAGGTAAGTCAGCTGTATTTCCTTCTGGGTGGCCTGTCCATTTCCTAATTTGTCATTATGGTGTGTTGCTCTCCTATAAAAAGGACGTATTGGTGGCTCCAACTGGCCATATGGATGCATTTTTGACACAGTGATACTGTTCAGAGTCACATTCGAGCTTGAAGGAGATGTAGTTCCAGTGTTTAGCTGGGAGCTGTTTGACTGCAACAAGCTGCCACCCATCTCTCAAAGCTATAGCAATGTCATCAGTTGTGGTCTGGGGGGGGGAGAGTCTTGAGACGTATATGCTGCTTTTTGACTTTACTGTAGTGCTTACTGCTTGGAGCCGAGAGGTGGTGGATGTTCCTATAGAATAGGAGCAGCTTGCTCTTGGCCTGGAAGGGGAGATGTGTTTTGGCTGAAAGGGTGCAGTCCGGGGATTTAGATAGAAATGGCATTCTGAAGGACAACAATAAAGTTTTCTTAATAGAAAATCACATTTAACTAGCCTGGTAAGCAATTTTGACTTAGTTACTCATTTGCTGGATGTCAGGAACAATTTCGAAACTGAATTTTGGCAAGGCATTTGACTCTTTCCTTCATGAGAGATTACTGTATAAACTGGCATGTATTGGGATTACTGGCAAGATTCTAAGATGAATCACAGGATGGCTGCAGGAAAGAAGGAAGAGAGTCGTGATTAATGGATATTCTCCAGATTGGTGTAGCATTATAAGTGGGATCTCCCGGGATTGATTCTTATACCACTGTTGTTTCTGAGTTTCATAAAAGACATTAATGAAGGGATGGGGGCCATGATGTCAAATTTTGCAGTAGGACAGTCTTTAATGATCAGTGCCAAGCAGCATTCCTTCAGGATGACTTGAACAGACTTCAAGAATGGTCAGAAAGGTTGCAGCAAAGTGCAAGGTTACACTTGGAGAAAAGCAGTGCTAGAATAACTTATACATTTGGTGGGGATGAATTAAAAACAGTAGAGGAAAAAAGAGATCTGGGAGTTATGATATGGGCAGATATGAAGTTCTGAGCAGTGTAACAGGTGGTCAAGAATGCTCTTGGTGTCCTGTCGATGATTTATTGAACAATAGCATGTAGAAACGGGGGGCGGGGGGGTTTGGATTGCTCTTGTAAAGGTACTGTAAGATTAATTTAATACACTGGTACAGCAGGAATGAGGGACCGGAGACATTTTCAACACCCATTTTTCATCCAAAATAAAGTTCATAAGTTTTTAACTAGAGAAGTGAAGTTTCAAGTCTGTTATTTAAATGTGAGGTCACCACATATATAACAAACTATTAGGATGATTGGTACATTTACAAGGCATCTTAGGTTGTAAATGCACAGAAACATTTAAAACGTATACACAATGCTTAAAGAAAAAGATCACTAACAGTAATGAATTGAACTAGGGGACGTCCAGCACAAAACTGAGAGAACAACCTACCCTGCAGATGTAGTAAGAAATATTATGTCAGGTCTGAACTTGTTTGAACAGCTATTTGCTACAAGGATAGAGTTTTGTGGGAAGTTTTAACATGTTTCAGCTTGTCAGAACACACAGAACAACCTTTTCCACACATTCATTCATTTTGTTAAACCACATACTATTACTATTTTATTACTGTATTGGGCGCCTCCGTAGCCAGGTGGGAAGGAGCAGCAGTGCATAGCACACGCTTCTTGATTAGACCAGGGTTCGAGCCCGTCACCACCAAATACGGAGGATGCGGACAGGTCAAGGAACGACCACCGCATATCCCGGAGCAATATGACCTTAGTTGCTAATGCTCCTAAAAACCAAATAAATAAACAAACAAAGAAACAAACAATCATTACTGTATTAATGTCAAAATTTGTGTATCACATAAATTGTGTGAGAAATTCTAGTTGTGTTTTTGAATTCTGGAACAAAAAATACATAAGATTAGCAAGAAATGTGTGTGTTGACCAGTGTTATGTGGCCTACGGAGTTTATCAGTCAGGAACCGTAGAGGGGGACTGATTGGGGTTTATGAGGCTTTGAGTGGGATTAGTAAAATAAATAAAGGCTAATATGAAATACAAAATTTTTAATGTTATAAAGAATTCCAGAACTAGGGTGCTATAAATTCAAATTACAGGGAGAGAGGCATGGACTAGGTTGTAGGAAGTTATTTTCAGTCAGTGAGTTGTTGATTACTGGAACAAGTTGCCTCTACAGGTAGTTGAGACTGACAATTTGAAAAAATTCAAAGGTTGACTGGATAGTTACCTGTGTGAGGAGGGAAGCACAAGTTTTTTATTTTGTTAAATTTTGAACAGAATTAATAAAAGTTTTTTGTTTCACTGAAAATTGCATGTGTTATATACATTCATGAGCCAAAAGATTATGATCACGCTATCAAATAGTATGTTGAGCCACCTTTCACACCCAGCATGGCATCAACTCCATCAGACTGCAGATGTCCTTGAGTGCGGCATTGGCATGTACTGGTCATGTTACATCCCACAAATGTTCAATGGGATTGATGTTGGGGGAATGTTGTGGCCAGAGGAGTACATGAAATGTTTGGATATGATCCTCAAACCATTCCTGCACAATGCAAGCCTTATAACATGGGACATTATCTTATTGAAAGTTTCCAATTCTGCCATCTGGATACATCATCTCACCATGGAGGACAAAACAGTCCAAAACAATGCTGAGGTTGGATCTGATAGTGAGTGTGTGTACAGTGGGGATGAGGGAGGCCCCAATGAGATCCATGAAAACATCCCCCAAACCATGATATCACTCCCTGTTTTTGTTCAATAATGTAATCTGATTGCAGCTGTTACTGCATGCTGTCGAATATCCAACTTTCCATTGTCGTGCTGGAGCTTGATTTATCAGACCCAGGTGACTTTTTCAGAAATCCAATGTCCAGGAATGGTATTCCTGTGCCCACCCATTACAGACATGTCGATGATGGTTGGTCAACATGGGCACATGAACAGTTTGCCTACTTCTTAGGCCTATCCTCTGGTTGGTATCTCATGTTTCTCTGTGCATCCTGGTTAGAATCTGCTGTTAATTGAGGGATTGTGAGCCATACCCATACAGCATGTGCCAACCACTATTCACCTCAGCTGTCAACCAGTAGTGGTGGTTCTCACATCCCAGAATGTGGGTGGTTGTGTGTTTTTCTTTGGCCTTTGAACAGCTGACACTGCCTGCAGTTGATGAGGTGCTGACTCACCTTCCTGGCACTGCAGATCATTCCCTGTTTGTTCAGACTTCTTCATTCCTTGCCTTTCCCCATTGTGGGCTTTGTACTGACTAAGTGATATGGCATGTATCCACTTGTGGAACTAGAGGTGGTGATGTTTTGGTTCATGAGTTTTGGTTTATTATAAAATTATTAAATATATTATATATATAATATATTTAAATTATATATATAATATATAATTATTATAAAATTAAAAAATTATATTATATATATTTAATATATATATATTAAAAAATAAAACTTATTTCCATTGGAAAATCATTGTAGGATTATCGTTTTAAAAATATACAGCAGTTGACAACATGATGAACAGTGAAATAGATAGGAAAGGCCGTCAGATCGACAACTGATGACAAGCACATGTTCTGATTGTTAACATTAGTTTCCTTATTTCTGCCATTAACTTAATTACAGTCCAATTTAATTATTGCATATTGAATGGGGCTTGTAATTGTTTCAGTTTCCACCTTGATCCACATTTGTATAACCCAGTCCACGAGGAAAATGTTTAATCTTGGCAACTCACTTGTTGGGAATTAATTTTTACTTGTTGTTACCTTCTCAGTAGTGTCTTTCTTTAGTCTTATGTGGTGCTGCTTTTTTTATTTTTTTTTTATTTGTTAGTTTAATTGTTCACTTTGTGGAAGCTGAGAGGGAACTGTGAAGTTACTCTAAATATATCATTTTTGTTACTCCATTTTGTGTGAACGACAGCACACTGTGCAGTGAAATATTGCCTCATCATAATGGCATATTTTCCACTATACAAAAAACTTCTCCAAGTTCACTACTTGCCTGTTTATGTATTATCTCAGAAAATAAAAGAAATTCCATTAGAGTTTTTAGCTATGAACAGTAAATCAGCAAATAAATGTATTGTATTTGTGTTATGGAGGATGTCATAACTACTGTCAGTGGTAAAGGGAAAGCCTTTTGTTTTTGTAAGAGTGACTACAGTGATCTCAGATTTTTTTAAAATATGATCATGATAAAGATGGGTACACGAGCCATGTATTGCTACTATTTCATATTTATTTTTCTTTTTTATCGAAATTCGTTAATTCCAGCATTTTTGTAAATATTGGAATAATGATGAAGTGTTGTGCAATGAATGCCTCTACAAACTTAAATTGGACAGAAGTTTCTTCTTGCTGTTTTATGTTATCAACATCCTTCTGAAAATTTAAATAAAAACTTTTTTATTAAACTAATGAGTATTTTTAGTTCCCACAAACAAATTTTTCAGTTATTAAAAAATGAAGAAATAAAATTAATAAGCATTGTAGTCTGTTGGTTAAAAGCCAAGCATTGATACACTTCAGGTGCAAATCAAATATTAAAGGTTAAAGAGTCCCTTTCTGTGTGTTCATTGGGGAGAGGGGGGAACATGCTCTTGAAGTTGACAATATGATGAACAGTAATAGATAGGAAAGGCCGTCAGATCGACATCTGATGACAAGCACTTGTTCTGATTGTTAACTTTAGTGTTCCTTATTTCTACCATTAACTTAATTACAGTCCAATTTAATTATTGCATATTGAATGGGGCTTGTAATTGTTTCAATTTCCACCTTGATCTACATCTGTATAACCCAGTCCATGAGGGAAAATGTTTAATCTTGTCAACTCACTTGTTGGGAATTAATTTTTACTTGTTGTTACCTTCTCAGTAGTGTCTTTAGTCTTGTATGTGGCGCTGCTTTTTTTTTTATTATATATATTTTTTCATTTGTTAGTTTAATTGTTTACTTTGTGGAAGCTGAGAGGAACTGCAAAGTTACTCTAAATATATCATTTTTTGTTACTCCATTGTGTGTGAACGACAGCACACTGCAGTGAAATATTGCCTCATCATAATGGCATATTTTCCACTATCCAAAAACTTCTACACGTTCACTACTTGCCTGTGTACATATTATCTCAGAAAATAAAAGAAATTCCATTAGAGTTTTTAGCTATGAACAGTAAATCAGCAAATCAATGTATTGTGTTTGTGTTATGGAGGTGTCATAACTACTGTCAGTGGTAGTAGTAGTGGTGGCATGTGTATGAGCTTATGCAGCATCAGCCAAAAAAAAAAAAAAATCACACCATTCCCTCCAAATGCCTGTCCAGTTCCTCCTTAAATTTATTCAACCTATCAACTTCCACAACGACAGATGGAAGTTTGTTCCAGCAATTAACCACCTGGCTAAAGGCAAATTTCCGCACATCTATTCTACATCTGTCTTTTCTTAATTTGAATTTATGCCCCCTTAGGTTCGTAATCTGAACAAGTGGAAGGATCCCGTCAGAATTCAGCGTGCTCAACCCATTCAAGGTCTTATACACCTCAATCAGATCACTGTGCAGGTGCCTAGTCTCCAGCCACTGCAATTTGCAGAACTTAAGCCTCTCTTGGTAAGAGGATCCCTTCATTCCCCACACCAATTTTGTTGCCTTTCTCTGTACACGCTCAAGTAAATCTACATCCTTCCTAAAATGAGGCCTCCAGACCTGTACGCAGTACTCAAGGCGTGGCCTGACCATTGCCTTATACAGAGGGATAATCACCTCCTTTTCCCTGCTAGCAAAATTCCTATATATCATTGACAAAACCCCATGATCTGCCTTGGCAGCCTGTCTGCATTGCTCAGAAAACTTCATATCTGCCTGCACAATTACTCCCAGGTAAAGGGAAAGCCTTTTGTTTTTGTAAGAGTGACTACAGTGGTGTCAGATTTTTTTTAAAATATCATCATGATAAAGATGGGTACGTGAGCCATGTATTGCTACTATTTCATATTTATTTTTCTTTTTTATTGAAATTCGTTAATTCCAGCATTTTTGTAAATATTGGAATAATGATGAAGTGTTGTGCAATGAATGCCTCTACAAACTTAAATTTGACAGAAGTTTCTTCTTGCTGTTTTATGTTATCAACATCCTTCTGAGAATTTAAATAAAAACTTTTTTCATTAAACTAATGAGTATTTTTAGTTCCCAAAAAAAACCACATTTTTCAGTTATTATTAAAAAATGAAGAAATAAAATTAATAAGCATTGCAGTCTGTTGGTTAAAAGCCAAACATTGATACACTTCAAGTGCAAATCAAATATTTCTCAAATATTAAAGGTTAAAATGGGGAGGACATTTCTGCAGGATTAAGTATATGAAACTTTGTAGCATCTAATTCTTGAATGTTTCCTGCCTAGTAATGGGCAGTGTTTGTTTTTGTAATGGCATTGATCATTTTTACTTTTAGATCCTTATTTCGAGACAATTAATTTTAAGAGTCCCTTTCTGTGTGTTCATTGGGAAGAGGGGGGAACATGCTCTTGCCACAGTTGACAATATGATGAACAGTAATAGATAGGAAAGGTCGTCAGATCGACATCTGATGACAAATATGTTCTGATTGTTAACTTAATGGAGTTTTTGTGTTCAAAGGGGATTTTTTTTTTTTTTTTTAATTCAGCAATAGTATTTCTTCTAATCAGTTGAGTAGAAGAAATGCTGTCGCTTGCCTAGCATCTGTTAAATGCCAAACAAAATTGATTTCTCATAATTTATAGTATATTGAAAAGAAAACAAACTTTTGTGTATGATTTTAATTTAAATTTTTAAAAAATGACGTAATGATTTTCAATTTAATAAAATCTTCACATATCAGATGTGCAAACAGTGAAGAGTTAATGTGGAAAGGAATGCATTCTCATAAATATACTTAACGTATAGTTTAATGAAATTTAAGGGCTACACCAATACAAATTCTTCAAACTAAATTAATTAATTAAAGTACACAGTAATCAATGCCTTGGATGGTGCTCCACATCATTTATGGGGTAACAGCATTTTATTTTTAGTTTTGATAACATCGGGTGGGATCCCTCCACTCATCGGGTGGGATCCCACCCCTCCAGACAGAGAAAAGAGAAGCTTGATTTAAATTCTGCTCTCCTATAACTTAGAACAGCAGAATTTAAACAAGTTAACCCAATAAAATTCAAAGAATTTTAAAAAATAATAATATTAGTGCACTTATTCCCACTGAAAGTAGCACTGATTATTTTGGCCGATTCCTTCCCCATTAATATCTGGTTTTGTTTTCAGTGGGGAATTACTCTCAAATGAACTGTTGGATTTGAATGATGTCTATCAGTTCGATTGCCATGATAATAGTCCATTGCCTTCCTTCTGTATATTCCTTCTGCACATCACACTTTAATTCAAACTGTGCTGAGTCATAAGTTCTTTTCTCCATGAATGTATCCCTTGCAACTGATGAAGTAGTGTACATGAGCAAAAGAATAAATTACATTCATATAATTAAAATTGTAGGCTTAGTAGAGGGGCGTGGTGAGGAGGAATTTCTAGTACAGTAAAACCTGCATTAAATACCATCTTGAGGAATTGACAAAAATGCAGTGCTTAATAGTTTGCGTGCCATATTTTGCAAACTCTGATTTGTATATATTATAAAATATTAAAAATTAATGAAAATATATTTTATATATTTTTATTAATTTTGATTCTACACATTCACTTAGTACTCTTTTTACAGTCCCGATTAAGTGTTAAATGGGACACCTGTACCAGAAAAGAATAGTGGTTTTAGGTTGTTATATCATTTAGCAGTGATGCAGATTCACTTAGTACTCTGTTTTTACAGTCCCAATTAAGAGTGTTAAATGGGACACCTGTACAGCAAACTTTCATTGGACAAGTTGCTTTCTGTGTGTGCATAGCCAGTAAGCAGATTAACATGTGGACAATAGACTCTGTTCAACCGATTTTCTACATGTGAGCAACTTGGCCTATTTAACTGAAGGTTGATATTTTTTCGTTTGAATAATTAAATGTGGAATCAATGATAATCTGACTTCTGAAGCTTTTAATGTATCTTTATTCCCTCCTGTTTTATAAATACAAATATTTTTGGCTTGTTAATAGTACAGTGTAGGACCATTTATCTGGCTACCCAGTATCCGGAAGTTCTGGAAACAAATAAAGTGAAATATTTAAAAAAGCTTACATTATTGGTATTTTTGCTCACAATCTTAGTGTTTTTAATAACATTTATATTAACTTAGTCGTGTATACTGTATATACAGAAGCCGTAGTGAGGGCAGGGCACAACCTTGTAGGGGGGGTGCCAAATGGAAATTTTATTGTACACTATTTTATAGATAACTAAAAGAATTTGTCTGTGAATTTGCAATAGTTTCCCATTTAATACGAACTAAAAATATTCATCTGCTATTAGGAAACAACCGACTGACGACATATGCACTGGCAATGTTGAACAAGACAGAACTGAAAGGAAAAGAAACTGTTTTAACAGTCCTAAGTATATAAGTTATTTTTAACTTCTACTTCTATAGTTTTTAACTCTGTTCTCTTATACCCATAGTCATTATTTCAAGAAGGCCTGCAGATAAACCTGGGTGGTAAGACCACCACGGTCAACTGAACCTAATTTCGGCAAAGTCCAGACGGTCTGTGGCAGTCAAATCCTCTGCTTGCACCTTCGCAATGGTAGGACTGTTAGTAATTCTGTGTATAACCGCCATGTGCAAGTACACTGGATGACCACCCAGGTGTGAAGCAATGCAAGCAGGGATTGAGGTGTAGCACCCACACCACACAAAGGAATGCCACCCCTCTGTAATAGAGCAAACTTATCTGCGAAAAGATCTAAACCTCCCAAACACTTCCTAGTTCATTTCACAAATATACGTGGTCTCAGTTCTAATCTCAATGATGTCCACTTCCACTTACAGTCTGCCAAACCCCAAGTACTTTTTCTGACAGAATCTCAGTTATCGGTTGATTCAACCACTGCTCATCTCAGTTACCCAAATTATCCACTGTGTGATTCCTTTCACCTCAAAGGTGGTACTTGTGCATGTGTCCGTTGCGATATTCCCTGTCAGAGACTTGGTAATTTGGAATCTTCTCTGGCCTAAAATCTCTCTACCTCATTCTGTCGAATTCATCTGTTGTCTCTACCCTTCTCCCATCTTTACTAATCATTTAGAACACTTTGACTTTCTCTCTTTGCAACTTGACTTACTCCAGTCCAACTTTCCTAACAGTGAGGTAATTTTCCTTGGTGATTTTAATGTTCACAACTCCAGCTGGCTTCTGTTTTCTAGTCACACAGACCCAGCTGGTTGAGATGCTGAGGCTTTTGCAGTTACTAATGACCTCACACGGAGGTCATTAGTAACCTACTTGTTCATTTACCTACTAGAATAATGGACAATCCTAACCATACAGCCAACACGCTAGATGTTTCTCACAAACAACCTTTATAAGTACACGGTTGAAGTTAGTGGTCCTTTAGGCACATCAGATCACAACTCGGTGATTGTCTCTTCTCCAGTGCAGCCTTTATCTCATGGTTAGTCTCAACTTTGTGTTGTTTGGCATTACAAGAATGCAAAATGGGATGACCTGCGAAATTTCTTTTCCTTGGTCGGATTAATGTTTCAAAACTTCTGATGCCAGTGCTTGCTCAGATCGTGTCGGTGAAATTATTCTTTTAGGAATGGAATCCTTTATTCCACATTCCACCTTAAAATCTCATTTTTGGTTTTCCAATAAATGTGCTAAGGCTGTTCATGAGAATATTGCATATCGTAATTGGCTTGTTTCCAACTCTTCTATTTCATTTTCTGCCTACACCAGAGCTTGCAACAATTGTAAAGCAGTTATTAATCAGTCCAAATTAGATTTTGAAACAGACTAAGAGTAGAAAACTTGCTTCTTGCCCTAATGGTAGCCGAGCATTCTGGTCTCTTCCCAAAGCTATCGCCACAACTTTTGTCCATCTCTGCTCCCACATCTGTCAAACCTGATGGTTCTATTGCCACTTCAGCCAAGGATAAAGCTGACCTAATAGCATCCTATTTTTCTTCCAGATCATGTATTAATGATCTTGGTAAAACACCTCCCACCATTCCTGGCATGCTCCATTCAATGCTTCCTGTGGTCTTCCGTCAAAAGGATGTCTGAATGATTTTGACGAATCTTGATGCTAAGAAAGCACCAGGTCCTGATGGTATTTCTCCACTTGTTCTCAAAACATGTGCTTCTGTTCTTTTCCACCTTTTTTCACTTTCTTGTTCCAAAGATGTTTTTCCTTTTGCTTAGAAATTTTCTGCTATCCACTCAGTTCCTAAAAAGGGTGAAAAATCTGTCCCATTGCAGTTACTTCTACACTTTCTAAAGTCATGAAGAAATCAATTAACTGCCAACTCTTAAACAATCTAGAAACCTTCCGTGTCATCAACTATTGCCAGTATGGATTCCGTCAGTGTCGATCCACTGCTGATATTCTGGTTTAAGTACCCATTTATGGAAAAGTTTGGTGAAACACAAGCAGTTGCTCTTGACATCTCAAAGGCTTTTGATTGTGTTTGGCATAAAGGTCTTCTGAACAAGCCTCCATGGTTTGCCAACTGTTTTTTGTAATTGGTTACCCAGTTTTCTCTCTGCTCACTGAGGGTGATGGTACATGGCTCTCTGTCTTCTAACTTCTCCACTAATGCTGGTGTCCCCCAAGGTTCAATAATTTCCCCTACTCTTTTCCTCTTGTATATTAATGACCTTCCATTGACCGGAAATCCTATCCATAGTTTTGCTGATGATAGCACATTGCATTCTACTTTCCAGTTTGAGAAACTTTGCCCTGCCCAATCAGCTTTAACTTCTCGAATATCTGCCACCAATTCCTTAAATGCTGATCTCCAGGTAATTTTCCAGTGGCGCAAAGACAACTTAGTTGATTTCATTCCTTCTAAAACCCAGTCTTGTCTTATATCTCGCAAAAATGATTCTTCTGCTCCTATGCTTATCTTTAGTGACACTCCGATTTCTAGGCAAGTTGATATCTCTTTTGGGGATTACCCTGACTTCTAATCTCTCAAGCACATTACAAATATTGCTTCCTCTGCATCTAAAAAACTTGGTTTTTTGTTTCGCTCTTGGCATTACTTTTCTTCCAAACAGCTGTTCAGTCTGTACAAATCGTAGATCTGCTCTACCATGGAATATTGTTCCCACGTCCGGGGTGGTGCCCCCAAAACCTCTCTCAGACTTCTAGATTCCATTCAGAAAAGGGCAGTTAGGTTAATTAATGACTCATCTCTAACAGAGTCTCTCCACTCTGTCTCATAGACGTACTGTTTTTGCTGCATACCTTTTCTACAGATACTACCATGGGCACTGTTCTTCTATAATTCCCACTCTCTTTCAAAAAGTCCGAACCAGTGCAGCTACCAGCCAACATCCATTTACTGTCCAACTTCAAACTCACAGAACCAACTTTTCATCTTCCTCCTTTATTTATTCAACTGCTGTTTATAGAAGTTCAAGTCTAATGTCAACGAATATTGAATATTGTCTTTCATCTTCTCAACCATCAACCCATGCACGGTACTAAGTACTATAGGTTCTAATGCCTCTCTTGTTTGGGGTTTTTATTAAAAAAAAAAAAAAAAAAAAGTGCGTGCCTCTAAACATTAAGGATAAGGTGGAGTACTAAAACGTCTGGGCAAAAGTGCATCACTCAAGTTTTTGTTTGAGTATGGTATTGGCTCGTCTACCATCTGTGATTTGATGAAACAGAAAGAAAAACTTAAAATTTTATAGTGATAGTGATTTACCCGAGTTAATAGAATTCAGGAAGACATTGTACCAGATAAAGAATGTAAAAATAGACAGTGTTAATGGAATGGATCCGACAACGCTGGAGTGAAAAATACCCTCAGTCATTCTATTATCAAAACTTTTCCATAAGCAGTTAGGCCTAACAACACCCTGTGAGTATACATCAGGCTGGTATGCCCTCAGTCATTCTATTATCAAAACTATTAAGAAATATAATGGTCTTTGTACCTTAGCAGTGTGGGGTGAAAAAAAGCATCTGCTGATTGTGATGCTGCCGAGGCATGTTTGGCCGATTTTGCAAATTTAATTAATGATAACAAGTTTACTGCAGAGCAGGTGTATATTGTTGACGAAACTTCTTTATGTTGGAGGTATATTTCTAGAAAAAAACTGTTGTTGCACCATAGGAATCAGCACCCAGTGGATTAGAACCTATAGTTCTTAGTACCGTGCATGGGTTGGTGGTTGAGAAGATGAAAGACGATATTCGTTGACATTAGACTTGAACTTCTTAAAGACTCAAAAGAAAGGATAACTGTTTTAGGTTGTGCAAATGCTGTGGGGTCACATAAAATTAAACTACTTGTTATTGGTGAGAGCTAAAATCCAAGAGCTTTCAAAGGAGTGTGTGTCTTTCCAGTTATTTTCATGGCAAACAAACGAGCATGGATTACCAAATCAATCTTTCTTGATTGGTTTGAAAACCATTTTGTACCAGAGGCTAAAGCACATTGTACATCTGCAGAGCTTCCCAGTGACAGCAAGATAATGTTAATTCTTGATAATCATGTGATAAAACATGATTGGCATAATTTGTGGAAAGAATCAGTCTTCGATGATGATCGTGAACAAGAACATGGTTTAATTGGAGGGAAGAAAATTATCGGTGACTTGATGAATTTTGCTAAAGGTTTGTCCTGTCCTGAGGCCCAGCTGTTGGATTATGATGTAGTGGAAGAGTGCCTCCATATTGATGATGATGCTCCATTTACCCTCCGAGTGACAGACAGTGAAATCTGTGACATGGTAATGAATGAAAATGAAGATAACGAGAGTGGTGATGATGATGATGATACTGTTGGAGCAAAAATCGGTATTGAAAGAATGATAAGCCTTAAGGAAGAACTGATTCGTGGAATCAGTTCTTCCTTATTATTAAATCACATAATGTCTCTTTATAAAATTCAAGAATTGCTTATAAAAGAAAGACCAAAATATCCAAAGCAACTTAGTTTAAAGGATATATTTCAGGAACTGGCTTCCAAGGTAAACTCTACAGGCTTATGTACAGTATCTTCTCCTGAATCCCAGCCTTCAACTTCTGGTGTGTCTATCTCCCATAAACTACAAAACTGTCAAGGTATTTCTTCTGATGATGCCATGTAATTGATATGAATCAACTCAGCTCAAAAATTTTCATTTTATTTTCTTGCATTTCTTGTGTTTTTTGTGCATTTTAGGCCTGGCTACCCAAATTCTGGAAAAAAAAACCCTATCCGACTACCCTCCGTTTACTGGGTAGCTGGATGAATGGTCCTACACCTGTATAGTGAAACTTAACAATGCAAGTGTCAATATGCAAATAAATTTAGAGATTGAAAGATTTATTTCTTATAAAAAATCATTTGATTCAGTAGAATCCATGTTACCACATCTCCTTTCAAACTTCTGAGTGATGGATCCATAGCATTAAACTTCCATCTGTTAAGTTCAACTCTGTAGTTAAACTTACGTGGAGTCTTTAACTACAACAGTTAAAAGCTGTAATTGTTAAAACTGTAGCTGTGTCATAGTATAAACAGAAATGTGACAACTTGTTTTGTTGATATTGGTATTTTTATGTAAATCTGTTTGGAATATATAAAAGTATTTTTATTTCTTTTGAAAAATTCAATTAATCCAGTTATAATTTTATTCTTAAAATTGCTCTTTTCAGCAAGACAGACACTTCATTCAGATAGGTCGTGTTGCCTATCTTGCATTTGGTCGTGATGCTGGAAAGTTGTGCACAATTGTTGATATAATTGATCAAAACAGAGTAAGTAGAAGCGTTTTATTTTGAAAAATTTTAATCTTTAATCTTAATAATGAAATTCTCATTAACTCTTAATTATTTGTTTTCAGACATTACAGCAAGTTTGGGTTGGCTGTTTATCTTTTGGAGTTGCATAGTTAATGCATTCCTGGAAATTGCAGACCCTTTTGATTGTCACTGGAATTACGTTTGCTGTCCTTCAACACCATGTGTGAAAGGCTTGAGTTTGAATCCTATCTCAACAGATGGAATTTATTGACTTTCTTAGTCAAGTGTTGCATGGTTTTTCTCTCAGTAAATATGAAAAACATGGAATGTGTGAAGATATTATATTCCAAAAAAATATATATTATATGCCTGCCTCTGATTTTGTTACTGGGTCCAAACCAGGTGGAAATTAAATTGGTAATCTATAATCATGGTGGATTGTACATTTTGACACTCAGACTTGCCTTGATTACTTGTATGTGTGAAACCATCTCACACTTCTGTCTGTAACAATGTTTTCCTTAATCCACTGTAGAAAATGTATTTTTCTGGTGTAATCTAACATTGCTTTGTTAGATTATGCCAGAGGAACTAACAATGGCTATTTGAGAAGTTGCACAGCACAGTGTTTGTAAAACTGGAAGGTGGAATGTAGTGTACTGTCATCAGCAAACTATGGACAGGATTTACAACCAGCTTGGAGTGTTATTAATGTACAGGAGGAAGAAAAGAGTGGGGTGAATAACAGCACCTTGGAAATCTACAGTTCGTTGAAAATTTACAAACTCTTGTCTCCCATCACGTGTAATTGTTCAGAGAGGAAATTGCCTCCCCACTTTCATTGAGGTGGACAATAAGAACCTTTATATTAAACACACAGGAACCTTAAAAGTTATAAGAAGTGCGACAATTTTGAGTTTGCCAAACTGTGATGTGTGATTTGTTCACAGATGAATAAAGTAAATAAACCAAGATATCACCATGAATCCCTATTGCACTTACCCCAACCTTCATTAGTGAAGGTTGGGGTAAGTGCAATAGGAATAATTAAAAAGTAAATAGTAGACATTGAAATTGGAACTGAGAGCCACACATACAGAACTCAAATGAAAACCACTTATCAAAAATTCATTGAATTTTACTGCTTTTCTAGTTAAAATAAGTTTCTGTATAAATGAAACTGCAAAAAAAAAAATCAAACTTATTTTAATGGTACCGGATCATGTGTATGTGTGTGTGTTTAAATGCCAATTTGCATGTCCTGCAGTCCAGAAATTCCAGAATAACCTACAGGGGGGGGACTCAATTGTAGAGGGTTTTAGAAATTCCTTCAGTCATCAATGAGAATTGTCTGAGACATTACTAAATGAATGGCAATTGGCAGTGTATCATGCCGATCAACCATCTTGAAACTGTGATGTGAAACTTGATGCTCTCATCTGTCAGCTGCTTACAAATAATAACAGTGATTTATAAATTGACAGTAGTTTAATAATCAGCATTGGGATTGGGTAGTCCATTTAACAAGATTCAAGACAATGTGTGCTTACACCCAAGCTAAAAAGTTGAAGAAATTCTGTGGAATTCAGATCCAGAAATCGCGGAAACTGACTGTGTTGCATCATTCAATATTTACTGCAGTACACTGGTGTTCAAAGAAAGTGCATCATCTAGGAATTTCACATTTCTAACCCTTTTTCATGGTGTGTTACATTAATGACTAGCATCACAAATAGAAATATAAACAAAACATATTTATTAATAGTTAAGGCAAAGCTAAGTGCCTACTTACACTTTTCACTCGATGACAAGGAACAGAGTTGTCCTGAAAGATGCAGTTACTTGGCAGGTTGAAATGGTCTCTAACAGTTGTCAGCAATTTGCCTTCCAATATAGCCAGGTATTCGTTGGCATTTGTGGAACCTTTTATAAACAGGTGACATACTCCATGATACGAAATGCACCCCCATATCATTTGGCTGGTAGGGAATTTCACTGTAGACACCATACAGTCTGGATAGTATTCTTCGCCACTTCTGTGGTGAATCATTTATCTCCCGTCAGAGCCATGCAGGTTGAATTTCTTCTCATCTGAGAAAATAACTAACTTCCACTGCTCGGGGGTGGGGTCCATTTGACATGCTCCTTACACCAAATTAATCAGGCCTTCTTCATTTTTTTGTGCGAGGAGAGATGTCTTGTGATTGTTATTGCACTTGCTACCACTCCTGTATGTTCTTTCCATTCTCTTTTCAGCTCAGACAAAGAAGCTTTACAGTTTTTAAGGCATAAACGCTTCAAAGTGTGGTCCTGTTTTTGGCGTAGACTCGTTTGCATCTGGTTCCTCTTCTATCAGCATAACCAGTATTCTTGAGTTTGGAGAGAAATCTACTCACTGTTGACTGATTACAAGACACTATAAGCAATATGACTGGAAGAACATCCTTCCTCACATAAAGCAACAATAGCACTCTTTCTTTTTGATGTCAACTGCATGTTACTCACTATCCTGACACGGGCAAGGAATGACTGCAACTCTTGCAGAGCATGCTTATATAGCTGATGCAATATTACGTCATCACCTATGCGTGTCAATCTTATATGATTCAATCTGTAAGAAATATTGCTATATACTTACGTTATTTGGACGACAATTACAATTTTAAGGGGTGATGCACTCTCTTTGAACACCAGTGTATATAATGATTGATGGTTGCCTTGTGTCACTGTCATTCATATTAACAATCATATTTTGAAATCCACTTGGCAGTGACTGCATAAGCTCAACCTAATTACCAGTCAGCTTTGCAGTGTGTGTGACCAAATCGATCTTTTAATCACTGGCAAATAGCCAGTTCTGGTTAATCTTAGGACTTTCATGTCCTAAAGTTAACCTGAGTTTATGCTTGTGTTATTGATCCACTCACTGATAGGTTTGGCTACTGACAATCAGTGGAGAAGGGCCTCTTCATCATAAGGATATATGACATGTAAAATCTTGCTCTTTGCAACATCTTTAGATTTGGCCAATTGGCCAAAAACTGCTTTTAATTATTGGTTATCTGCAGCTAGGCAGAATTCTGTATACTTTTGCCTTGTCAGCTTTTTTTCTGGCTTCACATTTTTTCGATTATTTCTGCTGTTTTTGCCCATCTTAAAACTAAAACATTTATGAGATTGCATTACATTGAAGATTATTGAAAAATGGATGTTATTGGATCTAGTTATGTAATTCAGCTGTTCGGTTTGGTTTGCTTTACTCTTGTTTATTTTTTATGCTTACTGATTGTCCTGATATGGACATAAATGTGGCATCAGAATTTTTTTTTTATACTGTCTGTAATAAAAAATGCCGTTTAATAAATACATATCATTCTCCTATGATAATGGCCTTTTCTGTGTGCTGGAAAAAGGTTAACATTTCAAATTTCTTCAAAACTGTTTTGCTGTTTATATAATTGGCATTTTCAGTATTTTGTTAATGATGATATCTTTAGTATGTTTTAAGCTATAGGGCAGAGATAGGGTGACTAGATTTTCAGGGATGAAAACCGAGACAATGAATTCTGATGGGAAAAAAATCCAGGACACCTGGGACTCATCTGTGAAAGATGTAATTTTTACTGCCGTTGCTTTTCTAGGAAAACAAGTGTATTGTGATTCTTCTGTTGTTTCGCTGTCCAGTCACAATGTTCTCTGCACCGCTGCAAGTGAATTTTTCTCTGGAACAAGTGGCTTCTGAATAGGTACAGTTTAAATAGGGCGATTCCAGGCTTGATTGAATTCAGATGTTATTTGCTACACAATGGATATCCTATTTTTTCTGTATAATCCTCCTTAAGAGTATGATGGCTTTGCTCTTGAAGTATTGTTTTTCAGCCACATTTATGCCTTTGAAGTGTGGAAGAACCACTTGCTTTCCAGTCGTTAAAAACCTTTGAGATTGATGCTTTGGAGAAACCAGTTGCCTTTCATTTCTTGAATCATGCACCCGTGATAAGACCTTTTTTAATTCTGATAGATCACGCATTTTCTCCGTTCTTGCTTTGGATTACTGCAGTCAAATGACCTGTGTGTTCTTTTATATTCAGTGAGGCAACACATCGTCAGTTTTCGAGGCAACACATCGTCAGTTTTCTTTGCATCAATTTGCATTTCTTCTGACTTGGCCAGTGTATATAAGAAAACATTTTAACTATAGGAACCCAGAAATAATACAAGCTAATCCTATTCATGACTATTAGTTGTGTTCTTCACTAGATTCCATTTTGTTTAGAAGATTTTTTGTTTTATGACAAAGTTAAAATTTTCAAACAAATTAATTTGTAATCGGTTGCTACTTGCAAATTCATTTCTAGTGTAGTGACACATTCAGTGTTGCTGTACTACCCAACATATGTTCAAAGAAAATATTCCCACATTGGCATCCGCAAAATACTTCTGCGAGCCCAACGCTTCTTCCTCCTGGCCACCTCCAGGGCTTGCCGGACCATCTCTACCGCTGCCCTAAGTGTCATCTGTGGGAAACGTCCAGTAATATACGATGTGATTGACACCTTCCTGCAATACCAAAGAAAACAGCCCATTCCCAAGAGCATAGCACAATACAGCATAGATGCTACCCTACCAACTAAAGAAGATAACAACCGGCTCAGACAATTGTACTTAGCTGACTGGCAAAGGGACTGGACCGATTCTCCCCTTGCCAGAATAACATTTACATACTTGCCAGAAGTTATAGAAATCAATAAAACAAGCAAGCCCTGGATCAACCCGGGACTCTATACAATGTTTCTACTAACAGGACATGGCAGCATAAATGCCAAGCTCTTCACTTTCAACCTGTTTGAATCCCCCAACTGTGCTTGCGGGGAGCTTGAGACGGTGTCCCATATCATCTTTGACTGCAATTACTATGTGGACCTTAGAACACAACTCCAAATTGTAACAAACGTATACAACCCCAATGACCTGCCAATGCTACTCGACAGCCCTGAGTCCTTCTCAGCGCTGGCCACCTTCGCGGAAAAGGTATTCTCCCGTAGAAAGAGAATACAAGCCACAGGAAACTAGGAACACAAGAATAAACACTGCTACAGACTGTATTGGAATCAATGTAAATCAACGAAATCAACGTATTAATTGAGTGCGCTTCAACTCCAGGTCAGGATTGGGCCCTGCGGGAATTGGGCGCACTCCAAACCATGTTACTTCAGTAATTCCAAAAAATTTAAGGTTGTGGTCGTTCCAGGACAGGATTGGGCCCTGCGGGAACTGGGCACACTCCAAACCATGTAGAGCCAATGTTGAATTTAAAATACTATGGGTGTGTCCCGTGATCTAGGTCAGGATTGGGCCCTGCGGATCCGGGTGCACAACTATATAGATTGAAGCTGAGTTAACACAAAATGTGTTATTGATAACTGATTCTAAACAAGATAGTAGAACCTGGCTGCCTCCTCGCGGCTAGGGACGGGAGTGGGGGTTGAGGCTCTACTTGCCTTCAGCCCCCTGCTGCTAAATGCCAGATGCCAGCCACAACAACATATACAACACTCCACACACACACTAAAATGAACATCAAAGATCTAAGTGCCATCAGCATTAAGAATCCTAAACTAAATTAGTCTAATACGCCATACTACTCTATCTCGCGCCTTCCAAACTTCCAAAACTTAAACTAGCGATAAACTTAATTCTTCCCTAGTGCATTCATGTCACCCTATACTAAACTAACGCTAAACTTAAACTCCTCGCACGCGCGGGTGTAAATAGTAATCCCAAAGCAAAACGCGGCTAAACCTAAATTAAACTCAAAATAATAGTCACTTCAAAATTCAAGTCGTTCTCCTTAGATGAATCATTACAATTCTGCTGGCAATAACTACCGCTTAATAGACGGCGGACATAGGGGGAACCCTGGAAACTGCCAGTAACCTACATAAATACACACATACACCTGGATGATGGAAATGTATATATAATTGTATATAAACCTATATAAGTTTTGTATATATATGAAATGAATGTATGTAAATTGTGTGTATTAATAAATGATTGATTGGCATGGTGGTTAAGTTATTGACATAGCTTAGCTTCAGATCTTCTGAGTAGGGGAAAGGCCTGCATTTGAATTTGTTCTCAACAGGAGAAACTTTTATCAATTTTTTTCATGTGGCATAGTTGGTCTTGAGCAAGAGTTGCATGACTATCTACAGGAAACTTGAGTTTTGCATCCAGCAAACAATATACAGGGTGATTCACTACCAATGCGACAAACTTGCAGGAGGTGTAGGGGGCACAAAGATGAATTGGAATCACATAGCATAGCAGGGTCCGAAATGCCTTCGTCATGCGGGAGGTTGTGTGAACAAAGAAGCAGAGAAAAAGAACAGAAACAGCAGCTCGTTAGTGTAACAGAAATCATTTTAATGACAAGTTTTACATTGGCAAAAAGCCATGCTACAGAAGGTGTTTGAAAGTTCGACCAGAAGCAGTCACACAGGCTTCACAGCGGCGCCGCATGGAATCCCTAACGTTCTGGAAGATTCCTGGCGTGTCTCGAATCTCCCCGGCAGCTACAGAGATGCGAGCGACGAGGTCTTCAACTGAATCAGTGGGGGGGGGGGGTCTTGTACATTTGACCCCAGCAGAAGAAGTCCATGCATGATAGGTCCGGCGATCTAGCAGGCCAATGAACCGGCCACCACGAGCTATCCAATGCTGTCCAAATGTAACGTTTAGGTGTTGGCAGACGTCATTGGTGTGATGTGGGGGAGCGCCATCATGCTGGAAACACATTGAGCGGCGCAATGACTGAGGAACATGTGCTTCTTCAATAAGTTCGGGCAGGACTTGCTGTAGAAAGATCAAGTATGCCCTACCGTCCAGACGAGGGGGCAGAAGGTACGGTCCAGTGAGGTGGTCTCCAACAATGCCGGCCCAAACATTGACAGAGAAACGGCGTTGAGTTGCACATGTCCGCATACCATGGGGGTTCTCCAAAGCCCACAAATGGGCGTTATGTTGATTGAAGGTTCCCTCTCTTGTGAAACTTGCCTCATCTGTGAACAATACGGATGCAGCAAATGTGCTGTCTGCCGCACTCTGTTGAAGAAACCAAGTAGCAAAGGTCCTCCGGAGTGGATAATCCGCAGGCTCCAATGATTGGACGCGTTGCAGATGGTATGAACTCATTTGGTTTGTTGACAGTATCCTCCAGTGGATTGGGAAATACCCAATCGTTGGCCTATTGCTCGAGTACTCTTACTCGGATTGCCTTCTGCAAGACATAGGACATTCTCCTCATTGTGTGGCATCCTTGTCGTTCGCTCTTGATTCATGGTACCTCTCGTGAAACAACCAGTCTCACGTAACCTTCTGTGCACACATGCGAAAATCGTATGATGAGGAGCATGCCTGTGCTGGAAACATTCCTAGTACAAGCTCAGAGCGGCACGCCCATTACAGTCTGCAGCTCCATACACGAGGTGCATGTCGGCCAGTTCAACGTTTGAATACTCGTCCATCCTACTGCCTCGGGAACCGGTTCGCAAATGCTGACTTCCAGCGGGATCGCTGTTCACGTGACCTCCCGTTCAATGTCCTCTACCGCATGACGAAGGCATTTCGGACCCTGCAATGCTATGCGATTCCGATTCGTCTTTGTGCCCCCTACACCTCCTGCAAGTTTGTCGCACTGGTAGTGAATCATCCTGTATATAAAAAGAAAATTTGTAACCACAGCACAGGAAGTGGGTACCTGGACGGTGCTAGTATCGACATCGTTTGCATTCTCCTAGTCTGCCAGTGTGCATGTGTTGTGAGCTGTGCATTAAAGTGTCATAATTTCATGTGTTTATTAATGTGTTGTTGTTTTAAATAAATTGTGCAACCATGTCTTCCAAGCATAGTGTGAATCTGTGCCTGCACATGTTAAAAAAGCCGCACATCTCTAATGATTAAAGTGAAAATAGGCGTTATTAGTTGTATGAAATCTGGTGAGCAGCATTCGAAAGTGTGCAAGACCTTAAATTTAGCACGTTCTACTGTTATGACCATTTTCAGAAGAGGTCCCCATGGACTGGAGATGTGCAAATGTGTCCCCAATTCACTAAGGGAGATCAAAGGGTGACAGGTAATTACAGACATGTTAATTTAACTTCTGTTCCAGGGAAAATAATGGGGTCACTGGTTAAGGAAGTGATGCGGGATCTATACAAGACTGCAGTTATAGATCAGACACAACATGGGTTTGTTAAGGAGAAGGCTTGTCACCGACCAATTTGATTGGATACTATGATGTGGTCACAATGGAACTGGATGCAAAGAATAATTTTGATATCATATACTTGGATTTTAGGAAAGCTTGTGGCATATGGAAGACTTCTGTACAACTTGGAGAGTATGGCATTAAGGGCGAGTTGCTACACTGGATAAAGGGATGGTTGGGTGGAAGGAAACAGAGTGGTTGTCAGTGGACACTGCTCTTTGTGGACTAATGTTATTAGCGGAGTCCCCCAGGGTTCGGTGTTGGGTCCATTGTTGTTTTCTGTATTTATCAATGATATTGGTGAAGGTATATTATTAGAGTTAATGTCTTAAGTTTGCAGATGATATGAAGGTTGGCAGGATTGTTAATGACAGTAAAGGTAGTATGCTCCTGCAACAGGATCTGGAAAAGTTGAGCAGATGGGCTGAGAGGTGGCAACTGATGTTTAACATTGACAGATGTAAAGTACTGCATATGGGTAGCAGTAACCCCAGAGTAGCGTACCAACTGGGTGGTACTACACTCGGTGGTGAGTATGAAAAGGACTTGGGGGTAATTGTGCAGTCAGATATGGAGTTTTCTGAGCAGTGCAAAAAAAAGGCTGCAAGAGTAGCTCATGGTGTCTTGTCAATTATATACAGAAATTTTGCTAGCAGGGATAAGGGGGTGATTATCCCCTTGTGTTAAGGCAATGGTTAGGCCACATCTTGATTACTGTATATAGGTCTGGAGGCCTCATTTTAGGAAAGATGTAGAGCTGCTGGAATGAGTACAGAGAAGGGCAACGAGATTGGTGAACAAAAGCTTGATGCTACCAAGGAAGGCTTAAGTTCTGCGAATTGCAGCTTCTTCAAACTAGGAACCTGCAAGGTGATCTAATTGAGGTGTATAAGGCCTTGAATGGGTTGAGCATGCTCAGTACTAATGGGATTCTTCCTCTTGCTCCGATTACTCACCTGAAGAGGCATAAATTCAAATAGAGGAAAGACAGTTGTAGAATAGATGTGCGGAAATTCGCTTTTAGGCAGAACTAGACAAACATTTGATGGGTGAAATGGGAAGGGGTTTTTTTTTTTGGCTGATGCTATATAAGCTTGCTTTCCTGCATCATATGCCTCTACTAATGCTAATCATTCTTAAAAGTGTACTGATATATTATGTAAGTAGTTATTTCTTTATATGTATGCATTAATAAATTAATCATTTTAAAATATTAGAAAATTTATCCATTCCCATTTATTCTGATTTTATTTCCCATCTTTTACTGTATTTCTGAAAGTTGATTTAGTGTTTTTCGTTGTAGAAAAAGTCATATTGCTGTTTAACAAATTTTTTCAAGCGAATGATTAATTTTGTTATATGGATGTCCAACTATATTTGCTTTATTAAGTTTAACATCATACATTTATCAAACATGTCAAATCAGGACACTCCTAGAAAATTGGGATGTCTGAAGGGATTTGAAACATATTCATTATACCTCTAATTTTCTATAAATCTGAACTTGTACCCACAACATGGTGTTTCAGAAATGTGTGTGAAAAATTCTCAGATCCAAACTAAGAAAAAATCGCACAAAAATTATAAAAAAAGATAATCAAATGTGTACCAGTACTCTGTTTCTCCCTAAGTTGTCACTAAAGAAAGGCCTATCTTGACAATTCACACCTGTTTTAAGTAATACTCTGGTATACAAAAAATGAGAAAAGGTTCAGCAATATTAATATTATTTCAACACTGTATAAATTTGAATCTGTTCAGTCTTATGGTAGAACTGCCACAATAAACAGTGGACATGATTTTCCTATTAATTCTTCATTTTTTTTTTATCCATCTTTATAATTATTGCTCCCATGATTGGTCTTTGGCTTTGACCTTTGGACTATGTAGTAACATTGCTACTTTAGCACTGTTAATAACCAAATTCTTATTTAGTTTGCTCAAAACCACCCATTATTTTTTTATTTCATAATTAAAAATAATAACTTAATATTTTTGTTATATAGGCAAAAAATAAAAACAAAAGAGTCATATGTTGTTGGTGGCAGCAGGGTGTATTAATACATTATGCCAATTGTTGTGTGAGGAGATGGTGTCTTTATCTAGGTTGAAACAGTATAGTAAAACATATATTAAGTACTTGTCTACTTATCCTTATGTATTTTTTTATCATCAGAAAGCACTAGCCATTTTTAAAAAAAATTCAAATGTTCATATTGCTCCATACCTGTTCAGAACCAGACATGAATTTTATAATTTACAATGGCAAAAAGATTTGTTCCCAAATTTCATTAAAGTCAGAGAAATAGAAGATTCATGTTCTCACTCACTCGCTATAAAATTTATAGTTATTCATTAAATGTAAATGGAATTATGTTTCAGATGCTTGGACATTACTCATAGCGACTAGTCAGATTGATGCCAGATTTTCTCTTACATTTCATTGGTCCCTGGGAAGCTTCACATCCAGTTGTAATTCATAGCCCTCCCACACCATGCTTTCATTTGTGTGCTACATTAACTTGATGGGAAAGTCGGTACATTTTTGTTAGTTCTGATTCCATGAAGGAACTTGCAATCCCCCCCCCCCCCAATTGCTGTAAATTTGAAACCGCAGTGGCAGTCTTTTTGTCAATGGGATCAACCCATTTTTCCTGTGTTTCCCCATCAAAAGAAAATGTAAAATAACTTCTACACAAATTTCACTTCTTGAGTATACTGTAAAAGTTTTTAACCCCTAAGGTCAGCTTATCTAACCTACCATATGATAATTAAACTGTACTAAACTTATCACCACCTGCAGAATGGTTGTGGTTCCTTTTCTCCTTCCATACTCAAAGGGAGCCCATTCAGCTGCATTTGGATATGGGAATGGTGATTTATTTGATTTCAGTCTTGATATGCTTTTGATTATATCATCTAATTGTGTCACTTTTCTAGTTGCAGAAAGGATTTTTTACTTTAACACCACAACATTCTTAGCTGTGGTGTTACAGCTGAATCAGTAACTTGAACACAACTCTGTTATGAATGAGAATAGTTATTTACAATGTAGCCAAAATGCCTTGACATGTGTGCAGATATGAAATCATGGGGTAATCAGAAAAGTTCATTTCAACTCTGTGCTAATAATGTAATATAAAATGCCCTTAATTTTAGTTGCTCACTCTCTTTACAAAATTGAAATTTAAATTGTTTTTAGAGAACTGAGTTTGATTGTTGCATTAAGTGGGCTTGTTTTAAACTGTATAATACTCAAAACATGATGAACCTTTTAATTGATAGGAATGGCCGTCAGAGCGATATTTGATGAAACCTAAAAATCTGATTTGAGTTTTGTCATAAGCTTTAGCTAAAATTTAATGGCTAAAGCAACGGTACTATAAGTCCTTGCTAAATATAGTACAGCAGTGTCATATTGTGTTTATAGCATTTTAAATGTATATATAAAGGATAGGCCAAAAAAATATGGTTGCTGTTAAATTTATTAGAATAAATCGAAACTTATTCTATCTAACACTTAAAAAAAGGGGGGTGGGTTCATATTCTTTATGTACAAGTCTTTGCTTTCGGTTTTTTGTATGTAATTCAATTTAAATATATTTTTAGCCCAGATTGTATGCCCTCTGAAAATTGTGCTATTTTATTTCAATTCTACAGGCACTTGTTGAGGGACCTTGTACAGGAGTACTTAGACAGCCAGTGCAGTTTAAGAGGCTTCGTCTTACAAAATTCAAATTAAAATTCCCTCATGGAACTTCAGCCAGAGTGATACGTGGTGCTTGGGAAAAGGAAGGAATCACAGAAAAATGGGCAGAAACATCAACTGCTAAAAAGATGGCTGCTAGAAAATTGGTATGTAGCTAATTTCTTACAGATTGTTTTGAAATATTTGATGGCAGTTAATCAGTGTATGCTGGTGATTGTTTTGTGATGGTCTTGTTGTAGACTTTTGGTTAATACATCTTTTCCATGAAAGTACCTTGAAACCTATATTTTTCATAGGCCACTACATTATATTGGGATGAGGGTACATTTTGAGTTAAAAAATGCTTTAAGTCTGTATAATACAGTACAGGTGACCCCCGCTTAACGCTGATCATTCGTTCCGGAAAAACAGAGCGCTAAGTGAGCGCCACTTTCCCATAAGGTAACATATGTATTTGTGAGCTGCGGTCGGTGCCATAGGATATTTCCTAATCAACAATAAACGGTAATGAAAAGATGCACAAATGTCGGTCAAAATATTTAATATTCAAATATTTGCACATATAAAATATTCTGCATTACATACGTATAATTATGTGGTAACTACTTGCGTATCAAAAGTAAACTTAAAATTCCAATTAAAATAATGAATTTAATTGATTTAATTTAATGGATGAATTTAATCATGGAAAATGTGTGGATTTTGAGTTGCACTTTGGCCCTCTTCCAAATAAACTAAAAGGGGTATTAATTTTAAATGGCCCGCAGCGTTACCACCCAACAATAAAGTCAACTAATCCTTCGCCGCTTTGAAATTTGGCATATTTTTTGTTCTTTCAATATGAAACTTCTTTTAGGCATTCGTTTCCACAAAAGTCCCGCTTCATCTATGTTAAAAACTTGTTGAGAAATATAACACATAATACCCCTCTTCACTAATTTTAACAAGTTCTTTTTTGAAAGTTTCGGCTCCTTGATCTGCACTAGCGGCTTCTCCCTGGGTTTTAAATATATTCTACCAGCCCTTACCAGTTTTAAATGGTTCCACATTTTTTTTTTTTTTTTTTTTTTTTATGCGAGTTTTCTTCAGATCATCATATTGGCTAATCTCTTTCTCTCTCTCTCTCTCTCTTTTTTTTTTTTAAATATTTAACTTAACTGACTTCTGCATTGGAATATTATCTTCAATAAAATTAGTCTTTCCATTTCAATCCTAATAGCCGTCCTAGTTTCTTGCAGTGGAACAGCTATCTTTGCCGCTGATAAAATTAATTTTTTATAATTGTTCTTACAGTTAAACTTGCAAGTCCTAAATTATGGCACACATCCGCTTGTCGTTGACCGGAATCGATTCGCTTCAAAGCGTCTAATTTAATTTTCAAATTCAGTCTTTTTCTTACATTTATAGTCTTCGTACTGCGCCCAGACGTTGTTGCTTTTTCATTCCTGTCGGTCATTATTAGCTCTTCGAAAATATAACTGCGTTGGTTGAATTAATTATGATAGTGTTCAAGCAAACTTTCCGTTACGCACGATGTCTAATACTGTACTGAGTGATGACTAGACTTCGGATAAATGCATATAACCCAAATATTACAAGCAATATATTCAATCATTTTTTAAAATGTTGATCTCGGAACTACGTAACAAGTGACTGTACTGCAATTAAATTAGCGTGCGAGAAAATTTCACTGAGCGTGGGAAAATTCCTCAAGTCGGCGTGGGAAACGTTTTAATGCTGTTTTGCTGTTCATTTTCAAGCTATCGACTCCATCAAATGAAACGATTTCGTTAAATTTGTCAAAAATGTAATCTGTAAAAGAGCGTTATAGTGATCTGTGACAGCATTATAGTCAGATACGGGTCATAATATAAGAACAGCGTTATAGCGAATCAGCGTAAAGCAAACCGCGTTATAACGGGGGCCTGCTGTATATAACTATGATTGGATCTAAATCCATGTTTTATGGCAAAGGCAGAAAAACGATGCTAAGTGTTACTAAAGCCATCGATCTGTCAAATTATAAAGTTATCACCACAAATTCCCCTCTGTTATACTACTAATAAGTAATGCTTCTCTAAAAAAAAAAAAAAAAAATTAATAATAAAATAAAATAAAGTATAATGTGGTGAACCCTCCCTTTTCCAGATGGTACTTATTCCTTAAGTGTCTTATGGTACTCATTGGGAGGCTAGGTACCACATTGGTACACAAGCATCTGACAACTCATTAGATGGGAGAGGCTGAGAAGTGTGAATGGGAAATTTTCAAATTATGAGCTAATAAATGCTCTAAACCTGTCTGTATGTGGTACTGTATAGCTGTTGGTAGTATTGACATGTTTTATAGTACAAGCAGGGAAAAAAGGCACTGATCTCTTAAATTTTGATTTTGTTTTTTATAAATTTGCTATTGGTACCTTTCAGCATCTCTCATTGTAAATTAAACTGTCACAGGGTTGTCGGATGCTGTAATGCTGGAGTGCCAATAAGCATGGAAATTGCCATTGAAGGAAATCATGTTACTATACTCTGGAGTGCCAATAAGCATGGAAATTGCCATTGAAGGAAATCATGTTACTATACTTTTATCCTGACAAACAAATATAAATCATTGAGTAAAACTCTTGTTGGTCAGTTTCTGAAGTTCTCTATTGTTTAGCAGCTCACCAGTGAACTCAATATGTACATTGGTTTGTTAGGATTAAAATTAGCGGGCAGAATTAATAAGTACAATTGTACTTCTTTTTAGAGAAGTGTTACTTATGAGTAGTGCAGTTTTGAAAAATCAGTGCCTCGATTACTCTCTCTCTATTCAGTAAAATGTGAATGATAAGTTCTATCATATATGCTACAAAGTAATAAATAATATATACCATATTTTTCAGACCATAAGATGCAGGTTTTGTTATCTGAAATTCATGCATGTTGTGATCTGAAGACTAGGCTCATAGTTTTTTTTTTTTTTTTTTTAACCAGATTGATGGCATCAAAGATGATACACTCTTTGAAATGAAATTTCAGATAAGTGGTAGTAGTGAGTTTGTGGGTTTTTACAAGTAAGAAATTGTGAATTTATGTTCAAATATATGGCAGAGTTGGGTAACTTGAAAAAATGGAATGAAAATGACTTAGCTAAAAACAAATTTGCTATAGTGAAGCAGCCACTACCTTACAAAGTTGGAGTGCATCACTGTTCATTTGTAATGAGTGCTATTATTCAGGTGAAGGTTTCAGGGATTATTGCCCCTTCATTGGTAGGCAAGTAGACACTAGGTACAAGATCTGACAACCCACTGATGATATTAAGTTTCCACAAATAGGAAGATACCAAACAAAAGGTATTCCCCATGTTGTGAAAACTGAAAAAAGCAGGTTATAAATTTGTTTTTTGGGTTTGAGCCACATAACTGGCAGCTAACACTGCAGGTTGAAAACAGCACTTTCTCTTTCATGGGCAGGTGCTTTTTAGCATTAGTAAAGGCACATGATGCAAGAAAGCAAGCTTATGTAGCATCGGCCAAAAAAAAAAAAAAAAAAAAAAAACCTTCTCATTTCACCCATCCACTCACTCCAAATGTTTGTCTAGTTCTGCCTTGATTCTATTTAAGCTGTCAAGTTCTACAACGACAGATGGTGGGTGGTTGATCCAGCAACCAACCACCCACTAGCTAAAGGCAAACTTCCATACATCTATCCTACAACTGTCTTTGGACCAGAAATGAACAGGCACCTTTCATCACAACATCTGGATTGCCTGCTCATCCTGTAAATTGTTAGAATGTTTCTTGTGTCAATTATCGTATTAGTAGTTGTTGATAACTGGCACAAGGTAATCGGTCTCACTTTTGCTAAACCTGAAGAATGGTAATTTTTGTTTCATGGTATTTGGAAGAAAATGACCAGGATGCAGTGTAGCTCCAAAGGAATAGGCCCATATTAGGCCATCTTAATTCAGGTGGAAACCCCTGATGCCTTTCTCCAACATGAGAAAGCACAGTTTAGAGATTTGGTATCTTAAATGATATTCATGGCATCAATCTTAGAGCTAATTTCCTTATTTTCATCAAAAACATTTTATCTAGTGTTATTCCAAGTATTTTTCGTTGGCTTCATTTCTCCCTTTGCTATTTTGTCAAGAAGAAGGGTTCCACAAGGATCAGGTTTGATTCTTTCATTCTTTAATCAGTGGATGGCAACTGTAATGAGCTACTGATTTTCAAATACCAGTAAGTGGCTAATAGTGTCAGGTTCTCTTTTCAGAAGACATTTGCATACTCTTTTGTTGCAAGCAAAAGCTTCATCCTGAGGCTTGGACAAAATGTCATTCCAATAGTACCAAAGAGACAAAATTCCTGGAGCTCATCTTTATCAAGAAACTGACATTTTCCTAGCACGTATGTCATTTGTGAGTTTAAGTGCACAAGAGTTGTAAACTCTTAGCTCCTCCATATGAGTATATGAGTCTGCTGGAAATTTCAAGCATCACCTGTAAAAAGTCTATGTTGAAGCCAGTGAACCAACTTGGTCACTTTAGTAGAAACAGTTATGCCTATGAAGTGAAATTCCTTCCAGGCTTCCTCGTGTTGAAATCTTTTTTTAAGTCATAATGAGAAAAATCTCATAACACCTGTCAGTTCTGTCCAAGAGCTATATCGAGACCTGTGCATCATTGAAGACAAGGTTGTATAGTCACCAGAGCAATTCCTTCCTACCCTGTGCTCCAAAATGCAACTTCTCCCTAAAGCTGGCCATGTGTGTTCAAGAAAGAGTGTCAAGTTGATTTTATAATTAAATGCTAGTTGAAACTCACGCGATGACATAGGTAGCCTTGTGTGCTTGGTCAAGAATTCCCATGCTTTACGTAGAAATTCTCCCTCAACTACCATATGGAGGTGTGGGTAGTGAGAGTAATTACTAAGGTGAGGGAGCACCCACTGAACAGAAAACAAATAAGATCTAAGTGTGAGTATCAGCTGCTGCTGCTTGAACCAAACTTCTGCCGTGAAAACTTTTAACAGTAGTGCTCACACACGCTATGCCTTGCAACTCTCTCTCTCTCTCTCTCTCTCTCTCTCTCTCTCTCTCTCTCTCTCTCTCTCTCTCTCTCTCTCTCTCTCTCTCTCTCTCTCTCTCTGTGTGTGTGTGTGTGTGTGTGTGTGTGTGTGTGTGTGTGTGTGTGTGTGTGTGTGTGTGTGTGTGTGTGTGTCTTCTTGGGTTATAATGCTGCAGAATTCGGGTATGATATCCACTTCTGCTGCAATTGCTGTCAAATCAGCCACATCCCTGAATAACCCTTGTCTGTTTGTTTCCTGTACAGACTACTGATAAATAATAATGAAAATGTATTCCCAATGGTAAGGTTTATGAAATGGACAGGCCCAGAACAAACTATAGCAGATTAAGCCTGTAGCCAAGTCATGTGTGGGAATCAAAGAAAGAAAGATGTTCTTGCTTGACTCCATATAGGACATAGTCATCTTGCGCATTCTTTTGTTGCTGAGGGCTGATTACTCCTGTATTGTGTACAGTCTCCAAGTGCTGTGGTACCATTCTAATCATTAGTTACGTTTTTAGCAAATTCCCAAACTTCACTGGTTCTGTAATTTATCTTTTATTGATTTCAACCACACTGACAGAGTCCGAGTGTCTGACATTCAAATTTTTAGTTGTTACCAGTGTATATAAAACAAATTTTTTATTTATTTGTTTATAATGTTTGTAAATAGAGAAATTTTGTTTGTTCATTTTTCTGTTTATCTCTTCCTATGTCTGAATAGCTATATCGACTTCTAATCCAATTCTACTATTAGATTTGGTCAGTCAAACCAACAGGCTTTGGTGAGCAAACACCTTATAAAAGCTAATAAGTGATAAATATTTCTTTTTAGCAATCATTTCAGAAATGATGCTTTAGCACCATTTGTACATAATCTATGTAATGTCCACAGCTTATACTTATTAGCTCTAAATTTATTCAGAAGGCAACCTTCTGTAATATGAAGAAAAAGTGAATAAAAAAATTATCTTTCAGAGAGAGAGAGAATGAAGGAGAACAAGGAATGGGGAAACAAGCACTACAAAAGAAAAAATCATACAAGCCAGTTAACTTCATAAACTAAATTTGTTGAAGTTTAAAAATTGGCTTAACTAACTTCAAAAATTAATTGATTAGCTAGCTGCACGAACCACAAAGTGATAACAGGAAAATTTACAAATTGGTGTGTGTGTGTGTGTGTAACTTAGGTTCAAAATAATGGGACAGTGCAGTGTTCCCAACCTGCTAACATTGAGTAAGGACAAACCTTTCAATAAGAACTAAATAAGTTTAATTTTAAATAATAAATCAGGTTCTCTCTTTTAACAATTACACAATTAATAATACACATGGAAAACTTAAATCTTTAATTTGGAATTAATTTGGCAAAAATTAAGACTATTATAAAATTGTCCACATAACAATGAGTATGCCCAGGCCTCTGTTGTTACAAGTTGAACCAAAATTGGAATAGAATAATTGAAGTGCACAAAAACAGGACAGAAGAAATTAGTTCTTGCACTTCGAATTCAATTTCCACTAATGGAATTCACTAATTATGCAGGGGTGTGCAGTGGTTGGCTCTGTGGAAACAGATATCGCAACACTGAGGTTGAAGATTTCTAGACAATTCTTATATAAAGGGCACATTTTATGAATTAACTTGAGAGAGAGAGAGATTGTGTGTGTGTGTGTGTGTGTGTGTGTGTGTGTGTGTGTGTGTGTGTGTGTGTGTGTGTGTGTGTGTGTGTGTGTGTGTGTGTGTAAGCCCAAGGGTTGAAGAACCCTGGCTCAGATCACATTTGATGACTTATCATGCCCTGAAATATTATCTCGCAGTTATGTTTGGTAGTTTAATATAGGTATTCTGAGTGAAATTGAAAATTGTTTGTATTATGTTGGATTCTACATTTCAACTTACCCACCCCAGTGGGATAAGTTGTATTAAGTTTGTCATTTATTTTTGATTTAATTTCATGTTCTTTTAAATTGAGTTCATAACTAGTAAGTGAGTGTTACAAATACCTCTAATGTAAGTCATTGCCAGAAACTTTGAGAAGTCATATTTGCCAAATCGTGTGAGAATGAGTTTTAGTAAAGTATTAGGAATACCTTCATTTTACAGAATATTGTACGAAATAAAAAAAGTTAGTGAAATAATTTTTTTTTTTCTTTTCTTCTTCAGAGATCCAAAATGAATGATTTTGATCGCTTTAAAGTGTACAAGGTGAAACAAGCAGTAAGTTTCCTAATTTATTGATGCTTTATTTGTAGCCATCATTTAATTTTTAATAATTAATATTATTAATCCATCTAGTAGCATCAGAATTAGTGAATTGTGATCAAATGCTAAGACAATACATTACTAGAAGGAAATACTGTGGAATCCATAGCTCCATTTTTTAGCAGACACTTGCTCACTGTTAGTGGCACAAGTTGACGACTTCGTAACCCTCATTGCAGAAGTTTATTTACATATTTTTTGCCCCTTTAAATTGAGGGGGAAATAACACATAAACCCATCTCATTAAAAATTACACTGAACCTCAACAAGATCTAATGGAATTCAGTTTAAAAATCTATGTACTAGTCATATGTGACTGGAGAAAGCATTTTCCCATATGATGGAGATATCTAAAAAGCCTCCCCATTGGCCAGGAGAGAGTAATGATGCTATTAATACTTGTTATAATACAATATTTGTCATTGAAATTATTCCAGCTAGAGTGTATGGACAAATTTGTATACATAACTGTTAATATATGGGTGTAAATGATTAACATATTTGTTACTGCCTTGAAGTATGAATCTGAAGTGGCTAGTAAGAGTCTATCTAAGAGTGTGTAATGCCTTTAACATGTAAGGTTAACATAGAAGGACTATAAGATGGTTCCTCTCATTCTGATGCTACTAGAGCCCTGGCAGCATGTCTGAATGGCTTGTATTCATTGTTGCCAAAAGAATGCCGTTCTGCTTCACAACCCACGTGGAATGGTGACTTGCTGTGTTGACCATCCATCTTTTGACAACACAGTGATCTGAATCTGTCAGCTGTACATTACCTTGCATGTTAAGGGTATTGTACCCTCTTAGATAGTCATTTTCTCTGTTTTATTTGTGTGATACCATGTTTTTACAGCAACTTTATTTTGCTATGTTAGGGCCATAAAAGACATCAGATGTCTCCCACATACACACATTATCAATAAGGGCAATATCACATCAACTGTGCCTAGGTTTTGGTTTGTGACTTTCAACATATGGGAGTACTGTATATACCTAAACATTGTTTACATTTTACTGTGTTTTGTAATAGAATGTAACAATGTAAACTTAAAAGAAAGAGCAGAAATGATTGAAAAAGCAATCAGTGGTTCTTAATGTAAATTTTACAGTACCATACCACTATGTAAGACACAAAGGACTGTAAAAAGGGGATTAGCATGTGCAGCAGATATTTCTTAAGCATGAATTTTCAAGATAAAAATTAGCAGTCGAGTTATCTGCTAGAATGTGCTAATAAAGAGCTCTAGGATCATTGGGCTAAGTGTATTGCCCCAGAAGGATACTATTTTGAAGGGGAGTTACAAATTTTGTACACTGTAAGCGGTACTTACTGTCAATTTGTTTTAGCAGTCTGGATACTTTTTTTTTGAACAGACCTCTTATTACAAATGGGAATAGTGTGTAATTTTTTGGTTTCCTCCCTGCACCTCCACAGATGAACCATTGTGCATTCCATGTATTGGATTCCACATTTTATTTCAATATTTTCACAATAGATATCAGTAAAAATCAAAGGATTGCAATAAAATTATATAGATATAAAAATATAGTACATAAGGTAGTAATACAGTAGTGTGAGAATAAAGAATATACAATTAAAAGTGTTATAAAAATTAAAAGATTTCAACTTTTTTAAAAATATATTCTAATTAAGAATTGTGGTGCACACTAGGCACCCACCTTGTTACTTATCTGCTAGCTATGTTTTTTGGTGATTTCTGTACCTCTTGAGAAAATTCTCTGACTTGGAACCAAAGTTTCAGTTATGCAAAATCTGCATTGGATTACTTGGAAAGCCTGGGATAAACAATCTTTTTGTTTACCTTGTGGAAATAAAGTAGATTTTTATGCCTTCAAGGCTTATTAAATACAGCTCTGCCTCAACAATTCTTGATTTTCTTATAAAGTGTCCATGGTAGAATCAGATTTCTGTTAAATTGAGTTGAATTTGCTTGTAGATAGTTGTATCTGGTCATTTTGTAACTGAAACACTGATATATCAGCTATTGACATTGACACAAAGACTGGCTGTGCTCAGTGACCTGGGTCACTTACTAGCCATTGCCAATAGAATGCTCCTATTTCATTGTGTGACTGAAACTCAAATTTATAACAAAAATTGATCTTTTACTCTGATGGGGGAGAAAAAACGTTTTAAGTTATAGATTGATCTATCTTATGTTAACAGATTGATTACTCTTTCAGTTTTTGCTATTGAGGTTTTTTTCCGTTGAATCCACTGGAGATAGTTGCATCTATGGGAGTTGTTTGGTCTGTTGACATTTTATTTGTTTAGACATTCATATAAACAAATAACATTTCTTATTGCATTATATGAAAAGAATTGCAAATACAGAATCGTGATCTTAAAATCTAGATTGGAGAATGTCTATCTATGAAACTTCTCAAGATTAATTGAAAGTCTTGGAAAATGGGTTAAAGATTTCATTAAATTTATTAAACAAAAAAATGTCAGCAAGATATGAAATGATGAATGTATTAATGAAAGCGAACAGGCTTGGGCACCAAAAAATACAAAGATGGCCAAAAGGATAAACTAATTTAAAAATAAAGTTCATTGAGGAGCATCTTGGCAACTGAAGGAATTTCTAATGATACCTGCAAGATAAATGTCGAACAGGAATCTATATAGTCAGTTACAAGTACCATATCTTACGTACACAAAACCAATATAAGTTTATTGTGTGCAAAACTGGGAAAGTTATTTAATGTGCAAGTGGAAATATGCAAGAAGTCACAGAATTAATGAGTATCAGAGTGAAAGCTAGAGTTAAAGAAAACACTTCAAGGCAAGGGGCATTCAGTTTATTTTGATTTCTTGGACTGGTTCTGTTGAGAAGACAGCGAACACTTGAATTTTCCTCCAACTGCTCCCCATGATTTAGTTTTACACTGCCTGAACCTCTCTTCAAAGATGGATATTAAATTACATATGTACAGCAAAATCATAAAGAACTAAATTAAATGAAAATGCAAAATAGGTGTAGGTGAAGCCAAGGTATTTATAACAGTGGGTTAAATGGACACTGATTTGAGATGCTGGGTTTTAGCTCATGGTCATCTTTAGGAGCAAAATTCATGAATAGACTTTGCTTCTCATTTGCTTTAACATGGTATGGGAAAACTTTCCTGGATTTGTGTCCATTAATGCTATGGCAAGGTTGGTGGATGCATTTAATCCAGGGTCTCGACCTCACAGAAATGAGTGCTTGTGTTCATGAGGTAATTGTAGTATTTTCAATGGTAGCTGATATTAAATTCTTATTTAGCTATATTTTTATTTGAGTTTTGGTGCCTCGACATAAGTTTAACTCTATTTTCAGATGAATCGTGAAATTAAGCAGCAGTTTCTGAGGTTAAAGGGTAAAGCCAAGAAGATTCAGTCGAAACCAAAACCTAAGAAAATAAAGGCACAGGGGAAAAAATAGGTTTTGGGAACTAAAATGTTTCTGATGCGTGGAGAGTTTTAAAGATTTTCTACGTGTTCATTAAAAAAATCATTAAAATACTCTCAGCTTTGAGTGATTTGTTTTCTTTAATACTGTGCATTAAAAAAAGCATTTATTTTGTATTTATTAAATGACTGAAATAACAAAGTTACATTTAATGACAAAAAAAAAAACATCTCTGTTGTAAAAGGCTTTATTTCAAAAGTGAATAAAATGCAGGTATAAGAGTTTAAGGAATATGAAGTGAACCCTCCCATAATGCACTCAAACAATAAACAGAACATTGCTAATGATTACTTTGGGGGTGTAACAGTGTTCAATACAGTAAACCCCCGCTATTCGAGGGGGTTACGTTCCTGAGAAATGTCGCGAATACAGAAAACAAGAATACTGAGTTATGGCTCCCATAGTAATAAAGGGGTTCGGTTCCAAAGTATGAAATTTATAAGAAAAACTAGTCTAAAATTTTGTCTATGTATGTATTATGTACCTTCATAATATGACTATATACATAGACAGTACATAGTTAAATGCAAGCATATGGCATCGAAATGAAAATAAGAAACAATTTAATATTAAATGTAATATTTATTAGAAATTTCAAAAAAATCTTTCAAACCAAGCACCTTTGCTTGCAAAAAAACTTATCCTGCCAGTGCTATCACCAGTTTCGCTAAAGTGTTGATAGAGTTTTGCCTTTTCACGAATGATGAGTGAACTTAACGGAATTTTATTTTGAGTTCGGTCTTCTATCCACAGATTTAAAGCCTTTTCCATTTTTTCTAATTTAACATCACAAGTTACAGAGCAAATTTTTGAAGCAATTAGCACGTTTTCATGGACACTGCAGTGGATTTTTTCTTCTGATTTTTTGATTGATCGTACTGTTGACTCATTGATTTTATAATGTTTTGCCACTGAGACACTTTCACTATTAGAAATTTTATCTAATAACTCAATTTTATTCGCTAATGTCATCACCTTCTTTGATATTTTCACATTTCTCCTGTTATTCATAGCCATATTTTTGTAGGGGTTAGAAAGAACTTGTCCACAATAAAGTCACTTTCTTCTGTTAACACACTCGAAAAAGTCTGTTTTACACTGCAAAACGGTAGATTTATCATTTTTGTAAGCATATCAATTTATAAGCTTATAAATTAAAAGCAAATGACGAAACCTTCCATGACAAGCGCATAACACATACTGAACAAGGATTAGCAAGAAACATCCACACTAGCGATTTTGTCACCCCACTCACTGAGCACTGTTTTGACCAGGAAAGATAATTTTAGCCACACCCATGTTTTTTATGGCAGGAAAACATTCACTGCGCTTTAAAATTCACATTTTTTTAGGTTTTATTTTATATTAAATCGGCGACCACAAATAGCGGGGACTTATTGTATTCTTAATTCCATCCTGATGTAATAGCTTTTCATTTCACAATTTATTTTTTACCCCTTTAAATATGACCAAAAAACTTGGCTAGAAATCACTGCCAACATGCATTCTGTTTGGCAGCATGTTTTGGCCCATTTGGTAAATTATTTCACTGGTTTTGAATTGTAAGTTCAGCCGAAGACATTACGAAGATTGGAAAAGATCTGGGATTTGAAAATTTGGACACTGCCAATGTATGTGACTGCACTGACTTGCATGCAAATGACTTAGATGATGCAACTCTCCTTGAAATTGACAAGCAAACTGCATATGAAGAAGAGGAAAACAATTCTGAAGTGGCACCAAAAGAATTTGCAACAGAAGAATTGTAGGAGAAAGTTTTTCAGGGAGTTGACATGGCCTGCAAGGTGATTATGAATGGAGATCCAAATGTGGAACATAGCATCAGGATACAGCAAATTTTACAATTTGGGATTCAGTGCTACAAAGACTTGTGTGCGAGAGGAAAAAAAGAGAACTTCATTATTGAAATACCTAAATAAACAAAGCTTTTTTCTCATCTCTCATGATGTTACCTTTTTGTTAATAAAATTTTGGCAGCACAGATAGTTCCAGACTTTGGGTTAATTTGTTCCTAGAGTGCACTTGTAAAGCAGGAATTTATTCCCATAGACAATATTAAAAATGGGTTTACATTCTCAACAATGAAATTAGTTTGTTTAAACAATGATTGATTTATCCAAAGAAATAAAAACAGCCTGTAAAATCAAGTAAATTATAATTTAAAGAAATTGACTTAAATGTTAAAGAATGTTTATTCTTCATCAACTAAATGTACTCTCGTTGATCACTCATTGGTTTGTTGCACAAGGAGTGTCTTCAGAAATGCTTCAAGAGGCATTTGTTTCCAAGATAAGCTCTTCTCTTTTCTTTATTAACTTAAGGGTAGACTTTTAACGGCACGCACAAGCAAGATTGCAACTAACAATTCTTGGGGAGTAACAAGTTTATGAAGCTTTTAAAAAAATGAAGAGATTTTAAAAATTTATATTTTTTATGTGATTGAAAATTGCAGCAAAGGGTAAAGACATTACACCCTAATAACGTAAAAGCCCACACCATTCCAGCTAACGGTATTTTCTCAAATGCAATAACATCAAGTTTAGTACCTGTTTATAATTGATTGCACTAACCAAAAAGTGTAAATTGTTTTATGGTCTTGACTTCCCTAAATGTGCTTTAGAAAAATATCGCAAAGCCATTCAAAATTGGTTCTTATATTGGAACATACGATAACAATGAAAGTGTAGTGTGTTTAATGATTTGAATTGGTAACTAATACAACTTGCATTATAAAATTATCTTTTAGAGAGATAAATAGCTTACTTATACACCAAAAATTTCAACTTCCAAGGCCTTGGAACAAATAATGTGTTATTCAGTTCACAATATGATGGAATGTATTAATATCGTAAAACAGGGCGCACTCTACGTGCATGGTTTGAAATGTGGGATTTATGAATGTTTAACATTCATTTTTTGCAATTAATCTTCATATTTTCACTTTTGATACTTGACTCTTGGAAAAAATCTCGTAAAGTGGGAACTGCCTATATTTTTTTTATTTCAAATCGTTTTTATTGGCTATCAAGTGCAAATTGTTTATAGATTTATTATAATCTGTTTCTCTAGTACACATTCAATTAAAATCCATTATAATTATATCTTGATTAGCAGGGTTTCACAGAACAGTTTTGGTACCAATTATCAGTGCTATGCAGGGTATTGCTGTACTCAAAAATAAACTACTTAAAACAGCAATGCATGATAACAATATTTACTTGTTCTGTTGCAGTATCTAGATAGGTAATTGAAAGGGGGTTTTCTCCACATATTCATGATGCCTTTCATGCAAGCCATAGCAAGATCGCACCGATTGTTACACGTGTAGATGCCCACAATGAAGGCTACTTGAACTGCCTTCTGCATGTGCAGCATAAATTACTCAAGTGAGCTTCAAATGAACAGAGCAACCAACCAGAAATAAAACATGGAAAAACAATCCAGAAAGATCTGTATTGTGGTCTTGCTTAACTAGAATTCTGTCTGTTCCCTTTTCATCAAGCATACCACCTCATGGTTGATCAGACAGGCAGCTAGTAAAAGAGACTGAGTAATCTTTAAGAAAAGTCTGAAAACAGGGGGGGGGGATAAAGATTTATATTCACTTAGTTGATAGGAGGTTAATTTTTTTGTTTGATACCTTGAAACAGATTCAGTTCATCTGTAAGGGAAAAACAATTTATGAAGAAATGGTCACTAGTTATGAAGATTTATGTCAATGTGCAAACAATGCTGTAAAAAATTAAAGTATTAATCCTAGAAGATTGCCTTATTAACATCAAAGAACTAGCTAGGGTCTGTAGAGAACATAAATCAACAGTTGCATATGAAAGTGTCTGTTAGATGGGTTCCAGACTTCTTACCCCTCACCAGAAGGAAAGGGCACAATTTGCACATGTCAATATGCCAGGAAAAGCCAAGTTTTTTTTTTCCAAGTCACCATGGATGAAACTTGGATTCAAAACTACAATCCTAAAACAAAACAATGGAAGCATGTGGAATCACCACAACCCAAAAAAAGGCAAAGGTCCAACCAGGTGCTGGCAAGGTGATGCCATCAGCTTGGTGTGATACTGATTACCTTCAAAAAGAGCTGTACTGTAATGGCGAAGTATTCCAACCTCCTCCTCCTCCTAAAGTTACTTGCCACTAAAAAAAAGGAAAGACTATCTGCTCCTTGTGCATTCCTCATACTGTACCAGTGGTGTGCCCACGAATGTGGGTTTGAAATATTGCCATATCCTGCTTATTCCCCCAACCTTGCACCCTCAGATTTCTTCTCTCCACTGAAGTCCTTTCTTTGTGGTTTGCCACTTTGAAGATAACAAGGCGATTTCTGCTGCCAAGTTTTGGTTTGAAGGACAGCCAGACTTCTACAAAAATGGCCTGCAGAAGTGTATTGAGAGCTGGCAAAAATGTCATTTTGTCTGGTGAAAAAAATGTAATATGTGGTGGTAGACGACTTGCAATCAACCAGGGCAATACACCACTGCTTATTGGAAGCTCCTTGAGATGGTTTCACCACTTTAAGCCTCCAATAAGTTTAGTCTCCAGAGCAAAGCTCTGGAAACTTCCCATCATGCAGTACAATATCTTTTGATGGGCGTTATAAGGTATGTTCGTGTCAGATGGCACCTGGGATTTCTCCCATCTCTGTGTGTTCGCTGTATCAAGGACAGTACACTGTCAAGCCAGAGCCTTGAAAGTGTGTGATGTGTTGTGCCCATTGTTTGGCCGCTAGGCCCCTGACATTGCCCATATCTCACCACATGGAGGCTAGCTGGGTGTGTCCAGTATCACAAGTTGCTCTGGCAGTTCCTGCCACCTAGTTTCCTGGGATTTCAGTGGCTATGACTAAAAAAAAAAATTCATGCATTTGCCTTTAATGTTTAATGGGATTGCGATACCTGTCTCAGGATGGGGTTTTAAAGGAAACCGGGTTAGAGTACCCAGTTCAGATCACCAATGGTGTGTTGGCAGCAAAACCGCAGTATATCTTTGTTGGTGATGGTTGTCATGTCCATGTGTCGAATCTGCTAAGGTCAAGCCGCCCATCTCACTCTGGGGGTGGGATATGTTAGCTGAAAAGGGAACCCACCAGGCAAAGGAGAGAGACATTTACTTCATTCATAATCTGCATTCTCACTCTACTTGCATTTTTCCCCCTGACTTTTTATATATATTTTTTTCACTCATTTATCTTTCTCTCACACACCAGGGGGAATGCAATGTGTAATGTAAATTAAAACTAGGGTTAGTGTGTACTTAACTGTAGCACTTAAGGTTTGTGTTCTTTTTCTCACACACTTTCATTTATTCGACTTGCTTTCTGCACTGCACTCTCTGGGCACCTCAACTTACTGTTATTCTTCAGTTGTACAGGCCTATCCGCAAGTTTTGTGGGCATCATAGTGAGATACGTTCCTTAAAATGCTATGTGCAAGCTAGCTACTAATTAGTCCATCAGACCAAACCTATTGGTAACTCTCTAGGAGGTATCTGGATTAGCTAGTGCATAATCTTGCTGGATAGTGACTGGAGGAAGTTGAGCAGTGGGTACAGAGAGCCATTGTTCAAGCCATGTTATGTAAAGGAGCTGGGTATATTCTTTCCAATCAGACAGTAATTTGGAATTTCTTCTCTGGCATAAAATCTGCCTACCCCATTCTGTCAAATTCATCTGTTGCTTTATCATTCTCCCAATTCCACTAATCACTTGGGGTAGCCAGTAGCAGCAGTGCATATCACACACTTTTTGATTAGATCAGGGTTCAAGCCCGTGACCACCAAATACAGAGGATGTGGAAAGGTCAGGGAATGACCACCTCATACCCCCTGAACAATATGACCTTAGTTGCTAATGCTCCTAAAAACCAAATAAACTGATCACTTGGAACTCAACTTTCTCTAGTACAAATTTTCTGAGGTAATTTTCCTTGATTTTAGTCACAAATCTATCTGTTGTTGCACTGCCCAGCTGGTTGAGATGCTGAGGCTTTTGCAATTACTCACTGTTCGTTTATCCACCATAATGCCAGACAAGTCCTGCCCACAGCCAACGTGCTTGATCTTTTTTCTCACGAAGTACGTGATCGAGGCAAGTAGTTCTCTAGACACCTCAGGTTGCAACTTGGTGATGAGCTATTCTCCAATGAAGAATAGTCAACATTGTTGTTTGGCATTACAGGCATGGAAAATGGGATGATATGTGAGATTTCTTAACCTTGGATTAGTTTAAAACTGATGTCAATTTGCTCAGATTTTGTCAGTGAATTTATTATTAAAGGGTTAAAATCCTTTATTCCACCTTTAAATCTAATCTTTTTGGCATAAAAGCCTTCTAAACAAGCTTCTGGCTTATGGTATTCCATTTTTTTTTTTTTTTTTTAAATTGAATATCCAGTTTTCTCTCTGACCACCCACTGTTGCATGATGGTAGACTGCCATCTGACTTCACTAATGTTCCTCTAGGTTCACTTCTTTTCCTCTTGTATATTAATGACCTTCCATTGACCTGAAATCTTACTTATCCATAGTTTTGCTAATGATAGCAAACTGCATTCTATCTTCCACTTGGGGAACCTTGCCCTACACAAACAGCTAAAACTTCTCAAATAGCCACTACCTATTCCTTAAAATGCTGATTTTCATGTAATTCTAGTGGGACAAAAAAAAAAAAAAACTTATTTTTTTTGTCTTATATTTTGTAAAAAGGATTCTTCTGCTCCTAATGCTATGCTCCTCATCTTTGACAACTCAGATTTCTAGAAAAGATCACATGCCTCTATTAAGGATTACCTTGACATAAGCACATCTGAGAAATACTGCTTGTTTTGTATCTAGAAAACTGGTGCTTCTCTTTTGCTCGTGACTTTTCTCCTAAACAGCTACTCACTTTCATGGAATATTTTTCCCATGTCTGCTGGAGCAGTGCCCCCCCCTAACGTAACACTTCTAGACTCCATTTAAAAGAAGGCAGTTGGGTCATTAATTAACCTATCTCTTACAAAGTTTTAAGTTTCTCCACCCTTAACATTGTTTTATACTTCTCTTCCTCATTTATTTCTTCAACTTCCATTGTTCCAGACAATGGAAGTTGAAGAAATGTGTTTCTTGAAAACTACAATCTACAGAAATTTTAGTGTACTAAGTACAATAGATTCTAATACCTTCCATGGCTTTCATTAAAAAAAAGTGCTTGTTAAGTACTCTGATGGCAATGACATCAAGATGCAGCTGGCCTGGATGTTTTCTTTATTTGTGTGTGTGTGTGTGTGTGTATATATATATATATAGGGCATCTCAAAAAAATGTATACACACTTTGAATATTTATTAATACAGTTTCAATTCAGATACATAAGAAAAAGTCCAATGGCATGAAGTCCAGTGAATGAGGGGGATATTAAATGCTACCTCTTCAGCACAAAGTACATGTTGTGCCCATGATCTCTGTATTCAACTTTTTTTTTTTTTTTTTTTGCAAGCTAGAATGGTTTCATCTTATATTTGCAAGTTCATTGAAATATGCTTTTAAAATGTAGAGATATTGTTTCTATGTTCAAAAACCAGCTCAGTGTTTAATTAGGAATATTATTATGTAAGCCTCAGATTAAAAATAAAAATTTGGAGCTAAAAATCACTACCATAAAACAATTTGCAGGAACTGCAAATTGTTTTATGGTAGTGAACTCCAGACATGTTCTCTTCCACTCACGCTATCATGCCTCATGAAATTTGTTTGAACAGAAAAATGGGAGCTCCTCAAAACATGAGTCAGCCTATCTATCACCTGTTATCTTGTGAATACAGTGAATGACAACAGTGTGTCTTCAACCAATACAACTACAGTAAATAGGAAATATAGTTCTCATAAATTTGATGTTTGACATTTTTTAAGCTTCATAAACTTGAATGTATTGCTCCACAGGTTTCTACATTCAGCTTGGTGCCGGGTTTTGCATTCACCTGGTGCTACTCGCAGACAAAATTGTGCATCAGGCAAACTGAAAATTTTGTTATACTCATTGTTCCCTAATATATCAATCACGTTGGAGCAAATGCACATTATAGCAGAACTGACTGCATTACAAAATGTAACATATACTTGCATACATTTTTTTAAAAAATATTTGGAGTCTCAAAGTTCCCCAAAAAAATTAAAACTTCTGCACTCTGATACTCATCTTTGGGTTAATGATGCGAAATAAATAACATTGGTTAAGATTAAAATTTGAATATAATTTTATGAATATGAGAAGATAATTACTTGGTATATTTTCATACAAAAAAGCTATGAGCTTGTGAATTTGTTTTTAGCAAAAGCCTATACTACAAGTGCTACTGTACTTGGAGAGCACATGCATTTCATAGGTAGCATTGAACAAACTAAGTTTGCTGCTTAGTACACCTATCTTGCATTGTAGAGATGCTTGGCCACAAGTTGCCTTGGTATTACACTTCTCTAAACCTCACTGAGTGTGTAAAGAAGTATAGCTATTTCATTTAAACTGCTTTCATCTACCTACAGTTAAGTTTTGATCATATTTTGGATCTCATTGGTGGAGGCACAGATAATTAATACCTTAACTCAGTATTTGCAATGTGAACGCACAAGGGAGTGCAGAGAAAAAAATTATGCAAAGTATTGCAAAAGCTTATGCTACTAATTGCTTTGTACTGCAATACTATAAAATGCTCTGCTCCAATGAAGTATATAATTATTTAAAATACAGTCCATTACGGTTATTTGGGACACATTGGGACTAGTGCATTTTGGCCCGATTAAGCGGCTGCCCCAATTATCCAAAGTTTCATGTAAATAGTTAAAAAGCACAGGGGCATTATTCATGGGCAGGTGCTCTCATTTTGACAGCTTTCCAACTTTTTCTTTAATTGAGATTGAAATGCTACTTCAGTCACAGTACAACCATTTTGAGATAATCTGTCAGTGTTAAAAATACAATATACCCCCCCCCCTTACAATTGGTTCACTGTAAAATCAAATCACATTACAGCGAACTCAACATAGTAAAGTACCGTTCACTATACGATGTGCAGTAAGCGCCGGTCATTGTGATCACGTTTGTGAATTGAATTTTAATTCAATTAAATAGTGATTCTAATTAGCAAAAATAGGAGGAATATTATTCACAGGCTATAAAAGCAAAGATATTAAGCACAAATTTACCCTTTATTACCTTACCCAATTAAAATTAAATGATACATGAAAATTGGATCGGAAGAATATACATGATAATCGGAATAATTAATATGTACGTAAGAACTAGTTGACATTTCTGTTCACTGACATCTGTAAAAAGTAAAACAGTAACAAGATAAGCAATCAATAACAAAGAACAATACACACAAGTGAGAACTGAGTAACGAGTTACAAAGCTTTAAAAATAGGAATGAAGAGAAGATTCTGAAAATTAATTTTTTTATATGATTGAAGATTTCATGGAAGTGTAAACACATTTCACCATAATAACCCACAGAATTCCAGCTGTCTGTGTTATCGCAAATTCAGTAAGATCGAGTTTACTGTGTGTTTATGACAGATTTCACTAACAGAAAAGACCAATAAACAGGTGACTGCTAATTGTTTGTTTTATGGTTGTGAGCTCCAGAATTTCAACCGAACCACATGGTATCATCGGAGACAATCTTAGGGTAATCTCCAGTGCTGTGGTCTCCCGCCCCAATTAAGCAAAGTAAACCCTGGCTATTTTCGCGATTGGTTTCTGTTTTTTAAGATTTGCCCCAATTAACCGGAATCCACTGTATTTGCCACTCATAAGCATAGCCCTCTGCACACTTCATTTTACATTGTGGATACTTTCCATCACTGGGTTGTTAAGGTCTTCAACATTGCCTATCTGCCACCAATGAGATCAAAAATGGGAATTTGTCATCCTGTAGGTTCAACTGAGTAAAAGAGTTTGGTTTATATGGGCCTTTTCTGTTTTCCTTGAGTATCTCATGCCTGTCTTTCTTTTATACCAACTTTTTGCTTTTGTTTACCATTATCAAAATGCTTTTTTGAGATTGAGATTTCTTATCCCAAAATTGAAACTAGTCTGGATTGGTAGTGGTATACACTAAATGAAACAGCAACATAATTTCCCATTAGAGCAGTGCATTTTATTTATAGTGCAATACCAAGGCAACTCATGGCAGGCTGCCTCCACAATGTGAGAACAGGTGCACTAAGTTTACGAAATGCACCTTCATCTCCAAGTACAATAAATTATCTTATAAACCATTCTTTAACTGCTTTATAATGTGCCAAAAATAAGTCATAGACATGTCCAAAAATGCTTCATTCCAGTTTTTATATGTGAAAGCAATTCCCAACAACATTTGAACTAGTGTCTTGAACCTGGAATAATGAGAATGGTGGTTATTTTGTTTGAAGGGATGGGATCCCAGAACAAAAAAGGATGGGGGGGGGGGGAGACCTTGACTTTCATTTGCCTTTCAAAGGGCCAACACATTCCAGCATGACCATTCTGTTTATAATAAGTCATTTACCAGGGCAGTAACAGTGTTTTACCACTGAGTGTTTAGTTTCACATCAGTGACTTGATTTTCCAAAGTAGGTTAACTCTCATGGTCATGAAGGGGAAAATTCACTGAAGCAATTATACGACAGAAACTTCTCTGACAAGATTAACAATATTTGTGGCTGTAGGTAGATGCACTTTTTTTTTCATGCTGAAAGGGCAAGAAGATTACCATCAAGACATTGAGAAGGTGGTGAAATTTGTAACTGGTACTGGAAAATTCATGCGCAAGTATCTAGAACTCCTCTACAGGATTTTGTCCTCTGTGATAGTATAGTGTTTGTTACTGGTCTGGTTTTGAAGCCCATCAGAGAATGCAATTTTTAAAAGCTGCTTCAACTGGAGCTGTAGTTGGGCTTTATCTTGCACTTTTGCATCCACAGACATTAACCCAAGAACTACAGTTACTAAAATATTAAATTTCAGAAAAGAAACAGCAAGTATAACAATAAATGATGTAAGTGGGCACAAAATTACATTTTACTTACACATAAGTTTTACTGTCTTTTCTATTGTTTTTTTTTTTTTATTGAAGGTGATAAAAAGGCATGGAAATTTAGATTAATATAATCATGAAATAAGTGAATTGAAATAAACACTTATTACTATTCCCTCAACATGAATTGTTGAGAAGGCTTCCAAAAAAGGTAAAGGTAAACTGCAGTTTACCTTTACCTTTTTTTACTACATAAAAGAACTGCTTTAACCGCAGAAAGTTTTGCTTAGAAGATACCACTCTTACAAATAAAAATTAATTTGAAATCAAATTGACTGTCAACACCTTCCCAATTCCTGTCTATTTCAGAGTATTTAAGTTGTTTTGTTTGTGTGAGTAGAGGGTTAACACTATATGAAAGTAGTACAAACTGTGCGAGAGAGTTCACCTGTACCATTCATTACCACCATTTTATAATTTTGTTCTTTTCTGAAAGTTATTTTCAATATTTTTTTGTATTACAAATTAAGGTTTCTTATTTTAATGTTTGTGAAATCAAGTCAGTTTGTGGAAGTTTACCCTCAGCCAACAGGTAGTTGATTGTTGGAACAAACTTCCATCTGTTGTGGAACTTGATAGCTTAAATAAATTCAAGGAAGAATAATTCTTTTTATATATAAAGTGCTTGCAAATTGACTAAGATGTGGGAACCCAGCAGCTTAGCCCCAATGACAGCCACTTTATAAGAATTGAAGACTGGTTTCAACTGAATCCTGAAATATTGCCAAAATACCATATTAAATGTGTTGAGATGATTACATTTCAATAAACATCTTTCCTATGGGTGCATAACCAACAATTTCTGTAAAGTTTTTTTTGTTGTTATTTCTGAAAAATGTTACAATGAGTAAAGAGTTGATTTTTTTTTTTTTTTTTTTTTTTGATTTGGTAGTTGTTGGCGCATCGGCTTCTGTGGCCATATTGCACCTCCCAAGGTTTTTGCAGTACTTTGATCCAAGCCCGAGACGGGAATCGAACCCGCGACCTTTGGGTTGCCAGGCAGGTACTTTACCCACTCGGCTAGCCCTGTCGGCTGTAAAGAGTTGAGCATTGTTCATTAGCCACATGAATCTCATAAGTGGGCTTGACTATATTTTGTACATTTTAATAGAGTTAACCATGCAGCTATTTAATTCAATTACCTTCAATAACACAATGTTAAAACTTTTATTTATCATATTTTAAATCAGTAGATTGTAGAATGTACATTAAAATATCACATTATTTATACAAAAAATAAGCAATATATACATGTTATGCATGACAAAAATTATGTATTAGGTGACTGGGATTAAAATCCTTGACCTCCAACAACACCATCCTTACATAGATGAAAGCTACCTACAAAGGCTAAAACAATTATGAATAAAAGTTCATTACCAGACAATGAACAGTTACATTGCATAAAATTAGGCAAAATGTGTCAGGCATTAAAAACTAAATAAAATGTGTGGTGCGAAAGCAAAGAAATTAAATATACAAGAGAATTAAATTATCAGCTACCTTCACTAGGTTGAAAGTTTAGAAGACAAAGCTAGTCTTTTGTAGCCAATGGGTATGAGCACATAAATTACAGTACAATCACAATTGTGTTATGTGATCACACCGTACCATTATATGCTATATACCTGCTGGACACAGGACTTCTACAGGGGTTTTAAATTAGTATGGGCCACTTAACTTATCTAGCCAATGAAACAAAAGTTTAAAAAGATCCTGTATATCTCTATACATTTTATTGCTTTTTAAACTTTTTTATCAGTTTATTTTAATGTGCACATTTAATTTGATTTTATATATTGTAACTGTAGCATGTTTCTATCTGGTAATGGGTATTTTGGATCAGAAAAGTTTTGTGATTTCATTCAATAAAGTTGGTGCTTAGAAGTTTGACAAAAACTTATGCTAAAAATGTTCATATGGGTTTTAAAAGTAAATATAAGACATATCATTCCATAGTTATCTACAATATATAATGGCAAATGGAATGTAGTGACAAGATAACACTATTAAATATATTTACACTATTGTAAAGAATTTAAAAGCAGCACAATTATTGCACTTTACAATTTTCATTTCACATGAACCATAATTTTTCAATGAATATAAACTTTGGATCTGACAATGTGGATAGTATGTTATGCAAGGTTAAGGTAAGTGCATATGTGCCACTTCTCCCTCTCCTACATGTTATTTAAACACTTAGCATTTTTAATACCTGAGGAGATGTAAAAGGAATGAACAACACTTCTTCACTATCTGCAATAAAAATCAAAGTTCATAGAACAAACTGATATTTTGCAAGTTTTAATACTTGACAGGTTTCTCATATGAAGAATGGAATTTGCAAACAAAAAGGTAGCAAAATACCAGCCATTTATGAATAAATATACCATTCCTTAATAACAATCTATAAAGCAACTGAATATACCACTTTTCTCTTAAATAATATTTAATGCCCACCTTACCAGGCACTGTACATACATGTACAACATGCTAAAAATCATCCTCTAAAATAAATATTTATGACAAATTTAAATAAGTCTAAATTACAATAGCTTAAATAACAAATTTTTGGTTCTGCATACACAGTATGATGTAAAAGCTTGCCATTTGAATATCTAAAAATCAATGTTTTTTTTTTTTTTTTTGATATTCTAAGATGAAGTAATGCATCCACTACTTTGGAATGGAATGTACTATTATCTTCTTCAATCTTACCTAGAATTTAAAGAAGTAACCATAAATATATCATTAATGAAATTTAATTCAGGATGTCAATAGTACACAAAACTAAGTTTCAGCAACACACTGCATTGCTTAACACATTTGCTGCCACTGACATGCATAAATGTCAAATGGTACCGGAGTGATATACCATAATGCATTTCTAGTCATCTTTTAAGTTGCCAAAAGAGTAGTGTAAAAGCAAAGACAAACAAATTTAACAACTGTTCAATACTAGCACAATGACTGACATCTCTGCAACTTGCAGTAATGCTTTGGATTTTGTTTATCAACAGAAGTGTGCTGTATAGTACACTTCTGCTGATAAATTGTGTACTTGGTACACAGTTTTATTTGTTCTTTGCTTGTGTCGAGGTTGTTTACGTACATGGAACAAACTTGGATAAAATATAGAGATTGTTCCAATTTACAGCTTGGCCCAAAAGTAAATGTTTGCTTTTAGCAACAAATTCCAAACTCTTACTTTTCAACCCTTTATTTTTAGATGATCCTCAACATTCTAAATATTATGGCATACTGACTACAGTCTTTCGAGTATAGGGGCAATGAATGTGTTAAACAGTATTTAATTCATCTTAGGATTAACAGTTATAGTGAGTAGAACTAGCATTTGTTAGGAGAAAGTAAAATATGCTTTACAATGGTTAGGCTAAGAAGAAAAAAAAAAAAAATTGCAAATTCAGAGAATTGTGATCTCAATGGCATCCATTTCCAATGCATTTTTTTTTTTTTTTAACCAACTTACTTTTTCTAACTGAATTTTGGAACTACTGGTTGAGGAAACCAGTAGTTACAAAATTCAGTTAGAAAAAGTAATTTTCTATCTATTTTTTGATCTACATTGATTAAAAGTCTCAATCCCCCACTGTCAAATTCACTTGATGTTCCTATTAAATCTCATTCACAGGGATACTTTTTTTCTCCAAGTTGTATTAACCTAGAACCTAGCTGGTAGAAATGTTGATGCATTTTGCTGTCTCTACTGAGTTAATATAAAGAATATTTATCTGTGGATTAACTAGTCCTAACCATTCACTTCTTGGGCTTTTCCTCACAAGCAAACTTCAGAGTATACAGTAAATGTTAGTTGTCCTAATGTGATAACAGTTCATTACTCAGCACCAGTAGAGTAGCTACCCTTTTTTGGGCCCGGAGGCAAAGAACATGTTCGGGTCCCTACTTAATTAATGAAAATTGCAAAAAGAGGAGACAGTTAAAGACACCAGGCCCCTAAAGGACCTGGAGGCAATTGCCTTGCCTGCCTACATGGTAGCTATGCCACTACTCAGCACTCTCATCTTTTCCAATTTAATGTTGTTGGGCATTACAGTGCTAAGTGGGTAATCTATATAATCTTTATCCCTCAGCTTAAATATGCTGATTCTGTTGTTTGAATCATATCGCTAAATTCAATCACTGCCATAAAAAAAAAAAAAAAAGTCCTTTATTCCTTTAAGCTCTTCACATTTATCTAAACCTTGGTTTCTAATATGTTAAAGATGTGCTAAAGGTCACAACCTTCTATCCATTCACAGCTACTATAGGTCTATTAATCTTTCATGTTTTGGAATTAAAACACACACGATAATATATTATTTTGCATTTTGTTTTACTACATTGGACACAAGTTTGCTGATGAGCAAGATTTGGAGTTATCTACAACAAGAACTCCAGAGAGAAAGAGAGAGATCAGTTGTGGTTCATCAGCTAAATTTAGCAATAGATTATTAATTGCATTACTTAATAATTACAATTTAATTTCACACTTTTAATGAAATACTTAACTGAGTAAAATTATTACAAGTTCCTTGTTTTATAGCTATCTTGCACCACAGAGTCAAACTTTTTGGTTAGTCTTTTAAATACTAGCTGTGCACATTTTCAAGTTGCAGTCCTGATTAATCATAGTTGTCCTTGTATTTTGTCACACTGCTGTTTACACCTGGTAGAGGAACAACAATCTAGGTTGAACTATTTCAAAATTCATGAGTGAAACAAGTTCCAAACTTATGAGGCATACACATGGGCTTTTTATTCAAGAAATAAAAATATCAGGACTTCCTTAAAACCGTGGCTTGTATTTTTTGTCACAGCAACAGAGGTGATGAAGTTATAAAACAGAACCATAAAAAAGGTTTTATGTATGAAATCTGTTAATATTTGCTAACTCATTGTTCATTTAACTCTGTCAGGCTTGAAAGGTGAAAAATGTTTGACAGTTAAGTCTTATAGTGCAATTGGGGGGGGGGGGGGTTTAATTTTTTTTTTTCCTTTTTAAAAACTGGAAAAAAAAAAAGTTATAATTTTCACCTGGTTCCTAACTGGAGGAGGGTAGAGCTGAAAACAATTAGTGCCAGCCATGTTCTCTGGAATATTTTACACATGTTTCTGTTCTGCTGCTTATTTTATATTAGTCTAGGAAAATTGATCACCAGCAATTTACCGCCGCGTCAGTTTATCACGTTTTACCGTCTAGAAGCAATGAGATGTGTTTGGTCAAATCATAAAAAGTTATTTTTTATTCAAGTTTCTGCCTTAAGCTATGATTAGCATATTTTTGGAATTCTATGAACTGTTAGGGAATAGTACAGAAATAAAAAAAAAAAACAACATGTATGGAAATATATAATTTAATAGGTAGATTGTGTTTTAATAGTTACATGTATCACACAAATAGTCAAAATCCATTATTTGAACAATATAACAATTGGTTAATTTTAAACTAAACTAATTATAACATTAGGTATGTCATAGTACACTGCAAAAATTCAAAATGAATGTTTATGCAATCTTCAGAATCAGTCACGTTGGGATAATTAATACTAAGAAACTAATATTTACAACACAGTATTTAAATTATTAATAAGAAATATTATGTGCTAATATAAAGGAATTAAGTAGGTACCTACCTAATTCCAATTTTGGAAAATAACAGCAATTAAATTAAAGCACCTGCAATGGTATGTATTTCTAGAAAATGTATACCTAGCATATAACTTCCATTTTTAACTGCACTTAATTCTTAAATAACACCTATAGAAAAGCCATATTTTCAATTTAAAATGACCAATAAATTTATATAAATTATATGTATTGCCTGGCGATAAAATATGCTAGCGATCATTTGTAGGCTATAAATTGTTTATAAACTTAAATTTTCTTAAACTTTCCTCGACTAAGTCTAGGAAAGTTTATCGCCCGCAATTCACCGCTAGCAGTTTACTGCCGCGTCAGTTTATCGCTTAAACAATTTATAGCCTACAAATATCGCCAGGCAATACATATAATTTATATAAATTTATTTAACTTAAGTGGCATGTTTTAGGGAAGTGGGAGTTGGGCGTGCCGATTAGAAAGGTACTTATATTTATAACCTCTTACAATCACAAGATTTTATTTTGAGTTTATTTTTTATCCTTTTGAGTTTGTGAACACATCATGTCGGTGGAACTTTTGAAATCAGAAAAAGGAAAACAGAAATTGTGCTTTAGTGGACATTTGTTTCATAAAGACAAGCAAAATGAAACAAAAATTCATTGGAAGTGTCAAAATTACCAAAAACCAAATGTGCCACTAGTTACTACAGTAAATAACACCATCGTTAAAACATGGAAGGAGCACAATCATTGTGGAGACGCAGCAGGAGTTGAGGCAGCACAACTTCTTGATACCATTCGAACTTATGCAGAAACAACAAATAATACGCCTCATAGTATTATTTCAAATGTTTCGAGAATCTGTAGCCAAGCAGCAGCCCCTAAGCTTCCAAGTGTAGACACAATGAAACGAACAATCCAAAATATAGAAATCGAAATTTTGATGGCCCAGCTCTTCCAATGTATCGTAGAGACAGTTTTCACAGAAGAATATAAAACATCATGCAATGGAGAATTGTTTCTACAATTTGATTCTGGACCCGAGGACAATCATATGTTAATTTTCAGTACGAAAAGAAATTTGCAGTTGTTAGCACGAAGTGAACACTGGTATGCCGATGGGACTTTCAAAACTGTTCCCTTACTTTTTTTTTTTATCAGCTTGTATACAGCTGATAAAAAAAAAAAGTAAGGGAACAATACATGGATCAGGGACAAAATATCACTTCCATTAGTTTATGCATTATTGCCTAACAAATCTGAGGAAACTTATGTATCTCTACTACAGCAGCTGAAAGTATTGGAACCGGTGGCTATGTCCCCACAATCAATAACTATAGATTGAGACTGCGATGGTGAATGCTTGCAGAAGAGTTTTTCCTGATGCTTCGCAACGGGGTTGTTTTTTTCCACTTTTCGCAATGTATTTTTCGTTCCATTCAGAATAATGGATTGAAACAACGTTATGAAACTGATGCTAATCTTGCTTTAAATATGTGAATTTTGGCAGCAATTGCATTTGTGCCCACTCCAATTGTGACGGTCGTTTTTCAACAATTGTGTGAAAATGGTGTTTTTCCTCCAGAATCGCAAGAAGTTGATTATTTTGAGGATACATGGATTGGACGCCCAACCAGACGACATCTTCGTCGACCACCAAAGTATTCCCATGAAATGTGGAATGTACGCCAGCTTGTTCTAGAAGGATTACCAAGAACAAATAATTCTGTTGAAGAGTGGCATAGAGGATTTGAGGAACAAGTCGCTGCTTATCCCAACATTTGGAAATTTATCGATGGCATTAAAAAAGAAAGTATTAACGAAATGCGCATTGAACAATATTTAAGTGGAAGTGATATGGGCAACAAAAAAACAGAAGTATCGCGATTGTGATGAACGAATTAAAAGGCTTGTTAGGGGTAATATTGTTGATTATCTAAGAGGTATAGCGCATAATATTTCTTATTAATAATTTACATACTGTGTTGTAAATATTACAGTTTCTTAGTAATTAATTATCCCAACATGACTGATTCTGAAGATTGCATAAACATTCATTTTGAATTTTTGCAGTGTACTATGACATAGCTAATGTTATAATTAGTTTAGTTTAAAATTAACCAATTGTTATATTGTTCAAATAATGGATTTTGACTATTTTTGTGATACATGTAACTATTAAAACACAATCTACCTATTAAATTACATATTTCCATACATGCGTTTTTTTTTTATTTCCGTACTATTCCCTAACAGTTCATAGAATTCCAAAAATATGCTAATCATAGCTTAAGGCAGAAACTTGAATAAAAAATAACTTTTTATGATTTGACCAAACATATCTCATTGCTTCTAGACAGTAAAACGTGATACACTGACGCGGCGGTAAATTGCTGGCGATCAATTTTCCGGACCCCATTTTATATGTGCATCCATCATTAGCTAAAATGTTTTCTTTAATATTTTATTATTCACTTAGAAGTTATAGTATGTCTTAAAGTACTGTTTTATTGGACTAAATTCAAAAAATAGCAAAATTAATCCCGTTTCCACTATAATTACTATTTACCCACCCCTTAATTTAAGAACCAATCACCTTAAAGCTAGTCACATCTTGCCATTCAAACCATAACAATTGCAGATTGATCAAGGTGAGTACTGAAAAATTAAGCCCTTGCTATTTTTTTGAATTTTGTATTTTATTATTCTTAAATATACCAAATTTTCATACTTTAGATAGTATGAATCAGAGCTGTAATACTCAATATGATCTACGTTGATAATAATATTAGTAAATTAATAAGAGGAGTTTACCTCAATATAGTACGTGGAACACTTCCGTATGATACCCTCCAGAAATTAAAACGGTTTTAATTTCTGGAGGGTATCATACGGAAGTGTTCCACGTACTATATTGAGGTAAACTCCTCTTATTAATTTACTAATCTTAAATATACCATATTATCTGGTTCATAAGACATACTCAGGTTTTAGAAAGTGGATTTTAGGAAAAAGTATTTTATTGCATATCTGGAAAACAAATTCACAAGGCTTACTAAAAAAAAAAAAAGAAAAAAAAAAAAGTCACTGAAGAACAAAGCTTTTATTTGTCATTACTGGTGTTATCCAAACTTCCACTTTTTTCAAAGACTATCTTCAGTGCCATCAAAAGCACTGCTGATCCCACATTTCTTGAAATACTTGTTTCTAGAAGTAGTTTTGTTGATCTTTACTTCCTTCTAAGGGGCCAAATGGGCACCATGAAAACACTTCCCACACCATTACAATCAACTGCCACCAGCCTGCATATGAAACCCAGCAGGATGTGTTGATAGTTTCAGTTTTCACCACATTCTAGTCCTCCCATTAGCAAAAAAGAACAGGTATAAGGATTTGTCATGCCAGGCAACATTTCTCTAATCCTCCAGCCCAGTGTTGAAGTTCTTGATCCCACTGTTACCATACAGCCTTGGTTTTTTTCTGACAAGAGTGGAGTACAGTTCAGTTATCAAGTGCAGTACCCCATCCATGAAATGGTATGACAAATTGTGCCTTCTGAAATGACTAGTTACTACTGCTGTGGGTTGTTATCTGATTGGCTGTGACCTTTCTGATACCCTGCACAAGTCTTGTCATCCTCTGTTGGTCTACTGCATCAACAAGCTGTTTGTGACTACAGAATCATCATTGATTGGATGCTATTTGGTTATTGGACCAAATCTCAATACACTTAGGATGCAGTTAAACATGAAACCCCAGCAGGGTTACAGTTCCTGAAAGTGGAACATCTAGTGCTGACTACTACACTACATTCAAAATCACTTAAATCTTTAACTTGAGCATTCTTGCACTGAAGTACACATACAACATCTCTACATAATGTTACATGTGCTAATACAGAAGGGGTGTTCCATTTCATGAAAACAATGGGTATAAATAATAAAATAGCTACTGAACATGCATGTGTGCATATTTGAAAAGACATTACCACAAGGCTTTGGCCAACCTGCGGCTTCTAATGAGAAATTTGAGCAAACATAAAGTGTCATTCATTTGGTAGTTTATATAGCTGTTTGCGGGTTTGGGTTTTAGGAGCATTAGCAACTAAGGCCATATTGCTCCGGGGATATGCGGTGGTCATTCCCTGACCTTTCCGCATCCTCCGTATTTGGTGGTCACTGGCTCGAACCCCGGTCTAATCAATAAGAGTGTGCTATGCACTGCTGCTCCTGCCCACGGAGGCGCCTAGTTTATATAGCCAAGATGTTGTTAGCAACCTACATCTGTTATTATTTATATAGTGCATTGCCATCTAAGGCCATATTGCACTGTGTGCATTATGACTGTATAAGAGTATGGTAATCATAATACACACCATCTGGTCTGATTTGAATGCTGTGTATGCTGAAAGAAACTGGAATAATTAAAAATGCAGAAACCCTACACTCCCTCCTCCACCTGAGATTCCAGCTATAGCCGTAACTGAAGAAGCTTTTAGGAATTCTTGCTGTATCCAACTGGCTTTGAATCCAGGCCACTCCAAATGAGTGGCAAAACCACTATACTGTCATGGAGGACATGTACATCTGTAATTTGGAGGGCAAGCAAAACCAGTTTTGCACAGGCACTTTATTATGTATTTGGAGTTATTAATACCTGAAGCAAGCACACTGTTGGACCCAGTTCACCTAAACAAATTACATTTCTATCTATACATTAAAAGTTTTCCTCCTAGTGATATTTATTTGAGCCAATGGAGAAGGCAATTATGTCACTACAAATGCAATTCACAACCTTGTGCACGTGATTCTCTAACATTTGATGTTCCATCGTAACTTTTTTTATATTAATGAATATTGTATACTGTATTTGTAAATATTGTGGTTTAGTATTTTGTAAATATTTACATAGTTCGTAAATATTTCAGTTAAATATTTTAATCCTGCTCTTTGGGATGCAACTATATTCCTCATGTATTAAGAAACCTGAAGCAAAAGGCCTTTTTCTAAGTGACTATGTAAATGCAAGTAAATAATTACATAGTGATATTGGCTGAAGTCCAGAATAGTATCACTGGCAGGTAGTTTGATGAAAGCGAGGAAGATGGCAACAGATAATTGACAGGTGAAGGCACCTCCCTTCCGATTTACCGTGATATTTCTGATTATTTTGGTGTTGTCGAGGAGGCGGCGCTTAGCTTAGCTAGGGTGTTTATCCCCTCCATCCTGCTGTTTTAAAATGAAAAAATGAGTTCCCGATTTAAAAACAGTGGCAAATGTGGGGAAAACACCCTAGGCATATCAACCTAGGATGGGCGGGGAAAGCAGTGGCATCTACCAATCACTGCTTTGTTCCTGTCCATTTGTTGAAATATGGGAGTAAACTTGTCAATCACTGCTTTCCCATAATTTTGCTTGCCTCCATTCTGGAGATTTACCGTGATATTTATTCAGCCTTGAGAATGCTGCGCACTACAAATGCACAGGTAAATAATTACATAGGTCATTTCCTGATTAGATATAGACCAGTGCGTTTCGACAGGTGTCTTTTACGTAGAAAAGCTTTTACTCCATATACCTCTACATTTTACGTAGAAAAGTGTATGGGGAGTGGGCAAAGCCCCCTAGTAAATAATATCTATTAAAATTATGTCAGTGTGAAAATCTCCATGTTTCTGTTTTGATTTTTTTGTCATGAAGAAAGTGAGGTAGTCAAAAATTTCTTATTATCCAACAGAGCATCAGAATAAAGAAAAGAATTATAAAAGTGCATATTTTATAAAAAAAATCTTGCATTTCTCCCCTCAAAATTCCAACAACTTACCCATGCTCTATGTCACTCTCACTATTCTGTACTGAATTAGAAGACCTCTTTGAAAGTCCAAAATGTGAAGATCTCTGACTTCTGCTATAAGATAAAGATGAACACTTATATTTTAGATTATAGTTTGTCTCTTGAAGCCACACATGCTGCAATGCTTGCTGAGCTGTAAAACGATGCTCAGGATGTTGAGTCAACAAATTCTGAATGAAATCTTTGGCTTTATTTGACACAGAATTCCAGATCTACCAAATAAAACAAGTTATAATAAGCTTGTGTAATATGTTAATATATAACTTTAAAAAAGTGGTATCTAGTATTAGCCTAATTCTTAAATATTATAAGAAATTTTCTTATAGAAAAAAAAAAAACTTTTTTTATGTAAACCCCAAACACGAGGTATTAGAATCTATAGGTTGAGAAAACGAAAGAAGATATTTGTTGACATTGGACTTGAACTTCTGTAGACTGTAATTTTCAGGAAATATGTATGAAGGCAGGTTATTCCAGAAAACAGCAGTTGAATGAATAATTCTCCGAGGATATGATAGAAGAGGCACATATGCAATACATTACTGGTGTGCAAGTACATGGATCCCCTATTTGAACTGCTGAAATAAGAGTTGCTTTGTTTTTCTTATTTTTATGATATTCATTTTGACAATTGTGTTCTGAAACAACAGAACGACACCTTGTCAAGTACAACTAATTGTAATATTAATGTGTTGCATTTCTTTTGTGGTAAGAGTATTCTCTCTTCTGTCATAATATTAAATATTACAATGGAGAGGGAACAAGATCATTGAGGTATTATATCAATATCAACCCATTTACAAATGTGTAAAGGACCTATCTGCTTCACCCTTCTGACAATTGGTATGCAACAATTTCATGGATTGTCATGAAGTTGTATATTTGGTCTTTCAGGGGGGAAAAAAAAGTCAAACCATCCAAGCCTTCATTTAAAATTGGGCTACTCAGTGTTTGTGATATTTTATTGTATCTCTGCTGGAGGATGGATCCAGCTACAAGCATATGCCCCTCCCCACCCCAGTACACACTGTTGTTATCTAGCAAATTAATGGCAGGTGGAAGCTATAGCAATAGTATTCAGATATTTTATTCACTCTTGAAGACCTTTTGAATTGAATATGAAACATTACCCCCAGGGGCTCACATCTGGTGAGTATGGGCTTGGCACACCCAGGGTCATGAGCTGGATATCATCATTCTTCTTTCTTGGTGTCGTGTCAACTCGACTCAAATTTTTTTTTTTTTTTTTTTTGGGTGGTGCAGCAAAAGCCTTGCTTGCATCCAAGTTACGTGGGGGGGGGGGGGTATTTAGATTGGACTGCAGGAAGTTCTATTTTAGCCAGAGTTATAAATTGCTGGAATAAGTTGCCTACATGGATGGTAGAGGCTGACAGTTTGGGGAAATTCAAAGGTCATCTGGATAGTACCTTTGGGTGAGGGAAACATAGGATGATAGGTTAAATTTCCTTTTATTTTATTAATTTGTTTTTTTATCATTGTTTCATTCGGATTTTTTTTTTTTTTTTGGCTGGTGCAGAATAAGCCAAAGGCTTTCTTGCACCATGTGGCCATTACTAATACTGAGTTTATCATCCCGTGTGACATTCAATAACATATATGTCCCCTACCCAAATTATGGATCCATCTTGTGTCTACTATTTCCTGTACATTATACATCTCTTCCTGCTTTCTATACATCTTGTTCATACCATTCATTACATTAGGGGAAGGGGGTGGTACAGGGTAGTTGTATGCATTTTATTTTCTTTTTCTGGCTTTGCTATGTAGAAAACAATATCAGATAATTATAAAAGGAGATTATTGCATATACTGATATCTACTGATAGATACAACTGCAACCATCCTACAGGGGATTTTCTTTTTTACACCTTGTAGCAAGTGACATAATATTAAAGTGAATTATATAATATTAAAAGATTTTTTTCCATATAAGCTGCTACAAATTCAGCCCTTTCTCCACAAGATTCTAGAACACCCTCTCGTGCTCTTTAATCATTACGCCACCGGAAGGAAGTGATGCGAGGCGAAGAGTCGGGGGGGGGGGGGTACTGGCGGTCGCCACTGCATATAAGATCTCAAATATATTAAGATTCTTCCTCCGTTAACGATTATACCACATTTTTAAAAATTTAAAACAAATATTTTATTAAAAGAATTATGTAAAAAACAATGCACAAGCTGCAGTGCGACTTAATGAGATTTGAAACTATAAGGAAGACTCTCCCCACCATTTTTTCCACCTAAGTTATGCATCTTAAGAAAAACCACGGATAATACTATTATTTGCCATATCAGACGTCGACTTTACGATGAATGAACTCTGACATTTCAAACCATTAAAGAGATACACACTTAACAGATGTGCTGCATGTGATCGCTGGTGCCACACCCGTATTTGTTTAGAGGTCAAAAATTTAGGACATGCACTGCGTGGGGCGGAAGAGATTGTGAAGAACGTAAAATGTGACCAGTTAACAACGCTCATACATACTTCGAATGATGTAAGTGATACACATTACTGAACAGTAATGAAAGAAAAATTTTAAGTTTATATTCGTACATTCCGATACATTTATTTTCAGCGTACAAGTTGTAAAGCAAGTAGTGGTAAAATGTCTTGCTAAATTTAGAACAACAAAGAGGGGGAAGAATAAATAAAGGGAAGGAATGTGCCGTTTGCTTATACAGTGTAACCACATAGAAACGCTAATAAATGGAAGCCCAAAATCTCTATAGCTGTTAGGAATTTACTTTTTTCAACTTCTGGCCCAATACCCGGTTGCGGATTTTGCCATTCTGAGGACAACTTCAAGTTTTTGTTAACACTACAAATTAGACATGTGGTTCTTAAACTTCGTCCTACAGTGGGTAGCTATTTTCTTCTAAATAATTTCTGCGGGAGTTTTACTAATTAAATTTCGTATCCCCATAGACCCAGTGGAAGTGGAGTATTATACCTTCGTGGGGCCCAAGGCAAAATGGAATTTGGGGGGGCCCATCAGGGGCCAAATTAAGGATGAATTAGGCCCCTCATAAAAAAAATTAATAGAAACTTAACTTATTTATTGAAAAATAAAAAAGATAAGAATAAAATTTAAACACTTAACAATTTAAGTATGCTTTTATATTACACGCTTTCTTGGTTTATTATTATTATTAGAAAATTTTATCACTTATTTTAGAAAATATTTGCACTAAAAATGAGGCCCCTCTTCGGGTGAGGCTCCCGGCCATGGCCGGTTTGGCCGTAGCGTTAACGAGGCCCTGGCCCATCTAAAGAAAAAATTAATAAAGAACATTTTCAATTTCATTTTATTGTAACAACAAAACAAAACTTATGACATAACTAAATATAAAATTATCAAAATCGGTAAAACCATTTTTGAAAAAAAAAAAAAAAAAAAAAACAGTAAGTTTCAAATTAATTATTATTAGCCATATGGTGCAAGGAAGGCTTATGCTGCACCAGCCAAAAAAAATTCTGAATTATATATATATATATATATAGAGAGAGAGAGAGAGAGAAAAAATATCCAAACTCAGGACCCTGGGTTGTGTGCCAAGCCCATACTCACCAGATGTGAGCCCCTAAATCTTCAAGTTCATTGACTATGGCAGGTAGAAAGTTCAGTTTCCTATAAAAATCACTTTAAAATAGTAAAAAACAGCAATGAGTTTTTTAAAGTGATTTCCCTCCCCCCCTCTGATCGGGGTTCTAGGAAGATGTCTTTTTTTGTTTTTGCCTATAGGAAAACGCGCCACTGCATGGACCCCCATAATTTCTGGATTCTTCTCAGGTAAAATAGTACAATTAACTGCACGAGTAAATTTCATATGAAAATAAAATAATTTACTTTAAAAAAGTTCAGATCAAATTACCTGTTAGTAGGAAAATTATCTTATTAATCAGAGAAAAATGCTTTCAAATTATGTAATACAATAACTACTATATTCACTGAACTAGGCAAAATTAAGTTATATGGCAGCACGTTTCAACTACAGTACTGTATTTCAAAATCCAAATAAGTCTTCTTGATAGACGAGTGACACTAAGTGATTTAATAGCCAGTGCCAGGTGAGCAGGAGCAGCAGTGCGTAGCACACGCTTCTTGATTAGACCGGGGTTCGAGCCCGTGATCACCAAATACGGACGGAGGGTGCGAAAAGATCAGGGAATGACCACCGCATATCCTAGGAGCAATATGGCCTTAGTTGCTAGTGCTCCTAAAAACCAAATAACAACATAATAGCCAGCATTGCAAGAACGGTGCGCGAAATATGAACAATATGCCAAATCTAGAAGTAGCTAGGAAAGTAGTGTCCTGTCCATGATTTATAGAATCTTTCTATGGAGGACGTCATTATCCTTCTATACAAGCCGATGGCTAGACCTCATCTGGAATATTGTAATCAGGTCTGGAGACTACACTTAAAAGACAATACTCCTGGACAGGGTTTAAAGCAGGAAAAGTTTAAAAGACCAAAGGGGGCTACACAAGAAAAAAAAAGAAAAAAAAAATGATTTTACAAAGCACCTAGTAATAAACAAATTTTATAACAAAACGTTAGCGCGAAATAAAGCTAACTAATGAAACAGTCACCATAGCGATAGCAAAAATCACGAAAAGGACTTTTTGTAATCCTGATGATATAACTCGCCGGACTTGCATTGGGAAGACGAATTCCGTATGTATGAAATTTTAAAACAGCAAAAAGTCGGTGTAAAAAAAAAAAGTCCTCTATTACCGTAATTTTTCTTCGAGAAGCCTGTAAGACCTCGCATATAATCATGCAATTTGAAGTATGTATCAGGCCCTTGGCGCACACCTTTTGGAAGTAGTGAAACAGACTAAAGTTTTAAATTAAATTGATATCCATTACTGAAAAATCAGAGCGAATTAATTAGTAAATTAATTCCACTATGAATAATATATTAGCTATCTTTAGGAATTTGATACACAGATGCACAATTTAGTGATAAAATCATGATAATTCTGACAAAGATTTTTAAGGTCTGAATTAAAACTGCATCTATGGCAAAATGCAATTGCTTGCAAGCAATCAAATTCCGCCTGCAATCGATGTCTGGTCGCATAATACAAAGAAATCTTATGGACAGTCTGTCTAAACATCTGTTTCATCTTTCATATCTGTTATATCTTGAAGAAAAAAAAAAAAGGAAAAAAAAAATAACTTTGTTAAATTTTCCCGATTAACATCTGTAGCTTTAAGGCACATGAAAATGTACCAAACAATACTGAATTTATCTTGAGAGAAGAGCAACATCATTTGATAAGAAAATGAACAACTCTTTTCAAATTATCTCAACACTTATCACGGAGGAGTTGTCAATTACTTAATATAACCTTGAATGTTGCATTTTGTTCTCAGTGGTTTTCTCCATGTCACTGTAACAAGAAAAACTAATAAAAAATAAAATAAAAACAGCGTTCAGTTACTCCCGGTATGCATTAAAAATGAGATTAAACAAAAAATTAATGCTGTTAATGCTCTTGTTTATATTCGGGTACGACCGCTAGGTTAGAGGAGTTTACATTCATTATTTTTACAATGAACACAAGCGAACTTGAACCACAAGCCACTCAAAGCGCGTATGTTTCTGCAGCCTCGCGCCTCACCACTCGACCAGATGGGCTGTTTCCTTGGGACCTGGGCTATTCGAGGCCCGACGCAAGGAATCGCAGATACATATTTAACCCAACTCACAATTCTTTATACTGTACAGAGGTACTACTGCGCTGTGGAAGCTTCCACCCCCTACACACACAAACACGGTCTAAATTTATGATCATAAGCTAGAACACTGAATTTTGAAATGGTTGAATGTGCACCACTAAATCCACAAATCTGAACGCACCTCCCCAACCTCGGAAGCAGTCGAGGGATGGAATATAAGAACCGACGCTAAACTCATCCACCCAATCTTGTCCTACAAAGATCACGTGAATTCGAGTTATTTCTTTGTACACTAAACGAGAGAAAGTTTTTCCCCACAAAAGCCTAGGTATTTTCAATCAATGCCCTCCAAATTGATAAGAAATACAGTGAAGGAAAGCAGCCTAAAATCAGCCAAGAACAAGTTAATGGAAGAGTCCAACAAAGCTATAAAAAGAATACAAAGATTTAAACAAAAGCCTACCGTTTTAACTAAATAAAGAATGGCAAATAATTCATACGTATCAAATAACTGATAAACTTGCAATACTCGTAAGTGCAACGCAAGTAACGTGATGCAGGTTTTATTCCATTTATCCAATGCAAGTTATTGCCCAGTCCACGTAGATCAAATGTGTATAACTGCATATGTTAATAAGAACTATATTGTGTGAATAGTACACATTTGAAGAAATCGTATCGAACAATTTTATGAATTAATTGTTTTAATAAGTGAGTTGTCCAGCGGACGTGTGTGTGTGTGTGTGTGAGAGAGAGACTAAATACTGTTTAATTTCAGTTCAAAAGAACAATTACGACACAAATTAAATTTAAGTGTATTGTTTTAGGCATCATCAACTCGACTAATGGCGCTAATAGTAGTAGTAGTGGCACATGATGATGCAAGAAAGCAAGTGTAGGAGCTTATGCAGCATCAGCCAAAAAAAAAACAAAAAAAAAAAAAAAAAACACACCATTCCCTCCAAATGCCTGTCCAGTTCCTCCTTAAATTTATTTAACCTATCAACTTCCACAACGACAGATGGAAGTTTGTTCCAGCAATTAACCACCTGCTGGCTAAAGGCAAATTTCCGCACATCTATTCTACATCTGTCCTTTCTTAATTTGAACTTATGTCCCCGTAGGTTCGTAATCTGAACAAGTGGAAGGATCCCATCAGAATTCAGCGTGCTCAACCCATTCAAGGCCTTATAGACCTCAATCAGATCACCGCGCAGGTGCCTAATCTCCAGCCACTGCCATTTTCAGAACTTAAGCCTCTCTTGGTAAGAGGATCCCTTCATTCCCCTCGCCAATCTTGTTGCCCTTCTCTGTACACGCTCAAGCAAATCTACATCCTTCCTAAAATGAGGCCTCCAGACCTGTACGCAGTACTCAAGGCATGGCCTGACCATTGCCTTATACAGAGGGACAATCACCTCCTTTTCCCTGCTAGCAAAATTCCTATATATCATTGACAAAACCCCATGACCTGCCCTAGCAGCCTGTCTGCATTACTTAAACTTCATATCTGACTGCAAAATTACTCCCAGGTCTTTTTCATTTTCTACCACCTTCTACCTCAAGTGTAGTACCACACAGTTGGTACGTTTCTCTGGGGTTACTTCTACCCATATGCAGTACTTTGCATTTGTCAAGGTTAAACTTCAGTTGCCACTTCTTAGCCCATCTGCCCAAATTATCTAGATCCTGTTGCAGTAGCACACTGCCATTACTGCATTAACAACCCTGCCAACCTTTGTGTCATCTGCAAACTTCGACATTAAGCCTGATATACCTTCATCAATATCACTGATAAATACACAAAACAACAGTGGACCCAACACCAAACCCTGTGGGACTCCACTAACATTAGTCCACGAAGAGCAGCACCCATTGATTACCACCCTCTGTCTTCTCCCACTTAACCATCCTTTTATCCATTGTAGCAACTTACCCTTAATACCATTCTGCTCCAATTTGTACAGTAGTCTTCCATGCGCAACAGTGTCAAAAGCTTTCCTGAAATCCAAGTATATGATATCAAAATTATTTTTTGCATCCAGTTCCTTTGTGACCACATCATAATAACCAATCAAATTCGTCAGACAAGACTTTCCCTTAACAAACCCATGCTGTATCTGAATTATTGCTGCAGTCTTGTCTAGATGATCCTGCAATGCATCTTTAACCAGTGACTCCATTATTTTACCCGGAACAGAAGTTAAACTGGTCTGTAATTACTCGTGTCACCCTTCGATCCACCTTTGTGAATTGGGGATACATTTGCACATCTCCAGTCCGTGGGAACCTCCCCTGAGTCCAAGGATGCTCTCATAATTATGGCTAAGGGTTTGCTTAGTTGCTTTGCCGCCTCCTTTAAAATAACTGGATAGATCCCATCCACCCCAGGTGCCTTTCTTATGTTAACTTCAACAATTTCTCCTCCACTTTGCTCTCAGTTATTACAAAATCATTAAGCACACTGCTAAAATTTGATAACCTTCTTCCATTTTCAAACTGTAATAATTCCTCACGTGTGAATGTAGATGCAAAATACTCATTCAGTTTGTTTGCTATCTGAGCAGGAGCATCAACAGTCGAACCATCGATGTCAAGTGGACCAATCATATTCATCCCCTTCCTTTTAGAGTTTATATAAGTAAAGAAGTCCTTGCTGTTTTTCTTAGCATCTTTTGCCAAAGATTTCTCGTAATCCGCCTTCGAGTGCCGAACCTCCTTTGTGACCTGATTAGACTAGCTTATATCTGCCACAGGCTTCTGCGTCACCTGATAATTTATATGCATCCCATGCATTTTTCTTCTCTGTCACGAGTCTCATTAGTTCATTTGATAACCATTTAGGCCTAAACCTTGAACAATATTTCTTAATCGGTATATAAAGTCTAGTAGCTTCCACGATTAATTCCTTGAATGCTTCCCACTTAGAATTTACTGTTTTTAACATCGTCAGTTGATCCCACTGTACAGAATTTAACTGTCTGAGACCACTGTACTCCCCTTTACGGAAGCAAAAACCCTTTCTTTACCCCTGACGGTAGTTACCTCTGAGTAAATCCACTTCAGCACACTGTGATCACTGCCACCTAGTGGTTCCTTTATCTGCAAATTCTTAATACACGAATGATCACTGCTGACAACCAGATCAAGAGTATTACTTTCTCTGGTTGCCTCTCGAACATGCTGCTGCAGAAAACAATTATCCAATAATCTGCGTCATGTCTGTAAAAGTGTGATCATGGGTGATATTTTCATGTTGTGTGGGCTACAAAACTATTAACTATCAATTCCTATGTGATTAGGGACAATAAAGCTACAGTAGGGAAACGAGCACAAAAAACAATGTCACTTTTTTTTTTTTTTTTTTTTAAATACGGCAGAGGTTTTATACACATTTATGAAAACAAAGCAAGGTGCTAAATAAAACCAGTATTCACCCTTCGGAAGAAATTATATTTCTATTCATGAAAGCAGTTTTTCTGACGTTATTAATTTATCCCATACAAATCCTTCGGTAACACTAAGGGATAGTAGAAATAGTAATGTCAGCGAAAGCCACATCCGATTCTTTAGGGATATGCTTCCTCTTCGTCCTTAAAAGTTTACCTTATGTAATCGCAGAAGTTAGTCAATCCAATTGATTATCCTGATAATTAATAAATGACGTTTTTAAATTCCTCCGGGTACGAGAATGCTGGGACAAAAGACAGCAAAAAGTTTTCCTTGCCTGAACTGAGGGGACCCTCCTTTGTTTTGGAGCTTTTTTCAGTATTAGGACCGGTACACGACACCCTTAAAGCACGTAGTTGTGTACTGTACATAATTAAATAGAAATGTGCTTAATAATTAAACTTCCCAAAGCATTTAAAAATTACAGAAAATAAAATTATTAGTTTGCAGTTATCATCGCTAGTTACTAGAAAGTTAGTTTTGACTTGTTTTTATTTCCATAACATTGTACAAAGTGCTCACAATGCTGCAGCACGTTGAACACTTTACAAATTCTTACGTAGAGGAAGAATTACGGCGCGCGTTATACGCATTTCTTTTCAGGTATTTGAAGAACACAACTTCAAAGTTATTGCTTATCTATTCACTTAAACATGCACGTAAGATTTTACTAGTGAAATCCCATATACATGTTTTCTCATTTGGATCATCACAAAGGCGAAACACTTGTCTAATTTCTCATTTGCAATGTTGCCATTGCAGACATTTTCTGCCGCTCCAAAAGTCGCCCAGTACAAGGTTCATGTTAAATGATAAAAATACGGTTAAGCGTTCCAATGCTAATAACGAACTACGTACTTCTCAGAAACACCACACTTAAAAATGCCAAACACCTTTTAGTACAGCACCTCTGCCTTAATTTAAAACCTTTGCAAAATTTTAATTACGAATGACCACGTTCAACTCATAACTTGCCCTATATTTGGCATCGCTGTTTGTAACTGCACTTTCTACGAGATGTGCTGCTGTTTCTTCAGGTTTTTAGGGGGAATTTCCTACAACTCCAAAATAATTACAAGGTCTCAACTGTTAGGGGAATTTACACTATTTTAGGGGAGTTTTACAGCATCGTATTATAACTCGTATTATAACAAGTTTTTTTATTATTCCCCACCCAAATGGCGTAAGTTCAGCCGCTAACTGAAAAATAATATATATATATATTTTTTTTGCTGAATTTAATTTAAGACATTTTTTCATCTTTAAAATTAAAGTACAATACTTTACGTAGTTGAAAAAAAAAAAAAAAAAAATTAAATAGTGCATCTGGTATATATGCGATGTCCCTAATATATTATCAGATCAAGCCAAGTACTGTACACGCATTGAATCCACCCATTTTGTTTGTAGCAAACGATTAAAAACGTGTTTGTTATAAAAAAAAAAATAATAATAAAAAACCCTTTGAAATGATTTAATTTTTGTACAAAAATTAAACCACTAAAATTACAAAATTTCAACCGTTTTTCCACATTATAACACAGATTAGCACACGAAAATCGGTATTTTTGAATAGTAATACATCCTTGCTTATATTTTTAGTTGCAGGTGACAGTCTACATATGAATGTTTATATTTCTTCCACTTGTACCTCACTTATTCGCAGAAATCGGTGCAAGTTTCTCCAAAAGTTGGATTGATCAAATCGCCAAGTACACAACTGCTTCACACATTCGCCCTCCCACCTAAAAGGTTTCTAGTATTGTATCCATATCCTTTCAAATTTCTTTGACGTAACAACTACAACAGAGACTTGTTTACTTCCACTAACACGCGAGACCGTTAACTGCGGTCGTACAAATCAAGCGTAAAGAAAGATATCACAATGCATCCGTTGAACGTTTCGTATGGAACTGTCGAAGTACTCTCAAAATAAGAGACGGTTGCAAGTGCTTAGGTCAAAGCTCCCTTTGTCTCGGAAACCTTTGAATCAAAGTATTATAGCCATCGTGAAAGAAAACACAAGTGGCTAAAAAACAGAGGAAACACTGCATCTACTACCAACTTAGAAGAGAGAGTACACAACACACTAATTTATGAGGTAGACCGGCATATCACAAACTGGAGCAACACACTTGGTTTCGATTTATGAATTCACAAATGACAAGATTCAAAACTTACTTTGAAATCTAACTAAACTCAAGACCACAATACACACGAAAATTGTGCTCCCTAATATTCTTGACACAATGGACTGCGCGAATACTTGAATTTCCAACAAATCACATCGTCCCACACCTGGGTTGTGAAAATTTGAAGTAAAAATATGCCGCTCGAGTCAAGAAAAAAAAATAATTATGCCAAGGTAAACACTTCTCCATATCACCTCATGCCACAGCCCTGGTCACCACGGCAGTTATTATTATTATTAGCCATATGGTACAAGGAAGCCTGAGGCTTATGCTGCACCGGCCAAAAAAAAAAATTCCCTATTAAACAAACTTAGTGGTTGTTCAGCAATGTTCTCCAGACAATATGCTAGCTTTTCATTAGTAGCCCATGATATTGATAAGCTACCAGTAAATCAACTCCTACCTATAATTCAACTCCCATCTATCTAAGCATAGCTACATTATGTAGCTTTCAAACTAATTGGTTATAATTATATACTACAGATTAATTGTTAATATGGAGTGGAGGACGTGAACGGTCTCCGTAGGTCAGGAGCGGGAGTGCAATAGCACACGCTCTTTGAGTAAACCGTGGTTCAAACCCCTGACTACTAAATACGGTCGATCTGCCAACCCGCACTGGACCAGCGTGGCAGATTAATGGTCCATTTCCCTCAACATAAAACTTTTGAGGAGGCTTCCATCCTGCAGTGCGTTGATAATGGCTGCAGTTTACCTTTACATTTTTATAGAGTGGACACCTTGGATGTTTATTATCATTTGGCAAATATTCATATCCTAGCCAAGCTATTGACATGAAGATGCGCCAATACTTACAGGCACACACGAAGTCAAAAGGTAATCATGCAGCCTGCAAATTATGTCACTTCGCTCTAATCTAATCTCCTTGAAAAAAAGTTTAAACAGGATGTTCCCACTAATTACCATAGAAACCATTTCAGGTTAACTGTGAAAAACAATGCTCCAATAAGGTCTACAAAGACTTATCTACCAAAAACACAATTAAGTCGCAACACTAGTAGCTGGAACACATCGTCTTTTAGTTACTCTCAGTTATGCTGTCATCATGGCGTTCGAGTGCGAAGTTAATAAATTTTAGTGTTGCGAATGCTCCTCTACGAAGACATCCAGGAATGAACAATTTTATTATTAATATATATACGAGGGGGCTTCGCTCCTGCTCGCCAACCCCCGCGCACGCTTTTCTGCGTAAGATTTTCTGAGATATGGCGGAGTAAGTCAAATCTTTTCTACGTAAAAGACACCTGTCTAAATGCGCTGATCGATATTTAATCACGAAAAATGACCTATGTAATTATTTACCTGTGCATTTGTAGTGAGTGACGCAATTTCCCCGCCCACTTGTACTACATGCCCCTCATTCCTCTTCTCTCATTGGCTACCCAACCCGACCACCACGCAGCATTCTCAACGTCGAATAAATATCACTAATTATTTACCTGCGTTTAAATAAGTCACTTAGGAAAAGGCCTTTTGCTTTGGATTCTATAATGCTGTTTGTTTAAGGGCTTTACGGCGCAAGGAGTTCCATAATGCATGAGGAATATTGTTGCTTCCTAAAGAGCAGGACTAAAATATTTAACTAAAATATTTGCAAACAATACAATTATTTAAAAAAACACTAAACTATTTACAAATATATGAACTATCAGGACGATGGGTCTCTTCATCAGCTGACATTAATATACAAAAAAACATTGCAATGGAACATCAAATGATGCCGGGCGTGGTCTCGTATTAGACAGTGAAGCATGTGCACAAGGTTGGTGAACTTTATGGAGGCAGTTTTGTCTTGCAATGCGAGAACGCTGCCATGCATCCCACATACGTGCTATTCACCGTCAACAGCAAGTGTACAAGTCTGCCCAGTAACCCATTTGTGTTCTTTCCATTTAACATTCACCAACCTCGTGCTTCACTGTCTAATATATGACCATGCCCAGCATCATGTTCCATGGTAACATTTTTTGTATATTAATTATCAGCTGATGAAGGTACCTATCGTCCCGATATAGCAGAGGTATGATTGTAAATAGTTTAGTATTTTGTAAATATTTGTATAATAATATTATACAAATATACTACCATTATAATGTACTTATCGAAATCTAATCAGGAAGTGACCTAAGTAATTATTTACCTGTACATTTTAGTGACTTAATTACCCTGCCCTCTTCTCCCACTGGCTCGAACAAATAACACTAGGAGGAAAACTTTTGTAATGTGCAAAGATTAGAAGATATTTCCTTTATTTCTAAACTAAATATTTTTGTAAATTAATTCTCTGCATTGTAAATAACCCCCTGGCTTGCACGCGGTACAAGAGGCGATTGTAACTTGCAATCAACTGAATAAATAAAAATAAAATATGAAAACAATGTATCACTCAGGGGCATTCCTAGGATATGCGGCACCCAGGTACAAATGGCAATTTGGCGCCCCTTTAAAATTTTCTTCATATGTCTATGAAAGTTTCATGTTTTCAGGCGCCCCTTGAACTTAAGCGCCCGGGTGCAGTGCATTCCTCTCAACCTCGGGACAGCCCGCCCCTTGTATCATTACCTTATCAAATAACCTGGCCAACCTAACATACTGACTAGATCAGCTTAAATTACGTACCACTTTATTTATCTGGAATAATGCATACATTAGTGATTAAACACTAGGCAGAATACAAAACAATTAACACGAATGTACAATTATTTACAGCTGTGAACAACACGTTGTAGCAGTAGGGTTTTATGAGCATCAGCGACTAAGGGGCTATATTGCTCCTTATACAGAGGCCGCCGTAGCCTAGTGGTCAGGCGCGCCGGTGCATAAGTACACGTACCTTGAGTGACCGGGGTTCAAGCCCGCGACTGCTGAATACGGTGCTGTTTCTTGTATGCTGTCTATCTTGTGAATTCCTCTGACCGTTTGGTCATCCCGGAGTATAAACAGATTATTTACAGTATACTCTGTAGATTGTGTTCTGTGGTCGCTTTTCTGTTTACTGGACGAAAACCCGAGTTTCCGGGAGGAAAAAAAACAAACCCTCGCCTGAGGCGGACTAACTCAACCACGTTGTGAAAAGGGCCCATAAATTCCTCAAGTCATCAACGGGACTTTAACTCGGATCTTTTCCACCCGGTGTGGGGAGGACGGCGATTCTACTAATTGTGCTACCCACGAGGGAGAAAAACAATAATAACGTAAAGATTAAGAGGATATCCCTGGTTAGTCTTGATTGAACATAAGTTAATTTAAATAAATAAATTTTCTGTTTATACTCCGGGACGACCAAACGGTCAGAGGAGTTCACAAGGTAGATAGAATACAAGAAACAGCACCGTATTCAGTAGTCACGGGGTTGAACCCCGGTCACTCAAGGCACGTCTAGTTATGCACCCGCGCGCCTGAACCCAAGGCTACCGCGCTTCTATTCTACCGCGGCCTGTAGAATAGAAGAATTTTTAATGTATTTTTTTTTTTTTTTTTACAAAAAAGTGGTAATATTCCTAAGCAGCGCTAAGAAAAATGGAGTACTGGTCCTGTAAAAAAAACAAAAAAAAAAAAGGGATGAAACAGAGCATTAGGATTGAAACTGGGCCCATATATTATTTTAATTCCTTCACGTCATGCCAAGACGGAACAATATTTTATACCTCTTAACGCATAAGAAAAGGGCGAAACTAAACTGATGTGTACATACATTACCATTCGGTTTTGTTTCCTTTCCAATCAGTCGCTGAAAGTAGCAACAACTGATTACAACTAACCGTTGTTGTTATTTGGTTTTTAGGAACATTAGCAACTAAGGCCATATTGCTCCGAGGATATGCGGTGGTCATTCCCTGGTGGCTCACACGGGCTCGAACACCGGTATAATCAAGAAGCGTGTGCTACGCACTGCTGCTCCTGCCCACCTGGCTACGGAGGCGCCCTAGAACTGCCCGATTTGGTGGTCTAGGAATTTGCGCACATATTTCTTGAGGCTCTAAGATTAAGATGGAGAGAGAGAGAGAGAATCCTGAGACACACAATAATGCAACGTTCCGGAACCCCCGTATCTTGGTTCCTTGAACAACTCGATAAATCTGGTTTTGGAATTTACTTTCTTGGAATCTTCTAATTTTATTAGAAAACAAAAAAAAAAAAAAAATCGTTTACACAAAAATCTAACGAAAAACTAGATTTTGTTTTTTGCGTTACTTAAGTCATTTTTCTAATATAAGACGAGTTATTAGACTAGGATTTTTGGATTTTTGTACTCACAATTAACTGGCTGATAATTTTACTTGTTACTGATCTATTTGTACACCACTTTATGAAAAATCTATACGAATATTTTAACGTCATGATATTAGTGTTATTAATTTTGGCGATGAAAAATCGAGATCCACTTTGAAGGAATATCGAGGAATTGGTGGAACCCAGCTATGAAAGCCAGGGCGATGTTAAATTTTTACTTCTTTAGCTTGGCTTTTCTAGATGCCTTAATATTAATATTGTCAACATAGTCATTCTGAAAATTTGGTAACCTTGCTTTTTAAAAATTGCGTTTCTGTATTTTACAACTCGCCTGGAACGAACCTTCTCTCACGTGTTTGCCGTTCGCCACTTTGCACTAACCATCCACATATTTGAGGATGGCTATAACAAAAAAAAAAAAAAAAAACCTTATTTAAACTTTCCGTGACCTCTGAAAACGCGAATCCTAAAGATGAAGGTACACCCAGGCTTCACTCTGGTGCAGCTAAAACAAGGGCAATACTTTTCAGTGCGAGTATTTCGTTACTAGGGAAATGTTTTACTATCAGAATAAATAAAATAGATTTATTCATTATCACAATAACTAAATATAGTGAGTTAACTTTAAAATTACTCAACAGGAATCTGGTGATTCAGGCTAATATTATTCATCTTTTCACCCATGAAAAAAATTGGCAAAACTCAAGCAGTTGCTCTTGACATTTAAGGCTTTTGATTGCGTTCAGCATACGGATGTTCTAAACAAGTTCCCATCTTATGGCTTGCCGACTTTTTTTTTTTGCAATTGGATATCTAGTTTTCTATTTGACCGTTCACCGCGGATAATGGTAGACGGCGCTGCGTCTACCTTCTCCAATAATGCTGGTGTTCCATGGTTCAGTTTTTTTCTCCTAATCTTTTACTCTTGTATATTAGTGACCTTCCACTTATTGGAATCCTATCCGTAGTGTTACTGATGAAAGCATACTATATTCCAGTTTGAGAAACATTGTTCTGCACAAACAGCCTCAACTTTACGAATGTATTTTCCACAAACCCATTAAATGTTGACCTTCAGGTGATTCTCCATTGCGGCGAGGAAAACTTAGTTAACTTCAATCCTTCAAAAACAGTGTATTTCGCACAAAAGCGTCTACTGTTCCTACTGATCTTCGATCACACTTATTTCTAAATATCACATCTCTATCAGTGATTATCCTGACTTTTAATCTCTCTTGACATAAGCATATCACAAATATTACTTCCTCTGCTTTAAAAATACTGAGTATTTTTCGATATCGGCATTACTTTTTTAACCCCCAAACAGCTACTTACTATGTAAAAATCCCAAATCCGCCTTAACACAGAATACTGTTTCCACATCTGGGACAGCGCTCCCAAAACCTCTCTTAAGCTTCTCGACTCCGTTCAGAAGAGGGTAATCAGATTAATTAATGACCCATATCTTATAGTCTATTCATTCTGTCTCATACCCGTTCAGTTATGCTGAACGTGCTTTTCTGTAGATACTCCAATGGGCACTGTTCTGAATTGGCTTCTAAAATTCCCCACCTTTTCCAAACCAGACCGAATCCGTACCATAACCAGCAAACATCCTAGAGAAGGGGGGGGGGAGACACGTATTTCCCAAAAATTACAACCTAACTTACAGAAATTCAAGTCTAATGTGAACAAGTATCTTCTGTCTCTCTTCTCTACTTTCAACCCATTCTTGGTACTAAGTTCCAGTATCTTTCGTGTTTGGAGTGTTCATTTAAACAATATATAATAATAAAGAGGAGAGAGACAAAGACCAAAACCCCGGCAAAGTGCAGACCAATCACCTATCTCCTAACAGAGGAGCTGCATAACTAAGATATCAGACCACTTAGAGCCAGAGCATCATGGCCGAGCAGCAGAAGGGATGTAAGAAGATGAGCAGAGGACGCATGGAGCAATCGACCACTGACGATGCAGTTATGGAGCAAGCCTACAAGAAGCATCGCAACCTGTACACGGCCTACATCGACTACCGCAAGGGCTTCGACTCCGTGCCCCATAGCTGGTTCATAGACACTGACACACTTCCAAGGGCAACCATGGAAAAATGGAGGACCACCATCAAAGTCTTGAATATCATGACCAGACCATTATGACCAATGCCCACCAGAAGAGGAATCTTCCAGGGAGATTCCCGGAGCACACTATGGTTGTCTAGCACTCAACCCACTGTCCACCATGCTCAATAACAGCAAATATCGATATACCCTAAAAGGGAGGAAGAACCTGTACACGGATGACATAAAACTCCATACCGGAACCGAGAATCAACTGCAACAGCTAGTCTGGATCACTGAAGGGTTCAGCACTGGCATCAGGATGTAATTTAGCCTATTCAAATGTAAGACCCATGGATTGCATTAAGGACATCCAGTCGGACGAAACTACCAACTGAAGACATGATAGAGGAAGAGACAAATATCTGGGGATGATGCAGGCCCACCAGTCAGAATACAAGGAGATCAAGGCCCGACTCACTGGGAAATACTATCAGAGACAGAAGCTTGCTAAAATCAAAACTGAATAGCAAGAACATGATCACAGCCATCAACACTTATGAAATCCAAGTACTAACGTACTTCTTCGGGATCATAGACTGGATTAACACCGAGCTGGGGGATATGAGATTAACCAGGATAACGATGATCACGAGCCGCAAACGCCATCCAAAGTCGGCCATCGATAGACTGACAATAGCTCGTAAAGGAGGGAGGAGGCTGACTGACCTCACTGAAGAGAAAAAGGCGATTAAGAACTTGTGGGATTACTTCCAGGAAAACACAGCACCAATTTACCAAGCCATAAGAAAGGCAGACAAACGACATAACTCAACCTCAACAAGGGGACCACACTGACACAGACAGAAGAAACAAAGAAAGATGGACGAAGAAGATACTCCATGGCAGACGCTACAATGACCTCCATCAAGAAGCCATCTTATCTGCATTGATAATATGGCTTCCACCGTTTGGCTCATGAACGGAAGGCTAATCAACCAGCTAAACAAGACCAGGAACTACATCGCCAAATACCCTGGAGTAACAGATGACACATGTAGCGATACCACCTGGCCCAAGAAACAATCCAGCACATCACCGCACCGCAGAATGATCACCAAGACGGAGTAATACTCGCAGATACGACCAGGATAATACATCAGAAACTAGTGCAAGAGTACTAGCTGATCAAAGAAAGTTTACCGCATTACAAGTACGAGCCTCAGGCAGTAAGTGAGACCTCTACTCACACTATACTGTTACCGCGCCATCATAACGGAAAGACGATACTGACCAGACAACGTTCACTAACAAAAAGGATATGGCTACCTACCTGATCGACATAGCAGTGCCCAACACCAGCAACCTCCAATAAACATACGCGGACACGATCGGGAAGTCAAAGATGTGGCATATGGAACAAGTAATGACCATCCCGATCCTAGTGTCAACCACCAGCATGGTGCCAAAGGGCCTTCATAAGAACCTAGCAACAATAGGCCTCCCAGAGAACACTTACATGAAACTCCAGAAAGCCACGATCCTGAACACCTGTAGGACAGTAAGTTTCTCAACTAACAGAAACATAATACTGTAATAGTAACCAGACAACCATTCACCCCATGCACTTGGTACTAGTACCCGTTAGGGAGCGGATATATCCATAAAAAAAAAAAAAAAGAGGAGAAAATATTTTTTTAATAATAATACCAATAACAGATCATTTCAATGCCTTTAATTATCACTTAAGGTATGTTTATAATAATTATTTAAATTATTAAATAATGTGAGAATTCAAGGATATTTTCAAGAATATTTTTGAAAATGACAATCATGTCATTTTCAAGGCTGTAAATTTTACAATTACCAATGTCCTATATTACAAACTTTTACAGGTTAAAAGTTAACCTCTCCTTCCTTCTGATTTATAATTTTTTTTTTTTTTAAAGAATACAGAAAGTAAAGAAATTTGATTCCCCACATAATACATGAGTAAGGAATACGTGAAAATACATCTGTTCCAATTTAATTAATGAAATTCTGTATATTCTCTAGACGGCTGAAACCAGAAGTTTTCAAATTCATTGTAATAACTGCATATACTGTATACTGAATTATTAGGACAACCAGTTTTCTGGCACCACAGTTCACAACGAGCAGTTCATTTTTTTATGACAGAAAAAGGGCTCGAACCAACAACTGGCATTATTTGTGGCCGCGCCTGCTGGACCATGGCAGTCTAACTTGTATAAATTGTTTGAATGTAAAAATGGCGTTATAGGTAAATATAAGTTTGGACAAAATGTTTTGCATGCTATTGGGAAGCACGTTTTTATTTTATTTTTTTTAACATAATTCATGAATGAAATTATTAATATGCCCGAACGCTTAACTTTTGTCTCGGCGAGATTCTTAGGATTACTGTATGCAATCAGAGTATTTATGAAAGGATTAAATTCTCGGTCTTCCATTCTGCTATCGTCGATACATTAAGTGATTTGTTGCCAGAGGACAACTTTGGTATTAAATAAAGCCTTTGCCATTGGCTAGTCTGACATTGTTCTCTACATTACTTTCTCAGTGGCCTCGACCACGAGATCAAATTACGCACACGGTTCTGAAAAGTAAACATACACCCAGTATTCCCGGAGTTAACAGAGACGTGCAGGAAGCCATGCAACTATCAGTTAAATATTGGCTACACGTTTTTATTTCAAACCCTCCTACATCTTCCCATGTGACAGGCAACAGAAGGGGGACAAAAACATGAACGCAAGTGGTAACAATTGTCCACTTAGTTACAACAACTGCAGAAGGTCATGCGAGCCAAATGACGCTGACAATCTGAGGTGTGTCCTAAGATCGTACTCCTCTCGGAAAAGGAATATAAAACAATACCGGGGGGGGGGGGGGGAGAGAAAGGAATCACGTAGTCCTGCATTCTGCTAACCGTTATAACAACTTCAGTTTTCGGTAACTTTTATTTATTTACAGGATCGGTTTGCAGTAGAAGAAAGCGATCCTTGTTCAGATGCAAGCTAGGAAGACAATACATTGATTTATACGACATACATCAAAAGCAAACTAAGCAGCACTTACGTGTGCCGTTAAAGAAAGAAATAATAGGTGTTTTGTGAGACTAACGCATTGAGTTGCCTCAATATAATCTCCAAATAAGCAGCGTTCCCCCTCTCATACAGACAGCAGCTTTGATTTTTTTTTTAATACTAATTGCTCGTAAAAGAGGCACCACTCCAGGACTTGACAACCCCCTGAAGATTCGACTCAAAAATGAGCTGCTAAAAGGGGGTACAATGAGAACTTTTTGACATCTCACATTTTTGTAAGTTAAGTCAGTCATTTCATTGGCGAGATGACAAAAATCATAAATAAATAATAAAACAGTACATTGTATATTCTGGAGTATAAAGCAACATTTGGGATTCTCGTAAAAAAAATTAAAAAAAAAAAAAGTTTTACGAGAACCCCAAGCAATAAAGATTCATTAAGGCAACTGATTTCCCATACTTTACTATGGGTTGCTGTGACACTATGACAACTTTATTAGTTTTAAGGTATTATAAACTACAGTACCTAGTACCGTGCATGGGTTGAGTTGAAAGAACATACTCGTTGACATAGACTTGAATTTCTGTGAATTGTAATTTTCAAGAAATGTGCGAAGGGAGGTTATTGCAGAAAACGGAATTTGAATGAAGAAAAAAAAAAAAGCTGGTTCTGCGAGTTTGGCAGTAAACGAATGTTGGGTGGTTACGGAACGTTTCGGACTGGTTTGAGAGTGAGACACGTAACAAAATTCATGACAAAAGCTCAAAATCTTAACTATAGGAGTTCAAAAGGATTTAATTTCTATTAAAAAGAATCTAAATACTGGTAGAGTAAATGTAGAAAGAAAACCAAGCTCAACCATTAAGTAATCAATTAATGAAGATAAGACAACATTGCTTTAAACATAAGGCATGATTAAGTTTTTTCCTTCTGCAATAATGAGTTTTGTTTGTTTTTTCCCCTCTCTGGCTTACTGAGAAACGTAAGGATGCAAAGCAGCTATAAAGTGACATACATCATTGGGTGGAGGGATAGCCAACAGCAAGACTAGTGTAACGGCACCACTCTGTCACAGTCTGAAAGGAAAATTCAAAGTTCTATAACGCAGCTCTGTTACAGTTTTAATTGAACGAAAACTTGAAACCGGGTATAATTTGAATCACAATAAACGTTACGGCGCAGCACTTTCAAACTGAGGTTGGTGAATACTTAGCAAACGAATTACATGCTCTTTTCTAGAACCGTGTCATTTTCATTATTTTCTTTAAAAAGAAAAGGGTCAACAATCCAAGACCATTGCTTAAGATAACGCAAGGCTTCAACAACAGCACTGAGAATCAATACTATTCGTGAAATGGGAAATAGTTGCATCCCCGACTGCTTTGTATCATTTATAATGGCTAAAAGATGCAAAGAAACTAACTTTTACCGCTTGTAAAAAAAAAAAAGTTCTTTATCACTCATACTTTTGTCAAAAAGTGGCTGTCCAATTCTACCTGGCCCACTGGCAGGAAATCGTCTCACCGAATCGCAACATCTTAAGTGTTTTTGTCATAGTCGACGTTAGCATTAGTAGAGGCATATAATGCAAGAAAGCAAGTTTATGCAGCATCAGCCAAAAAAAAAAAAAAAAACACTTCCCATTTCACCCATCCATTCGCTCCAAACATTTGTCCAGTTCTCCCTTGAATTTATTTAAGCTATTAACTTCTACAACAGATGGAAGTTTGTTCCAGCAATCAACCACCCGCTGGCTCAAGGCAAATTTCCGCACATCTATTCTACAATTGTCTTTAATCAATTTGAGATTAGCAGTTTAACAGCACTCTCCTTAATTTATAAGGAACTCCTAAAGTATTTATTAAGTTGCTATTTTACAGACCACTTGTGCAACTGATCTGACATTCTGAAGCAAAATTGCATGGTTCTAGCCGTTAACCATCCTTCCTACTTTAAAATCTTCAGCAAGCTTTGACAAGTTACTCTGCACTTCATCAATCAAGGAAGATGAGCTAAAGAAATGGCACCAATACTGAGTCCTGAGGGACTCCACTTGTTAAGCCATGAGGAATATCCGTTTATGACTGTCTTCTAGCCAAACCTTGAAGAAAGGATCTTGCCGGTAATCACAATTTGCTCTAGTGTATATAGCAGCTTTTCGTGGGGAACGATATCAAATAATTTGCAAGAATCAGGGTAAATAACGTCAGTTGTTTACTGCATCAACTGTTTTATAACTTCGTTATAATAATTAACTAGTTGATCAGGAATCCACACTGAGATCCATTAAAGATACTATTCATATCTAGATGATCCTTATGACCATGTAATTTCACTGCAGGGAATTGCCACGAATGGGATTTTTCTCACCTTGATGTCAAGGCAAGAGGACAACGTGTGAACCTCCCATTCAGTCAATGTTGGCGATTACTCTGTAATAAAATTAAAAGGTCATGAGCAGCAGCGGTCCATTCGCTCATGTAAAACGAGTAGCAATAATAATACTAATTTAAAAAAAAAATTCATACTGGGTGATTATAACTGAACTGAGCGGCTTACAAAGAACTGCAGACAGAACAACTAATCGCATAGTTGAAATTTAGAAGGGTCAATACCAATTTAGAAAGGAATGCTATGATGAGCGAAAAAATGCTCCAAAATGTGCCACCTGAGGGCAATACTGTACAGAAGTTATGTAAGCTATACTTTAATGATATGTCTGTGGATCCTATAGGAGCATAGCGTTTGGGGGTAAGCCGCCACCTGTGGTCTCCAACTGCGTAATCTGTTATCTTGTGAAGTATAGAGGACTCAATGCCAGAAACGTGTGTGGCATGTTTGTAAGAGCTATACGAGCAAGCGACGGAAAAAAAAAAAAAAAAGCAAGCACAAATCCATCATTAGACCTGTAATGTAGTCCTAAACTAAAATAATAGAACCAGGGCACCAAAGTAGTGGATTGCAATTAAAGTGGTAAAATATTTAAATGCACCACTGTGAAATTCTGCTAATCACAATGTAGCATAGTCAAAACAGGTGTTGCAATTAATATAAATCAATTTTATCATTATAAAATTTAATTAATATACAGTCGAACTTGGTATAACGAGATCCAACGGGAACAATAATAGAGGCATGTGATGCAAGAAAGCAAGCGTATGAGCTTATGTAGCATCAGCCAAAAAAAAAAAAAAAAAAAAAATCCACCCAACCATTTCCTCTAAATGTTTGTTCAGTTCCTCAAATTTATTTAAGCTATCAACTTCCACAACCACAGATGGACGTTTGTTCCAGCAATTAACCACCCGCTGGCTAAAGGCAAATTTCCGCACATCTATTCTACCACTGAAGAATCTTTATTGCAACGCTTAGAATGATAATTTACATACCGTATTTCCCCATGTATGACGCACCTTAATTTTGGGGCCCGAAATTTGAAAAAAAAAAAAAAAAAATGTATTACAAAGTTATTGAACTCAAGTTTTATTCTTCAAAAAATTCATACAACTCATCACTGTCAAAACTCCCATCCATTAGCTTGTCCTCATCTGTGTCTGATGACAAATCACTGTCTTCCTCAGTTCCATTTATGGCATTTGAAATGCCACACTTCTTAAATGACTTGACAACGACCTCAATCTTGATATTATCCCAGGATCTTATCACCCAGGTACAAACTTCTCCAATAGTTTCTTTCTTCACTCTTCCTGCTGGTGTCAAATTGTCCCCAGAAGACTTCATCCATTGGTTCCATTCGTCTCTCATGGAAGCTTTGAAGGGTTTGTTAATGCTGACATCAAGCAGTTGGAGTTGGGATGTCAAGGTATGATGGCAAGTTGTGTTTTTTGCTCTGCAGCAATCTTCTTTGTATTTGTTTTTTATGTGTGCTCTGAACTGATCAAGCACCAAAAGGGCAGGTTTGCATAAGAGCCCACCTGGTCTCCTCCTCCAAACTTGCTCAAACCAGATTTTCATCCCATCCTGATCCATCCAACCCTTGTCATGAACGTGATTGTCCACATTCATGACAGAACTGTATAATGGCTCTTTTCATGTCCACTTGTCTTCACAGTTACAGTTTTCACCCCCTTCTTATCAACATTTCTGTTACTTGGGACATCAAAATGAAGGGGGACTTTGTCCATATTTGCAATTTTTCCCAACTCAAACTGATGTGTCTTCCAACATTGAATGACAAAACAATGAAATTCAAGGACCTGCTCATAGCATTCAGGCATCTTTTGGGCAAGTCTGGTGTGTGTATGCATGCTTAGTCCATTCCGTTTCATGAACCTGAAGCACCAATTGTGTCCGCCTTTGAAATCACTAACTTCTTTTTCATCAGCAATTCTTGCCTCATGCTAAACCATCTTTGAGGACACAGGAATTCCAACTGCCCTTTGCTCCTCAATCCATATCTTCAATTCCCTCTCTAAATCAGGCCATTTTGCTGACTTGCCTCTAATGGCCTTCTGCCGTGGCATTTTCAGTAGGGTTTCTTCTTCCCGTAGCCAGTCTCAGATTGTTTTCTCAGTTGGATGAGGACCAAACTTACGTTCAGCAGCATGATTTCCATTCACTTTTGCAAACTGGATCACTTTTAAATTGAATTCAGCACTGTACGAAAATCTTTTCTGAGCCATTTCTGGGCAGAACGTGGCAAAACGTAACCTAACATACCGGAAAAAGTGCAAAACAACGAGCACAAAGAAAACAAGTGCGAAAAAGCGAGAAATGCAAGTAAAAAAAATCTACAATCACTGTATAAGACTCGCCCAGTTTTTAAACCCTAAATTTTTCGAAAAAAAAGGGTGCGTCTTATACATGGGGAAATACGGTAATATTAGTAGCAACAGCACGTCAGGTCACGGCACAGTGGCCAGAGGTTAACATTGTACTACAGAGACATTGCCTCAGGAACCAAAATACATAAATAAATAATAAACCAAAATAAATAAATAATAGAAATGATAAATAAGTGCAAAAAAAAAATAATAAGTAAAGGAAAATGGAGAAATGACTTTAGTATACTACATATATAGAACATTAAGTGAGTGTACAATCATTTGCTTCAGAATACATACAGTAAGGATATACATTGAAGTGCATAAATATGTAAATTTTTTTGGGTTAAGAATATACATTGCTCAAGAATCAAATTATAATAGTAGTAGCCTTGGCTACCCTACTGAGTATTCCTTTTGTATATTGTCTATCATGACAGAACTTATTGAAGTCAACATCTAGATCCTGGACTCGAGATAGCATCTGCTGAGGAAGAAACCAGTCCAACAGATGAAGGCGCCTTTGCAGAGGACAACTGGGGGATTGGTCATAGACGTTCCTGTGGGATCCTCCATGCACAGTTTTCCCAGGAGGGGAAGGAGATGAGACCGGTCATGAGTTTGACTGCTGTGACAAGCCTTCTTTCATTAATGAGCAACTTGAGCCTTGGGATGTTAAACGCATTAGCCATATCAGTGGAGGCAGGCTAAGTTTGTGGCATGCCCACTTGAGAAGCCAGTACTCCGATGAGAATACTGGTTTGATGGTAGAAGGAGACGCAGATGCCCAAATTTCTGCAGCATAGAGAAGTGGCAGATACACTATTGCTGAGAAGTATCTCACCATGATGGATTTGCCTGTTACATGGTGCAAATGTTGCTTACATATCCATCTCAGTCTGGCGGCTTTTGTGAGGAGTGTCTACTTGCTTGCCGAAAAGAATCTTCGGATCGAAACTTATTCCTAGGTCAATGTGATGTTGGTAAAGAGGGATGGAGGCTCCATTGAGGGTTGGATAGATTTTTGTTCGCTATTTCTTTAATGAGAAGACCATGATTTCTGAGTTCTCAGGATTGATATGCAGACCAAATTGTTTGAGGTAGATACATATTGAGGAGAGAGTGGAGGTTAGCTCTTCTGAGACTTGGTGAGGGTTTTGGCTTGCTTTCTTTAGATCCTCAGCATATACCAGGATATTTAACTTTTGGATTACCAGTTGAGCAATAAGTGCAGTGAAGAGGAGGCCAGATAGCACTGCCCCTTGCAGGTCTCCAACCGAGATTACTTTGCAGTATCGTGAGTTATCTACAGATAATTTGACTCTTCGGTTATTCAGGAGAGATGTGAGGAAAGCTAAGATGTCACCACTTCTCTGATAGTGCTTTTCTAGTAGTTTTAGGAGAGATGGGATGTGCACGGCATCAAATGCAGATTCAATGTCTACATAGGTGGCTGCCAGCTCGTCTCTGTTCTCAAAGGCTGTGAGGATTCTGTTAGTCGTTGCTAGAAGGTTGGTCACAGTTGATCTGTGTGGGAGTGCATAGTGGATTTCTGGAGGATTGTCTGGCAGGATTTGGTTAGTGAGGATCGGGAGCAGTATTTTTTTTTAGCAGTTTCAACAGACAGGATGAATTTGAGATCGGTCTATAGCCAAAAATTCAAGTTCTATCGCAAGTGACGGAACTCGAATTTTTGGCCTTGGTTTGACAAGGTATTCCTTCCATTGGTGTGGAAAACTGCTTTGAGAGCACTGAGTTAAAGATTTGTAACAGAGGTTGCAGGATGTAAGGACTCAGGCTCTTAAGCATAAATTGCAGAATCCCGTCAGGTCCAGTAGTAGAAGTTGCTGGCAGTGAATTGATGGCATTAATTAATTCTCGTCTTAATATTATTATGGTTGTCAGTGGGTCAAAACTGGTGTCAGATGTTGGTAGCGAGGGCTGGTCTTCTGGGTTGATAGTGGTAGTAAACCTAGTGATGTAGTCAAGCCAGCTTTGGGGATCAAGTTGAGGGGGAAAACCTGAAGGGGTATCCTTATATGGAAATTTCCCTATGTGTATAGTCCTGTCAAGGTACCATTTGATCGCTATGGATTTCTGACTGCCAGAAATCCACAGCGATTTCTGACTGCCAGAAATCCACAATTCAATTCTGTCCATAACGTTGTGAGATTGCTTCCACAATTTATGTAGATGTTGCTTGAGGTCTAATCGCTTCTTCAGGTCGTGGGACCACCATGCTTTTAGAGTAAGGGGAAATTGTGATCTTTCTTGTGGCTGCATAGCTTGTTACAGATATAATCCAATTGGTAAGGAGGGTGAGGGCTAACTGGACATCACATCACATGACTAGGTTCGACCAAGCGATTAACGACGCTGCCTTGATGCATCTCGGTATGTTCAGGAATGTAGGGCTGACATGTGACATGGTTTTGTTCTGCCGATTGGAAGATGGCAATTAGTTGGTAATTGAAATAGCATTAAAAGTGCAATTTGTTCAGAGTTGAGCACAGTCTCTAAGGTTTTATCGATGATGCATGGTATGGAAGCTAGTATTAGATCAAGTTGGTTAGGCCCACGAGTTGGGAGTTCGCTGACAAGGCAGAGATCTGCGGTAAGAGGTGAGACAGGAACAGATGCTTTAAGTTATTAAGTTGAAGGTGTAGATTGAAGTCACCACATACGATGTGTACAGTGGCAGCTGGTGCAGGATCCAGTTTGCTACTTCAAGGATAAGGTCTTGAGATGGTGATGGGGCACAAGTGACTACAGTCACTTGAAGTACGGTAGATTGGTACTTGAGTTTGACATAGGTGGCTTCAAAATGTTGTGATTCACTTGAAATGGTAGAGATCAGTGTGAAGAGGCTTTGTCTATAAAAGATGGCGGTACCCCATCCCCTCCTGTTATCTCTCAATGTAAAGGCAGACCCGTATCCAGCTGGGACGGTGATCACAATACATTCTTGACGGGGTTCTATCCACGTTTACGTTATGCAGGTGAAGATCCAAGCGTGCAGCTAGGAGTAACTGCTCTAAGGCGTCGATTTTATTTCTGATGCTACACACATTTTGGTAAAGTAGCTGAAACGTAGCAGTCATAGGAATTCTTACCAAGATTGTTGGCCTATAATATTTATTTATCAGTGGCTTATGGTAGGAGCGATTTGTGATCCTGGTTGGGATAGTCATATCAATTTGGTTTGGAGGTGGCATGCATGCAGGAGATGAAGATTGGTGTTTACTAGGGGGTAGTGGATACATGCGACCGAATGCACTATGATCATATTCTCAGCCTGGCAATTTAGTAACAGGGTCCTGTAGGAGTCAGCTAGTTGGCATCCAGTGGTTCTTTGCTAAGGCTGAGGAGGGTCTATCTCAGTGAGAGGTCTCACAGAATGGTCGGATTATCGTTCCAATTGGCTAAATAGATGGCTGGAAGGTTTTATTGAATCTCTTGGGTTGCATTCCAGTTTAAAAGCTGCATAGTTATTACTTCTGACTGGCAGCTGCTTTACAGAAACACGTATTTGGATTTCTTCTTCAACTACAGCTACGACTTGGGTGCGGGTTGTACGAGGATCTAGTTTTGAGACTAAGATGCTTGTTCTTGCTTTTGTAGGCTGTTCTATTGCACAGAGACGATGTGGCTGTGGTGCCCATGGCAAATAGGCGCTCTCGTACTAGCAGAAATCGATGAGTGGATTCCAGGCAGGTAGCTGGAGGAGTCTTGTTGTGCGCGATGCAAGATCCACCTGTGACTTTTGCCCAGGTTGAAGAATTATCGTAATGGGTATGCTTCCTCCGTGGCTGGTTAGTATGGGAAGTAGTATCGGAAGAGTTGCGGACCTCCTTACTAAGGGAGTGCATGATGTCTACAGGTTTCGGGCGAGCATATGCCAATATGGAGTTTCCAGGGAAAGGTTGACTTCTTGTGTGATGCAATGATGCAGTAGGTGGTTGGGAGAATAATGAGTGATGCTGGAGCTGTTCAGACATCATATGATCAGGGTATTCGCTTTGTTTGCTTAGCTGTATGTTGTGCAGACTTATACGGTCATTGAGTGCTGGCTGGTTACTTCCTCTGAGGATTGAGGTGGTCTGACTAGTTTGCAATGTGCTTTCGTGGGATCCCATATTGTCACGGTCCTCCGTTTGTGTGGGTGTATTTGGGGCGCACAATTCGTTTACTCTAAGGTTCGTAATGCTATCTGTCTCGCCAGACACTTCTTCACATTGAGGGTTTGGTGACGGGTTGAATTTCGATATAGGTGAGCTTGTCTGATGCCTGGCCAGGTGGTTGGAGCTTTAAGCACGAGGACTTGGTTTAGCCGAACTGCTGTCTCCTTTTTTTCCTTTTTTATCGTATCTAGCAGCACATGTGATTTTATGCTTTGTAACTGATGATGCAATAGCAAGCCTTGATTAGTGAGTATGAGCTGTAGTTTGTTCTGCAAAGATAACAGCTGTTTTTGATGATCCATTGTGTTGTCCCTCATCTCATTTTTTATTGTGATCTGTTCTGCATAAACTGAGTTTATTTTTTGGAAAATAGCATCGTAGCAATTGTTGTCTGTTTGATATACTATTTGTAGGTCCAATGTTGTTTTGTCAGATTTATCAGGTGTGCACACGGATGTGGAGGTTTCATCAATGGTGTTTGCTACTATGCAACTCACTGGGTTCTCAGAACTCCTTTTCGTTTTGGCAGGGTCGGATGTGAGGCAGGGAGTGCATTGCGCGATAGGTGGTCCGACGAAAATCGCTTGTCGAATTCACGTAAGTCGGGGTACAACTTTGCATATAAATACATATAAATTTTGTTTAATTGGAACCCAGGACTAACAAAAACACTAGTTTAGAAGAAAAATATTTAATAAAATTGCAGTTATTTATACATAGTAATACCAAATATGTATTAAAAAAAATAAATGAGTTACATAAATGTTATTTCGATGTCGATGGCTTCATACAATCTAACAAATTTGTCTGACGACACAGCACCTTTTTTTTTCACGCAGAATTTCTTCGTAGGAAGTTAATTTTTTTTATTCCTTGCTTTGTAGCTATAATGCATTCTTCGTTGGACTCTTGTGTTCTAAAATTTTTAAGCCCTTTCAATTGAGCTGAGACCTGTCAAATTTGCAATTGCCATGTGCTTTTCTGGTGGAACTGGGTCTGAAGTGTCGGATACTTCAGTAACGTTTTGCTCACGCATCTCTATGAACTCATATATTGTCAGCTCTTGACTATGTGAATCCAACAGCTTGTTGACATTACCACTGACTTCCAAATCTAATTGCCTAGCAAGATTAACAACTTTATCACATGAGCGACATGATCAGTTTCTGGTGTTGTTTTAGTCTCGTTTTTGAAAAAAAATGAACAAAGTTTCTTCCAGAGACCATTCAATGTTTTTTTTTGTGAATTTCATCCCAAGATTCTTCAATGATTCTTACAGCATCTAAAACATTGAATTGTTTCCAAAAGTCTTTAACAGATCTCACTATTTTGTCTCATAGCTTCATTCAGACGTGCAAACTAACGCCTAGTGTAGTAAGTCTTGAATGTTTTGATGACTCCCTGGTCCATCGGTTGAAGCAAGCTGGTTGTGTTTGGAGGCAAAAAACACAACTTTCACACGTGGGTCGAAATTAATTAGGGTGGCAGGAGGGTGACCGGGTGCATTGTCAATAAGAAGCATCACTTTAAATGGAATATGTTTAGACTTGCAATAACATTCGACTTTGGGTTTGAAGTGGTGACCAAACCAGTCCTCAAAAACGGAAGCTGTCACCCAAGCTTTATGATTTGACTTCCAAATCACTGGCAAGCTAATTTTAGATATACATGAAACGAAAAAAATCAAGAACTGCGTAACTCTGAGTTCGCGTAAGTCGGGGTATTACTGTATATATTAATAGCAATCTTAAAATTAATAGATTTCTTTAAAAATTTATTTAAAAACAAAAATATAAATTTCACAATGAAACCTGAACATTTCTTACTAAAGTACAATGTGTTAGATAAAGAGATCCAACGAATGAGATATACTGTGATGCATATGACGCTGCATTTTGATCCGCCATGAGCTGAACGCTAGAACCGGTTGTTCTATGAACCACAAGTCTGATTCAGTTACTGTACAGTCGATGTGGTGTTATCATATAGTCTTCTGGAGAACGAGCGTTCCGGTACTATTTTTTTTAGCAATACATCTCTGGGGGAGGGGGGGGCTGCAATTGGAAATAATGGACATGGACCAGGTAGGAATACATAGAAAGGGTATGTTCTTGACTACAACATACAAGTTTTTAACCTCTGGGGTACATTTTTTAATACATTAAAAACTCACTTTAACAGTCTATATGGATGTAAGCCCGTAGCCGACTGGTCAGGAGCGAGAGTGCAATAGCACACACTCTTCGAATAGACCGGGTTCAAGCCCCTGACTGCTGAATACTGTCGATCTGCCAACCCGCAATGGACCAGCGTGGCAGATTATGGTCCATTCCCCTCAGCATGAATTGTTGAGGAGGCTTCCATCCTTGATAACAGCTGCACTTTACCTTTTACCTTTATTGATGTAAGCCAGTATTCTTACATCCATATAAAAATTTAAAAAAAAAAACATTAAATGTTGTAATACTGTATTCATCAGTTGCATGGTACAAGGCTAGCCTTTTCATTAAAAGGCTGGAAAATATTTTAACTGATGTTATCGGACCAAAGCAGTTGTTCATGTTACTTTCAGGATTATGACTTTATAATAACTATGACCCAGAATAAAGGCCTGGTTCGGTAAATGGTTATTGAAATCAATTAAGCAGTGCATACTGTGCTTATACTTATGTTTGCAAAATGTCCAACTACATTGTGTTTTCTGTTTCTTGAAACAGAACACACACACACACACACACACACACACACACACACTACACAAAGCAAACATGCTTCCTTTTGCAAATTTTTTAAAACACACAAAAGCCTTCTAAAAACAATAGATCATATTTCTTTGGCATCTTATTGAAGGAAATCGTCAAATCAGATCTGGCTTTGCACTGCACACAAAATACAATTCTGACACAGTAAAACATGCACTCTGATATTTAATACAGCATCTTCATAATTGCAAGAGGCTAGATTTTAAGAATTTACAGATCTAGTAGTGGAGCAGTTTTGGAGGAGCACATTTCAATAAATATTACACACTTACACACAACCAACTGAACTTATTTACATCTGTAAACATTTACAACTATCTTGTCTTTTTATCTGTTTTTGCAGCCAACACAATAATGCAATGGTCTTAATTATAACAACAGAACAAACTTGCCTTTGTAACAAGTTTCCTTAGTATTGTACTTCTTTCAATAATAAATAGTTTTGTATATATCGCAACTCTGAAAAGCCTGATTTAATATGCCATGAGATCACTAAAGACCACCTGCTACCCAATGAGGGACTAATTAGTCCTGAAACAGGCTGTCCTAGCAATCTCATCTTTTAAATGGCCAATTAAATTTTTGGAAAGGCCCTCTGTTTGAAAGTAGTCAAATACCAGTACACCTCATTGCAAAGATAAGTTTGTTTTCAGCTGTGAGAATTACTATTGCATTACCTATATAGTTCAAACCCTGCTGGCTGCAAAAACACGAGTGCAAGATTGCTTTCTTAATATTTCCAGATTGAAAATGCTTTTTTTTAATAACATGCCAATTTTAAAGAATTCCACAATGTAAAGTGCCAAATTTTTGAGTTTACTATATATCATTTTCCACAATGTAAGACTGGCAACACCTGATGGTTAATTTGTTAACACAATTAAGCAAGCAGAAATTCATAGAAATGTAAAATTTAATGGCAAAACTATGGTTTACTATTTTCTTGTGAAAATAGAAGAAAATGTTATCTAAGTAGGAAAAGGGGTAAAAAGATAGGAGCCTTACAGTGGATGTAAACATAATTTAAAAACAAAAATTTTGAAAAAGGAATGTTTGTATGTTATTATTAGCTATATGGTGCAAGGAAGCCTGAGGCTTATGCTGCACTAGCCAAAAAAAAAAAAATTCCGGAGTTACCCTGAGAGAGAAAAAGAAAAGTAGAAGGGAATCACCAAGAAAGAGAAGAATGATGCTAGCCAGCTCAAGACCCTGGGTGTGCCAAGCCCATACTCACCAGATGTGAGCCCCTCAGGTTGATTTTTTGCCAATGAAAGGAGTAGGCATCTATTCTCCTGATAGTCAATCTAATTGTGTTTTATAAGTTAGTTTTAATTATTTTAACTTTATAAAAATTGTATCCATTCACAATCCGTGAGCCCTTCTATAAAAGAAATCCAACACATATCAATTTGCAAAATGGCAAACAGCATAAAATCTTATATGGGTGGATCTTGAACTTATAGCAATTACATTCCTATAAAAGGAACCAATAAATTAAAATGCCAAAAGTGAAACAGATTTTCATATAGGAAATGTTATAGTAGAGGGTTTCTGTTACTGGTAAGGTGTGATACTTTTTTTCCCCCACAAAAGTACCAATGGCATATTTAATCAAATACAATCACTGATGATATTTTAAGAAGTCCTTATGTGCTGTGATGTAATGACTAGATCATAGATATAGCTTAGCTTAATTTTTCAGCACTCACCACTTAGTTGGTTGAAAGTTTTACCACGTACATAGTGGTTATGAGATTCTAATAACTTACTGGGATTATAAATTTAAAAACTAAGTTATGGGCTTTAAAAATTTTTCTAAGAAAGAAAAGTGGACCTTCCATTTTTAAAGCCCATAACTTAGTTTTTAAATTTATAATCCCAGTAAGTTATTAGAATCTCATAACCACTATGTACGTGGTAAAACTTTCAACCAACTAAGCGGATTACTATGAGGTGAGTGCTGAAAAATTAAGCTAAGCTATATCTACGATCTAGTCAAAAACAATCATAAAAAGTACTCAATAGTTCATTATAAATACTTTTCCAACAACTTCACTAAGTTTCATCAGTTTTCTTCTTTCTGACATAATGGCCTTTGACTTTTGCCTTTAAGGCACTCATCTATTATTTAGCCAGTGATCTTTCCTTTTATCAGCCATTTAAGAATGAAAAAATTCTAAAATGCTTCAATTATTAAAAACACACTGCACACATTTATATGTGCAGTGTGTTTTTAATAATTTATATGATAGTACTTCAGGGAACCACAGACTAAGTGATGTCCAAAAGGTATTCTCTGAATACCTTTCTGTGAATATTGTGTACTATGACAGAACTATTCCCCCCCCCCCCCAATCTTGTGGGTCAGCCTAAGCAGCAGAAGTACTATACAAGTGGCGCCTCCGTAGCCAGGTGGGAAGGAGCAGCAGTGCGTAGCATACGCTTCTTGATTAGACCGGGGTTCGAGCCCGTCACCACCAAATACGGAGGATGCGGAAAGGTCATTCAGGGAATGACCACCGCATATCCCGGAGCAATATGGCCTTAGTTGCTAATGCTCCTAAAAACCAAATAACAAATAACAACTATACAAGTATGGGCTGCAGATTAGAGCTTACACTTTCAACTTGGGATGGTGGTTGGATGTCACAACTGTAACCTTTCTGTGCACACAACTGCAACTTCTCTGAATCTCTTAAACTCATTATGGATGATGTTATTTAAATATCATACATAGATCAATGAAAAACAAAAGTGTGGATGGCCACAAACTCACAGAACATGTTCAACAAACCATATTCATCATCTGTGAAAAGCATCAAAGCACTTCCAAGAGAAAGAACATCCAATAGTATGTTACAACCACCTGCAGTAGGCTGAACAGCCTTCAGTTCACGTAGGACAGGCACATCCATAGCCAGGTGGGAAGGAGCAGCAGTGCTTAGCACACGCTTCTTGATTAGACCGGGGTTCGAGCCAGTCACCACCAAATATGGAGGATGCGGAAAGATCAGGGAATGCCCACTGCATATCCCGGAGCAATATGGCCTTAGTTGTTAATGCTCCTAAAAACCAAATAACAAACAACAACATGTAGGACAGCTATGTATAAGCCAATACTTGCTTACCAATGATGAAAAATTGCCATATGGAGTGGTGTTGTTTTCATTGTTTATGGACTCTAGAGAATAGGTGTTATGAATCCCAGTTCCACGCATGGTTACCTAATGGCTGATAAACGTGATTGAATTCCACATGAATTTTGCAAGAAGGGTCTATGTACAAACTCTTTTCTGGTTTGCATTCATTTTGATATCCATTTCATCATTTTATTATTAATTAATAAAATAAGAAACTATATACAACTATTAGAGGAACTGTAGTGGAGATTTTTTTTTTTTTTTTTTTTTTTGCTCTGACAATTTGGGTGCCATTAGTGATTAACAAGGTATAAGGTTCCACCAAGAATAAATATAATGGAATTACATCCATGTGCATGGATACTATCAGTAAAAGCAAAATCCAGCCATGTTGGCAACTGGTTTTTGCCAATAGAATGTAAACTACATAAGAGAAAAAAATTAATTTTTAAATCTTTCTACATAATGTGACAATATATTTTATTAGTGAAAAAGTTTGTTAAATAATGATACTATTTCAAACTTCATAGTTAATATATGCTTATGTGCCGTGCATAAGAAAATCCAACTACCTTTTTATTCCTGGCATAGCATTAACATAATTTTGGTAGATAATTTTATATTTACAAGAAAAAAAAAAATAAGCAATTGTTTTGCACTGAGATTAAAGTTTCCTAACAGACAATGAAGTTGTATTGCAATTTAATCAGTGGAAGGGGGCACAGTGTACAATGAAGTTAGCAGCAAATCTGAGCTTGTATTTTATCAACTTCTCACTCAATTCATTGGATGAAAGAGAAATAAGAAAAATAATAGCTTTAAAATGCTTTTAAAAAATAAGATTATGCCATCAACATTTATGTAGAAAGGAATTCACCACACAGGAAACATAACTGACTGTGGTCCTGGGGGTAATGTGCATGGATGCAAATTCACCCACTACAAGATTGATCTCTTATGCTGCTGCAGCCCACTGTTATGTCAGCTGCAATGAAACTATTACAATGAAATTGTAACCTCTTCTGGCCTCAGTCATCCAGAACAGTATAAATGAACATTTCTTCATTTATGTTAGCATCACCAAGAGAAAAGTCTGCAAGAAATTTATTCAGCTAAATTTCAGAAAGCACACATCTCAAGAATAAAAATTAGAGTCAACATCCATAATTTATATTTAAGGCTTTGAACTTTTTAATAGAAGACAGAATTCCATAACCCTACTTAAATTTGGGGGGAAAAATTAAATAAAATAAAATTAATTAATTAATTTCTTGTCTTGCATCCTTGCTAGTATCCAATGGTGTAGCCAGGATTTTTTGTCAGCAGGTAAATTCACAAAAATGGTGCTAATTGCCTAATGCTAAAAAGCAACATAATACTAGATTTCGGCATCAGGGGTATAATACCTGCTAACCCTACCCTGGGTACACCACTTCTTGTACCTTTGAAATTTTCTTCAAAATCCATGCAGATTTTAAATTAATTAAATCAGGAATAATAGCAAAACCACCTCCATGATACTGCAATTTCATATCAACATGAACAAGCAAGTAGGAAGTATATTATTTGACTGCAAACTACAATAAAGAAAATGTTGTTTGGATGGGAGGTGCATTTACATAGTGGTGTCACAGTTCATATGATACTATACAAAACCTCATTTTTATGAGGCCCTCATGCAATCAAATTTGTGCTTCATATGAACTGAGATTGTATTTTATTAAAGATATTTTTGCCACATTGTTCTGTTTTTGGCACCCCCTTAAAGAATGGCACCCCAGGCAAGGGCCTGCTAGCCTGTACCTTAATCCGGCACTGTAGTCAGCAAAAGTTCAGATTATCCCAATCCTCGGGTGATAAGCAATGTGTTAGGTTAGATGTGTGGAAATTTGCCTTCAGTCAACAGCCAGTTGATTTTTGGAATAAAGTTTCATCTGGTGTTGCAGGGGTGGGTAGTTTGATTAAATTCAATTGGCAAACTATTATATGGGGATAGACATATTATAACTTATTATAGACAGATATAACTAAACTATTATATGGGGATAGATATGGGAATTTTTTTTTTTTTTTGATGCTATATAAGTTTGCTTTCTTTCATCATTTGCCACTATTAATACTAATATTAAAAAATACTAATATACTGTACTCTTAAAAGCACACTACAAGCTTCTTGCTATTTCTAAGATATGTCGTAACAGCAGTTTCACATCTTTAATGTGAGTGCTCATGTTTCAACATTTTGTTTTAGCAAATATGTTTGTTAGGAAAGTCACACATAAGTAATTATTCACTCCAACATAAGAACACTGGCAACTCTTATAATTGATGAAATGTTTAATGTAACAGGTATAATTAATAAAATAAAATAAATCAAAGCAGGCAGTAATAATTTTATATATATATATATATATATATATATATACACCATTTTTTTTTTTTTCACAAAACAAAATTTCACTCACCTTCCCAGCCATAACCAAATTTCCCAACAAAATCAATTTAAAAATTTGAGCATCATGTTCAGCATCAAATGGGAAAGTTCCACTTAAAACAATGTAGGATATAACACCCACAGCCCACATATCCACAGCACAAGTGTATGACCGTTTGGAAACAATTTCTGGTGCAATATACTGGGGAGTTCCACATATAGTGTGCATAAATGGATTACCGTTAGATTTTCGTATACTTGCAAAGCTGAAATCTGTTATCATTAACCGAGAATCATTACCAGGATGATAGTATAATAAGTTATCGGGCTTTAAGTTCCTATGTGTGATTCCAAGTGCATGCAAGTAACTTAAACCATTTAAAATCATTTGTACTACTCGTTTGGATTCTTCCTCACTAAAATATCCACACATTTCTAATTTGTCAAGTAAGTTTCCACCAGTTGCCAGCTCCATTATCATGAAAATACTGTTATTTGATTCGAAAATCTCTATGAGTTTAATTATATTGGGATGATTCACTCTCTGGAGTACAGCAAGTTCGGTTTCGAAAGAATCCCATGCTTCTGGTGTTTCTATCATTTTCATCGCATAGGGTTGTTTGGTTATGCGATGTTCTACTCGCAATACTTTACTAAACCTTCCCTTTCCTATTACACCTCTCATCACATATTTTGCAGCAATTCTAGCGTCAAGAAAACTTTTTACGCCATGCAAATGTCTGGAATGTGAAATCTTTTGACTATTCTGATTACCCACATTTCCGGGTGATTTATGTCTTTGGTTTTCTTTACTTTTTACTACTCTTTTGCCTGAAAGTTTCGTTTGGAAAGAATTATTCGCTGGACATTTATCAGCCAGTTCAGATTCCTGAACATTTAATTTTAAAACGGGTTGGATTTTTATGTCAAAGTTACTACTTAATTTTTCATCTAACTTGCTAAAGGTACAACCCATACTTTCTTCCGTTTCCTAAATATATTCACGAAATTATATATCATGAGGCCAAGTCTAATATTCAGAACAATTATGCTTTGACAAAACATGAGGTCTCATTAGTTCAAATCACTACTCCTAAATGAAGAGCGATCAGTTGTCAACTGTACCGACTGCAAAACACATTATACCATAGCTTAGATTGAACTCACCAAAATATTATGCAAAGCAGTTAAACACCGATAAAACAAACTTAGACGTTCAAACTATTTGCCCATTAAAACACACCATTCGTCAACACTTTGAGAATATGCCAACCAACACGAACTATACAATTGGAAGACTGTAAATGCAAGTGGCGCCGTTTAAAGTTTCCATTTATATACCTAAGTGAACGAGATTACACATTATAAATTCAAATACGAACATTGCAGGAGTCCATTAAAAGTTTCGGAATTGCAGAACTTGCTTGCATAAGTTTGAAATATCATAAATATAATTTTCATCACCATATAAAGATATGCAAGACCACTGAATAAATAAAAAATTTTATTTCAGATCAAGACCGCAATGACTCACAAGGCAATGGTTTCGCGCCGGAGCCAAAACTTAAATTTCGCGCCCTCTTCATCTTGTTTTTTTTTTTTTTTTCCCTAAATATGTATTTCCATAAAAAGTTAAACTTGTGGGTGTGGTAGGGGTTGGGTTAACGGCGTATAAGCTGCACAACTCAATAGAACCCTCGAAAAGACGAACCTGAGATGGTTTATTTTTTGTATTGCCACGCAGAGCCGTGCAATAGTGTCTGGGTATGCAGAGCTGGTCTGGCACCCTCCAGATTTCGAGAGTTCTCAATGAATATTTTAATATAAAATTTCATACAAAATTAATAATCATTGTAATGAAACAATATTTGCATAATATTTATTATATATAAAAACTTATTATTAAAAATAATATATTATGTTATATATTTATAATTTTTTATAGTTTTTAGTTTAGGCTGACCATGATTCTTTGAGACCAAAACGGGACCGAGAGAAGAAATGTTGTTCGGAAAGAGCAGAAAAATTTACAACAAAATATTTTTAGGTCAACGTGGAGGAAGACTGCACATCATCAAATTCATACCATGCTCTGGCACCCTGCAGATTACGACAGAATTCTGAATGAATATTTTAATATAAAATTTCATATAAAATTGATTATCATTGCAATGAAACAACAATGGTTTTAAACCGGGGTGCCGCAGAACACTAAGGTGTCGCAACAACATTCTTAGGGTGCCGTGTAATTTGGGTTTAAGTTACTTCAAGTTATTATTATTATTTTGAAATTTATTTCATTATAAAATGGTACAATGGATATTGTACAGTATCTTTTTAATTTTGTGATGATCTATAATTGATCTTTATTTAGTACCTCTATATAAAGAATAAAATTATTATATAGGTATATATTAAAAGGTCGAAAACCACTGTGTTAGGTATTTCTTTTGGCATCGGGGTGCTGTGAAAAAATTACTGGGACGCTAAGGGCGCCGTGAACCGAGAAAGGTTGGGAACCTCTGGCTTAGGCTGACCGTAATTCCTTGAGACCAAAACGGGAACAGGAGAAGAAATGTTGTTCGGAAAGAGCAGAAAAAATATTCAACAAAATGTTTTTAGGTCACGTGGAGGAGGACTGCATATCATCAAGTTCATACTAAGAATACATATTTGCATAACAAATTTTGGTCTTTTAAAAGGTCTTATAAAACTAATCACACTCCATATTACAATTTTGCTTTTTAATTAACATGTCCTTCAAGGTTCCAACGTTTAATCTAAATTTCTCCTTCGACCATGATATTCATTATAGAAAATATTCGCTCCACGGAAGCTGTACTTCCAGGCGTCTCTACCTTTGGTTACACAAATGAATACTGCCTATGATGGCAGTCGTCCTACGACATAATCACGATTGTAGGGTATGTGGCGCCAATATTTAAGTGTTTTTTAAAGTTTTTTTTTTAAATCGGGCAAAAATTACATATTTAGTAAAACGACACGATGGCCAGGGCATAGCAAAAAACGGCACAGTCCTGTTGAAAAGGGGACGTATAGTCAGCCTAGGGGCTGACATCTGATGAGTATGGGCTTGGCACACCCAGGGCCCTGAGGCTGGATATCGTCATTGTTCTCTTTCTTGGCGATTTATTTTTATTTCTCTCTCTCTCTCTCTCTCTCTCTCTCTCTCTCTCTCTCTCTCAGGGTAATTCAGAAATTTATTTATTTATTTATTTATTTTTATTATTATTATTATTTTTTTGGCTGTTACAGCATAAACCTCAGGCTTCCATGCACCATAGGGCTGCTGCTAATAATAATAATAATAATAATAATAATAATAATAATAATAATAATAATAATAATAATAATAATAATTAATATCGGTCCTCATCGATGAGGCCCAAAGAGGCTGCCAGAGGAATCTCGGAGAAGACGAGAAAGAAGGGAACGGACCACCCGAGCAGAAAACGATTGAAGAGTTCTGGGGAAACATATGCAGTGGGGAAGTAAGACATCACGGCCGAGCCCCTGGATAGAACTAGAACGCAAGAAAACCAAGGACGTACAAGAAATGAGAGGGTTGGAGATTCTGGAAGAAGTAAAAGAGACAATCAAAGAACTCTCACAACTGGTGAACGCCAGGAATAGATAACGTCCACAACTACTGGTACAAGAAGCCCACTTGCACACACACAAGCACCTGGCAGAGCAGTTCAGTGGAATGATAAGGCACCCAGAGACAATCCCGAAGTTTCTCACTCAAGGAATCACATATCTAAAGCCTAAAGATGAAGACACAAGAAACCTGGCGAAATATAGGCCAATCACCTCCCAACAATATACAAGATCCTGACCAACTGCATAAGCAGGAAGATATCAGACCACTTGGAGAGACAGAACATAAGGGGAAAAAGCAGAAAGGATGCAAACGGCTGACCGAAGGATGCAAGGAGCAATTAACCATAGATGCTGCGGTTATGGAGCTAGCCTACAAGAAGCGCCGCAACATGTACACAGCCTACATCGATTTCCGCAAGGCCCTCGACTCCGTGCCTTATACCTGGCTAATAGAGGTGCTCAACATCTACAAAGTAAATCAGATAGTAACAAACTTCCTAGGAGAAACGATGGCGAAATGGAGTACTACCATTAAGGTCAAAAACATCATAACCAGGCCAATTCCCCATCAGGAGAGGAATCTTTGGGAGATGCCTTGAGCCTATTGTGATTCTGTTTAGCACTTAACCTATTATCCACCATGCTCAACAGTAGGAAGTACGGATATAATCTCAAAGAAGGAAGGAAGAACCTGTACGCCCTCACCCACCTGATGTACATGGATGACATCAAGCTCTACGCGGGAACCGAGAAGCACCTCAGGAAACTACTCCAGATCACCGAAGAATTCAGCAATGATATTAGGATGAAATTTGGTCTAGACAAATGCGAGAACAATGGATTGCACCAGGAAAAATTAGTCAACCGAAACTACTAGTTGCAGACTGGTAAAGAGGCCGAAGCCATTGCAGAGGGAGAAGCATACAAATATTTGGGGATGATCCAGGCTCTTTACAGCACAAGGAAATTAAGGCCTGCTAGACCGAAAAATACCATCAGAGACTCAGAAGCCCGCTTTAACCATGTTCCGTCACTCGGACGGAACATGGTTAAAGCCATAAATACCTATGCAGTCCGAGTGCTAACATATTCCTATGGGGTCATAGGTTGGACTAACACCGAACAGGAGGCTATCATGAGAAAGACAAGAACAATGATGACCAAGAGCCGCCAACACAACCCGAAATCTGCCGTGGAGAGACTGACAATTGCCCGGGAAAAAGGGGCCTGATAGACCTCATTGAGCAACAGAAGACAGCGATAGTTAAACTGAAGGATTACTTCCAGAAACACACAGTAGCACTCCAGCAGGCCATAAGAAAGATAGACAAGCAGTATATCCCAGTCAACTAAAGCGCGGAGCCCCCCACTAAGAGGCACAAATGAAGCTAGAAAGACGGGCAGAGAAGACACTTCAGCAGACACTATAATGATCTCCATCAAGATCACATAGATAAAAGTGCTTCCAAAGCATGGTTCACGAGCGGAACGCTCTACCCCGTGACCAAAGGATTCATGCTCGCCATCCAAGACCAGTTAATTAACACTAGAAACTATAGAAAATACATCGCGGAGTGTTCTAGGACACATATCGACGATGCCATCTGACCTTAGAAACGATCGAACACATCACCGCGGGATGCAAGTGTAGTGTACCCAGACTGAGTACACTCATAGACACCACCAGGTAGCCAGGATAATACGTCAGAAGCTAGCAAGGAAATGACAGTTGATCAAAGGACGTCTATCGCATTACAAGTACGAACCCCGGGCAGTACTAGAGATCCCAACCTACAAGCTGTACTGGGAACGCGCCATAATAACTGATAGGACAATACCGCACATAACCCTTGTGGACAAGGCTACCTATCTGATTGACATAGCGGTACCCAACACTGGCAACCTGCAGAAAACCCATGGGGGAAAAATTAGGTAGTACATGAACCTATGACAGGAGATCAAAGAGTTGTGGGATATGCAACAAGTAACGACCATCCCGATAATCGTGTCAACCACAGATATGGTGACAAAGACCCTAGATAACAGCCTAGCAGCAATAGGTCTCCCAGGGACACCTACAAGGAACTCCAGAAAGTCGCAATCCTGAACACCTGCAGAAGGATCAGAGAGTTCCCCGACCAACAGTAACACCATACATAATAACAACCACCCTGGTAGTTGGTAGCAATACCCGTCACCAGGTGGAACCCCCAATCAAAGGGAAATAATATGTGGATAACAATAATAATATTTTAGCTTTAACGTTTTTAAAAAATATATAAAAGTCCATATAAGTTTTTATTTAATAATACAGAAAAGCACTGTCGAAGTTTTTTTTTCATCTATGGGAAATATACAATATACTGTAATCCGAAGAGAAATTAGTTTATTATAATAAAAGGTTATCAGGCATTTCCAAAATTAATTAACTGTTCTCAGAAATTATTTTTCTCCTCGAAGCGCCCGTGTATTTAGAATGTGTTCCTGGCAAGTTGATTTTAAAGGACTGGAAATCATTAAGCACCTTGATTACTTTTGTCAAGGGAAGAATATTCAATATTCTGCAGATTACATCACGATTCTCTCTTTCTCTCTCTCTCTCTCTCTCTCTCTCTCTCTCTCTCTCTCTCCAAATGGTCCATGATAAGGAATGGCCCTAAATTGGTAATCAGCATTTTGTCCCCAAACAAAAGTCAGTAATCGGTATGCATTGCCGCAAACCCAAATCTGAAAAGCAGCTTTCAGGCTGAGGTTTTTGGTAAGCTAGAAAGCATATTGCTGAGTGGTTGAGTTATTGCTTATCAAATTAATAAGCCCTTAAAATGTTTCTGTAGTAAATTAAAGACGTGACAAATTCTCAGATATATAGAGAAATTAATTACAAAGACTTCAAATAATAGAATTATTATTATTATTATATATTTTTTTAATCTAAACCCCAAACCGAGAGGTATTAAAACCTATAGTACTAGTACCTAGTACCACTACGGTGGAAAGAGCAGAAGCCTGAAAAACAAGATGCAGGGTGTTTCAGAGACTGCTGGGAGACGCGGTACAAGTAAACACATGGGTTATATTAGGGTAGTTAAGAATAGGAACAGATGCAGGTATACTTGCGTGTACACCATGGTGTGAGACAGTATTTAAAGTCTATACAGTGGGACCAACTGATGATGTTACCAACAGCAAATTCAAAATGGGAAGCATTCAAAGAACTTATCTTGGAAGCTACTAGGCTTTACATACCAACTAAGAAATATTGTTCGAGGTTTAGGCCTAAATGGATGTCAGATGAACTAATGAGACATATGGCAGAGAAAAAAAATTCATGGGATACATATAAATTAACACAAGACGCAGAAGCCTATGATAGATATAAGCTGGTCTGTAACCAAGTCACAAAGGAGGTTAGGCAGGCAAAGGGAGATTATGAGAAATCTTTGGCAAAGGATGCAAAGAAAAACAGCAAAGAGTTCTTTACTTATGTAAACTCTAGAAGGAAGGGGATGAATCAGATTAGTCCACTTGATATCGATGGTTCAACTGTTGATGATCCTGCTCAGATAGCTAACAAACTAAATGAATATTTTGCATCGACATTCACACATGAGGAGTTATTCAGCGAGGGGAATGCCAGAGGTATATTCAACTCTGGCAGTAAGCTAGAAAATCTTGTAATAACTGAGAATAAAGTGGAGGAGAAATTGTTGAAGACAAACACAAGAAAGGCACCTGGGGTGGATAGGATCTATCCAGTGAAAGCTTATAATTAGTGCTTCTAATTCTTCTTCTCAGGGGAGGTACCCATAGACTGGAGATGTGCGAATGTGACCCCAATTCACAAAGGAGGATCAAAGGCTGACAAAAGTAATTATAGACCTGTGAGTTTAACTTCTGTTCCAAGAAAATGAATGGAGGCATTGGTTAAAGAAGCACTGCAGCATCATCTAGACTTCAGGTATAATTCGAACAGAGCATAGTTTTGTAAAGGGAAAGTCTTGCTTGACCAATTTGATTGGATACTATGATGCAGTCATAAAATAGTTGGATGCAGGAAATAACTTTGGTATTATATACCTGGATCTTAGAAAGGCTTTTGATACTGCGGCACATGGAAGACTGCTGCACAAATTGGAGCAGTGTGGTATTGGAAGCAAATTAAGGGGAAGTTAAGGGGGAAGTCTTGCCTGACTAATTTGATTGGATACTATGATGCAGTCACAAAGGAACTGGATGTAGGGAATAACTTTGATATTATATACTTGGATCTTAGAAAGGCTTTTGATACTGTTGCACATCGAAGACTGCTGCACAAATTGGAGCAGTGTGGCATTGGAGGCAAATTGCTGCTGTGGATAAAGGGGTGGCTGAGGGGGAGAAGACAGAGAGTGGTAATCAATGGACACTGCTCGTCGTGGACTAATGTTATTAGTGGAGTCCCTCAGGGCTCAGTGTTGGGTCCATTATTGTTTTCTGTATTCATAAATGATATTGATGAGGTTATATCAAGCTTAATGTCGAAGTTTGCAGACGATACAAAGGTAGGTAGGGTTGTCAAGGACACTACTGACACTATGCTGCTGCAACAGGATCTGAAAAGGTTGAGCAGATGGGCTGAGAGGTGGCAAATGAAGTTTAACATTGACAAATGTAAAGTGCTACACATGGGAAACAGCAACCCCAGAGCAACGTATCAACTCTGTGGTACTACACTGACAGTGGTAGAGAATGAAAGGGACCTGGGGGTGGTTGTACAGGCAAATATGAAGTTCTCTGAGCAGTGCAGACGGGCTGCAAGTGTAGCTCATGGTGTATTGTCAATGATATATAGGAATTTTTCTAGCAGGAATAAGGAGGTGATTATTCCCTTGTATAAGGCAATGGTCAGGCCACACCTAGTATACAGGTCTGGAGGCCTCATTTCAAGAAGGATGTAGAGCTGCTGGAACGAGTACAGAGAAGGGCAACAAGATTAGTGAATGGAACAAAGGGGTTCTCTTATGAAGAAAGGCTTAAGTTTTGCAAATTACAGTGTCTGGAGACTAGGCACCAGCGAGGTGATCTGATAGAGGTGTATAAAGCCTTGAATGGTTTGAGCATGCTCAATGCTGATGGGATTCTTCCTCTCGCTCAGAATAATCACCTGAGAGGGCATAAATTCAAATTGAGGAAAGACAGATGTAGGATAGACATGCGGAAATTTGCCTTTAGCCAGCGGGTGGTTGGTTGTTTAGGGAACAGACTTCCATCCCTTGTCGTGGAAGTTGATAGCCTAAATAAGTTTAAGGTTCAGCTGGAGAGATATTTTGAACGAACAGAGGGGTGAAGTGGAAGTGTTTTTTTTTTTTTTTTTTTTTTTTTTTGGCTGATGCTGCGTAAGCTTGCTTTCTTGCATCAAATGCCTCTACTAATGCTAATGGTAATGCTAATGCTAACTTCTACTACTTCACTGCCCTTTCTACTGTAATGGTCTTAAACATCTTGTGTACACTGTAGTTTTCACATTTTACTTTTAGCAACAACTTCATTGACCTCAATAAAGATCTTGATCAATAAGACCTTTGCTAGTAAGGAGAAAGTTGTTGTTATTCCTCTTTAGAACTTTGCAGCAACTGCAAATCTTCATTTGCAGTTGTATTCTGGTTTGGAGGCCTCACCTAAAAATTGATGAAGAACTTCTAGAGAAGGGCAACTATATTAAATGGGACTGTTAGTTCCTCATTGGTTTGTCCCTATTTGTTGTTTTTTTTTTTTGTTTTGAGTGTTCCTTAGTGCAGAGGTATCAAACACGTGGCCCACAACACTCTCAAGTATGGCCCGAATCAGATTAAAATTTAATTGGAAAATATTCAACAAAATAATAAATATGCAATAAAACATGGATAATATTTTTATTTAAAACTCAAAATCATAAAATTCTCTTTTGACCTTGATTTACACATGCCCTTTAATTAGGTGAGGCAGCACTTCCGTCTCTTCGACTGCTGTTCCTCTCATAGCATGTTATCTTCTATTCTTACTTGCCAAGGCATTTTGTTGAAATGTACATGTTTTCTGCAATAATCTTAGCAGATGGACTGAGAGGTGGCAAATGAAGTTTAACATTGACAAATGTAAAGTACTGCATATGGAAAGCAGAACCTCAGAGTAAGGTATCAACTGTGTGGCACTACACTGAGAGTGGTAGAGAGTGAAAAGGACCTGGGGGTATTTGTGCAGGCAGATGTGAAGTTTTCTGAGCAGTGCAGACAATCTGCAAGAGTAGCTCATGGTGTCTTGTCAATGATATGCAGGAATTTTTCTAGTAGGGATAAGGAGGTGATTATCCCCTTTTATAAGGCAATGGTCTAGTGGCCTCACTTTAGGAAGAATGTAGAGCTGCTGGAACGAGTACAGAGAAGGGCAACAAGATTAGTGGATGGAACAGAAGGTTGCTCTTACGAAGAAAGGCTTAAGATTTGCAAAGTATAGCGTCTGGTGGCTAGGCACCTGTGAGGTGATCTGATTATGGCCTTGAATGGTTTGAGCAAGCTCCCCGCTGATGGGATTCTAGATTAATCTCTAGCCCAGATTAAGCGCATGAGGGGACATAAATTCAAATTAAGGAAAGACAATTGTGGAATAGATGTGCAGAAGTTTGTCTTTAGCCAAGCGTGTGGTTGATTGCTGGAACAAACTTCCATCTGTTGTTGCAGAAGTTGGTAGCTTAAATAAATTCAAGGCAGAAGTAGACAAATATTTAGAGTGAATGGATGGGAGAAATAGGAAGGGTTTTTTTTTTTTTTTTTTGGCTGATGCTATATAAGCTTGCTTTCTTGCATCAAATGCCTCTACTAATGCTAATGCTAATGCTAATTGCTGTTATGGATAAAGGGGTGGATGAGCGGGATGAGAAGACAGAGAATGGAAATCAATGGACACTGCTTATCGTGGACTAATGTCATTAGTGGAATCCCTCAGGGTTCAGTGTTGGGTCCATTATTGTTTTCTGTGTTTATGAATAATATTGATGATGGTATATCAAGTTTAATGTCCAAGGTTGCAGACGATACAAAGGTTGGCAGGATTGCTAAGGACACTACTGACGCTATGCTGCTGCAACAGGATCTGGAAAGGTTCAGCAGATGGACTGAGGGGTAGCAAATGAAGTTTAACATTGACAAATGTAAAGTACTACACATGGGAAACAGCAATCCCAGAGCAATGTATCAACTCTGTGGTACTACACTGACAGTGGTAGAGAATGAAAAGGATCCGGGGATTATTGTGCAGGCAGATATGAAGTTCTCTAAGCAGTGCAGACGGGTGCAAGAATAGCTCATGGTGTCTTGTCAATGATATACAGGAATTTTTCTAGCAGGGATAAGGAGGTGATTATTCCCTTGTATAAGGCAATGGTCAGGCCACACGTTGAGTACTGTATACAGGTCTGGAGGCCTCATTTCAAGAAGGATGTAGAGCTGCTGGAACGAGTACAGAGAAGGGCAACAAGAGTAGTGAATGGAACAAAGGGTTGCTTTTACGAAGAAAGGCTTCAGTTTTGCAAATTGCAGTGTCAGGAGACTAGCCACCAGCGAGGTGATCTGACAGAGGTATATAAAGCCTAAATGGTTTTAGCATGCTCAATGCTGATGGGATTCTTCCTCTTGCTCAGAATAATCACCTGAGAGGACATAAATTCTAATTGAGGAAAGACAGATGTAGGATAGATGTCCGGAAATTTGTCTTTAGCCAGCGGATAGTTGGCTGGTGGAACAGACTTCGATCCCTTGTTGTGGAAGTTGATTCCTTAAATAAATTCAAGGATCAGCTGGACAGGTATTTCGAACGAACGGAGGGGTGAATAAGAAGGTTTTTTTTTTTTTTTTTTTTTTTTGGCTGATGCTGCATAAACTTGCTTTCTTGCGTCATATGCCTCTACTAATGCTAATGCTTGTGTTGGAGGTTGAGAAGACGAAAGAAGATATTTGTTGAAATTGGACTTGAACTTCTATTGACTGTAATTTCAGGAAATACGTATGAAGGAAGTTTTTAGAAAACGGCAGTTGAATGAATAAACAAGAAAGATGGAAAGTTGGTTCTGTGAGTTTGAAGTTGGACAGTAAATGGAAATTGGCTGGTGTCGGCACGTGTTCGGACTGTTTTGAAAGAGAGAGCGGGAATTATAGAACCCAATTCAGAAGAACAGTGCCCATGGAAATATCTGTAGAAGAGGCATGCAGCATAAACAGTACGTCTATGAGACAGCGGGTGGAGAGACTCTGCTAGAGATGAATCATTAGTTAACCTAACTGAACTCTTCTGAATGGAATCAAGAAGCCTGAGAAAGGTTTTGGGGGCACCACCCCAGATGTGGGAACTATGTTCCTTGGTAGGGCAGTTCTGCGATTTGTACAGAGTGAACAGCTGTTTGGAAGAAAAGTAACGCCGAGAGAGAAACAGAAAACCAAGTTTTTTAGATGCACGCGAAGCAATATTTGTAATGTACTTGTGCCAAGAGAGATTAGAAGTTAGGGTAATATTCAAAAGAGATATATCATTTTGCCTAGAAATTTGAGTGTCACCAAAGATAAGCATAGGAGAAGAAGAATCATTTTCGAGAGATATAAGAGAAGACCGAATTTTAGAAAGATTAAAATCAATTAAGTTGTCTTTGCCCCAATGGAGAATTACCTAGAGATCGGCATTTAAGGAACTGGTAGCAGATTTTCGAGAAGTTGAAGCTGATTGAGCAGGACAAGATTTCTCAAAATGGAATGTGGAATGCAATGTGCTGTCATCGGCAAAACTATGGATAGGATTTCCAGTCAATGGAAGAAGGTCATTAATATGCAAGAGAAAAAGAGTGGGGGCAAGAAAGTGGAGGAATTAGAAGACAGAGCCATCTACCATCACCCTCATAGAGAAAACTGGATAACCAATTACAAAAAACAGTTGGAAAACCATAAGATGGAAGCTTGTTTAGAAGACTTTTATGCCAAACACGATCGAAAGCCTTTGGGATGTCAAGAGCAACTGCTTGTGTTTCACGGATCTTTTCCATTGAATTAGTCCATATGTGGGTATCATAAGCGAGAATATCAGCAGTGGATCGACACTGACGGAATCCATAATGGCGATAGTTGATGACACAGAAGGTTTCTAGTTAGTTTAAGAGTTGGCAGTTAGTTGATTTCTCCATTATTTTAGAAAGAGTAGAAATAATTACAATGGGACGGATTTTTTAACCTTTTTAGGAACTGAGTGGATATTAGCAAATTTACAAGCAGAAGGGTGGAATACACCTTTGGAATAAGAAAGTGAAAAAAGGCGGCAAAGAACAGGAATAAGTTCAGGAGCGCAGGTTTTGAGAACAAGTGGAGAGATACCATCGGGACTTGGAGCTTTCTTAGCATCAAGATTCGTCAAAATCCTTCTGACATACTTTTGACGGAAGACCACAGGAGGCATTGAATGGAGCGTGTTGGGAATGGTGGTAGGTGGTTTACCAAGATCATTAATACATGAGTTGGAAGAAAAATGTGATGCTAGCAGTTCAACTTTATCCTTGCCTGAAGTGGCAATAGAACCATCAGGTTTTGACAGATGTGGGAGCAGAGATGGGCAAAAGTTGTGGCGATAGCTTTGGCAAGAGACCAGAATGCTCGGCTACCATTAGGGCAAGAAGCAAGTTTTCTACTCTTGGCCTGTTCAAACTCGAGTTTGGACTGACTAGTAACTGCTTTACAATTGGTGCGAGCTTTGGTGTAGGCAGAAAATGAAACTGAAGAATTAGAAATATGCCAGTTACGAAATGCAAGTTCTTCTCTTGAACAGCTTTGCAAATTTATTGGAAAACCAAGGTTTAGATAAAGGACGAGATTTTAAGGTGGAGTGTGAGATAAAGGATTCTATTCCCGCCAGAATAATTTCAGACACGATCTGAGCAAAAAATGATATCAGAAGTTTTGAATCTGTAATTCGACCAAGGAAAATAAGAAAAGAAATCTCGCAGGTCATCCCATTTTGCATTCTTGTAATGCCAAACAATACGAGGTTGTGAATAGACATGAGATAAAGGCTCCATTGGAAAAGAGACAATCACCAAGTTGTGATCTGAGGTGCCTAAACGACCTTTCACTTTGAAAGGTCCTTTACCGTATACTTAGGTTTTTTTGTGAGAAAAATATCAAGCATGTTGGCTGTATGGTAAGGATTGTCCGGTATTCTTGTAGGTAAATGAACAATCTGTGCAAGGCCATTAGTAATTGCAAAAGTCTCAGCATCTGGACCAGCTGGATCGGCGTGACTAGAAAACGGAAGCCAGATGGTGTTGTGAATATTAAAATCACCAAGGAAAATTACGTCACTGTTAGGAAAGTTGGACTGGAAAATGTCAAGTTTCAAAGAGAGAAAGTCGAAGAGCTCCAAGTGATTAGTGGAGATGGAAGTACGGTAGAGACAACAGATGAATTTGAAACAATGAGGTAGAGAGATTTTAAGCCATAGAAGATCGAAAAGAGGAGATTCCAAATTACCAAGTCTCTGACAGGGAATATTTGAACGGACATATGCACAAGTACCACCTTTGAAGTAAAAAGGAATCATACAGCAAATAATTTGAGCAACTGAGATTAGCAGTAGTTGAATCAACCGATAACTGAGATTCTGTCAGAAAAAGTACATGGGGCTTGGCAGAATGTAAGTGGAAATGGACATCGTTGAGATTAGAATTGAGACCACATATTTTTGTGAAATGAATTATGAATATTTATTTTATTTATTTATATTACTAAGAATGGAAAATAGAACATTGCTTTTAATGAATTATTAGATGGCAATTGCCATTTTTTGACATACAGACTGAATAATAAGCTAAAATAAACATTTGTAAGCAGCAGAAGTAGATATGGAAAAAGTAAGGGAATGGGGAGATTACACCACGTGTGGTCAAAATTATATGAAATGACCTTCAAAAAAGGATTTTTTTTTAGACTGGGAAAAAAACTGCATAAGAAGTATTCACCTCCGCAGAACGATCGGTGGTAGCTACGAAAGAATGATTGTAACTAGTTGGAGTCGGACGTCTATGTAAGTTGCATACTGTCAACAGTTCTGAGTTAGAAAGAGTGCGATCTCATCGTGGTCTCGAGAGAAAGCTGGATATGATGATTGACTCTGACTTGTCTGTTTTCAATACATACTAAGATTAGATGGATGGTGCTTGGTTCGGTTGTTGTAGTAGTTTAAGGAGCTTCAGTGACTAAGTGCATAGTATATACAGTCTCCAAGTCGTGAGGTCAATTTTCTGTTTTGCTTAAAGAAAATCCTGTTTCTGGGAGAAAAACCATACTACCCTAGCCCGACTAACTCTGCCATATTGTGGAAACACCCATCAAAATTCTTCACATCATCGATGGGACTTGAACTCCGGCCTTTCCACCATGTTTATAGGAAGGCGATTCTAAACAGTATGATACCCACAAGGGCACTTGGTTCGGTTGGCTGGCTATTAGTTGACTGGAAAGTCTGCCTTAAAAAAATTCTTTGGGACCTCCTGATGCCAGCAGAAGTAACTCGGATGTGAGGAAGGGTGATGGGATGAGAATCTGAGTTATTTCCTAGCGCAGCATCAGAGATTAGAAGCTAATCCATAAATGGAGGAACAGTAAACCTGCAAATGTTCTGTCGTTGTTAGTATGTGGACACACTAGACATCTAAGAACTCTCTTTGGCAATGATTGAAACCTAAACGATCTTTTGAGTGCCATCGTGCATGAACCACACATTTCATATCTCATCTGGAAAGAACATCTTCAAGCAAAATTCTTCCAAAAAAATTCTCGATAAGCTGGGCCAGTCAGTCACCGTGAAAAGACATGCCGGCTGATCAGTTGGTCACCAAAGATACTTCAGCAGATGTTAACAGGAAATTGCTCTTGATGTGTATGAATTTTCCCCAGCCCATTGTGCAAGGTCTGTAATTTGAGATTTCAGCCTGCAAAGAATTTTTCATCATTAGACAGTATCCAGCTTGCAAAGTCAGGATATTGGGCATGTTGCTAGAACTGCATCGTTGAGGTAGTCTTCTGAAGTCAATGATTGCACTTTCTACAGATGAAAAGGCTACAACTGTTGTCTCCACGAAGCATCACCACTTTCTCATGTACTTATCTACAGAACTTCTTGTGACAGATCAAAAGTTTCACTTCAATATCTTGATGGCAGGTTTGCAGTCACATTGGAAGCACAACAAAATGTATGTCTCCCAAACCCCTACTGAGGCCAAAAATGTGTGACAGCTTTACACTTAGGAGTTTTAATGGAATAATCCAGTACAGATAATATAAAATGCATCTGGATACTCAATATTGAAAAGTTAAGTCATTACCATTAAACTAAAGGTCAATGCTAGCATTAGTAGTGGCATATGATGGAAGAAAGCAAGCTTATACAGTATCAGCCAAAAAAAAAAAAAAATCCCATTTCACCTAGCAACTTCAACAATAGATGGAAGTTTGTTCCAGCAATCAACTACTCGCTGGCCAAAGGCAAATTTCTGCACATCTATAATGCAACACCTTTCCTCAATTTGAATTTATGCCACCTCAAGTGTGTAATGTGATCAAGAAGAAGAATCTCGTCAGCATTGAGTATGCTCAAACCATTCAAAGCCTAAAAGAACAAAATCAAATCATGGTGCAGGTGCCTAGTCTCCAGATGCACCCCTTTGTTCCCCTTCACCAATCTCATTACCCTTCCTATATGAAATTGTTGCAATTAATAGTAATTGGTTCACCAAATGATGAACATTACTAGTCTCAACAGGTAGCTCTGAAAAAACATTATCCATGAGGGTAACAGAACCCCAGGGGCTCCCATCTGGTATGGGATTGGCAAACCCAGGGTCCTGAGCTGGATATCATTCTTCTCTTTCTGCTTCTGACTCTCTCAAGGTAACTTGGGAATTTTTTTTTGGCTGGTGCAGCATAAGCCTCAAGCTTCCCTGCACAATATGGCTAATAATAATATCAGCACTTGTTGGGGTTTATGAACACACTACTTACACAAAGCTCCACAGCCTGTTTTCATGAGATAGTAGCGAATAAATCAAACATCAACTGTGATCAGTTGTAATTGGTTCAAGTGATGAATTGGCTGCTAGAGTGCATCATGCTGATGATAAAATTCAGAGGTGGGGCCACTTCTCACAGTACAGTAGGGCCTTTGATGGTTGGACAGTGAAATGAATGCCAACACCTACCTTAACATTTTGGATCACTGCCTGCTCCCCATATTTTGGCCCCACCCACACTGCATTCAATTTGATGCCTTAACCATTGCTGTTCAAGAATGGTTTTTGGACATGAATGCACAAAAGTTGGAACAGGCAGTGCACAGTCGTAATTTGAATCCTATGGGATGAACTGGAATTGCAGGTGAGGGCAATCAAAATAGATCACTGTTCTGCAGGACTACTCCTTGCCATCTATTGTTCGTTGCTAGAAAGCCTAACCTGGATATTGGAGTGTCACTGAATCCAATTCAGAGGAGGAATGATAAGCTATTGAACCAGTGGAAGTGAAGTCAATGTGAAACTGTCTAGACACGTTTTTTTTTTTTTTGGGGGGGGGGCATACTATATACATGTAGATATTTTATGTATTAATTTATAATTTTATTTTTGTTGTCAGTAAAGCAAAAAAACTATTACTATTTATCCCTGTGGGCCCTTGGAGTGCAAGGGATATGCAAATTCATGTGCATAACATCAAGAATTTTCATTTTGATCCTTATTTAACACCAAGACATGCAATGTGAATTAATAAAATAAAAATTCACTTGAAAGTGTTAATAAATTCGTAGTAACTTTTTGTTATTACACATTTTCTTAATGGATGCCAAACTACTATCACATGTGGGATCTGCAAAATTTTCTAATGTTAAAAATGGGTCCCACACTGTTGGGAACCACTGCCTTATAATATAAACAAATTTTATTTCTTTGAATAATAATAATAAAAAAAAAATTTAACCCTTTTTCCCATATAAGAAAGTATTCAGTGCACCAATCTTAAAAACTGACAGATTACAATAAATTAGCAGATAGTTTTCCTAGCAAACCCTGGACTTTTTCAACTCAAATACTGTACCAATAGCTGATAAAAGTCAAGCTTCCTTGATTGACTAATTCAAGTAAATCCTTAAGAATATAATTTGTTAAACTATCATATCTTTGCCATTTTTAAGTAAACGCTAAAACTAATACACAAATCCATGCAGCAAATAATGCTGCAGTTATAATTATTACTCTTTTGTAAATAATTTACACAAATAAATTTGATGGCAAAATGTACATTTGTTACAATGGAAATAATTAATACAGAGATGATTACAATTCTCAAACTGATTAAAAACTTTACTGCACTAACATTTGAAGAATCACATCACTCTGTTGTCTTTCAAAACTTGATCATATTGAATTGTGACAGTAAAGTGATTTGCACTGAAACAATGAGGTATCAGTATTTTGTGTCTATATAGTTGGTTGTTTCATGATCAAAGCTGATTAACCTGGCCACAGCATGAGAAGGCACCCAAAAAAGTTTTGGAAATGGTGAATTTCGAAACCAGCCATCAGCATGAAAGGATTGCAATTATTGATCCCTCTGCAAAGGCCCATATATGCAGATACACTAATATAAACTTTTGATAAGATACTGTACCTTTTTCTTTCAAATTAAAAGAAATTATTTTGTGACTACCCAAGAACAAAGAGGATGCCTTTCAACTAATGGGAATAAATATATGGAAATTAATTTATTCCTGTGAGATTTTTTTAAAAGTAATATTTAGTGACATGATTACAATATCAAAGTTTTTTTTATGACAAATCAGAGAAGGAACTGTCTTATTCAGTAGAAAACTAAAAACCAGTAATTTCCTCTCCAAAGGAGGAGAGAGGGTAGGTCTAAATTTAAGAAGATATAAGGTCAGAATTCTGAATGGACTAATTTTGGTTTGGGTTGTTTCAAATCAAAGGTACAGTGAATTCTGCTATAACACAGCAAGTGTTCCTAAAAATCTCTGTGCTATTGTATTTTGTGCATTAAAAACAACAGGGCTTATGGGAAAAACATAAGGTCACAGAACTGAAAAAAAAAAAAAAAAAAAATTGTAAGTAAAACACTAAAAAAAGTTAAAACCCAATAAAATTGCTAACACAGGTTAAACATCTTAAATTTCTAATAAATAAATATTACAGTAAATACAGCACCGTAATATATACATACTAATTGATATTTCTGTTCACTGACTTGCACCCACAGAATTCCAGCTATTGGTATTATCGCAAATGCAATAAGATCAAGTTTACTACACATTTATAATTATATTGCACTAACAGAAAAGCGAAATAAAATGGGAACTGCAAATTGTTTGTTTTACAGTAGTGACCTCCAGAAATGTGCTCCTCCAATCACACTATCCTACCTCCTGAAATTTCTGTTTGAATAGAAAAATGTGAGCCAGCCTACAATATCATCTGTTATCTTGTGAATCCAGCAAATGACAAGAGTATCTCCAACCAATACAACTACAGTAAATGGGAAATATCACATAATTGACATTTTTTAAGCTTTGCAAACTTGTATGTATTGCTGCCCAGGTTGCTAGGTTCAGCTTGGTTCCAGGTTTTGTGTTCACCTGGTGTTACTTGCAGAAATCATGCATGAGCCAGCACAAAAATTGCATTATATTCACATTGTTCCCTAATATATCAGTCGCATTGCTAAAATGCACATTATAGCAGAACTGACTGTATATACTAGTACACTGGTGTGCAAAATTTAAAGACCAGTCAGGTTTTCACCTGTAGCTTTTCATAGGAGTGGCCTGGATATGGGAAAAGCATGCCAAAGGAACCTTGTGAGATACAGAAATGAAGGAAACAATACTGACATAACAACAGAAACAAAACGATACAGAGACTTTATTTAAAAATGGCAACATAGCACTGGCTGCCATGATACAGATGCATCACTACCAAAGATGGAACAAAGGGAAGAGGTATTAGTATTGGCCACATGGTGCAAGAAAGCCTATGGCTTATGTTGCACCAGTCGAGAGAAAAAAAAAAAAAAAAAACCCGAATAAAACAATGACAAAAAAAATTATTAATAATAATAATTAGTAAAAGATAAGGAAATTAAACCTATCATCCTATGCACTTCCCTGACCCGAAGGTACTATCCAGATGACCTTTGAATTTCCCCAAAACCGTCAGCCTCTACTACCCATGTAGGCAACTTATTCCAGTAATTTATAACTCACTGGCTAAAATAAAACTTCTTGCAGTCCAATCTAAACATTTCCCCTCATAACTTGGAATTTATGTCCCCTAGTTCTACCATTTATAACCTTGAAAATTTCGTCCTCATTCATTTTACTGATGCCTCTCAGAGCCTTAAACACCTCAATCAAATCTCCTCTAAGGTGTCTAGTTTCCAAACTCTGCAAGCCACACATTCAAAGTCTTTCTTCATAAGGACACCCTTTTGCCGATCTCACCAGGCAAGTTACTCGTCTTTGCACCCTTTCAAGAAGCTCAATGTTTTTCTTTCTTTAGGTGCAGTCTCCATACTTGAACACAGTATTCCAAGTGTGATCTAACAAAAGGCTTATATAATGGGATTATCATGTCCCTATCTCTACTTGCAAAAGTTCAATAGATCATCGATAGGACACCATGGGCCTTCCTTGCAACCTGTTTACAATGCTCAGATAATTTCATGTCTGACCGTATCGTAACACCCAAGTCCCTTTCCTCCAGTACTGGGTTTAGTTGAACTCCACCAAGTGAATAAGTTATTTTGGGATTACTGTTTCCCAGGTGTAATACCTTACACTTTGTTGGATTAAAGCATAGCTGCCATTTTTCTGACCATTCCTGAAGTCTATCTAGGTCTCTCTGAAGCTCAGCTTGGCAGTGATCATTAACTACTCTACCAATTTTAACATCTGCAAATTTAGACATCACATCCTCTATCCCTTCATAGATGTCGTTTATGAAAATTAAAAACAACAGTGGTCCTAATACTGATCCTTGGGGAACCCCACTTCTTACATCAACCCAATCTGAGGAATAGCCATTTATCACAACCCTCTGCCTCCTGCTATCCATCTAAGGATTTTCCCAGTGATTCCAACCTGTTCCAGCTTATAAAGCAACCGCTCATGTGGGACTGAGTCAAAAGCTTTGCTGAAATCTAAATAAACAATGTCGAAATTATTCCCTAAATCCAGCTTGTGAGTGACCGTTTCAAAATAACAAACCAGATTTGTTAAACATGATTTTCCCTTTACAAAACCATGCTGAGTATCTTTGAGAATTTCAATTCGATCCAAATTTCCACCTTTGACATTAGGGGTGGCCATATCTCCTACCGAGGTGGTCCGCAGTAGGAGATATGGCCACCCATAATGTCGATGCAGGCTTTGCACCACCTGTCCATACTTAAAACGATGCTGTTGATAAGTTCTTGCGGTGACATCATCTATTCCTGTCAGTGCCATCTTCAGCTGGTGAACATTTTTTGGTGGGTGTGGACATGCCACTAGGTATCTCCCCAGAGTCCCATATGTGTTCGATGGGAATGGGCAGGCCAATCCATACAAACCATGTCCTCACTTTCCAAAAGCATATCAACAGCTGCAGTGCGATAGAGTGTGGCATCCATAAACACAAACTCTGAGTCAATGGCACCTCAGAACAGATGCACATGGGGAAGGATTACCTCAGGGCAGTAGCGTGCATCGGTTACAGTAATGCCTTCCAGTATCTGGAGTTGTGTACATCCATCCAAGGACACCGTGACCGCCACACAGATCCCTTTCAGTGATGTTTGCGGGGGTGATACCGTGTGCCAACTTCTCTCCAGATTAGCTGACTTCCAGAATTGCTGCTGAAACTGAATCTACTCTCATCAGTAAAGAGTACCATAAGTAAAGATTTTGTGGTTGTAACCTTTAGAAATAGTGTTGGTCCTTAAGTTTTGCACACCAGTGTATATGTGTAAAAATAATTTTTTCTTATTTGTGGTACTGAACAATGATTAATTGAATTTATCAGTGGCAGAGTGCTAAATTATTGAAGTTTGATTCAGAAAAGTAAATAAATTGTGCAAGTGTATAACTTTTAAATAATTTCAATGTCTGCATTTCATTACTTGACTGGAAGCATGTCATACTCAAATGTAAGCAAGAACAGAAATATACACAGGAAGATTAAGTGCTCTTTAATATCTGACTCAATGATTGACAGTTCTACTTAATAATACTGAAAGAATCATTAACCTACAATAGAGATTTACATATTTCTTGTTAAGTGACTCATAAATCTTTGGAAAGTTAATTCTCTGACACAAATCCTAAAATGATTGCATAAAAATATAACAGAGTAATTTACATGGCATCCAACAATAAAATTAAGAAAAATAATCACAAAAGGAACCAAGCTACAGTTGAACAACTTTTCTCTAGGCTGGTTCATTGAAATGAAATATATCAAAAATCAATACGCAAAATTCTATAACTTTATATTAATAATAAAAAAATTTTTTAGAGATCTTACACAATTATGCTGTTTCACATAATACTGATTTGATATTTAGATATAAAAGTGATAACAGAAATATCAACTTAAATGTGCAGCAAAAATAATTTAAATACTATTAGCTGCTTCTCCCACTTAAAGGAAAAATTAGTTTCTTCTGTATGAAAAATTAACTGAAAACTGACTTCTTCAATAAATGTTCTGGATTTTCATAAATTGCATACAAATAAGAGTTCTGATTATGAATCATTTATTAAAAATTATACAATGTGATATATATATATATATAATATTATATTATATTATAAATCCTATATTTATTTACAGTATCTAATGAATATGGAATATGCAGATATAGAGCTCACAATCCTATGGCAAATTTATATGGATATATCCTTAAGGAAATATGTCCAAGTAAATGAAAATATCACCAAAGAATGGACTACATATATTAAGACATTAATATTATTTAGATTAATTTTCAAAATGAATTTATTCACAGAAAATATGTCCATGTATGACTATACCGGCATTATTCAAATGCAGTCAATTAATTTTATTAGGTTTTCTGTTTTTTTTTCTCATGTGATATGAAGAGCATATTGGAGTGATCAGACAAAGAAATACAAATTTGGCTTTATAATTATTAACACAATGCACAGATATAATCCTCAAATATTAACAATGGAATTTTTAAAAAGTTTTTTCTTTGAATTAGTTAGGATCCTTTCAATTGCAGTTACAGTTATGTTTATAGAGAAATATCATGTAGGGAATGAAGTAAACATAACGATTTCTAAAAATATTAACTGCTGAGGAAAGAAAAGCAGCTTTAAGTGATAAATGCACATAATGCAATAAAAAAAATAATTATTTATTACATTAAAATTACCATTTATCCTCTCTATACATTTTAAGAAAAATATTTTCTTGCACAGGTGAACGCTAAACTTTCTAAACTACAATCGTCTAAATTATTACAAATTTTATTTTCATATTTGTACATTTTTAAATTAATGTTTTACATGTGCTTAAAAACTATGAAAAACGCTGAATATTTACAAAATATATACTGTGTGTAAAATAAAGTTAATGATGATCTTTAAATCTGTAAAGATTTAATGCATGGTAACTACAATGTCTTTATTCTACAATAGTTGAACCACTATAATTAAGCAGCAGTTAATTTTTATTTTATTAAAAAGACATAAGAATGAATCCAAAGACTCTTTATTAAAAAATGATTCCTGAAGACATTTTTTAAAACCATTAGCACAATTATAACATAATTATAATTTTAAAATTCTTCTGGTGTTTAAAATAAGTATATCAGAAAATAAAACAACACATAGGTATTAGAATTTTCAATTCTAATTTTATTTTTGCAAAAAAAATAATGCTTTCCTCTAATGAAGGTTTGATATGTGCACACAAAGAAAACAAAAGTACATGCCATTACAATTATACTGCTTAGAAGCAGTATATATATATTTATATATGTATATATTCTATCACTTTACAGTTTAGTATGCAATGTTTAAAACAGCATAGCTTTTATGATTTATTTACAGATAATATGTAAGATCTATCAGAATTAGGGATTTGCATCTTTAATTAGAGTGCCCAAATCAAACATTTGTAAGCATTCTTGTTATCCCTCTATCTTCAAAGCGAATGATAAAATTTTTCACATCAGTAAGAAATTTCATATTTACATTGTAAAATTACATTATTTTTAAAAATCCATGAATGAATCTGCACAGAACTGGTCTTAGCAAAAACACTGCAAGAACCTTACAGCTTATTTCTTATTTTTGCTAGAATAAATTATGATGCATGTGAAATCAGTATGGTTTTATTATTGATTTTTTGCTGATTTTCCTCTTGACTTGTGATGTCTCCTGTATAAAAGGATATAGTTGTTAAGGTTTATCATATAGTTATAAATAAGCCAACTAAAAAGAGCAAATTTGAAATATGTTCAACTATTTTGTATTCTGATGTTTGAATTTTATTAAAAAGTACTGTTTATCAAAATACATTTTATTCAATTTCAGTTTTAAATGCAATATCTAAATCTTTCAAATAATAATGCCTAACATAGTTTGTAAAAACATCAGGTGAAACCATTAAGACAACAAAATGTTATCTGCACTAAAAGTTTTACTTCTGCCTACTTGTTCTCAAATTTTTCTACTTAAACACTAATAATGGTAAGGTGAAGCTAATATAAAATGTTAAAACAATGATCATAGTACAGAAAGAATCCTATATGCACAAACAATGATGTCACACAACTGCATTGCTCGGGTACACTCGAAAGTGATCACGCCAAGCTGTTAAGTTGTCTGACCTCATTATTATAGCATGACACTTCAAATAATAATGGGGTGAGAAGTGTGCATGCTAACAAGGGAATTGTGTGCATTTGTGATCTGTCTTAGTCTTACTCATAGGTGACACTAATTGTCAAAGTTTGCCATCTATGCTTCCTTACCATTACCTTAGCAAGGAAGTATGTGATACAACTTGATATTTATTTCAAAAATTTCCCTATCATATGGGCTGTTGTAACTTTGGTCAGGCAATACTAAAATATGTTACAAACTTAAAATAGATAAAGAAAAAAAAAAAGAAAGAAAGAAAAAACAGATTTCATCATAGGGAGGAATGTCTGTATGATTTGATGTAAGAATTAACAAAAAATTTGCATACAGAATGGTATTTCAACTTAAAGTGCTTTTAAGAAGAAATGCAAATGACATTTATAGTGATGTTAATAGTCAACTACGAATATACTAGCAGCATAGAGACTTACTTTATAGATGAATACTATAGTTCACATCAGAGAAAAGTGATTATCACTCCTCACATTCAATACAAAAATCTATAAAGATAATTACAGTAATAAAAGAACAATGACTGAAGTACCAAAGGAGAAAATCTCAGAATCACACTGCACCCAATGTATGATATCAGAATCAAAGTCTCAAAACAGGATCTATTTTTTGAACTATAGAGATGATGACTTCTAATTGGCAGGTAGTGTTATTGAGAGAGAGAGGGGGGGGGGGAAGAAATTTTTTATCGTGACTAGATGAATAAAACGTAGATAAATGTAATTAAAGTTGCAACTGTCCCATTACAGCCAAAGGCCAGAGGTTCACATTAGAATTAAATAATTTGATTATGTATGCAATAATTTAAAGGTAACATGCTATCATGATTCCTCACGTGATGCAAGTATTAACTGTATTCACAATGTTACATCACGCAAGGTTATATTTACAATATATATCGTACAAGTTAGTGCAAACGTATCATATTCAATTTACAATATATATAAATGTCATTCATACTTTCTCTGTGCATATGCATCAATGAGCTCTTGTTTACAGAAGCATGGGTATGTGTACTCAGTCTTCAGACATAGCAATATTTTATTGTAGCACAGGAGAGCTTGGCAGATGGTGTGGGAAGGAGCATGAGCTTGTTCTTACTGGCTTCTTAGATTTGAGCAAACTGATAAAACCTCTTTCCTATAGGTTTTAATGGTACAAAAATTATTCAAGTTGGCATTGAGGTGCTGTATTTCTGTGATATGATCTAGCCACTGAGCTGCGTCCAGCCGATTAGGGAAGCTATGGAATTTTCCTTTTTTGAAGTTGGGTGTCCAGGTGTGCTCAGTTATGATCACAGGGAATCATTTGATTTGGGAAGATTCATGTTACTGGTATTTGGCAGTAATGTGAATCCCAAATGCATGGTGTTGAGATTTGGCCCATGATCATTTTAACTGTGGCTACAGTCATTGTATTTCAATGATATCAGGTAGCTGCTGCATCCACAGTGAAGTAACTAAGGCTAGTTGTCTTCTGGTGGGAGGCATGCTTTCCAGTTAGGCCATTTAAGGAGTCAGAATTCTGCAATGAGGATTGGCTTCTTTGTTGTAGTAGCTGCTGATGCCCATGCTTCAGCAGCATACAGGAGTGGAGAATAAAATACAGTTCTAATCAATTTCCTAATTATTTGAAGATCCTTGACATAGATTAATCACTGTTTAGTTGCAAATCGAAGCGAAGCTGCTCTGGATGTGAGCTTGTCTACATGAGCATAAAAGTGAAGTTTTGGGTCAAATACAATTCCCAAATCTGCATCGCTAGGAGTGGCAGATATTACAATTCCGTCGAATGTTGGGGCTATCACTGTAGGGGTTGATTTGAGGGAAGAACACCATTAGTTTTGTTTTTTTGTGGATTGATTGAGAGTTTATACTGTTTGAGGTAAGAGGAAATGTTGACAAAACTATTATTAATACATGCTGTGATCACAAGATTGGAGGCAACAGGTATTAGAATTTTTATGTCGTCTGCATACGTAATGATTTTCTCATTGTTACAGATATGAAGTTGTTGTTATTTGGTTTTTTAGGAGCATTAGCAACCAAGGCCATATTGCTCCGGGGATATGCGGTGGTCATTCCCTGACCTTTCCTCATCCTCCGTATTTGGTGGTCATGGGCTCGAACCTTGGTTTAATCAAGAAGCGTGTGCTACGCACTGCTGCTCCTGCCCACCTGGCTATGAAGGCGCCTCTGATATGAAGTGCGAAGATGGCTGTAAATAACAAGTCAGATAGGACTCCTCCTTGTGAAACATCAGCAGATATCACCTTCTTGTGTGTTATCAATCTATAAGACCCTGTCATGGAGGAGTGATGCTATGAACCAGAGGATATTCCCTCAGATTAGATAGTGGACTTCGTGCTGTTAGACAAAGGAGTGCCGGCATGTTGATGGTGTCAAAGGCAGCTTCAATATCTAGATACGTGATTATGAGTTCTTCGTGCTGTTAAAAAAGCAGACAATATAGTACATGTAGTTGCAAGGAGGTTCATCACTGTGGACTGGTTTTGGATAGAATAAGATGAGCAGCATAATTTTTTCCAGGATTTTTAGGAGTGTTGAGGGGCTAGATATTGGCTGAAAGTGCTTGTTTTAAACTTTTGGATGTGGTCTGACAAGGTAGCTGTTCCAGGCTTTAGGAAAGATTCTCGTGGTCAGAATTCCACTGAAAATGGACCTGAACAGTTGGAGGATGAATGGACTGAGACATTTTTATTATGAATTGTGGCACTTTTTCAGCACCAGTGGTTGCAGTTGCTGGAAGTGAATTTATTGCTGCTATCAGCTGGAGTGTGGAGATGGAATGTAGGATGTCTTGTTGTAATTCATGGTTGGGACATAGAAGAGGGTATGGTTTTCCTGCAGGCATAGTGAATCTAGTGATATGATCCAGCCATTGAGCTGGGTCCAGCTGATTAGGGAAGCTATGGGATTTTCCCTTTTTGAAGTTGGGTATCCAGGTGTGCTCAGTTATGATTACAGGGAATCAAATAGGCATAACCGACAATGAATTAATTTGAGAACTATCTCTGCCATGAATTTATTTGACCGATGCTCTATACTGTTGACGGAATAAGTCAGCATGAAGGAAAATGGTATGTTATAACAAAACTTTCAAAAGTGGATGTTGTCCCATTTTTTCATCATATCAGAATTGTTTTTTTACTGATTTCCTTTATAATCATAATTTGATCTTGACTTTAATTAATAACCTTTACTTCAATTATGATTGATATATAAAAAACTGTAGTTTTATTATGCTCTCACAAATGTCTGTATCCTATTTGGACAGGTCCAACTTAATAAAGTGAAGTACGGAAGAACAAAAGAGCTTTAAAGTAGTCAATGTTTTAAAGTTAAAAATGGATATCATGAAATTGGGCAAGGAGCTATTCCAAATGTCAGACAAAAATTTTAGTTTAAGCAGTTTAAATGGGGTCAAGAATCCACAGATGATCTCTAACCTGGACTGACCAATGAAGTAACACTTCACAGAGTATTAAAAATTGAATATGGTTAGCAGGCCACATTATTAAAATGTCTATGATTGCCACAGAAGCTAATATTTCTGAAGGGATTGTATTGACCATCTTCCATGAACAGTTGGTTATGTCAATGGTCAGTATTTGCCAGGTGCCAATAATGCTCACACCTCTTCAGAAACAGTGTAGATTCAAATTTGTGAGAAAAATTTACACATACATGATGTCAGTCCTCGTATAACATGTGTTTACACTACACGAATTCGATCATACACAATTTATAAATAGGGGAACGATATCTTATATAACACGAACTGAATTCGCTTATGCATGATTCGCCTTTGTGTTTACAAGAAATGGCAGTCGAACGCAGAATCACCCCAACCGAACACAACACGATAGGAATGAAGAGAAGATTCTGAAAACGTATTTGCTTTTTATATCAGTGAAGAGGAAACACATTTCACCATAATAACGTAAAGACCAACAATTTCAGCTATCGGTATAATTTCAAATGCAATTAGATCGAGTTTACTACCAGTTTATAACAGATTCCACTAGCAGAAACGCAACTGGAAATTGTTTTTGTTTTATGGTAGTAACCCCCTAGAAATGTGCTTTAGTAAAATGTGAGGTGTTAATAGTGTATCTCTGCCATAGCGGTGTTGTTTATTCAGTTGCTACACTCGCGCAGCTTTGTTTATGTGTATCAAGCTTGCCTCCTCGTTTTATAATTGTGCTTTATTCCCTAAAAATGAGTAAAATACATAAAAGGTGTGAAAAGGAAGCGTCCTGGTGAAGACACTGCAGAGAGAAAAAGAAAAGCAATATCGATAAACAGAGGCGGACTGGATCAAAAATCCTTACCCGGGAAAATTTATAGTGGCCTCATACTATGGGTTATGGCCAAAATCACACCGGCCTCTGGCCCACCAGGGTTTCCTCGTTAAGGCTTATGGCCAGTCCGCCTCTATCGATAGAGAAAAAATATGAAATTGTGAAATGCTTTGAGTGAAATGAAAGACCATGTGATATTGCACGTACTACAGACCTAAATGAGGCAACGCCGAAAATTACAAAGAATGCAGAGAAAATAAAAATAACTTTCATAGCAGGAACAACTGCTACAAACAAAGTGTAATTAAAATCCACTAGATTAAGACACAAAGAATTGGAACGGCTGTCATCTGTTTGGATAGAAAATCAAACAAAAAACAAGCTTGCTTACGATAGAAGCAAAAGCATTAGCAATATTTTATTACGTGATAGTCGTAATAAAATACATAAGTATTTTATTATGATTATTTATTGTTTGGTAATGTTTTGATTACAAATGTGTGTTCAATCTTGGGTGGTCGACATCTAACCCTATTTTTCTCATAGGGCCTGTTGTTTATATTGCACGAGGGTTTCTAGGAACACAACTATCATGCTATACGAGGACTGACTGTATCTTGTTTCTTCACGACAATGCTCCTGTACACAAATCTCACAAAGCAATTATTGCTCTGAGAGACTGTGGATTCCAAGAGTTAAACAAACCTGCCATACAGATCAAGACCTAGCCCTCTGCTTATATCCTCTTCAGAAATCTGAGGAAACATGTGCATGGACATTGATTTTCAAGTGATGATCTCAACAAAGCTGCAAATGGCTTTCACAGAACGGGGAAAAAAAAACTTTTTTCAAGTATTTCCTCTTTGATCTCAAATGGAGGACACATTGAACTTAAATATACATCAAGAATAAAAAAAAAAAAAAAAAAGTTATGTATTTATTCTTTTAATAGCTGGTACTACTTGCCTCCGAATGGCAGTAGCTAGCAGGGTAGTATATTATACATACAAATATATAACAAATGTATATATAATATATACAAGTGGGATCAATGTGCAATACACAAATTATATCAATAGACAACCCATATAATGCAATACATACATCATTTCAAACTTTGCTAAACTGATATATATTCTGAGGCATTCTCACTTTATTCAGAAAGTGAGAATACTTAAGTCCACTATTGACAATGTGTTTGCTGGAAACATTCCTCTAAATAAGTAGGTAGGTAGAGAGGTTTGAAGGGATGACAATGAGTGGTAAATGGCTTTGGTCACCGATGCAATCCACCTTCCTGGGAAGGTTTTCCACTAATAAATGAGCAGTAACCTAGTTGAGGTACCTACCAATATTGGACATGCTGGTCTGGGCTGCATCCAACATTCTAGTTTATATTAAACAGGTGTTCCATAGGGTTAAAATTGAACTCTGCATGGCCCATTACAATTTGTACATTGACATCTATGAACCATTCTTGAATAGTACCAGTGCAGTGTGGGGCAATAACCTGCTGAAATAACATGGGTCTGTACCAAAGAAGTGTCTCACATCACAGGGAACACAATGATGAAAAAGGTGGATGTTCACATTCATCGTTCCTGCACAACCACCAAAGGTCCTAGGTTATATCATGAGAAACAGCTTCCACTTTATGGAAAATACCCCTACTTCCTTCACACTTCATCCCTGCACAATGCATTCCAGAGGAAGACATTCTACAGGTATATTCAATACCCACCCATCTCATCAGAATAGGACATAGCAAGATTTGTTACTCCATAGAATTGATTCCCATTGCTCTACGGATAAAGTATAGTGTTTAGTGCACCATATATCGGTGAGACCAATGAGTGTGGAGCTGTGTATATAGTGTGTCTGTACAGACATGATGGTGCAGGGATATTGTACTACTCTTCTAAGTACTGGGATCTTCCACCAATAATGACAGTACCATTACTGTTGGTGGTGTTATGGGAGTTTCTGGTACAAGGACTACTTAAGCACTATTACATCTATCAATATAGTTGAGACTATAAGTGTTGGTTGCTGTGGAAGTAGTTAGAGATGATCCCATTTCATGATAACATCAGCGATGGTTATCTCTGGATGGCATAGTCTGTCAGCAATGGCATGAATCAGCAAGCCAGGAATGTGACATCTGAAGATACCAAACCTTTTGAAATTGATCAGCTTGACCCTATGTGCTACAAACAGAACAGTTAATTTGTGTGGCTCATATGCTTTCCTTATATACTGATCTGAGTCACGTGTTCATCCAGGTAGGTCCAATGGGCAATGGAAATAGGAAGTATTCAGATACTTTTTGAAAGGCAATGCATTTTGGTGTTGGACTTAGGAGAGGCTTAGATATGTTTTACTTAGCATCCTGACAAAGCAATATACTGCTTTTCATTTTTTTTGTAATTTTTAAAGGAGAATGATTGCAGTTATGGGGGAGGGAGCTCCTATTTAAGATAGCATTAGGACCTCAGTCATGTTTAATCCAGGGCTGTTGTTGTTTGTTGTTTGTTGGATTTATTGGTGCAAGGGCTACTAAGGCCATAATGCACCTATTTCAGTCTTATTTGGTACATGATTGTTATATTAAATAAAGGGATTCAGATCAGGTGATATTTGTTTATCAATTTGAGGAAGGTAAAAACATCATTAATATCTTGTCGGTCTCCGAGAATCTGTTGTAAGGTAAGTTTATTAGAAGAAGATAGATGCGAAGAGAAGGCTGTTTTTCGTTCTCTCAGATATAATGGGCATTCAATGAGCAAGTGGTTTACTGTGAGTTGAGTTTGACAGTTGCTGCATAGTGGAGGGTCATCCTGAGTGAGTAAATAACTATGAGTTAGGTGAGTATGTCCTATTCGAATTCTAGCAAGTACTACTTCTTCCTTTCTATTGCCTCTTAGGCTTGATAGCCACTTCTTGTGATCCTTTTTGATCTGAAAAAGCTTATTGTTTTTTTCTCCCTGCCAAATGGATAGCCATTTTTTTTTAACATTGGTATGTATGATGCATTTTAAATCTGTGTAAGGTATCTGCATGTCTGATTTTATGTGACTGGCGTTCTTGGCTGCAAGATCCGCTTGTTCATTTCCTCTGATTCCAGAGTGCCCAGGTATCCAACAGAAAATTAATTTTTGCCTGTTTGCAAGAAGCTGCATTAACTTGGTTTGAATTTGTTGTAGAAACGGATGACTGGATGGAAATTTACACTGAAGGGCAGATACAGCACTTAAGGAATCGGTGTAGATAATAGTTTGAGGATATAATGACTGTTTTACATTGTCTAGAGCCATCAAGATAGCATACAGTTCTGCGGTATAAACACTGTACTCCAAAGGAAGCTGCTGGGATATTGTAATGGTTGGTAGAACTGCAGCTGCTCCAACTTTACTATCTGTCTTGGAACCATCAGTGTAAATTTGGGTGAAACTAGAGAACTGAAAAGAGTGAGTTGCATGGATCTGCTGAAAACTGAAATTTGGAAGTGCATTCTTTCCCCATTGTTGGAAGTGTTGGTCAACATTGGCCAAGGGTATTTGCCATGGTGGCATAGCCGTGCTAATATCTGGAGTTATGTCATTCATATTTAGTTCCCAGCACGTAGTTATGCTTTCTAATCTAATGCCACATGGTTTATTCTGCAAAGGTTTATTTTGGTACAAATTATGCCATTTTGGAGTGAATAAATACTGCTTTATTGGATGATGTGAGAAACTTTTGATTTTTGCTGCATAACTTAGTAACAGAGCTTGCCGACGAAGAAATAGGGGTGGTTCATGTGCTTCCGTATAGAGACTCTGAACTGGCGATGTACGAAAAGCTCCCAGTGCAATTCGGAGGGCATTGTGATGTACTGGGTCGAGCCATTTTAATACACTTTCTCTAGCTGAGGCATATGCAGGTGACCCGTAGTCTAGTTTGGATCTTATGAGCGACCGGTATAAGTGCAACAGCATGTACCGATCTGCACCCCATGACATAGCGGAAATTGCTCTGAGGAGATTCAGCTTCTTTAGACAGGTTGTACGAATGTGTTTAATATGCTCTAAGAAACTAAGTTTTCTATCCAGAATTAGTCCAAGAAAGCTAATACTCTGTTGAAAAGAAATTGGATGAAAATCAAGATGTAAATCGGGATCTGGATGTAAATTCCGTTTACGGCAAAAATGAATTGCTGTTGTTTTTTGTTTTGAAAGTCTGTATCCATTGTTTTTGGCCCACTGAACAAGCTTGTTAATTGTACCTTGAAGCTGCCTTTCAATGAAACGCATGTTTTGTGACTGGCTTGAGATTGCCAGATCGTCGGCATACAGATAAGTTTCAACTGTGTCGGGAATACATTTGGTAATGGAATTAATCCTGAGAGAAAAGAGCGTGGCACTAAGCACAGAACCTTGAGGGACCCCCTCTTCTTGCACAAATGTTTGTGAGAGGGCAGAGTGAAAACGTACCTGAAAGGTCCTATTGCTCAAAAAGTTCTGAATAAATTTTGGAAGATGACCACGAATACCGGATTCATAGAGATCGTGAAGAATTCCATACCGCCAGGTTGTATCAAAAGCTTTTTCGATGTCAAGACATATCATCACTAGGTGTTCGTTTCTGAGAAATGCATTTCGGATGTTTCCTTCAGCTTTGACCATAAGATCAAGTGTTGATCTAGTTCTTCGAAATCCATATTGATTTTGACTTAGAATGCATTCAGTCTCTAGGAACCATGTCAATCTGGCATTAATTATTTTTTCTAATGCTTTTCCTATACAACTAGTTAATGCTATCGGTCGGTAATTTGCTGGATCTGAATGGTCCTTTCCTGGTTTTGGGAATGCTAATACAGTAGAATGACGCCAACTGGTAGGGTAGTAGTCTTCGCCAAAGATTCTATTATACAGTTTTAGCAGAGCTGAAAGGGATTCTTCACTCAAGTGATATATCATGGCATAGTACACTCCATCAGGGCCAGCAGCACTATTTTTAGATCTTGCGAGTGCGCAACGTAACTCTGCCATGGTAAGGGGTACATTATATGGATGCTGTCGTGAAGTACTGAAATTGAGATTATATCTTTCTGCCTGTATTTTATGTGCCTGGAAACTTGGCTCAAATGCGGTTACGGAGGAGATTTTTTCAAAGGTTTCGCCTAATGTATTAGATATATCGAGAGGACTGCAGATTTCTTTGCCTTTTAGATATATTATCGGAGTGGTTATAGGTGGATATTTTCCATTAATTCTTCGAACTTTAGTCCAAACAGTTCTGATATTTGTGGTCCTGTTTATAGAGGAGGCATATTTAGACCATGCTTCTTTTTTGCTTATTCGTTGTATGTGACGAGATTTAGCTCTAGCTTTCTTGAACTGTATGAGATTAGCTGTGGTCGGGTATTTACGAAATAAGTTCCAGTATCTATTCTTCTCTTTTTTTGCATTGCTACAAGCTTCATTCCACCATATTTTTGGGTGGGAGCGAGTTTTCATGGATGATCTGGGTATACTGGTTTCTGCAGCTGCTATCATTTGCTGAGTTATGTAAGTTACGGCAGAGTCAATGGTGAGAGTCTCAATAGTCTGAATATCTAGATGTGCCAGCTCTTGATATTTCTTCCAGTTAGCTTTGTCAAATTTTGAAACAGTTTTTATCTCAGTTTGAGGAGGAGAGTTAGTCGATAGTGTGCATATTACTGGAAAGTGGTCACTATTTCGCAGGTTATCAGTGACCGTCCAATCAATAAGAGGAAGGAGGTTTGGCGAGCATATTGAAAGATCAATTGCTGAAGTTGACCTTGAGGAAAGATGCACATACGTGTGAGTCCCATTGTTTAATAATGTTAAGTTGTGCCTTTCAAGAAATTTTTCAATTAACTGACCTCTCTTATCAAGGTGCGAGGAACCCCATACGGGGTGATGCCCATTCCAGTCACCTAAGATACAGAAAGGTGGTGGCAGCTGAGTAACTAAATCATTCAAATCTGCTAGGGAGTATGAATAGTTTGGCGAAAGGTATATGGAAACAACTGTTACCGCTATCTTAACCATAACTCTTGCGGCAATCGCTTCTAAAGTTGTTTGCAGTGGGACTGGTCTGAAAGGAGTTCTGGAGTTTACTAGCAATGCTACACCTCCATGTGCTGTATTAGAGTCGTTCCTATCCTTTCTTAGCATTATATGGTGTTTTATGCTCATAGTTATTTTAGGGGTCAGGTTTGTTTCCTGTAGACAAAGAACAGCAGGCTTATATTCGGTAATTAAGTCATAAACATCGTCTAAGTTAGCTCTGAGTCCGCGACAATTCCATTGAATGATTCTGTGCATTATTGAGGATTATCGGGTGTGTCTGCTTGCTTACGGGATGTGGTCTGTTTGCGCCTGTCTAGTCTTTTTTCCCTTTTTGGGAAATTTGGTCTAGTGACGTCCATGTCTTCCTCTTCCGCATGAAGTTCAAGTAGTGGTTCATCTCGGTGTGAATTTCTATCTATGTCCATGGTATCAGTACTGGTTTTTTGATTATTTATTTCAGAGCTTGTTTGATTAACTGGCTGTTTTACAGGATTTTTATCTGGCGGTATTGTCAATGGTGTGTTTACCGAATGAGTTGATTGCTGTTGGGTAGGCTGTTCTTTTAGTGTAGAGAGGACTGACTTGGCCCAATCAGAAATTGAGATACTTGGCGGAACTGAACAATCTGTTTGTACTGTTATGGATCGTTGCTTTTTTACAACTGAAGAATAAGATGGCAATTTATTTGAAATTAAGCAATGTCTTTTTGCTTCTTGGTATGGCACCTTGTGTTCCACTTTGTACTTTTGTATATTCTTTTCAGTCTGCCACTGGATGCACTCCTTTGAAAATGCTGAATGATTCCCCTTACAGTTTGGGCAGCTTTGTATTTCAGTGGGGCAGTCTGTGTGAACATGCTCTTTTGAACCACAGGAGGCACAGGTGGTTACACCCCTGCAGACTGCTTGTGAGTGTCCAAATTTTTGGCATTTAAAACACCGGACTGGGTTTGGAATATAAGGTCGAATTTTGCACCTTAAATATCCAGCTTTAACAGTTGTTGGTAAAATTGGTGTTTTAAATGTAAGAATGACCGTTCGGGTAGGAGTAAGAACCCCATCTTTCTTAATGACTATCCTTTTGGCATTTATTACATTTTGATCGCCTAATTCCTGAACGATTTCCTCTTCAGATACGTTAAGGAGATCCCACTCGGCTATTACCCCTTTAGAGGAGTTTAAGGTGGCATGCGGGGTAACCTTTGTGGGAATTCCACCAAAAGTCGATATTTTTAATAGTTTTTCCGAGTGTTTATTCTCGTTCATCTCCACTAGAAGGTCTCCGGATTTTAATCTTCTAACCATTTTTGGTGGGCCCGCCACATTCTCAAGACATTTCTGTATTAAGAATGGGGAGAGCTTACTCAAAGGATTGTCAGTCAAAGAATGCAGTATCAAAAAAAGAGGAGCAGGGCTTTCTGTTCCTTCTTTTCTCTGCCGTTTTGCATTTCCTGCATTTAAATCTTCTCTGTTTGAGAGATCTGGATCATGAGATCCATAAGTGGCATGTCTATTTATGTCCATCTTTGCTCCTTTTTGCCCTGGGAGAGTGTTTTTCTTCTCCCAGGTTTCCAGCCCCGCCACGTGGAGGCAGGAGCGGTGCCACCAGTGACCAAGCGGTTTATAGGTTTAGTTAGGTTAGTAAGGATTATATATATATACACAAGGAAAGAAAGGTGTATTTCCTTTCTGGATTCTACTTCAAAACTTTTAAGTAAAGAATCACTTAAGAAAAACAAGGAGAGTAGTGACACTGGAAAATAAATATAACTAATCCGCTGTGAAAGAACGCTATGTATCGCACAAAATATCGCTTGGGCACTATCGCTTGGCACTCGGGGCCAATCCAGGGCTGATTAAGTACAATATAATATCATATTAAATGGAAATCTATAGCACAAGGCATGGTAATTATAGTTTAAATAGCCAAGATCCTGCTGGATCTGGAAGATTCACTTCTTATGTATTCTTCATCTTTTGTACTCTTTCAATTAACCAGATGTGAATCCTATATATTTTATATGCAATTCATTTATTTAAAAATAACTAAATGCACAAGGCATAATACTTTAAAAGTTAAGAGTTTAATATCTATATAATATCGGTGTACACCATAGATAACTCTTAAGAAACTACGATGGCAGTTAGTGTAGGAGGCATTATTTGCTCTGTATCTTATATTGTGCTCTTCCTTTACAACAAGTTGCCATGGTATTGCACTACCTCGAATAAGTAATGCTTCACTAATAGAGAAGACTATTGTTATTTATTCTCAGTGAGTACCACCACCCAGACGACACCGTTTCAAAACTGTTGGCCTATCATCGGTGGGCGGGTAGGTATCCTGGTATTGCAGACATAACAACCCAGTTATGAAGATAATCACACAATATGAGAGATGCCAAAAGGTTTATATGATAATATTTAAAAATAACCACATGCACAAGGCATAATACTTTAAGAGTTAACAGTTTAATATCTATATAAAGTATTTCCCCATGTATAAGACGCTCCCATGTATAAGACACCTTAATTTTGGGGCCCGAAATTTGAAAAAAAAATGTATTACATAAAGTTATTGAACTCAAGTTTTAGTCATTGTAAAATTCATACAACTCATCACTGTCTTCATATATTGCCTCATCCTCAGTTCCATCTATGGCATTTGAAATGCTACACTTCTTAAATGACTTGACAACGATCTCAATCTTGATATTATCCCAGGATCTTTTAACCCAGGTACAAACTTCTCCTATAGTTGGTTTCTTCACTCTTCCTGCTGGTGTCAAATTGTCCCCAGAAGACTTCATCCATTGGTTCCATTCGTCTCTCATGTCAGCTTTGAAGGGTTTGTTAATGCTGACATAAAGTGGTTGGAGCTGGGATGTCAAGGTATGACGGCAAGTTTTGTTTTTTGCTCTGCAGCAATCTTCTTTGTATTTTTTGTTATGTGTGCCCTGAACTGATCAAGCACCAATAGGGCAAGTTTGTGTAAGAGCCCACCTGGTCTCCTGCTCCAAACTTTCTCAAACCAGATCTTCATCCCATCCTGATCCATCCAACCCTTGTCATGAATGTGGACAATCACTCCTCGAGGGATGTCTTCTTTTGGCATTGTTTTGCATTTGAAAATCAGCATAGGAGGCAGCTTGGTTCCGTAGGCACAACAAGCTAGAACAACTGTATAATGGCTCTTTTCATGTCCACTTGTCTTCACAGTTACAGTTTTCACTTCATTCTTATCAACAGTTCTGTTACTTGGGACATCAAATTGAAGGGGGACTTTGTCCATATTTGCAAACTGTCCCAAATCAAACTGATGTGTCTTCCAACATTGAATAACAAAACGATGAAATTCAAGGACCTTCTGCTCATAATTTTCAGGCATGTTTTGGGCAAGTCTCGTGCGTGTACGCATGCTTAGTCCATTCCGTTTCATGAACCTGAGGCACCAATTGTGTCCTCCTTTGAAATCAGTAACTTCTTTTTCATCAGCAATTCTTCTTGCCTCATGCTGAACCATCTTTGTGGACACTGGAATTCCAATTGCCCTTTGCTCCTCAATCCATATCTTCAATTCCCTCTCTAAATCAGGCCATTTTGCTGACTTTCCTCTAATGGCCTTCTTCTGCTGTGGCGTTTTCAGTAGGGTTTCTTCTTCCCGTAGCCAGTCTCGGATTGTTTTCTCAGTTGGAGGAGGACCAAACTTACATTCAGCAGCACGATTTCCATTCACTTTTGCAAACTGGATCACTTTTAACTTGAATTCAGCACTGTACAAAAATCTTTTCTGAGCCATTTCTGGGCAGAACGTGGCAAAACGTAACCTAATATAGCGGTAACAAGTTCGAAACAATAAGTGCAAAGACAACAAGCGCGAAAAAGCGGAAAAGGCAAGTAAAAAAATTCTACAACCACTGTATAAGATGCACCCAGTTTTTAGACCCCAAATTTTTCAAAAAAAAGGTGCGTCTTATACATGGGGAAATACAGTAATATCAGTGTAGATACACCATAGTTATTTGCTCTGTATCTCATATTGTGCTTACCCACCGATGATAGGCCAACAACTTTGAAACAGTGCCGTCTGGGTGGTGGTACTCACTGAGAATAAGTAACGATAGTCTTCTCTATTAGTGAAGCATTACTTATTTGAGGTAGTGCAATACCATGGCAACTCATTGTGAAGGAAGAGCACAATATGAGATACAGTGCAAATAATGCCTCCCACACTAACTACCATCTTAAGCAACTACGATGGTAGTTGCTTAAGAGTTATCTATAGTGCATCTATACTGATATTATATAGATATTAGCAATTCATTTATATTTTAATAAAGGTGAAATTATCTGAGAGAGAGAGAGAGAGAGAGAGAGAGAGAGAGAGAGAGAGAGAGAGAGAGAAAAAAATCTGGTACCTTTCTTTTAACTGATGTTGAAGACTTAAGGATATCTGACTTATTAAAATCTTCAGGTTTCCAAACACATATAACTGCATCTTCATCTCCAGTTATTAGTAGCTAATAGCAAAGAGAAAGGGCCAGACTAAATAAAAAAAACTTTCAAAAATTTTACAGCAAACTTAACATCAGTTTTGAAGGTATTTCAATAAATAAAAGAATGTTACCAGGGAAAGATATTTCTAAAATTACTGGCATGAATTTTAACCTGTTAGTCATATGAGGGTCATTTTGACATCTCTCTCCCTTTTCTCTGCTATATCATTCTGATTTCACTTGAAAATAATTCTGTTCATTCATCCTGAGTAATTTATAATGCTTTCTAAGGTAATTTTTTTTTAACATTTTCCCTATTAAAATTTTGAGACCTCTCTATTGAATAGGATGAAAATATACTGCAAAGTCTGTAACATCTTGTGTATGATTTTGCATGAATGTCAACAGGTTAAAATTCTGAAGAAAGTAGTAGTAAGCTAACTTTTTTTAGGAGTGTTTTAGGAACTTTTTTAACACTAAAACACTAAAAAAACTAATTTATTCTAATAAATTTCTATGCTGTCTGGTGTTTTAAGATAGTTTTCATTTAGCTATTTTTAGGTATTCTAATAATCATTGATTATTAAAGCTTTTGTACTCTTTAACAAAAATATATACTCATATTAAAAAAGCTGAGGATATCTGTGACTTGAAAAATTAATTCCCAATGCAAACGGGTAATCAGTAATAATAGAAAAATTAATAGTCTAAGGCAGTGTTTAATTTTTTTGGATATGGACCTTTTTATATATGAGGTGGAAGCCATGGAGCTGATTGATTTGGTAGTTGTTGGCGCATCGGCTTCTGTGGCCATATTGCACCTCCAAAGGTTTTTGCAGTACTTTGATCCAAGCCCGAGGCGGGAATCGAACCCGCGACCTTTGGGTTGCCGGGCAGGTACTTTAACCACTCGGCTAGCCCGGTCGGCAAGCCATGGAGCAGAAAAATATTAAACTATATATAAAAATGTATAGTTTAATAATATTCACTATCTTTTAAATACAATGATATAATTAAACCTTTTATTTACTAGCAAGATTAATTTTACTTTTTATTTTATATGATAATCTGTAATTTAATAAAATGGTAACACAAAAATTTTGCGATATAATATTGAATATGACAATGTATTTCCAAGTACGAATATTGCTGAATTTTAGAGTAGTGCTCCTACTCTGAAAAGTAGACAAAGTCCACACAGATTTCATAAAATGTTCACTTTAAATTCAATAAAGTGGGTTGCAGGTAAAAAGAAAAAAAAAATAATAATTGTAAATGAAAAGAAAGCAAATTTATTGTGGTTTTAGGCCAATATGGGTACACAATACTAGACAAAAAAAAAAATTTCATGAAAGATATCTGTCTTATCTTCAAACATTTTAAATACATTTTTGCATTTGAACTTAAATTAGTACATACAAGTTCCTCAAAAAAACAAGCTTTTAACATGGGACTACACTTTTTACATGTCTCCATAAAATTCCATAAAAACTAGTCCGAAATTTAGTAGGTGCCGCCAAAGATGTTTTCACACCAAAAAGTGCTTCATGAAAACAAGTGAAAAAAGTGGATTTGGAATGCAAATAAAAATATTCATTAAGAAATATCAACAAATTAATCAGTTAACACTTGCCTTGTTTTATGGTGTGCTTGTGCTAGATCAATTCCAGTATGTGGTTCACTATTACAAGAAAATGCTTTGAATTTTGCAAAACTTTGAAAAAAAAAAAAAAAAAAAAGAATTTCCGTTAGCAATGTATGGCTTAGTAAATTTTGTAATGAAAATAACACTGTTTTGAAGACTGTATGGTGTAAGTGCATCTATGAATGAAAATTATGTGGAACAGTGGGTTTTGTGTTTGCTATCTGGAACACAACAATATGAACTCAAAGACATATTTAATGTAGATGAAACTGGACTTTTTAGCATCAAGCATACACACATTAAGTAAATCATTAGTGATTAAGGGCCTCCGTAGCCGGGTGGTCAGGAGTAGGAGTGCAGTAGCACATGCTCCTTGAGTAGACCGGGGTTCAAGCCCCTGACTGCTAAACATGGTCGATCTGCCAAACCGCACTGGACCAGCGTGGCAGATTATGGCCCATTTCCCTCAACATGAATTGTTGAGGAGGCTTCGTGATATTGATTAAGGAAGCAGGGTGAGGTTCACCAGGAACATTTCATTGTGCAGCTTATAAATAATCGTGGGAAAACTTCCATCCTGCAGTGGGTTGATAATGGCTGCAGTTTTAGTGATTAACCAAAATTCCTTTTTCAAAATAAGAAATTTCTTTTTTGTGAAGCTTAAAAAAGGCAATATAAGTGGGAAAGTGTTTTAAGTGAGAGTGCTAAAAATGCAAAAAAAATGTAAAAAAAAATTATGGCGATTCATAGGATCGACCATGGGGCCAGTAGAAAAAATTGTTAAAAGTGGGAGAGAATGCTATAAGCAGGAGTGTTATAATAAACATTTACTGATTATAACACTCAAAGGCTTATGTCATTATTCCAAGATATACACCAATGAGCCAAAACATTATGACCAGCAAGTCATTATGCAAATCAAAGAAACTGCAGGGGAACTACGGCACATGTGCAGGTAGGGACACAGTATAAAATACACCTGATACTGAGTTTCTTTAATCAGTGTTACTCTTGTTCTTCAGATGGGAAAGGCAGCAGACTAAAGCGAGTTTGACAAAGGTCAAATTGTAATGGCTAGACGACTGGGTCAGAGCATATCCGAAACGGCATGGCTGGTGGGATGCTCACAGTCAGCCATGGTTAGTACCTACTGAAAGTTGCCTGAGGAGGGGAAACCCACGAACTGCCGGTGAGGTGTTGGACGACCACAGCTCATCGATGCTCGAGGTGAGCAAAGGCTCTCCCAGATGGTACATGGCAACAGAAGGGCGACTGTGGTGCAACTTGCTGGTAATTGGAATGCTGGTGATGGGAGTAATGTGTCACAACACACAGTACATCAAACCCTGCTGAGAGTGGGGCTGCATAGCCACAGGCCACTATGAGTGCCCATGCTAACCACGGTTCACTAGCGACAGTGCCTACAATGGGCATGTGAGCATCGAAACTGGACCTTGAGTGATTGGAAGAAGGTTGTCTAATCCGACAAATCAAATTTCATGTTGCACCATGTAGACGGCTGGGTACGTCATTTACCCAGGGAAGTGATGACACCTGGATGCACCGTTGGGCGAAAACAAGCTGGTGACTGCGGTGTCATGCTTTGGGCAATGCTCTGTTGTGATACCCTGGGTCCAGTCATCCATGTGCTGGGCACACTGATGTCTACCACCTACCTAAACATCATTGCTGACCAGGTACACCCTTTCACGGCAATGACCTTCCCCTCTGGTGGTGCAGTCTTTCAGCAGGATAATGTGCCATGCCACACTGCCCGGATTGTTTGCGACTGGTTTGCGGAACGTGAGGAAGACTTCCAGGTATTGCCCTGGCCTCCAAATTCCCCAGACATCAATCCCATCGAGTATCTGTGTGGTTTGTGTTGGAACAGCAACTCAGATCTGCGGCGTCTCAACCTTACAGGAGTTAAAGGATCTGCTGGTTACATGGTGGTACCAGATACCGCAAAACACATTCAGAAATCTTGTAGAGTCTTGAACCTTGCCTTGCCAGGTACGAGCTTTTTTGGCTGCATGTGGAGGACCAACATCATGTTAGGTAGGTGGTCATAATGTTTTGGCTTATCAGTGTATAATTCCTTATAATTAGGAGGATATACACTCCTGATCATCATTTTGCACAAAACAAAGTGAAATTATGACCAAGATGATCATAAGTTCGCTTTGTTTTGGGCAAAATGATGATCATCTTTAATGACAGCAGCCACAAAGCATTTTGCATTATGAATTTCATCACTGTGTGGCAAGAAAAATAACCTCCAAGCAAGATATGCATACACATCATGCTTTTACATGCATATCTGGCTAAAAAAAAGGTTTTTGTTAACTCTTCAAAGGATGCACATATTCCGGAAAACCTATCGCACTCAGAGGATAACTTCCACAAGCTGGATACAAAAATACCCTCAAAAAAAAAAAAAAAAAAAAAAACATAAAACAGTTCAATTATTGCTTCTCCACATGTCTAGCATCCATAAATTTTGCTATGAGTCATGCATATCAAGCATGTGGAAGCAAGTAAAGTTTTAATGTTTTGTACACTTTACAAATTTCAAAGTTTAGTAAACTTCTAACTTTGTAAAATCATAAATTTAATAATTTTTTTTGCACCTCCTTTTGCCAATTAAAATGGAATTTATTTAACCGAATATTGATCAATTATTTACTGTACAGGAATACAATTTGAAGCATTATTTTTTCCTACTAATGCATTTTTTTATTTTTTAATTTCAGAGTTAATATTTACAGATAACAAACTTTAATTTATGATTACTTTGTACAGAAGTTTAGGGTTAGGCAATGAAAATCAAATCAATACTCAGGCATTTTTAACAATTAAGATGACACTGCCTTTTCTTTAAAACTGCATTCCAATTTGTATTAAGTAAAAACAAAGTCCTCTTATCCAAAAATTTACTATTTATCAAATGCAATATATCAAGCAGAAGTATAAAAATTTCAGTTGCTAGCATTTGAAGTGGATAACTAAAGACCATAATTTCAATTTTAATTATTCTAGTACAAATACTAAAATTAAGAAAACTGAAGGTTATTTTAAAATAAAATTGTTTTGTTATTGTTATTTTGAACTGCTTGGTTTCATTCAAAAAATTTAATGAATTAATTTATTGAAAGAGAGAATGTGACAAGGTTACATATGATAAATGTCTAGTAATTTTATTGAGAATAATTATAAGCAGAATTATTATTATTGTATTTCACCAAGCAGTACAAATGTACCATTAATATGCAAAAATTAACAATAAAATTAACGTACAAAAGATCCTAAAAAAATTAATTCACAAAAAAGATTAAGTTTTTTTAAAAATGCACTTCTGGCAAGTTGACCTGCACTGAGCGATGTTGCTAACCCAATTCTGCTTCCAGTTCTGTATACAAAGAAACATATATCACACAATAAGTTTCCAGAAGCATTACACTCCTAAAGCTCTGGGTATAGTGCATTTTTGCAATTTTTAGGCATTTTTGATTTATCATCTATAAAAATGATCATTAAAAGGAAACGTCAGTGCAGAACTAATGGGTGCTACGTAACCTGCTATGTAATATGAAGAAAAACTGTAAAACTATACTGCACAGCATAAAATCAAACCAGGAGACTTACTTCATCTTTCCAGCACAATTTCCGGACTACAGTACCATGTCCACTGTCCAAGTATGTCCACAAATTTAGACTCTCAGTTGTGACATTCCACACATGGCATGAACCGCTGAAAGTAAATGAAAAATTATTTTGCAGAAGAGAAGAAACTGGCAATTTCTTATTTAAAAAAATAAGTTCTCTAACCATTTTGTAATGTAACAGTGAATGATAAAACAAAGTTTTATCATTCACTGTGTTATATATTAAGAAAAAAACTAATTTAATAAAAATAATATTAATAATAATTAATAAAAAATAGTAATAATAAATGAAATAACTTTTTTTCAGGTTATCAATATTATGAACATGAAATAAATTCATGTTTATAGTTATATCAGTTATGTCTTTGAAAAACAATGAACAAAGCCTGCTAACTATATACATTTCACTTTCCCACTGTTATAATAATCTTACCGAAATAATAACTTTCAAATAAAATAAGCAGCATATGCAGGCAACCTTATCTAACAAAAATAAAAAAATTAAACTTGATCATGAGTGTAAAACCAGACTTGCAGTCAGTAGAAGACGGAGTTTATTATCACATTTTACAACTCATCCATTTTCAAGCAAGCTGGTTGTCCATGACTATTACAATTTCACCTTCTCACCAGTAGCATTCATAACTAATAAAATAACACACTCTCTCACTCTCTCTTATGTCACTTTTTGTTACTGATGTATTCATCAAGCATCACTGGAAATGGAAAACCACATTCATCAGCACCAAAACCATATATGACTGCGGGTTCCTGTTAAAAAATCCAAAATAATTCCACTAAACAAGAAGTTCACCACATCATATGATTAGCTGTGCAGTCACAAGGTTTTGGATTTCAGTTCTTATGCTTCCAGAAAAAAAGACAACCTATTGTTAACTGTAGTACCAAAAATACGGCTGCCTTAATTCAACATGTATATATATATATATATATATATAGTGATATGCATATTCAATATGTATACAGGGTGTCTCAAAAATATTGGTACAAACATTTAAGGGAGGTAGGTAACATCTAAAGGAATGTGAATCGCATAGGAACCCATAACTGGAAACGTCACCGTAAATCGGTACATGGCACTGTTCATCAGTTCGGGAGAGGGAAAATTTCTGGTCTACTCATTCAAGCAGTAGTCGCCGCACGAAGTGACTGCTTAGTCGGCCCATACCTGTTACCATCCCACATGAACTCTGCTAAATATCGGATCTTTCTCGAACAAGTTCTACCAGTGTTACTTGACGATGTTTCAGCAAATGTGAGACGCAATATTTGGTTTCAACATGACAGGGTGCCTGCCCATTATGGAAGGTGTGTTCGTGACCATTTGAACAGGCGTTTTGGGCGTCGATGGATTGGCCGTGGTGGACCCGTTGCCTGGCCCCCACGCTCACCTGATTTATCGACCCTTGATTTTTTTTTGTGGGGCCCCTCAAATCGTGTATGAATCGTCTGTGGAGACGGAAATGGATCTCGTGGTGAGACTCGTCTGTGCTGCTGCTACTGTCAAAGAAACTCCAGGTGTGTTCTATCGTGTCTGCCAATCCATGCTGCGTCGGTGTCACGCATGCATTGCGTCTCATGGTGGAACCTTCGAGCATCTGTTGTAACATCATGATATGCATCCATCTCTTACTCCATTGTTAATATTATGTCAAATAAATGTTTGCCACTAATTACTGTTTTGTGTCATTTCTGCCTCTGCTACTACTTTCCCGTGACATTTTCGGTTATGGGTTCCTATGTGATTCACATTCCTTTAGACGTTAGCTACCTCCCCTAAACGTTTGTACCAATATTTTTGAGACACGCTGTATAGTCCAAGGAATCTGAAGTCTTCTGGTCTCATCTCTTGAATTAACAGAAATTTATTTATTATTATTGTTTTTGGGAGGGGGAATATTAAATTTTTTGTCTTGACCTGTTGGCAGTCACAAGAAACTACAAGATATTGTCAACTTTGTAACATATTTAAACCCTATTCAATAGATTGAATTTTTAGTAGTGTCAGTACTGTGACAAAAAATTACCATGGAAAACATATCCAAAATAAAATAGCAAAAAAGGGGAAGGGAGTTAAAAATGACTCCCAAGCAACCAACAATTATCTAACCATCCACTGTTTCTTGAAAATCTTTCACTTAATTTTTTTTTGAGAAATAGAGCTGCTTATTGAAGGACATAAAATGTGGGCTCTCAATGCCCATATTTTGTAGAACCAAAGGAGAGTTGTTTCATTAATTTCATCACTGTTGTTTTTTCTTACTTTTTTTACATAATCTACTATTTTTGACCTGCTCAAGATACTTCAATTTTCCTTTCTTGATATTGCTGCCTTTGCTGTTTTGTCCTAATTATACTATTGCTTTGTTATTCCGAAAGTTTCTGCAACTTTTATTTCAGTGTAGTTTTCTTAAATTTTATCACTTTTATCTTTTTGTTAATTCTTTCTAATTGATTACTCAGTATCATGACTACCACTAAAATGCACAATTTTTAAACAAACTATGCCCAAATGAGGAATAAGCATGAAAGGAGGATGCGGAGCAGTAGGTAGATATGATCTTCCCAGTAATAAATTTTTTTAATAAAGAAGTTATTCAGCCTTCACACACTCACTAATGCATCTGCAGTTATCAATCTACTAACTGCTGAAATAAATTGTTAAGAAAGGTCACGGGCAACACATTTCCCAAGGTGTTATAGCAAACTGTAAAATTAATATTTTCTGTTACTCGGTTTATTTTAAAACTGCATGTGATTTTATTTTACTATATTTTTGTCTCCAATTGTTTCCATCTTGTTCATCTATAAGCATAATTCTTTATTACTATTTTAGTTTATTTAAAAGCCTATTTTGATGTATAATGTTGTTATTCTGAAAGAAAATAATCACACTATAATTCAGTTTCATTTCATAATTCACTCTTTTATCCCAAAAAGAGTTAAAAGTAACTTGAAAAAACTAAAAAAAAAAAAAAAAAAAATATATATATATATATATATATATATATATAAAATCAAAATTACCCATTCAAAGTGGTCACATTGCACATTATACTAAGCTTTCCACACATAAGGATCCATAACTTTTCTGTTGAAACCATCAAATTTTGGCCAGTTTAAACAGACAAGCCATCATATGCAGGTGGTTGTTTTAACAAGTTCTACTATATTTTATAATTTGTATCAGTGGCTTCAGCAAGGTTAAAAATTTCAAGCATTATTTGGAGACTAAGAGTACCTCAAGGGGGTGCAGGTAACCACATGTAAATAATACTGATTTAAATAAAATTTACAGACTTTTGTGTGATAAATTTTTTTGTAAAAAAAAAATTTTTAAAAAGTAAGAGATTACCTCAATCTTTTTTGTGGAATGCTTCCAGTCAATTCTCTCCAAATGTAATGAATAAAATAAGATGGAAAAAAAAGAAAACCGAATTAATGAATTCCCTCACTCATAGAGATACGACCAAATTTGATGCGCAATGGAATCGAAAGCCAAGAGCCCCAAACCGACCCCAAAACACATCAAACCAATGCAGCAAGACCATGAGTGTGAGAAGACATTGTGTCAGAATAAATAAATTAAAACCACTTCCGATAATAAATAATTAAAATAATGATTAAAGGGCGCCTCCATAGCCAGGTGGGCAGGAGCAGCAGTGCATAGCACATGCTTCTTGATTAGACCAGAGTTCGAGCCCGTGACCACCGCATATCCCCAGAGCAATATGGCCTTAGTTGCTAATGCTTCTAAAAAAACCAAATAAAAACAACAACGATTAAAATCACAATTAAATTGGATGAACACTCAAATTAAACGAAATGCATAGCTGTTTCCCTTCCTTAAGCAGACCACGCTTTTCGGCTGATCGGCATGTTCACAGTATGGGAATATTGCGAAGTGTTTGTGTGTGTATTTGGCTCTTAAAATAGAGAGATTTGTATTGACACATGCTTAAAGAAGACAAGAAACCCAAAATTAGGTAGGGACATCACACATTGATAGAATTTTTGTGTAGTTTCATTTCAAGCATTTCAGCAATCAATTTTATGTAATTGTGTTTAAAATTTCTGCTTCATTGAATAGGAATACGTGACCATCACTGACCGCATGAAAAGCCAACTCCGACATGTTTGCACGTAATGTGCGAACGGAAGCAGCATGTTGCTTGACACATAAATCTAAAGTACAGCAAGTGGACCCCTCGTATGATGAATCACACTGACTACACAAAATCTTGTATACAAAATCATTTACCTGTGCTGAGCAAGAAGAAAGAACTGTGTGATTTTTTAATATATTATGGAGCTTTTGCATGGGCCTGACTATAATTTCGAATTCAGTATTTCTAAAGAGTTTATTGAGCTGCCTGTACCATTTTTTGATGTATGGCATGGAAATAAGGTGTTTTCTATTGGTTCTATTAATGAGTATCGTATTCGCTGTTTTATTTTTAGCCTGTAATCTGATTTGATTTATAATGGAGTGAGGATAGCCTCTATTTAAAAACCTGTCAGTTAGTGTAAGGTGGGTTCAGAAGTGGAATATTTGTAAGCATTGAAAAACTGGTTAAATATAATGGATCTCTTATACGTGAATTGATGATAACTCCGGTAATGCAGGTACATCCCCGAATTGGTGGGTTTTCAGGAAATGCTAAATTGGATTTTTTTGCATGTCACGTGTGAGAGTGAAATTTAAGAAATTCAAGGAGAATTTAAGAAATTTATTACTTTGATTCTCTTATTATTTTGATTTATTACTTTGATTCTCTTAAATTTAAGAAATTTAAGAGAATCAAAGTAATTCGAAAGGAGGCGGTAAATAGGAGCAGAGACCCTGGCCTCCCTGGACCTCACCGGGACACTCGGCCACCAAATAGCATCGAATGCCCCTTTGAAATCAACAAAGAGACCGAAGACATATTTAGAATTGGAATTTTGAACAGAACTCAAAACCTGACAAATAGCATCAACAGAAAACCTTCCAAGTGTAAAGCCAAATTGAAGTGGGGAACTTAGGTTTCTGTCTAAATAGTAATTTAGAAGACGGAAAATAATTAATTTTCCCAAGACTTTGCCAAGGATGGGCAGCAGTGCAATGGGCCTGTAAGAGGCCAGATCATTGGGTTTGTCAAAGGACTTAACTTCTGCTTAAGTCTAGCCTGTTTCCAAGCCAGCGGGAATAATCCCGAAGACAGACAAGCATTCAAAAGATTTAATATAATTAATGGGCAATTTTTCCAAAACCTTTTAAGTACAGAAACCTCAAGGAGATCCTGTCCAGGACATTTACCATCCCTTAAGATTGAAATAGCAGATTCCAGCTCAGTATCCGTAAAAGGAGTTTCGCTTCGGGGCCCTTGGTATGATAAATGATCTAATCTCATTGTAGTTTGGATGGTGTTTTCACAGGAGGCAGTGTTCTCATGGAGCAAGCCGTCCAAGATGGCATTAATTGACAAACTCCAGTCCAGGGTTTCATTACCATTTACAATAATAGAAGAAATAACATCACCGGGATGAACCTTGTTAGTAACAAGTTTGTAGGGTAATCCCCACGGATCTTCGTTTATGTTATGCTGAACAAACCTTCTCCAGGCAAGTTTCTTCTCTTGGAAAATGGTATTGAAATAACTCCTTCACTTGGAAGGATTTATACAAACTCACCAAGTCTGTCAATCTCATCTCTGGGCCTGTTAGCTCTCTTTGCTGTCTGAAAATTACGAGGAGCATTTTGTAAGTTTTCTTCTGAGAATTGTGAGATTTAGAGTCCACCATGAAACTATTCATTTTTAGTTTTTTTCTTTTTAGAGTGGACTCACAGACAGTGATTAGAATCTCTTGAAACCTAGAAACCTGCATATCAGCAGGAAGCAAGCCAAGTTGGACAATTATTTTTTTCTGAAATAAGCTCATGAACCTTTACAAAGATATTCCAATCAATGCATTTTGTCTTAAACCGCAGGAAATCAAAACAGCACCTGAGGATTGTTGCTTAGATTGATCACAAAAGTGATGACATTGTGGTCGCTCGAGCACCACGGAGCATGGCTAAGCCAGTTGGAAATGCCATAACCAAGAGTAGAGTTTGAAAGGGTAATGTCAATATAAGACTGACCCAGAGAAGAAACAAAAGCAGGCGGATGGTCTGGGGTATTCCACAGAGTGAAGTTATTGGACTGAATAAGCTCCTCCAAAAGCTCACCTTTAGAGTCTGTAGTAGGGCTATTCCAAAGCTGGGAGTGAGCATTAACATCGATCATAAAAATGACAGGAAAACCAGATAAACAGATACGGATCAAAACGTCTTCCATGTAATTTAGAAATGGCTCTATGGCCTGCCCGGCCTGACTACATTGGGCATAGAGAAACCACATAATTTTTTTTCAAAACAGCCTTCCAAGCATGCACATGCGGCATGTGCGGAGCAAAGACTAGAAATTTTTATTACAGTAATGAGGGGGTCAGCAACCACCAGGACGGCCCAAACCCTGGATTGGTGTACATGGAGGTAACATTTAACGAAAATAATTTATCATGAACGCTAAGCTTAACATCTTTAATACTATTAAATAAAGTGAAAATTTTTTATGCCAAACTTTATCAACTGTCTAAATGGTTTTATGATGTTGTATAAGTGTGCAGTTAAGTATGAAAACGCTGAATTTTTGTATGATACAATAGGGCATATGGGAAAACGGGGTTAGTGAAGTTTAACCTGTCCAAAAAGTACAGGAATATTATATGTCCTCGCTTTCAGCTCTTAATTGGACCATGGAAATAAAACCACTCTTATGGTATGCGGTTAGGGTTTTGTTATATTGGTTTACTAAATTTGTGAATACAGACTGGTCTATCTCCCTGTAAGTGGAACTGTCCGATATAATAGAGTCCAATTTTCTAAAATAATCTGTTTTATTCATAATAACTACAGTGTCTCCTTTATCTGCTCTTTGGATAACAATACCTTTGTTCTCTCTAAGACTACGCAACGCTATAATTTCATTCATATTCAGTTTGGGTACCCGAAGAGTTTTGGAGTTACTGACTATTGATTGACTTGCTGGACCAATAAGTTTTTTGCGGAATGTTGTGGAGACCATATTCAAAGTCTATCATAAATTGTTTCTTGGGGAGTTTATGAGGGGGTAAATTAAAGTTCAGACCCTTCGAAAGGAGTGAAATCTGATCCTCAGATAACACGTATGAAGACAAATTAGTAACTTGTTTATGTGTCACCTCATTATGCGTATGATCATCATCCATTCACGTATAAGAGATCCATTATATTTAACCAGTTTTTCAACGCTTACAAATATTCCACTTCTGAACCCACCTTACACTTAGAAATTGTTAAACTAACCAACAGGTTAAACTAACCAACCGTTATAAATCAAATCAGATTACAGGCTAAAAATAAAACAGCGAATATGATACCCATTAATAGAACCAATAAAAAACACTATTTTCATACCGTATGTCAAACAACGGTACAGGCAGCTCAATAAACTCTTTAGAAATACTGAATTCAAAATTATAGCCAGGCCTATGCAGAAGCTCCATAATATATTAAAAAAAAAATCAGTTTTCTTCTTGCTTGGCACAGGTAAATGATCTTGTATACAAGGTTTTGTGTAGTCAGTGTGATTCATCGTATGAGGGGTCCACTCGCTGTACTTTAGATTTGTGTGTCAAGCAACATGCTGCTTCCGTCCACACATCGTGCACAAACTCATTGGAGTTGGCCTTTCATGCGGTCAATGATGGTCACGTATTCCTATTCAATGAAGTGGAAATTTTAAACATACAACACAATTACATAAAATTATTGATTGCTGAAACGAAACTACACGAAAATGCTATCAATGATGTGCGACATCCTTACCTAATTTTGGATTTCATGTGTCAATACAACTAATCCCTCTATTTTAGGAGCCAAATACACACAAAAAAACTTCGCGATATTCCCATCCAGTGAACACAGTGATCAGCTGAAAAGCGTGGTCTGCTTAAGGAAGGGAAATAGCTGTGCATTTCGTTTAATTTAAGTGTTCATTCAAATTTTAATTGTGATATTAATTATTTACGATCGGAAGTGGTTTTAATTTATTTATTCTGACACAATGTCTTCTCACACGCATGGTCTTGCTGCGGTGGTTTGATGTATTTCGGGGTTGGGTTGGGGCTCTCGGCTTTTGATTCCATTGGGCATTGAATTTGGTCGTATCTCTACAAGTGAGGGAATTCATTAATTCGTTTTTTCATCTTATTTTTTTTTGTTACATTTGGAGAGAATTGACTGGAAGCATTCCACAAAAAAGAGATTGAGGTAATCTCTTACTTTTTTTAATATATTGAAAAATCGTGGAAGATATTGAACCTTGCAGTTCTGAAATTTTACTAATTCTTATTTATAAAAATAAATTATACTATTGCTTTATAAAAAAAAAAAAAAAAAAAAAAAAAAAACTGATAAAAGAATTACCCTTTGGAGCCAGTTACAAGATAAACACAATCATCTTTTTGAAAGACATCTGCTAAGTAGTCAACAGTTAAATTATCCTAGAAAAAAATAAGAAAATTAGCAAGTATTTAAATTAACAAATATTTTGTTCATTTCCTTAACAAAGTGTACAAGTTACCAAAATACTGAGAAAAGAATAGGAAAGACAGTTAACATATTTGTGAGTTACACATGATTAACAATTCTGTACTTAAATTTAATATGGAATACGATTGTGCAAGTTAGTATATTTAGTCTTAATGATAGGATGTACTCGGCATCCATTATTTTAGAATGATTTTCAGTGCTTGATACAATGTGAAGTACTAAATATCTTCATTACTTTAAGGTTGCAAAAAATGTAACAGGGCTAAACTCATACTAGGTTGAAACTTCAGGATCCATTATAAAGAGAAAAAAAAAAAAAAAAAAAAAGCACAAACACTTTTTCAAAATAAACTGTCAAATTGTCAGCACAATTCTCAAGGTGTTATAGTCAAAGTTTGTACACAACTTTGGAATGCTACCCACATATTTCTTACTAAATTTTTATCAAGGCCACTCATTAAAGAAAAACATTCTTTTTAAAAGATGAGAAAGATACTGGAATTACAATATCTAAGTTAAAATAATGGCAAATACCTTCTCTTAACATTTTAAAACAATTAAGCTCTTGTATTAATAATAATGAAATATTTATGGATTCCATTACTTAAATTCAGGTTTGCTCTTTAAAAATTTATTTTTGAAACGTTGTCTTTCATAACTAATGTTGTAAAAGAAATTGTGTTGAATAAGTGTTTATTTTTCTTATTTGGATTACCTAATATTAGTAAATTAATAAGAGGAGTTTACCTCAATATAGTACGTGGAACACTTCCGTATGATACCCTCCAGAAATTAAAACGGAAAAAACGAAAAAAATCGACAACTTACCGGTACATTAAAGTAAAATATAAATAATTAAAGTAAAATATAAATAATTAAATAATCAATTTAACACAATTCAAAATCAATTTAAAACAATTAAAATTCAAATTAACGCAATTAAAAGAATCTAACGAAAATATTCAAAACGATTTTCCTTCCTGAAGCTGACAATGCTTTTTGACCGACTGTCGTGATCACAGGAATGAAAATTACCGAATCAGGCTAAACCTGCAACTTAAATAGTGATTATATGTCTTCGCGCATGCGCGTAAAGGTCCACGCATCGGAGATCAAATATGGCCGCCGAACATTAACAGAATTCTCGTGTAATTTAATTTCAACGGTTTCTGCAATTAATAGTCGTGTATAATTACGTTGAACGTTAAGTATTTTGGCCTCGTTAAATAAAAAAGTATGTTTTTCGTTAATGGCATGAAAGGCTAATTCTGATGCTGCTGAACGAGAAGCACGAACTGAGGCTTCGTGTTGATTTACACGAATATTAAGAGAAAACCGCGTCGAACCTTGGTAAGACGAGTCGCAATCACTGCAAGAAATGTTGTATACTAGATCATTAATTTGTGTTGCGAACGCGGAAAGAACCGAGCGATTGTTTAGTATAGTGTGTAACTTCCGTATAGGCCTAGCTATAATTTTAAATTCGGTATCTTTAAAGAATCTGTTAAGATGTTTGTGCCACTGTTCAACATATGGGACAGAAATAAAGTATTTTTTGATATTACTATTGTTGATTGGTCTAGTATTTTGTATCCTATCCTTAGCTTGTACCCTAATTCGATTTATTGTGTTAATGAGATAACCCCTGTTCAAGAATCTGCTAGTTAATATTTGTATTTCTGAGTCCAAAGCAAAATCCGTCGTTGAATATTTATAGGCATTTAGAAATTGATTAAAGATAATCGATCTTTTGTAGGTGAACGGGTGGTAGCTATTATAATGTAGAAGCATACCGGTGTTTGTGGGTTTTCGATAGATGCTAAATTGTATTTTGTTCGAGTCCCGGGTAAGCGTGAAATTTAGAAAGTTTAATGACTTAGTATCCGTATCTTCCCTTTCCAATGTAAATTTGAGTCTAGAATGAATATTATTAAACGAATGTAAAATGTCTTGGATAGTACTACTGTCGGTAATAACTAGAACATCGCCTAAATACCTCCCATTCCTGTGATCACGACAGTCCGTCGAAAAGCATTGTCAGCTTCAGGAAGGAAAATCGTTTTGAATATTTTCGTTAGATTCTTTTAATTGCGTTAATTTGAATTTTAATTGTTTTAAATTGATTTTGAATTGTGTTAAATTGATTATTTAATTATTTATATTTTACTTTAATTATTTATATTTTACTTTAATGTACCGGTAAGTTGTCGATTTTTTCGTTTTTTCCGTTTTAATTTCTGGAGGGTATCATACGGAAGTGTTCCACGTACTATATTGAGGTAAACTCCTCTTATTAATTTACTAATATTACTATCAACGTAGAACATATTGAGTATTACAGCTCTGATTCATACTATCTAATTTGGATTACCTAAAAATTAAAAATATGAAGTTCATTTTCAAATAGTGAAACTTGGTTATAATAAGAGTGAATGAACTGATTAATTATGCTCATTATAACCAACCTTAAGAGGTCCTAATTGCTACCTGCATACAAGCAAACAATTTTAAAATTTCAGATTTCTCAATGAAAAGAATAAATATATATAAAATAAAATGTAGAATAAACATTTTCATACGATAGTTTGATTTTTTTTTTAACAATTTTTTGCTTGTATGCAAGTTGCAACAATTCCTATTGTAGATCCAGTTGTTACCCTCCATGTCCAAATTAAACTTAAAGGCCAGGTAGGTAAAGTTTTTAGATGCATGGAAGGAGCTCATTTCAGACAAAAAGGCCTTGAGCATCAGAAATCACATCAATAAAATATTTAATAAATTATAAATATTCAAGATTGGTAAATATAACAGAAACAAAACAAAAACCAATTAAGAACTCATAAAATATAATGGATAAAAATGTTGAGAAAGCATTCTGCCTCAAAAAATTATTTCTTTATTTTCTGCTTTTGCTTTTAGCTATATTTTATCAATTACCAGTTCTTAATTGATTTATTGTATTTACCTTTCTTAGTTTTGCATAAGTTATTAAATAGTTTATTTTATATTTTGTGTGCAGTAAGTGGATACAGAATTTATTGAAGAGTTAATCCTATGAGACATGTGGGGCCCAATCAACACAAAGCAGCAGGATTACACAAGGGGCAAGCTCTCAATAATGAACTCAGTTACATTTTAAGTACCTTTAAAAATAATGATTATCTGATCAACCTCATCAATAAAATTACCAAATTAACTATACAAAGATCAAGAATTAATGATTTAAACCTTAAGTGCCAAGTAGTCATAGCTAATTGAGAACAATCTCAATCCTTTGCAGTACTTACCCTTTAATGGCATCCTCTACAAAAAAAAAAAAAAAAAAAAGAAAGCTGCAAAAATTAAAATTAGGACTGAAAGGTTTTTTCCCAAAGGATGTGCATATTATTTGAGGTATTCTGTATAAATAAATTATAGCCATTTTAACGGCTATAATTCATTTATAAAGAATGCCCAAAATAGTCAATGTCACATGATCAAATTATCACAATTCAAATGAGGAAAATGAATATAATCAAAGCAAAATTTCTGATGGAACGTGAGTGTTGCATTAAAAACCAACATTTTTAATAACTATAATTTATTTACAGTGTCCCAAATAACACGCACATTCTATTGGCAAATTTTTTAAGTCCTAATTTAATTTTTTTCACCTTTTCATATTGTTTAAAGAAAAATATTAAGTAAATAATAACATAAGTGGTATATGGATATGGGCAAAACACATGAAGGTGGTTTGGGAAGCACTGTATTACAGTATTATGAAAAATGATATATACAGGGTGATTCACTTTCACTACCAGTGCGACAAACTTGCAGGAGGTGTAGGGGACACAAAGACGAATCGGAATCACATAGCATTGCAGGGTCCGAAATGCCTTCGTCATGCGGTAGAGGATGTTGAACGGGAGGTTGCGTGAACAGCAATCCCACTGGAAGTCAGCATTTGTGAACCAGTTCCTGAGGCAGTAGGATGGACGAGTATTCAAACGTTGAACTGGCCGACATGCACCTCGCATATGGAGCTGCGGACTGTAACGGGTGCGCCGCTCTGCACTTGTACCAGGAACGTTTCCTGCACAGGCGTGCTCCTCACCATACGATTTTTGCATGTGTGCACAGAAGGTTACGTGAGACTGGTTGTTTCACGGGAGGTACCATGAATTGAGAGGAACGACGAGGACGCCAGACAATGAGGATAATGTCCTACATCTTGCAGAAGGCAATCCGAGTACGAGTACTCGAGTGATAGGCCAACGATTGGGTATTTCCCAATCCACTGTATGGAGGATACTGTCAACAAACCAAATGAGTTCATACCATCTGCAACGTGTCCAATCGTTGGAGCCTGCGGATTATCCACTCCGGAGGACTTTTGCTACTTGGTTTCTTCAACAGAAACGGTTCGCAAATGCTGACTTCCAGCGGGATCGCTGTTCACGCGACCTCCCGTTCAACCTCCTCTACCGCATGACGAAGGCATTTTGGACCCTGCAATGCTATGTGATTCCGATTCTTCTTTGTGCCCTCTACACCTCCTGCAAGTTTGTCGCACTGGTAGTGAATTACCCTGTATCCTACAAATCAGCAACAACTGGCTTATAATAAAAGGATACAATAGAACTGTTGACTTCAATTTAGATTAAAAAAAAAAAGTTTTGCTTATTTTACTCATACAATAGGAACCAAAAGTCAGGACAGGTCAATGATTTACAAGTAAAAGGTTTACAGAATGAAAATATAGGCAGAATATAATACAAGGAACAAATTTTTCTCTGAGTCTGCTGAAATAAATATTTAATTTCTATATCAGCTCTTGTGTCATACTTTGGAAAGCCTACTATTATTGACAGCTTGATAAGAGAACTTGACTTTCACCTCACAGATCATGCTTCATCTCATCCAAAAACTTTCACAGTATTGAAGGAAGCAGATTTCATTTATTCACTGACTGATTTTACACTAATCCTCAACTAGCAGAAGAAATTCATTAACTAAATATACTTCTGATGTGCAGAATAAGTAAACCAGGAGGCTCTGTTATGGGAAATATGAAGGGACTGCAATCAGAGTGAAGACATCAAAAAAAATATTCCAAAACTGAAGTAATAACAGCAATATTAAAGAGGGAGGGAGAAGGCAAATCAAACTGAAAAGTCTAGTCACTATTTGTGAATATACAAGAAATATGGATGCTGCAGATGGAGCTTTTACTATGCTAGTTATTTGTTAAGTCGAAAATCCGTGAAAAGGTGAAGCAAGTTTTTCTGACTTTTAGAATTCTCAATTGCAAACACTTTTCTTCTTGATGTAAATAGCAGATACATCCTAAAATAACCTTCATTACAAGCAGTTTTGAAAGAAGATGTTTGTTCAGCTGGTAGGAAACATCTGAAATGAGAACATTTTTTCTAGAACAAGGCTATCAAGGGTAAATACAAAAGAGACAATGTTTCTCCTCATTTAGTGGTGAAAGTTGGGAATCCAAATAAGAAGAAAGACAGTGTAGTATGCAGCGAAGGAAGCGTTAGAAGTGAGAGAAAGGAAATGATTTAGTATTATGAGACATACTTCAGAAATTCAGGATTGCAGGATTTTGAGTAATTATTTTTTGAGGTTTTTAAGAGCTGAACTGTATGGGAAGCAAAATAATTTTGGCCTTCAAAAGAAGGGTTAATGATCATCTAAGTTCTAATAAATTTTAAGAGGGATCTTTTGAACAATTTTTACCAAATAAAATCTGTTTCTGTAATATAAATTTGTAAAAAAAATTTAAAGGAAATTTGTTTTCAAAAGGTTTACAGCAAAGTAATCTAAACTTACCAAAAGAGAGCTTCCAAAATCTTCTCTAGCAAATACATTAGATCGGCTAGCCTGAAATATCAAATGGTAGCTTGCTTTTTAAATAGCATTTGCTATATGTAAGACAATTATTAAGGAAAAGTACACTAAGCAACAAGTTGCAAGGAAACTGCTTTATTCAATATCTGAACAATCAGAAACTTTTACACATTTTTGATTGAATATCAAATTCCTTCAGTAAAGAACTATGACCATTGTGCCATTGTTTATTGTCTGTATATGCATATTCATGGGCCATTCTCTGGCAGGGAAGAAAATGAGTAACATAAATTCTGCATTTCGCTTTTGGTGAAGGTATGTACATTAGTTTCAGTAATTTTGCTCCCTGAAGGATGGCACTGTCCAAATCATTCATAAGCTTCTTCACAATGAAGTATTAAAATAATATGATCCTAAAGAATTTACAGACTGAATGTAATCAAAATTAATTAGCTGCTGAGGACAGTCACAGACATGCAGGAGTGCACCAGTAAAGTAGCTAATATCAAGACAGAATAAGTAAACTATCACTTAAAAATAAACAAAATCTGTATGATACTCTCCAGAAATTAAAACGAAAAAAATCGAAAATCTTACATTAGAGTAACAAATAATTAAAAATCAATTTAACACAATTAAAAATAAGAAAATTAATTAAAAGAATTTAGCAAAAAAATTGCAAAACGATTTTGCTTCCAGAAGCTGACAATGCTTTTCGACTGAATGTTGTGATCACAGGAATGAAAATTACCGAGCATGAAACTTAAATAGGGATTATTTGTCTTCACACATGCGTGTAAAAGCCCATGAATTGGAGATCAGATATGGCCGGCGAACATTAACAGATTCTGGAAACCACAGACATTGTGATCAATTCTGTTGAATGTGTCTTCTTGCATGCCCACTTTTGCAACTGTCTGTTCGAAGCTCAGTATGCATATTTATAGCAGGTTCTGTGACGTGTTGCATGCATAGGACCTGTTTCCCCATCCATGGATGTCCGGATATTAATGGTAGGGCAGTGTATATTATCACTCAATTAACAACAAGTGTACATTTTTTGAATGAATTCAGGTTCTGCCAGTGATCATACAGGCCAGTGGTGTCCAACTTTTTCCCGTACAGGGGCTATATTTAAAGTTAGATTTGTTTTGCAGGCCGCACTGAATGATTCGAGAAAAATTAGTGTGTTACAGTTTCCATATCTTGTTACATGTAAAAGGAAAGTTTGTTTTCATGTTACCATTTTTTTTATTTTCAGGCTATATATAAAAAATGCCAATTCCCAACACTTTTATGTGAACAAATCTGTCAGTCAATTTTATTAAAATTATAAAAATGACTTATTTTTGTTTTTTAAAATTACTTTTGCTTTTAAATGTTCACTTTAGAAAATTTACAACCTGAAAAGGATCACTGCTTTTCAATATTATGGTGAATAAATAAATATAATGATACACTTTAAATTGAAATTATTTGAAAACTTTATTATAAGTACTATACACAATAACATTTACTGAACAGAAGTTAACATTTAATAAAAAAAATCTGGTTGATAATTTAGTTCATTTTCCATGGGGTCCACATAAAAATTTTTCTTGGGCCACAGGTTGGACACCACTGATATAGGCTATCATAGACTATCCCAAGAACACAGTGAGTCACTTGTGTTATACATCAATTTAGAAGTAAATATGCATATACCACATGACTTACTATTTCTTAACACATGCCTAGTCATTTCTGGTATGATGGAGTAAGCATGTCAAAGGACTACTTTGTCTATATTTTTATATTTTATATTTTGTCTGCATGGTGTATGTGGTACTGTGTTGAGAAACTACCTTTAATAATAATAATAAAAAAAAGTTAGAATGGAAAGAAAAAGGCAGCACTGCAAAAGGTAACATGCAAAAGAATCACTAATTTTTATTAGAAAAAAATACTTTGAGTTCAATACTAACAAAAATAAATGTTAATATTATTCCATTCAAAACCCATTTTCTGTCCTATAATCAAAAAAGAAAATCACAGAGCAATTTGTTTATGGCACACTACGTAATGGAACAACAGAAAAAAGTATATAGCAAACACAAATTATGTTTACAACTTAAATGCAAAAAAAGAAGATAGAACAATCTGTCCCACTCTTTCAGAGAAGCTTAAAGTTTTACTAAAGTGCTAAAAACATTCTGTAAGTGTTCCCCGAAAGTATTTTTATCAATATCCCAGTATAAAGATCTTTGCCTCAACTGTTTCAATAATTTTTATTTTAAAATCATTGGTTTGCCACCGGAGTTGGAAAAACTGAGAAAATTAAGCTCAAAACTCATAAAAATCAAACCTAGTGATCTAACACCTGTTAAACATGGCAGGTCGTGGAATCAGATCATAGCATTCAATCCCTCACTACAGCAAAAAGTGTAATCAATGGTGATTAAGTGAAGCAAAAATTTCCAAATTCCAGCATGGTGGTGGTGGTGCCTTGAATATACAGTTTTTCAAATTGTGGATAAATTAATCAACCCCCCCCCCCCACACAAAAAAAATCCCAACTTGCATATTTATACTGGAATATTTTACTCTTCGGCTGTCATATTATTTCATGCTTTATACTGTAGGATGGGCATAACTGCTGTGAGGGTTATAGGCATGGTTTGGCTCAGTAAATAGCCCAGATGTTAGCAGCACATCTTGCATACTGTCAGGTGCATAACTGTGCTACATAGACACACTGCAATTTCACTGGATCTCATTTAATTAGTTTGTCAATTTTTATTTGGCATTATATAAGGATGAATTAGCACAATATACTTTCTATTCACAACCAACAAACTGATTTAAGATAAACTTTATTAAGATAAAATAAAATATAATATTAAAAAGAATATAAATTAAAATAAAATTGTTAAAATACATAGGTAAAGAGCAATAAAATAGTAGCTTTGGGGTGAGGTGTCCCTTCTTCAGCTAGTCAGTGAATGGTGTACTGTGTGTATATATACGTTTGATATACAGGGTGATTCACTACCAGTGCGACAAACTTGCAGGAGGTGTATGGGACACAAAGACGAATCAGAATCACATAGCATTGCAGGGTCCGAAATGCCTTCATCATGCGGTAGAGGACGTTGAATGGGAGGTCGCGTGAACAGTGATCCTGCTGGAAGTCAGCATTTGCGAACCATTTCTGTTGAAGAAACCAAGTAGCAAAAGTCCTCCAGAGTGGATAATCCGCAGGCTATGTAATTCCGTCTTTGTGCCCCCTACACCTCCTGCAAGTTTGTCGCACTGGTAGTGAATCACCCTGTACATGCAGTTGATGACCTCAATGTGACATTGAGATCATAGACTATTTATGTGATTATCGCCAGCACTCATAGCTTGAGGCACTGCACATAGTTAACTGCAACAGTACTATGGACCATAATAGGGGAATACACATGCACCCCATTATGGTGCCGACTGGACTAGCCAGGTGGGTAAAGTGCCTGCCTGGCAACCCAAAGGTTGCAGGTTCGAATCACGCCTTGGGCTTGGATCAGAGTAAAATGCAAAAACTTTGGGAGGTGCATTATGGCCACAGAAGCTGATGTGCCGACAACTAACAAAAAAGAAAAAAAAAAAAAAAAACCCCATTATGTAGTCCACCATTCTGCAGTGTGTTTAGCTCTGCTATTCGTGACGTATATGTAATTATGTATTACCGACTATGGATTTGTAGTTGATGATCATGCCCAGTCAACTCCTGTTACTTTATCTAACGTACAGTGTGTATATATGTGTGCGTGTGTGTGTGTGTGTGTGTGTGTGTGTGTGTGTGTGTGTGTGTGTGTGTGTGTGTGTGTGTGTGTATTTTGTCTTGTTTTATTGCTCTTTACCTATGTATTTTAACGTTTTTATTTTAATTTATTAGCATTAGCATTAGTAGAGGCATTTGATGCAAGAAAGCAAGCTTATGCAGCATCAGCCAAAAAAAAAAAAAAAAAAAAAGTAACATAAATAAATAAAAATAACCACTTCCACTTCACCCCTCTGTTCGTTCGAAATACCTGTCCAGCTGAGCCTTAAACTTATTTAGGCTATCAACTTCCACGACAAGGGATGGAAGTCTGTTCCACCCACCAACCACCCGCTGGCTAAAGGCAAATTTCCGCACATCTATCCTACATCTGTCTTTCCTCAATTTGAATTTATGCCCTCTCAGGTGATTTTTCTGAGCTAGAGGAAGAATCCCATCAGCATTGAGCATGCTCAAACCATTCAAGGCTTTGTACACCTCTATCAGATCACCCCGCTGGTGCCTAGTTTCCAGACACTGTAATTTGCAAAACTTAAGCCTTTCTTCGTAAGAGAACCCCTTTGTCCCATTCACCAATCTAGTTGCCCTTCTCTGTACTCGTTCCAGCAGCTCTACATCCTTCCTGAAATGAGGCCTCCAGGCCTGTATACAGTACTCTAGGTGTGGCCTGACCATTGCCTTATACAAGGGAATAATCACCTCCTTATCCCTGCTAGAAAAATTCCTATATATCATTGACAATACACCATGAGCTACTCTTGCAGCTCGTCTGCACTGCTCAGAGAACTTCATATCTGCCTGCACCACCACCCCCAGGTCCCTTTCATTCTCTACCACTGTCAGTGTAGTACCACAGAGTTGATACGTTGCTCTGGGGTTGCTGTTTCCCATATGTAGTACTTTACATTTGTCAATGTTAAACTTCATTTGCCACCTCGAAGCCCATCTGCTCAACCTTTCCAAATCCTGTTGCAGCAGCATAGTGTCAGTAGTGTCCTTGACAACCCTGCCAACCTTCGTATCGTCTGCAAACTTGGACATTAAGCCTGATATACCATCATCAATATCATTTATAAATACAGAAAACAATAAAGGCCCCAATACTGAACCCTGAGGGACTCCACTAATAACATTAGTCCACGATGAGCAGTGTCCATTGATTACCACTCTCTGTCTTCTCCCCCTCAACCACCCCTTTATCCATAGCAGCAACTTGCCTCCAATGCCACACTGCTCCAATTTGTGCAGCAGTCTTCCATGTGCAACAGTATCAAAAGCCTTTCTAAGATCCAAGTATACAATATCAAAGTTATTCCCTGCATCCAGTTCTTTTGTGACTGCATCATAGTATCCAATCAAATTGGTCAGGCAAGACTTCCCCTTAACAAAACCATGCTGTGTCCTAGCTATAACTGAAGTCTTGTCTAGATGATCCTGCAGTGCTTCTTTCACCAGTGCCTCCATTAATTTTCCGGGAACAGAAGTTAAACTCACAGGTCTATAATTACTTGTGTCAGCCTTTGATCCCCCTTTGTGAATTGGGGTCACATTTGCACATCTCCAGTCAATGGGTACCTCCCCTGAGTCCAAGGAAGCTCTCATAATTATGGCTAAGGGTTTACTTACCTCCTTTGCTGCCTCCTTTAATATAACTGGATAGATCCCATCCACCCCAGGTGCCTTTCTTGTGTTTATCTTCAACAATTTCTCCTCCACTTTGCTCTCAGTTATTACAAGATTCTCTAGCTTACTGCTAGAGTTGAATACACCTCTGGCATTCCCCTCGCTGAATAACTCCTCATGTGTGAATGTCGATGCAAAATATTCATTTAGTTTGTTAGCTACCCGAGCAGGGTCATCAACAGTTGACCCATCGATCTCAAGTGGACCAATCTGATTCATCCCCTTCCTTCTAGAGTTTACATAAGTAAAGAACTCTTTGCTGTTTTTCTTCGCATCCCTTGCCAAGGATCTCTCGTAATCTGCCTTCGCCTGCCTAACCTCCTTTGTAACTTGGTTACAGATCAACTTGTATCTATCATAGGCGTCCGTGTCACGTGTTAATTTGTATGTATCCCATGCATTTTTCTTCTCTGCCATATGCCTCATTAGTTCATCTGACAACCATTTAGGCCTAAACCTTGAACAATATTTCTTAGTTGGTATGTAAAGCCTAGTAGCTTCCACGATAAGTTCTTTGAATGCTTCCCATTTTGAATTTGCTGTTGGCAATATCATCAGTTGATCCCACTGTATAGAATTTAAATACTGTCTCAGTCCATTGTAGTCGCCTTTACGAAAGCAATACCCCTTCCCTTTACCCCTAATGGTAGTTACCTCTTTGAGTAACTCCCACTTCAGCACACTGTGATCACTGCCACCAAGTGGTTCATTTATCTGCAGATTCTTAATGCATGAAGAATCACTACTGATAATCAAATCAAGAGTATTACTCCCTCTAGTTGCCTCCCGAACATGCTGATGTAGAAAACAATCATCCAATAAATCCACAAAAGCCTTGCTACTGTGTGAGTGACAAGGCCCCAAATTCCAGTCAATATCTGGGAAATTAAAATCCCCCATTATAAGACTCTCTGATTTACTGGCCCACTCTATTTCTCCGAACAGTTTCTTATTATACTCATCAGAGTCATTAGGCCTATAGCACACTCCTACTCTCAATTTTGATCTCCCAATTCTTATGTCACACCAAACTGACTCGACACTGCACTGTCCAGCGATGTCGACTGGCTTCACTTCCTTGGATTTTATGTGTTTTTTAACTAATAGCATAACCCCTCCTCCCTTCCTATCCTGTCTATCCTTTCTGTAGACATTGTACTCCCCAAATTCCAGTTCTGCATTTCTTATATCTGTGTGACACCACGTCTCTGAAATCCCCACAATATCTGCCTTTGATGTTTTGAGCAATACCTCAAATTCATCAAATTTATTTACTAAACTCCTAGCATTGGTGTACACACAAGTATACATGCACCTGTTCTTTTTCTTAGCTACCCTAACACAACCCATGTGTTTACTTGTACCCCAATGATTCCCAGCAGTCTCTGAAATATCCTGCATCTTATTTTCCAGGCTGCGGCTGATTCCAATAGAAGCAGTGCAAGAATCACTTTCACCTCTGCCAGTGGCTACTGTTAATCTATTAGTCCTTGTATCCCCCCAATCTAGCAGTTTTCCGACCCACCTAACATTGCCTCGATAGCATCAGCAAACATTCTTGCACCCTTTCTATTTAAGTGTATCCCATCCCTGTAGAAGCAGTCTCTCCTGTTAACAAGTACAGACCAGGCTGAAAAAAATTCTACCCCTTGAGCCCTGCACAATCTTTCCAGGGCCGAATTGATTGACAGGGCTCTCATCATATACTCCCTCCTATCGTGTCTGGGCAGAATTATATTCATTTTAATTTGTATTCATTTTAACTTAAATCAATTTGTTGGTTGTGAACAGAAAGTATATAGTGATATGCAACCCGAAGCTCAAGGCTTGTTTTCCAAGAATGAATTAGTACCCCACCTCCGCCATATTTCACTGATGAAATATATGAAGGCCATGATTAATGATTACTGGAATACGGAGGTAAACATTACTTATGCTTGTCACATGACATGTGACAAAATAAAAAAAAATTCAATTAGTTTGAAAACAACAAGAACATTTTTATTTCCAACATATAAATGCAAAAATTTACAAGTTCTTTTTGTTATATGGCAAAAGTAATAGATTATTCCAAGCAGAATTATTGTGCATGTTATCAAGTGGAATTTGTGCCATTCATGCCTCAAATAGCTTGATAATATGCACAAACTTTTAGTATTCATTTGCTTAAATTTTGGAAAACACCAAGATTATGAATTTTTACTGTAATTCACAGTAAGGTGCTTGTAGTGTTTTCTTCAGTTTTCTAATATCATTGCAAGCCTTTCATTTATCTAATATTAGGAGTGGTTTCTGATGCTAATACAGGGTTGTCGAAAAAGGTGTCCGTGATTTCCCTTTTAATTATCTTCGGAAATATCTGAACGATTGCTGTGATTGTAGTAGCAAACAGTGTGGTAACTCACTAAGTTTTATTTGACACCTCAACAATGACCTTGGCTGTGCTGTGAGCATGCACAGAATGACTTCTATGTGCACTGCCTCAGTCAGCGTCAGTAAGCTGGCTATGCAACAGAAAGCGCAGCATGTGTTGTAGTATGCTGAATTTAAATCTGTCGTAACAGTGCAACGTCGATATTGAAATTCAGCATACCACAACACAACACAACACACACTTACTGACACTGACCCAGGCAGTGTGCGTAGAAGTCATTCTGTGCACACTCACGGCACAGCCAAGGTCATCATTGAGGTGTCAAATAAAATTTGGTGAGTTACCATACTGTTTGCTGCTACAATCAGCAATTGATCAAATATTTTCAAAGATAATTAAAAGAAAACTCATGGACACTTTTTTCGATGACCCTGTATATAAAAATAAAGAAATCATAATAAACAAAGACTGAACTTAAATAACTCAATTAATACAATTACTATTAAGTAATCTAATTAACTGACTTCAATCTCTGTTTATTATGATTTCTTAATTTTGAGTAGCTATTTGCATGTTGTTTTGGATTTGCTGATAATAGGAGTTGACATCTAAATTTGCATTATTTTACATTTAGTTAGCTTGTTATTTTTCTTAAAGTCCAGGGCATCTCTGGACATCCACTAATATTTGGCTGGGATAGCAATTAGTGGTTGAAGTAAAACCCACTTTCGAAATACATGTTAGTGTTCCTTGAAAAGGCAGCAAATGTGGGCCCTTGTTTTTTGTTGTGTCATTATTTTAGTAGAGCTTACTCTTGTGGGGTGCGCGCATGTCTCTGTGGGTGAGGAGTCGAGTTGTTGTTGTTGTTGTTGCTTGGGTTTTATTGGCGCATTAGCGACTAAGGCTATAATGTGCCAAAACCTAGTCATAAAAAGTAAAATTTTCAGTGGCCTAACGAATTAGGTCACCAAGTCAGAGTATAAAAACAAGTATAAACGGTAGAGGAGCCAAGTGTTCAGTCCTCTGAGTGCAAGTGTTGCTTTGGTTTTTCTTTCTTTTCTTTACCTTATTTTCATGTTTATTTATTCAATTTTGGTTTGATATAGGGGTGGTCAGGCTCATAGCAGCAGAATAGCACCTTGCCTTACCTATAATCCTATTAACAGTATAAATTAATTTGCTGTATTTATTTCTTGGTTAAATTTTTCTTAAATTTAATTTATTTTAAAACAATATAATCACGTTTTCATCTCCCACAATAAAATGTTACAAACAGAAATATATAAAATGTCTTTATATACAGTTTCTTTTCTTTTGCTTTTTCGCACACTTAGAACAATGCCTCCATATTCACACTGCAAATATACGGGTCTTAGTTTCAATCAAAATGATGCCCATTTCCACTTACAGCCCACCAAACTTCATACTTTTTCTGTCAGAATCCCAATTGTCATTTGATTCAACCACTGTTTTTCTCAGTTGTCCTAATTATTTGCTGTAAGGCTACTTTTGCTTATGTTTGCTCTGACACTATTAGGGACTTAGTAATTTGGAATCCCCCTTTTTTGATTTTCTCTAGCTTAAAATCTCTTTACCACATTCTGTCAAATTCATCTGTTGTCTCTATCGTTCTCCTAACTCCACTAATCACTTGGAATTCATTGACTTCCTCTCTCTGAAACCTGACTTTCTCCAGTCCAACTTTCCTAACAGTGAGGTAATTTTCTGAGGTGATTTTAATAGCTGGCTTCCACTTTCTAGCCACATGGATCCAGCTGGTCGAGATGCTGAGGTTTTGCAATTACTAACAACCTCACGCATTGTTCATTTACCTACCAAAATACCAGACAACATTCTTGATCTTTTTCTCAAAAACACCCCTTCTAATGACATGGTCGAGGTGAGCAGTCCTCTAGGCACCTCAGATCACAACTTGGTGATGTTCTCTTCTCCAATGGAGCCTTTCTCTCTCATGGCCATTCTGAACCTTGTGCTGTTTGGTATTATAAGAATGGCGCCTCAGTAGCCAGGTGGGCAGGAGCAGCAGTGCGTAGCACACGCTTCTTGATTAGACTGGGAATTAAATATGGAGGATGCGGAAAGGTCAGGGAATGACCACCGCATATCCCCCGGAGCAATATGGCCTTAGTTGCTAATGCTCCTAAAAACCAACAACAACATAAGAATGCAAAATGGGATGATCTGCAAGATTTTTTTTCCTTGGTCAGATTACTGTTTCAAATCTTCTGATGTAAACATTTGCTCATATCATATCAGTGGAATTATTCTTGTAGGGATGAAATCATTTATTCCACACTCCACCTTGAAATCTCATCTATTATTTAAATTCTGGTTTTTCAATATATGTGCAAAGGCTCTTTAAGATAAGAATGTTGCATATCACAATTGGCTTACATGCAAATCTCCAAGTTCATTTTCTGCCTACAACAAAGCTCTCAACAATTGTAAAGCAGTCATTAATCAGGCCAAACTAGATTTTGAACAGGCTAAGAATAGAAAACTTGCTTCTTGTCCAAATGATAGTAGAGAATTCTGGTCTCTTGCCAAAGCTGCAACTTTTGCCCACCTGTACTCACACCTCTAATAAAACGTTCGTTCTATTGCCATCTCAGCTAAAGATAACGCTGACCTGCTAACATTCTACTTTTCTTCTAGCTCATGTATTGATGATCTTGATAAACCACCTCCTACCATTCCCAGTATATTCCATTCAATGTCTCTCCTGTGATCTTCCGTCAAAAGTATGTCAGTAGAATTTTAAGCAATCTTGATGCCAAGAAAGTGCCAGGTCCTGATGGTATTTTTCCACTTGTTCTTAAAACCTGTGCTCCCGAGTTTACTTCTGTTCTGCATCGCCTTCTTTGCACTTATTCTGCTGGTGTTTTTCTTTCTGTTTGGAAATTTTCTTATATGCAGTCAGTTTCTAAGAAGTGTGACAAATCCCTCCCATCCAATTATTGTCCCACTGAATTTATTTCTACATTTTCTAAAGTAATAGAGAAATCTATTAACTGCCAATTTCTAAACTATATAGAAACCTTCCATCTGATCAATGATCACCAATATGGATTCCATCAGTGTCAATACACTGGTAACATACTGGCTTGATTATCCATCTATGGACAAATTCAATGGAAATGTTTGGCAGAACTCATGCAGTTGCTTTCACATTTCAAATGCTTTTGATCTGTGTTTGGCATAAAGGTCTTCTAAATAAGCTCCCATCTTAGGGTTTGCCAACTGTATTTTTGTCATTGGGTATAGAGTTTTCTCTCTGATTGCTCACTGTGGGTGATGGTAAATGGGCATGTCTTCTAACTTCCCATTAATGCATGTGTTCCCCAAGGGTCAGTTCTTTCTCCCATTCTTTTTCCTCTTGTATGTTAATGATCTTCCACTGACTAGAAATTCTATCCACTGTTTTTCTAATGATAGCATGTTGAATTCCACTTCCAGTTTGAGAAACTTTGCCTCGCACAAACAGCTTCAATGGTTACATGCTTTGTTTAACTGTGTGTATGTGCTCCCTTTTAAAGTTATTTTTTCTTCATTGGTGCATGCAAGAAATTATAATATGTATCCAACCCCTGACCTCATAGGGTTCTTCAGCCAGCTTCAACTCCTTGAATATCCACTACCAATTCTCCCGATGCTAATTGTCAAGTAATTCTCCAGTGGGGCAAAGATAACTTGGTCAATTTCAATCCCATTGAAACTCAGTCCTAACTTATATCTTGCAAAAAAGGATTCTTCTGCTCCTATTATCTTTGATGACACTCTGATTTCTAGGCAATATCATATCTCTATTAGGGATTACCCTGACTTCTAGTCTCTCTTGGTATAAGCACATCACAAATATTGCTTCCTCTGCATCTAAAAAAAAATGGGTTTTCTCTTTCACTCTGCATGTTACTTTTCTTCCAAACAACTGCTCACTCTGTAGGAATCGCAAATTGGCCCTACCATGGCACATTATTCCCACATCTGGGGCAGTGGCCTCAAAACTTCTCTCAGGCTTCTATATTCCATTCAAAAGAGGGCAGTTAGTTAATTAATGACCCATCTCTAAAAAAGTCACATCACCCTCTGTTTCATAGATGTTCTGTTTCTGCTTCATGCCTTTTCTATAGACACTACCACGGGTACTGTTCTTCTGAACTGGCTTCTATAATTTCTGGTCTATCTTCCAAACCAGTCCAAACACAAGCCACAGCCAGTCAGCATCCTTTCACTGTCCAACTTTAAACTCAAAGAACCAACTTCTCTTCTTCCTCATTTATTCATTCAACTTCCTTTTTTCTGGAACAATCTCCCTTCATATGTATTTCCCAAAAATTACAATCTACAGAAAATCAAGCCTAATTCAACGAGTATATTTTTTCATCTTTTCAACCTTCAACCCATGCATGGTACTAAGTGCTATAGGTTCTAATACCTCTTGTGCTTGGGGTTTTCATAAAAAAAAAAAAAAAAAAAAAAAAAAAAAAAATTGCAATCTAGCATATTGCAAATTAATTTTTTATATTTTAAGTAAAAAGAATAATATCATTGTTATTTGTACAAATGTTGTTTAATTGGAATAGATTCTCTTAGTATGTGGATTGATTAAGAAATAAAAGAAAGAATTGATCAAAATTTAGAATACAAATGATGAAACTGGATAGCATGGAAGAAAATAGTGAATGGAAGGCTGATAGTCCAAAAAGACAGATTTTTATTATCATGGTTACCCATACACTAAAGATGTAAAACAGATTTGGATGATGGTGAAATGTATTCATACAGTATACAAGAAAAAACACCATAATACAGGGACTCACCGACTTACATAATACTCAAATTTATTTACGTCAATTTCACTTTACGTAAGTTTTTTCCAGCCGGGGTGTAAATAAAAAAAAAAAAAAAGTCAACTTCCGAGGTCTTGGAATTCGTTCCAAGACCTCGGAAGTTGAAAATTTTTAATATACAACTAAGCTATTTATCTCCCTAAAAGGTAATTTTTATAATGGAAATTGTATTAGTTTTATATAAATTAAGCACAACACAAAAATCACTTTTAACTAAAGGATGCAAAAACAAAACACGCAGTCAACACGTTTACAAACGTTACTATTGGTGCGGCCGGAGAATGCACTAAACTTTCATCATTATCATATGTTCTGTTAAAAGAATCAATTCTGAACGCCTTGTGATATTTTCTGCAGTGCACAAAACAAAAACAATTTGCACTTTCCAGTTTATTGGGCTTTTCTGTTAGTGCAATCTATTATAAATGGGTAGTAAACTCGATCTTATTGCATTTACAATACCAATAACTGGAATTGTGTGAGTTTTTACGTTATTATGGTGAACCCTTCACTGAAATCTTAAATTATATAAAAAACAAATTTTCAGAATCTTCTCTTCACTTCTTATTTACTTATTACAATGACAAAGGGAAAGCAACCAACAGAAATTGTAAGTGGTGGCAGTGCTAGGAAATGAAACAAAATTGATTTAGAGAGGAAGATGAAAATGATTAAGAAGTACAAAGCAGGACAAAGTTTGTCATCTATTGTAAGGGAATTGTCTCGTTGCTTCAACAGTGAATACTATTTTAAAGGACAGTATGCATATAAAAGAACATGTTAAAGGATCAACACATTTAAGATCAACAGTGATCACAAAACAGCACTCAGGTACTAGAAGAGGGAAAAGCTATTAATAATATGGGTGGAAAATTAGATTCAGAAGTGAGTGCCCCTGAGTCTAATGGCCATTCCAGCAAAAGCAAGAAGTATTTATGAAGGTATTAAGAATAAGTATGGCAAACTCTAAGCCAAGTTTGTGTCAAGCAACAGGTGGTTTAATAGGTTCAAGTATCATTCTGGTTTCCACAACGTTAAAGTAAAATTTCTCGTAATTGCACACTTTTGTAGTTTTTCCTGTGAATGAGATAAAAAATTAAATAAATAATTATATTTACATATTCGTCAAACATTTACATACCAACTAAGAAATATTGTTCAAGGTTTAGGCCTAAATGGTTGTCAGATGGACTAATGAGACATGTGGCAGAGAAGAAAAATGCATGGGATACATACAAATTAATGGGTGACATGGAAGCCTATGATAGATATAAGTTGGTCTGTAACCAAGTCACAAAGGAGATTAGGCAGGCAAAGGCAGACTACGAAAAATCCTTGGCAAAGGATGCAAAGAAAAACAGAAAGGAGTTCTTTACATACTTGAACTCGAGAAGGAAAGGGATGAATCAGATTGGTCCACTGGATATTGATGGTTCAACAGTTGAGGATCCTGCTCAGGTGGCTAACAATCTAAACGAGTATTTTGCATCTACATTCACGCATGAAGAGTTATTCAGGAAGGAGAATGATGTAGGTAAAGTAAACATTGGCAGTGAGCTGGATGATTTTGTAATAACTGAGAGGAAAGTGGAGGAGAGATTGTTGAGGATAAACATAAAAAAGGCACCTGGTGTGGATGGGATCTATCCAGTTATATTAAAGGAGGCAGCAAAGGAAGTATGCAAACCCCTAGCCATAATTATGAGAGCTTCTTTGGACTCAGGGGAGGTACCCATAGACTGGAGATGTGCAAATGTAACCCCAATTCACAAAGGAGGATCAAAGGCTGACACAAGTAATTATAGACCTGTTAGTTTAACTTCTGTTCCAGGTAAATTAATGGAGGCACTGGTTAAAGAAGCACTGCAGGATCATCTAGACAAGAATTCAGTTATAGCTCAGACGCAGCATGGTTTTGTTAAGGGCAGGTCTTGCCTGACCAATTTGATTGGATACTATGATGTAGTCACAAAAGAACTGGATGCAGGGAATAACTTTGATATTATATATTTGGATCTTAGAAAGGCTTTTGATACTGTTGCACATGGAAGACTGCTGCACAAATTGGAGCAGTGTGGCATTGGAGGCAAATTGCTGCTATGGATAAGGGGATGGTTGAGTGGCAGAAGACAGAGAGTGGTAATCAATGGACACTGCTCAATGTGGACTAATGTTATTAGTGGAGTTCCTCAAGGTTCAGTGTTGGGTCCATTGTTGTTTTCGGTGTTTATGAATGATATTGATGATGGGATATCAAGTTTAATGTCTTGATATCCCATCATCAATGGGATATCAAGTTTAAAGTTTGCAGATGATACAAAGGTTGGCAGGGTCGTTAAGGACACTACTGACGCTATGCTGCTGCAACAGGATATGGAAAGGTTGAACAGATGGGCTGAGAGGTGGCAAATGAAGTTTAACATTGACAAATGTAAAGTACTACATATGGGTAACAGTAACCCCAGAGCAATGTATCAACTCTGCGGTACTACACTGACAGTGGTGGAGAATGAAAAGGACCTGGGGGTAATTGTGCAGGCAGATATGAAGTTCTCTGAGCAGTGCAGACGAGCTGCAAGAGTAGCTCATGGTGTCTTGTCAATGATATACAGGAATTTTTCTAGCAGGGATAAGGAGGTGATTATTCCCTTGTATAAGGCGATGGTTAGGCCACATCTTGAGTACTGTATACAGGTCTGGAGGCCTCATTTCAAGAAGGATGTAGAGCTGCTGGAACGGGTACAGAGAAGGGCAACAAGATTAGTAAATGGAACAAAGGGTTGCTCTTACGAAGAAAGGCTTAAGTTTTGCAAATTACAGAGTCTGGAGACTAGGCACCGGCGAGGTGATCTGATAGAGGTGTATAAGGCTTTGAATGGTTTGAGCATGCTCAATGCCAATGGGATTCTTCATCTTTCTCAGAATAATCACCTCAGAGGGCATAAATTCAAATTGAGGAAGGACGGATGTCGGATAGATGTGCGGAAATTTGCCTTTGGCCAGCGGGTGGTTGGTTGGTGGAACCGACTTCCATCACTTGTTGTTGAAGTTGATAGCCTAAACAAATTTAAAGCTCAACTGGACAGGTATTTCGAACGAACGGAGGGGTGAAATGGGAGAGGGTTTTTTTTTTTTTTTTGGCTGATGCTGAATAAGCTTGCTTTCTTGCATCATATGCCTCTACTAATGCTAATGCTAATGCTAATTTCGTTTTTGCTTCAATCAAATTCAGCATGCATAGTTGTGAGTGCTGCATAAATTTAGGGAAATTGACTTACATAGCATTCTGTAGAATGCAACCTTTACGTAAGTCAAGGAGTGGCTGTAGTTCAAAAACATCCATTAATTATTCTTTTTAAAGAATAACATTGCCAACTCATGGTGGCATGCAACAGTTGTAGCAGCGTATGCTACTACTATCGAATCAATGCAAGAAACTAAGACACATATAATCCTCATAACAATTATGTAACATCTTTTGTATCATTCTTTAAACAATTTATACCAAGCATAAATTGATGATTATAACTGGTTCTTCTTTTAAGTTGTTTAAGTTGGATATTAGTTACAGATTTTCTCATTTTTTATGGCACTGTTCAAAATTATACTTATTGTTACATCATACCTCAATAACACTATTTACTGTTGTTTATGTTCAATCTGTCAATAAAACTGAGCTCTGTATAAGATGGAAATTTTTTTTTTTTCCTTATCTAATTTATAACTATCAACATTTGACTTTCAGTCAAAAGTTTAATATCTAAAGTTAGATATTTGCAGGCAGGAGAACAGGAGATTTTTCAAAAAAAAAAAAAAAAAAAAAAGCTTTAAATTACCAGTGCAGTGTGTACTTTTCTAAAGTACACACTAAACTAGCAATTAAATTTCACTGGCAAATACACATTATATAAATTGTTTACTAGTACAGTTTGCTTTGAAACATTAGCTTATCTAATATTTTTCTGTTTGGAACTATATTTTAGACCTTATGATTATGGCTGTTTCAAGAAAGATAATGTAGCAGACTTTGCAACCCTTCAGAAATGATGAGTTAAAGTTTGGTTTATAGCAATGACTTGGCTGCAAAGAGCATTTCCAAAACTGTATAAAGAGACGTACACCAGAAATATATGCAAATTCAGTCCATCCCCCCCCCCACCTGGCTGAATATTCTCTGATACTCTACACCACTATGAGAAATTATTCAAATGCCATGACTGATTTGGGATAACTTGTTATATTTCATTCATCTTTGTGCACTTACCAGTTCTCCAAGGACCACTGTGCATTAATTATTTTTTTATTTTATAAAAGTATATGATAGGTTCTCATACGGAAAGTGATAGAACTGATTGACAAAATATCTATTTCTTTACCTTGAATTATTAATAAAAACTAGAAACTTTTTTTCTTTTTTTTTTTTTTTTTGCCAAATTGATTAATTTCACTCTTCCTATCATGAATTTGGTTTGATTCAAAAAGCTTTTTCTTTCAATAACATTACTGGATGATGAACTGGTCCTCCAAATATGATTATATTCATTTAACATAATTTTAACTTAATGTTTTTGATAATCTACTTGGCCAATTTGCTATCTCACGAGTTCCATATGGAGCTAGCAGACTTACAAATGCTGTAAGGAATTCATGATAGAAAGTGTCAAACTACGTCTAAAATTCACCAAATTTATAAAGTCATACAGCTTCTGACATAAGCATACTACATATTTGAAATTGTAACAGCATACAAATTACCTTGCCAGTACAGTGTGTGGCCAATTGGTCATGCACAACAGCGCAAAAGCATACACATTTGATTAGAGCATGGTTCAAGCCCATGTAACTGCTAAAATGCATCCCATCTCTGTAAAAATAGTCCCATCTGTTAAACACTGGCTAAATGGAACTAGAATGACTCTGTTATCATACTATCTATTGCTTCTTATTCTTCTGTCATTACCAATTTTAAAGCATTAGTTAAAGTTACCATTACCAGTTGCTCATGTATAAAACTTTTCCTTCAGGCTTGGAAAATGTGTTCTGTTGCAACAACCAGTATTTCTACAATATTCCAGAAACTTATTGGTCCTATGCAGACAACTGTGCTTGCATTATGCACTTTCACCATGTGGCTAATCTGTCTATAATTATCAACTGTCTTGTTTGACATCAAATCCTATTTCAGGTCATCATTTATAATTAACTACACTCTTCGTAATCAATAAGAGAACACTAAAGATTATTCACACCATATCCTGTTTCAAGAAGTCTTTTTTTTCTTTTTTTAATTATTGGGCTGAAATATACTGTAGATTAACTAAGCCATACAGAATTTTCTTCTGGATGCTAATTTTTTCATAATTTATTGTGTCTTTGGTAAAAATTTTAACTCGCCTGTTATTTTCAATCTAACCATACTTAGATATATAATTTTTGGCATTTTTCAGTGAATTTTGAATCCTACTGATTAACTGTGGACTATACTGATTCATTTAAATTTTGTATCTTATTTTGGACATAAAAGGATAATCTCTATAAATATATTAAAATAAATCTAAATTAAATTAATGAATCTAATTGTTTAATAATTAAATTACAGCACAAATATTTTATTTGATAAAAATTAAATATACTATTTAATGCACATAGTTTGTGAACTACTGAGAGGATTCATTCCTTAGTTTCTGAATTATGAGCAAAACTATTTTTTGACTACTCATGAAGTAGATTGCTACCTAGCTATTGAAAATAAAATTTATGTTCATATTTATTTTCTGAAAAATGTTTTTAATAAATAAGATTTAATGGCATGAATGCAATGTTCTTTGTGAAACACAGAAAATGGTCGTGATTAAAAAGCTGGACCACATCTCATTTTGACACTAAAATATGTAAAAAAGGCTATTATGTTATATTTTAAATAAATACAGGTATATTAGCTATAAGGGTATAACAACTAAGAATAAACAAATTTATAAACAGGGAGCATGTTTAACTTTTATAATACATACACCATCAATGTTCCACACTTGCAGCTCTTCAGTATGGGTGATGCAACATAATCCATCCTGTGGCCCAGTTGTCCAACTGAGTATTCCCTAATTATGATTCAGAGATATAAATTTTCAAATTATTTAATAAATATGAAAGCTACAAAATATTAAAATATTTACATTGTTATTATCAGACATTTATATAAAATATAAAATTAAATAATGTTTTTTTCCCATCCACTAACCAAATTTCTTAATATTAACTACTTAAAAGCACAATTTCTAATTAAACTCACCACAGAGGATTCTGTGTTAAAAGTATTTTTCAATGCACCATTTTCAGTTCTTTCACCAATGTCAAATATATTTATTAATCCATCTGTTGAACCAGATGCTAAGTAATCTTTCTTCTCTGGATGAAACTTCACCTAAAAAAAAAAAAAAAAGTGAGGATAGAAATCTATTATGCTGCAAAGAGCAAGCATATATATATATCTGCTTCCAATTACCGTATTTCCCCATGTATAAGATGCACCCTTTTTCGAAAAATTTGGGGTATAAAAACTATGTACTATGTACAAACATCATCAATAACAATGTCTGGTATTTCGTGGTATGAAAATAATTAATCTTCACAGGATTGATATTTTTGTTCCCAAATATTCATTCAGGAAGTTGACTCTTGATATGCTAAAGTAACTTTGTTTCCTTTTTATTTAACTATTAATCTATCATGTTCAGTAAAGACAGAACAAGGGTATTATTATCTCAATCTTTAAAATTCCTATGTTATTACATGTTGTTCATGTTATAATAGTTGCATATTATTGATTATTTTAATTTCATGTTAATACTTTCTTTGTATTTATGCACTGAACTGAATTAGTGCTTAAGCATTGTAATGCATGCACTATTCCAAATAAATAATAATTCAGATTAGAAAGTTTTAAAAAAAATTACCTGTGTTATATCATCAGAATGCGAATCCCAGTAACCACCAAGTAATTCATACTTCCTAAAATCCCTACAAATTAAAAAATCGTAATTTAAGCAGATAAAACAAAGAAATACACATATATATATTTACACTTATAAATTTTTAATAATTTTCCAGTTTTCAGTTGTCAATTTTGAAGAATATATTTTAAAAAATTCAGATTCAAAGAGAAAAATGGTTCTCATACATAGTAGGATTGCAGTTGTTCAACATCTTGATTATCCAAAACATTTTTAAATGTTTTTTATTTAATATTTTTCCCTTAATTTTAATCAAAGAAATTGATATACTTAATCCTCAACCAACTACCTGCAAAAGTTCTGGAGTTCTCTATAACAGTGAAAATTCCACCTTCATTCATTTTACTAACATATCTCACAGAGGCTTATAAAGCTCAACAGGTCACCTCTGAGGTTTCTAGTTACTAAGTGCTGTAGCCCACATAATCAGAGACTTTCCACATATGGTCATCCCTTTGCCAATCTCATGATGTGAGTTGCCCATCTTTGAACCCTTTCAAAAAGCTCAATGTCTTTTTTCAGATGAGGTCTCCCTAACTGAACACAGTATTCCAAATGTGGTCTTACAATTGCCTTATACAGTGGGACAATGACCACCATATCTCTACAAGGTAGTCTGATAAATCATTGATAAGACACTATGAACTTTCCTGGCTACCTGTTTACACTGCTCAGAAAACTTCAATCTGCCTGTATTATAACTCCCAGATCCCTTTCTTCCTCTACTCTTTTTAATTCAACCCCACCAAGTGGATAATTTATTTTGGGGTTGCTATTCCCCAAGTGTAAGACCTTGCATTTTGCTGCATTGTAACCATTCTTGCAGCCTGTTCCAAGTCATCCTGAAGGAGTGCTGTTTGGTACTGTTCATTAATTACTCTACCAATCTTTACATCATCTGCAAATTTTGATATCAAGCCTTCTCTCCCATCATCAATGTTGTTTATGAAAATCAGATAGAACAGTGGTCCAAGTACCGATCTTTGGGGGAACTCCATTCCCGACTTTACACCACTCTGAAGAATATCCAATAATCACAACCCTCTTTATGTCCCGGAGTTCTGGAGTTCTCTATAACATTGAAAATTCCACCTTCATTCATTTTACTAATATATCTCACAGAGCCTTATTCAGATCTAGGGTACACAGGGTCGAGCCTTAATAAGATGAGTCTCATTCACTACAGGATATATTGTACACGACACTGGTTACTTGTACTGAGAAAGAAGAAAGGATTATGTGATTTTTTTTAACATAGTACGTAGTTTCTGCATTGGTCTTGCTACAGTTTTAAATTCTGCATCTTTAAAGAGTCTACTAAGTTGTTTATGCCATTACTTAATATACAAAATGGAAATAAAGCATTTTTTATTGGTTCTATTGACTGGTATGATATTTTGTGACCTGTCTTTTGCTTGTAGTTTAACTTGGTTAATAGTGGTGAGAGGTTTTTAAATAACATCACATATTTAAAAACCTGCTTGTTGGTATCTCAATCTCTAAGTGTAAAGCCAGCTTAGATGTGAAATATTTATAAGCATTTAAAAATTGGTTGAATACGATGAACCTTTTGTAAGTGAACGGGTGATAACTATTACAGTACAGAAACATATCTGAATTTGTAGGCTTGCGGTAAATGCTGAATTGTATTTTATATAAAATACAATTCTATCAATGTACGTTGCCCCTACCTCATTTTGGATTCATGGTTTTTATGTGCATGCGACAAGACAAATAACCTCTCCATTTGAAATCTTGAGACATACACACCATGTTATTTCCAACCTGTGTTCAAGGTGCTTCATTGGTAAGTTTAGTCAGCTTAAGGAAGAAAAGTTTTTAAAATTGTTTTTAATTTCTTATCTCGATTTATTTCTCATCCTAGTGATTTTAATTTATTTTAATGCCATCATCAAAATTTTTTCATTGTAATTAATTTTGGATACAATGTCTTCTTTCACTCAGTTTTGTGGGGGTGGTTTGATGTGTTTTATGTTCAGGTTGGGGCCCTTGACGTCCTATTCCGGGGTGTGCTGAATCATTCATGGTGCTGTGAGTGCAAGAATTCATTAAATTATTTTATCTGCCTAAATTTGGAGAGCATCAGTCTGAAGTCATTCTACATACCAGATTGAGGTAACCTCTTTTATACTTTTATAAGCAAAAGGATAAAAGAGGTTACACCTCAATAGGTTTTACATTGTTACAATGTAAAACCTATTGAACTTTTTAGTTCTGTTTTCATATTAATCCAAATTTTACATATCACATTCACATCAGTGTAGTGGGTGTTATTTAGAAGTTAACTGGACAATTTACTCAGCCTGCTTGGCTTTTTTTTTTCCACAGACATATCAAACTTCATAATCACTTAAAACATATCAATGTTCATAATCACAGAAGTTACTTTTCTCTTCTCTTAAGGCATATGGCTTTGTCAAAAGTAGCTTCTCTGGAAATTTTTCCTTCAATTTTCTTTGTTTGGCTACTACGTGCAATGCTTTTTTCCTATGTTTGTTGATCTGGAATTTTTGCTACACAGAATGTTTTTTTGTGCAGACTTACAACCTTTTTTTTTTTTTTTTTTTTTTTTTTTTAATCTATTTAGTCTTTCAGTTTAGATTTTCATAAACAGGGGTTTTCTTTGTAGAGTTCCATGAACTCTACAATAAATCATTTGGACATTTTAATAGCAATGTGAAAACTAGAGACAAAGCATGAACGCAGTTCAGCTGTAGGTTATTTCATAATGATCCAGGTTATGACTTTGGCATATGAGGAAATATGAATTCATCATTAAATAATTTAATGCTTTCTAATGATTATCAAGAGGACATTCTACAGCAACTGGAACTGATCCAGTCGCTAGTGAAGCTAGTTAAGTTTTTGGTGAATTTTTGAAATGTTCCAAAGTTTTTTTCATTTATTTGTGACCTAAATTTTATTTAATAGCTATAAGCTAAATAGTTTTTAGCTTATAGCTATTAAAACTGTTTAGTTATTAAACTAATTAAAGCTATTAAATAAATTTAGTTCTTATAGCTGATAACATAATCAAATTTATTACTTAAAGCAAGTATTTCAAAAACACTTGTTTGAATTACCAGCAGTGATTTCTGGAACCAAAACAAAATTTCTTTGCGTAATTAAAAATAAAATACTTTAATTAGCTGAATATAAATGGTATAGTGTTTATAATATTACTGTAAATATTATTACAATCTTGTGTATGTTAGCTTATTTTTGTTTTTAGCTAAGTATTTAAAAAGTTATAGCTTAATATTCAGAGAGCCTTAATATTCACAGAGTATTGCCAGCAATGATTCTCTTGTGATTATAGTCTTTTTGCTTGCACTTTTGTTGTTGTTACATGTATGCCAAGCTCTCACTAGCTAATGGAGATTAATTTCTTTTTGGCAGGAAATCCTGAATGTGGGAATCAGTGCCTATACTGCAGGTAGAGAAATATGTTACAAGTAAGAATTCTCCTATAGAACTTTACTTAGTGTAACAAGCAGTATAATTCATACATATTTATATAAGGTAATTAAACAGAAGTCTTCTGAATTTATTGCTAGATACTTTGTAATTTTAAATTTTATTTAAAAGAGCTTATGGATTTACCTAGAAAAGTTAGTCATAACACACAAAACAATACATGACTGATGGCAGAATTGCCAGCAGTGATGATTCTCCTGTGATTATAACCTTTTTGCATGCACTCTTGCTGTCACATGCACATTAGCTTTCATTAGCCAATGGACAGTTATTTCTTTGTGAAAAATACTACAACAACAACAAATCAAATTTATTTTATTTATTATTATTTTTTTGATATATGGGTGTTAGGTTCATAAGAGGAGCACCTCGATTACCTAATACCCTACTAACAGCAATAATTAACTTGCTGTATTTATTTCATGGTTCAAGTGTTTCCTAGGCTCAATAAGATTCTTGCTTCCAGAAATATCTGAACTCCTCAAACCTCCTCCTCTCCTATCAAAAGGTGAAATTAAACACCCTGTGTATTACATCAAGTGTGGGAGGTTTATGAAATCGTTTATGTTGGTCAGAGTTTTGGAAGGTGTTCAAAAGGATCCTTGAAACAGATAAGCAAAGTGCACCTTGCGAAAGAATGTAGGACCATATCTCCCCAGGTCTGATACTATGTTCTGCTAATACTGGACACTGTTGGAACTTACTGAAATTACATTTTTCAGATACTGGCACAGGATGAGGAGATGTTTACAAGAACTGTTCTTCATTAGGGCTCTCCCCCATTCCATTAATAGGTCCAAGGGGCTTCTAATTAAGAAAGACCTGGTACGCGTTTGCAAATGCAGAGCCTTGGCATAATCTCCCTCTACCTGCAACAGGCACCGACTCCCACATTCAGGATGGCAAAATGAACAGACCTTACAAGTAGAATTAACCAGACAATTTTACCTGCCAGGCCATCTTCAGCTACAGAAGATACCAACATATTTCAAAACATTCCACTCAGACGCTCCAGTCATAGTGCCACCAGAAATAGAAAAATTTTTCCTCTTCATCAACCTAAGAAACAACCCTTTCACTTCTGGTTTGGTTCTTCCTGGGCAGTTGCCAGTTATTCGGATAGTGATCAACACCAGGAATTACCTCGTGTGACAACCAAGTGGATCTTAGCATGTTCTATATTCCCTGTAGCTCTTTGTCACATTACATTATTTCATACACAGTATGAAAGAATGCAATTGTACGCATCTCATGCGGTACTTACATAGGATCTTAGAAATCTGGTCCGACGTGCACAGATAGTAAGGAATATAGGCAGTGGGTACACTGTCATGGGGGGGGGGGACAGCCTTGGATGAGTTGCAAGTTCTTGTGCTCGTAGTAAGCACCTGTCTAATACATGGTTTGGTATTTATTTTATTCTATCTGTAACGTCTATATTTTGTTAGTATTCAGTATGCGTTTATTTTCACTTGCTGAAGAAGTGGTTCATTACCCTGAAAGCTCCTTGTATTATCTTAACTTATTAAAAATCTAGTTACTGATCCACTGGGTGTACAGTATTATTATTATTACTCCCTTATGTTTATATGACTTTTCCCTCCTTATTTTGGAGTAGTATACATCCTAGAAACTTTATGTAAAGTCATATTCACAAACTCATACCATCATGTGATCCTTTACAGATCATAAGCTTAGTGACTGTTTTCCTTTTTTATTTTGCCATGACTGCCCCCCCCCCCCCAAGGCCTTTGAGACCCCCTGGAGCTAAAACTTACTGGTTAAAAATATTGCTGTAAAGTACACTCCTATACAAATATATATGTTTAGTACATAAATTAAAGATATTTGCAATTTAGTTTTTGAAATATTAAAAAACTTCAAGTCCTAAGGATACAAATACAAAATGAAATTAATTACATTTAGAATACTGAAAATTAGTCAATGATTAGCTTTCATGGAATTTACTGGCATATGGACGTACCAAAATAAAAGAAAGACATCATCCTTTATTAGTTCTGTTCCGGCACAGATAAAATTCTCAGTGAGATCAATATCAAAAGAACAAAGTGGTTTTGGCTTCCCCTCAGTGTCATCTGAAAAATAAGTTGGTTTAAATCATATTGAAATCATACTTTCTCTTCAATGAATGAAATTTAAATAAAAGGTTAAATTACCCAAAATTGACAAAAAGAAACAAGATGATTTGAAGCTTATTAGAGTTTAGTATCAGCCATATGGTGTAAGGAAGCCACCAGGCTTTTGTTGTTGCACCAGCCAAAAAAAAACCATGTATGATTCCCTTTCCTCCCACCCATCTAGCTGATGTTTAAATTTCACCAAGCTGTCAACCTTACCCATGAAACAACTTATTCCAGTAATTAACTGGCTGACTAAAAGAAAACTTCCTACAATCCAGTCAATGTTCCCTCTAAGCTGCGTGGGGTGCACAGTTGCTGCAATTTTCCTTTAAAAACGCTGTTGGAAGCACTGTCACAAGGAATGCATACAAAACTGGTTGATAATAACGTAGAAGCTGTGGAAGGTGCACCCTGATTCTAATTTTTATTAAAAATTGTTAGCACAAGGTAAATTTTAGTTTCTATAAAATTATTTGTATGACAGTAGTTGTTTTGCTAAAATTATAATAATAATTATTATTTTTAGTATCCTTACGATATCAAAAAGAAAGACTGAAGGAGAGTTAAATGTTTTGAAGAACAAAGCTTATGCAAGATTTAAGAAGGAATGGCTTTTTGCAGCTTGTAGAAATTGAACTACTATCTTCGCATCAAAAACACAAAATAACAATTGGCGATATTTTTAAATATTGAGATACTGGCAATGTTGTATGCACCATTTGTGTGGAAGAGAAATTTGGGGGGTGACTTCGATAGTGTAAAAAATATGGGAAGAATGGAAGTTACATTACTTAATTTTCAACCAGAGAATTCATGTAAATGCAGTTACCAAATTATGCAACCAGAAGAAAGGTGGAATTTTGTAAAATGTTAACTGAAACTCCAAAAGAGCTTGAAGCAAGAGTGGAACAAGATGCACGAAAGAAGTCTGACTCTAATATGGCCAAGGTGCTGATTGATAACATTATCTTAGCAATCAAAATTAATGCTACAATGCATTCCATGCAGGAAATTCATGCATGTATCCAAATATGTAAATATACCAGAGTTGGCGCAGCAAGAACTATGCATTTGAATTTGTTGAGTGTATCAACTTTGTACTGCAGAAACAAATAATGGCAGAAATGCAGAAATCTGCTTTCCATACATTAATTGCTGATGAAAGTACAGACATTTCTGTACAGAAAATGTTAATTTTGTATTTTAAGTTCCGACCAGAAAATGAAACTTCCTACAGGATTGTTTGCAGGTATTTTGAAACTAATTGCATGTGACAGTACAACTATTGTTGAAGCAATAAGAATAATCTTGATCTTCAAAAGATGGTAATGTTTACATCAGACAGAGCACATGTTATGCTTGGAAAGAATAATGTTGTGGCAGCAATTCTTTGATGAGAAATAAAGCTTGTTTGTTTGTTTGTTATTTGGAGCATTAGCAACTAAGGCCATATTGCTCCAGGATAGGATATGCAGTGGTCATTTGCTGACCTTTCCGCATCCTCCATATTTGGTGGTGACGGGCTCAAACCCCGGTCTAATCAAGAAGCGAGAAATAAAACATCCATCTGAACAACACTGCATTGTCCACAGAGAAGACCCGGATTAAATGATGCGTGGAAAAAAAAAATCATGTGGGATATAGAAACACCGTTACGAACAGTATATACAATGTTCAGTAGGCCGTCTATTAAAAAAAATGAAAGCTAGAAGAATTAGCCAATGTCACAGAATGTGATGTTTTGTCATTTCGACCACTAAACAAAGTGAGATGGTTGGCAAGACAGTTTGCCGTAACTGCTTTAATGGGTTTTAATCCAGTATTGTAAAGAGCAAGTTAATGAATGTAAAAATCCAACCAGTAACTACTGCCTGAAGGATTTGAACAATTCACAATACTGAGTAGTGCTAACTGTTCTTAACGATGATTTAGAAGATCTGGCATCTCTCTGTAGAAAAATTAACAAGATAAGGTCAAAGTATCTTGGCCATACTGTTTACTGGAGTGACAAAGTAAAAGATTTGCTTTCATCTATAAGTTCTGATGTCGATACTATGCCTGTTACTCTATTCATTAAACGTGTGCGTGATCACTTGGACAATACATTTCCTGATGATGAGTTAAGAGAATAGCAAGCTTTTGACCCAATTGCTATGGCAAACACAACCAAATTTGAATTTGGAGAAGAGAATGTTAAACAACTAATAAAAAAATACTCAGCTACCATTACAATAAATGAAAGCACTGCCACAATAATATCACATCAATACTGTGATTTGAAATTCGCTGTTTCAGAGAAGGTTAAGAGTGGTTCAATTAAGTTGTTCACTGAAATGTTGAACTACTTGCTCAAAACGAAGAATTTGAAGAACTGTCAATTCTTCCCGAGATCTTTGGACATTAAGCTTCTAGTGCTGAAGGCAAATGTAAAATTTCATCATGTAAATCTAGAAACAGACCGAAAGTTGAACATTTGAATGATCTGATGATGATTAAGATGTACCTTTCACCTCGGTGTGAAATTAATCTAGATAGTGTTTATAATCAATGGATTTCTAATAAGGACAGACAAGAAAAGGTTCTTGAAATGTGAAATAATTTTTTTGTTGCACTGATTTTTATTATTGCACCATTCAATTAATAAATAAAATATAAAATATGAAGTTTTACAATTTTCATTGTAAATATTCTTATTATTATGTAAGTTACAAAAAACTTTTAAAGTGCCAAGCAGATATCAGGTCATGTAAAAATTTTCTGCTCAGAGCAGTGGCAGGTCCATGCAGCTGTAAAAAAAAATTAAGAGGGAACATTGAATCCAGTCTAAACTTCTTCCCACGTAATTTGAATAATGGCTCCTAGTTCTTGGAATAACTTATAATAGTGAAAATTCTGCCCACATTCATTATTAATTTTATCTTCCCCTTTCAGAATCTTGTAGGCCTCAACCATGTCTTTTCTAAGGTACCTAGTTACCAAGCTCTGTAGATGCATATTTGAAGTCTTTCTCACATGGGCACCCTGCTTGCCATGGACCTTTTGAGAAGCTTAATGTCTTTTTTTAAGTGTGGTCTCCATGCTTGGACAAGGTATTTCAAATGTGGCCTTACAATTGCCTTGTATAATAGGATTATGACTCCTATCTCTGGAAGCAAATGTTCAAAAAAAGTCATCAAAAAGGCACTGTGGGCCCATCTTGCTCTAAACTATCTGCAGCGCACAGAGAATTTCAGGTTTTCCTGATATATGAATTTTTATAATACACAAATACTAAGTCTACAGGATTCTATTAAAAAAGTCACTTTGATTTAGAATGCATATATTTTTCAGTATAATTAGTATAACAGGAATGATTTCAGTGTTAATTTATACAGTAGACTTAACTGATAGCAGAGAATAATCTATCAAAGGAAAACAAATTTCAGCATGCAATGCAAACCACTGGTATTCAAGACCAACACAGATAAATTTTCAACATTGACAACTGACATTTGTGACCAACACAGATAAATTTTCAACATTGACAACTGACATTTGTGACATTGACATTTGTAGTCTGTTGATAATTAGAAATTGTTCAGTTTAGTGTCAACAGTGATTCTGAAAGACCATGTATATAGGTGCAATTTCTTTTCAGCTCATTGTCTGGGAATTTATGTATATGTGGTATTTCAGTTTCCCCCCCCCCAAATTGTGATACCACAATTACAAAAATACTCACTGAGAACATGCAGCTGAACCTCATATTGTTTGAAAAGTATTCCTACAACTGAAAACCTAATGAAGACCTGCCACACTTCTTCAGCCTTGGAGAAATGGAAGAAGTCTTTTTCAAGGACCTTAGATTAAATGTTCAGATATCACTGTATCAGTGAAGAAAATGCAATAAAAAATTCCTATGGCTGGAACACACCACAGTGTGCATGTTTATGAATGTAATGGTTCCTCTATAATACACTGAGATTTTCTGTGACCCATATTCATACATAGTAAAATCCATTATAACATACATGGTAATATTAACACATTATAATGAATTTCTTGAATACAGTACTCTAGCATTAGTAGAGGCATTTGATGCAAGAAAGCAAGCTTATGCAGCATCAGCCAAAAAAAAAAAAAAAAAAAAAACCCACTTCCACTTCACCCCTCTGTTCGTTCGAAATACCTGTCCAGCTGAGCCTTAAACTTATTTAGGCTATCAACCTCCACTACAAGGAATGGCAGTCTGTTCCACCAACCAACCACCCGCTGGCTAAAGGCAAATTTCCGCACGTCTATCCTACATCTGTCTTTCCTCAATTTGAATTTATGCCCTCTCAGGTGATTTTTCTGAGCTAGAGGAAGAATCCCATCAGCATTGAGCATGCTTAAACCATTCAAGGCTTTATACACCTCTATCAGATCACCTCGCTGGTGCCTAGTCTCCTTTGTGGGGAGAGGTTTGAAATGGGTACTACAAAAGGATAAAAAAAAAAATTTTTTTTTTAGAGTATCATTGAAAATATATTTTATTTATAAGAAATATCACACATTCAGAAATATGATATAGTAGATGCAACAATATTACTTTCCACATATTAATACATCAACTTTTGATTTTAATGCTGAAACTTTTTATCTCAGCATTAATATGGGAATTAAACTTTAGTGTAATTGAAAATATGTGGGTTCAGCTAGCACCAACTTGGATTCAATTACCAATTCGCATACATTTTTTTTTTTGTTGATCAAGTGAACTGCTTATGCAAATGTAAGTGGAAGAGCTTGAAATCATGAAAAAACAAGGCCTGTTTTTCCACTGCCCCCAATTTGGCTTTTGCATGCTTTCTTTGATTTCGGTGTTTTTTTTAAAACTTACTCTGCAAAATAAAGGGATGAGAGGACTATAGAAATCCAAAATTAAAATCAGACTTTTTTTTTTTTGTAAGATACTGCTGGAATATTGGACTAGAGGGTGTAGCTCCCATAACCATATTTATACAATTCGGGCTACACAAAACCTTTCATAATTTTTCTTTCATTGTGAACCAGTAAATTAAGTATAGGTGGACCTTGAAAATAATTCATTGCACTTCATTTTAGTGAAAATTTTGTTAAAATGATATTTGCTAATGAGATTTTTCTGTATTTTTCTTTGTTTATATAACTACAGAGGCAAAAATGAGCCTTTGTCTCTAAATCAGGTGTTCCAAGGAACTATAGAATTTCCTTGAAAAAATATACAGAAATGGAATGTAAAAATGTTTCCCTATAAGATTCAAATGCCCCCATAGTGCACTTAAATCTTATAGAGAAATGCTGCCAATCTTACTTGTTATTTTGTTTTCTTGACATTTGGTGTCAACTTTGTAATGGCCATTCCACTTAAATGCTTCATTAACATGTGAAGTGCTGGTCAATGAATTCCACTGTTCCCTATCAATAATGCCCTTTTCACTGCCCACCTGCTTGAACTTCCTGCAAAAAAACAACCACTAGTCTACGGTACCAGTAAACTTACACTACGCTACCAGTAAAATGTGCATCTGCCATAAATAGATGCCGTTTTCAAATCTTTTTGATTACCCTATACCTGATATAAAAATCAAAACTAGAACATTTTCAGCCCTCATGCATATAAACTTTAAATATTTTTATGAAAAGGAATAAATGAACATGCACATACAAAGGATATTGTGAAATAATTTTCTGATTTCAAAATTTACTTTGGCTACACCGAAAAGCAGTTATATTTAGGTAGAAAGATTCAGTTTTCTTTCAAGATAATGTTCATAAGTACTTCAGGTATGGCTCTGCAGATATAAAGACACCCAATTTCTTGCCATATAGTTCATAAAATATTGAGCTGAATTCTCCCAGAAACAACACATATCTTTCCTTTAAAATAACAAGTGGTGAAAGAAACCTGATTCCTAATTTTTCTTTAAAAAAAAAAAAAAGTCAAAGATGTCACAATTTGATGAACAAGATAGCCAGAGAATGGGCCAGAAGATAGCAGCAGTGAACTGAAATTTCTTGTTCACACACATCAGATTGCCATATAGAAGTGAAACATCTAAGATGTTAGCCAGCTTTTTTTACAAAAAAAAAAAGTGGTGCTGGGCTTTTCTGACTCAGTTCCACAGTTGCTAGATCACAACTGAGTAAGGCAGCAAAAAATTGTAGTTTCATTTCCAATCATAATTCTTAGATTGATGAAGCATCCAGTGAAGGTGTCATTTCTTCAAATGTAATATGTAATTTTTATTATGGTAGAATTCACTTCTCACCTCAAATAATTAGAAAATTGATCTAAAATGAAAAAACACTATATAATATCATGAGTGATGTTATATAAAATTACTCATCATCATCCAAGCTGATTACACCTAGTAGGTATACAAGTCATTACAGTATTAAAAATCAGTCTTTCATTCACTATTTTCTTCCATACTTTTAGACCTTTATCCCACACCAGAGTTAGCCTTTTTTCTCCAAATGCTTGTACAACACCATTAACCCACCTTCCTCATAGTCTGCCTCTGGGCCAATTACCATTCATTTTTTTTTTAAATACTTGTTTAATTAATCTGCTTTCTTCTATTGTTTTTATCCATCACTTACTTCTGAGTGGATATTTGTTACTGCTTTTTTTCTCATTTGTAATATTGTCATGCCAATGTTTCCATTTGTTAGTTCTATTCATTTTTATTAAAACTCTAATTTCTGAAGATTCTAATTTTTGATCAATTTCTTTATTTCTTACCCAGCTTTCAATTTCACATGCTAAAACATGATTAAAATCTGTATTATAGAAGTATGGCTGATTTTGTATTTTGGCTAATTTCTCTTTTGCCCCAACTAAATTAGTTTAATTGCTCTCCTGTATTTTCTACTTATTCTATTATTTATTTCCTCAAAAAATTTCTACCTTCATTAAAGACTTCCTTAATCCCCAGAAGCTATACACCTTTCTCTCAAATCAACCTATGTTATCACCTGCTTACTCAATTGCACTTACTCTTCCTTCCCACCACTCTTATTTACATTGAGCTACATTTTATTTAACAGTTTCTCCTTCAGAGTAACATCCTCATGTATGTTTAATGAATATTCATTTGCAGGAAATAAGGATTTAAGCATATCTGTATTTGCACAGGCTAAATTAAAATAGAGGGGAACAGGCATTCTGTGTGTTATCAGACACTCAGTCTAAAACACTAATGGATCCAATATCTTTCTATTTCAAAAGATTTAGGAGAAGGCCGGTTAGCCTGCCTCCCTAAAATCCACTCATGCACACCTTCTCAATGGTAAGCCCTGTTACGTCACTTCAGTGGCAATAAATGTGTAGAATGGTTCTCTTCAAAATGCCTGGTCAGCACAAAGAGGAAAAGACCAAACCCTCCAGCACATGACATGACAAAACAAATTCCAGCAGCTTTCAGTGACTCCCTCTCTTACGGCAGCAAGAGGATCAGAGTGGAAGCAGAAGGTGCTAAGAATCTCTGGGTACGACCAGGCTGCCATGCATGGAAACAGAACTTGGCCTGTTACAACATAAGATTGCTCATCAGTGAAGATAGGATATTAGAGCTGGAAAAGAAATTATAAAATGTGAATTGGAATATCATTGGTTTGGCTGAAACAAGAAGAAATTAATCACTTATAAGTTTATCAAGTGGAAATCTGCTGTACACCAATGGAAACAGTGAAAAGAGTGAAGGTGGAGTTGGCTTTCTGGTCCATAAAGATATAAAAAACAACATTTTGGAATTCAAAAGTACATCACCAAGGGTGCCAAGGCTACTTCTCAGGATTTCTAGGAGGTACAAGCTACAGGTTATAATGATTTATGTAACACACCGAGCCATGATGATGAAGAGGTTGTAGAAATATACATTAAAATTGAGACTTCTAGATGAGCAAACACCCCACTACACTATCATTATGGGGGACTTCAATGCTAAGGTTGGAAAGAGACAAAACGGTGCAGAAAGAGAAACTATAGGAAATTTTGGAATTTGTGAAAGAAATGTAAGACTAGTGGAATTTTCAGAATCTCGAGGAATGTCAGTAATGAACACTTTTTTCAGGAAAAGGGTGAACAGAAAGTGGACATGGAAGAGCCCAAATGGATTAACAACTAATTAAATCGATTTCATCCTCACAAACAGAAGATATATTGTGAATGATGAATGTGAATGTCCTGAACAAGGTAAATGATGAAAGTTATCACAGAATGGCAAGATGCACACTTGATATAGATGTAAGAAAAGAAAGGAAAAAACTCACGAGTAAATAATGAAGATCTTTGAGATAACAGAAGAAGAAAAAAGCAGTATCTACTGGAACTAAAGAACAAGTTTGAGTTTCTGCAGACCTTTCAGGACCAAGATATCGATGAGGAATACTACAACTTTCTGAAAGTGATAAAGACCAAGAAAATTATATACTTGTTATGATGAACCAAAGACGACAAATGAAGAGCAAGATAAACACTGACAATGACAAAATTGAGTATACTGAGTTATACCAAGCCATTAGAAAGAGACTCAGAGAAGATAATTCAAATAACAGAAGGCTATTATAAAGAATTATATAAGGAGAGAGGGAATGATGCCAACAGTGGAGAAGATGGATCACAAATTAGTAACATACATAACATACCCAATATCCTTCCTGATGAGGTAGAACGTGCATTGAAGAAAATAAAGAATCAGAAAGCCCCGAGTGAAGATGAAACTATGGTAGAGTTGTTAAAATTGGGAGGAAGAGACATGCCACAGAAACTGGTAAGACTCTTCACAAAACACATTAGCAAAGGTGTGATGCCTGAGGAGTGGAATAATGCAATCATTGTTTTGCTGCATAAGAAAGGAGATAAATCAGAAATTGTAAATTATAGATCAGTTAGTTTGTTATTCCACATCTACAAATTGTTCACAAGGGTCATTACTAACAGATTAGAAAGAATACTTGACAAGAATCAACCGAAAGAGCAAGCTGGCTTTAGGACAGGATTCTCAACTATGGATCACCTTCACATAATATCACAGCTAATGGAGAAAGCAAATGAATTTAAAACATCATTATGCCTGGCATTTGTGGATTATGAAAAGGCATTTGACTCCATACAGTATAAGGCAATTTTTTTGGGCACTGGAAAAACAAGGCATAGATACCCCATACATTATGATTTTGAAGAAAATATATGAGAATGCTACCTCCTCTATTAGACTAGACAAACACAGTATCAAATTTAAAATTGAGAAAGGAGTTCGACAAGGAGACAGAATATCTCCAAAGTTGTTTACTGCTGCCCTTGAGGAAGCTTTCAGAAGATTAGACTGGTCGCAGAAAGTAGTGAATGTGAATGGTGAGTACCTAAACCATTTACAGATGACACTGTGATCATAAGCCATGATCTCAAAGAATTAGAGGAATATCTTAATCAGTTATGCAGAGTTACTGAGGATTTTGGATTAAAGATGAATATTGTTAAAACAAAAATAATGACGAACAAGTATGCCACAGCACAGAAAGGGATATAATCTGGGACAAGTCATTAGCTGTAATAATGATAAATAGCTGGAAGTAAGAGAAGAATAAATTTCGGATGGATAGCATTCAGGAAATATAGTCACATACTGAGGAGCAATATCCCAATTTGCCTGAAACATAAAATAATGAACCAACGTATATTCCCCACCATGACTTATGGAAGTGAAATTTGGGCACTCACCAAAAGAATGGAAGAGAAGCTGAGAACTAAACAGCGAAGAATGGAACAAATTATATTAGGAATCAGACTGTTAGATAAGAGAACCACATGGATTAGACAGCAAACACAAATAAAGGACATTATTATCAAAGCTAAAGAACTGAAATGGTCTTGGGCAGGACACATAGCTCGAAGACATGACGACAGATGGACCAAGAAAATAACAGAATGGTACCCAAGAGGAGCTAAGATAAAACCTGGAAGACAACAATGGAGATGGACAGATGAAATTTGAGAGTTTGTGGGTAGTAAATGGATGGCTATTGCACAAAACAGAAGGAACTGGAAAGTTGCTGGAGAGGCCTTCATCCTGCAGTGGATTGAAAATGGCTTTTGATTACAGTAAAAGAATTCACCAACTATGAGTGTTAAGTACCTGAAAATGTCCATGAAGAGCAAGCTAGAGGGGTAGAGATCTCAGCTTATTTTTTAAAAAATATATATTTTGGTATTAATATATTTTTTTTATACTGCCAGATCATTAATTTTTCCAGATGCAGGAGAAAGAAATATAGAGATCAATTAAATTTAAAATTTGTTTGGACAATCATATAGCTTTTTTAATTTTTAATAATCAATTCTGTTTTTTTTAATCACTGCCATGCTACAATGTTATATGTCTATACTGTCAAAGTGACCTCTAAACCCACTCAGTATAACAGATTTAGATTATGATGATTATTCTAACAAAAATACTCATACTTTATATATATATATATATATATATATATATATATATTGGTATTTAATATTGATTATACAGCTTTCAATTTTTATTTATGACAAAATGTGTTTATCCAATATTTAAAAACTTGTTGTGGAATGAAAATGTGAAAGTGTAAAATAAAAACTAATGTAATTTATAATGCACATTAAAATAATTATTCAAACAATAAATGGTGCATGAGCGTGTAGCCATCCATTGTGATCTATGCACATTACATTCTCTGCCATTATTGTATATTCTGGTTGGCCCTTATTTTTGTCTTGGAAATTTGTCCTTAATTCAGCATATGCCAACTTCCTTCTTTATAATCAGCCTTTGCTGTGGAAGAAATGCACAATAAAAGTCACTGTCTATTTTTTAATTTAATTATTTCTGCTCTTTCATATAAAAGTTTACATTATGACATTTTATTATACTGTATAGTAAGGTGTAAATAAAAAAGAAAGTGTATACAGTACTCCCTTATGCAGCAGGCCATGAAACCAAATATACTGGCACAGATGAGTGATATCACTCATTGAAGATGTGTTTCTATATTGAAGGCTTTGGTTATATAACTGAGCGATTAACTGTTTGGCAATGTACTGTGAATTGATTTCTCTGTAAATAATGCTTCAATATGGAAATGAAGTTGCCATTATAAAGTGACAATCACAAAAATTCACTTTTTGAGCACTCAAACTAATTCTCAAACAGGTCCAATGAATTCCAAAACCTGTTCTTGTTTGATGAAGAAGATAAATAAATCCTTTAGTTTTGAAAGGAGAGTGACAATGCACATTTGTGAAAAATACATTCCTCTGCTGATAGTTGATGTCATACACAAGCACCAAGGCACAACTATAAATATGTTCATAGGTCTTTGAGTAGACAGTAGTATGATTATGAATGCAAGATGCTGTGATTCATAGAGTTAACAGATTTCCATCACAGAATGATAACAGGGTGCCACATAAGTAATTAGTCTGTAAGTGGCATCTCAATGGCAGTGAAGATCTCCCTAGTCAATGATTGGTGATGTGATCTGCAAATAGAAGTGGACCAGCACTGAAACTGTTACAAAATGACCCAGGTAAACTATCAAGAAAATGGAATATGACAGGAGAGTCCTGCAAAGAATTGTCCACTTGGAATGCAAGTCAATGTTGTTGCAGCAGACATAGGTACTCCCAGTGAGACGATTATAATGCATCAGCACCAGTATGCAGGATGCCGCCAATACGAGTTATCAAAGTTGTGTAACTGTCCACAAACACATTAATCATTCTAATTATGTAAGAAGCAGTCTAGCTTGGTGTAGGGCCCACAGGCCAATGTAAAGCTGTGCTTTTGAGTGCTGAGTCAATGTAGATGGTCTGTCAATCTAACAGTCATGCCTGTGTGTGGTAGATATCTGGAGAAAGCTACCTAGGCTGTATTGTCCTGACAGTGAAGTTTGGCAGAGCAGCATGATGGTCTAGGGGCTGATTTTCATGGTTTGGCCTGGGGACCATTGGTTGTTTTTGAGAAATCCAAGAATGCTGAAGTCTGTCTAGAATCCTGGAGGTAAACATTTCCTATGTTGCAACAGCACATCGGGAAAGGGCCATATCTGTATCAGCAGGAAAATGCTCCATGTCATACTACTCGTGTTATGATGGACTGATTTGAGGATATGAGCACTGAAAAGTTGGACTGGCCAGCTCAGACAGACTGCCCAAAATACAGAGCAGAACTGCTCACCAAACTGATCTTTGAATGGTGGAAAACATCAGAAAACATTTACAAAAACTGGAAGAGAGTGTTCCATGAAGAATAGAGGCTGTCAAAGGCTAAAGGTTTCAGCACATATTTTTTAGTTTTCCTGTAAATAAAGGTTATTTGCCGATATGTGCAGGTGTTTGGAAATTAATGGTAGGGCAGTGTATATGTACAATTAATACCAATTAAAATCAATACCAATAAAGATACTGGTATTTAATTCAAGTCTTTCAATCTTAGGGTTTAATTCAAGTTTAGGATTTTATACTTGTTTTTTTGTTAAGAGCTAACAAGCAAAGGGGATTAGGTTTTGAAATTAATCAGTGAACACCTAAACTGCAATGGGAAAGGTATTCTCAAAATTAATTTCCCTAACTAATTAAAGCATGACAGCAAGGTAATGCCTTATTACGATATGAAATGTTAATATGGACAAAAAATTTTATTAACACAAGGCACTTTTTTTTTTTTTTTTTATATTTATTACCATAGATAAAAGTTGTTTTTTATAAATCTTGGAAATTTTTGGTTTTTTGTGCCTACAGTGCACAAATAACCAAACTATAAACTACCCAACTTAAAAATTAGTAAAACTCAATCCTATTTTTATTATAAAAAGAAATTTTTTCAACCATGCTCAAGGTATACCTAAAATTTCTAACAAGATCATATTTTTCTACTTCAAGAAATACCTTAAATTTTCGCCTAAAACATCTATCACTTCCTTAACAATGAAAAAAAAAAAAAAAATCTAGATTCTCTGTCTGCCTGCCATGTTGCTTTTCTTCTGAAAAGCAAATTCTATTCTGTATAAATCTTAAATTGCATTCTGCTATGCCAATATATCCACAGGAAATTTGTCTAAACAGTGCCTGTGGAAATATCCGCAGAGAAGACAGACAGCAGAAGCAAAATTAAAATTGATAATCTTCACACAACTTTTATCCTTGTTTCATCCCCCTATTTCTATATATTGGGGCAACCTTTCTCCTTACATATTTTCTGAAAATTACATTTAAGTCCAAAGGTGTTTTTTTTTTTTTTTTTTTAATATATTTTTCCCTATTCAACTTGAAAATAGTACTATAGGTTTAACTCATTCACTGCAACTTTTTTTTCTTTACTAGGAAGATATCACTGTGCCAGAATAATCATAAATATCCAATAGTACACTCACAACAAGGTTAGCAACCCAACACACCCCTGCAGTTTTAATCAAGTTTCATTACACATTATATCAAACAATTTTTAATTTTTTTTTTTTTGTGTAATGCAACTTAACAGTTTATTCAAAATGTCCTGAATGACTATTATTTATTACGACTATTACATAATAAAATTTATTATTGCTAATGCTTTTGCTTCTATCGTAAGCAAACTTGTTTTTTGTTTGATTTGTTTATTCAAACAGATGACAGCCGTTCCATCTCTTCCAATTATTTGTGTCTTAATCTAATGGGTTTTAATTACACTTTGAGTTGTTCCTGCTATGAAAGTTGTTTTTATTTTCTCTGCATTCTTTGTAATTCTTGGCGTTGCCTCATTTAGGTCTGTAGCATGTGCAATATCACATGGTCTTTCATTTCGCTCAAAGCGTTTCATAATTTCATATTTTTTCTCTATCGACAGAGGCGGACTGGCCATAAGCCTTACCGGGGAAACCGAGGTGGGCCGGAGGCCAGTGTGATTTTGGCCATAAAAGCTAGAATGAGGCCACTACAAATTTTCCCGGGTAAGAATTTTTGACGCAGTCCGCCTCTGTTTATCAATATTGCTTTTCTTTTTCTCTCTGAATCTGCAGTGTCTTCACTAGGACACTTCCTTTTCACACCTTTTAAGTATTTTATTCATTTTTAGGGAATAAAGCACAATTTCAAAACGAGACAAGCTTGATACACATAAACAAAGCTGCGCGCGTGTAGCAACTGAATAAACAACACCGTAAAGGCAGAGATACACTATTAACACCTCACATTTTACTAAAGCACAGTTCTAGGGGTTACTACCATAAAACAATAAAAACAATTTCCAGTTGCGTTCCTGCTAGTGGAATCTGTTATAAACTGGTAGTAAACTCGATCTAATTGCATTTGCGATTATACCGATAGCTGGAATTGTGTTGATTTTTACGTTATTATGGTGAAATGTGTTTCCCCTTCACTGCTATAAAACACATAAATACATTTTCAGAATCTTCTCGTCATTCCTATCGTGTGTTCAGTTGGGGTGATTCCGCGTTCGACTGTCATTTCTTGTAAACACAAAGGCGAATCGTGCATAAGCGAATTCGGTTCGTGTTATATAAGATATTGTTCCCCTATTTATAAATCACGTATGATCGAATTCATGTAATGTAAACACGTGTTATACGAGGACTGACTGTAGTATCACAGATTTAAAAGTTTGTAAATGTGTTCACTACAGTCAACATACACTGACGGTGGTAAAAATAGAGTTAAAAGTTGAAGTTTTCATACCCAGTTGTTACTGACTGCTGTAGCATCCTCTGCAGTGATGCCACGGTGTAAACAGAAATGGTGACATGCTCCAGTGCAGAAATAGTGCAATGCATTTTTTTGGATGAAAGCAATGAAGTCTGTGATATAAGTAAAAATTTCATACAAAGTCTGATAAATCTTCACCAAGCAGACATTTAATCTATGACTGGCATAAGACTTCTGCAGTTACCAGATGTTCTATGCATGAGAGCAGGTATATCATGTCGGGGAACCATTGAGAAAGTGAGGAGTTTCATCCGGTAGAAATTGGCATACCACAAAAAGCATTGTGCAGATTGTTCAATAAGTGGTGGTTGTTATGTAATGGATAAAAATATGGAATGAAATAGATCTAGATCAAAATATGCAATGAAATAGATCTAGATCAAAATATGCAATGAAATAGATCTAGATCAAAATATGGAAGGAAACAGATCTAGAAGTGATTACATAAACTAATCATTTTAAGTAAAAGACAAATTGGCCGCATCTCTATTAATATGAGTCAGTTGCAAAGTTTTGTGTATGTTAAGCAGTGATCTGAAAGATGCAATTCTGGCTGAATGGTAATGCATACTCAATGAGAATATACTTAATGGTAAGTAGGGAACTGCAGCACAAGCAATCTGGGGAGTTCCTCCCCTAGCAGTAAAAAGAAGTGCAGGTGTATGGTCAATCAGTGCTCTCACAAGCACAACTTCTTCATGTTTGTTTAATTGGAAACTGGACCTCCAGATGCCGTGGATTTCATTTTATCTCAAGAAGCTTGTTATATGCCTAGGAACACCACATTTGTGACCACAAGTCAATATATATGCATCACATAGCTGGCTTGTAATCAGTATAAGGAAATGGGATGGAATCATAGCCAGCAGGGTGCCTTGCTTCTTGATCTTTGATCTGCATGCTCATTTCCTGGTATTCCAATGTGCCCAGATATCTAGCAAAACTTGACAATCAGTTTATTTTCATTGAGATAAAGTAACCAAGATCTGAATTGTGTCAGAAGTGGGTGGAAATCCTGCGATTTACTTTGTTGGGCCATCATTGCACTTAAGAGTCTGTATATATTATGACCTGTGAACTTAAAAAGGTTATTAAGAAGAGTCAAAGCCATCTTGATTGCACAGAGTTCAGCTGTAAACACACTGAATTTAGGCCAGAGACAGTGGAGTAACAGGACAGAGACAGGGGATGAAGGAAGGATTAAGACTGCTCCCACAGATGTGTCAGTTTTTGAGTCATCCATACATATGTATCTGAAGTGTTTATGCATTGGCCAAGGCATGAGCCATATGCAACTTTCTAAAATTTTGGTTTGACACAGGGAGTGTTTCCTCTAAAGGAAAAAAAAAACACGGTTATCACAAGGAGGCACACTGTCCATAGTGGTTGCACTATGTCTGAAGCTTGAGAGATATTTGAAAGATGGACATCATTCACTGTTGTGCAAGTTCTTGTAACCAGATAGCAGCAGGTTTATTTTCATTAGGTTTGTTTCAATATATGTTTACTCACCGAGGATCGAAATGATATGTCCAGATGGGGTGGGAAGGAAGGCTATGTACTTTGACTGCATAGTTAAGAAGCTAACCTTTCTCATAAGATATATTGGAGGTTCAATGGCATCTGTGTACAAACACTATACTGAGGATGTCCAAAAGCTCCTAGGGTAATCCCGAGAGCACTATGCTGGATGGAGCCAAGCCAAAGCCATCTTATGAGCAGAGTCATAAACTGGTCTCCATTGTTTTCTATGGCATGAGACTCAGACTTGCTTTCCATGCCAGAGAAGAGATAACTTTTAAGTATATTCATCTTCTTCATACATTGAGTTTGTGTTTGTATTATATGCTTCTGGTAGGTAAGTTTAGTACCAAGTATTAGGCCTAAGAATCAGATATTGTTGTTAAGTGGTATTTGTTGGGTTCCCAGTGTTAGCTCAGGATCTGGATGGAGCTGATCCTTTTTTTTTTTTTTTTTTTTTTACAAAATTTGATGGCAGTGGTTTTTAATGTAGAGCAGCAATAGCCACTGCAGGATGCCCATGATGCTAATTTATTTATAGAGAGTTGTTGTTCAGTGGAGTGCATATTTTGAGTCACAGGATATTACATAGTCATCTGCATATAGATAGGTATCAGCATTAGCCAGGATATTCTCTGCTACATTTTTTATCCTAACTGCAAAGAGCGTGGCACTAAGAACTGATCCTTGTGAGATTCCTCCTTCTTGGACCACTGTTCGGGATAGAGCATCGCAGTAACACACTTGAAAAGTTGTTTTGGAGAAAGCTTGGTGTCATTAGTGCTAGCCGATCCTAAAGTACTGTGGTATACAGAGTTTGAATAATGCCATAGCACAAGGTGGTTTCAATGGTTTTTTCACTGTCCAGGATGTTTATTTTGGATAAAGGCATTTCTTATGCTGGATTCTGCTTTGATCATAAGGTCCATAAATTGATCCATTTTTTCGGAAGCCATACTCATTCTTACACTGAGTTTGTGTTTATATGCTTATTCACCACCAAACGAGATTCTATATACCATCCTAACTGATTGCGAATCATTTTTTGTAATGTCTTACCAAGGATTTGTTTGTTTTGTCTGTTTAGGGGTTTTCGGCACAACAGCGTCTTAAGCTATAATGTGCCAAGTCAAACTTACCAAAGCAACTGCTAAGAGATACTGGTCGATAGCTTTATGGATCTGACTGATTCTTTACAAGTTTAGGAAAGGCAAAAAACTATTGAGTGCACCAAGAGCAAGGGTAGTAGCCTCCTAAAAAATACAACAGTAATGAATTCAAAGCTTTCTTGTCAAGGTGCTGAAGCATGAGATAATAAAGACCATTACATTTAATTGCATATAACACTTATTTGCATGTAAAGTAAAAATCGCAAACTGTTTCTTATATTTCTATTATATATCTGTCCAGTTAATTGTATAATTCGCAGGTAATGCTTTTTTGAATAGCCAAGCTGAGTCGAATTTCACATTTTCTAACATAACACATTTTGATTTTGTAATGTGTTAATTAAATAATTATTCTTTCTAAAAATATATATTTTTTTATTTCCACTTACATAGCAATTACATTCAACACAACATTCATGCTATGTTTTCCACTCTATCATATGTTTACTTTAATGAACATACTGGCTTACTGTTTTCCTATAGGTCAATAACGTTTTTAATTCTATGATTTTAATTCTACATTAACCAATGGTTTTCCAGTTTGCTGGTTCTTGAAGATATTTCTTGCACAGACATAAATACAACGTAATATACACAATGTATCTATGGTCTCACGTTACATAAGTGCATGTTGTAACAAGGTCATTCTTTCTGTAGTAAAGCAGCTGAATCTAGCCTACAGTCAGTTGCACTTTCCTGAATCAAGATCACTGAAGGCATAAGTTAAAACATATTTTAAACATTTTTATCCAGTGTTGTCACAAAAACAAAAGGACTTAACTCTTAGAGAACAAGTCAGTGTTATCAAGGACTTGGCCAGTGAGCTGTCGCAAAATGAAATAGCAAAGCAGTATGGAATATTGCAATCACAGATATCACAAATCAAAACAAATCAGGTGGGAATTATGGATGAATTTATAAGAAATGCTAATCTGAGCAAGAAAGGACAAAGAGAATCAACAAGAGATGGTGATGAAGCCCTATTTTGTTAGTACACCCAAGGCCACTATTCTTGAAATAGCAGAAGCTTTAACTAAGCAACTATATGATTCAATTCAAACAGCTACGTGGTGAAAAGAAAAATAATGACAACAAGGCAGTGGAGCGTTGGCTACTCATCATTTGGCCTGACAACCATGAACATTACAAAGCAGAGGACATCAATAATTGTGATGAAATGGGGTTCTATTACATTGCCCTCCTGGATAGTGATCTCATTTTCACAAATGAAAAACCATCTGGAGCCAAGGTGAGCAAAGAAAGAATAATAGCCCTTGTTGTATGGAACTGGACAGAAACAGATAAGAGAAAGCTATTTAACATCGATATATCAGCCAACCCAGTACGTCACCATGGAGTGCAGTCAACATCATTTAGAGTGGCTCATAGAATTCAATGAATACATAACTAGGCGAAAGTGTAAGGGATGTCTCCTACTAGATAATTGCACATCCCACAAAACTAATGTTAAGACCCAAGCCATGGAAATGTTTTTCTTCCCCCAAACAAGATCAGCTTCATAGAACAATTACATCAAGGGATTATTAAAAATTTAAATCACAATTACCATAATAGTAATTATTTGCTGGATTTATAGCGGGAAATTTGAGAGTGCACTAAAACTTCCAAGGTCCATAACAGTGCTTGATGCAATTCGCCTCCTGTCCAATGCATAGGCTTCAGTTAAACCCGAAACAGTCCTGAATGTGTCCCTTCGGACACATCTTCCTGATGTGTCTGAAGTTTCTGACAGATTTTCAAAAGGAGGAGGTGCCCAAAAACATGGAAAAAGAAGTGTAATGGACCTTGCAAGGTCCATTACACTTCTACATTACAAACAAACAGAAGATATATTATGGATAAGGAATTAAGTGCTGGATAGAGAAACAAGGAAAATGAAGCAAAAGAGGAGGAAGAGGCTGTTGCCGATTATCAAATACAGCTGTGATGGAAGTGCTACCCTTAGATAATCCATATGTATGCTAGAGTACTGCTACAACTGGGAGATTCTTTGGCTGCTTTAAAAAACAGTGTATGAGCAGAAATATGCAAAACCACAGAGCAAAACATTTTATTTATTTTTTCAAAAGTAAAAGTTTATATGGTGAATTGGATGTTAATTTAATTTTAAAACTTACAGCATGTCTTTAAACCATTTTGTAGACAACGTATTATCAATACCTTGTCTACACATTACTAGCTGTTTTGATGGGTTTATTTATAAGTACTGCTAAGTATTTGCATTTTTTTTTCAATAAACAAAGATATGAAAAATTTCTTCATTTAAGCTATAAATTTATTAATATATCATTATATAGACAAATCAATACACACACACACACACACACACACACACACACACACACACACACACACACACACACACACACACACACACACACACACACACACACACACACACAGAGAGAGAGAGAGAGAGAGAGAGAGAGAGAGAGAGAGAGAGAGAGAGAGAGAGAGAGAGAGAGAGAGAGAGAGAGAGAGAGAGAAGAGAGAGAGAGAGAGAGAGAGAGAGAGAGAGAGAGAGAGAGAGAGAGAGAGAGAGAGAGAGAGAAGATAATAGTGCCAACACGTGCATAAGGTCTGTCTGGATAATTGCAATGACAGATAATCACATATTTTACTTTGAAAAATTGCTATGTAATTATACGTTATGGTCCTGTATATCCCATCAGGTCCTTGTGCACTGTTTACTGATCTGTTTGCAAGCACTCTAGCTCAAAAATTGTAGAAGACCGATTGTATGGAAGAGGTACCTTTGTATTGAAGTTCAAGCTTATACCATTCCATGTTGGCTTTGTTCTTGATTTAACCTACTTTGTAATCCAGTCCCCCCAGTAACCCTATTTCTTAAGCCTACCTTGAAAATTCCCCCCCCCCTGAAAAAAACTAATCATTTCCATAATTTCTTATAAAACCGAAACTCTCAATATATATAAACAGAAGTATATTCTTTGATTTCCTACCTTTAAAACTGCAGCAAAAACTATTAATTCACGTCGAAAACAGCAAAAATGTACGATCACATATCAATTTACGAAATTATGACCTCCAAAAACTGCGGCAGATCCCCTTGTTGATACGAGTTACTGCATTTGTTTGAATTTGGTGCGTCATCTTGGCGCTGCTGGCTAAAACGAATCAACACACGCGAGATATAATTGACTGGTCAAGCTTATGTCATTAGCATTACCAAGGTGATCCAAGGAGAAAATAAAAGTAAGCAACTTTCTTGGAAAACAAACAGTTAAGCATCATTACTTGCGAACAACATTTTGCTTTACTGCTTTTCGTAATTGTTGTACGAAAGAATTGTAACGAATTGTTTTTGAAAAACAAAAACATCGTATTTCCTTTCTTCAATATGTATTGTATCTACTAACAAAAAAATCAAGGAAATTTATCTATTAGAAACTACAGTGGAAATGGAGGAAAAAAAAAAAAAAACTGTCATAAAACTGATCACTACAATGCGCATTTCATAAAAAAAAAATTTCGCTTTATTGTAATTGTTTTTAGAGGACTATATCAGAAACAGCATTATAAACTTCGATATAGCCCTTTTAGAGGACTATATCAGCATTATAAACTTCGAAAACTGATGTCGAAGGAACTTTGCATGCATCCTTACCTGGTGTGCAAACGAAAAAAAAAAAATAAATAAAAAAATACGCTACAAAGCAACGGATTGTTTTCACAATCTGTTACTCGTCTCGTAGTAACAGATTGGGAAATTGTAAGTAATTGTTACTGAATACATCGATATTTCCTTGATATGCATTTGATACCATCAAAAAATTTCCAGGGAAAAATTGAATTTTCATTATCACACACCCAAAAAAAATTCATCATAAAGTGTCATATGTTTGGATGCCTGAATTTCATTCTGAGCTGCAAATGTAATTTGCAGCTCAGAATCAGTTTTACACCAGTTTTTTCCATTTCCAATATATGAATTTCCTTGATTTTCTGTTAGAAGGTGCAATACACATTGAAGAAAGGAAATACGATATTTTCGCCCCTTCAGAAACAGTTGTTGCTATTGTTTCACTTTATTGCTTCTTATGGCAACTAACAGTAGCTTGCATTAGTCTTTTGTTTGTTTTCTTGCCTTCTCGACATAGATGTACGGACAAGTGACGCAATACGGAGTGATGGTTCCCACGCTCCGCTCCAAGTAAACAGAAACTCCCACTCCAAAACAAACAAACGAAACAAGTATCGTGTTTCATAAGCCCTAGGCTAGCTAGGGTGGGGGGAAAAATAACTGAAAAAGGCCTAAAAATGCACACTTGATGTCACATTTTTGTCGTTTGCGTGAAATTCATTAGAATTTTCGAAAATCGAAGAAAACAGTTCTTGCTTCACCTATAGCGAATTTCAGCTGTGTCCATAGAGTAAAAATGATAGAATTTATTAGTTGAACTTTGAACTGGGTCCAAGCGGACAGAAATACAGTTAAAGGCTGACTCGTATGTTGATGTGGCTGAGATTTGAGCAAAGGATTCTGCCTGGGCATTTGCAATTTCCACCGGAGAGGGGAAAAAGTCTTTGCCATTCCATCTTAGATTAAGCATTGATACTGGAAGGGAATTACCAATCAGATTTCTGATTTTGTTCCTGATTTTTCTGCTGTCTATATTCTTTGTAATAGTGGAAGCAAATCAGATCAAGTCTTTTTTCACTTTTTCTGTATATCGTGTGCCTTGGCTTAAGTTTCTTGAAATTAATCAAGTTTTCAGTTGTTTGGGTACTTGTAGAACAGATTTTTATGCTTTATTCAGCTCTTTTTTTTTTTTTTTTTTAGCAACACGGCATAGATCCTATTCCAACCAGATGTTGGGAAGTCTGTGAGGACCAACTAAGATTTGGGTAAAGAAAAGGCTGTGGCTGTTATTATCTGTGTTATTATGTGACCAGTAATGTCATCAACAGGCTGGCTTTTGATGACTTGGTTATTAAAGGAAATAGCAGAGCTGAACATGTTCCAATTTGCCTCAGAGAATTTTCATTTTATGTGATTGTCTGTATGCAAGGTCCTATTTGTTGCAATAAATTGGACCTTACACAGACAATTGCATAAAATGGAATATAATCAGGTAATAGTCACTGTTCAATGGGTTATCTAAAACTATCCACTGAATGACTGGGAGGGAACATATTGAAAGATCTATATGCGGTAGATGTTCCTGTGGGAAAGCGGACATAAGTGTCAGCACCAGTGTTTAATAAAGTGTCTGCTTGTCAAGGACTGTTTCAACAGGTTTTCTTTGTGTATCCACCTAGGGCAGGGGTTCTTAACCTTTTGCTTTAAGAAGATTTTGCAGCTTACAATACAATGCGAGCACCAGATGTTAAAATATAAATTTTTTTGCTTAAAGATTAAAAATGCATTTTTTTATTAATAATTAAGCCATATTACGCATACAAGAATTATATTCTCATTTAAAATTTTTGAGGCTAATATTTATTACCTTGTCAGTGTGAACTTTGAAGAGATGATGACAAACCTTTGAAATTAATTTCTCCATTATGAAGTAATAAACACAAATTTTCTTCCAATGTTGATGTCAACAATCTTGTCCTTTTTTTGTTTTTCATTAATGAAAAAACACTTTCGCACGTGTATATTGATCCAAACATAGAATGTACTTTGAATGCTTCTCTTTGTTATAAAGGAAATTTTTTTGCAGTCTGAAGAACCCAGAATTTTAAAATAGTTTTGTGTTGGAAAAGACATTTCAGAGCTAAAGACGACTGCACATCAACAAGTTCTAACTCAGCAGCTGCTACTTCAATTTGATTGAAAATTTATTTCAAGTTAGTGATTTCAAAATTTCTGTAATTTATTGTTAATTCAAATTTTGGGAGGTGCTCTTTCAAGTATTCAAATCTTCCTTGGAATTGGTCACTAAGGTCTTTGATTACATTCATTAAAAATGATGGTCACTCCCAGCAGTTTTCTCCAGGACATTTTTAAGAGTAGGAAAATGAAGCAAATTTACTTTTAAAACTTGATTCTGAAACACTTGAAGTTTTTTTTACTCAAATGCAATAATCTCCTTGTATAAAACTACCACAAATTTATCGTTTCCCTGTAGCCTCAAATTTAACTCATTTAAACGGCTGAAGATGTCAACCATGAATGAAAGTGTAATCTTAAAATCTTCAGTAAAAATTTCATTAAAAAGGTTTTCTTTATTGCTTTTACTTCAAACACCTCCCAAATTCTGGAGAGTGCCTTTCCAAGACTGAGCCAACGAATCTCTGCATGGGTAATAAGATCAGAATATGGTGCTTGAAGATCTTCCAAAAATATTTTTAGAAGTCGCTTATTTAGTGATTTAGCAATAAAATGGTTGATGACTTTAATAATGATTTCAAGACATCCTATAATTTCTTTTTGATCTCTCATTTGTGAACATAAGACCTCAATATCAATCAAAGTGATAATGCGCAAAATTAGGTATCCTTTCATCTCTATTAAGATAAGCAATAAGGCTTTTGTTTTTACCTATCATGGAAAGCATACCATCAGCATCAATTGATACAAGTTTACTCAGATCAATTTTGTGCACTGTGAGGAATTTCATAAGTGCATCATATACACCTTTTTCAGTTGTATGACTAGTAAGCAGCAAAATAGCCAAAAGATCTTCTTCACAGCTGTCATCATGTTGAATCAAATGAACAAAGCACATGAGCTGTGATATGCCCGAAACATCGGTCAACTCATCAAGTGCCAGTGAAAAAAATACATAACTTTCAATTCTACCTAATAATTCACTGAATATTGCATCTGCCATTTTATGAACTCAATTTAAAACTATCATTTATCATTACTCAAAGGAACATTTTTGGCAGAGCTAATTAAGGTAGCTTTGTTTTTCTGGGAAGATGCTAGCAAGCACTTCTAATGATGACACTACACAATTTTTTATTATTTCACCACTAGTGTAAGGCAATGAATTCTTTGCAATTATATTTGATAAATTAAATGAACCTTCATTCGCTAACACTTCACTACTATTAGCTTGACTTAAATTTAAAATATTTATGTCTTTCAAGTTTATTTTTTTTTCTTTTTGCAGTTAAGCTTTTCTAATATCACTAAATTTGAGAAAAACGTCATTAAAATTCCTATGGCATGTTTGGTAATGTCTTTCACAATTCAACTTCTGACTATCAGAAGTTGAATTGTGCCAAAAACGTCTGCCATAATAAGCAAATTACATCAGTTCCACTACTATTATCTATTACCAAATCATATTCCCAAGAGGAGTGAAATGCATACTTTTTAATTTTTTGTTTCTTTGCATTTGAAAAATGTTTGTTCTAAATTATCGACTGCAAAGGTAGTGTTAATGCACCTTTTTTTTCTCATCATGTTCTTTTTTTAAAAACTTATCCATTTTGAAAGGGTTTAGTAGCTTTAGCTAAATCTGTTAAAAGAAAATACATTTAAGCATTTGCACACAAAATCAAAACATTTCTTACTATAACACTTTCATCACCTTTAAAGTCAGAACTATACAAATATGGTACCTACTGCAGCAGCACAACTGAAAATCACATGAGGCAGTATCCTCGGTCTATAGTGACACTAGGGCAACAATGTTCATACTCTCAAAGTATTTTGCAAAATTTTTTCTTACTAAATAAATGTCAAATTAACAATATTTTTGCCACTTTAACGGTAAAAAAATGTTACAGTTAAAGTGGCAAACTTTGACCATTTTTGAGATTAAAACATTGCAAAGTATATAATTTTCCTCCAATCACTAACAAAAGAAACAATTTTCTAGCGAAGATTGGCATGGAGGTTTGTAGAATATCGCAGAAAGTTAAGAAATAGAAAGCACCTTTTTTAAATACAAAGATTTATACTGTACATAAATTTTTTAGTTTAAGTGAAGGAGCTCATGAGAACCCATTTTAGGACTGGTCACGAGCAAAATTTATTTTTTAAAGAGCACAAGGGTGCTCATGAGCACCAGGTTAAGAACCTCTGATCTAGGGAGATCCCCACATAGGGTGGTGTCCACTGAAATCCCCCAGTAGACAGAGAGGAGAGGCAGAGGCTGAATAATAAGATCCTCCAGCTCTTTCAAAGTGAATTCTTTGTTTAGGGAAAGGTAGATACAGACTATGGTTAGCATAAAACTCAAAACAACATGTAACACTACAGCCTGTAATTTTGTCTGCAGTGGGATGTGTTTGGCAAGAACCATGCTGTTGACAAGATGGCTAATACCTCCTCTTGTTGAGTTGATGTTTTTGTCCTGTTGATATATAATAGTTTTTAATTACTGGGGTCACCTGATACAGATCTTTACTAGATAGTAATATTTGATTAGATCATAAATATCACAAATGTTGCTGCACAAGCCTCTACAGTTCTTCCACTGTATAAGGTTCTGCATTATTTGGTTTTATTTGGTACTGATCTAGTTTCACTTTGTTCTTTTTTGTAAAGATAGTGTCCAATATCCATGTCATCTTCAGCATGTAGATCTAAGGGTGGCTCACCTTGAAGGGTACTTGCATCGATATTCATATTTGCCAAGCACAGCTAGTCTCTTAGTTGGGGGCTGATCCTTTCAATTTTACATTTTCTGGCAGAATATCAGAAGCAGTTGGTGGGATTGTTAGTAGAGTGCTGCTAGCACAATTCATTTTATGTTGCTCTGTATGTGGCTGTTGTGAAGATGAGAGCCCGGATCGAGACCAATCAGAAAATGACATGGGTGACAGCTATTTGCATTGCTATAGACTAGCATTTCTCAGTTGTTGCAGCATAAGTGAGTTTTGGGATGTTGAGCATAACTTGCTTCCTGAAAGGAAACCATTTGGTCAACCTTGTCTTTTTGAACCTTTTTTCCTACCTTCTAGATTTGCAGGCTAGTGAGTAGGCTGGATGCTGGCCTTTACAATTTAGGCATTGCAGCATTTCTAAAGTGCTGTCTATTTGGCTTTAAAGCCACAGTTTGAACACACAGTCCCCTCACAACTCATTGTTTGAGAATGTCCAAAATTTTGACATTTGTAGCATCTGATTGGATTGAGTATATAGGACCATACATGGCAAATGAGGCATCTGCCTTTGACACATAATGGTAAGGCTGGCATACTAAATGTAAGAATAATGTGTCCAGTAGGAAAAAGTTCACCTCTTTTTTAATCATTATTCATTTTACTTGAATGAATTTTTGTTATTTTAATTCCTGAATTTCTTGTCATTACACCACTCATCAGGTCTCACTGAAATTGCCCCTTTGGAACTATTTAATGTAGAATAAAAGATACCGGTAGAGGTATTCCACCAAAAGTTGGCATTTTCAGTAGAGCCTGAGAATGCCGATAGTTATCTGTTTTATTGAAACAAATCTCCAGGTTGGAGTCTTTTCACTATTTTCAGTGAACCATGTTTCCTAAACATTTCTGAATTGAAAACAGTGAAAGGGTATTAATAGGTTTGGACAAAATAGAGTGTAATAAGAAGGAATATTAAATATACCAGCTGATACTCATTTCTGCATAGTCTCTTGGATTGAGATGAGTCATGGTCTGTTTCATTTGGGTCACAGTAAGATGAGCTTCTAGGCTCAAGTGCAGGCTAGTTATAATCCATGACTGCTCCTTTCAGCCTTGGAGGATGACTTTTCCTCCAGGTTACTGGTCCTACCCCATGGAGGCAGGAGCTGTGACAAAGTGTGACTAAGTGATCAGAAGGGAAGTGCATTGCTAACAGTTAGCAATAACATTGCAAGTGGAGAAAGTTTTGAAAAGCTAGTACTTGCACTAGAAAGGCACTAATAAATTGCACTAGGAGAATCGCTTGGCACTTGGGGCAAGAATAAGTGGTTATATCTAAAGCTATACGAGTTGCAGATGGTACAATTTGCTGTACCATCTGCAGCTTCTCAAAGATCATCAGGCACTCTGTGTGGACATGTTTACTAACATGGCAGAAAATAAGAGCATCTTAAATGTTTTGTGTTTAGTAATGAGTGCACGTTCCACATCATAGGCAAGGTGAACACAAAAGCGAGAATACGGGATAGCGAAAAACCCAGCATGGTTTTAAATGAGACCACCAGACCCGAATACTATATTTCAAATATGGTCTCATCATTATTTTAAAAAGAGGGATAATAGTGAAATTATAGTAACCTTATAATACTGTGATAAATCTGACTAAAAAATGAATAGCAAATGCTTAGAAAACGGTACTCACCTTGTATAAATCTGCAATAAAAATTTGCTATCAGAGAGAAGTAATAAATCTGCAATAAAAATCATTTACGTCTTTTAACCTCTTTATGACAACCAAGGATTGGAGATCTGCATTTCTACTTCCTTGCGCTCATTTTAAAATCTGTTTAAAATATTTTCACCCCATTAGTTCTTTTTAATGCTTCTTACAACCTAAATTTAACCACCATCTATCAAAAAAATTTTTATTGCAGATTTATACAAGGTGAGTACCGTTTTCTAAGCATTTGCTATTCATTTTTAAAGAAGGATGATAATATCCTTCTCTCTGATAGCAAAAATGCAATTCATGTGCAACATGTTAAGGCAATATTTGAAAATTTTATAAAGTTCATAAACAGCATACCTTGCAGTACTTGTGAAGACTCACCAGAATTTACACGGATATCCCACAATCTGAAATAAAACAATTTGTTTGGTCTATTATTGCCATTTATGAAAATTTATATATGATATAGAGCAGAGTTTCCCAAACTAGGGTCCGTGGACCAGTTCCACGGATGTATCAAGGTATCAAGTGATATGTGTTTATTTTCTTAAAAAATATACTGATAGAATCACAACGAACTTTGTCATAGAATATTACTTATCTTCGATAAGATTCGTGTATATAATTGTAAACATATTTCAAATTATTCGTTCTATGTATAGCAAATTGTTGATAAATACACCGATGAGCCAAAACATTATGACCAGTGAGTCGTTAAGCAAATCGAAGCAACTTCAGTTGAACTATGGCACGTGCACGGGTTGGGACACAGTATATAAAAAAAACCTGATACTGAGCTGTTAATCAGTCTTATTCTTGTTCTTCAGATGGGAAAGGCAGCAGATTTAAGCAAGTTTGACAGAGGCCAAATTATAATGGCCACACGACTGGGTCAGAGCATATCTGGAACACGGCTGGCGGGATGCTCATTGTCAACCATGGTTAGTATCTACAGAAAGTGGTACAAGGAGGAAAAACCCACAAACTGCCGGCGAGGTGTTGGACGACCACAGCTCATCGATGCTCGAGGTGAATGAAGACTGTCTCGGATGGTATGTGGCAAAAGAAGGGCGGCTGTGGCGCAACTGGCCAGTAATTGGAATGCTGGTGACAGGCATAATGTGTCATAACATACAGTACATTTAACCCTGCCGAAAATGGGGTTGCGTAGCTGAAGGCCACTCTGAGTGCCCATGCTAACCATGGTTCACCGGCGACAGCGCCTACAATGGGCATGCGAGCATCGAAACTGGACCTCGAGTGATTGGAATAAGGTCGTCTGGTCCGATGAATCACATTTCCTGTTGCACCATGTGGACAGCCGGGTATGTGTGCGTCGTTTACCTGGGGAAGTGATGGTGCCTGGATACACCATGGGACAAAAACAAGCCGGTGGTGGCGGTGTCAAGCTTTGGGTGGTATTCTGCTGGGATACCCTGGGTTCAATCATCCATGAGCCGGGCACTCTGAAATCTACCACCTACCTAAACATCATTGCTGACCAGGTACACCCTTTCATGGCAAATGGTCTTTCCCTCTAGCAGTGCCATCTTTCAGCAGGATAATGCACCATGCCACACCGCCTGGATTGTTTGAGACTGGTTCGCGGAACACAAGGAAGACTTCCAGGTATTGCCCTAGCCTCCAAATTCCCCAGACATCAAATCCCATCGAGAATCTGTGGTTTGTGTGGAACAGCAACTCCGATCTGCGGAGTCTCAACCATGGACCTTACAGGAGTTAAAGGATCTTCTGGTTATGTGTTGGTACCAGATACTATGAGACACATTTAGAAATCGTGTAGCACCCATGCCTCGCCAGGTACAAGCTGTTCTGGCTGCACGTGGAGGACCAACATCATATTAGGTAGGTGGTCAATATTTTGGCTCATCAGTAAAGTTATTATTATGTACTGTATCTGTATAAAAATAAGAATAAAGTTGTTTCACACTTTAAACTTTGAATTTTCTTTTCAGAAAACCCAGTGTTCATACTGGGTTTTCTTTTTTGAAGGGGTCCGCAAACCTTTTTTGATTTTTGAAGGGATCCATAAATCTCAGTAGTTTGGGAACCACTGATATAGAGAAAAACCAAAACAATTAATATTATTATTAATTTCATATCTATGTTATCCATTAATATGACTTATAGAACAAAATATATCTGCAATACAACAGCATTTCTTAAAAAAATGAGAAGTGCTATTTATTTTAGTCAACACTTTGGCAAACCACAGCAGAAGCCTTGCAAATACAAGATCAATGTCACTGTGAAAAGACTTTCCTCAGCGTATGGTATAAAAAAGTGAAACTTCTGCTATTGATAATTTTGCAGGTCATTACTTTTACAAATATATGAGATCATATTAATAAAAATAAAATACAAACAATAACACAGGCTTACCGTATAGTACCATCTGCAGACGATGATAACAAATAATGTGGATTAACTTTGCAAAACCTAAGACTTGTAATAGTGTTCTGATGGCCTGCAGAAAGAGAGAGAGAGAGAGAGAGACAGGAGATAATCATACTAGTTAACATAAACATTTAGATAGAAAAAACTGAATTATTCACAAGAAATTAATCTGTAATTTTAAACCTTTCACAAATGAGTTTCACTAACATACATGGTGTTTCAAAAATGATGGTCAATAATTTAAAGGTGAAAAGTACAAACTAAAATAAGCAAAAAATCCCAATGAAAATCAGGCCGCAAATGAACCTAATACATTTTTAATTTTTGGTTTCAACACCACAGGATTTTACAGATGTTACAAAAGGTGTTCAAAATGCTGTCCTTGCATCCGTACGCAGCTTGTAGTCTTCTCTGCATTGAATTGCGAATCCTCTCGAGCATTCCTGTCATTTCTCGAGTCATTTCTGATTTGCTGAAAGGCTCCTTCAACCCAACGCTGCAATTCCTCAACTGTGTTAATGTCAAAAGTATACACCAAGAGCTTTTTATATGATCCCAGATACAAAAAAATCCATGGGATTTAAGTCTGGTGATCTGGGAGGCCACATTACAGGCCCACCTCTACCCATCCACTGTTGACCGTACCACCTTCTAGTTAGATACCGAGTCACAACTTGAGCAAAATGTGCACCATCGTGCATAAACCACATGTTCTGGCATTGCTGAAGTGGAACATTATCATCAAGGAGGTCTGGAAGCACATTCTGCAGGAACTGAAGGTAAAGCTCTTCTGTTAGCCTGTTTGGCAGAAAGTGTGGTCCATTTAGATGGTCTCCTAGTAGTCCTGCCCAGACATTCAATGAGAAACATTGCTGATGTTGTGACTTGTGAATTGCATTAGGATTTTTGTTGGACCAAACATGAGTTATGAAAATTAAAAATACCATCACGAGTAAACCCAGCTTCGTCAGTGAACAAAATGTTGTTTAAAAATTGGGGATTCAGGACACACTGTTGTTGCAGCCACTGGCAGAAGTTCACTCTTGGAGGGTAGTCTGTATTGCTGAGACCTTGTACACGCTAGATATGGTAGGGGTACAGTAACTGGCGATGTAAAATTTGCCACACACTGCTATGACTCAGTACACACTCTTGCAGAGCAATTCTTCTTGTCGAAATTCCTGGATTTTTTTCTATTCTTTCTAACACCCTTTCCTTAACATCAGGTGTTATGTTTCTGGGCCTACTTGCTCATACTCCACGTGTGAAGTGCCCATGTTCTCTAAGGCATTTATGTACCCTGATGACTAAGTGCCTGTTGGGCTGCCTTCAGCAGGGAAATGCTTCTTGGTACAAATGTGCAGCCTCAAGCTCACTCCCGTTAGCTTTACCATACATGAAGTGTATGTCCGGATACTCTTCGTTGCTGTAACCTCTTTCCATGTTAATTATCCTTTGACAAGTACTAGTATGCCTGCTACATCTCAGAGCATTGAGAGAGGGGAAAGGGAGAGAATGAGCATAACCTAAGCTAAACAAACAAGTCAGTGGTGGATCCCAACTCTGTACAGTTCACCTTGTCAGTGGTGGATCCTAACTAGAAATGTGCAATATCTCGAAAACGATTCACTCAAGGGCCCACATTTACTAGGCTTTTTTTCCATATTGTAGTCTGTACAGTTCACCTTTAAATTATTTACCATCACTTTTGAAACACCCTGTATATGTAATAAGGGTAAAAAGTTTCTAATAATGGTGGTCTCTCTAGACAGTTTCTAATTGAAATTTTGCAGTTTTGAAAAATGAAAATTTTGTGAATAAATGCTTTTAAATATATGTTCTTATTTTAATTGATTGTCTACTATTAGAGGGAAATTATTGTCAAACATTAAGTCAATTTTTTATTAATCATAAAAAAATTTGTTAAAAACAAACAGAACCTCATTGTTGTGTTTTTTTTTTTTTGATGCAATAATATTCTCTATACATTATTTATTAGTAAATTAATAAGAGGAGTTTACCTCAATATAGTACGTGGAACACTTCCGTATGATACCCTCCAGAAATTAAAACGGAAAAAACGAAAAAATCGACAACTTACCGGTACATTAAAGTAAAATATAAATAATTAAAGTAAAATATAAATTTAACACAATTCAAAACAATTAAAATTCAAATTAACGCAATTAAAAGAATCTAACGAAAATATTCAAAACGATTTTCCTTCCTGAAGCTGACAATGCTTTTCGACCGACTGTCGTGATCACAGGAATGAAAATTACTGAATCCGGCTAAACCTGCACCTTAAATAGTGATTATGTGTCTTCGCGCATGCGCGTAAAGGTCCACGCATCGGAGATCAAATATGGCCGCCGAACATTAACAGAATTCTCGTGTAATTTAATTTCAACGGTTTCTGCAATTAATAGTCGCGTATAATTACGTTGAACGTTAAGTATTTTGGCCTCGTTAAATAAAAAAGTATGTTTTTCGTTAATGGCATGAAAGGCTAATTCTGACGCTGCTGAACGAGAAGCACGAACTGAGGCTTCGTGTTGATTTACACGGATATTAAGAGAAAACCGCGTCGAACCCTGATAAGACGAGTCGCAATCACCGCAAGAAATGTTGTATACTAGATCATTAATTTGTGTTGCGAACGCCGAAAGAACCGAGCGATTGTTCAGTATAGTGTGTAACTTCCGTATAGGCCTAGCTATAATTTTAAATTCGGTATCTTTAAAGAATCTGTTAAGCTGTTTGTGCCACTGTTCAACATATGGGACAGAAATAAAGTATTTTTTGATATTACTATTGTTGATTGGTGCAGTATTTTGTATCTTATCCTTAGCTTGTACCCTAATTCGATTTATTGTGTTAATGGGATAACCCCTGTTCAAGAATCTGCTAGTTAATATTTGTATTTCTGAGTCTAAAGCAGAATCCGTCGTTGAATATTTATAGGCATTTAGAAATTGATTAAAGATAATCGATCTTTTGTAGGTGAACGGGTGGTAGCTATTATAATGTAGAAGCATGCCGGTGTTTGTGGGTTTTCGATAGATGCTAAATTGTATTTTGTTCGAGTCCCGGGTAAGCGTGAAATTTAGAAAGTTTAATGACTTAGTATCCGTATCTTCCCTTTCCAATGTAAATTTGAGTCTAGAATGAATATTATTGAACGAATGTAAAATGTCTTGGATAGTACTACTATCGGTAATAACTAGAACATCGTCTAAATACCTCCCATAGTATGTGATACGGGGACGAAAAGGTGTCAAATGTATCTGCTCAATCGTTGAGAGATAGATCTCTGACATTAAGCCACTCAGGCTCAAACCCATTGGTAATCCAAAATTTCATGCCATTAACGAAAAACATACTTTTTTATTTAACGAGGCCAAAATACTTAACGTTCAACGTAATTATACGCGACTATTAATTGCAGAAACCGTTGAAATTAAATTACACGAGAATTCTGTTAATGTTCGGCGGCCATATTTGATCTCCGATGCGTGGACCTTTACGCGCATGCGCGAAGACACATAATCACTATTTAAGGTGCAGGTTTAGCCGGATTCGGTAATTTTCATTCCTGTGATCACGACAGTCGGTCGAAAAGCATTGTCAGCTTCAGGAAGGAAAATCGTTTTGAATATTTTCGTTAGATTCTTTTAATTGCGTTAATTTGAATTTTAATTGTTTTGAATTGTGTTAAATTGATTATTTATATTTTACTTTAATGTACCGGTAAGTTGTCGATTTTTTCGTTTTTTCCGTTTTAATTTCTGGAGGGTATCATACGGAAGTGTTCCACGTACTATATTGAGGTAAACTCCTCTTATTAATTTACTAATATTATTATCAACGTAGAACATATTGAGTATTTCAGCTCTGATTCATACTATATACATTATTTATGTAACACGATTCAATTTTATCAACTTTCGGGACTGAATTCCAGAGAATTTCTTCAATTTTGGCTTTTTTAACATTACCATTTGTGGTAAGCCCCACAAATTGGATATGTGGAGCTTACCAGATGCAATGTTTTTATTTTATCTGACTGTCTAATAATAGAGGGAATTATTGTGAAAAATTAAGTCAATTTTTTTATTAATCACAAAAAAATTGTTGAAAAACAAACAGAACCTCATTGTTACTTTTTTTTCAATAATTTAGATAACTTTTCCTCGTATACTTGCAAGGCTACTTTCGTGATATCATAAATTACAAATGGTCTACAATTAGTTGGAAACACATAAAACATGGCAGCATGAACAGGAAAATTTAAGACAATTCATATAGGTCACACTGTTTTAAGAAACATTCAACATACTTCAAAGGGCTAATATCCCAAGTGCATACAATGGTTATAAAACAAATAATTAAATTTTACAATACTTTTAGATTATGTCATAAAGGGGTTCATGTACTAGAACAGGGGTGGGCAACCTTTATGAATGGTGGGCCAAATAAAATGTGCATGAGGTACACGTGGACAATTTTTTTTTTTTTTTTTTTTAAATTTCCACAATTTTTAGGATTAAAAGTGTATAATGAAAAAACAGTTTTATGATATTTATTGTAATATTTATACATACACATACATAATTTTATTAATAAGAAAAACGAAATACAAATTCGAGATAAAATTACAAAAATACAATTACAGTAACAAAATACAATTCCAGTAACAAAAACTGCAATATTTTATTTTTATAATATTTAATGAGAGATTTGATATTGTTTATTTTTATCAGTGAATCGATATTTGTCCTAGCAATGCGAAGCGTATTTTGAAATTTTGCATCAGAAATTCCATTAATTCAAATATATATATTTATATATATTTTGAAAACAACCACAGACCGGATTACGCACATTTGCAGGCTGGAGGTTGCTCACTCCTGTACTACAGCAATCAATTTTACATGTCTAACTAACAGGATTTAAATTCTAAACAACCCTAGGTTCAAAACTGGAATACCAAAGATGAGAGTTTTAAACCTAGAGTTGTTTAGAATTTGCACTGGTATAATTAAGGTCAGGAAGCATCAGTATAACCATGTCTGTGAGTTGCATGTATTCTATGGTCAGTTTGCAGAATAAAAAACCAGAATTTCTGTAAAACACACAAGGTCAAGGTGTGTTTGTTTCAATTGCGGCTTCCACAGTTTCCCGTATATGCTGCAGTAGCATCTGGAAAGGCAAAAGGTCAAGGCCGGCAAGTGTACGTATGTAAGTGTGTTATGTTCAGTGCCAGCACCTGGTGACTTTGCAGCCAGGGTGCAGGGGACATCTGGTACCCTGCACCCAGACTCCTAACCTTGGCCACGAGGAGGCATGCCAAGGATTGCTTTTTAACTGAACTCTTACTAAAACACACACCCCTCAATTCAAGGATGACTAACTTGACTATATTGTGAAAAAGTCCACAAGTTCCTCAGTCAACTGGAAGTATTTCACAACTCTGCCAGTGAAAGGAATTGAACCTAGGCATTTTGTGTGTGTGTGTGTGTGTGTGTGTGTGTGTGTGTGTGTGTGTGTGTGTGTGTGTGTGTGTGTGTGTGTGTGTGTGAGAGAGAGAGAGAGAGAGAGAGAGAGAGAGAAAAAATGGCTGCATGACGTGTTTATGAACATGCAGCGAAGATTTTTTTTTTTGTTTCTAGCAGGTAGTACTGTGAAAGAAAGATGATAAAAGCTATTGTTTATTTAGAGGTGATATAAAAAGGCACACAAAGAAAATGAACAATCTGTCTGAATTCCAAAAAGCTCAAATTGCTGGTGCACGTTTAGCAGGGTCATTGGTGACAAACTACTGATTTGTTTAAAGTATCCAGAGCAATTATATTAAAAGTGATGTATACATTAAGTAAGGAAAAACCAAGTCTGATAGGATGGATTGTGGCAGAAAATCAAAGTTGACAAACAGTTTGCCAAATGCTGAAAAAAGATTATAGCCCAAAAACATAAAACTACTGGTGGTACAGAACTTAGTGTGAGTCTCAGAAATTCAGTTTCTAGCAAAAAAGTTTGGCAAGAACTTCATAAAACTGAAATTTATGGCAGAGCCACTTCTGCTAAGCCATTCATTACTGATGATAATGATAGCAAGAGGATACAGCGGTGGGCGTAAGGAACACAAAAACTAGGCACTTGATGAATGGAAACCTGATATTTTCACATGAATCATCATTCGTGCTTTTTCCAACACCAGGGAGAGTTTATGTTTGGCAAATGCCAAAGGAAGTGCATTGTGCCTTCTTCTGACTGTCTTGTGCCAAACATCAAATATGGAGGAGGATCAACAACAGTTTGAACCTGTCATCACTGAGAAAAGGCAAATTACTGCCATTGATTAACTCAATATTTTGAGTGACCAGGTTCATACCATGGGGAGTAAAAATTGTTTTCCACACAAAGGCACTGTTTCAAGATGATAAAGCTTGAATACACACAGCCAAATGTGTCCAATCTAGGTTTGAGGAGCATGAAACTGAGCCTAAGCATCTCCAATGGCTTGCACAGTCAACAGACTTAAACATTATTGAGCCACTGTAGGTATATTTGGAGAGGAGAGTGAAAAGCAGATTTCCTCCACCTTCATCACTCATTCTTCTATGAAGAATGGTCTAATATTTCTCTATAGATAGTTGAAAAGCAAAGGGTGGCCCAACACCATACTAGTGCATATCTGTAATCTTGTGATAAGTGTTTCCATTATTCTGTCCACCCCTTGTATAACTACTATATAAAATAGTATAACACTACGTACTATATAACTACTATCAAGGGCAAAGAGAAAGCATCTGCTTTGGCAAAAGTGACTGTAAAGCTATTAGACAGTTTTTAAATACTTTTCAAATACTGATATTGTTAACAACTGCAAATGCTAAATGGGAAGCGTCCCATTTGAACAATATCTCTTAACTGGTATAAGAAGCTATCAAGCTTCTTATAACAATTAAAATAAATTGTTACTCATAGTAAAGTGCTGTGGTCCTTGCTGTTTTCAACATTTATTAACAATACTGAAGAAGGCATATCAAATTTAATAGTTAAGTTTGTTTATGATACAAAGGTGATTAATGACAAATCTGTTCAACTGGGTAGCAATAATACCACAATAACCTACTTATTTCATTGTACCACCCATGGTAATGGAGAGCTTAAAAGACCTAGGGGAACTGAACCGTCTGATATGAAGTTCTTTGAGTGGTGCAGACAGGCTGCTAATATAGCTCACAGTTCTGTCAGTGACATACAGGAAGTTTCTCAGTAGGAACAGGATTATCCCATTGTATAATGCAATGGTTAGACAGCATCTTTAATACCACAGACAGGTTTAGAAGCCTCATATGAGAAGGATGTAGAATCTGTTGGAATAGGTGCAGAGGAGAGCATCAAGATTGGTAAGGGACACAAAAGGTTCACTTACTAAAAAAGACTTCAGTTTTGTAAATTGCAAGATCTGGAAACTAGGCATATGTGGGGAGACCTGTTTAAGTGTTTAAAGCTTTAAATGGACTGAGTAAACTAAATGCTGATGACATTTCTGCTCTATCTAGGATAACACAGACAAAATTTTGTAAATTTAAATTGGGAAAGGATGATAGATTAGCAAAAATTTGCTTTCAACCACATAGCAATTGATTGCTGGAAAAAACTTCCATTTGGTGTTGTTGAAGTTGTGGATAGTTTGAATAAATTTAAAAAGTAGGATGCTGTATAAGCTTGCTTCCTTGCATCACTTTGTTGCTACTAATATTAATGCACGATTCTCCTCTTGTCAATGGCCATTCTAACATGTCTCTGCTGACAATGTTTTTTGGAATTTTAAGAACAATAACTGAATTGTAGCCTGATAATTAAGTTTCCTTCTTTGCACACTTCCTTTACATATTAGTTCAGCCTACAAACCCTTTAAAGATGCACACAGCCTAGATGTTCTTATTAATTCGAGACCCATGGCCTAAGGTGTTATACTGAATGAGACAAGATTTTGATGGAAAAGTTGACTAAACAGATGCTGGCAAGCCCCACATATTATCCTAACAATCACAAGAATAAAAATGCCAGTACTTTGAATTAAGAATTTTTAACTTCAAACTCATTTAAATTGAATAAACAACACACGTATGCTTATATCATGAAATAATGGAATGTAGAAGGTATATCACATCAGATTGCCATCAATTATAGATTAAACATTACATCAGTCTATAATCTAATTACTACTGTAAGAGTGTAATTAGTAACATATAGGTACTCAGTGTTTTAAAACTTTAGTATAAAAGTAATAGGCTGGACATTAGGCCAAAAGAACCTATAAAGACTAAGACAGCCTGTGTTGGATTACTTTGTTATATCCTAAAAATAAACATATAATTAGCAATAAAATAAAAAATATAAAATAAAATAAAATAATGATTATGTGGCTAATTATTGATAACTGGATACACTGAATGGCACTTTTTCGAGGGCTAACACCATTCAATATATCCCATCATCTGTTTCTGATTATCTGCCTATTTAACTAGGTCCAAATAATAAACATTAAGGCAATCTGTACGTAAATTTAAATTTAACAGCAAACAGGCAAGATAATAGCTAGCCTGACAGAGAGCTTTGTAACAAATAATACTCAAAATAATACAGAAAATGAGTGCCAACCATAATTTTTTCACTTGAGCTGTGGTGTTTTTCATTTAAATTTATACATGTTCACAAGAAAGCTTTTTCTTTTAATTAATTAATTATTTGTTTCAAACCTATCTGTTGGGCTAGCTGTTATCTTGCCTGTTTGCTGTTAAATTTAAATATAGATTGCCTTGCTAAGTATTTATGAGGTATATTGAATGGTGTTAGCCCTCGAAAAAGTGCCATTCAACGTCCAATTATCAATAATTAGCCACATAATCATTATTTTATTTTATTGCTAATTATATGTTTTTTTTTTTTAAGGTATAACAAAGTAATCCAGCACAGGCTATCTTAGTCTTTATAGGTTCTTTTGGCTTAATGGCCAGTACTTTTATGCTGAAGTTTTAACACACTTTGAGTACCTATATGGTACTAACTACACTCTTACAGTAGTAATTAATTATATATATATATATATATATATATATATATAAATAGTTATATTAGTGATAAAAGGAAAGCAAGAAATAAAGAAAAGCAAGAAAGTTAAAAGACAAGAACTAATATTTATGGGTTAATGCAGTTGCAAGCAATCATGCAATACACCCACAATGTCTATAGAATATCATTAGAAAAAGTAAATCAATCCAATAATAAGAATACCATCAAGGACTTAAGAAAACGCAAAAAAAAAAAAATTATTATTATCGCTTTTTACCGACAATCTAGATGACTTCAACTGGGGCCAACCACCCAGAATGAAGGCAAAAAACGACAAGAAGTTCTCTGTTTCTGTGATGATCAATATATGCTAAGTAGATTAAATCTAAACCAAATATAAACCAGTATAGGCCGAATATAAATCGAATGAAGATAATTAATTAAGAAAAATTTTGAAATATTAGAATCAAAGGTAAGAAATATAAGTAAAATATAAATGTAAGCATATATTAATCATCGTTGACCCGACAGAGAACGTAATTTAAGGATTAAAACAAGATTAAATATATAATACATACTACATTTGACCGTATCTAGGACATAATGTAATAGTCGTCAAAATAATATGTGGTGCCCCCTATGTGATGGATACGGTAAAAATAAATAAATAATTAATTAAATTAAATTAACGCAAAGAGAAACATGCAGATAGTAAGAAGAAAAACTAAAGGAGTAGGAAAAATAGAGCTACAACTTATATCTTGTAATGCCTTTAAGCTGTCCTACACTCTTTATTTTTATTTCTCCGAAATTATTAGGGCAATCCAAGGACGTAGGAGAAACTATTTCTTATCTATACCACTATTTTTCGCCTTTGTGGAGTTCAGGTTCTATTTTTCCTACTCCTTTAGTTTTTCTTCTTACTATCTGCATGTTTCTCTTTGCGTTAATTTAATTTAATTAATTATTTATTTATTTTTACCGTATCCATCACATAGGGGGCACCACATATTATTTTGACGACTATTACATTATGTCCTAGATACGGTCAAATGTAGTATGTATTATATATTTAATCTTGTTTTAATCCTTAAATTACGTTCTCTGTCGGGTCAACGATGATTAATATATGCTTACATTTATATTTTACTTATATTTCTTACCTTTGATTCTAATATTTCAAAATTTTTCTTAATTAATTATCTTCATTCGATTTATTTATATTCGATTTATATTCGGCCTATACTGGTTTATATTTGGTTTAGATTTAATTTACTTAGCATATATTGATCATCACAGAAACAGAGAACTTCTTGTCGTTTTTTGCCTTCATTCTGGGTGGTTGGCCCCAGTTGAAGTCATCTAGATTGTCGGTAAAAAGCGATAATAATAATTTTTTTTTTTTTTTTTTTTTGCGTTTTCTTAAGTCCTTGATGGTATTCTTATTATTGGATTGATTTACTTTTTCTAATGATATTCTATATATATATATATATAAACAACACTATTATTAAAAGCAAGTGCCAATTTTATAAAATCATTTCAACAGACAAAAGATTATTACCTTTAAGAGATGCTACCCCCTGTAGTGTTTCTCCAGAAATCAATTGCACAGTAAAATCGGACAGTGATGCAGCAACAAGAAAATCTATATTTCTGAAAAGCAATTTTAAAGTAAGATTTAATGATGCAATCCTTCTATGCCATTATGAAAGAATACTAGACATATAGCAACTTTTGTTACAATTCCCAGTTTCAAAAGTGGTAAACAGACTATAGTGTCTTGCAACTTTATATCACAACTTCAAGAGGAGATTCTTGAGGTTATTCTAAGTAAAAAATGTTCTATCAACATGTTTACAATTCTCAACAGTTACTGAGCTATGGCTATTTGAAATGTAGCTTGATTAAGGAGTCTGGTATTTGAAAAAATATTTTTATTAAGAAAAAGATTACATTACATTGTACAGTTTATGTATTTTAATCTACTATAATTTTTCAAAATGTCCACCATCATCTCGGATGCACAGCCTAGCCTGTTTGACTACGGAATATGTAATATTATGAAGTACTGCTGCATCATTACGAGATTTGAGGGATCAAAAATTTGTTTAAGTTCATATACCATATTTTTCATGTGATCCTACTACGTGGAATTTAAGTGTTTGAAGTCAGATGAATATGGTGGCCAATCTACCAGTGAAGGAACCATTCATTCAGATATGTGATTTCCTATTGAAAGATTGTTGTTTGGTTTTTAGGAGCATTAGCAACTAAGGCCATATTGCTCTGGGGATATGTGGTGGTCATTCCCTGACCTTTCTGCATCCTGTATTTGGTGGTCATGGGCTCGAACCCCGGTCTAATCAAGAAGCTTGTGCTATGCACTGCTGCTCCTACCCAACTGGCTACGGAGGTGCCTATTGAAAGGTGGGAATGCTCCAACATGCTAGTAGCATATCTGTAATTGCATAAGCAGAGGAATGTTGTCTAGGAAGGCTGTAGTTCATTATGTAAAAATCTGACATTACTGTCACCTGTCAGACACTGTGGGAACACATAAGGTCGAAGCAGCTGGTCACCTAGGCCACCACAAATTTAACAGAAAAATGCCATTAACATTTTCCAGTGAAGAATATGCAAACAGGCATTTTGTTTACAGGTTCTGCAATGGTAAGGCCAATGCTGCTTTGAGGAATGTTGACAATTTCTCAATGAAGAATCCTAGGTTTACAAGTGTTTATTAATGTTCAATACAACAAGATATGGCATGGAGGGAAACATTAGCATTAGTAAAGGCACATGATGCAAGATTTGGTTTTTAGGAGCATTAGCAACTAAGGCCATATTGCTCCGGGAATATGCGGTGGTCATTCCCCAACCTTTCCACATCCTCCATATTTGGTGGTGATGAGCTCGAACGCCGGTCTAATCAAAAAGCGTGTGCTACGCACTGCTGCTGCTCCTTCCCACCTGGCTACGGAGGCGCCATATATGATGCAAGAAAGCAAGCTTTTATAGCATCAGTCAAAAAAAAAAACCCCTTCGCATTTCACCCATCCACTCGCTCCAAATTTTGACAGCTTAAATAGATTCTGCCTTGAATCTATTTAAGCTGTCAACTTCTACAATGACAGATGGAAGTTTGTTCCAGCAATCAACCACCTGCTGGCTAAAGGCAAACTTCCACACACCTATCCTACAATTGCCTTTCCTCAATTTGAATTTATGCCCTCTCAGGTGATTATTCTGAGCAAGAGAAAAAATCCCATCAGCATTGAGCATGCTCAAACCATTCAAGGCTTTATATGCCTCAATCAGATCACTTCACAGGTGCTTAGTCTCCAGACACTAATTTGCAAAACTTAAGCTTTCTTCATAAGAGCAACCCTTTGTTCCATTCACTAATCTTGTTTCCCTTCTCTGTACTCGTTCCAGCAGCTCTACATCCTTCTTAAAATGAGGCCTCCAGACCTGTATACAGTACTCAAGGTGTGGCCTGACCATTGCCTTATACAAGGGGGATAATCACCTTATCCCTGCTAAAAAAATTCCTATATAACTGAAGTGAGATCATGCAGTCCTTGAGTTAGTACTCAAATAATTTCCACCCACCTGTGTTTTGCACACAACAGTCTAGAGAACATCAAATAATGAAGGGCTGTACCTGTACCACATCCCAGTTTGCACTGCTATTTGCTCGCTGACAAGACCACTTACTCACAATTGGGTCAATACCAGAAACTCCCATTTGTGCTTGGAAATCTGCAAGGAACAGTGCTAAGTAACTTCCAAATTTGTTTTTCTGTAAATTTTGACAAATTATAGGTTAAAATACACAAACTGTAAAATATATCTATTTTCCAATTTGTTCGATATTACGTTTTTTTTTTTTCCGATTCCAAATCGAGCTACATTTCAAATATTAACAGGTTAGCAAACAATGAGAATCAGACCCATGTTGTTAAAAGAATTTTCACTCAAAATAATCTCATGAAATTATGAAATGAACTTGTAGGACATTCTGTATAATGACAATACAGGTATATTACATCATCTTACAGTATATCGTCTTAAATAAATGTTTTCCATACTAAATTTTTTTTTTCATTCTCAAAGGCCATTGTTATGCATAGGTACTTAATAATGATTTTATATTATTATACACAATACCGCTAATAAAAACGTAGTACAGGAAATATTTTAAAATAAAAATTCAGAACTATTATTTGATTTCAGAGAATATAGGCTTAGTGGTTCAAAAAAGGTTGGGAACTGCAGCTCTAGAACAGTGCTACTCAAAGTGTGGTCTTGCAAACTGTTTGTTACTGGTTCACAATGAATTGGGAATTGGTCGCAGATGTTACCAGTCCACAAGATTTGTATTTTACAATACTACAGCAGGCCCCCGTTATAATGCGGTTCGCTTTATGCTGATTCGCTATAACGCTGTTCTTATATTATAACCCGTATCTGACTATAACGCTGTCACAAATCAGTATAACACTCTTTTACAGATTGCACTTTTAGCATATTCAACGAAATCGTTTCATTTGATGGAGTCGATAGCTTGAAAATGAATAGCAAAACGGCATTAAAACGTTTCCCACGCCGACTTGAGAAATTTTCCCACGTTCAGTGAAATTTTCTTGCATGCTAATTTAATTACAGTACAGTGACTTTTTACGTAGTTCCGAGATCAACATTTTAATAAATTATCAAGTATATTGCTTGTAATATTTGCGTTATATGCATTTATCTGAAGTCTAGACATCGTGTGTAATGGACAGTTTACTTGAACATTGTATCGTAATTAATGTAACCAATGCAGTTACATTTTGGGAGTTAATAATGGCCGATAAGAATGAAAAAGCAACGTCTGGGCACAGTACGAAGATTATAAATGTAAGATAAAGACTGAATTTGAAAATTAAATTAGATGTTTTGAAGCGAATCGATTCCGGTCAACGATAAGCGGATGTGTGCCATAATTTAGGACTTGCAAGTTTAACTGTAAGAACAATTATAAAAAAATAAAGAATTAATTTTAGCAGCGGGAAAGATAGCTGTTCCACTGCAAGCAACTAGGGCTAGCCGACTATTAGGATTGAATTTTTTTTTTAGGAGCATTAGCAACTAAGGCCATATTGCTCCGGGATATGCAGTGGTCATTCCCTGACCTTTCCACATCCTCCGTATTTGGTGGTGATGGGCTCAAACCCTGGTCTAATCAAGAAGCGTGTGCTATGCACTGCTGCTCCTTCCCACCTGGCTACGGGGGCGCCTCAGGATTGAAATGGAAATGGAAAGACTTTTAACTAATTTTATTGAAGATAATATCTAATGCAGAATTCAGTTAAGTTAAATGTTATAAAAGAGAGAGAGAGAGATTAGCCAATATGATGATCTGAAGAAAACTCCCCTAAAAAAAAAAAAAATGTGGAACCATTTAAAACTGGTAAGGACTGGTTGAATAGATTTAAAATCCAGGGAGAAGCCTCAAGTGCAGATGAAGGAGCCGAAACTTTCAAAAGAGATTGTTGTTGTTATTTGGTTTTTAGGAGCATTAGTAACTAAGGCCATATTGCTCCAGGGATATGCAGTGGTCATTCCCTGGCCTTTCTGCATCCTCCATATTTGGTGGCTCACAGGCTCAAACCCCGGTCTAATCAAGAAGCAGCTGTGTTATGCACTGCTGCTCCTGCCCACCTGGCTAGGGAGGTGTCTTTCAAAAGAGAACTTGTTAAAATTGTTGAATAGGGATATTATGTTACACTTCTCAACAAGTTTTTAACATAGATGAAGCAGGACTTTTGTGGAAACGAATGACTAAAAGAAGTTTCATACTGAAAGAAGAAAAAAACATGCCAGGTTTCCAAGCGGCGAAGGATTGGTTGACTTTATTGTTGGGTGGTAACGCTGCAGGGGATTTAAAATTAATACCCCTTTTAGTTTATTTGGAAGAGGGCCAAAGTTCAACCCAAAATCGACACATTTTTCATGATTAAATTCATCAATTAAAATCAATTTAGATCAATTAAATTCATGATTTTAATTGGAATTTTAAGTTTAGTTTTGATACGTAAGTAGTTACCACATAATTATATATGTATGTAATGCAGAATATTTTATATGTACAAATATTTGAATATTAAATATTTTGACCGACATTTGCGCATCTTTTCACTACCGTTTACTATTGATTAGGAAATATCCTATGGCACTGACCGCAACTCACAAATACATATGTTACCTTATGGGAATGCGGCGCTCGCTTAGCGTGGATTCACTTAGCGCTCTGTTTTTCCGTAACGAATTATCAGCGTTAAGCGGGGGTCACCTGTACCCGTCCGTGACAGACTGGAAATAAAAGAAACTGGTCCTTCACTACAGATAGTTTGACAAGCACTGCTCTAGAGTATGATGGTGGAATGAGGTAACCAGTAATTTGAGCCATATCAGTTTCTCTCAGTATTTTTACGTCTACCTGGTCATTTATTGTGTTTAGTGTCAGCTTTGGATTTCTGTTGCTTCAGCATGAATTGACAAAACTTGGGAATATTAATTCTGGAGCAATAGAATGAACACACTTCTGCTCATGACGTAGAGCTATCATTCCCCTTATACATTCTGTTGGCTCTTATTACGTGCACATTTGTATATGTCTGAAATGAATTCCAGACTAACTGCTAATTATTTTTACAGACAAAAATATTTTGACTATTTCATAGTTGCACACGCAATTTTTTTTTTTACAATGAGAGTGTTCCATTACTTTTCATAAGAAAATAGTGCATTGACACATAGGAATAAAACAAATTCATTAAACAACTCAGTTCTCATAATCAGGCTTGCCTCAATTACAATGACAAAAGCCCTTTTTGCTTTTACAAAAAAAAAAAAAAAAAAAAGTTAGGACTTAGGACTAGATACTCATTTTGCCTGCCATTTGCACACTGAAAAATGAGAGAATGGATTAATGGATTATGAAAAATCCCTTGCATTTGAGGTATATATACAGGGTGATTCACTACCAGTGCGACAAACTTGCAGGAGGTGTAGGGGGCACAAAGACGAATCGGAATCACATAGCATTGCAGGGTCCGAAATGCCTTCGTCATGCGGTAGAGGACGTTGAATGGGAGGTCACGTGAACAGCGATCCCGCTGGAAGTCAGCATTTGCGAACAGGTTTCCGAGGCAGTAGGATGGACAAGTATTCAAACGTTGAACTGCCCGACATGCACCTCGCGTATGGAGCTGCGGACTGTAATGGGCGCGCCGCTCTGCGCTTGTACCAGGAACGTTTCCCACACAGGCGTGCTCCTCATCATACGATTTTCGCATGTGAGCACAGACGGTTACGTGATTTTTTTTTTTTTTTTTTTTTGGTAGTTGTTGGCGCATAGACTTCTGTGGCCATAATGCACCTCCCAAGGTTTTTGCAGTACTTTGATCCAAGCCCGAGGCGGGAATCGAACCCGCGACCTTTGGGTTGCCAGGCAGGCACTTTGCCTACCCGGCTAGCCCGGTCGGCCCCGGTTACGTGAGACTGGTTGTTTCACGAGAGGTACCATGAATCGAGAGCGAACGACGAGGATGCCAGACAATGAGGAGAATGTCCTATGTTTTGCAGAAGGCAATCCGAGTATGAGTACTCGAGCGCTAGACCAATGATTGAGTATTTCCCAATCCACTGTATGGAGGATACTGTCAACAAACCAAATAAGTTCATACCATCTGCAACGCGTCCAATCATTGGAGCCTGCAGATTATCCACTCCGGAGGACTTTTGCTACTTGGTTTCTTCAACAGAAACGGTTCGCAAATGCTGACTTCCAGCAGGATCGCTGTTCACACGACCTCCCGTTCAACGTCCTCTACCGCATGACGAAGGCATTTCGGACCCTGCAATGCTATGTGATTCCGATTCTTTGTGCCCCCTACACTTCCTGCAAGTTTGTCGCACTGGTAGTGAATCACTCTGTATATGCAGAATAAAGATAGGTAGCACACATCAGATTGCTATTTTTGCATATGCAATATTACAGGATACTGCACAAAGAACAAAGCTGCAACAGAATATCCAAATCTGCTACCAGCTATTTGTTCTGTTCCTCACAGCAGAGGTGTACCAATACCAGCTAAAGCTTAGAACTTTGGTACTTCCAACACTGACTCTGGATTTTTCTCCTAATGAATTTTAAAACGTAATGGAGAAGTTAAGCCACGCCAAAGAAGACAACAGTTCACGCAAGCTGAGTGAATGATTTGGTACAGGACTTGGATTTACCAAAGAATTTAGCACAACTCTTAGGCTCCACTTTGAGCGAAAAAGAATCAGCTGGTGCTTGGTACCTCAATTACTTGGTATAGATACAGAGAAAAAGAATTCATTCCTTTCTACTGCAAGACAGGATCTCTTATTCTGTAGCAATGCAAATGGTTCTATAAATGGATGTTATGGATTTAAATGGTGTTACATATGATCCCTTAGAATGGATTGTACGTAACATATGGATCATATCTGCTAAATCACAGATATGGTCTATGGAAGATGTGGAACAGAATTGCACAAAACACAAAACTAGTTCCAAAAATCACCAGCAGAGGCAAAATTTTCATTGCGAATAATTACCCTGTTACATGATCTGCGTAGCTATATGTATTACAAATGAAGAGTGTGCCATTAACAATGGTACAGTAATACACTGATGAGCCAAAATATTATGACCACCTACCTAATATGATGTTGGTCCTCCACATGCAGCCAAAACAGCTCGTACCTGGTGAGGCATGGATGCTACAAGATTTCTAAACGTGTCTTGCAGTATCTGGTACAAACACGTAACCAGCAGATCCTTTAACTACTGTAAGGTCTGTGGTTGAGACACTGCAGATCGGAGTTGTCTTTCCAACACAAACCACAGATGCTCTATGGGATTGATGTCTGGGGAATTTGGAGGATAGGGCAATACCTGAGTCTTCCTCATGTTCCACGAACCAGTCTCGAACAATCCGGGTGGTATGGTATGGCGCATTATCCTTGATGAAAGACGGCACCGCCAGAGTAGAAGACCGTTGCCATGAAAGGGTGTACCTAGTCAGCAATGATGTTTAGGTAGGTGGTAGACGTCAGAGTGCCTGGATTGTACGTAACATATGGATCATATCTGCACATGGATGACTGGATCCAGGGTATCCATTCAGAACATCGCCCAAAGCATGACAACGCCGCCACTGGCTTGTTTTCGCCCCATGGTGCATCCAGGTGCCATCACTTACACAGGTAAATGATGCACATGTACCCAGCCATCCACATGGTGCAACAGGAAACGTGATTCATTGGACCAGACGATCTTCTTCCAATCACTCAAGGTCCAGTTTCGATGCTCACATGCCCATTGTAGGCACTGTCATCGGTGAACCGTGGTTAGCATGGGCACTTGGAGTGGCCTGCAGCTACACAGCCTCATTTTCAGCATGGTTCGATGTACTGTGTGTGTTGTGACACATTACTCCTGTCATCAGCATTTCAATTACTGGCAAGTTGCGCCACAGTTGCCCTTCTGTTGCCATGCACCATCTGGGAGAGCCTTCGCTCACTTCGAGCATCGATGGGCAGTGGTCATCCAAAACCTTGCAGACAGTTCGTGGGTCCCCCCTCCTCGGACCACTTTCAGTAGGTACTAACCACGGCTGACTGTGAGCATCCCACCAGCCTTGCCATTTCGGATATGCTGTTGAATGTACATTAGATATTCTTTGGAATAAGTTAAATAATAACTTGACGCCGATTAATTATACGAAGCTTCCTATTAAGGAAATTTTTCACTTAATTAAACTCTTAGTTGAAGCCAACTATATCACCTTTCGAGACAAAGTATACAAACAAATTTTTGGTTTACCAATGGGATTAAGCCTGAGCGGTCTAATATCGGAGATCTATCTTTCAACAATTGAACATATACATTTGACGGCTTTTCTACCCCGTATCACATACTATGTTGTATTTAGACGATGTTCTAGTCGTTACCGATAGTAGATTATCCAAGACATTTTACATTTGTTTAATAATATTCATTCTAGACTCAAATTTACACTGGAGAGGGAGAATACAGATACTATGTCATTAAATTTTCTAAATTTCACGCTTACTCGGGATGCGAATAAAATCCAATTTAACATCTATTGTAAACCTACAAGCACCGGCATACTTCTGCATTATAATAGCTATCACCCATTCACCTACAAAAGATCGATTATCTTTAATCAATTTCTCAATGCTTATAAATATTTGACGACGGAATCTGCTTTCGGTTCAGAAATACAAATATTAACCAACAGATTCTTAAACAGGGGTAACCCATTTGCTACAATAGACAGAATTAGGGGACAAGCTAAGGATAGAATATAAAAAAAATACACCAACCAACAATAGTAATATCAAAAAATACTTTATTTCTGTCCCATACATTTAACAGTGGCATAAACAACTTAACAGATTCTTTAAAGATACCGAATTTAAAATTGTAGCCAGGACAACAGAAATTACACACTATACTGAACAACTGCTCGGTCCTTTCCTCATTCACAACACAAATAAATGACCTAGTATACAATATTTCTTGTGGTGATTGCAACTCGTCTTATCATGGTTCTATGCTGTTTGCTCTGAATTTTCGTGTTAATCAACATGCGGCCTCAGTTCGTGCTTCTCGTTCAGCAGTGTCAGAATTAGCCTTTCATGCCGTTAATGAAAAACATACTTTTTTATTTAAAAAGGCCAAAATACTTAGTGTCCAACGTAATTATATGAGACTATTAATCGCAAAAACTATCGAAATTAAATTACATGAGAATTCTGTTAATGTTCGCCAGCCATATCTAATCTCCGACTTATGGTCCTTTACACGCATGCGTGAAGACAAATAATCCCTATTTAAGTTCCGTGCTCACCCCTATTCGGTAATTTTCATTCCTGTGATCATGAAAATGATTGCACTGGTCGAAAAGCATCGTCAGCTTCAGGAAGGAAAATCGTTTTGCAATTTTTTTCATTAAATTAATTTTTAATTATTGTTAATTATTTCTTAACTGTAACAAAAGATTTTCGATTTTTTAATTGTTTTCATTTTAATTTCTGGAGAGTATCATATGGAAGTGTTCTATGTATCATATTGAAATAAACTTCTCTTATTCTTTTACAAATAAAACTATGGATTTATGTCTCTATAATTAGCCACTTAGTACATAGAATGTAATTACAACTGTATATTTATTACTCTCCTCATGTATTACTCTTTTTTGTTTTTTTTCATCTCTTTTCTCTCTGTATATATCTATCTCTTCACAAGCGACATCACATTCATGAGTTATGCATAATAACAAACGACTGCATTATTGCTGCATTGGAATAACTAAATACTGAACAAAACTACATTTAATCTATGAATTTCTTTTTTCCATATAAATTGTATGGAAAAAAGAAATAATAATTGCTATGTTTCTATTTGTCTGATTTTAATGAAATTTGTTTTAGAACAACAAATATTTTTTTAATAAGCACAAATACAAAATTTAATGAAAATCCACACATTGGGAGTCCCTTAGTTACATGCAGAATAGGGAGACATGAAGATAATAGGTGCTTAGCACATATATATTAGTAATGACCATATGGTGCCTATGGCTTATGCTGCACTAGGAAAAAAAAAAAAAAGAAAAAAAAAAAAAAGAAAAAAAAAGGAAAAAAAAAGAAAAAGAAAAAAGAAAAAGAAAAAAGAAAAGAAAAAAAAAAGAAAGAAAAAAGAAAAGAAAAAAAAAGAAAGAAAAAAGAAAAGAAAAGAAAAAAAAAAAGAAAGAAAAAAGAAAGAAAAAGAAAAAAGAAAAAAAAAAGAAAAAGAAAAAAGAAAAAAAAAAAGAAAAAGAAAAAAGAAAAAAAAAGAAAAGAAAAATAATAATAATAACTAGGGGGCTTTGTCCCCTGTTCACCATGCTCGCTTCTTTTGATAAAAAAAAATACTTACAGACACTTTTAACACTGTGCATTTCTCTTCCTCGGCAAAGAATACATAAATATGTTACATATGAAAATCAAGAATGGTGCCGCGTGGTCATGCTAGGTAAATGCGGTTTATCTAGCATGACCACGTTTAAACAGAAGCTTGTTTTACCGCAGTAAAACAAGCTTCTGTTATGTATTTTAGTATTTGTTAAGTATTACCACTTAACCCGCATCCCTCTTCTCCCATTGGCTGAATAAATATATTACTAGGAGGAATATTATTTTAATATATAGAAATATATTAAATAAAATAAATAATTAATTCATAAAAAAAAAAAGAAAACAGACAACCTATGTATTTCCCTCCTCCCGTAGGTAAGCTGACCTTTCTGGCTTCTGACCTATCCAACTGACCTTTGAATTTCCCCAAACTGTCACAGCCTCAACCACCCATGTAGGTAACTTATTCCAGTAATCAATAATTTGCTGGCTAAAATAAAATTTCCTGCAATCCAGTCTAAACAGCCCCCTTGTAACTTGCAATTATAGCCCCTAGTTCTAGAATCAACCATGAAAATTTTATTTCATGGTTGATTCTAGAACTAGGGGCTATAATTTCAAACATTTTCAACCATGAAAATTTTATTTCATCCTCATTTTATTTTTGCTGCTTAGAGCTTTAAACACCTCAAACAAGTCTCCTCTAAGGTGCCTAGTTTCCAAACTGTGCAACCTACATATTCAAAGTCTTTCCTCATATGGACACCATCTTGCCGATCTCACCAGGTGAGTTACTTGTTTTTGGACCCTTTCAAAAAACTTGATGTCTTTTTTTAGGTGTAGTCTCCCATACCCAAACGCAGTATTCCACGTGAGGTCTAACAATAGCCTTATTATATAATGTGATTATGATGTCCTTATCTCTACTAGCAAATGTTCAATAAATCATCGATAAGATGCCATGGGCCTTCCTTGCAACCTGTCTACAATGCTTGGAGGACTTCATGGCTGACTATATCGTAACTTCCAAGTCCCTTTCTTCCACTAATGACTTTAGTTCAACTCCACCAAGTGTACAGGTTATTTTGGGGTAACTGTTCCCCAGGTGCAAGGGGGAATTTATCCATTTTGTTGAATAAAAAAAATAGCTGCCACTTTTCTGACCATCCCTGAAGTCTATCTAGATCACATCATCTGCAAATTTAGACATCACATCCTCGATCCAATATCATTTAAGAAAATCAAAAACAGCAGTCTCAATACTGATAGAGGGTTGTAATAATAACAGTTTATCCCAACCCTCTGCCTCCTTCCCTGAAGCCATCTAAGGATTTTCCATGTGATTCCAACCTGTTCCAGCTTATAAAGTAACCACTCATGTGGAAGTGAGTCAAATGCTTTGATAAAATCTAAATAAAGTGTCAAAATTATTTTCTAAATTCAGCTCATGAGTGATCCTGTCAAAAGAGCTAACCAGATTATGTTAAACATGATTTTCCCTTTACAAATCCATGCTGTAGATCCTTCAGAATTCCATTTCTATCTAAACAATCCTGAATTCTTCCTTTGTTCACTGCCTCCATGATTTTCCTTACTACTTAAGTTAGACTTACCAGTCGGTAATTTCCCACTACACTCTTAGATCTGCCGTTATATATTGGCAATACATTGGCACTTTTCCAATCCAACGGAATCTCTCCTGAGTCCAGTGATGCTCTCATAAATAGCCTTAATGGTTCAATGCACCTGCCACCTCCCTTAAAATTATAGGGTATATGCCATCAACACCGGGAGCCTTACTTGCCTGTAGGTTTGAAAGTTTTTCATTAAATAATCATGTGAAATTTCAATATCATTAATTATATATTTTTCAACTTCACTCCCATAATTTCTCATTCACATAAAGGGTTTTTCTTCTGTAAATATCGATGAAAAGTAACTGTTGAGTTCATCTGCAACATCAGCTGGGGTATCTAATACTACCCCACATCTATTACATAAGGGTCCAATCTAATTTGTTCTTCTCTTCTTTGCATTTATATATGTGAAGAATTCCTTATCCCCACTCTTTGCTCTCTCTACCAGGATTTCTCAATCTGCCTTTGCCAGCCTAACCTTTTCTGTGGCACTATTACAGATCAATTTGTAGCTGTTATAGGCTTCAGTACTTTTTATTGCTATGTAACTTTTCCATGCTGTCTTTTTCTGCTCAAGTAATCTGGCAACTTCATTTTTCATCCAACTTGGAATCATCCTCATGGAGTATTTTTTAATAGTATATACACATTCAAGGCTTCTGTGATTAATTTTTAAAGGTATACCATAATTCAATTCCTTTGCCTTTAACTACTGCTACCTCTTTCTTCATTGGCACCTCCATAGCCAGGTGGGCAGAAGCAGCAGTGCATAGCACACGCTTCTTGATTAGACCGGGGTTCGAGCCCGTGACCACCAAAATACGGAGGATGTGGAAAGGTCACGGAATGACACCACTGCATATCCCCGGAGCAATATGGCCTTAGTTGCTAATGCTCCTAAAAACCAAATAACAACAAAAACTCTCCTCATTGTCCACTGTAGAACTCTGTGATCATATCCTACTACTGGTAGGTGCCTCCGTAGCCAGGTGGGAAGGAGCAGCAGTGCGTAGCACACACTTCTTGATTAGACAGGGGTTCGAGCCCATCACCACCAAATACGGAGGATGCGGAAAGGTCCGGGAATGACCACCGCATATCCCGGAGCAATATGGCCTTAGTTGCTAATGCTCCTTAAAAAAAAAAAAAAAAAAAAAAACCAAACCTACTACTGGTCCTTGTACTGTCAGCCCTATTATGTCATCTGGTTCATGGATGATGATCAGGTCTGGAATATTCTTTTCCTTAGTACTTTCCTTGACATGTTGATACAAATAACAATCATCTAGTTGATTTAAAAATTGTCCCCCATGTGAAGTTTCCTTCCAATTTGCTCGAATCAAATAGAGGCAAATTAAAATCGCCCCATATGTGAATGCACATAAAAATGTAACACCCATAGCAAAATATATATGTATTGTAATAATATAAGATTTGTAGTACATCATACAGGTGGCAAACACTAAAAGGAAATGCACTGAACACTGTAATTTTTATAGATGCACTCCTCTTATTCTAGCTTGCATAATTACATAAAAATTAACCGACTTAAGTTAGCTCTTGTTAAGATAAGAGAAGCACAGCCCAAAAACAAATTAGCATATTTACCATGACATTCTGGCTGTCATGCCATCATTGACTAATAGGAACAAATGTCTGAAGTCTGGTGTCTGCAAAGTTCAATTTGCAAGATACACATTAAATTGATGCTTTGCCTCTCTGTCTCAATTTTTCCCTTTAATGCCAACGCAGCCTTCTAGTATGACATTTTATCTTTATAGGTCCTTGACCATCATGAATTCAACACTTTTTACATAAATTAATATCACTTTGATAAGTCACAGCTTTTTCTTTTATTTAAGTAATTTTAAACTAATTAAGTTTTCTTCACCTATTTCTAATACCTAGTTTAAAAATAAAGCTATTGCATTAATACAAATAAGCAACAGGATTTCATAAAGACTGCATATATTATAAAGTATAACTTACTTATTTAAGTCCATATCAATAACATATACTTCTTTTGTCTTAGATAGTCTAGCATTCTTCTCCAGGGTATATGTATTGAATAAACTTTCTGGATTATGTTTCTTTTTAAGAGTACTTTCACTTACTTCATTCATTGCTGCTCTTGTGCTTTCCCCACCTCAATCACAATAACCTGAAATACAGAATAGCAGACAGAAAATTATTAGCAGACAGTCCAATCATAATGAGATATACTGTATATCAAGACTTTAAACAAATTTTATATTTTAATACAGTTCACTCTTATTTTACGTAAAATGATCTAAAGTATTAAGGAGAAAGTAAGGTGTTGCAATAAGATACCCATTAACAAAGGACACACTATTTATATGAAGGCGATTCAAATGAAAACTGCAAAAAGTTAAGGAGTTGTATTTCACATGAAAACTGTCAATCTTCAATGTAGTCCCTATTTACAGTCAACACACCTCCAATGCCTGGATTCCTTGAGAGGAGAAGTTTTGTAAGTGGTGTTGAAGCCATTTATGCACCACTATTTTGACCTCTTCATCTGATAACCGGTGGCATTCTCAAAGTGCATCGTTTAGTGGCCAAAAAATATGACAACTACATGGAGCCAAGTCTGCTGCATATGGAGGGTGGGGTGATACCTCAAATTTCATCTCCTATATTTGATTCACTGTAGAATAGGTGGTGTGAGGTTGGGTATTATCATGCTAAAGACTCAAACCTGAGACAACAAACCATGTTTCTTTTGAATTGCTGGCTTTAAATGGTTCAGAAGCATAACACAATATTTGTTGTTCATTACTGCTTCTACTTTCTCCAAATAATGCTACAGAAATATTCCTTTTTGATTCCAGAATACGGTGAGCAATTCTTTCCTAACTAATGCCAGGTAACTAGGTACCAACTTTTTTTCCTTTGGTCAAAGTGTGCCAATAAGTGGTTATGCTCTAAACTTGTGCATTTATTTTCTGATGCATAATAGTGTTACCAGGATTTATTTCCAGTCATTATGTATTTCTAAGAAGGCACCTCTTTCACACTCATCCAAGAAGTACATGCCAAATCAAAGTCATTGTTCCTTCAGTTCTGGTACATGCTTCACCATACTGAGCCAATGTTCTGTGATAAATTTCATGTGGTTTTATTCCTTCTGTATTCAAATATTGGATTACAGACCACAGCTCTAGCTTGGTGCATGATGGCAAGGGTGCTGCCATCTTGAAAATACAATGTTTTTAAATTGTGATAAATAAAACTGATGACAATCAGTTTTATTTATCACACAATATAACATAAGATTATCATCAGTTTTTAAACAATATGCATTTTATAATTGTTTTACAGTTTTCATTGTATATATACTAGGATGTTCCATCCCTTACTTGCCAACATAACGGTACAAAACAGTCATTGTAATGAATGTATTTTGAATCCTGATAAATGATCTACAGCAAATTCTGTATTTGGTAGGAATTATTCAAATAATAATTAAAAGCCAAATAAAAAAAAGTCAAAATGTATATTTATATCCCATGAACTTTTCAGAAATATATATCCACAAGTTCTCTGATACCTGCAATCAGAATTTTGATGTACAACTGAAATGTGTCAGAAGATTGCTTTCATGATTAACTATTTTCTTATGACATTTGTTGACTGTTGTAGCAAAGGCCCATTGTATGGCGGTTAATGGATTTCTCCATTATTTTAGAAAGAGTAAAAGTAAGTGCAATGAGATAATAGCTGGATGGGAGAAATTTGTCACCCTTTTTTTTAGAAACTGGCTGGATATGAACAAATTTCCAATCAGAAGAAAAAACAGCAGTGGAATATGAAAGTGTAAAAAGGCAACAGAGAAAAGGAGTAAGCTTAGAGCACAGATTTTGAGAACAAGTGGAGAAATACCAGCAGTATCTGTAGCTTCCTTGGCATCAAGATTGCTCAAAATTCTTCTGACATCCTTTTGGTGGAAGACCACAGGAGGCACTGAATGGAATATACTGGGAATGGCAGGAGATGGTTTAACAAGATCATCAAGACAAAATTTAGAAGAAAAGTAGGATATTGAAGATAAAGCAGGTCAGCTTTATCTTCAACTGGGATGGCAATAGAACTATAAAGTTTGAACAGACGTGGGAGTACCGATCAGCAAAAATTGCAGCCAATAGCTTTAGCAAGAAAGCAGAATGCTCAGCTGTTTGAACAAGAAACGAGTTAACTACTCTTAGCCTGCTCAAAATCTACTTGGAATGAATAATAAACTGCTTTACAATCGTTTCCAGCTTTGGTGGAGGCAGAAAGCAAACCTGGAGATTTAGATGCAAGCCAACTGTGATATACAACGTCCTTAGCACATTTATTGGAAAACCAGGGTTTAGGTAAAGGACAAGATTTTAAGGAGGAGTATGGAATAAATGATTTCATCCCTACAAAAATAATTTCACTGATACAATCTGAGCAATGACATCAGAAGATTTAAACTAGTAATCCAACCAAGGAAAAGAAACCTTGCAGATCATCCCATTTTTTAATGTCAAACAATATGAGGCTGAGAATGGCCACAAGAGAAAGACTCCACTGGAGAAGAGATAATCAGTAAGTTGTGAAATGAGGTGCCTGAAGGACAACTCACCTTGACTTGGAAGTTTCATTTGTGAGAAAAAGACCAAGAGTATTAGCTGTGTAGTTAAGATTGTCCAGTATCCTGGTAGGTAAATGAACAATCTGTATGAGGTCATTAGCAATTGCAAAAGCCTAAGCATCTTGTCCAGCTGTGCCCGTGCAACTAGAAAATGGAAGCCAGCTGGAGTCGTGAACATTATAAAATCACCAAGAAAAATTACTCACTGTTAGGAAAGTCGGAATGGAGAGAGTCAAGTTTGAAAGAAAGGAAGTGAGAGTTCCAAATGATTAGTGGAATTTAGAGAATAATGGCAACAGATGAATTTGATAGAATGGCGTAGAGAGATTTTAAGCCAGAGAAGATCAAAAAGAGGATATTCTAAATTACTAAGTCTCTGACAAGGAATATCAGAGCAGACATATGCACAAGTACCACCTTTGAAATGAAAGGAATAGTACAGCAAATAATTAGGACAACTGGGATGAGCAGTTGGCAAGAAAAAGTAAGTGACACTTGGCAGACTGTACATGGAAGTGGACATCATTGAGATTGAAATTGTGACCACATATATTTGTGACAAGAACAAGTAAGTGTTTAGGAGGTTCAGATCTTTCTTCAGATAAGTTTGTGCCATTAGTTTAACTATTCATGATATATTCATGAAATAAGGAAAGGGGAGGGCATGTTATATGAATTAATGGTATGTGGATGTCTTTTGTGATATTCTTTCCCAAATGGACAATCACTAATACTCAGTTATCTTGATATGTTAAAGTTGTGGCATTCAATGGTCAGCTAGACAATTTTTTCTTTGGAGACTGAAGAAAAATGACGTATATGTTCTCTCATTATGATAGATATAAAAAAGGACACGAAACTTTGCAAGAGTTACAAAATGTATCATACCAGCATCTGTAACCAAGCTGTTTTTAAATATCCTAGCAGTGGTTATGAAGGATCAGGTGACTTATGCAAAAAAAAGTTCTGCACATTTTTTGTTGGTTTAAGATTAATGACTGAAACTTTCTCTACTGTCCTATATAGAGACTCGGTTTTAAACAAGTTGTTTTTGAAGCAATATTGATGGTTTTCATAGAGTAATTTCATGAAAGAACCTGACAGATGCAGTGCAACCCTCTCTTCAAATTAATTTTTACAGGCATGTGAAACTTCACAGGTGACATTCCTATTTTTGGATGCATCAAATGATTGCTGTTCTAGTTCTTCCACTTCCTAGAAGTAGCATTTTTTTTAGTTTATTTTCTAGAAGTAACAACAAAACACTAATGTATTTGTCAGCTTATAAAATTCCGCAGCGTGGAAGACTTAACCTAATTTTAGAATGGTAAATTTAAGAAAAAAAACTTTTGAAAAAAATTTATTGTTAATACAATGGAAACGTAAAACTCAATAAAAATAAAACCTAAAAGCCAATATACAGAAAGGTATAGGATTATTACTCTTATTATTTTAGTATTATTCAACTTCAGATTAATTACTGACGATCATTATTATCCTCATCCTCAACGTCATCATTATCAACATCTTCTTCACCTGTATCACTGTCACCCCTCATACAATAAATGATCTTCAGTGCCATCCACTGCGTTACTTATACCACATTTTTTAAAGGACTTGACCATAATTTCAGTCTTAACATCAATGCCATGGCTTCAGCACCCATTCACACACTTGTACAATTTGCTTGAGCGTGTACAGAGACTTGACCATAATTTCAGTCTTAACATCAATGCCATGGCTTCAGCACCCATTCACACACTTGTACAATTTTGCTTGAGCGTGTACAGAGAAGGGCAACAAGATTGGTGAGGGGAATGAAGGGATCCTCTTACCAAGAGAGGCTTAAGTTCTGCAAATTGCAATGGCTGGAGACTAGGCACCTGCGTGGTGATCTGATTGAGGTGTATAAGGCCTTGAATGGGTTGAACATGCTGAATTCTGATGGGATTCTTCCACTTGTTCAGATTACAAACCTAAGGGGGCATAAATTCAAATTAAGGAAAGTCAGATGTAGAACAGATGTGTGGAAATTTGCCTTTAGCCAGTGGGTGGTTAATTGCTGGAACAAACTTCCATCTGTCGTTGTGGAAGTTGATAGGTTAAATAAATTTAAGAAGGAACTGGACAAACATTTAGAGAGAATGGTTGTGTGAATTTTTTTTTTTTTTTTTTTTTGGCTGATGCTGCATAAGCTCATACACTTGCTTTCTTGCATCACATGCCACTACTACTACTATTGATGGACGTTTCACCCTTCCCGTAGACATCATATCATGGTTCCTCTCTATCATCCATTTATTCCATTGCTTCTGCATGTTATTCTTGAATGGCTTATTGATGCTAACATCTAACGGCTGTAACTGGGAAATTAAGCCACCCAGAGAATTACTGCCAATTTTGTGTTCATAATTTCTGCCAGTTTTTCTATGTTTTCAGTCCTAATGTATATAAGTACTTAACTGTCGGTTAACTACTATACGTTGACTCTCGGTTTTGTGGATGTGCTGTATTGTCCCATTCAGCTTATAATACGCAGGGCAATTTTTAAGATATTTATAAGGGAAAAAAGTGCATCTTATAAGGCGACAAATACAGTATATTAAACAAATAACAGTAAATTAAAAATAAAAGTAGTGTCATGCTGTTCTAGTTCAAAGAAATGCACTCTATGCTCTCTGATTTCTAACTTTCTAAATAAAGTATAGTTTTAGCTTTCGTAGGAATATTTTAGAGCATTTCCAGAATAATTAGCTAGAAACAAGCAACAGGAAAAACTGGCTTTTTCTTCCCTGCAATCTTCCTGTGTTTGTTTTCATAAAGAATCAGATGAGAATAAATAACAATTCTCCAGTTTTTTAGTTTTTATTTTTAATATAAAATTACCGAATCTTTTTATACATTAAGTTATATTCTAATCATTACGCATTATTAATACTGGATATCCTTTCACTGATAGTTGTCCTACCCAAGCATATCAGACAACTATAAATATGCTCATAGGCATTCGAGGAGACAGTAGTACAATTGTGAATGCAAAATGCTGTGATCAACAGAATTAGCAGACTTCCAGCATGGAATAATAATAAGGTGCAACACATCTGGTGAGTATGGGCTTGCCACACCCAGGATCCTGAGCTGGATATCATCATTCTTCTCTTTCCTGGTGATTCTCTTCTACTTCTGACTCTCTCTCTCTCACTCAGGGTAACTCAGAAATTTTTTTTTGGCTAGTGTAGCAAAAGCCTCAGGCTCCCTTGCATCATATGGCTAATAATAACAATAAGTAATCAGTCTCTACACAATTTTTCAATGGCACTGAAGATCCCTAGGTTGACTATCTGATCTGCAAATAGAAGAGCACTGTTGCTGAAACCATGGCAAACAACCCATAAAACCTATGAAACTGGACAAACATGATGGGAAAACTCTGCACTCAGAATGCAGATTAACGTTGTCACAGCACACATGCAGGATGCTGCACAATATAGATTACCATGATCATGCAGCCATTGCCAACCAATGGTAGGTGCCATCTAGCTTGGTGTAAGACCTACTGTTCTTGGACCATAGACAATGGAAATCTGTGCTTTGAAGTCACAAGTTATGGTACATGGTCTACCAGCCTAACAATCATGCCTGGTTGTGATAGATGCCCATAGAAAGCTACCTGCTGGACTGTATTTGTCCTGAAAATGAAAGTTTGGTAAAAGCAGCAAATAATCTGGGGATTGTTTTTCATGGTTTGGCCTAGGACTTTCAGTTGTTTTGGACAAAATCTTGAATGCTGAGGTTTAGACACCCTGCACAATAACACATTACCTATGTTGTAGCTACACATTTGGGATGCCCATATCTGCAACGACAGGACAATGATCCATGTCATACTGCTTGCACTGTGAAGGACTGGTATGAGCATCAAAAAGTTGGACTGGCCAGCCCAGAGCAATGACCTCAATCCTATAGAGAACCTCTGAATAAACTGGGTCATTGGGTACGTGTGTGAGGAGAGATCTTCCAAAAATAAGAGCTGAAATAAGTTGGTTTTTAGGAGCATTAGCAACTAAGGCCATATTGCTCCAGGGATATGCAGTGGTCATTCCCTGACCTTACTGTATCCTCTGTATTTGGTGGCCACAGGCTCGAACCCAGGTCTAATCAAGAAGCGTGTGCTACGCACTGCCGCTCCTGCCCAGCTGGCTACAGAGGTGCCGCTGAAATAAGTCACTACTTAGACGGCTGAATAGTGGAAAATATTGGAGAACATTTATAAAAAAGCAATAGAAAGTGCTCCATGGAGACTATAGGTTATAATAAAAGCTAAAAGTTATTTTCTTTAAAAAGAAAGTAATAAATAAAGGTTATTTGTAGATATGCAGGTCACCAGATATCAATTGTAGTACACAGTATATATGCACACGCACACAATTTTGAAATTTTGTGGGTTTAACATGGACATTTTATCAATTCAAAAATCAAAATGTTTAAAAGTTTCACGTTTATATTTTGACATTAATTTTTCTTTTTTTCAGCAAAATTAATAAAATAGAAGTTTACACTTATTTCAGCACAATTTTAAAATTATGTGCATGCATAATTTTAAAATTGTGCTCTTAACCATTTTATGCACTGGAAAATGAAAGTGACTGTTAATTTCATGTTTATATTTTATGGCTGCAACTTCATTTTTTTTTCTTTACAGCAGAATTGCTTTTTTAAGAAGTTAAGATACAATTAGTATGGAAATCTATTTAGAAAATATGATATATTGGTATACTGCAAGCAGAATTCAAAAAACTCCAAAAATGTTTCCATAAATAAAAAAAAAAAAGTTAGTCACAAGCACAATCTCCACTGCAACAAACTATGGCATGACCCTGGGTTAAACATACACATATATATTGGAATAGATTATAAACATATTTTAATATGATAGAGGCATAATTTCACAGAAATACAACCATACTGAAGTTTATCAGATGAGATAATCCAGTAGTCGTGTCAGAGGGCTAGTATATAGAAGCAGGTTCTGTCTGACACTCATGCTAAAAGGGATGAAATATATTTGGTTACAGGAAAACAGAAATCCCCATTCCTCTTGTAAATCCAATAGTTCTAGAGGTGGAAAAAGCTTGAACAGAATACACATACCAAATATATCTCAGGTTAACCAGGTTTGTTATTTCTGTCCAACAGCTGAGCCCTGGGATAGCATCTCTGTGTGGTGGCTGGGGTACATAATTTACAAAAGTCAAATTAAAATAATTAGAACTAACTAAAACAAAATAATTTTTTTATAATTAATATTCTATAATTTATGACACCCAAGTATGCAGTTATCTATTGCAATAGAAAACTGCATAAAAATGAATTATAAAATATTAATTTAATAGCAATTTTGCTATCTGAAGCAATAAATTACTTGTGGATATAAAACATTTATGCAGGATATGTATACTAATTCTAATTAATTCAGTGCTGGGGGGGGGGGCATATGACAGTGCAACTAATATACACGGGCAAAGATGTAATGTGATAATCAGCTGAATGATAACAAAACTTATTAAGCTACTTAATATAATAAAAATATATATAAAAAATCAAAGTATAAAAGATTATAATAATGCTATTACCTTTAGATTATATCAAACTATAATGCAATATAAATACATGTTTATTTCACTGGGTGACACTTGCACAAGCTCTCATACGGAATCGTTTTGACCCTAATCAACAGAGAATTTTTAATACAGAAACTAAGCAAAAAAACTTTTTAAAAGGTAGAAATTATGGCCGGGTTAATAGAATGGTTTTAGTATGCAAAAGACCAATATGAAGGTCAAAATGATCATCACACAGGTGACAACAGATTATGGGCTAAGTTGTTTAGAGCAATAAGAATAATGAAGTAGAATTAATGAGTGAAAGTTCAGTAGTTATCAGTTAAACCACTCTCGATTATCCAGGGGCAGTTTAACTGGGTTGCGAATTAAATGGGGACAAAAAAAACTTTGATTTAAATGTCTTAAAAAAATAATTTAACAGTCATCATCATCATCAGCCATTTTCAATCCACTGCAGGATGAAGGCCTCTCCAGCAACTTTCCAGTTCCTTCTGTTTTGAGCACTGGCCATCCATTTACTACCCACAAATTCATAAATTTCATCTGTCCATCTCTGCCTTTGTCTTCCAGGTTTTCTTCTAGCTCCTCTTGGATACCATTCTGTTATTTTCTTAGTCCATCTGTCATCATGTCTTCGAGCTATGTGTCCTGCCCAAGACCATTTTAGTTCTTTAGTTTTGATAAGAATGTCCTTTAGTTGAGTTTGCTGCCTAATCCATGTGTTGCTCTTCTTATCTAACAGTCTGATTCCCAATATAATTCATTCCATTCTTCACTGTGTAGTTCTCAGCTTCTCTTCCATTCTTTTGGTGAGTGCCCAAGTTTCACTTCCATAAGTCATGGTGGGGAGTATACATTGGTTCATTATTTTACGTTTCAGACAAACTGGGATATTGCTCTTCAGTATGTGACTATATTTCCTGAATGCTATCCATCCAAAATTTATTCTTCTCTTGACTTCCAGCCATTTATCATTATTACAGCTAATAACTTGTCCCAGATAAGTATACGACTCCACCTTTTCAATTACTGCTCCTTCAATCATTATTTCTCTTTCCGTGGCATATTTGTTCATCATTACTTTTGTTTTAGCCATATTCATCTTTAGTCCAAAATCCTTACTAACTGTGCATAAATGATTAAGATTTTCCTCTAATTCTGTGGGATCGTGGCTTATGACCACAATGTCATCTGCAAATCGTAAATGGTTTAGGTACTCTCCATTCACTGACTCCTTTCTGCGACCAGTCTAATCTTCTGAAAGCTTCCTCAAGGGCAGCAGTAAACAGCTTCGGAGATATTGTGTCTCCTTGTCGAACTCCTTTCTCGATTTTAAATTTGCTACTGTCTTTGTCTAGTCTAATAAAGGAGTTAGCACTCTCATATATTTTCATCAAAATCACAATATATGGGGTATCTATGCCTTGTCTTTCCTATGCCCGAAACATTGCCTTATGCTGTATGGAGTCAAATGCCTTTTCATAATCCACAAATGCCATGCATAATGGTGTTTTATATTCATTTGCTTTCTCCATTAGCTGTGATATTACGTGAAGGTGATCCATAGTTGAGAAACCAGCTTGTTCTTTGTTGATTCTCATCAAGTATTCTTTCTTATCTGTTAGTAATGACCCTTGTGAACAACTTGTAGATGTGGGATAACAAGCTAATTGGTCTATAATTTACAATTTCTGATTTATCTCCTTTCTTATGCAGCAAAACTATGATTGCATTATTCCACTGCTTAGGCGTCACACCTTTTCTAATGCACTTTGTGAAGAGCCTTGCCAGTTTTTGTGTTATGTCTCTTCCTTCCAATTTTAACAACTCTACAGTAACTTCATCTTCCCCCAGGGCTTTCTGATTCTTCAATGCATGTTCTACCTCATCAGGAAGAATATCGGGTATGTCGTATCTGTTGCTACTTTGCAATTCATCTTCCCCACTGCTGGCATCATTCCCCTGCTCCTTGTATAATTCTCTATAGTCTTCTGCTATTTGAATTATGCCTTCTCTGCTGTTTATAAGTACACCATTGCTATTCTTCAGTTTTAGTATCATTTGTCTTTCTGTATTACTTCTCATGGTTGCTGATTTAAATCCTTTGTTTTCCCTTAATGCTTGTTCTACTTTTCTTGTGTTAAATCTTCTTATGTCCTCTCTGAGTCTCTTTCTAATAGCTTTGCACAACTCAGTATACTCAATTTTCTCCCTGTCAGTGTTTTTCTTGCTCTTCGTTTGTCGTCTTCGGTTCATCATGACAAGTGTTTCTTGACTAATTTTTTCTTCTTTGGATTTCTTTTTTCCTATAGGTTTCTTGGGCTTCATCACTTTCAGAAAGTTGTTTTTGTTTTGGTTTTTTTTTTTAGGAGCATTAGCAACTAAGGCCATATTGCTCCGGGATATGTGGTGGTCATTCCCTGACCTTTCCGCATCCTCCGTATTTGGTGGTGACGGGCTCGAACCCCGGTCTAATCAAGAAGCGTGTGCTACGCACTGCTGCTCCTTCCCACCTGGCTACAGAGGCGCCTCAGAAAGTTGTAATATTCCTCATCGATATCTTGGTCCTGAGCAGTCTGCAGAAGCTCAAACTTGTTCTTAAATTCCAGTAAATACTGCTTTTTCTCCTCTTCTGTTATCTCAAAGACCTTTGTATTATTTACCCGAGTCAGTTTTTTCCTTTCCTTTCCTACATCTATATCAAGTGTACATTTTACCATTCTGTGATCACTTCCAACATTTACCTTATTCAGGATGGTAACATCATTCACAATATATCTTCTGTTAGTGAGGATGAAGTTGATTTCATTAGTAGTTAATCCATTTCGACTCTTCCGTGTCCACTTTCTGTTCACCCTTTTCTTGAAAAAAAGTGTTCAATACTGACAGTCCTTGAGATTCTGCAAATTCCACAAGTCTTTCACCAATTCCAAAATTTCCTATAGTTCCCCTTTCTGCACTGTTTTGTCTTTTTCCAACCTTACCATTGAAGTCCCCCATAATAATAGTGTAGTGGGTTTTCTGCTCATCTAGAAGACTCAATTTCAGTGTACATTTCTTCAACCTCTTCATCATCATGGCTCGATGTTGGTGCATAAATCATTATAATCTTTAGCTTGTACCTCTTCGAAATCTTGAGTATTAGTCTTGACACCCTTGGTGATGTACTTTTGAATTCCAAAATGTTGTTTTTAAAATCTTTATGGACCAGAAACCCAACTCCACCTTCACTCCTTTCACTGTTTCCATTAGTGTACAGCAGATTTCCACTTGATAAACTTATAAGTGATTCATTTCTTCTTGTTTCAGCCAAACCGATGATATTCCAATTCACATTTTCTAATTCCTTTTCCAGCTCTAATATGCTGTCTTCACCGATGAGTGATCTTACGTTATAACAGGCCAAGTTCAGTTTCCGTGCATGGCAGCCTGGTCGTACCCAGAGATTCTTAGCACCTTCTGCTTCCACTCTGATCCTCTTGCTGCCGTAAGAGGGAGAGTGAAAACTGCTGGGGATTGGGATTGAGGGCCATTTGTTTTGTCGTGCTGTCATATGCTGGAGGGTTTGGTCTTTTCCTCTTCACGCTGACCAGGCGCCTTGAAGAGAACCACTCTGCCCGTTCGTTGCAACCTAAGTGATGTAACAGGGCTTACCATCGAGAAGGCGTGCATGAGTGGATTTTAGGGAGGCAGGCCAACAGGACTTCTCCTAAATCTTCTGTAATAGAGAGATATTGGATCCATCAGTGTTTTAGACTGAGTGTCTGATAACACACAGGATACCTGTTCCCCTCTAAACCCCTAGTTAACAGTACCTACTTACAATAATGCATTTTTAAATTTAAATGTTTAAAAAAAATACTGCTTAGGGTCCCACAAACCTTTTATCCACCACTAAGCGTCTACTGTACAATCCTGTTCCTTAGGGATTCCTTCAGTCCTTAGGCACGTGTGCATACAAACAGGTACGTATTCATTATTCATCAGTTAATGTGTGGGCACACTTCGAGTTGCGGTTTTCAATAAATACATATGCATTTTATTTGCATTTATTTCAAAAGTTACCAATCATGTTAAAAAGAAAAAGGACTGTTCTTTCAATACAACAAAACTTGAACTCATCGATAAACATGAAAACAAAAAAAGGTGCTGGAGTGTCAGCTTTTATGAAAGAGTATGGCGAACAAACTGTTTGATAAGATTAGTTTTAACAGCAGTTACCATTTGACAACCTGCATGCCAAATCTGACTCATAAAGGGCTTGCAGCAAAAGCACTGTTGCCAAGAATTCATTATTATTGTTTAACAGTATTTATTTTGGGTAGTCATTAATACATAATATTTTTCACTTATTAAACTGTATTAAAAAGTTACATATAAGAAATAATGTTTAAAACAAAGTTAAGCCCAATATCACAAAGAAAAAAATGACGGTAATGTAAAAACAACTATAATAAGGTAAAAGAATGCAACTTTTTATCAGTTAATAAAGTCATATATGCCTGCTAGCTGGTATGTAAAAACACATGAATGAAAGTCACGTTGACAGTTAACACATTTACATTTCTTGATTTTTTAAAAGAGAAACTAAGGGGAAAACTTACCTGGAAAGATAAGTTTTTAGAGTACTCTGAGTTATCACTGGTATTAAAATTTGATTTCCAGAACTTAATAAAGTAATTGGAATTTAACTCCTCAAATGTCCTCGGGAAATTCTGGCATTAATGCATGGACAAGATTATGGGCATACAGAAGTGAGCAACTCACCTCAGTCTTTTTTTCCCCCCTTAATGCTGCAACTTATTGCAAAAGTGGACCTGACAAAAGTCTGCCAGCGATGTGAGACATCAGTGGCTCGATGATTCAAGTTCCATTTTAAATGAAACCATTTCTTGAAGGTGAACTGATAATAATATTAGTCTTCCTTTCTAATTTAATACAACTGAGCATTATATTTGGTGCCCTTTTCACAGCTCATGAAATTTTAATCTATGTATGCTGCACTTCTCACAGAGTAATAGCCATTTTGAGAAAATACTGGGTTTTGTGTTATCATCTTGATTGCCACAAAAACAATAATAAATCTTTCAAAAACAACTAGGATAAGAAGGTAGACGTTTATTGATCCAGTGGGAGAAGTAAAACAAGTAACCCGAAACTTTAAACAAACATCGCATCAGCACTTGTTCAGTACCATGCCATTCTTTATGTGAAATCCAAATAGTTAAAAAATAGTGATGGGGCACCTGACAGGTTCTTGCATCCAATTTCTGTGAGAAAACCATAAGAAAATCACTTCAGAAACTATTGCAGTAAAAGTTTGATTGCATTTAGAAGGTAGAAAAATTTTTAGAATTTTAATCATTGATTAACATCAATGATTAAAATTCTGGAAATGCAGGAATGTTATCTCTGAAGAGCAAAGGGCACCTGCCACGACTGTTAAAAATAAAAATTGTAACAATTTTCACTTTTCCTTTCCGGCTGCAATTTTTTGTTAACTATTTCTCATTATGTTATATATACAGCAGATATATACAAAGTGAATAAAAAGTAAAAGAGAATTTCTGGGGACTGAAGATAAATTATTTGCTGCCATAGATTGATATATGGGGGAAAGTGCAGCTAATTCAGGGTTATAATGAGGCAGGTGGCACAACTTTGTATGTGCAAATGCATGGACGTGGGTGCTGATTATAGTGACAGGAATATTCAATGTATCTTGGCACAGCATGATTCAGTTATTGTTACTGATTTTTATGTAGCATTATCATCTTCTCTGTATATGTTCATAGGTAAATTTCCATGTTGTGTGGGCTGAAAAACTCCAACACACAGAAATGTCTTACTCCATCTGCTTGAGATCGGCTAAAAATAGCCCTCACTGAAAAGGACTTTTAAGGATTCTTCCAAGTTCTAAGAGATTTGAACTTCTCTTAGACCAACCCAACCTTCTCCAAATGAGAAAGTGGCAAAAACACTATACTATCATGATGTACAATCAAGTGTAAAGTAGGCATAAATCATGGTCTGCCCACATATCATCCAAGTTGGGTTCAATTCAGAAAGGCCTACACTAAATGTCCCAAAGACCAGAAAGATTGTGGCACTTTGTGTAACAGATTGAAATGCACTCTGAATGGCACATGGTGCGGTATGATGAAATGGAGAGCAAGTGATGTAGTATGTAATGGAAATTTCTGCTATTACTTCTGCCAGCAAAAGCCCGTGGCTTCCTTGCACTATGCTGCTAACTCTAATACTAATCACCACTGCCAAAACAAAAAAAAAAAAAAAAATCAAGAATATCAAACATATTGGGAAATATTCATGCTGTTTTTTGCTCGTAGAGTCCAATGCTATGCCATCTTTAAATATGATGCCAGTTAATTTCAATAAACATATAATGTATTGTCAAAAACAAACTGAATATGTTATTTGGTTTTTAGGAGCATTAGCAACTAAGGCCATATTGCTCTGGGGTTAATGCAGTGGTCATTCCCTGACCTTTCCACATCCTTCGTATTTGGTGGTCACGGGCTCGAACCCCGGTTTAATCAAGAAGCATGTGCTACGCACTGCTGCTCCTGCCCACCTGGCTACGGAGGCGCCACAAACTGAATATACTAGTTTCTACTAAATATCAGATTTAGTGTTGCACATTATCACATGGTGGGTTGGCCATTCTGGGCTGAAGGCACAACCTCAAGTTTTGGTTCCTATGTTAGCATTACTACTGATAAAATCATTTATACCTGATATGAATTAAATATAAACTGGTAAATTCTGCATTTGTAAATAGTGATTATGTAATTATTTAGAGTTAACAATCTGGTGAGTATGGGCTTGGCACACCCAGGGTCCTGAGCTGGATATCATCATTCTCTTTCTTGGTGATTTCCTTCCTTCTTTCTTTATCTCTCTCTCTCTCTCTCTCTCTCTCTCTCTCTCTCTCTCTCTCTCTCTCTCACTCAAGATAATTCAGAAATTTTGTTTTTTTTTGCCTGGTGCAGCAAAAGCCTCAGGCTTCCTTGCACCATATGGCCAATAATGATAATGAGCCAAATTAACTGCTAGCTTATGGCACTCGTTTTTTCCATTTAACTTGTTAACTTATGGATCTTAAATTTTTTTTAGTAGCATGGTGCACAGGTATAGAAATTGGTGAAATAATGATCACTTCAACCTGTGTGGAGAAGTAAAGAAGTTATAATTCTTATAAATTATAAATGTGTAAATTTATAATTCATATTCAGATTAGAGAGAGAATAGTGGTTTGAATGTTGCAGGATTAGACATCTGTCTTGGGGGGGGGGGGGGAGAGGCTAATCTTTGTGTCATTATTGTGTGGGCGGGTTTAAGATTACTTTAGATGGGGGGGCAATATTGTTGGCTATGCCAATAATGAAGGATTCTTTGTACAGTCTATATTTTGTGTATATGTTGGTGGTTGGAACAGAAGTATTCTTGAATCTCACTGGTGATCCTTGCAAGGATTGCCAAAATTCGTATCACCATAGTGTCTATAGACACTATGGTGATCCTCGCACCAAGATCCCAATTCTGTTAATTAGGCCATAGGCTATATCGTATTTATGTTCTTTAATTATTTTGAATAACCTTCTACTAGTTTGCCCAATATACGAATTTTGGCAATCCTTGCATTGTAAATTATACACTCAATGTTTAGTGGAAAGGGTCTTCATCAGGGGACCAGATTTTTATCATATTTTTTTAAAGGTTAGCTCTTGTAAATCTGGTGTACAACCCATATTTTTTGGCTATATTTTTGACCTATTCACTAATTTGGGTACGAGGAAATGGTAATAAACTAAGGTGATTATTTTGCATAAAGCACAATACTACATATAAGATTCACTAGTGAACCGATTAGTGCCAATGCATCAATATGAGAGATACCTCATGTGTGTAATAGTATAAACTAAGATGATTATTTTGCATAAAGCATGAGACTATGTGTAAGATTCACTAGTGAACGGGTCACCATCAGCCATCTCTCATATCATCATCATCAGCTATATAGTGCAAGGAAACCTGAGGCTTTTGCTGCACCAGCCAAAAAAAAAAAATACTGAGTTACTGTGTGTGTGTGTGTGTGTGTGTGTGTGTGTGTGTGTGTGTGTGTGTGTGTGTGTGAGAGAGAGAGAGAGAGAGAGAGAGAGAGAGAGAGAGAGAGAAGAATGATGATATCCAGCTCAGGACCCTGGGTGTATATTGTGGAGATAAACTTCATAACTGAATTGTCATGATTGCAACACGAGGGTAACTAACTGCCCACTGAGGAGAGGCCAGGCCACAAGCCTTGAAATGGTGCTATCTTGGTGGTGGTGGTATCTGCCGAGAATAAGTAAGAATAGTCTTCTCCACTGGTGAAGCGTTACTCAAAGTAGTGCAATACCATGGCAACTCATTGTAAAAGTATTCACAATATGAGATACAATTAAAATGATGCCAATTAACTACTTCAGCAGCTCACTACAAACAAAGCATATTGCATTGGCACTAACCCGTTCACTAGGAAATGGTAATGTACTCTTTTCCTGGTTCTTTGTCAGATGAATTTGCACTGAATTACCCACCTCTCTCCTGTTCTTTTAATAACCCTTTTCACTTTGAGCTTTTGTAGATAACTAATGTTTCTAAATATTTTGGAAATTCTGTTGATTTTTTTTTTTTTTTTAGTGCTTGATCTCTGCATAGAACAGCTATTTTTGGGTTCATGAGGTGATTGGACTTTAGCACCAGTATCGGTTGATTTCCTATATATTTCCATTAGAAGAGAGTTATTATATTTCTTTAACAAGAGATCTGGGAAAGCCATGCTATTGTTTTTCTCTATTTCTATTTTAAATTTTGTGTTAATCTAAAGTATGTATATAATTATGAAAGTTGTTTAATTCTTCTAATCCATGTGGCCAAATGGTTAGCATGGTCTCAATATATCTACCACTGTATATTGGTTTTAGAAGGAAATTGCCTAGGCTATGTCTTCAAATATGCTCATGAAAATTTCTGAAAGGGGAGGGGGGGGGGAGAGAGAGAGAGAGAGGTTGTTGTTGTTATTTGGATTTTAGGAGCATCAGCAACTAATTTATGATGAATTTGAGGTATTGCTCAAAACATCAAAGGTAGATATTGTTGGGATATCAGAGACGTGGTGTCACACAGATATAAGTAATGCGGAACTGGAATTTGGGGAATACAATGTGTATAGAAAGGATAGACAGGACAGGAGGGGAGGAGGGGTTATGCTATTAATTAAGAAACACATAAAGTCCAAGGAAGTGAAGCCAGTCGACATCGATGGACAGGGCAGCGTCGAGTCAGTTTGGTGTGACATAAGCATAGGGAAATCAAAATTGAGAGTAGGAGTGTGCTATAGGCCTAATGACTCTGATGAGTATAATAAGATATTGTACAGGGAAATAGAGTAGGCCAGTAAATCAGAGAGTCTTATAATGGGGGACTTTAATTTCCCAGATATTGACTGGAATTTGTGGGTTGGTCACTCGCACACTAGCAAGGCTTTTGTGGATTTATTGGATGATTGTTTTCTACATCAGCATGTTCGTGAGGCAACAAGAGGGAGCAATACTCTTGATCTGATTATCAGTAGTGATTCTTCATGCATTAAGAACCTGCAGATAAATGAACCACTAGGTGGCAGTGATCACAGTGTGTTGAAGTGGGATTTACTCAAGGAGGTAACTACCATCAGAGGTAAAGGGAAGGGTTTTTGTTTTCGTAAAGGCGACTATGATGGTCTGAGACAGTATTTAAATTCTATACAGTGGGACCAACTGATGATGTTACCAACAGCAAACTCAAAATGGGAAGCATTCAAGGAACTAATCTTGGAGGCTACCAGGCTTTACATACCAACTAAGAAATATTGTTCAAGGTTTAGGCCTAAATGGTTGTCAGATGAACTAATGAGACATGTGGCAGAGAAGAAAAATGCATGGGATACATACAAATTAATGGGTGACATGGAAGCCTATGATAGATATAAGTTGGTCTGTAACCAAGTCACAAAGGAGATTAGGCAGGCAAAGGCAGACTATGAAAAATCCTTGGCAAAGGATGCAAAGAAAAACAGAAAAGAGTTCTTTACATACTTGAACTCGAAAAGGAAAGGGATGAATCAGATTGGTCCACTGGATATTGATGGTTCAACAGTTGAGGATCCTGCTCAGGTGGCTAACAATCTAAACGAGTATTTTGCATCTACATTCACGCATGAGGAGTTATTCAGGAAGGAGAATGATGTAGGTAAAGTAAACATTGGCAGTGAGCTGGATGATTTTGTAATAACTGAGAGGAAAGTGGAGGAGAGATTGTTGAGGACAAACATAAAAAAGGCACCTGGGGTGGATGGGATCTATCCAGTTATATTAAAGGAGGCAGCAAAGGAAGTAAGCAAACCCTTAGCCATAATTATGAGAGCTTCCTTGGACTCAGGGGAGGTACCTATGGACTGGAGATGTGCAAATGTGACCCCAATTCACAAAGGAGGTTCAAAGGCTGACACAAGTAATTATAGACCTGTTAGTTTAACTTCTGTTCCAGGTAAATTAATGGAGGCACTGGTTAAAGAAGCACTGCAGGATCATCTAGACAAGAATTCAGTTATAGCTCAGACGCAGCATGGTTTTGTTAAGGGCAGGTCTTGCCTGACCAATTTGATTGGATACTATGATGTAGTCACAAAAGAACTGGATGCAGGGAATAACTTTGATATTATATATTTGGATCTTAGAAAGGCTTTTGATACTGTTGCACATGGAAGACTGCTGCACAAATTGGAGCAGTGTGGCATTGGAGGCAAATTGCTGCTATGGATAAGGGGATGGTTGAGTGGCAGAAGACAGAGAGTGGTAATCAATGGACACTGCTCAATGTGGACTAATGTTATTAGTGGAGTTCCTCAAGGTTCAGTGTTGGGTCCATTGTTGTTTTCGGTGTTTATGAATGATATTGATGATGGGATATCAAGTTTAATGTCCAAGTTTGCAGATGATACAAAGGTTGGCAGGGTCGTTAAGGACAATACTGACGCTATGCTGCTGCAACAGGATCTGGAAAGGTTGAACAGATGGGCTGAGAGGTGGCAAATGAGGTTTAACATCGACAAATGTAAAGTGCTGCATATGGGAAACAGTAACCCCAGAGCAACGTATCAACTCTGCGGTACTACACTGACAGTGGTGGAGAATGAAAAGGACCTGGGGGTAATTGTGCAGGCAGATATGAAGTTCTCTGAGCAGTGCAGACGAGCTGCAAGAGTAGCTCATGGTGTCTTGTCAATGATATACAGGAATTTTTCTAGCAGGGATAAGGAGGTGATTATTCCCTTGTATAAGGCAATGGTAAGGCCACATCTTGAGTACTGTATACAGGTCTGGAGGCCTCATTTCAAGAAGGATGTAGAGCTGCTGGAACGGGTACAGAGAAGGGCAACAAGATTAGTAAATGGAACAAAGGGTTGCTCTTACGAAGAAAGGCTTAAGTTTTGCAAATTACAGAGTCTGGAGACTAGGCACCGGCGAGGTGATCTGATAGAGGTGTATAAGGCTTTGAATGGTTTGAGCATGCTCAATGCCAATGGGATTCTTCATCTTTCTCAGAATAATCACCTCAGAGGGCATAAATTCAAATTGAGGAAGGACGGATGTCGGATAGATGTGCGGAAATTTGCCTTTGGCCAGCGGGTGGTTGGTTGGTGGAACCGACTTCCATCACTTGTTGTTGAAGTTGATAGCCTAAACAAATTTAAAGCTCAACTGGACAGGTATTTCGAACGAACGGAGGGGTGAAATGGGAGTGGGTTTTTTTTTTTTTTTTTTTTTGGCTGATGCTGAATAAGCTTGCTTTCTTGCATCATATGCCCCTGCTAATGCTAATGCTAAGGCCATATTGCTCCAGGAATATGTGGTGGTCATTCCCTGACCTTTCCACATCCTCCGTATTTGGTGGTGATGGGCTCGAACCCCCATGTAATCAAGAAGCATGTGCTACACACTGCTGCTCCTTCCCACCTGGCTACGGAGGCGTCTAAGAGAGAGAGAGAGAGAGAGAGAGAGAGAGAGAGAGAGAGAGAGAGAGAGAGAGAGAGAGAGACCATTCGTGGATCTCTTGATAAAGAAATAACTCTCTCCTAACAGGACCATATAAGAAACCAACAAACAATGGTGCTACTATAAAGTTAAACTACAATCAACCTATGAACACAAAAATAGGCATCCTTACAAGTTTCATTCTTAGAGATTTCCAGCAATTCAGAGATAAAGCACTTAAAAAAATAAACTGACAAAATTTCCTAAATATTTAGAAAAACTGAATATCCACAAAAACTTTTGATACAGCTGCACATAAAAGCCTGCTGAAAAAATTGGAGCAGTGTGGCATTAAGGGCAAGTTACTGCTATGGATAAAAAGATGGTTTAGTGGGAGAAGACAGAGTGGTTATCAATGAACACTGCTCTTTATGGACTAAAGTTATTAGCACAGAATACCCCAGGGTTCTGTGCTGGGCCCATTGTTGTTTTCTGTATTTATTAATGATACTGATGAAGGTATATCAGGCTTAATGCCTAAGTTTTTAAACTTAAGATCTACAAAAATTAAGCAGATGGGCTGAGAAATAGAAATTGAAGTTTAACACTGACAAATGCAAAGTACTGCATATCAGTAACCCGAGAGTAATGTATTAACTGTATAGTACCACACCCAGGTTGGTGGAAAATGTAAAAGAACCAAGGGTAATTGTGCAGTCAGAAATAAAGTTCTGCGAGCAGCAAGGACACGCTACCAGGACAGCTCATGGACTTTGTCAATGATATACAGGAATTTTGCCAACGAGGATAAGGAGGCGATTTTTCCATTGTATAAGGCAATGAAATGGCCACATCTTGAGTACTGTATACAGGCCTGGGGGCCTCATTTTAGGAAGGATGTAGAGCTTCTGGAATCGGTACAGAGAAGAGCAACGAGACTGGTGAGGGGAACAAAGGGGTACTCTTAAAAAGAAAGGCTTCAGTTCTGCAAATTGCAGCATCTGGAGACTAGACACCTGCAACATGATCCGATTGAAGTGTTTAAGGCTTTAAATGGATTGAGCAAGCTCAATGCTGATGGAATTCTTCCTGTTGCTCAGAATAAATTCAGAATAGCATAAATTCAAAACAGGAAGGATGGTTGCAGAATAGATTTGCAGAAATCTGCTTTTAGCCAGTGGGTCGTTGATTGTTGGAACAAACTTCCATCTATTATTGTGGAAGTGGATAGCTTGAATAAATTCATGGAAGAACTAAAAAAACCATTGGACAGGATGGATAGGTGAAATGAGAAGTTTTTCTTTGCCGCTACTAATACTAATCCATATGAAAACAATTAAAACAACAAAAGAGAGCTATTTAAGCATAGTCATCTGACAAAGCAAGGAACCAGAAAAAGAAAAAAAAAAAAAAAAAAAAAAGTACATTACCATTCCCTATGTCCCCCAAATTAATGAACAGATCAAAACCATAGCCAAAAAAATATGAGTTGTACACCAGATTTACAAGAATTAACACCATTAAAAAAAAATTATTTAAAAAAAAGCCCTCCCTTGTATAATTTAGAATGCAAGGATTGCCAAAAATTGTATATTGAGTAAACTGATAGAAGATTATTCTATCAGAACATAAATATGACATAGCTCACATCACAATAACAAAATGGGTTTCTGAATCCTACATCTGGTGTGAGGATCACCAATGGGAAATATCTCTTCTAACCGCTGGCAGGTAGGAATTGCAGACTGTACAAAGAATCCTTCATTATTACTAAGCATAATCAACAATATTAACCAAAACAAAAACATGCAGATAGACATTAACCACATGCATGTTTTCAAAAGCGGAGTAATAAAACAAAAATAGAAACCAAAATAATTATACCTAATAAAAAAAAAAAAAAAAAAAAACCTAATGTAATCTTGAACCCACCCACACAATTATGACACTCACAAAGACTAGTCCCCAAACAGATCTAATCCTACAACATCCAAGTTCGTATTCTCTCTCTGCTCTCTGAATATCCTCACCCTCTGATAAAAACTGTGATTAGCCCCAGGAGACCTTAACTGGAGTTTTGATTCAAAAATTCTTAGTTTGAGAGTACAGTAGAGAATATGTAAATATAATTAATTGTAAACCACTGTCCTGATATGTGAGGTTCGTTGTGTCATAGGATAGCATTTCAGGAATTTAAGTATTCATGGCTATCTATTTACTTAATTCATGTATATCTATTTACTTAATTAATGGCTATCTATTTATTTTATTTAATTTTCTTAAAATTTTAATCTTATTAACTAAATTATTAACTGATTTAAAAATTATTTAAACTGATAAAATTAATCTTTACCAGACGTTTACTAACAGCTATTTGTTGACTAATTCATATTCTATCAAGCATACAAGAACTAAAGGCTAAATATTAACAAGTAAGAAATGTGTAATCAAATAACAACTCTCTGTAAATGAAGTCACCATAATTTACCAGTTCTGCTGTCTCTACAGTCTTCGAACAAGTGGTACAGGAAGTAGCACAAAATGTCTAAGGATAATCTATAATTCTTTAAGAAATTAAAGGTAGATTAAACTCCACATAGGTTGAAGTGCTCATTATTTCACCAATTTTCATTACTTAACATAAACTTATTTCATTTTGAGTTTGAGACATATATTGAATTAGCAATGGAATACTGGCTTGAAACTTGATGTTATTAGCATTAGCATTAGTAGAGGCATTTGATGCAAGAAAGAAAGCTTAAGCAGCATCAGCCAAAAAAAAAAAAAAAAACCCACTTCCACTTCACCCCTCTGTTCGTTCAAAATACCTGTCCAGCTGAGCCTTAAACTTATTTAGGCTATCAACCTCCACCACAAGGGATGGAAGTCTGTTCCACCAACCAACCACCCGCTGGCTAAAGGCAAATTTCCGCACGTCTATCCTACATCTGTCTTTCCTCAATTTGAATTTATGCCCTCTCAGGTGATTATTCTGAGCTAGAGGAAGAATCCCATCAGCATTGAGCATGCTCAAACCATTCAAGGCTTTATACACCTCTATCAGATCACCTCGCTGGTGCCTAGTCTCCAGACACTGTAATTTGCAAAACTTAAGCCTTTCTTCGTAAGAGCACCCCTTTGTTCCATTCACTAATCTTGTTGCCCTTCTCTGTACTCGTTCCAGCAGCTCTACATCCTTATTGAAATGAGGCCTCCAGACCTGTATACAGTACTCTAGGTGTGGCCTGACCATTGCCTTATACAAGGGAATAATCACCTCCTTATCCCTGCTGGAAAAATTCCTGTATATCATTGACAATACTCCATGAGCTACTCTTGCAGCCCGTCTGCACTGCTCAGAGAACTTCATATCTGCCTGCACAACCACCCCCAAGTCCCTTTCATTCTCTACCACTGTCAGTGTAGTACCACAGAGTTGATACGTTGCTCTGGGGTTGCTGTTTCCCATGTGTAGAACTTCACATTTGTCAATGTTAAACTTCATTTGCCACCTCTCAGCCCATCTGCTCAACCTTTCCAGATCCTGTTGCAGCAGCATAGTGTCAGCAGTGTCCTTGACAACCCTGCCAACCTTTGTATTGTCTGCAAACTTGGGCATTAAGCTTGATATACCATCATCAATATCATTTATAAATACAGAAAACAATAATGGACCCAACACTGAGCCCTGAGGGACTCCACTAATAACATTAGTCCACGATGAGCAGTGTCCATTGATTACCACTCTCTGTCTTCTCCCCCTCAACCACCCCTTTATCCATAGCAGCAATTTGCCTCCAATGACACACTGCTCCAATTTGTGTAGCAGTCTTCCATGTGCAACAGTATCAAAAGCCTTTCTAAGATCCAAGTATATAATATCAAAGCTATTCCCTGCATCCAGTTTTTTTGTGACTGCATCATAGTATCCGATCAAATTGGTCAGGCAAGACTTCCCCTTAACAAAACCATGCTGTGTCCGAGCTATAACTGAAGACTTGTCTAAATGATCCTGCAGCGCTTCTTTAACCAGTGCCTCCATTAATTTTCCTGGAACAGAAGTTAAGCTCACAGGTCTATAATTACTTGTGTCAGCCTTTGATCCTCCTTTGTGAATTGGGGTCACATTTGCACATTTCCAGTCTATGGGTACCTTCCCTGAGTCCAAGGAAGCTCTCATAATTATGGCTAAGGGTTTGCTTACTTCCTTTGCCGCCTCCTTTAATATAACTGGATAGATCCCATCCACCCCGGGGGCCTTTCTTGAGTTTATCTTCAACAATTTCTCCTCCACTTTACTCCCAGTTATTTCAAGATTCTGTAGCTTACTGCTAGAGTTGAATACACCTCTGGCATTCCCCTTGCTGAATAACTCCTCATGTGTGAATGTCGATGCAAAATATTCATTTAGTTTGTTAGCTACCTGAGCAGGATCATCAACAGTTGACCCATCAATATCAAGTGGACCAATCTGATTCATCCCCTTCCTTCTAGAGTTTACATAAGTAAAGAACTCTTTGCTGTTTTTCTTTGCATCCCTTGCCAAGGTTTTCTCGTAATCTGCCTTCGCCTGCCTAACCTCCTTTGTAACTTGGTTGCTTATCAACTTGTTTCTATCATAGGCTTCTGTGTCATGTGTTAATTTGTAAGTATCCCATGCATTTTTCTTCTCTGCCATATGGCTCATTAGTTCATCTGACATCCATTTTGGCCTAAACCTTGAACAATATTTCTTAGTTGGTATATAAAGCCTAGTAGCTTCCAAGATAAGTTAGCATTAGTAGAGGCATATGATGCAAGAAAGCAAGCTTATTCAGCATCAGCCAAAGAAAAAAAAAACACACACACACCACTCCCATTTCACCCCTCCGTTCGTTCGAAATACCTGTCCAGTTGAGCTTTAAATTTGTTTAGGCTATCAACTTCAACAACAAGTGATGGAAGTCGGTTCCACCAACCAACCACCCGCTGGCCAAAGGCAAATTTCCGCACATCTATCCGACATCCGTCCTTCCTCAATTTGAATTTATGCCCTCTGAGGTGATTATTCTGAGCAGGATGAAGAATCCCATTGGCATTGAGCATGCTCAAACCATTCAAAGCCTTATACACCTCTATCAGATCACCTCGCCGGTGCCTAGTCTCCAGACTCTGTAATTTGCAAAACTTAAGCCTTTCTTCATAAGAGCAACCCTTTGTTCCATTCACTAATTTTGTTGCCCTTCTCTGTACCCATTCCAGCAGCTCTACATCCTTCTTGAAATGAGGCCTCCAGACCTGTATACAGTACTCAAGATGTGGCCTAACCATTGCCTTATACAAGGGAATAATCACCTCCTTATCCCTGCTAGAAAAGCTCTGATATCCCAACAATATCTGCCTTTGATGTTTTGAGCAATACCTCAAATTCATCAAATTTATTTACTAAACTCCTAGCATTGGTGTACATGCAAGTATACCTGCACCTGTTTCTATTCTTAGCTACCCTAACACAACCCATGTGTTTACTTGTACCGCAATGGCTCCCAGCAGTCTCTGAAATATCATGCATCTTGTTTTTCAGGCTTCTGCTCATTCTAATAGAAGCAGTGCAAGAATCTCTTTCACCTCTGCCAGTGGCTACTGTCAATCTATTGGTCTTTGTCTCCCCCCAAGCTAGCAGTTTTCAGACCCACCTAACACTGCCTCGATAGCATCAGCAAATATTCTTGCACCCTTTCTATTTAAGTGTATCCCATTCCTGTAGAAGCAATCTCTCCTGTTAACAAGTACAGTCCAGGCTGAAAAAAATTCTACCCCTTGAGCCTTGCACAATCTTTCCAGGGCCGAATTGATTGACAAGGCTCTCATCATATACTCCCTCCTATCGTGTCTGGGCAGAATTGCAGACACTTTCAAATTCAACCCTAATTCTCGGCTTTTGTTCAACAGTGACCTGTACTTGTTAAGTAATTCTGCCGGTCTCCTACTCTTAATATCATTAGTGCCAACGTGTACAACTATATCACCTTTTGTGCCCTTAAAAGATGATATTCGCTCTACAACGTCATCAACCTTTGCCCCTGGCAGACATACCCTGGTCCTGTTCCACCTATCCTTTTTACAAAGCATGTTCCCCGTTTCCCTGACAATAGTCACCAACAACTACTAGTTCCTTCGGGACCAGCGCATTCTGCCTTGGGGGTTGCCTCTGTGTCACGTGATGCCCAAGTGCAAGCTCTGGCGTTGATGTGGGCAGCTGAGAGCTTGATGGGTCCCTCAATTTAGTTTCTTCGAGGGCATCCACCCTGTCCTTCAAGCTCTCATATAGGCCCACAAGAAAGCTGAGTTGTTGCCTGATATCGATACACTCCTTGCATTGCGCGCACACACAAAGACATCCCCCATGGCAGTATCATGTCCCGTACCCGATTGCTCTGCAAACATCAAGCAAACAGTGCATTAGGAAATTGTATTAGGAAACCAAAATGTGATATGGCAAGAAATCAATTATAGATGGATGATAATAGGCTGTCATTCAATGCCAACAGCAACCAAATGACTTTTACTAGGATAAAGATGACCAGGAAAAAGGCTCACTTATCATCCTTTATAAAGGTTTTTCAAACCTTTACAAAGCAAAATCTGGGTTAAAACCTTCCTTGAAAGATACTGTGGTTACCACTAAGTGAACTGCGATTTTGTAGCAAAAAAAGGAGTTAATAAAGAGAGAGTTTAATAATAATAAACCATTAAATAAAGCTACAAGCAGTATTACAGCCTTACTGAACTGGGCTCGGAATAACGTGCTGGTTAATTACTTTTCTAAGTTAAGTTCAATGTATTCCATTTTTTAAAATTATAAAAATATTAAGATAGTTAGAATTTTGAGTGTCTTCGTAATTAACCCTTCACTGGCCAGGTGAGAAAACGTCCATCACTCCAGTTGGGTCTCAGATCTATGGGGAGAATAAAAAATACAGGCAACCCCCATATAACACAGTACTTCTACATGGTTTCACTCTAATACGATTGATAAATTGCGGCAATCCTCACACAACACGGTACTTATAACACGGTTAGAAAATTGCAGCAAACTACTCATAGCACAGTGTTTTTGAGATTTTGTGCGAAATAAACCTGCTATTATATTGGATGTAATTTTTCAACATTTCCATTCTTTTTTGTGAATCCCCGCTGTTGACTCACTAGTCGTTATGCAAAAAAAATTATTGGGAAATCCCAGTGTTAGGTTTTGTGCTATTGAACTTGTGCTTGTTTGAGACCATAAAAAATTGTGACTTTGAAGCATACAGTTCACGACTTTTAAGGTTTTTATTTCAAATATTGGTTTTTATTTGATCGTTTATAAATTTTTTCGGGTATGTATACTAAACTTCATATTTAAGAACTGTATGGGAAAAATTTCTTTGTTGTGAATTAAATTCCAGCCCTAATTATGCCTAAGGAACTTAGGCATAATTTGGGTAACTGCCGATTTATTTAAAGAATGGCTTTAAATTGTTTTGTGCCAGCTGTGGAAAACTAATGAATTGGATTCTAGATTTAAAAGTTTTATTACTATTGGATAATGCGCCAGGCCATTGAAAAGATTTAAGTCATTCAAAACGTTGAAGTAATGTTCCTACCACCTAATACAACTTCTTTAATTCAGCTATTAGATCAAGGCATTATATCTACCTTCAAAACTCATTACATTAGAAAATCGTTACAATACATTTTGGAAAAAATTGATTCCTAATCTATTGAAGTGATGCAGGCATGGAAACATTTCTCAGTTGTGGACTGTATTGGAATCATAGCTTTATCACTCAAAGAAGTAAAACCGTCAACACGTGTGTGTTGGAAAAATGTATGGCCAGAGTCAGTTCATTCAGGAAATGTGGTCGAACCAGCAGAAAACAGAATCAGTGCAATAGTAGAACTTGCTAAGTTAGTAGGAGGGGAAGGTTTTGACGATAACCACTGAAGACATTCAAGAATTACTGGTAGAAAAAGAGGCTGGCAAAGCAGATTTGGTTGAAATGCATCGGAGGTAAGCCAAATCAATTCAGAGGATGACAGTGCAGATGAAAATTCTGAAGTTCCAAATTTTACACTAAAAAAGCATACAGGAAGGCATAAACTTAGCCAAGCAATCAGAATCTCATTTTTTGAATGCAAATCCTTAGATTGAAAAGAACACAAAGTTCAAATGGGAGTTTAAAAAATGCTTGGCTCCATACCATGTGATTTACAAAGATTTATCAAGCAAAAAATCCCAGACTACTGAGTTTTTAAAGAAAGCAGAAGATATACAAAATCTTGATTCTGCAGAAGAAAGTTCAAAAGGTTGAAGATATTCTGCAACAGAGAAAACATTCTCGTTTGATTGTGCTTAGCAGCAATGAAGAGGAAGAAAATTAAATGAACGTACATTATCTGACATATATGTATCACAGTTTGTAAGACATTTGTTGTTATTACTATTTTTCATAAAAATTAAGTTTACGAAAGTTATAAAAAAAATGATGTATTTTTGTTAGCTTCTGGAACGTAACCACCTTTCTGTACTGGTTCTTAGTCCTATATAACACGGTTTTGCGCTATATGAGATTTTATAGGAACTCAACTATCGTGTAATATGACGGTTACCTGTGTATATGTATATATACACATTTTATTATAGCTATCCTTCTTTTATTACCATTCGGCATGGATTAACAGGCAGATGATATCAGAAACTGATAGCTCGCTAATTGTAGGAGGACCCATTGAAGGGGTTAGCCCTTGATAAAGTCCCTTTCAATGTATCACCATTTTCCTATAATTGGTATGACATATGTATTTAGTTATTATTTTCTACATTTATGCTTTATTGATTATTTTGTTTTTTCAATATTTGTTATTTCCATTATTTATGTGTATCCTTACCAAGCTAGAACCATGGACTAGTTATAACTATTATAGCGTTTAGTTGCCACCAGCTTATATATACTTGCCTTTAATAAATTGCATGTTTAATAACTGCTCAAACTATGCTCAAACATAATAAGACTGATGTAATGTTCTATCTAGACATTCATTGATGGCATTAATCAGTTCTTCTCCTCCTTTCAGTTTTAGTTTTTTATTGTATAATTTGCTATAATAATTGTTTACCTTGCCATAATAATTGTTAATTTATTTGCTATATTCATTATGTATATATATATATATATACAAAGGGTACTAGGAAAGTTTTGCAATATGACGCAACAATGAATCACAGGAAGCTGCTTGTTGCTGCATGTTGAGACATGTTCATACGTGCATAGTAGCCGCCGCGCCAAGTCGATGGGTTCAGTTATTCATTAGTAGTGAGAGTGTAAAGTGCTTGCGATGGCATCGTGGTCACGAAATGAGATAAGGACAGTTTTGCGGTATAATTTCGTGCGTGGTTTAACCATAGACCAGTGCTTAGAAGAAATGACTCTTGCACTAGATGATGATTGTCCACATCGTACAACGATATTCAGGTGGTATAGAGAATTCCAAAGGGGAAATTTCACTCTGGAGGATTCTGAGAGGCCGGGAAGGCCACGAACGTCAGTTACGGAGGAAAACGTTACTGCTGTGAGGAAAATGCTTGACGAAAACAGGCGAGTGACCTACCAACAGATAGAGGATACTTTGGGCCTAAATGCACCAGCAATTCGTTCGATTCTGCAAGATCATTTGCACGTGAAGAAACTTTGTTCTCTCTGGGTGCCGCATCAACTGACTGAAGAGCAGATGACACGACGTGTGACTTGGTGCCGGGAGATGTTAAAAAAGTTTGATAAGGGACAATCTCAGTATGTGAACAACATCGTGACAGGTGACGAGACTTGGCTGTACTATTACGATCTGCCGACCAAGGCTCAAAACAAAGTTTGGGTCTTTGATGATGACGACACACCCGTAATTGTCGGAAAATCCCGATCTGTAAAAAGAAGAAAATGATAGCTGTATTTTTCAAATCGAGTGGAATTGTGGAACGTGTCGTTTTGGACAAGCAGAAGACAGTAACAGCTAAGTGGTATACTGAACAATGCCTGCCTAAAGTCATTGGATCTATGAAGAACCTGCGGCCAAAGTCAAGAATGGACACCTGGTACCTCCATCACGAAAATGCTCCAGCTCACCGCGCCAAAGCCTGCACCGAATATTTGACCACGACAGGACTGAAACTTCTGGAGCACCCTCCCTACAGCCCAGACATTGCTCCCTGCGACTTTGCACTGTTCCCGCATGTGAAAATGAAGCTAAAAGGGAGGCGGTTTTCCAGTGATGAGGACCTTCTACGGGCTTGGGACAACGAGTGTGTTTTACTCCCTAGTGAAACTTGGCAGAACTGGTTTAAAGATTGGTTTCGGAGGATGGAGAGGTGTATTGAATGTAGAGGAAATTACTTTGAAAAAATTAAATAAACAAAGCTGTATTGCAAAACTTTCCTAGTACCCTTTGTATATATAAAATGATAAAGATGCAATTAAATTACAAAAGTCTTATCAAACAGGAATGAGCTATAAGAGTTAAAGCAAAATTCATAAAATGTATATAAGACAGGGTTATGGATCCGGGTACTACGGTAAACACAGAAAAGACCGGAAACCATAATGAATAATAGACAAAAAAGGTAAAAATCAGTATATTGGGTATATGGTAAGGGAGTTGAGCCATCAGGTGTAATAACAATGGAAGAATAGGGAGAACCTGTAAGTAAAAAATCAATTTACCTGAAATAAAAATAAAATGCAATTAATAAGGGCATAATTATTGTAAGAACCTAAAGATGTGGGTCCTAGGACTTTTAACTACTTCTACAAAAGGGTTGGCAGTGAAAATCGTAGGAGCCACGACAATAGGCCAGGTCTCTGTTACTATTATGATGTACACGAAAACAGTATACATTACAGTCAACCAGACAGAGACCAGAAAGAAGAATAAAAGAATAAATAAACTATAAAATAAATTAAAAAATTATAAATAAAATCTTGTGGAAAGAGAAGATTGAAATGTAAACTCAAAAAAATCTAAGAGATGGGGCAAAAACAAGAAGTAGTTAAAGTTCTAGGACCCACAGCTTTATGTTCTTGCAATAATTATGCCCTTATTAATTGCATTTTATTTTTATTTCAGGTAAATTGATTTTTTACTTACAGGTTCTCCATATCCTTCCATGGTTATTACACCTGAAGTTCAACTTCCCTACCATATACACAAATATACTGATTTTTACCTTTTTTATCTATATATATATATATTGGAGAAACAAAATAAAAATTTACAATAAATGATCAACTTATTAATATTCATTAATATATGAATTATATCATGACATATTCATCTGATTAATTTCACGAATCTAAATGTAAATTATAATTTCTTTAATATCCAAATTAAAATAAATTTTCTGTTTATACACCGGGACAACCAAATGGTCAGAGGAGTTCACAAGATAGACAGAATACAAGAAACAGCACCATATTCAGCAGTCACGGGCTTGAATCCCGGTCACTCACAGCACATGTACTTATGCACCCAAGTACCTGACCACTCAGCTATGGCTGCCTAGAATACACAACCCCATATATATGGGTAAGATTTACTCTTGAGTCTGGCGCCTTAGACCGCTCGGCCATCCTGACAACAAATTAATTTCAAAAATAATGAAAATTATTCATAATATTATTGAAAAAAGCATAATTGTTTATGCTCACTATCAGTTATGTAATTTTACCAATCATAATCAATCCAGCAAACATTTCTTACATCTCTGCTAACGTGCATTAAAATAAGAAGAGAAGTAATCTATGAAGTTTACAGAAGTTAGTTAACTACATTATTTAAAAATCTAACAAGCAGAAATTGCAAAAAACAACTCTCCTTTTACGTAACGCTGTCTGGGTCAGATCTGAGACCATAACAAAAAAAGTACTGGTAGATTTCCTAAACCAAAGCCCACAAACAACTAATTGATAATATGGCAAGAAGTGGAAGAGGTGGGTTATTACCAGGATTAGCAACAATATTGTATGAAATAAGTAATGGGCAAACAAAATTATAAATGTATGGGTCTGTCACACACATTATGGTCACTGCAGGGAATAAGTATTGCAACATTAGCATTAGTAAAGGCACATGATGCAAGAAAGCAAGCTTATTATTATTATTATTAGCTATATGGTGCAAGGAAGCCTAAGGCTTATGCTGCACCAGCCAAAAAAAAAAAAAAAAAAAAAATTCCCCGACTTACCCTGAGAGAGAGAGAGAGAGAGAGAGAGTTATGTAGCATCAGCCAAAAAAAAAAAAACCACCCTTCTAATTTCACCCATTCACTCACTCCAAATGTTTGTCTAGTTCTGCCTTCAATCTATTTAAGCTATCAACTTCTACAACGACAGATGGAAGTTTGTTCCAACAATCAACCACCCGCTGGCTAAAGGCAAACTTCCACACATCTATCCTACAACTGTCTTTCCTCAATTTGAATTTATGCCCTCTCAGGCGATTATTCTGAGCAAGAGGAAGAATCCCATCAGCATTGAAACAGCAACATACAAATATCAGAAGCACTGAGAATTTGTGTATAAATATTTGTACAAATTGATTAATTTTTAACAAAAAATACATCTAATCTCATATTTGTTGCCAAATATTAACATTCCATTTGTAAATATTCTCCATTCAAGTAATATCCATGGGGGATCGATATACTGAGCCAAACTGTATGCATTCCAGGCTGATCTAGGAAAAAACTTAAGTTTACTTCATCTTTCATTGAAATGGGTAATGCATGGTGATGCCACTATACTACCATGAGGAGCTGTGTGATTATATTTAATTATTAATAACGAATTAGTACAAATGGAACACAATGAATAGTACATTTTGAAAATTATTCTCATATTACTACTCTGGAATAACTCTCATGTTTAGGAAAGCAAACTTAAATAATCCAGTGAATTTTGTCAAAGCAAATCTGTCGATTCCAGAATATACATATGTTATGGATTATGTTTGCCTTTTGCAATATAAAACATTTGAAACTGGAAACACAACAAAAATTTTTGGTTCTTTCCAACGTTAATGATTACTGTACAACATATCTGACCCTCGAACCCTTCGATACATACTGAGTTAAAGTAAATAAATACATTTCATTTTGTTAAAAGTTATTCTAGGAACAAATGTTCAAAAGAGGACGCTTTTGAAAGTTGGTTGATTCCCAATCTCACAAAGCAGAGCTTAGTAACTATTACTTTAGTATTATTTTGCAACAACTAAAGAAAAGAAGAATAATGAAATTTTCTATTTCGAAATCTTGATATGTAACTCAAACTAAAGCAATCATTTAATGTATAAAAATAATTTCGATCTGTCATTAAACAACTGCAGCCAATATATGCTGCGATAATTTTCTACTTAAGTACAAGAAATTATCACCCACTGTATAAGCTACCGTTTTCCAAATTTTATCTTCTTGCCAATATGCACCATACGAAGTGTTCTATATAAAATATTTACTTTAAGCATTCAATTAAGATTGCGCTCTTTTAATTGCAAATATTTTGAACATATACAAATCTGATGCACCCTTCACTTTTCCCTCCCTGAAAGTAAAAACATGATAAAACATAAAGTAAACAGCATTAGAACTATCTATCTAAATTCATCTTATTTTACTTTTTAAGGCATCAAAATAACAGTAAGCTTGTGAGAGTTAAAACACTTACAACAATTTAACAATGGGAATGCATTATTAACTTGAATCGGAAACACTAAAGCGCACAGAAAAAATCTGACAAGTTCTATTAGAAATTAGGGCACCAAAAATGTCTGGTTATCACAACTAAAACTGACTATTGCTCAACATAACCCGATGTGTTATGTTTAAAAAAAAAAAAAAAAGGAAAAAACTTTATTGCACTTAAAAATATTTCAGATTGCATAACGACGAGTCGTGTTTAGAATTGAATACCATAAAGTTTATTTTACGGATCCAAAAATAAATTAAATTCAACTTTTAACTTTTAAGATTACATCTAAAAAAAAGAAATAAACAAAATCACCCGGGGGAATTCCAAACATAAAAGAAAAATATACCTGTCCGCAATATTTTCTTTGGAATACTGATATAGAATTCGTCAAAGTTAATTCAAATAGCTTTTGAATTCAATATCGTTAGCGAAAACAAAATTTGGAAGCAAAAAAAAAAAAATAGAACTCTACTACCACCACAGCAACACGTGGGTAGAGGAACACATTCACAACAGCCAGAATACATATTCCACTGTCACATTAAAGACACTTGCGCCGTCTGGTGAACTTGATATCACTTATTTAGCTAATAGATATGAAACGCTTTTTTTTTTTTTTTTTTTATTAAAGCACAGTATCTTCTTTTGGCCAATGTAATATTTTGATTTATTAATAGTTTGAAGTAACCAAAGCGTATCATGCTACGGTTGAAATAATACTTTTATCATGTTTTTATGATATTTTCATATTATTTTTATTATCATGTACACAAAAAAAAAAAAAAAAAAAAATCCTTGGTTTTAGTCCTAGCAAAAGTTAAAGCATGTTTTGCTTACACTTTAATGCAACTCAGGGTTCCCCAGTGCATATCGATATCTTATCTGTAAATGAAGTATACTGAAATCGATTTATGTTTGTACAATAGAAAAAGGTAATCCTGGGCCAAAGAGTTAGCCTGAGTAGCTAACTCAGCTTCATTTGAAAAAGCGCCAAAAGCTCTTTTCATTAGCATTAGTAGAGACATATAATGCAAGAAAGCAAGCTTATATAGCATCAACCAAAAAAAAAAAAAAAAAAAACCCTTCCCATTTCACCCACCCATTCACTACAAATGTTTGTCTAGTCTGCCTTAAACTTATTTAAGTTGCTGACTCCACTACAACAGATGGAAGTTTGTTCCAACTATCAACCACCCGCTGGCTAAAGGCGAATTGCCGCACATCTATTCTACAACTGTCATGTCGGGAAAGAACTTGAATCTGGATCGTTCCAAAGAAATAGCGAATTACAGGTTGACTCAGTGAAATACCACAGAAATTCAAATCATAAATCAATCTGACAAAGCAGTTGTCTGAACCAAAAAAAAAAAACCCGCATTTAGTTTTAAATAAAATTTTGGTTCTTAGGGTTGTGAGATCATTCTCTATTTCCGTTTCCTTTTTTCAGAAATAAATTAGGGCGCACATTCTGTAAATTTAATTAATGAACGGCATATAACCACAGAAATCTAACTCTAATTTTTCTAAATCTAAATCTTCCTTGAATTCATTCATACCACTAACTTCCATGACACAAGATGGTAGTTTATTCCAACAATCAATTACTGCTGCTCATATGCCTTTATTGGCCTTTGTAGGCAACATGGTTGGAAGGTTCGCCGTCCTCCACACACTGCGTGGAAAATACCCGAGTTCGAGTCCTGTCGATAACGTGAGGAATTTTTATGGGCCTTTTTCATAACATGGCTGATTTAGTCGGTCTCAGGCGAGGATATCATGGTTTTTTTCTCCCGTAAACTCGGTTTTCCACCAAGCAAACAGAAAATCGATCACAGAACACACACGATTTACAAACAGTGTATAAGGAGCAATATGGCCTTAGTCGTTGATGCTCCTAAAACCCTATTACAACAACAAGTGCCTTTATTAGTGTTAAACCTCAATTTCCACTTCTCAGCCCATCTGCCTAATTATCTTGTTGCAGTACTATGGCTTAATGCCTTTCATTAACCACCCTGCCAACCTTTGTATTATCTGCAACTTAAACAATTTGAAATGCCTTCATCAATATTTTAATAAATATTGAAAACAGCAAGAGACCAAACATTGAACTCCGAGAGGTTTAACTAATAACATTAATCCAAGAACAGCAGTGCTCATTTAAAACCAACTTCCGTCTCCTACCCACAACCGTCTCTTTATCCATAGCATTAACTTACCTGTGAAGCCACACTGCTTTAATTTGTACAGCAACTTTCATGTGGAATGGTATCAAAAGCTTTATTTAAATTTAAGTGTATGGCGTCAAAATTATTTTTTACATTAAGTTCCTTTGTGACTGCCTCATAGCAGTTAATCAGATTGGTCAGACAAGATCTCTCCTTTGTGTGATTAGCTAACTATAGCTCCAATTGAGGAGTTATTTAAGAATTTCTTTAGCGTTTCACGGAATTCAAAGCGCCGACTTGTTCAAACGAGCTGCAAATGGTGAAATCATTATACTGTCAAGGTAGAGACAGCAAGCAAAGTGAGTGCTCAAAAACATAGTTTTGGTAGTTGGGACTGTGGTGTCGAAAGAAATATGTGTTCTGGGGCAAGTTTTAATAGGCTAGAACATAGGGGGACCAGAGTACAATTGCGAGCCACATTCATAATATTCGGGATTGCGGTAGCAGAATTGAATTCCCCCCGGGTAATTAATTATCAATTCAATAGACAACATTTGCTAATGTCACTTTTCAACGCCATTGGAAACCTTCGTCTTACTCTTTTCTTATCAGCTCTAGAAATACCAAGTATAAATATAAACATTTCAGCACACATAATTGTGAGCAAAATCTGTTACTTTGTTAGGTGTTAAGCCGTCTCCTTACATTTGTTTGGCTAAACTACTGAGTAAGTGAAATTAGCCACATTCTCGACTATTTGACAATCCTATCCTATTATAATAATGTTTTGTTCCTGACTTTGGGAATAACTATCAATTTTAAACGAAATTTAATAATAAAATATAAATTCCAATTCAAGAAGACTTTATGTGGATATACTACTAAGAAAGAAAATTTGATAAAAGAAACTTTACACTTGAAAATGTTTAATTAGTTTATTGGGCATGAAAAGAGCAAATTAATGCAGTTGGACCCTAAAACTAAATAAAATTAATATATTTTTAATTTGAAAAAATTAAAACTGAGATCTTTTACACCCAGTGTGGGGGAGGAAGGTGATCATACTAACTATGCTACCTACGAGGCCATCTCCTAACAATATGACTGCAAATAAAACAAATGATAGCTAGTAACTGAATCAAAAGCCTACCTTTTGCAGATCTCTTACATAGTGGGTATACTCAAATATAAATAAATATTCAAATATATATATATATATATATATATCTTTATATATATATATATATATATATATATATTTTTTTTTTTTTTAATGTAAACCCCAAACACGAGAGGTGTTAGAACCTATAGTACTTAGTACCGTGCTTGGATAGTTGAGAAGACGAAAGAAGATATTTGTTGACATTGGACTTACACTTCTGTAGACTGTAATTTTCAGGAAATACGTATGAAGGAAGGTTGTTCCAGAAAACGGCAGTTGAATGAATAAACGAAGAAGATGAAAAGTTGGTTCTGTGAGTTTCAAGATGGACAGTAAATGGATGTTGGCTGGTGGCGGCACGTGTTCGGACTGTTTTGAAAGATAGAGATGGAATTATAGAAGCCAATTCAGAAGAACAGTGTCCATGGAAGTATCTGTAGAAGAGGCATGCAGCAGAAACAGTACGTCTATGAGACAGCGAGTGGAGAGACTCTGTTAGAGATGAATCATTAATTAACCTAACCGCCCTCTTCGGAATGGAATCAAGAAACCTGAGAGAGGTTTTGGGGGCACCACTCCAGTTATGGGAACAATATTCCATGGCAGGGCGAATTTGCGATTTACACAGAGTGAACAGCTGTTTGGAAGAAAAGTAACGCTGAGAGCGAAACAGAAAACCAAATCTTTTTAGATGCACACGAAGCAATATTTGTAATGTGTTTGTGCCAAGAGAGAGATTAGAAGTCAGGGTAATCCCCAAAAGAGATATATCATTTTGCCTAGAAATCGGAGTGTCACTAAAGATAAGCATAGGAGCAGAAGAATCCTTTTTGCGAGATATAAGAGAAGACTGAGTTTTAGAAGGGTTGAAATCGACTAAGTTGTCTTTGCCCCACTGGAGAAATACCTGGAGATCGGCATTTAAGGAATTGGTAGCAGATATTCGAGAAGTTGAAGCTGATTGAGCAGGGCAAGGTTTCTCAAAATGAAAAGTGAAATGCAATGTGCTATCATCGGCAAAACTATGGATAGGATTTCCAGTCAATGGAAGAAGGTCATTAATATACAATAGGAAAAGAATGGGTGAAAGAACTGAAAGAACATAATCCATACTGGGGATCGTTGATCAGACGGAAGGTTTCTAGGTAGTTTAAGAGTTCGCGGTTAATTTATTTCTCCATTACTTTAGAAAGAGTAGAAGTAAATGCAATGGGACGATATTTGGATGGGAGGAATTTGTCATCCTTTTTAGTAACTGGTTGGATATGAGCAAATTTCCAAGCAGAAGGAAAAACACCTTTGGAATAAGAAAGTGAAAAAAGGCGGCAAAGAATAGGAGTAAGTTTAGGAGCACAGATTTTGAGAACAAGTGGAGAAATACCATCGGGACCTGGAGCTTTCTTACCATCAAGATTTATCAAAATCCTTTTGACAGAAGACCACAGGAGGCATTGAATGCAGCGTGTTGGAAATCGAGGGAGGTATTTTACCAAGATCCTTAATACATGAGTTGGAAGAAAATGGGATGCTAGCAGGTCAGCTTTATCCTTGGCTGAAGTGAAAACAGAACCATCTGGTTTGGACAGAGGTGGGGGCAGAGATGGCAAAAGTTGCGGTCAATAGCTTTGGCAAGAGAACAGAATGCTTGGCTACCATTAGGGCAAGAAGCAAGTTTTCTACTCTTAGCCTGTTCAAACTCTAGTTTGGACTGATTAATAACTGCTTTACAATTGTTGCGAGCTTTGGTGTAGGCAGAAAATGAAACTGAAGATTTAGAAACAAGCCAATTACGATATGCAACATTCTTCTCTTGAAGAGCCTTAGCACATTTATTGGAAAACCAAGGTTTAGATAAAGTACGAGATTTTAAATTGGATTGTGGGATAAAGGATTCCATTCCTGCAAGAATAATTTCACTGACACGATCTGAGCAAACTTTGACATCAGAAGTTTTGAAACAGTAATCCGACCAAGGAAAAGAAGACAAGAAGTCTCGCAGGTCATCCCATTTTGCATTCTTGTAAGGCCAAACAACACAAGGTTGCGCATAGCCATGAGATAAAGGTTCCATTGGAGAAGAGACAATCACCAAGTTGTGATCTGAAATGCCTAAAGGACCTCTCACTTCGACCGTGTACTTAGAAGGGTTGTTTGTGAGAAAAAGATCAAGCATGTTGGCTGTATGATTAGGATTGTCCAGTATTCTTGTAGGTAAATGAACAATCTGTGCAAGGTCATTAGTAATTGCAAATGCCTCAGCATTTCGACCAGCTGGGTTGGTGTGACTAGAAAATGGAAGCCATCTGGAGTTGTGAACATTAAAATCACCAAGGAAAATTACCTCACTGTTAGGAAAGTTGGACTGGAGAAAGTCAAGTTGCAAAGAGAAGAAGTCAAAGAGCTCCAAGTGATTAGTGGAGTTGGGAGAACGGTAGAGAGAACAGATGAATTTGACAAAATGAGGTAGAGAGATTTTAAGCCAGAGAAGATCAAAGGGAGGAGATTCCAAATTGCCAAGTCTCTGACAGGGAATATCAGAACGGAGATATGCACAAGTACCACCTTTGAGGCGAAAGGATTCATACAGCGAATAATTTGGGCATCTGAGATCAGCAGTAGTTGAATCAACCGATAACTGAGATTCTGTTAGAAAAAGTACACGGGGTTTGGCAGACGGAGGGACCTCGCGGGCTCTTAGCACAACAACCTATCTGAGAGAGACGCGGAAATATGAATGACGAGTGTGAGGATACCCGCTGATGCATCGCCTGCACAAAAATGGATATACAGTACTACTACTAGACAGGTCGGGATTGTCCCAGGAATGACGAACTTTCACGGCTTGGACACTTCAACTACTGGGACTACACGCAGCTTTGCTGCCGACGCCACAAGGCGATCCTACACCTGTGCTCACTTGCACAGGGCTTTTACTCCAATTCCTGGGTGGGGGACAGAGGGGACGGCTCTGCTGGTTTTCTCTCCCCCTCGCCCACCCCTCTTTTCCTCCTGGTGGAGCATGGGATTGCCCCACTGATCTTCTCTGGGGCCGTCTTCTCTATGGACCCCATATTTCTGACTTTTCCCCCCAGCCTTCAGTCTCCTCCCCACTCTGACTAAATATCATAGCATATGCCCCACACTACCAAAATTTTAATTGTTCAAATCAAGTCACGCATGCCCTTTTGGCTTCTAATAATCTCTTAGCGTCTTACCCTGAAAATCGCTGCGTGTTGCATTACAATTTTTTTTTTTTTTTTTTTTACATAGGCCCTAGCCACTGAAATCTCAGGAAACTAGGTGGAAGGGCCTGCCTGAGTAAAGCTCCATACTACTGTGTACCTGATCTGCCTCCACGGGGCCAAGTGTGGGCAACGTTGGGCCTCAGTAGGGGTCCAGCGGCTAAATGGCCAGATGAACAACGATACATAAGATTACACTTATACAAAATCCATACACTTTTAAATGTCTGGCCTGAACAGTGAACTGGTACATCCCCAATGAAAGCAACGCGGAGATGGGGGAAACCCCTGGTGCCGTTAGACATTAATACAAATTACACTTTACACTTTACACTGCAAGTGGAAATGGACATCGTTGAGATTAGAATTGAGGCCACGTATATTTGTGAAATGAATTAGGAAGTACTTGGGAGGTTTAGACCTTTTCGCAGATAAGCTTGCTCTATTAGTTTGACAATTCATGGTGTATTCAATATTAAGAAAAAGTGGATGGGACATGCTGTATGAAGTAATAAAATTTTTGGATATGGCGTACACATGGTAAGAATATACCCAGATCCTTGACATAACGTGGCCTCGACAATGCTCCCCGCATACACACTACTCGGACTCCCTCCAGTCACTATCTGGCAGAGTAGAGGTAGCAAGATTATACACTAGCTGATCCGGAAGCCTCCTAGAGAGTTACCAATAGGTTCGGTCCGGTGTACTAACTAGCGGCCGGCCTGCGAACACCGTTTTAGAGCTGTACTCTCGAAATGTAAAGAATATTGGATCTCGCCACGATGTTCATCATAACCTCAAAAGTCATCAATCATACTGCATGATGGAAGAGATAGGGAAGGGCTGACCGGAACTTTGCTCTAGAGACTAAACATGGGTTCCACCACTTCAAGCCTCCAAGCAAAGTGGTGGTATTTCGCCGGTTGATGAGAGTCATCTACCACCTAGTACTGCCTGGTAACACATAGGGCGACATTCCTCCATGTGGTGTCGGCGCCACACCTCGACACCTGCTTACGTTGGTTCACACCTGGATGGTCACGCACCATGTACTTGTGCATGGAAGTTATACCCAGGATTACTAAACAGTCCCACCATCGTGAAGGTGCAAGCGGATTATTTGGCTGTCATAGACTGTCCGGACTTCGCCAAAATTGGGTCCACTTGACTTGAGTGTTACCCGAATATCAGTTCCATCAGCATTTTAGTCTCACAGGAAACAAGTACAACTTGTCTGGCCTATCTGAGAAAATGTCTGTGACAACCTCAAGGATTATATTTTTACATGAGTAAAATACAAGTGAAACATGCGGCAAATATTTGATTAAAATTAATGTAATAAAGTTAATTAAATGTTGGGGTAATTTTTTATAATATTAGCATTAACATTAGTGTAGGCATATGATGCAAGAAATCAAGCTTATGCAGCATCAGCCAAAAAAAAAAACCGTTCCCATTTCACCCCTCCCTTCATTCCTAATACCTGTCCAGCTCAGCCTTAAATTTATTTAGCCTATCAACTTCAACATGAAAAGATGGAAGTCTGTTCCACAAATCAACTACACTCTGGTTAAAGGCAAACTTCCGCACATCTATCCTACAACTATCTTTCCTCAATTTGAATTTAGGCCCTCTTAGGCGATTATTCTGAGCAAGAGGAAGAATTCCATCAGCACTGAACATGCTCAAACCATTTAAGGCTTTATACATGTCAATCAGATCCCTCCAGGTGCCTAGTCTCCAAACACTGTAATCTGCAAAATTTAAGCCTCTCTTCGTAAGAGCAACCCTTCGTTCCATTCACTAATCTTGTTGCCCTTCTCTGTACTTGTTTCAACTGCTCTACATCCGTCTTAAAATGAGGCCTCCAGACCTGTATACAGTACTCAAGTTGGTGGCCTGACCATTGTTTTATACAAGGGGATAATCACCTCCTAATTCCTGCTAGAAAAATTGCTGTATATCATTGGCAAGGCACCATGAGCTACTCTTGCAGACCGTCTGCACAGATCGGAAAACTTCATATCTGCCTGCACAATTACCGCCAGGTCGTTTTCATTCTCTACCACTGTCTGTGCAGTACCACAGAGTTGATACTTTACTCTGGGGTTTCTGCTTCCCATATGCAGTACAGTACTTTACATTTGTCATACTTCATTTGCCACCTCTCAGTCCATCTGCTCAACTTTTCTAGATCCTGTTCCAGCAGGGTACTATCATTAACACCCTGCCAACCTTCGTATCATCTGTAAATGTGGACATTAAGCCTGATATACCATCATCAATATCATTTATAAATACCGAAAACAACAATGGACTCATCGCCTGAGATCAATAGCTCAGCACGTTCTAATAAATTATCCAGGAAAATTTGTGTCATTTATAGCATTTGAACTCAGTCCTCGGTGGAGTGTGTAGGATTGTGATTGTAACCATTTTACTACCCACGTAGGTAGTTATTAGAACTTAGTTTAAAAGTTTGCTATTTAATTCGTCACAGACATTAGTCCACGAAGAGCAGTGTTCATTGATTACCATTCATGTCTTCTCCCACTAAACCATCCTTTTATCCATAGCAGCCATTTGCCTCCAATGCCACACTGCTCCAATTTGTGCAGCAGTCTTCCATGTGCAAAAGTATCAAAAGCTTTTCTAAGGTCCAAATATATGATATCAAAATTATTCCCTGCATCCAATTCCTTTGTGACCACATCATAGTATCCAATCAAATTGGTCAGACAAGACTTCCCCTTAACAAAATCATGCTGTGTCCGAGCTACAATTGAAGTCTTGTCTAGATGATCCTGCAGTGCTACTTTAGCCAGTGCCTCCATTAATTTCCCTGGAACAGAAGTTAAACTAATATGTCTATAATTACCTGTCGCCTTTTGATCCTTAATTATGAATTGGGGTCACATTTGCACATCTCCAGTCTATGGGTACCTCCCCTGATATTAGAGATATAACTAAAGTTATGTAGCATTATTACATCATATCTGTAAATTTCATATATTCTGTGGTCAATCTGCTAGTTAGCAGGATGAATATTCGCAGTTTAATGGAGGCGACCATGAAATTACTCGAAAATAACTCGATTACATACGAAAAAAAGAAAGCCGATAGAAATTCCTTTGTGGATAAACGATTCTCAACCAGGCCTATTCAAGAAATTATTTGAACATTAAATAATTCATTGGAAGAGCGAATTAAATAGCAAACTTTTAAACTAAGTTCTAATAACTACCTATGTGAGAAGGACAATGGTTACAATCACAATAGTTACACACTCCACCGAAGACTGAGTTCAAATTCTATAAATGACACGAATTTTAGTTGATAATTTATTAGAACGTGCAGAGTTATTGATCTCAGGCGATGAGTGCATGTTTTTGTTTTTTAAGCTTGTCGGAAAAACTTCTCCCACTCAACCTTCCTTGGTTTTTAATCCGTCAAACCAAGAGAAGAATATACGCAATTATATACTGGCTACTCACAGCTTTAGTTTCTGTGGTGCGTAACACACATAAAATTCTGATAATTTAGAGTCCTAAATCTGGGGATAATATATAGATATATAATTGTCACTTTGCCAGTCTGACACAGGAGACCATGTTCCAGGTGGTGCAATTGCCTTATACAGTAAAATTTCAATCTACCCACCTCCTCAAGCAGTTGATCGGACATGATGGACATACACTGTGCTGCCACTTTATTACGTAACTCGTTGATCCTCCGTGTAGCGTGTTGATCCTCCTTTAGCCTTCAAAACAGCCTGAATTCGTTTAAGCATTGATTAAACAAGATGCTGAAAACGTTGTGCAGGAATAGAATACCACGTAGACATGAGTGTGTCACGCAGTTCCTTGAGATTCGACAGAAGCCTGCAGTGAACAGCCCTTTCCAGCTCATCCCAAAGATGTTCAATAGGATTGAGATTCGTGGACTGAGCGGGCCACTGCAGCAAAGAAAAGTCATTGTCATGTTACTGGGACCATTCCATAGTGATTTGAGCTTTGTGCACCGGCGTATTATCCTGCTGGAAATAACCATCTGACTGAGGATAAACTGCAACATGAACGGATGCACTTGGTCAGCAACGATGTTTAGGTACGATGTGGCATTCAGACGTGAATCTATGGGAATCAATGGACCTAACGTGTGCCAAGAAAACGTTCCCCACAAAATAACACTGCCCCCACCACCTTGCACAGTAGTTGTCAGACATGACGAGTCCATGGATTCACGTTGTTTTCGCCAAATTCGGAGCCTTCCATCAACATGATGCACCTGGAACTTCGACTTGTCGAACCAAGTAACTGTTTTCCAATCCTCTTTAGTCCAGTGCATCAATATGATGCAGTGGACTATCGATAACAAAGGTACGCGATGTGGCCGTCAGCTGTTGTAGCCCATTCGCGACAAAGTGTGACTAGTGGTCCGTTGCTATATTTTGTTCAGCGCACCAAGGTTGTATTCTGACATGATGTGCGACATTGTGGCCCATCTGTTTGCTTGCACAATTCTAGCCATCCTCCTCTGACCTCTCTCATCAACAAGCGATTTTCTTCCACAGGAGTGCCGTTGAGAGGATGTTTTCTGTTCGTTGCACCATTCTCGACACACCCTTGAAACTGTGGTGCGTGAAAAGTTTAGGAGAACTACCGATTCAGAGATGCTTTGTCCAGCACGTCTTGCACCTACTACCATGCGATGTTCGAAGTCCGTTAGATTACTCCTTTTCCCCATTCTTGCTACAGTTTGTTCGCTTAACTGATACTAGAAAGGTTGTTCTGCTGCATTTATATTCACAACTGTGGTCATGTGACTTGCAACGTTGTGGGCAAATCATTTATACTTTATTAGGATGTACCTAATAAAGTGGCCGCACGGCGTAGTGTGTATGTTAGGCGGCGCCAGTTGTTTCCCAAAAAGCTGCACGTAGTGCAATAAATATATATATTTTTTTGGCTGATGCTGTATAAGCTTACTTTCTTGCATCCAGTAATCTAACTATGCGCATTATCTTTAATTCTAATGTATTCCACCTTGTATAGCAGGCCCTCGTCCGGGATGAAGTCAAATGTATTGTAGTAGTCCAAATAAACAACGTCAAAATTATTTTCTGTAGCCAACTTAAACGAGAGACAGTTATAATACGAGTTTATCAAGTTAGTTAAACAAGATCACCCCATAAAAATTAAGCCGAGTTTCCTTAAAACATCAATCCTATTTGGATTAGCTACTGTTGCATTTTTAATCATTCCCGCCTAATTTTTTTCCATTGCTACTGAAATCAGTGTTCTCTTTGTTTGCTCTTTTAGCCAATTATTATTAGCTATATGATGGGGGGAAGCCTGAGGCTTATGCTGCACCAGCCAAAAAAATTTTCTGTAGTATTCCCCTGAGAGAGAGAGAGAGAGAGAGAGAGAGAGAGAGAGAGAGAGAGAGAGAGAGTCACCAATAAAGAGAGGAATGATGATATCCTGCTCAGAACCCTGAGTGAGCAAGAAAGAGAAGAATGATGACATCCGCCTCAGGACTATGGGTGTGCCCAGCCTATAATCACCATATGTTAGCCCCTGTAATTGATTTCTAATAGTTATCTTTTCCTTGCCTACTCATTTTTGTGGCATTTTTAACGGCATCTAAGTTCGACGGCAATTTCTGTATTTCTGAAAGGAATTTTCTAGATTAGCATTACTAGAGACATGTGACGCAAGAAAGCAAGTTTACACAGTATCAGCCGAAAAAAAAAAAAAAAAAAAACCCATTCCATTTCACCCATCCATTCACTCCAAACGTTTGTCCCTTTCTTCCTTGAATTTATTTACGCTAACAACTTCTACGATAGATGGAAGTTTGTCCCAGCAATCCATCATTGGCTGGCTAAAGGAATATTTCAGCTCATCTACTCTACAACTATATTTCCTCAATTTAAATTTATGGCCCCTCAGGTGCATAATCTAAGCAAAAGAAGAAGAAGAATCCCATCAGCATTGAACTTGTTCAAAGCATTCAAGGCCTTATACATCTCACTTTGGATCACTTCGCAAATGCCTAGTCTCCAGACGCTGTAATTTTCAGAAATTAAGTCTTTATTGGTAAGAACAACCCTTGGTTCCCCTGCCCAATCTCATTGCCCTTCTCTCTACTCGTACCAGCAGCACTACATCCTACCTAAAACAAGGCCACAAGATCTATATGCAGTACTCAAGGTGTGACCTGAACATTGCCTTATTCAAGGGGATAATCACCTTGTAATCTCTGCTAGGAAAATTCCGGTATATCATTGACAGGACCCCATGACCTACTCTGTCAGCCTGCCGCCACTGCTCAGAAAGCTTCATATCTGACTGTGCAATTACCCCCAGGTCTTTCTTGTTCTTCACTACCCTCAGTGTAGTACCACAGTGTTGGTAATTTTTTCTGGGGTTACTGCTGTATTCCCATATGCAGTATTCCCTATTGCACTCCTTACGCTTGACGCCTAAGTAGCGGAACAATGCAATCATAGTTTGATTCATAAGAAAGGAGATAAATCAGAAAAATTGGAAATTATAGAATAATTAGATTGTTATCCCACATCTATAAGTTGTTCACAAGGGTCATTCCTAACAGATTAGAAAGAATATTTGATGAGAATCGACCGAAAGAACAAGCTGGTTTTAGTACAGGATTCTCACCTATGGATCACCTTCACGTAATATCACATCTAATGGAGAAAGCAAATGTATATAAAACACCATTATGCCTGGCATTTGTGGATTATGAAAAGGCATTTGACTCCATGCAGCATAAGCAATGTTTCGGGAAATGGAAAGACAATGCATAGATACCCCATATATTAGGATTTTGAAGAAAATATATGAGAACGCTACCTCCTTTATTAGACTAGACAAAGACAGTAGGAAATTTAAATTTGAGAAAGAAGTTCGACAAGGAGATATAATGTCTCCGAAGTTGTTTACTGCTGCACTTGAGGAAGTTTTCAGAAGTTTAGACTGGTCGCAGAAAGGAGTCACTGTGAACGGAGAGTACCTAAACCATTTACGATTTGCAGATGACATTTGATCATAAGCCATGAACCCAAAGAATTAGAGGAAAATCTTAATAAGTTATGCAGAGTTAGTAAGAATTTCGGACTAAATATGAATATAGCTAAAACAAAAGTAATGATGAACAATTTTGTCACAGAAATGGATATAATCATTGAAGGACCAATAATTGAAAAGGTGTATTTATATACTTATCTGGGACAAGTCATTAGCTGTAAAAATGATAAATGGATGGAAGTAAAGAGAAAAATAAATTTTGGATGGATAGCATTCAGAAAATATAGTCACATACTGAGGAGAAATATCCCAAGTTTTCTGAAACGTAAATTAATGAACCAATGTGTACTCCCCACTACAATTTATGGAAGTGAAACTTGGGCACTCACCAAAAGAATGGAAGAGAAGCTGAGAACTACACAGAGAAAATGAACGAATTATATTAGGAATCAGACTCTTAGATAAGAGAAACACATGGATTAGGCAGCAAACACAAGTAAAGGACATTCTTTTCAAACCTAAAGAACTAAAATGGTCTTGGGTAGGATACATAGATCGAAGACATGAGGACAGATGGACTAAGAAAATAATAGAATATACCCAAGTTTCGGGTAATGGAAAGACAATGCATAGATACCCCATATATTAGGATTTTGAAGAAAATATATGAGAACGCTACCTCCTTTATTAGACTAGACAAAGACAGTTTGTTTCGGGAAATGGAAAGCTGCTTGAAGAAAACCTGCAAGACAAGGACGGAGATGGAAAGGTGAAATTCACGAGTTCATGGGTAGTAAATGGATAGCTATTGCACAAAACAGAAGGAATTATAAAATTGGTGGAGAGGCCTTCATCCTGCAGTGGATTGAGATTGAAAATGAGTGATGATGATGACGATATGCAGTACTTTGCATTTGTCAATGTTAAACTTCGGTTGCTGCCTTTCACTCCATGTGCCAAAGTTTTCTAGATCCTGTTGCAGTAACGTACTGTCATTACTGCCGTTAACAACAATGCTAACCTTCGTATCGTCTGAAAACTTGGATATTAAGACTGATACACCTTTTGTAATATCATCGATAAATATACAAATCAATAATGGCTCAACACTGAACAAGAGCAGTGTCCATTGATTACCACTGTCTGTCTTCTCCCACTCAACCATCCATTTACCCAGAGCAGCAACTTGCCCTTAATGCCATACTGCTCCAATTTGTACAGTAGTCTTCCATATGCAACAGTATCAAAAAGTTTCCTGAAATCCAAGTACATGATATCAAAATAATTTTTTGCATCCATTTCTTTGTTACCAGATCGTAGGATAGAATTAAATTGGTCAGACAATATTTCCCTTTATCAAATCCATGCTCTGTCTAAACTATAACTACAGTGTTGTCAAAGGTGATCCTACAATGCTTCTTTAACCTCCATTACTTTCCCCGGAACAGAAGTTAAACTAACAGGTCTGTAATTACTCGTGCCACCCTTTGACCATCCTATGTGCATTGGCCATATATTCGCACATCTCTAGTCCGTGGGGACCTCCCCCGAATCTAAGGTTGCCCTCATAATTATGACTAAGGGTTCGCTTACTTCCTTTGCTGCCTCATTAATATCTCCTCCACTGGATAGATCCTATCCACTCCAGGTGCCTTTCTAATGTTCAACTTGAACAGTCTCTCCTCCACTTTGCTCTCAGTTATTACAAAATCATTTAGCTCCCTGTTAGAGTTTGAGAAACGTCTGGCCTCCACTTCCCTACAGAGTTCCTCATGTGTGAATGTAGATGTAAAATGCTCATTCAGTTTGTCAGTAACCTGAGCAGGATCATCAACAGTCGAACTATCGATATCAAGTGGACCAATCTGATTCATTCCATTCCTTCTTCAGTTTACTTAAGTAAAGAGGTCTCAGTTGTTTTTCTTTGCATCCTTTGCCAAAAGGTTTCTCGTAATCTGCCTTCTCTTGTCTATCCTGCTTTGTAACTTGATTACAGACTAGTTAATATCTACCATAGGCTTCTGTGTCGCCGGATAATTTATGCATCGCATGTATTATCATATCTGCTACGAGTCTATTTAGTTCATCTGATATTCATTTAGGCCTAAATGTTGTCCAGTATTTCTTGGCATGAAAAGCCTAGTAGCCTCCAAATTAATTTCTTGAATGCTTTCCGTTCAGAATTTGCTGTTGGTAATATCATAAATTGGTTCCATTGTATAGAATTTAAAAACTGTTTGAGACCACTGTAGTCACCTATAAGGAAACAAAAACCCTTTCCTTTACCCTTGATGCTAGTTACATATTTAAGTAAATCCCACATCAGTACACTGTGATCACTGCCACCTAGTGATTCCTTTATCTGCAAATTCTTAATGCACGAATAATCACTGCTGATAACCAGATCAAGAGTATTACACTCTTTGGTTGCCTCTCGAACATGCTGCTGTAGAAAATAATCATCCAATAAATGCAGGAAAGTCTTGCTAGTGTGCGAGTGTACACAACCATATCAAAACTCACAAGACCCAATTAATGTCTTGGAAGTTAAAATCCCACATTAAAAGACATTTTGTTTTACTGGCACACATTATTTCTCTGTACCATTGTTCGTTGTACTCATCCGAGTCATTAGGCCTATAACACACACACACACCTACTCTCATTTTTGTTTTCCCAGTGTCTATGTTACACCCCATTGACTCTATATTGCACCTGACATCCATGTAAACTGGATGCACTGCCTTAGATTTAAGGTTGGTTCCTAACTAACAGCGTCGTCCCTCTTCCTGTCTTTCTTTTCTGTACAAGTTGTACTCCCTAAATTCAAATTCTGCGCCACATATATGTGAGTGGCACCACATCTCTGATATCCTAACAATATCCGCCTTTGATGACTTGACCAGCATTCCAAGTTCATCAAATATATTTACTATACTCCTAGAATTGGTGTACATCAAGTATGCATGCATATGTTCTTAGTCTTAGTTACAGAACACAGCCCATGTGTTTACTTGTTCCATGATGATTTCCACAAGCAGTTCTTGAAATCCCCAGCTACTTGCTTTCCAGGCTGCTATTCATTCCAATAGAAGCAGTGCAAGAATCACTTTTAATCTATTGTTACTGTTACTTTACTGTAAATCTATTAGTCTGTGAAAACCCCGAAGCTAGCAGTTTTTATACCCACATAACACTGCCTCGATAACTTCCACCCTTTCCATTTAAGTGTATACCATTCCTATTGATGCACTCTCTCCTGTTAACAAGCACAGACCACACTGAAAAAAAATTCTGCCCCAGAGCCTTGCGCAGTCTTTCCAGGCCGAATTCACTGAGAAGGCTCTGATCATGTATTCTCGTCTATCGTGTGCAGAATTGCAGGAACTTTCAAATTTAACCCTAACTCCTGACTTTTTTTCGACATTGACCTAATTTGTTAAGTAAGTTCGAAGGTCTGCTACTCTTAATGTTATTAGTGCCAGCGTACACAACCATATCACATTTTGTGCCCTTAAAAGATATCTGTTCTACAATGTAATCAGCTTTTGCCGATGGCAGACGTACCCTGGTCCTAAGCCACCTATCTTTTTTACACAATGTCTTTCCCTGACAATTGAGTCACCGACAATAACTAGCTTCTGTGGGACCAGCGGATCCTGATTTGAAGACCGCTGCTGTGTTGCCTAATCTTCAAGCGTGAGCTCTGGCATCGAGTTGGGCAGCCTGAATAATAAGCCGGGAGCCTTATGAGCTCCCCCATTTTAATTCCTTTGAGGGTATCTTACTCTTTTCAAACTCTCATAGACGCCCATCACAATGCTGAGTTGGTGCCTAATTTCTTCATACTCTCTGCACCCAGCACCCACAACGACATGCTCCTTGGCTAGATCATGTCCTGGTGCAGAAAGCCCGCAGACATTTCACAAGTGGCACATTTTTAAACTGTGATGAGTTGGACAATCGCCCGCTTCGGTTCTCCCCCGAGCCACAGCACCTCCGCCACTTTGTGCCTGTTTCTTTGCTGCTCTAGTCTGGGCACAATTTCCGTTTAAATACAATTTAATTGATCAACAATGAAAATTAATTTTGTTAATCGATTTAATTGATTAATTGATAATTCTACACTAAGCTAATAGATCCGCAAATGCAATGCTATGTCTTATGCTATCAAGTTTTATGTTCTACCTTACAGTATGAAGTTCAGTACATAGGTTACGCTAATCGTTACGTAACGCTCGATAACGCTATATCGCGCATTATACCTTCATGGGACCTAAGGTAAAATGGAATTTGGGGGCCCCATCTAGAGAAAAAATTAAATTTTGGACCCATTTTTGAAAAAAATGTGATTTTGAAATGAATCTTCAAATAAAGTTCATTGACTTTGGCAGGTAGAAAGTTCAGTTTCAGATAAAAATATTAGTGAAAAACAACAATGAATTTTTGAAACAGCGACTTTGGGGCCTGTTTCTGATCGGGGCCCTAAGGAGATGTCTTTTTTCCCTATAGAATAAATAACGCGCCACCGCTAAAAAGTGCAGAAGCCGATGCGCCAACTAAAAAAAAAAAAAAACAAAACTCTAGTCACGTGTTACGATATTCGCGCCAATTCGAATATCCATACAATTGCGGTAATAATAATAAGTTGTAATTTACAAAATCACTAGCTAAATTTAAAAAGCTAGCGAACGTTACTTAGACTAATAAACTATTTATCAAACGCAATTTAATATGTTAATAAATCAAAAGCACTGTAAAAATTTCCTATAAACTTATAGGTGCCCATGCGCTCAAAATTCTTCGACTGTTCACATGTAATCCCATACCAGATTGTATCATCTGATTTTAACCCTACGGGGAACTTAAGGAAATGTCTTGAACAAAGATGAAAACACAACTGTTTAATGAAACTGGAACGTTGTTGTTGTTTGGTTTTTAGGAGCATTAGCAACTAAGGCCATATTGCTCCGGAATATGCGGTGGTCATTCCTTGACCTTTCCGCATCCTCCATATTTGGTGGTGACGGGCTCGAACCCCGGTCTAATCAAGAAGCGTGTGGTACGCACTGCTGCTCCTTCCCACCTGGCTACGGAGACGCCAAACTGGAACGAATTGCAGGCTCAATTGCTCTCAGAATGGCCATGAACAATACAAATATTTGTCAACAATTTCTTTTTTCGTCACGCATTTTCGTTACATTCCATTGTTATGTTCCCCTAACAGTTGCGTACATCACTTCAACTACAAGATCGGTACATCAATCGGTGCTGTTTTACAGAGATATTTAGATACGCTGCACTCGCAAGTATACATCTCTTACTTTAGTTATCATAAATCCGTTGTATCTTGTCTTCCAGAAATTATGAAAATCTGTGAATGATCAATAAAATAATTACAATAAAAAAGTTCTTTTATTTCGTAATCGATATATACAAATCAAAATACCTAAAAAGAAACTCGATGGATGTTTCGCATCCACAGAGTAGTAAGATACTCTGTGGCATAAACCATCTACCGCGCGTGCTCGGCACACGCGCAACTTTTTTTTAACAACTAAGGAAATATAATGGATACATTTTTTTCGTGATAAAATTTTAAGGATAAAAGAATGCATTTAATAACTTGTCACGAGCTAATTTTTTTAATTTAGATTTTGATTCCTTCAAATTCTTACCCTTCAACACGCTCTCAATTTTAGCTTCATAATTTCCTTCAGAATTTTTCAAATTAGCGATAGCATTGATAGTTCGAATAATTAGGATATTCAGCTACTGTGACTGAGAAATTTACTGGAAGGCGTGGATCAATCACTTCTCCGAAAAACATGACTTCTTGTAGGAGTAAAGGGAAACCACAACACAGGTTGACCAGAGGCTATAATCCGTGCCCAGAATCTTAATCCTCTGACTGACTATGGGAAGCATATTGTCTAGCGCGACTTCTCAGTACGTGACTCCATAGGTTTTATGGATACCACTAATATTGTGAAACGATAATCCCTTTCATCCTTAATCCCATTCGGTAATGCCATTCGCGCTTTCTAATTACCTAAATTACCTCAAGGCCAGAGGTGAGAACAATGCATACAGAGTTGTCTCTCCTAACCTGTTCGTTACAAGGAAATTTTCTTCGTTCACGGGAAACTATTTAAATTTAATTACCCAGGGGAATAAAAAAAAAGTCGCTATAAAGAAGTTCGTTAATTAACAGAGGTCCGACTGTAATTAAATCAAAAATGAAGCAATTTTAAAATACATAATCGATCAATTGCGCCATTAAATTCCAAGGGATGGGGTCCCACTCACCCCATTGTAGTTTCGGCTCTGGATACTCAATAATTGCATTCAGGATTTAATTTGTAAAATAAATGATCGTCTCAACAATGGGCCTGCAAATTTTCAAATAAATAAATAAATAAATAAATAACAAGGGCTCTCGCGAGCCCACTATTGCTCACCACTGGTTACACATTATTAATTGAAAAATTATACAGGTTGTTAATTTTTCTTTTGTCCGGCGTCTGAATCTTTCCCTTTGTTTCGCAATATTATATCTTTATACATTAAAAACGTCATCCTCCTAGTGATATTTATTCGAGCCAATGGGAGAAGATAGCGGGGCAGTTAGGTCAGTACAAATGCACAGGTATATAATTACATCGTTGCCTTCCATTGAAAGACAAGTGCCTCAACGTTCACCAACCTTGTGCACGTGCTTCACTCTGTAATACACGACCACGCACGGCATCGTTTAATGTTCCATTGTAATGTCAGTCGATGACAGGACCCGACATAGTTTGTATATTTGCTAACTCAGTTTAATCTTTTTTTAGTATTTAGTATTTGCAATTGCTACATGATGCAAGGAAGCCTATGGCTTATGTTGCACCGGCCAAAAAAAAAAAAAAAAAACTAATAATAAAATAAAATAAAAAATTTCAAATATTTCTATAGTCTGTAAATATTTTAATCCTGCTCTTTCGGATTCAACAATATTCCTCAAACATTATGGAACCCGAAGCTAAAGGCCTTTTCCTAAGTGGCTCATGTAAATACAAGAAAATAATTACATAGTAATATTTATTCCACCTTGAGAATGTCGTGTGGTGGGGTGGCCAGTGGGTGAAGAGGATTGTTGGTCACGTAGTACAAGTGGGCGCGGAAATTATGTCACTACCAATGTACAGGCAAATAATTGCATAGATCATTTCCTGATTAGATATCGATCATAGTGGCATAGTGTTTGGGTAAGGCGCCACCTCTGGTTTCCCACATCTACGCCATTAGTACTCTTGTGATGAATACAGAACCTCTGTAAAAGCCAGAAAAGGGTCCCTAATGGGATTCCAAGTTGCCTGCCACCATCACTGGGAGACCGGGAGGTGAGTTATGCTGTCCACAGTACTCTGGCTGCTCTCCATCAGGATCGCCTGACCTTCCTGATGGAGAACAGTTGTGTCTTTTATGTAGAAGAGATTTGACTTACTTCGTCATACCTCAACATTTTGCATAGAAAAGCATGTGTGGGGGTTGATGAGCAGGGGGAAAAGCCCCTGGTTATTATTATTATTATTATTATTATTGCTGCTCTTATATTATTTCTCCCTGATTGGGGGGTTCCACCTCGTGACGGGTATTGCTACCAAGTACACAGGGTGGTTTGTTGTTATGTCTGGTATTACTGTTGGTCGAGGAACTCTCTGACTGTCCTACAGGTGTTCAGGATTACGACTTTCTGGAGTTCCCTGTAGGTGTTCGCTGGGAGGCCTATTGCTGCTAGGATGTTATGTAGGATCTTTGGCAGCATAGCTGTGGTCGACACGATGATCGGGATGGTCGTTACTTGTTGCATATGACACATCTCTTTGATCTCCTGTCTTAGGTTCATGTACTTCTTGATTTTCTCCCCATGGGTTTTCCTGCAGGTTGCCTGTGTTGGGTACCGCTTTGTCAATCAGATAGGCGTCGACCGGGCTAGCCGGGTGAGTAAAGTGCTTGCCTGGCAACCCAAAGGTCGCGAGTTCGATTCCCGCCTCGGGCTTGGATATCACGAAGGTGCCGCACTATCCGGTTGGATCTCATGCCCACGATACATGAAGGAAGCAGGAAAAAACTAGTTCCTTCGTGTATTGCTCACGTCATACGATAAAAAAAAAAAAAAAAAAAAATCAGATAGTAGCCTTTGATTGCATACAACTTCGAGTTTTTCCTTCTTGTCCACAAGGGTTATGTCAGGTTTGTTGTGCGGGATTGTCTTATCCGTTATTATGGCGCGGCCCCAGTCTAACTTGTGGATTGGGGTCTCTAGTACTGCCCAGGATTTACATGTAATAGGGTAAATCCTGGGCAGTACTACTTTCTTTGATCAACTGGTATTTCCTTGCTAGCTTCTGATGTATTATACTGGCTACCTGGTCGTGTCTATGAGCGTCTCAGTCTGGGTGATCACTTTGAATCTCGCGGTGATGTATTGGATCGTTTCTGAGGCCAGGTGCCAACGTCGACATGTGTCTTCGGACACTCTGGGCTCCTTGGCGATGTATTTTTATAGTTTTAGTGTTGATTACCTGGTCTTGGATGGCGAGAATGAATCCTTCGATCTCGGGGAAGAGCGTCCCGCTCGTGAACCATGCATTGGAAGCATTTTTATCTGTGTGATCTTGATGGAGATCATTGTAATGTCTGCCATGGAGTGTCTTTTCCATGGCACACACTGCAATTTTGCGTAGAAAAGCGTGCGTGGGGGTTGGCAAGCAAAGGGAACAAGGAGTAAATCCCCTAGTTATTATTATTAATGTTGCTCTTATATTATTTCTCCCTGATTGGGGGATTCCATTCCGTGACGGGTACTGCTACTAAGTACACAGGGTGGTTGTAATGTCTGGTGTTACTGTTGGTAGCGGAAATCTCTGACTAACCTACAGGTGTTCAGGATTGCGACTTTCTGGAGTTCCTTGTAGGTGTTCTCTGGGAGACCTATTGCTGCTAGGCTGCTATGTAGGTTCTTTGGTACCATACCGGTGGTTGATATGATTTTAATTTGATAAATTAAAATGATAAAAATTTTAGTCGATACTTTTTTTCATCTTTCCCAAAGCGTTTGGCGAAAGGTACAGAATGAAGGTTTAAAAGCCCGATACGAACAAGACCATGAATTTGCTCGTTGGATCCGAATGATTCCGCCATTGGCATTTATTCCTCCTGCTAACGTTATTCAAGCATTTGATGATTTAGTTGAAGCTGATGACTTCCCCATTGAAGCTATGGTGATTGCAAACTACATTGAAGACACATATATGGGAAGAAGACAGCGGAGAGGCCGGCAATTACTCATTTTTGCCACCGAATTGTGGAATGTTTACACACGAACAATGAATGATCAGCAACGTGCGCTGCAATGATCAGGCAGAATGCGCTGTTCCCGAAGGAACTAGTAGTTGTTGGTGACTCTATTGTCAGGGAAACGGGGAACATGCTTTGTAAAAAAGATAGGTGGAACAGGACCAGGGTATGTCTGCCAGGGGCAAAGGTTGATGACGTTGTAGAGCGAATATCATCTTTTAAGGGCACAAAAAGTGATATAGTTGTACACGTTGGCACTAATAATATTAAGAGTAGGAGACCGGCAGAATTACTTAACAAGTACAGGTCACTGTTGAACAAAAGCCGAGAATTAGGGTTGAATTTGAAAGTGTCTGCAATTCTGCCCAGACACGATAGGAGGGAGTATATGATGAGAGCCTTGTTGATCAATTCGGCCCTGGAAAGATTGTGCAAAGCTCAAGGGGTAGAATTTTTTTCATCCTGGACTGTACTTATTAACAGGAGATATTGCTTCTACAGGGATGGGATACACTTAAATAGAAAGGGTGCAAGAATATTTGCTGATGCTATCGAGGCAGTGTTAGGTGGGTCGGAAAACTGCTAGATTGGGGGGATACAAGGACTAATAGATTAACAGTAGCCACTGGCAGAGGTGAAAGAGATTCTTGCACTGCTTCTATTAGAATGAGCAGAAGTCTGAAAAACAAGATGCATGGTATTTCAGAGACTGCTGGGAGCCATTGCGGTACAAGTAAACACATGGGTTGTGTTAGGGTAGCTAAGAATAGAAACAGGTGCAGGTATACTTGCGTGTACACCAATGCTAGGAGTTTAGTAAATAAATTTGATGAATTTGAGGTATTGCTCAAAACATCAAAGCCAGATATTGTTGGGATATCAGAGACGTGGTGTCACACAGATTTAAGGGATGCAGAACTGCAATTTGGGGAGTACAACGTCTACAGAAAGGATAGACAGGATAGGAAGGGGGAGAGGGGTTATGCTATTAGTTAAGAAACATATAAAAACCAAGGAAGTGAAGCCAGTCGACATCGCTGGACAGTGCAGTGTTGAGTCAGTTTGGTGTGACATAAGCATTGGGAGATCAAAATTGAGAGTAGGAGTGTGCTATAGGCCTAATGACTCTGATGAGTATAATAAGGAACTGTACAGGGAAATAGAGTGGGACAGTAAATCATAGAGTCTTATAATGGGAGATTTTAATTTCCTAGATATTGACTAGAATTTGGGGGCTGGTTACTCACACACTAGCAGGGCTTTTGTGGATTTATTGGATGATTGTTTTCTACATCAGCATGTTCGGGAGGCAACTAGAGGGAGTAATACTCTTGATTTGATTATCAGCAGTGATTCTTCATGCATTAAGAATCTGCAGATAAATGAACCACTAGGTGGCAGTGATCACAGTGTGCTGAAGTGGGATTTACTGAAAGAGGTAACTACCATTAGGGGTAAAGGGAAGGGTTATTGCTTCCGTAAAGGCGACTACGATGGACTGAGACAGTATTTAAATTCTATACAGTGGGACCAACTGATGATGTTACCAACAGCAAATTCAAAATGGGAAGCATTCAAAGAACTTATCTTGGAAGCTACTAGGCTTTACATACCAACTAAGAAATATTGTTCAAGGTTTAGGCCAAAATGGATGTCAGATGAACTAATGAGGCATATGGCAGAGAAGAAAAATGCATGGGATACTTACAAATTAACACATGACACAGAAGCCTATGATAGATACAAGTTGATATGCAACCAAGTTACAAAGGAGGTTAGGCAGGCGAAGGCAGATTACGAGAAATCCTTGGCAAGGGATGCAAAGAAAAACAGCAAAGAGTTCTTTACTTATGTAAACTCTAGAAGGAAGGGGATGAATCAGATTGGTCCACTTGATATCGATGGGTCAACTGTTGATGATCCTGCTCAGGTAGCTAACAAACTAAATGAATATTTTGCATCGACATTCACACATGAGGAGTTATTCAGCAAGGGGAAGGCCAGAGGTGTATTCAACTCTAGCAGTAAGCTACAGAATCTTGAAATAACTGGGAGTAAAGTGGAGGAGAAACTGTTGAAGATAAACACAAGAAAGGCACCCGGGGTGGATGGGATCTATCCAGTTATATTAAAGGAGGCAGCAAAGGAAGTAAGAAAACCCTTAGCCATAATTATGAGAGCTTCCTTGGACTCAGGGGAGGTACCCATAGACTGGAAACGTGCAAATGTGACCCCAATTCACAAAGGAGGATCAAAGGCTGACACAAGTAATTATAGGCCTGTGAGCTTAACTTCTGTTCCAGGAAAATTAATGGAGGCACTGGTTAAAGAAGCACTGCAGGATCATTTAGACAAGACTTCAGTTATAGCTCAGACACAGCATGGTTTTGTTAAGGGGAAATCTTGCCTGACCAACTTGATTGGATACTATGATGCAGTCACAAAAGAACTGGATGCAGGGAATAACTTTGATATTATATACTTGGATCTTAGAAAGGCTTTTGATACTGTTGTACATGGAAGACTGCTGCACAAATTGGAGCAGTGTGGCATTGGAGGCAAATTGCTGCTATGGATGAAGGGGTGGTTGAGGGGGAGAAGACAGAGAGTGGTAATCAATGGACACTGCTCATCGTGGAGTAATGCTATTAGTGGAGTCCCTCAGGGCTCAGTGTTGGATCCATTATTGTTTTCTGTATTTATAAATGATATTGATGATGGTATATCAAGCTTAATGTCCAAGTTTGCAGATGATACAAAGGTTGGCAGGGTTGTCAAGGACACTACTGACACTATGCTGCTGCAATAGAATCTGGAAAGGTTGAGCAGATGGGCTGAGAGGTGGCAAATGAAGTTTAACATTGACAAATGTAAAGTTCTACACATGGGAAACAGCAACCCCAGAGCAACGTATCAACTCTGTGGTACTACACTGACAGTAGTAGAGAATGAAAGGGACTTGGGGGTGGTTGTGCAGGCAGATATGAAGTTCTCTGAGCAGTGGAGACGGGCAGCAAGAGTAGCTCATGGAGTATTGTCAATGATATACAGGAATTTTTCCAGCAGGGATAAGGAGGTGATTAATCCATTGTATAAGGCGACGGTCAGGCCACACCTAGAGTACTGTATACAGGTCTGGAGGCCTCATTTCGAGAAGGATGTAGAGCTGCTGGAACGAGTACAGAGAAGGGCAACAAGATTAGTGAATGGAACAAAGGGGTGCTCTTACGAAGAAAGGCTTAAGTTTTGCAAATTACAGTGTCTGGAGACTAGGCACCAGCGAGGTGATCTGATAGAGCTGTATAAAGCCTTGAATGGTTTGAGCATGCTCAATGCTAATGGGATTCTTCCTCTAGCTCAGAAAAATCACCTGAGAGGGCATAAATTCAAATTGAGGAAAGACAGATGTAGGATAGACGTGCGGAAATTTGCCTTTAGCCAGCGGGTGGTTTGTTGGTGGAACAGACTTCCATCCCTTGTGGTGGAGGTTGTTAGCCTAATTAAGTTTAAGGCTCAGCTGGACAGGTATTTTGAACGAACAGAGGGGTGAAATTGAAGTGATTTTTTTTTTTTTTGGCTGATGCTGCATAAGCTTGCTTTCTTGCATCAAATGCCTCTACTAATGCTAATGCTAACGTGCCAACAACGGCGTGGAGGGGTGGCATATGGGATTTCAGGTAACCTGTGCTACTTTATTCCCAAATATTTACCGATTCATTGATTCTTTAAAGAAACAACAAGGGCTACACAATTTCGAAATTACACAACTAATTGCCGGTAATTCAGGTAATCAAAGAAACAAGAAGTATGCTGCAATTTCTGCTAGAATCAAAAGAATAGTCCAAGATTTTCAAAATCGTAATGTGATTGATTACCTTAGAGGCATTGCATACAACTTCGAGTTTTAAACAATAATAATCTGCATTTATTCTATTAAAACAAAATAAATTAGAATTAGTAAAAAATTAGGTGTATCATTTACATTTCTGTAGCCTACTCAATATCTACAGGAGGCGAAATGTGTCGGGGGCAAAATGTGCTGGGGGCGAAATGCGAGGGGCCACTTTTCCGGATCCCGCCCTGCTGTTATGTCTTACTTCACTGCTCCAGAACTCCTCAATCATCTTCTCGGGTGGTCCGATTCCTGCTTTCTCATATTCACCCAGTTTCCTGTAGAAGGGTCTTTGGTCTTCATCGAAGATTCGGTTGTTTATTTTCCTCTGGGAGCTCTCTTTGTATCGGTGTAGTCTCTTGCTGAGTGCGAGAAAGTTCTGCTTCAGTGTGTCCAAGTATTCTCCTAATCTCTGATTTCTGGTCTCATGTTTGCTATGGACGCTGTCTCTCTTGAGGATGCTCTTCACCTTTCGTCTCAATTAATTACTTCTATTACCCTGTTGGTACTGGGTCGACTGACCTATTTTGACTATTAATTCTTCTATCTTCTGCTGAAGTCTTCTTTCCCAAGCTGGCGGTTCCTTCTGTTTTTTGGTTCTTCTTCTACTGGTCTCTTCTTTTCTTTTTCATGAATCCTAGTGGCTACTATGGCAGCACAGTATACGGCTGTGTGGATAGCCTCCAGCGTTGCACCATTGTTGTCAATGTAATGTGGCATTATTTGCCGATTTATGTGGTCTGTTACTCTCCACAGGATTTTATTTGGCCTCTGCTTAGGTATCATGTGGGTTATTTTGGGATCCATTCCTTTGAATTCTGTTAGGGCCTGCTTTCAGTCGTCTTCTATTCTGAATAACATGACTTCGTCTCTTTCCACTTCAGCTACTCTGGGTTGTATTTCTTCTTGCTATTCCTCCTCTGGTTCCATGGTATGCTGTTCCTCTTCTGGTGTCATATTGACCGTATTCTTTGTGCTTTGTAGTTGATCGCTGTCATCCTGCTTGATTTTATCCAAGATGGCAGGAGTTATTAGGTGACCTGAATATCCGGGTATCGTTCCAACTTCTTGGTATGTAGTCGCGACCTGTACATTGTCATATCGGTCTCTAGCCTGGTTATTTCATAGTACACATAGTGTTTTTTGACAAGCGGCACCGGTGCTTTCGCACAACTCCGCATTTGAATCTCTTGTGAAGTAAGACAGTACAGTACTGTCAAGGCCAGATAGCATATGTTAGTGTATGTTCATGTTTGCTTAGTGCGGATTATGTTGTTCATCTGGCCGCTTAGCCTAGGGTCCGTGGAACACCACAGACCGCTAGTTACCGTCACTGGCACTGGGAGCCGGACCAGGTATGTGGGAAGAGAACTCTGGCTGGCCGACCCTGGGGTTCGCCTGAGCATGATGTACGTATTCATTTCAATGCTCCACTTCATGCGTTGGCGTTTTCTTCCTTCCTGGATGGTCACTAGCGCAGTTGCGCAGGAAGCACTTCCAGTTGGTGGGGCTGGATGGTCTTGCCCTTCTTTTGTGGTAGTCTTAAGGTTACTTGCCACTTGCTTCACTGTCTCCAACTTTTCGAGCCCACCCCTCTGCCTATGGCCTGAACGCGAGTGACTTTATCCTGCGCCACACTCGATGCAGTATGAATAATATTTCTCTGCGACATTTATGGAGGTGGACTTGTTTAGCTTCGGCTTATGTCCACTGGTTTATTTTATTTATTTATTTTTTAGTTCTCGCGAGTGCCACCAGATGGTGCCACTATTCGCCTCAGCCATCACTTCAACCTTGGGGAAGGCAAGTCCAATGGGGTAACTTTCGTGATTTTTTTTTTTTTATCATCATTTAATAATATTATTATTATATCGGTCTCCCAGCGTAATAGAGCCGCGTTCGCTCCCACCAAGGCGGCATTCGAACCCGGGTTCATCAGGCTGGTAGTCCAGTGTCTTAACCACTGTGCCCCTTTTTATTAAAATTATTATTATTATTATTACTTTAGTAGTAGTAGTGGTGGTGGTGGTGGTGGCAAATGGTGGAAGAACACAAGCTGTTACAGCATCATTCAAAAAAAAAAGAAAAAAACAAAGCCCAAACATTTCATTTCATATGTCCATCCCCTCTAACATTCCCTCGTGGGTGGCACAGCTAGTAGGATTGCCGTCCTCCCAACACCGGGTGTAAAAGACCTGAGTTCAAGTCCCAGCGATGTGACAGGAGGAATTTTTATGGGCCTTCTCCACAATTTGGCTGAGTTAGTCGGTCGAAGGCGTGAATTTTCCTCCTGGAAACACGGGTTTTTCGTCCAGCAAACAGAAAATCGACCTCGGGCCACACGCAATTTACAAAAAATATACACGGAGCAATATGGCCTTAGTCGCTGATGCTCCTAAATCTCTACTACTACAACAATAACCCCTCCCCCTCTCTGGCAATGTATCTAATTCTCTTTGAATTTATTCTAAATACCCACTTCCACAATATCAGATGTGAGTTTGTTCCAATAATTAACCACCCTCTGGTTGAAGGCAAATTTCTGTACACCTGACCTGCAACCATTATTCCTCAATTTGAATTTAAACTTTTTGTTTATACTCTGGCACGACAACCAAGTCAGTAGAGTTTACAATAAATCGTCAATACAAATATTTATCGTATTTAGTAGTCACGGGCTTGAACCCCGGTCCACTCAAGGAACGCGTGCTATGCACTCTCGCCCCTGACCACTGGGCTACGTCAGGCCAATTTATGCCTCCTCATGTATGTACAGTCTGAGCAAGAGGAAAAAAGTCATCAGCATTGAGCTTAATCAAAGCTTTAACCAGACCTACGCGCAGATACCTTATTTTTGCTGATGCTTAATAGAATTGTTTTTCTGCATCATTTGCAACTACTAACACTGATATTAATACCCATTCTTCTACGCTGCAATTTGTAAAATTAAACCCTTTCTTGGTAACAGCACTTTTTCCTCCTCACCTCTCAGCAAGCTTATTGTTCTTCTCTGCAAACAATTGTAAGTTGTATTGAAAGCACGCAACAATTGTAAATCGGTCCAAATTCGATTTTGAACAGGCTAAGAGTAGAAAACTTGCTTCTTTCCCTAATGGTACAGAGCATTCTTATCTCTTTCCAAAGCTATTGGCCGCAACTTTTGCTCATCTCCGCTCCTACCTCTGTCAAAACCAAATGGTTCTGTTGCCACTTCAGCAAAGGATAAAGCTGGCCGGCTATCATCCCATTTTTCTTCTAACTCATGTATTAATGATCTTGGTAAAACATCTCCCAGCATTCCCAAATCGCTCCATTCAATGCCACCTGTGGTCCGGATCAAATCCATCAAAAGGATGTCAGAAGGATTTTTACAAACCTTGAAGCTAAGAAAGAGCCAGGTCGTGATGGTATTTCTTCACACTTGTTCTCAAAATCTGTGCTGCTGAACTTACTCCTGTCCTTTTCCGCCTTTTTTAACTTTCTTATTCCAAAGGTGAAAGCCTTCTGCTTGGAAATTTGCTCATATCCAGCCAGTTCCTAAAAAGGGTGAAAAATCTCTCCCATCCAATTATCGTCCCATTGCAATTACTTTTACTCTTTCTAAAGTGATGGAGAAATCTATTAACCGCCATCTCTTAAACTACCTAGAAACCTTCCGTCTGATCAACGATCGCCAGTATGGATTCCGTCTGTGTCGATCCACTGGTGATATTCTGGCTTATGTTACCCATTTATGGACTAATTCAATGGAAAGGTTCGGTGAAACACAAGTAGTTGCTCTTGACATTTCAAAGGCTTTCGGTTGTGTTTGGCATAAAGGTCTTCTAAACAAGCTTCCATCTTATGGTTTTCCAACTGTTTTTTGTAATTGGTTATCCACTTTTCGCTCTGATCACTCACTGAGGGTGATGGTAAATGGCTCTCTGTTTTTTAACTTCTCTACTAATGCAGGTGTCCCCCAAGTTTCAGTTCTTTCCCCCACTATTTTCCTCTTGTATATTAATGATCTTCTTCCATTGACTGGAAATCCTATCCATAGTTTTGCCTATGATATCACATTGCATTCCACTTTCCAGTTTGAGAAACCTTGCCCTGCTCAATCAGCTTCAACTTCTCGAAAATCTGCTGCCAATTCCTTAAATGCCGATCTTCAGGTAATTCTCCAGTGGGGCAAAGACAACTTAGTTGATTTCAATCCTTCTAAAACTCAGTCTTGTCTTATATCTCGCAAAAATGATTCTTCTGCTCCTATGCTTATCTTTAGTGACACTCCGATTTCTAGGCAAGTTGATATATCTCTTTTGGGGATTACCCTGACTTCTAATCTCTCTCTTGGCACAAACACATTACAAATATTGCTTCGTGTGCATCTAAAAAGATTTGGTTTTCTGTTTCGCTCTCAGCGTTACTTTTCTTCCAAACAGCTGTTCACTCTGTGTAAATCGCAAATTCGCCCTGCCATGGAATATTGTTCCCATAACTGGAGTGGTGCCCCCAAAACCTCTCTCAGGCTTCTTGATTCCATTCAGAAGAGGGCAGTTAGGTTAATTAATGATTTATCTTTAACAGAGTCTCTCCACTCTCTGTCTCATAGACGTACTGTTTCTGCTGCATGCCTCTTCTGCAGATTCTTCCATGGGCACTGTTCTTCTGAATTGGCTTCTATAATTCCCGCTCTCTCTTTCAAAACAGTCCGAACACGTGCTTCCACCAGCCAACATCCATGTACTGTCCAACTTCAAACCCACAGAACCAACTTTTCGACTTCCTCATTTATTCATTCAACTGTCGTTTTCTGGAACAACCTTCCTTCGTACGTATTTTCTGAAAATTACAGTCTACAGAAGTTTAAGTCTAATGACAACGAATATCGTATTTCGTCTTCTCACCCTCCAATCCAATCACGGTACTAAGTACTATAGGTTCTAATAACTCTCGTGTTTGGGGTTTTCATTAAAAAAAAAAAAAAAAAAAACAGGTTCCAACGGATCCATGTGCTTCCTAAAATGAAGCTTCCAGACCTGTATACAATATTCAAGATGTTACCTAACCATTGCTTGATACAATGGGATAATCATCTCCTTATCCTTTCTGGTAAAATTTCTGTATACCATTGATGAAACCCCCATGAGCTGTCTTGGCAGCCTATGGACACTGCTGAGAGAAATTCATATCTGATTGCGTAATTATCCCGAAGCATTTTTCATTTTCCACTGTCCCGAGTACTACACAGTTGGTACGTTATTCTGTAATTATCGCTCCCCATATGAAGTACCTTGCATTTGCGATATTAAACTTCATTTGCCACTCCTCAGCCCATCTGCCGAATTTTTCTACATTTTGTTGCAATAATGTGAAGCTAATCACATTAAACCCAGATTAATGTGATTAGCTTCCTTGTCAACCTTGATAACACCTTTAAACTTAGGCATTAAGCATGATATATCCTACCAATATCATTAATAAATATTAATATCATTTGATGATTATGATGGAACTAATTGATACAAATTATGAATATTAATTAATTAACATTAATTATTTTTTTCATTCATAGCAAAATGGTTATGATAACTGCCATCCCCGCACCAGGTGGTTTTTTTTTTTTTTTGATTTGGTAGTTGTTGGCGCATCGGCTTCTGTGGCCATATTGCACCTCCCAAGGTTTTTGCAGTACTTTGATCCAAGCCCGAGGCGGGAATCGAACCCGCGACCTTTGGGTTGCCGGGCAGGTACTTTACCCACTCGGCTAGCCCGGTCGGCCCACCAGGTGGTTAAAGCTCGGATTTCAATCCCGTCAATAACGCGAGCATCTTCTATGGGCTGTTTTTCACTCCGTGGCTGAGTTCCTTCGTCTCGGGCATTAACAGACAGCAAGGTTTTTTTTCCCGAAAATTGGCGTTTTTAGACCAGCAAAACAGATAAATCGACAAACGCAATTTATAGTCCTAATATACATGAACAGATGAGAATCATACTGGGTAGTCCTAATATGACAGTTTTTTTTTTTTCCTTTCCGTACAAAATGTACTTCCCATATTAAAATCTGCATCCTTTATGTCTGAATAACACTACGTTTCTGATATCTCTACAATGTCCACATTTCATGTCTTAACCAGTATTTCACATTCATCAGATTTATTCTCTTAGCATTGGTGTACGTGCAGCTGTTCTTACTTTTAGCTATCCTAACACAGTCCATGTATTTGCTTGTTCCATGAGCAACTCCAGCAGGCCAAACGGTGCCTTGATATAATCAGAAAATATTCTTGTACCCTTTTCATTTAAGTGTGTCCCATCTCTGTAGAAACAGTCTCCTGTTAACAAAAACAAAGCACTCAGAAAAAAATTCTATCCCATGAGATTTGCGTACTCGCGTAATGCCGAACTGATCAAGGCTCTCATCATGTACTTCCTCCTATCGTAACTGTACATAATTGTAATCACTTTCAAATTTAATCCTAACTTGCGACTTTTTCGCAACATCGCCGTGAACTCGTTAATTAAGTCCAAAGATCTCCTAATCTTAATATCATAAGTGCCAGTCTGTATAAGAGCATCACCTCTCGTGCCCTTAAAGGATGATATCTACTCTACATCATGAACTGGCAGTCCAGCCGTAGCCCAACGGTCAAGTGCGAGAGTGCCGTGCCACGCATATTTTGAGTGGGCAGTGGTTCAAGCCAGTGACTGCTGAATACGATTAACGATTGTATTCATCTTTTTTATGTAAACAAGAACATATACTGGTACTATTCCACCTATCCTTTAGCAAAATGTGTTTCCCGTTTCTCGGAAAATATAGTCCAACAATAAATACCTCCTGTGGGATCAGTATATTCTGCTGTGTTGCCTGATGCACACAGGCGTTCAGCTGTGCAGCTGAAAGCTTGATCGGTGCCCAATTTAATTCTTTTGAGGGCATCCGTCCTGTTCTTTAAGCTCTAATAAACGCCTATCAGAACACTGACTTCATGCCTAATTTCCTTATACTCTTTGCACCGAACACACACAATGACATCATCCCCTTGGCGGCTGTGTAGTGTTACTTTTCGGTTCGTAAACATTGCACAAGTAGCATATTTTTTAAGGCCGCGATTTAAGGTAGAATTGCCCATTCAGTTCTCCCATAAGCCACCGCACTCGCACTACTTTGTGTACTTTGATTGGCTGCTCTAGTCTGAGGCATGTTTTCCGTTTAAATTCATTTTAATTTGAGAATATACTAAATTAATGAATGCCTAAATGCAATGATAACACTACTCTATTGCAGGTTATGCAGCAATAATAGTTGCTGCATAACCTGGAATAGAGTTATCACTCTGTTGCGCTATATTGTGCTATATTGCTACGTTCGTAAAGTTATAAATTAGTGATAATAGGTAATAAAATTATCTATTATCACTAATTTACCGATCTAGACTCCCGCCTAAAAGTTTGCAATCACAGCATATCAAAAAATAAAACTCTCACTTTCTAGAATATTCTAGAATCATCTACATTTTCTACAACATTCTATCACATTCAGGAATCTTCTATAACGTTTTACACGTTCAGGAGTATTCTGCATCTCTCTGGAATATCCTTGAATATTCGAGAAATTTCTTAAATATTAATTATATTTTTTGCTTTTTGTGCAAAATAAGAAATATTTTAATAAAAATTGATAAAGTTGATTTTATTTTAAAAAAAAAACTTTGAAAATTAAAAAAAAATTAAACATGATTTCGAATTTTTAGGCGGGAATGTGGTTTCTCAATACGGACAAGTGATACTGTCTCTGACCGAGCGAAGGCTTCTATTCCTTGAATGATGCAAATTTATTCTTTTTTTTTTTTTTTTGTTACAACTAGGGAAATATAATGGATACGTTTTTTCACAATAAAATTTTAATATTGCGAAAAAAAATAACACGAAATATTTACCACATCACGAATAACAAAAACTATCACAAAACATTCCACAATATAAAAAATATTACATAAAAAACAAACTATTCTAGAAAAGGTACACAAAAATCACAGATTACAAAAAAATAAATTTAGAATAAAAATTTATTCTAAAAATTGCCATATACAATTAATTCTTTATTAATATTTGTTGTTGAGCTTTGCTCAATAGCTGGGCGATGATTACAGAGGAATGATTTGACTTAACGATCCGGATCAAATTGAAGCAATGGTTTTCCATTTAGATGTATGGTCATCATAATCTGCAACGTGTTTAATTGTCAACATTATTCATTCATTGCTCTGAAAGCTCGCACAACTTCAGCACTGCTAATCGCAATGGTTTCAAGGATATTTCTAGCTTTCTTAATTGAAAAGGGAATTTCAGTCGATTTTAAAGATAAACTGCCTTCGACAAAATCTCTAAAATCATTCATTTTTACTTCATATTTTATCAGAAAACATATTTCTTATTCGGTTTTCACCGTCTTGCCACCCAGACGAAAGTTCTTTCACATTCCACGATTTCCGGTAGCATATGTTTAAAATTTCTTTCAATGGTATCATTATTTTCTTTATTTAATTTAAAATCACTCTGTTGTATTAATAACTTATCTTTTAAGGACAAAACAATGCATTTAATAACTTGTCACGAGGTAATTTTTTAAATGTGTTCTTACTCTCGATTCCTTCAAATTCTTTCCACTTCAACACGCTCTCAATTTTAGCGTCATAATTTCCTTCAGATTTTTTCTAATTATCAGTAAGATTAATAGTTCAAATAATTAATTTATCTGCTTTTACCATAGTGAATCTGTAAAGCTTCTGAGAGGTAAGAGAGCTCCTGCACGATGTCGATCATTAGTGATAAATGATTAAGAAATTCCAGATTTAAAAGTCGATTTAATAATCCGGAATATTTAACTTCTGATTCAAAATGTTTGCACAATGCAGGATAATTCCTTTAAGTTCTGCCAACATTTCATCTTCATAAAGTTTATATAATATCTTAGTTGCCTCAATCCCCGCCCCCTCTACTTTGCTACTCTCACTAGTTCTTTGAATATTATGCAAAATGTCGGAATCACACGGATATTCAACTACTGTGACCATGTAAACATAGACAGGAGAAATTTACTGGAAGGCGTGGATCACTTAATTCTCCGAAAAACATATTACCTCTTGTGGAGTAAAGTGGAACCACAACACAGGTTGATCAGAGGCTTTGTGTCGGGAATCCTCTTAATCCTCTTAATTGACTAGTGCGACTTCTCGGTATATGTCTGCATAGGTTTTAGGGACACCACTAACATTGTGAAACGGTAATCCCTTTCACCCTTAATTCGCGCTTTCTAATGCCTAACGACCAGATGTGAGAACAATGCATTCAAAGTTGTCTCTCGTAATCTGTATTATATGGAAATTTTCTTCGTTCAACGAAAACTATTTTAAATATAATTTACATGTATTCAAGAGGAATTTAAAAAAAAAAAAAAATTCCAAAACATTAGTCCATTGTAAATTACAGAAAAAGGGGATGCAGATTGTTAATCAAGTTCCATTACTTGCACGATTACTTGGAATTTTTAGTACTACGACATAAAGTCAATGGAGAATGATATCAAGGAAAGTGGGATGAAGATACAGTAGGCGACTGTATGTGATTCTTAGTTTGGAATGATCACATTAACCATAAAATAAAAATACCTTTAAATGTACTTTTGTAAGGAAATTGTTTTAATTGACCTGAGGTAGGTGTCTACTTTTCATTTTATGATTTTTTAACTTTTTTTTTTAATTTCTAGCAAAGATTAATACTCTATTTGGTCTTTTTGCTCTTTAATGTTCTTATTTGGCCTTTTTTGCTCTTTAATGCTCTTATTTGGCCTTTTTGCTCTTTAATTTCTATTTAGTATTTTAATGCTCTTTTATACTCTAAGGTTTGTTTGTATAAGGGTTTTATGGGGCATCAGCATCTGACGCTATAATGCGCCAAGTTAACTCTAAGGCCTTAATATATTGTGTCTATAAATTACGACCGCCATATGTCTTTTGACAATCAATTAATTAACCATCAATGAGTGTATACAATGAAAACAGGTTCACTTGACTTAAATTGCGAGAATTAATGAGTAGTTGGAGTATAAAATTAGATAACATACTTCAAGACCTATTCTCTATAGTATAGATGTACATCTTTCTGCGATGACTGTGTTCAGCAATAGGGAAAGCACACTTTATGAAATCAAGGCATCAAGCAATTACATGCGGTCTATCCATCTACCAAAGTTCAGTATTATCAAATATGCAGAGATGGTTCGCAGACGGACACAGCAGTGGGAATAACTGTAGTTCCCCCTGAATTCTCTACTTCTGTATCTCTCCGGTTGAATGCAGTATACTCAATTAAGATAACCTTGGCAAATGTCCAGTGTACAACTAGCCAGTAAGTCATAATTTACAGTATCTGTATTACAAAATAAATCTTCATAATTGCATAATATTCTCATTAGTGAAATCATATCTGAGTTGATTCACTTGTACGAATCTAATTACTCAGTTAATTTCTGTCGGATTCCAGGACATGTGGCATTCCGGGCAATGAGAAAGTAGACTAATTTTCAAAGCACCCTACCAACATCGATTAAACATCTTTCTACGTAATGTATGTGCAGATTATAAATTCGTCACACAAAAAGTTGGTAAAGAACAATTGTAGTCTGGCAAACCGAAATTAATAATATTTCAAGAACCTCTACAAGTCCACTATAATCATTGTCATTCAATACTTGCATAAGACATTCTCTACAGCACCGGTTCCCAACATTTTTTGACTCGCGAACCCCTTTCAACGTAATATTTTTATCGCGAACCCCTTTCAACACAATATTTTAATGCTAACCACTAAGCCTCTATATATTCTCACTGTATTCTCTGAAATCGTATAATATTTCTGAATTTTTATTATAAAATATTTCCAGTACTATATTTCTATAAGGGACCTTGCGTAATAATCAAAACTACTAATAAGTATTATTTATACTTAGTAAAGCAGTCATTAATAAGTACAAACTAGATTTCGAACAGGCTAAGAGCAGAAAACTTTCTTCTTGCCCTAATGGTAGCCGAGCATTCTGGTCTCTTGCCAAAGCTAATGGCCGCAATTTTTACCCATCTCTGTTCCACCACTGTCAAAACCAAATGGTTCTGTTGCCACATCAGCCAAGATAAAGCTGACCTACTAGCATCCTATTTTTCTTCCATCTCATGTATTGATGATCTGGTAAATCTACTCAAACTTTCCCAGTACACGACATTCAAGGCCTTCTGTGGTTTTCCGTCAACAGGATGTCAGAAAGATTTTGATCAATCTGATGCTAAGAAAGCGCCAGGTCCCGATGGTATTTCTCCACTTGTTCTCAAAACCTGTGCCTGCCCCTGAACTTCTTCCTGTTTTGTGTTGTCTTGTTTCACTTTCTTACAAAGGTATTTTCTTTCTGCTTGGAAGTTTGCTCAAATCCAGCCAGTTGCGCCAGGTCCCGATGGTATTTCTCCACTTGTTCTCAAAACCTGTGCCTGCCCCTGAACTTCTTCCTGTTTTGTGTTGTCTTGTTTCACTTTCTTACAAAGGTATTTTCTTTCTGCTTGGAAGTTTGCTCAAATCCAGCCAGTTCCTAAAAAGAGTGATAAATCCCTTCTGCTCTTTCCAAAGTAATGGAGAAATCAATTAACTGCCAACTCTTAAGCTATCTGGAAATCTTTCATCTGATCAACGATTGCCAGTATGGATTCCGTCAGTGTCGATCCAATTGTGATATTCTGGCTGATGTTACCCATCTATGTACAAATTCAATGGAAACGTTTGGTGAAACTCAAGCCATTGCTCTTGCCATTTCAAAGGCTTTCGATCGTCTTTGGCATAAAGGTCTTCTAAATAAGCTTCCATCCTATGGTTTGCCGGATGTTCTTTGTAATTGGGTATCCAGTTTTCCTCGCTTCTATAATACCGAATCTAAAAAGTATTTTTCAAGAAAATCGACCATCTGCGCAGCGTTCATACAGATAAAACGACCAACTAGCAGCCGGCTAGTTGGTCGTTTTAAATTCTTCTTTCAGTTAATATGCTATGTATAGTACTTTTAATAGTGACGCATCATTTTTTTTTCTCTCCCGGAAAGAGGAACTGAAATTATCCAAATGCTGCTCTGACAGATAGCTCTGATAGCGTATTTGTATTTGTTTCCAGTCCATTATGATTAGAGCTAGAAAGAGCGCTATTGGTTTATGGTAAAGATTTAGATGCATCATTAACTATCACGATGAAGTTAATGTTACGAATTACCAACAACAGACAGATAATATGAGTGAAATTATTTCTTCACATGCATTCAAAAAAGGAGGAAAAGTCTGCAATAAAGGTCGTTGATTTTAACTTCCTGAGGAAAGGGTAGAGCAGTTTCGTAATAATATTCTGCTACTTGTACCAGTTGCTGTTGTTATCCTTTGCTACTGAAGAGGATGCTGTAGTTTATTGAATCGAATTTCTTCATTTCCACAATATCCGACAAATTTATTTTTTAACCAAAGGAAGCCCGCAAAATATTTCGTAGTTTTTGTGTTTCCTCTTTTTTATAATATATATATAAGGTAGAGCACTCAGACTTAGAGTAGTCACATTTTCTAGAATTACTCCCGAATTTTGTATTCTTAGAATCTCCAGGAAACCAACGATGAAGGTAAGACTGTTAGCAAGTAATATATATGATTTTATCTTTTCTGTTCTATTGTTTCTAAAACATCCTCTATCAATTCGATGATATTATACTATTGAATTTAAACGCTTTTTTATTTTTATCAGTACCTTTACATTTTTAAACGAAATAAAATTTGGTTTATACAAACTGTAAACAACCGATAGTATTTTTAACGGGGAAAAAAGTTAGGTATAAATGACAAAAGTGCAATTGTTTGTAAAAATAATTGATAGAAGCCAATAAAATTTGGTATGAAAGAACATAACGTTGCGATGCATCCCATTTCACGGGTTGTGACATTATTGGTAAATTACATCGTTCTAAAATTTGCAATTTAATTCGTACGTATCTGAGAATAAATATCCAAAGAAGGAGGGTGTAGACTTTAATAGGGAATGCAATTAAGGCCTACTGAACTTACTCCCGTTCTTTGCCGCCTTTTTCACTTTCTTATTCCAAAGGCGTTTTTCCTTCTGCTTGGAAATTTTCTCATATCCAGCCAGTTCCTAAAAAGGGTGACAAATCCCTCCCATCCAATTATCGCCCCATTGCTATTACTTCTACTCTTTCTAAAGTAATGGAGAAATCAATTAACCGCCAATTCTTAAACCCTAGAAACTTTCCGTCTGATCAACGATCGCCAGTATGGATTCCATCAGTGTCGATCCACTGGTGATATTCTGGCTTATGTTACCCATTTATGGACTAATTCAATGGAAAAGTTTGGTGAAACACAAGCAGTTGCTCTTGACATCTCAAAGGCTTTTGATCGTGTTTGGCATAAAGGTGTTCTAAACAAGCTTCCACTTATGGTTTGCCAACTGTTTTTTGTAATTGGTTATCCAGTTTTCTCTCTGATCGCTCACTGAAGGTGATGGTAGATGGCTCTCTGTCTTCTAACTTCTCCACTAATGCCGGTGTCCCCCAAGGTTCAGTTCTTTCCCCCACTCTTTTCCTCTTGTATTTTAATGACCTTCTTCCATTGATTGAAAATCCTATCCATAGTTTTGCCGATGATGGCACATTGCATTCCACTTTCCATTTTGAGAAACCTTGCCCTGCCCAATCAGCTTCAACTTCTCGAATATCTGCTACCAATTCCTTAAATGTCGATCTTCAGGTAATTTTCCAGTGGGGCAAAGACAACTTAGTTGACCTCAATCCCTCTAAAACTCAGTCTTGTCTTATATTTCGCAAAAAGGATTCTTCTGATCCAATGCTTACCTTTGATGACACTCCGATTTCTAGGCAAGTTGATATATCTCTATTGGGGATTACCCTGACTTCTAATCTCTCTTGGCACAAGCACATTACAAATATTGCTTCCTCTGCATCTAAAAAATTTGATTTTCTCTTTCGCTCTCGGCGTTACTTTTCTTCCAAACAACTGCTCACTCTGTATAAATCGCAAATCCGCCTTGCCATGGAATATTGTTCCCACATCTGGGGTGGTGCTCCCAAAACCTCTCTCAGGCTTGATTCCATTCAGAAGAGGGCAGTTAGGTTAATTAATGATTCATCTCTAACAGAGTCTCTGCACTCGCTGTCTCATAGACGTACTGTTTCTGCTGCGTGCCTCTTCTACAGATACTTCCATGGGCACTATTCTTCTGAATTCTCTTCTATTATTCCCGTTCTCTCTTTCAAAACAGTCCGAACACGTGCAGCCATCAGCCAACATCCATTTACTGTCCAACTTCAAACTCACAGAACCAACTTTTCATCTTCCTCGTTTATTCATTCAACTGCCGTTTTCTGGAACAACCTTCCTTCGTGCGTATTTCTTGAAAATTACAGTCTACAGAAGTTCAAGTCTAATGTCAACAAATATCTTCTTTGGTCTTCTCAACCTCCAACCCAAGGACCGTCCCAAGTACTATAGGTTCTAATACCTCTCGTGTTTGGGGTTTTCATTAAAAAAAAAAAACACCCACAACGAACAACGCTAAAAAGGTCTTTCGTGCTATTAACGTGAGTACTGTAGAATTCTGGTTGTGCTGAAGCTTGCTCTTTCAGAAGATCACTTCCTGAGGTGGTTGATAACTATACATTAGTCTCTTCGAGAATTCTCATGTGTTCAGTGGGATTCAGATCCGGATATCTCGGTAATCACTCCATTCTGGATATATCATCCATAATTTTAATAATTGGACTTCAAGGATTAAGGACTGTTCCTTACAGAAGTCACAGTTCCCCCATTTGAAGGTGAAATGTGCGGTAGATTACAGGAATTGCACATTATACCTGCCTAGATTCTCAAATTGTCTCTTCCGTACAAGTTTCTTTTCTTGATGTGTATGAGCTTGTTTCAAGTTTCACTCTCTCTCTCTCTCTCTCTCTCTCTCATGGAAAGCACAGTTGATATAATTACCGTCCTTCCCATGTGCCGGGTGGAAAAGACCAGAGTTCGAATCCCGTCAATGAAGCGAGGAATTTTTATGGGTCTTTTACAACGTGGCCGAGTTAGCGGTCTCAGGTGAGAGCAGTATGGTTTTTCTACCGGCCCACAGTCATATTCTCAACTATGTAGAGAATCTGACTGTAGACCGAATTCGTACTCACCCTTAAACGTTCAGACTTCTTTCCCCCTCACCATATACAAGTGCTCTGAGATGGTTTCAAACTTGGAAGAGAGGAGTTGTGTTTCATGTTTCTATGTCGCCTGGCTTTAGACCCAGGACATCAGTTATCGGCTGGAATAAAATACCCTTGGCTGACCTTGTGCGGGTCATCAGAATCTTCCGCCAGAAATGTTTCTATAATTGGATCATTATGTGGCCAGACATTCAATACTTTACCTACTTCCATCTATGATTATTCAGTTTCCATCCTGATGGTAACTCTTCACTGTAGTGAAACAGTCGTAAGGTAAATCCGTGACACTGGATTATAAAAACGTTACCAGAAGTGCTTCGTATCCATGCACAGTCGAACTGAGCGACGGATGGTTAGACTTCTCTATTTAAACGTTTGACCTTACATGTGCGCATTGTTCTGTTATATCAGAACGATGCGCGCATGTGCTCATTTGTATTTGCATAAGTTACTTGATCTATGCGCACAATTTCAATTTATTTTCAATGGATATGTGTGTAAATTCAACCACAAGTAATTAAAAGTTACGCAAAGCTGGAAGTTTCTAAAGGAAAGCTAAGTTTAGAAATGTCCAGCTTTGTTGTGACTTTTAATAAGTATTACTGTCAAAATATGTGACCTTTTAGCTCTAGCCAAATATAAACTCGACTATACCTCAACATTTTTCAGTAGTGTATTTATATATTTTTTTGAACTACAATATAGCTGGATTAACTAAAAATTTAAGCGGCTATTTATGAACTTATTATCGGATAATGTTAAAAGATTGCATTTCCTAACATTATTGTTGGAAATATTTTCACTCTTTTGAGGTGAAAATATTTCCAACCGGACTGTGTTAAGAAGGCTCAATTTAAGCGGACTTTACGCAAAGAAAGTGTTTTGAATCCCACTAATCTCGTTAGTTAGAATTACAAATAGATTCATTTCTCATGTCTCGGAACGTAATAAACAGATGAACTGGTTTAATCTGGTCTTAATGTTACGTTTATGTTAACGGGACACTGGAACCTAATAGCAAGTTATTCTCTTTTGGTTTGGTCAACTCTCCTCTCCACTCTGTCATTGCGGTGCTCCTGAGACCGTGGAACATCTGTCATTTGACTGTAACACATATTTGGATATTAGACGTTAACTACAAATTCTAACTGGGATATTTGATTCAATCAATTGGACTCAGTTTTAGAGAATAAGAATAATTTTATGGCTTTATCTGAATATGTAGATAAGCAGTTTAACAGAAGAAAATCTATAATGAATAGAAATATAACTAACACAATTGTGGTGCATTACTTAATTATACTGGTGTGAGAAACTTAGGGACCAACACTATTTCTAAAGGTTGCAACCACAAAATCTTTACTTAAGGTACTCTTTACTGATGAGAGTAGATTCAGTCTCAGCAGCTTATCTGGCGAGAGTTTGGCACACGGTAATCCTCCCCCCCCCCCCAAAAAAAAAACATCACTGAAAGGGATCGATATGGCGGTCTGGGGAGGCGTTATCTTGGATGGACGTACACAACTCCAGATACTGGAAGGCGGTTTGTTTGTTGTTTGGTTTTTAGGAGCATTAGCAACTAAGGCCATATTGCTCCGGGATATGCGGTGGTCATTCCCTGACCTTTCCGCATCCTCCATATTTGGTGGTGACGGGCTCGAACCCCGGTCTAATCAAGAAGCGTGTGCTATGCACTGCTGCTCCTTCCCACCTGGCTACGGAGGCGCCTGGAAGGCGGTACTGTAACCTGTGCACGTTACTGTACTGAGGTAATTCTTCCCCATGTGCGTCTGTTCCGAGGTGCCATTGGTCCCGAGTTCGTATTTATGAATGGTAACACCATACCCCATCGCACTGCAGCTGTTGATATGCTTTTGGAAAGTGAGGACATTGTTCATATGTATTGGCCTGCCCGTTACTCCGATCTAAATCCCATGGAACATGTATGGGACGCTCTGGGGAGACGCGTAGCGGCACGTTCACACCCACCAGAAAATGTTCACTAGTTGAAGATGGCACTGACAGAGGAATGGACGATGTTACCGCAAGAATTTATCAACATCATTGTTCTAAGTATGGACAGGCGGTGCAAAGCATGCATCGACATTATGGGTGGCCATATCTCCTACTGAGGATCACCTCTTCCCTTTGTTCCATCTTTGGCAGTAATGCATCTGTATCATGGCAGTCAGTGCTATGTTGCCATTTTTGAATAAAGTTCCTCTGTACCGTTTTGTTTCCGTTGTTGTTTCCTTCATCATTTCTGTACCTCACGAGGTTCCTTTGGTATGTTTTTTCCATATCCGGTCCACTCCTATGAGAAGCTACAGGTGAAAACCTGACTGGTTCTTAAATTTTGCATACCAGTGTAGTATGTATTTGGATTCTAACATTAATAGAAAACAATGATTGGATATTGAGCTAGTTGTTCATGAATGAAATTTTGTACATAGTTGTAAATAAACTTCGGACCGAGATTAAGGGTCGTGTTTCTGTTCAGATTAATGATTCTGGAATAAAACTTGGAAAGAGCATTAAATGCATTTATGCGGTATTGCAAAACGTTAAACTATAGTCCTAGTAATATTAGGATTGAATGAGACAGATGATTGGTTTAATGGGTTTCGAAAAGTGATATGTTATTGAGTATTATGTTTATTGAACTCGATTGCACTGCTGATACAGTATCTAGCTATTCTATGTGAGACCTAGTTTGTGCATGGTTGGATTTCTCTCCCATGTATGCGACATTGGCTCACAGAAGTATTGTGAGAATTGATTATTGGTTTGTCCAAGCTGTAGATACTGCAGATATGGGTTGTGGATGAGACAAGATTCTTAGGTCTCTGTATCAGACTTAGTGTGAGTAATAGGTGTTTTTTTTTGTTTTGGTTTCGAGTTGATTGAAAGGACCAAACTTAGGATAAGGTTTGATTTGTTCGTGTAATTGTTGATTTGTAGGGCAGTATGTTGAAACTTGGCGATTTAAGCATGGCTATATGTTTTATGTTTATATTCTCTTTTAGGTGTATGTCTGTTGGTTAACCTATTTGATAGGGTTAATTAAATTGTATCCTCTAAAATGGATGAAGTTTACATGCTAAAACTGATTTTGTCATTATTTCTTCATTGTAGAATGTTAGAGTTTTCTTTACTGTCTTATTATGAGTGTTCTGATTTCTTCGCAGAAGTGCAGGAGTGAAAGCACCCTTCCTGCAAGGGTTAAATTAAATTAATCTCCAAAAATGATTGTAGTTTTGATAACCAAATTTGGTATTTACTTATTGCTGTAAATAGTGATTTGTCTATTCTTCTCTAGTTGAGAGAAATGTTAAATTGTTGGCTTTGTAAATGTGTATATTAGTTTTACTTTTGATTTGGTTGCATGGCCTTACCGAACTGTGTAAGCTTTGTCCACTAGTGTATTATATTCTTTAATCTCTTGCTTTCTTCCTCTTCTGGGGATACCTATTTCTTTCATCCTCTTGCTTCCCGTCTCTTTCCCATCCATTCCCTTATCCCTACTCCTCACGCTATGTTCCTTTTCGATTTTCCTTATTTATTGGATAATAAGTTTTCTTGTTATCCCACTAAGAGTTTTTACCTGTTGGTGGTCCCTTGTACGCCTCCGCGTGGCATGGGATGGGAGTCAGGGGGCAGCGAACCAGGTGTTCACTGCCCTCTGGCTGCAAAGTTGCCAGGCGTCGGCACTCAACGTTCAACATAACACACACACACATAAACTTTACACACCTGCACTTATTCACACTTGCCAGCTTTGGCATGTTTGCTTTTCAGATGCTACTGCGGTACACAGGGGAAGCCCTGAAGACAGGCGCCTCCGTAGCCAGGTGGGAAGAAGCAGCAGTGCGTAGCACACGCTTCTTGATTAGACCGGGATTCGAGCCCGTGACCACCAAATACAGAGGATGCGGAAAGGTCAGGGAATGACCACCGCATATCCCGGAGCAATATGGCCTTAGTTGCTAATGCTCCTAAAAACCAAATAACAAACAAACAACAAGCCCTGGAAACCGCCTCAAGAAACAAGAATAACTTAAATCTCACTAACCCCCCAAACCACAGAAGAGCTCATCGAAACTGGTGCCATGAATATGCGACTTGGAGTCCTGACAAATGGGATACAGCTCTGTTCTCTGATGAGTTCCGTTTTAGCGTACAAACAGATTCTAGACGTTATTTCATCTGGAGACACAGAGGAATGAGTGTCCCTTTCTCCAACGTAGAGAAAGGGACACTTAAGGTGTTCTCGTGTGGGACGGAATAATGATCAACGGCCGCACCCCTCTTCATGTTTTCGGTATGGGTACCGTAACTGTGCAGAGGTACCAAGAACAGGTCCTCGAGCTCTAGTGCGACTTTTTAGGGTCAAGATTTTCTTTTCATGCATGACAAGGGGTGGAGGAATACACAAAGAGCTCAAGTAGTGGAAGATTATCTTGAAACCAATGATATCCAACGACTGCCGTGGCCAGCACGATCAGCAGACTTAAATCAGATCTTATATGTATAGGACGTCACATTGTACGCAGACAGCCAACTCCTCGGTCACTTGAAGGCCTAAGGTCTGTGCTGATGGAAGAACGGGATTTGTTGCCACAGAATCTTATACGCAGCGTTATATCGAGCATGCTTTACCGCTGTCAGGCCTTTAGAGCATTTGGAGGGGATCAAACGCCGTACTGGTGTCATGTAACCATGTTATCGAGCATCTTGTATCAACCTCTGTAATGTGACCTTTTTAGTACGTCTTATACAACTCCTACAAACGTCCCTTATACCCATGCGAAGTTTCTCCCTGTCTCCTCATTTCATCGTTATTCTATGGTACACCACTACCAAATTTTGTCTCCTTCATCACAGGCTGCGCGAGTTACGCCACGTTTTCTAAGTGTTCTGTTAATTGTGTAGAGCAGTGTATGTTCGTTCGTACTACAACAATTTTACATCGTAATTTAAACACGCTGTGTTTCAGGTACAATGTAACCATATCTGCCTACTGTTCACTGCTGCCCATGTTGGATATGTCAAAGTGCTATAGTTGTATCATAGGTATTAGGTGTTTGTTAAGCAAGCTCGTTCCTAGAGCAAATGTGTGACTGCGTATAAATTTTAAAACGTGCCCTTTGAAATAATAAATGAAAAACACAACTTAAAATTTTTGTGGGCTTTTTCACAACGTGGCTGAGTTAGTCAGTATCAAACGAGGGTTGCAGGAACTTTATCCAGCACAAGCAAATCGACTACAAGAACGCACGCAATTTACAAACATGATATCTACGGAATAATATGGTCTAAGTCATTGATATGCTTAAAACCCTACAACAACAACAACAATAAGTCAGTAGTTGTAGTCCACTACTAATTTCAGCTATTCGGACATTATAACACAGCTGTTATTTATTTTAATTAACTTCTAACTTGAGCTATTATTCTATTTCCCCTCCTCCCTTCCTGTAGGCCCGATGACGGGAAACACTGTATTCTGTAAACGTCATCAAATTTGTTTGGGTGCTTTCGATTATTGCGACATTTATAAAGAGAACTTAGTCTATCAGATGATATATTAGTGTGGCATCATTAATTCTTTCACAAATGTTAATATCTTAATGTTTTTGTTATTATAAATTCTTTAATTGTCAAATCATTTTAATGCTTTCCGAAATACTTGCTTTTGTAATATTTCAAGATTGCTAAGTCTTTCCTCGAGTAGTGTGGATCCTAAATAATTCTTATTGCAATGTTATTTAAGGTTTTCAAATATATACGAGTTTCTCGTAAATGATAAAAATTCTTAGTTTCGCCTAGGTTGATAACAATAAGAATATTTCCCCTATTTACTGTTTGTGTTAAGACAAGTTGGTATGAATAATGAAGGTTTAAAAAAGTAAATTCTTTCACTCTCGTAGCTTTCTCCCTTCTTGTTGATTACGCAATCCCTGCTCATTTTAACGGCCCTGGTGTTAAGACTAAAGCAAATATGGCTACAAAGGGTGGGGACAGTATGTTGTGTCTGCAAGATTCCTCTAATCTTCGGTCGGTTTCCTGCTTGCTGGACAAAAACTCCTCATTTCAGGGAGAAAAATCCTGCGATCCTTGTCTGAGACCAACTAGCTCATGTACATTGTAAAAAATGTTTATAAAAATTCCTCTCATCATTGACAAGATTCGAACTTAGACTTTTCCCACTCTGTATAAGAGGATGGTGCTTATATCCATTGCACTACCCAGGAGGGCCATCGACGGGGTATATCAATTCTAATTCTTAATCTACATGCATGATAAATTTTAAGAATCTTAAAAAGAGTTAAACATAATCGTATCAGATCAAAGGTTGATGTCCATTCTTCGAAACATTGCACTATTTTGAGAAAATATGATGGACGAGAAACCGAGTTTCAGGGAGGAAGAAATTATGCAGTTCTTACCTGAGACCGACTTACTCAGCCACGCTGAAACAAATTCTATAAAAATTCGCCGCTTCACTGATAGGACAGGATAGGATAAGTAAAGAATATGATCAAAAAGCAGACAAGCAATGGTTTGTTTGTTTACAGTATGAATACCATGGAGAAATACTCAAAAGAAATGGGTTGTAATATGTTCACTCTCATCTAAACCTTTCCCTATTGAACATTGCTGTCAGTGATCGAGCAATGTCCGACGGGGAAAAAAAGTTTAGATGAGAGTGAAGGAAATATAGCATAAAACTAAAAATTTTATGTTCTGTTTAATTCTAAATATCCAGTTGGAAAAACGTTCTATCTAGATATATTTGATAGTAAAAAGCCTTACCACGGAAGATTAGATCTAAATATGATGGCCGATTATTTTTTACTGATTAGGGAAGCTTGAATTTTGAAAATGTGTGTAAATTAATAAAATTTGATAATACGATTGAAATTCAAATAGAAATAACAATTTCTATTTCAATTTCCCAAAATCTGGCGAGTGGTCTATTCTAATCGAGAAAGTGTAGGCAATGTTTCTCTTTATATTTTTCCCATTTATAATATTATTTTATTGCATATCTATAAATGTGAACTATTATAATGCGAACTATAAATATGAAATTTATGTAATATTTTATGCTATTATTAATAATGTTTCTAATATATATATATTTAAATTTCAGTTCCTTTGGGCAGTAGTACCCTTACTGTCGTTAGCCCATACTTTTCCATCAGCCTTTGCTGTTAGTGATGATTCTGACGACGATTATGTTAAAGTATTGCTGCTCAGACATCCGAAGCTAGGTGGGAGGAACAGGTTTCCCGAGCTGGAACCGCTCTATGATCAACACTTTGCAAATAATAAGCGCGAGTTAAATGATGATCTCTCTGTCGATAGCATAAAACACAAGAGGAATGATAAGAAAGGTGGTCGAAGTGAAGATGACGCTGAAGGTTCCGACCAGTACTATATACACCTTAAAGCTATAGAGAAACCTCGCTTTAGCCCACTCGACCTTCTTTACAAAGGACGACTTGAAGACGATTAATGCTGAGAAATGATGTTTTAAGAAATAATGTTTTAAGCTTATACTCCTGAGAGATATTTGAACCTGTGTTATGTTATACAATGCTTTATACTGTATTTTCTATCTCTGACATTTCATATAAAATAAGTAACTATATTAATAATTTTTACTAGTAAAACTTATTAAATAAGTAATTATAAGAATCTGTGAATTAATTTACTAAGTAGTTTTGATGATTATACACTCAATGCAACTGGAATTAAAAAACAAAAAGAAGAATAAACTGATTTTTTTTCCTTTCACACGCTGACGAGCATACAAATATGTACAAACATGAAAATAAAAGATACATTACCGAGCTATATTTTCTTTCTTAGAGTTTTGTTTCGTGATGTCAACAAGACAATGACCTAATTCGGGTAATTGTCTTGTTGTAATATAAAATTCTTCCACAAGGTCGAAGTCCAGAGGATATTGCATTATGTTCAAGAATGTTTGTATATCCTTCTTTTCTTAAAATTCTTTCGATTCTGACGATGTTACCCACTCCAGTAAAATAGAAGCAACCCCGAATCATGATGGAACCATCACCGCGATTGACTGTAGGCACTAATTAATGTGGTACAATTTTTTCTTCAGTTAAATATTCTGAAAATTTTAAAATATTAAATATTATTTAAGTTTTCTGATTTATATACACAATAGAATATATTTTAATAAAAAAATGGTAAATAAGTTGGTCCTATTTTAATAAAAACTTTGAAATTGAAGAAAAATGAAACATGATTCCAAACTTTTAGGCGGAGTGTATGTGGTAACAGGCTAATTGACCACCTACTATATAAAGATTTAAAAGGGAACAGAACGAGGTAATCCTTATAATTCACTCTGTGAAACAGTTCTATCTGAGGACAGCAACAAATAATTAATTAGTTGATTAAACAACCGTGATTAATTAAACAAGAGGAAATTACTAAAGAGAAATAATAATAAAATAAAAATCAAATGAAATTGTTCACCAGCAACAGCCGACACTTATTTCGAGAATTACAATGGAGTAGAACTTGACACAAGATGGCGCAATTGCAGCTGAACTACGCTGTTCGATTCAATTATTTTTTATTATTTACCTTTCGTATTTTTTTGTTTGTTTTGTTAATTACAGCATAATTGCTGGTAGCTTGTATACTCTTTTGAAGTTTATAAAAATATTTCCAAGGGGTAGAAATTAATAATCTTAGTTGATAACACCAGGTATGGTTCTATTATTCCAAAAAAATATATAATTTGATACTTTGGGATGACAACCATTCTATTTAAGAAGGTTATTATTTGTGGTTTTAATTATTTCGAAATATATCCTGCCTCAGTAGTTAATTAACATATAATAACGCGAATTATATTTGAAACGCATAAATCTGTATAATAGACTGTGATCATAGTGACAAGCAAATCATGAACAGGCACAATATGACCCAAGAGGTCCTTGTGCCAAAAAAACCAACCCAAATACAACAACAACAACAACAACAACGAATTATATAACGTATATGCTATCGTGAGCAGCACATTTGGTATTATCATCGTCCTCCCCACACCGGGTGAAAAAGACCTGAGTTAGTCGATCTCGGGCAAGGGTAACATAGATTTTTTTTTTTCTCGGGAACTCTGGTTATTAGTTCAGCAAAAAAACAAATCGACTACAGAACACACGCAATTTACAGACATACTATATACGGCGCAATATGTTATTAGTTGTTTATGCGTTTAAAATCCTAGAGCAACGTAAAATATATAATAATACGTACAATATATTGAAGCTGAAATTAATAAAATTCAGGATATTGGACTATAAGTTTCTTCTCGTCATTTGCAAGATAGGCTGCGCATCTTGTAGAAAAAATGTTTGTTCTTTAAAGTAAGAATATTTAATATTGCGCCCAACATGACCAAAATAACTGTCCTGTCATGGCAGGTGCACTCTCAGTATGCTTCATACAAGCACTTTGGTCAGGGCGTTTGAAAGTCTTGCGAACTGTTACTATAATAATGCAAGTGAAAAACATTGAATATTCTATACTGCCCTTAAATAGTATAATTAATGCTTAATTAAAATGCATCTGTAATGTTTAAATTTAATCTTTAATTTTATACTTTTAATTTCTGAAACAAATCTTATTTCTCGGGCACCAAGGTTGAGTTTAAAGTGTGACTATAAGGTACAAAGCTCATTTTAATCCCAACCAAACGTGAATACTGTAACTATTAATCTTTTATATATAATAAACATTATTGTTTCATTTATGGAAGTAAATCACATATTTGTGCTTAATGTTAGTCAACTTAAAATATTACTGGAAGCATAAAAGAAAATGTAAAATGGAAACAAATAACAAATCTGCTTTGAAAGAATCTCTTTAACAAAATAAAAAAGAAATGGATTGAGATGGTTTGTATAAATAGCCTTTTTATAGTTAATGTCTATCACTTGTGAAGTAGTCACAACATCTGTGAAATGCGTTCGCTCACTGGGATTTTGCATGTCATACTAAATCCTCAGTAGCATCTTTAATTTCCACATCAAAGTGCAGTGTAAATCTGAAGAAATGCTGCAAATCTGAAGAAATTTTCTCCAGATTTGCAGTCGTTTTTCTCTGGAACTTCTTATAAAAATATAAGAAGAGCTAAATATTTCTATAATATCAACCGGCCGCCGTAGCCGAGTGGTCAAGCTAGAGGATGCATAAGTACAGGTGCCTTCAGTGACCGGGGATTCAAGCCAGTGACTGCTAAATACGATGCTGTTTCTTGTATTCGCTCTCTATTTTGTGAACTACTTGGACCGTGTGGTCGTCCCGGAGTATAAACAGAAAATTTAATTATTATTGGCCTCTGTAAAGACATTTGGATAATAAATATTTATTTCTGTATCTTGATGGGAAATTATTTATTCAAGAACCTCAAAGGATTATTGAAGGAAAATTCAAGTGATTCAATTGCTATGATATTAACTTTTGATTCAGCAAAAACTAAATGCGTAATATAATTCTATATATATATTTTTAAGTTTTTGAATAATAATTATCTTCCTTAGAACTTATTGTAAATGGCCCTGGAGTGAATATTTCTCAGTAATGACATTATATGGTATTTTTGTTAGCACTCTATTGCCTATGGTAATTAAAAATATCTCGTTTCCCAAAAATACAGCATATTAAATCTTTCGGAGTTGAGAACAAAAAACATGTCACGTCATGCTCTATAAGCTTATCTGATAATTGTAAAACTTTTAATGGGAGAGAGCCCACAGAAACAGCGAGATTTAGTTGGAGGTATCTGTCAGACTCCAAAAGGGTAAAAGACCATTGGCCTATCAGACTTGGGGGAAGGGTGACTTTCATTGGGGTCTGACCGCATCTGCCTGTGTGTGTGGTTTTCTGTTTTATTTATTTATTACTAATTTCAGAAGAGGCTTGGTAAACGTAATAATTTTAAGTAATATACGAAAAATTTATTTCGTTGACCGCAACCTTTGATTTTGGATTATAAACGTAAGGGGGGAAAAAAATCTGATGCCTGCCAGGTATCGAACGTGGAATCTTCCGCGTATTAGGTGGAGGTGATAACCACCACACATGAATATTCGATCTTCAACTAGTAACTATCGCTGAGTAATTATCCCTTTTTTTTTTTAAATAAATTAAATATTTATGCTGAGTCAAAATAAATCTAAGGTGAATTTTTTCATTTATTTATTTATTAACACACAACTGTATATACATTCTCAAAACACATATTAATTAATTTATATACAGCATATATACTCTTGTAGCCCTTGTATACATATGCATATGTGTGCCCTGGTATGTAGGGTGGCTTCTAGACATAAGCCCATCTCCACCTATTACTTCTGTGATAGCGCGGAACCTTTGCAAAACATGCCTGAATAAAGTGTTGTGTCAGTCCTTTCACTACTAGGGAGCAACCAACACCTGGATCAACCATTCTCTGTGTGTGCAATAACGCACAAATCCTGCACCCACCAGATGAAGTGCTATACCGGTAAGTGCCAGCAATCCCCCACCAAGGTTGCGCAGGCCTGTGTGGGGGGGGGACTATCGGAAAAAAACGGTTCCAACTACGAAAGTAACGTTATACAGTTATTTACATATATACACTTAGAATAACATTATCTTTACTCAGAGTCCATTCACATTCACAAATGTAAGTCTGCATTTGGGTTTCCAGGAGCGGAAGATCAACTCGCACTATAATCCACAAACATTATATGAAGATGACAGTGCAGCAAGCATTCTGTCGTCAAATGTGCAGCACTTCAGTTAACTTGTATCCTGCAATAGAGTTCTTACCTCCTGTCTTCTTTTAAAAACTTTGGCTGAGAATTCCTGAAGCAAAGCAAAGATGTATGGCTCCGAACAAAGAGAGGTAAAAATTATTCTCTGTTAGGTTTGGTAACCTATTTAGTATTTCTGCCTGTCTGAGCCATAAGCCCGCAGTCAAGGATGACATGTTTCCAAGATTCAACCTCACCGCACGAACAGAAGGGGTCAAATTCTAATCCTCTTTCAAATAGTTTGGCCCTTAAGCCACGCCCAGTGATTATGTAACTCGTGGTCATAGTGGGAGAAAATCAATAAGTCACCCTCTTATTACTTGAAAAGCCTACAGCTGGAAGAACCCTCTTTTAATGGTTCCAAACTCACTCACATCCCAACATTACTGCCAGCAATTCACAATTCCACGTTTTTCCTCCTTAATGAAAGGGCTTATTGTCGCCTCAGTCGTCAGCACATTATTTCTGTAAATTGAGTTAATTGCACAGTCGGTTTGTCTGTTTGCAGGTCCTTGCCGGTAACGAAGTGGTTACAGTTAGCATTCTCCCACATCAGATGGAAAAGACTTGGGTTTGAATTCCGTTATACGCTTTTTAAACACCATGGCTGAGTTAGCCGATCTCGGGCAAGGACTCGCACAATGTACACAATTTCCTGCATGATTGTTCCATCCCCGAAAGTTGGGATTTTCATCCAGCAAACAGCAAATCAAACAAAAAAATGCACGCAATTACAGACACAATATACTGACATCTCACATCCATAGTGATGTCAGTATATTGTGTCCTCTGATTGGATCATCCACCCAAGAATGCGACGGAATTATGGACAGCGGTGCAGCAAGCATGGACGGAAATACCTGTGGAACGCTTTCGTGTACTAGTGGACTCAATGCCTCTCCGCGTGGCTGCCCTTATCGGGGCGAAAGATAGGCCTACCCGTTACTAGGTAGGTATCCCATTATTTTTGTCCAATCAGTGTAGATCCTGAAGGAGTAAATCGGTGTTTGAGCTTTTTGCCCAGCAACTTATTCCGCCAGGATGTACATAAAGTCCATAAATGATCACCTCCACGTCTCTTCCCGAAGAATCGAAGCCATTTTTTTTTCTACGCTGTGAAGAGGAACGCTGATTGTAAGCGTTGAGTAGCGGTTTTTTTTTTTTTTTTTTTTGCATAAATGCACACAATTTGTTATTACCTGCTAGTTTAAATCTTCATCAGCTGTCAGGAATATTCAGTAGAAAATCGATATACGCTAATGCATATAGATTAGTATTATTGAGAGAAGGATTCCACATAGCTAGGTACTTTAAGGAAACTTTTAGAGAAGGAAGAACGCAATGAGTAAAAGCGTAACGTAAGCCATCTAAAACACGTCTTACAACCTTTACATATTATGGAAACGACTTATTCTCGTCTAAGAAAAAGAGCACAATTGCTACTACCTCTTGCAATTGCACAATTGTGTTGCTATGGCCCTTCTGACATAACCAGACAAAATCAGGCTATCAAGTAAGGCCAAAAATGACGTGGGCTACAAGTCAATTACCGCAAATAACAGCTTTGAATCACACGCTCCTTTTATTTATTTATTTTTTTTATTTCACAGACGTAGTCTGTCAGGCGTTGTCGCACTTTGATAGAGTTGTTCGTGTAAGTGATATATATATACAGACACACACACACACACATGTATATATTTTTATGTCGAGAGAATTGCCCTAGCAACAGGACACAAACAACTTATGCCGTAGGTAGGTGACCCGAAAACTTCTGGAGCATACTCTTGTGGGCATTTAGAAAGACATTTTGAAAACAGTTTTCCTACTCTGCTTCCTGAATATTAGCGATTTATTATACAATGTAGACATTCGCTGAAATTAAAGATAATGGAACAGTAACAATATATAATCTATGTTAAGTTACAGTAGTGGAATGCGTAGGCAGTCCTGGTCTATCTGCTTTCATTTATCTTTAATGAAAATGTCAACTGGTTGGAATAAATGGTCGTTTTTACGCGATGGTTTCATTATAAACGATAAAAGTATTATGATAACTCACTCGAGAATATGATTTTCTCCATTCCACGATCACCTTTTGACCAACCATTTGAATGATAGAAGCGGACACGTTCTGAAGCAGAAAAAAAAAAATAGTTCTTTTAATTTTGGCTGTATTCTGGTTTAAAATATCCCTTTTTCTATATAAGGATTACGGAAGAGATCTGAATAAGTAATAATCAGGTTGAACAGGGTATGGAATATCTAGTGGATGAGACAAAATTTTCCAATCTAGTGTCGCAATTTTTTTCTCTTTCATTCTTGTAACAGCAGCAAGGGATGTCTTGGAGGAGGCTGGGGGTTGTGATTTGTGTGAGCCCCTTGTTAAAAAAATTGTTCTGATAAAATTCAACAAGTTTTTTTGTAACCTGGGATGACTTTTAGATGACATTCTTTTCTATCGAGTCCCTCATTAACAAATTGGCAGCACATTCCTGGAAAAAGCTTCCTAAATTAGCGAAGTTTCAATCGCGGTTCCCTTCTTTCACCCTGAATATTTTTTTGGAAATAATAACAGTATATAATAATATTAATAATAGTGGCAAAAGGATGCAAGGAATAAAACAAGATTATACGGTAACAGCCAAAAAAAGCAAAACACTTCTCACTTCATTAGTCCCTTCCCTCTAATAATACTTGTCAAACTTTGATCAAACATAAAATACTACATGCATTTTATTTTCTAAGAAATGTGACCACTCAGAGAGTTTTTTTATAGTCCATTTTGTTTAGCCTCTTAAGAAACCGGAGGTAATCTTACAGCACATCGTGGTAATAGCCCAGTGACTTGGGTACTGCTTGCCATCGTGGATATGTTCTGATAACGTGTTCCCCATGCTCATCACTTACATCTTCCAAATTTTAAGTTAAAAACTAAAATAGGAATGAAGAAAATGAATTTTAAAAGACATTTGGCAGCCCATAGCTTTAAAACATTGCAGTAAAATTGACACCAGAGATTCATAATTATATTCTTTCCTTCTTCCAAAAAATCTATGCAAAACTGCTTTAAATGATCGCGAAGCTGCTAGTTCAGTGTCTAGTAGCATTTTCTTAAATATATTACTTTTGAGGAGTCTTTTTATATGAGGCACAATGAAAATTCCTTCTTTCAGTTTTGCATCTGTTAAAATGGGAAATAATTTCCTTAGGTAGCAGAATCCACTTCATTCTTTATCTAGATCCTTAACAAAATCTTTCATTAATGCAAGTTTTATATGCAACTGTGAAAAATGAACCTTTTCTGGTTCAATCAGTGGAACATGGTTATTACTCCTCCATGGTAAAAATTTCCCCTCTTTATTCCACTTCTGCACAATATAACGTTTTTTTGTTGCTCGACTGTTCCCCAAACACAGAAAACTACAGAATAAAAGAACAAAAACTGTTTTGTTCAATGCCAAGTTCATTCAAAAGACCACTAATATCTTTAGAAAAACATCATACCTTCTTCTTCCTTAACGAAACATTTTTAAAGCACTTTGCGACGTTTTCGATATACTGTAATTTTAGTTCTTGCTTGAAGTAACTTCCACTGTTGTAACATAGAACCATAGGGTTCTGCTTATTCTATACTTAAGTTTAAATTATCATCTAAGTCATTAAACTCTATTTGCTTAATTAAATGCGACGCGTTATAATTTTCTGGATGGTATTCTAAATATGTCGAAGAGGGCGGCCTAGCAAAGTGTGCAACAAAAAAATTCTCGCTAGATTCATCACTGCTTCCTTTTATCTCACGATTTAGGGGATTCTGGTATCAGCAGAATTTCATTATGTGGAACAAGTCTTAGAGCAGATAATATATTAGGATATTTGATGCTGTGCTTGCTTTTTCTGGATATTCTTGATATTTTTACAATGGAGAAATAACAATCGTCGATGTGGTTGCGCTACACCATAAGAACAGCAAAAGCATACTTTTAATATTCCCAGCTAACCATATTCTCGGATTTATGGTGCATAATACAGCATATTTTTGGCGTCCAAGTTTTGCAACCAAAGTACAAAGAATATGTCCATTTAATAATAATGTATCGTTTCTTGCTTTGAGTTTAAACTGTCCTCACAAGTGGCAGAACTCGTCATGGTAATTCAGACACTTGCTTTATTTCTGTTGTTGTTGGTTTAAGGGCATCAACAGCTGAAGCCATATTGCGCCTTATGTAATACGTCTATAAATTGCGTGTTCTGGGGTTGATTTGCTATTGCTGGATAAAAAAACAAACAAACTAGTTTCCGGGAGAAAAAATCATCTTACCCTCGCCTAAGACACACTAACTCAGCCACGTTGTGAAAAAGGACCATACAATGGAACAATACAATGCTAAGCAAAACCCAGAAGAACCAGACAATGTGCAATAGAATACTGATAAACTGTACACTTACTGAAAGAGAGAGAGAGAGAGAGAGAGAGAGAGAGAGAGAGAGAGAAAGAGAGAGAGTTGAACATGTTAACAGTCCTCAACATTACTGTAATCTATGAACACATGCGAATATTATGATAAGCAGATATAACAGATCAGTGTCATATCTACTTCCTTAAATTTTAGCAAAATATACGTATTATGGGTAACCATAAAAGCCTATATGTAGAAATTGTGACCTGATGTGAAATTCTAAGAATTAAATTTCGAAATCTAGCATAAAAATCGACTGCAAACAGTTAATATATGTGTAGGCTAAAAATCACTGTGGCCAGTGTAATTTGTCTAATCAACAATCAATTACTTCTCTGGCTGAAAACAAAAGTTCACACATCTATCTTGCACTTCCTTTTCCAATTTAAGTGTAAAATCCCTTCGTGTGCGTCGTCCGAGAAAGAGCAATGCATTAATTTACTCAATCCACTTAAAACCTTAAATGCTTCAATCAGGTCTCTCTTCGCAAATGATTTACCTTGCTTACCTTGCAGACTCCGAAATTTACAGAACTCATGTTTTTCTTGGTAAGAGTGCTCTTTTGTTCCTCCGAATAATCTGTTTGATCTTCTCTGCACAGGTTCCAAGCGATCCATTGCCTTGTACAATGGGATAACCATCACCTTGTCCCTGCTGAAAAATTCCTGTATATTATTGTCAAAACACCATGACCTGTCCTAGCATGCAATGCTCAAAGAGCTTTATTGCCTCTAGGTCTTTTTCACTCTCCACTGCCTTCAGTGTGGTACTGCTTCTAACGTGAGTTTCATATTCTTTAAGAATGCCAATTCGTGGTTGTGTGAACAGCACCTTTGCGGTAAGTACGTATGTTGTGGGGAAGCAAAGGTAAGATATAACATCCTTTGTGAAAAATGCATACGTTGCATATTTTGAAATTAAATTAGGTGACAAAGATCAAAGTTGAGCACCACCCATAAAGTGTGCCGTAGATGTGTGGAGGACTTGCGATTGTGGAAATGTGGTAATAAAGAAAGCCATGACGTTGTCATTCCCGTGGTGTGGGGTGGGGGGGACCTCGGATCATATTAATGACTGCTACTTTTTGTTTCGTACATGTTATAACGCGAAGAATAATCTGCACATTGTGTGCCCCGCAACAACATTTTTGGGGATACTCAATGCCTCTCTCCTTCCATCCACCTTCCACGAAAGGAAGAGGAGGAGGGAAAGGGAGGGAAGAAGAAAGAATAAGAGAGTTGGAAGATTATTGACAAGAAAGTATTATTTCTCCATATTGCCAAATGGGAGATCACGTGACCTCTCAGGTAATTTTTTTACAGAAATTAAAAAGTTGTCTTTTTTTTTTAATTGTACGTAGTCGGACATTATGCTTTAATTACTGTATATACGATCTTTTAATTGAAAGAAGAGCGTCAGATAATACAGTACGATGTTTTTATTTTTCATTTATTTTATTGTAAAAATTAAAGTTTCAAATAGAGTGTACAATTTTATTCCCCTGTGTCTCGGTTGAGTAGGTTATACAAATACTTTTTTTTTTTTTTAACATTTAATAAGGAGTTATAAACAGAACTAATGTTGTACGCTCTCAATTTCTTTTAACGTGTTGGATAATGGCATCTATTTCAATAATCTCTTAAAAATATCGCGGTCAGAGTACCGGATAGAAACGGCACGGGTTCGAATCCCTACAATGACTCCAGGAATTTTTATGGGTTTTTTTTCACAAAGGGCTGAATTAGTCGGTATCAGACGATGACTGCGAGGTTTCTTATTCCTGACAACTTCGGTTTTTTGTCCAGCAAACAGCAAATCGACCAGAGAACACACGCAATTTACAGACATATTATATACATATTTGCAATTCTACAACAGCAACAACAACAACAACCCCTTCCTACTGTAAATTTTGTTGTTGTAGAATTGCAAAGATATAATCTATAATTGAACTGTATTTTTTCTGAAACAGAAGTCAAGCTTAGGGATATGTTACTAGTCGCTTCGCTCTGTGATCTTCCCTTTGCGAAAATAGAGGAGACTTTTTCAAATCGCCAATCTCTACTGACCTCCTCGGATCCAATAATGCTCCAACAATTGTGGAGGATGCTCCATAAATCACTCAAGATTTACAAGGAATAAGAAAACACTTAATTGGTTTGTTTAATACGTTGTATTAGCTTGCTTTCTGGACAAAAGTTTTTCTAACCGCGTTGTCGTCGAGAAGAGCGATTCTTATTACCTTTCTATTACACTGACTTTCACAGATTTTAATATTTCAAAACTTATGGTATTTTTTGGTGCTTTTAGTGCCGATTCTGAAATTGGCAAATCTGTATAAAAACACTCTGGTTGGAATAGTCTAGAATTAGCTGGTTTAGTTAGGAACTCCATACATAAAAGTTATCACAGAAGGGACACACACACACACACAGTAATCTCATTAGTCACTGTCCATATTTGGAAAGTAGGCTAAAAACATTTCTTCCTTTTAAACCAAATATAGTGCACAAAGGATATGGGCCTGTTTACAAGTACGCAAATCACACGGACGTTTAAATATAATTTGATAATATATGTTTAGCGTACTAGAGTTGATTCTATTTCGAGCACTGCCTGAAAAATAATCTTGTATCGGAAGCTTCGACCATTTCTTTATCAACTGTTCGTGTTCTTTTCTATCATCTTCTCTACATGAAGTCTTGTGGATATCTTTAGGTGTAAATTCTCACGGAGTTTTCCACTTGGCCTTTTCTCATTCCCCTCATTTCCACGGGTTTTTCCTTCTCCAGTTATTCCCTCATCATACTCCGTCTTTTCTCCAGTTTTCAGTAATGCCCAGTGCTTCTATCTACTTTTCAGTATCTTTAGTTCTTAATAATATATACCATTCTTGACGTTCCTAACATCCACAGGAGTATTTTTCCTTCTTTCTGTTCCTCGCCCTGTTCGCACAACGTTGCAGGTATAATTACAGAATATACATTTTATATTTTTCTTCATTGGTATTTAAATATCACATTCATCCTAGTCAGTGCCGGCTCATTTAATTCAGCTATATTTTGATCCTCTTACATCAAGTTCATATTAAATCTGTGTCTTGTTCTGTCTATAGTATAAATACAGATGCATTTAGTTGGTAGCCAAAGTCAGTTTCATCTAAGCTATTATTTATGAAGGATAGGCAAGGAGGGTGAATATGCTTCCAGAGTTTTTATTAATTGCAATTCGCTTCATGTATTTGTAACCCAAACTGCTATTCCTTATGCTTCGAAGGACCTAATTCAATGGACACTGTACACTAATTAAATCCTAACTAGATGCATTCTGTACCATATTACATTAGGAATAAGTGGTGCTGTCGTAGTGCACGCTTTTATAGCTCCCTACGTTATAGATTTATTTGGATTTATCATGCTGAATTACATCAGTACGTCAATTCAAATATATATATATAATTACCTTTAAAAGCAAAGGAAAACATGGTTGTAACGTGATATCGGGCTGTTTGTTTGTTTATTTGGTTTTTAAGAGCATTAGCAACTAAGACCATATTGCTCTGGGGATATACGGTGGTCATTCCCTGACCTTTCCGCATCCTCCGTATTTGGTGGTGAAGGGATCGAACCCCGGTCTAATAAAGAAGTGTGTGCTACGCACTACTGCTCCTTCCCACTTGGCTACAGAGGCGCCTGTGATATCGGGCATTAGTGTGTGTTCATATGGGAGCAAGTACAATGAAGATTTTAAAAATGAAAGACCATGTCTCCTCCTTCTCAAAAAACATTTGTGGGTTTCAGATGCAGTAGGACCTCATAAATCCAGCAATCTAGAGAAAATAGCAAGTCCTGGATTTTTGAAAATTACGTTTTATTTGAAGATTATGCATATGGTCTATATTCAGGTACTCAGGAGTATTTTTTATTAGATAATACGTGTGCTCTGATCCCAATAAAATCTACAGAATGATATTCGCTAGCATTAAGTCAAAATGTTAAGCCATACTGCTGGATCTGTACAGCGTGTGTAAGAAATAAAAGTCGCGAGTTCGACTGTTGTCCAATATGAGCAATTCTACCATTATCAAGTTCTGTTTGATCTATACAGCACAAGACATCAGTTGGCCGTCATCATCAACTGCTGACAAAGTGATGGGAGCAGTTGCGTATTACTGTACTGAGAAATATATGGGTTTAGCATAGATTTGGAGAGTTTGAGTGCTCGCTTACCTATGTTAAAATCTGTGGTAGTGTGGGTGTTGAATAGAACATGCAAATATAAACGCCAACGCTAAGCCACTTGAATGATAATATTTTGGTTGGATTAGCAAATTCTGTCTTTCGTGTTAAATTTCATCAGTTGTTGCTAAAACAGCAGTGGTCACTACAGCTTCACTTTCTGTACAAGATAGAACAACATGGAAGGGAGTGGAAAAATAGGGAATTATAAATACGTAATTTAAGATCTAGAGAAAATCGACCAGCCTTTTACAGATAATCGAAAAGTTTTACCTGCCTGTTGCCGAACTGACTGATAATAATGCACAAATGAATTGTGCACAATTACATTTCATTAGAAATTAATCTATTTTTTTTTTCTTTTTGTGATTGAGGCGTGTGCTGTTCCTGATTTATAGTTCAAAGTTTTCCTGTAGGAGTAATGATATTACGGAGTTTTTGTGGGTAGAACGGAGACTGAAATGTGACAAATGAGATTAGTAGTAACCCCACCCTCTACACACAGACTAATGACAAACTCAAACATATTGTATGAAATAAGTGGATCTTATAGATGGATCTTAATATACTGGAAATGAGAGAGAGAGAGAGAAAGAGGCATAGCTATTCTCAATAGATTATCTTATAGTTGGTACAATTGTCAATAAGTAATTCATTGACTTTAGAATTCCCTCGAACACTTGGGTTTTTCGTCCGCAAACAGTCAATCGACCACACAACACACGCAATTTACAGACATAATATAGAAGGCATAATATGCTCTAAGTCGCTGATCTCATACGTCTAGTTCTAGAACCATTTAGTTCTGCATTGTGTTGTGAAAAAAAAACTTCTGTGCCGATGAAAACAAAAAAGTTTAAGCCATAACCACATAGCTCACGATTCTCTTTCTAGTATCTGCCAGCCTTTATATCAATGGACGTAGATAACAGTGGACAGTTATCATCTGGAAACTCGCGTTTTTCATCCAGACAAAACAGACCACAGACATACCATCAATCTGTAGCTTATTTGAACTAAATGTTACATCTTAGTACCACAAAATCGTAAGTTATAATTCCAATTTATTATAAATTAGATTATAATATGTATATTTAATAATGCGCTATATTTAAATTTTCTTTTTGCTTCGAATTTTCTGTTTCTGATTGAGTTTGACTAAATACTTAAGAACCTAATTTAAATATGCCTCAGCTTAGTGAGGACTTTTTATCTATTGAATAATTCATCTTATTTCCATATGAATTATATTAAAGGTCAGTACACCTAAACCTCTTTATTTCCGCAATACCCTTTCCCACACAGTCATCTTAGGGTAATTCCATTCTTTACGACCTACATAGAGCGAAAGACTTGATAGAGGAAAGAGTTAATAGTAAACTATTTCCTAATATAGTTATAGAGAAATGAACGAAATCACTGGTAAAATCCCGCGTTGACCCTATCCTTCTTTTCTCTTAATTATCTCAGTAAACTATATCTGCTTGGGAATTCCCTGTCTAGACAAGCAACGTCAGTAGTGCGAAAGAGGCAAAGGAAATGGGTTCGCTAAGTCTGTTGCCACCCTATTGTGTTATTGCTTTTCAACTCGTATGAGAAGTAAAAATGAGGTCTTTATGGTTTTATGACAATTCACATAATTTCGTCGTGAGGGTAAACAACCTTATGACACAACTAGATGAAATTAAAGGACCACAAAATACTCAAATTGCCGAGCTGGAATAGACTTGTCATTGCGCAGTTCAGTTTGTAACCTCATCCACAGATGTATGCATAAAGTGAAACTGTTCAAAGTTGCATTTTTTTAAACCTGCTAAATCATACAAAAACATGACATAAATAAATGTGAATATTTCGAAGACTCATCATAATGTTTCATCATAGAAAATAATACATTTTATGTCTGTTTTAAGGTGCTTACTATAGGTGAAAGACTTCTCCGGTTGCTTGTCAATTCGGAATTATTGTCCACTGACATAGTGGTCTATACAGTGAAACCTGCTTAACTTCATCGAAATGGAACAGCCACAAAAAGCCCATCGGAAGCGGCAGGCAAGTTGTAATAAGCCTTGACTTTTCTCACTAGACTGCAGCAAATGAATAGGCTGTTTCTCTAGTTAGAGTTATATTTAATTAATCTTAAATTCGATTGCCATATAACTCTAGTTCTGACTGTCGGTCAAGATCAGAAGACTAGTGAATCTTTAAATAAGAGTGTTGGACTTAAGTTTAATATATATATTTCGAAAAAAACATTACTCCAAAAGTATTAAATTGTCCCATGACTTCATAGCCGTGATGGGCCTCCTGTATAAACTAGCAAATAAATGGTTTGTTTATTTATTTACTTAACCATCTGACTACAAGAAATGTTTTAAGCCCGAGTGCCCTCGTGGGTAGCACAGTTGGTAGAATCACCGTCCTCCCCACACCGGGTACAAAGATTTAAGTTCTAGTCCCGTCGATGACGTGGGGAATTTTTATGGGCCTTTTTCACAATGCGGCTGAGTTAGTCGGTCTCAGGCGAAGGACAGCGTGGTTTTTTTTCTCCCAGAAACTCGGGTTTTTCATCCAGTAAACAGAAAATCGACCACAGAACACACACAATTTACAGACAGTATACACGGAGCAATATGGCATTGGTTGCCGATGCTCCTAAAATCCTACAAAAACGCGCCAAACTAAAATTTAAATACTGAATGATAACTGTCGTACGTTTACAATTTTAGATTTAGAAATAAAAACCAGAAACCAGGATCATAAACCAAGACAACAAAACAAAAACAAAGTTTATTTATATATTTTTCCTCGTAATGGGTAATAGATCATTTATGCCGAGCACACTTCTCACCTTCACTGTGAGTTGCTTCGGTATTGAAAAAGATCGATATCGGATTACAAAAAAAAAAAATATATATATATATAACACAAATTATTATTGACATATACTACAGTGTATATATATTGACATATATATTGACACATATATTGACATATACTACAGTATATACAGTACTATTGTATATATACTACAGTATACAAATCGGAACCCGTCTAATATGGAGGATTCACATTCTACTATCATTAAAAACACAATAGGGCCAAGACATAAAGTAGCTTTGGGTAAGAACTTGTCGTTTGTCATGATCCTAATGCCATTATCCATACATCCAGAGGTGACTTATGTCCATACCACTTTATTCCTCGGCCCCCAACACATGCATAAAGTCTCAGCTTGGGATTGAATATTGGAATCAACATTGGGTGAATAAGATTACTTGCAAAATTTTCTTAATTTCACATGCCATTCTTCATGTGAATCTGAACACAATACCACGGTGGTTTTTTCTCCCGAAAATTTGGGTTTTTCATCCAGCAAACAGTAAATTGACTATAGAACACACGCAATTTACAGACATTTATATATATATATGGCGCAATATGGCCTAAGTTGCTGATGAGCCTTAAACCCTACACCAATAGCATGGAAACAGCAGACAGTTACCAAAAACCTTATACTGCGTAGCTCATCTCAAAAAGGATAGACTCCCCAGATATCTTTCGCTGGTCTCCCATGCCATCGAGGTAGGCATAACGGGAATAACCTTCCTATAGCAAGCAACCTACGATGGCTTACATCTCTTGAAAGGATGTTTCCCTCCAACCCTTTGGAAATATTTAACACCTTAGAAATTGATGCTAAAATGCTCTGTAGAAAGAAAACATATCTGGAGAGGATCTTGTCTGAGATTTTCCTTGTACTGAAAATCTAGCAAATCAGTAAGTCTTGTTATTCTGCATTGCTGTAGTGATGTGTAGCGCTCACTCTACCTATTACTCTTGTTTCTGATCTTCACTTGGTACTTGATCATTCCTGATTGTATAAGGTACAAACAAAATTAGCATGATCTGTGGCGTCAAATAGTTCAATTCAAGTGCTTCATTGTGTAGCTGTCATAACGGATATGCTCACCTGCAACTCCGTGAATTTATATGACCTATAGATGATTTCTAAATTGTAAAATCCACTGGAATTTACTTGATGTGGAACAAAATTATATCTCCGCGTTAGTCTATGTTGTGTAATCAATCTGTAAACTATTGTATATCCCGTTTCAATCTGTAAACTATTGTATATCCCGTAACGTATATTGATATCTATTGATATGTACACCCTCTAGCTCAGTGTTTCTAAACGGGGGGTCCGTGGACCCCTTGGTGTCTGATAGTCGTGTCTAGAAGTTTGCGTTAGTATAGTTAAAAGGAAATATCCTTAGGAAATCCAGTTATTATGTGGTCTATTATATTAGATAGTGCCGTTGCAAGTGGAAATGGAAATTTTACGATGCCTGGTAAAACATAAATAGCCATACGTTTACCTGCTATTTCTCATCCATTGGTCAGCTGAATTGTTGAAAGGCCTCTTAAAACTGGTCTAAAACAGACGGATCATGACTTTGTGGTGTAATTTTGGAGACACTAGAGGTGTAAAAAAGAACGAATTCAAAAAACAGAAAGAATGCTTTATAAGTTCAATTAATGATATTATTTTTGCAGAAATCAATAACTGTGCTTGATAAATGAGAACCTGATTGTATAGTATCAGTAGAACTCTATTGCTTTCTTTGGGCTACGCAAATTATGCAGAATGATGAATATATTGATAAAATCTTTCTTTCTGCATGCATCTTGATTTATTGGCTGTTGCGGAAATTATCTACTGGATCATCTAAAATAGAATGGATGCGAATTTTTTTTTTCTCTAGAAAATAAAGAAAGCAGAGAGGACTGAATTTCCAATAGGCTTGACAGCCAGGCTCACTGTTATTATAGAATCCCTTTCTCGTGAAGTGATAGAACCGACTAGTTCAATAGAACTAGTCGGTTCTATCACTTTTTCGATGATTTTTTTCAGTTGGTTGCTGTACAGTAACAACTCCTCTCTCTATTGTACAAAAAAAAATTCAGGTTGGATTGTAAACAACAACAACAACAATAACGAAAATTGAATTAGTTACTTTTATATTTTTTCTCATTTGTGGTTTGAGCTATTGCCATTTCAATGGCATATCAAATAAAAACAGAGGAACTAGTTTATTACCCAACTCACCGTTTTTAATTTTATCAAGGAGGCCCGCAGAATTAATAGCATTTTGTAAGGGTCCAACAGTTCCAAGAAGAATGAGAACTAAAATGTAGCTGATTGGCTGTATATGAGTGAGATCATTTTTCGTTCCATTTTGATTAAATACAAATAAAATAATAAATAAATATTGCACTACTTGAAATAGCACTTCATTGCAACAATAGACTGTAATAAATTTAGTACCTTATAATTAATAATCACGTAATTAAATCACTAACTAATGATAAATTCGTTGTGTTTTCTTAAATGACTAAAAAAAAAAAATTAAAAATTGAATGTATCTACCGAATGCACATAAAGAGATAAATATACATTCACGAATTATTGGCATAGTGGAAAGTACTGGCCCTACTAGACCAGCAATCTGAAACAGGTCCATATATAGCAAGTTATTATTCATAAAAAAGAAAAATCAAAACATTTTGCACTTTCTTGATTAGCAGAAAATTCCGATTTCCTGGTAAACATTATCATGGACCTGATATGACGGGATGGAAAATTTCATTTGAAATTATTTATATGTTAAGGTAAAAACATTTATTAGCATGTTTAATGGACAGGAGACATCGAGACCCTGGCCATTCTCGGCTGGTGGTTGTGGGGTGATTCTACTTTTGGGCACTCCCATGACTGCAGAGGGCGCCCAAAAGTACAATTTATAACTCAGATTTAAGCGCTACTTAGTCTCTTTCAGAAGGGAGGTATTCTGAGTGTTTGCCTATCCTAGAAATAAGCATTTCATTTTAATATTTTCAAAGAACATAAAAAGAAATTGTTTATAAAAATAGTTCTGTTCGGATCTCTTAAGTCCTCTGTCAAACAGGTGCGCTCCTGAATGAACTCATTCAGATATTTTATAGACGCCCTGTATGCACGCAATAAGTTTTTAGTCCTTTATTATTATTAGAATAATAAACACCATAATCAGCATAGTAGAGAGCTCTTTTGATTACAAATATCGATTACAAAAACGAGGGAAGGGCCTTGGCCCTCAAAGATTCCAAGTTCCGGGGACTTGGGATGGTATAAAGGGGTTCTGGTAAGGGTCATCTAACTCCTTTCTGCCAATAGGGAATAGCATCCCTCCCCTATAACTTCCCTTAGCCGATTACTGAAAGTATTCACTGAGTAATGCGGTTTTCCTCATATTGGATGTTGTTTTTGTTGGAGCAGAGTTTTAGGAGCACCAGCGACTAAGGCTAGATTGTATGTGTTCTATGATCAATTTTATGTTTGATGGACGAAAAACCAGAGTTTCCGGGGGGGGGGGGACCATGCTACCCTCGCCTGAGACGGACTAACTAAGCCGAAAAAAGCCCATAAAAATTCCTCGCGTCATTGACAGGACTCGAACTCAAGTCTTTTCTACCCGGTATTCACGAGGGCTGGTAATGAGTAAAAATGCATTAGTTTGAAATCAATAACTGCCTAATGGATATACTCCGTTAGACATTCATTCCTATTCAACGCTCTCTCAAACTCTGCTAACGTGATAAATGAAATCGTCACTCCTTGGCAAGCTGCAAGAGGCGTGTTGTTTGTCAAAAAGGATGTTCTGAACATATCGACAGAGGAAGAGAGCATACCAGTGCAATTTTTCACCTTGTGAGATACTCTGGGGAATTATTGTTTGAGCAGAAAAAACATCAAAGTGAATCTGTGACATTCAATGTTTTTCCCCCAAGGGTGATTTATGATTTGGCAAAACGTCTACATTAACTTTTATATCTTTAAAGACCGTATAATTAATTAACTCGAATTTTATTCGGAGTCATTTCTCCAAAAGCTTTTAAAGAATTACGTCTAAAAAAAAAAAATATATATATATATATATTCAATGCACGAAAATAACGAACTGTCATTGTACCATTTGCTTTATTTTCATTTTATTTAATTGCGTTGAAATATCGCCTAAAAATAAAGTTAACCAAAGTACAAAAAGCTCACGTAAATACGAAAATCGTTGGTAGAATAAAAAAGGCTTACAATCTAGAATATTCTGTAGTTGACTACAATTAATATTCGATGCGCTTCGTACATTCATTTGCAATGAATTATCAGAGAGCGTTAACATTTTTTTTACATCTAAATGTATTCAATTTAATTCACAGATACAGCGTACACAGTAACAAAGAATAATTAAGTAGTAAATGAATATGACAGCATTAAATTTTCTTTGAGTTATAAATTGAACTGAACTGTATTTTATTTTTGTTTTTGCGAGAGCGACTGTGATTATTTTTAATCACTAAGTTCAAAAACGACTTTTTTTTTTCTTTAAACGTGACTTTGATGGATATTCCAGGAGTGCACATACGCACGTACCTTGTTTATTCTTCCCGATATCTAGGTTCTAAGTAGCGTGATATAAATTTTAATAACTTCTAATTGTTCTTGGCGATTTGAGCTTTCCGCATGAATTGCGTCGGCATTACGCTCTTAGTAACAACCTGCAAACGCCCCATGCACGTGCTGGTTGACCTAGAAATTTCTCCAATGAGTTCTTTGATGTCGCGCTAATTATAAAAGGAACGGACGTGTCTTTACGTGGATATTCCCAGTAAGTCCTTGAAACGGCCTAGTGTCTTTCTCCAGTACACTCTTTGATCTTTGACGATGGTGTCCACCGTTGCTACCAAGGTAAGCATCCCAATTGATATTGGATTGTGTTCGTGTATTATGTCATCTTTAACGATTTATTTTACGTATTTTGTATTTGGAAATTTCATTAAAAACAGCATTTTTAGTATTATTATGTTAATACTTGGGACCATTGTAAGAGTTGAAAGATAGATTTGCAGGACACAGTAAATTTTCCCTTTCAGTTATCCTAGTAAGCCACAAAGATACTGTACAATTTTCTAGTCCCATCTCATAAAAACAAACAGATAATGTACGTAGTGCGTTATATTTCTTAAATTAATTGATCTTTTTCTTTTTCTGTGATTAACAGAGTTAAAAATTAAATAACTGATTATATTGTTACCGATTAATTAGTCATTAATTAATTAATAATATATTAATTGTTTAAACTTCCCTGTGAACACCTCACAACTTGATATTCACTCAACGTTTGTTAATATTTCGTAATCACAGCGGTTGAAAAAAGCAACAACACTGAATCTGTGATTTAATAAGTTAAATAACTAGCAACAAGTGCCTCAGATTGTATTACGGTGCCCACACTTTCGTAGTGCAGTTTATTTATTTATTCTTGGATTTTAATAACAATTAAACTATAACAAGTGGTAAACGTTTCTGATGTGATTATTATAATAAGCAAATAGGAATACTTCATGATTTATGTATTTAATTAATTAATAACAAAAAAAGGCATGGTTTTTATCATATCTCATATTGTGAATACCTTCACAACGAGTTGCCTAATATTGCACTACCTCAAATAAGTAACGCTTCACCAATGCAGAAGACTATCGTTACCCGGTTATGAGTTGTCAGTATTGCAACACCAGGGTACCTACCCATCCACCCAACGATGATAGGTCAAATAGCCTTGAAACGGCCATCTGGGTGGTGGTATCCACCGTGAATAAGTAACAATAGTCTTTTCCATTGGTGAAACGTTATATTTGTTCGATTTTAAAACAGATCATTGTCACGTATTTGATATTGGAAACGGTCAAATCTGACGTTGATCTTTTCTTGTAGCCAACGATGCAGGTCCCATACACTATTCAGATTGGAGTTATAATTAACCGATCATCGTCAGACAGACAGTCGTTCTAATATGACACATTCGATGTCATCTACTGAACTATGTGAACCAGGACACTGGAATTTACGTAATAGTACATTTATTCAAAGAATTCTAACATTCCCATTCTCTTATTTTCTCATCTAGTGGATTATTGCAACAGTTAACCGCGTTCAATGAGGTCAAGACTACTATTTGAGTGCTCTCTCGTTCAATGACGCTGCCCTCCCATTCCAGTCGTGATTGGACAGGCTTACATCAGCTAAACACTCTTATGTAGCAGAGCAGGTAGAAAAAAATGCACAAACACTCTTATTTACTTGTTTTAATACGTAGTTTGTAAAAAAAAAATCTGTTTCCAAAAGTTTTATTTATAAAAAAAAGTCCAATAATCAGGAAAATTCACATTAATTAAAATGTAAACACCATTTAGTGAATACAACCTTTATATTTCGGTGTATTGTTAACTAATTTGAAAATAGTAAACAGCTGTTCCAAATTACTTAGATTCTCATTTGATTTTTCTCATTCAGGCCATTGTGCTCAGCCTCGTTCTTCTTGTGGCTTTCGTCCACGTTGCAGTAAGCTACAGCAGTTTCTCAAGAAGGCTCTCAGGAAGTCGATCTCTAGGTTCCTATAGGGAGGTTTCCAAGGAACAACTTGGCACTCATCTTAATTCCGCTAGCCAACCTCGTTTTCCCGAACTTCCCCTGTTATACGCTGGTAAACGGTGATGGATGGACGTCCTCAACTCGACAATTCCAATAGTCAGAGCCAGTAGAACAATCTTCTCATAATACTGCAATGAACAGTGACGTACATATGACGTCACTTACTGAAAATTTTGTAGTTGCGCTCACCCAGTGATCTCATTTTGTATCTGTTTTCGTCTTTTCACCAATAAATAAATGCAATCTTCACTTAATAGTAGTGTTTTTAATTGCGTGTCTTCTTTTATCGGATTTTAATTATTAAAAAAATATATATATTAATTGTATTTTGTTGCGTGTATGTATATACTCGTAATCTGCAAACCGAGGATGCAAAGATCTTTTATGAAGTTGCAAGGAAGCCACAGGCTTTTGCTGTACCGGCCAAAAAAAGATAAGTCAACAACAATTATGCGCTTCCCAACCTCACGTAGGTAACTATCCAGTTGACTTCTGAATTTATTCAAACTATCAGCCTCAACTACCAGCGAGGGCAACTTGTTCCAGCTATCAAGGACTCCCTAAAAGAAAACTTCCTACAATCTAGTCTCAACTTGAACCCCTGTAATTCGAATTTATGGCCCCTAGTTAAGGAATTATTTATAATAGTGAAAATTCCGCCTTTATTCATTTTGCTAACCCCTCTCAGAGTCTTATAAACATCAATTAGGTCTTCTCTAAGGTGCCTGGTTGCCAAGCTCTGTTGCCCACACAATCGAAGTCTTTTTTGGTACGGTCGCCCTTTTGCGATCTCACCATGCGAGTTGCCCTTCCTTGGACCCTTTCAAGAAGCTCAATGTCTTTTTCATTGAGCTTTGAATTTATTGACTTTGAATTATTTGAATATTAATTTTATTTTATTTGAGTTTTCATTGAATTTATTTACAAAAAATCTACCCCACCTTCGTACCCTGATCCTCAAGGCATTTCCCATTACAATTTATACTTTATAGGGGGGGGGGGCAGGTTCGTTTTAAATTCTCGATGACGAGATTTCCGTCTTGCAATCGATTGTCTGTCTCAACTATACGAGTTACTTTAAAATTAAAACACCAATGTTTCGCGGATTTCAGAGCTCCATGATAACAAGTGCATCTCTTTAGTGATGAGATATAACAGGCATAGACTGTTTGGGATATTCGTCGAAGCAACTAAGCATATATAGTTTCATTGTTTCTATGCCTGTTAATTTTATGTACTATAGGCCTGTCTGCATGTAGGTGGTAGGAAAAATCCGAGTTACTTATTCTCAAGGAAAACGGAAGCTCTGTATTGATGAGAAATTACAACAGGAGGAACGGCTTTTCACACTCCACACGCCTTCGTGGGTAGCATAGTTGGTATAATCACCAATTTCTTCTACGTTTGACGAGAGCGGTACAAAATGCTTAGAATATATTGAATGCTTCCTTGTCAGTTAGCGAATGAAGTGGATCAACGGCTGGCGGGTTGGTCTGGAGGAGGTCAAGGTAAACTGTGAAGCCTTGTAGGAGATGGGTCCAGTCTTCCCTCTCCGGTCAATGTCCGGTCAATATATAGAATTGGTTTCCAGGATTGGAGTAAACCAGGCCATGGTATGTTTGTTTAAGTGCTAATTTCAGGAATGAAGTTTCTGCTGGCATCACCTTTGCATCCAGAAGACCAGTGGGTCTGCCATAAATTGGTAAATTTTGACCACAATAACCTTTTTAGACTTCTTGTTCAAAAAGTGATTGTCCTCTGCAAGGGTGGATATACTGAGAAATTTGGTTTGAACGTTATACCTCGCTGAATGCAGGAGGCCACAGTAGACAATGTAGAGATCTATAGGGAGGTTGCCAGAGATCACCTGGAGAGCTGGAGTGGATGTGGTTCTGCAAGCCTTGGTCGTATGTTATAAGAAGATCCGCTTGATTTGTTTATCTTGTTTGCGAAAGTTATGTTATTGTGTCTACCTGCGAAACCAAACGGGAGCACCATAAGATGTTATCCTTTGTCCCCAGTCCCTAACCGGCGTCTCTACGTACTTCTTTACTTTAGCTTCGATGTAGTCCAGGTGTGGGAAAAAATTTCCGTTATGGTCTAGTATAACTCCAAGATATTTATTGTAACTCAGGATTTGAGGGACGCACCCTGAATGCGAATAACTGGAGGTCTACGTAAGTCCAGATTTCTCTTGATGAGGAGCATCTTCGTTTTGGCGGTGGAAATGGTAAGCATATGTGTTTCTGTCCAACGTACAAGAGCAGACAGGACATCGTTTACCTGCAACTCAAGGGTGGCGCGGGTGAGACCACTCGACGAGAAGATCGTCCGCGTACGCGAACATGGAGGTAAGCTGGAAGGAGTTACTGAGCCATTCATCCGGCACCATATTCCATACAGCCGGGCCTAAGATGGAATCTTGAAGGCAGCTTCTAAATATAGACCTGGTTATGCTATGGAAGACGGTTTGATAGTGATTTTTCTGTCAGTTAAGTAATTAATGAGACTGTTGTAGATTTCTGTTGAGCAATCCATTTGTCTTACCTGTCTACCGACACTAGACCAGCGTTCGACTCGGTCTGGTGGCCTATCGACAGTAGGCCACCTTTCTTTAAATGTTTAAATTTTTTAGTGAAAACTAAAAAAAAGTCATACAATAAGTATTGTAACCCATTAATAAAAGATGAAATATTGGTAAACTCTCAGCAGAATTTAAAAAGCACACAAACTTTTTACAGAAATTAAAAAGAAAATTGACACCTGTGAAGTGTAGCGCCACCGTTTTTGTAACCATTAGGGAGAACCATTGCCGGATTAAGAGGGTTACAGATAATTTGCTTCTCCCGCAACCACCTGCTCATCTTGTGAACGCTCAGAAAAGTTTTATTTTTAAAGATCGTTGTTTAAAACGAGATCCTTAAAAATCGCCAAAAAATTGTAAACAGCGAAAATTTGTTTACGGTGTCAGCATCTTCATATGTCTCAAGAAGTGAGTGAAAATATTAACTTTAATTTATTTTATTTTTGACGTCCTTTAAAAAATAATATAAAATATAATAAATCATTCGTATTAATTTATGGTTTGTAATGTTGCTAAAGAATATCAGTAATTAATTTATTTAAGGTTTGAGACGGTTTATTATGTTGGTAAAGAATATTTGGTTCATTGTTTTTTCAACAATACATTATTCAATAAATAATATTTAATATTTCATTTATTTATTCAACTCACGCAATAATTATCCCCATATAATTTTCCTCTATAATGTTAAACGTTCTTAAACGCTATATTCTTTTGAATGGTTTACATAAATAAGTTGAATTAATTTCGCAAAATATAATTTAGGTTCATTTTGTATAAAATTTTTAAAAAGTTACGAAAGAAATTTTAGTTTACCAATATTTAGGAAAAATTTAGAATTTTAGCAAAAGAGGGCAGCACTAACCAAGCAGCATAGTTTCTAAACCAGCCATAATAAACAAGAATACAGTACCAATTAGTGGTGGTTGATACTAATAACCTTACTCTGGGAATGTGCTTTCAAGTTGTCATATCAAATATTAACAAGAACGCTTTTATGAAGCTAAGTACAGTCTTAAATCGAGGTCGGATTCTATTACCGAAAGGTGATTGCTACCTGGGAGCTGAGGAGAATTAATGTATTTCTTTTACTTACTATTACAGCTCGAATCTCAGGTTTCTCCAGCTGCACTACACGGGTCTTTAGGGACGCATTTCAGAAGAGCGAGATGCAGTTAAAGAAAAATTACTCTGCTGGATTTATCGGTAGAGTAATCCGAACCTCGAAAGCGAAATTTGTTTAGGTAAATACTAGTACTTGGCTCTTTATCTGCAACGTGAGAAAGGAACTCACAAAAGGCAGAGGCGTATTAGAATGAGAATCTGTTACAGGATAACATATGGAGAACTTTTTTCTTTTAACATCTTTTTAAGGCAGCAAAAAATTTAAAACAGCGAAAATATCAGTGTAGAGTTTGAAACTTCGTATAGTACTATAAGGATTTTAGGATCACCAGGATTATAATAACGAAAGGATTGTAGGATCAACAGGATTATAATAATGTAAGGATTATAATAGTGGATGGATTGTAGGATCACCAGGATTATAATAATATAAGGATTATAATAGTGGATGGATTGTAGGATCACCAGGATTATAATAATGTAAGGATTGTAGGATCACCAGGATTATAATAATGTAGGATTGTAAGATCGCCAGGATTATAATAGTGGATGGATTGTAGGATCACCGGGATTATAATAATGCAAGGATCGTAGGATCACCAGGATTATAATGTAAGGATTGTAGGATCACACGATTTGAAACACCATTGGGACGCTAGGATTGCATAAATTATAGGGTTATATGGATTACGTACTATAAGGACTGTAGGAGTACATAAAATATAGGATTACAATGGTCGTAGGATCAATGGGATTATGGCACTATAGAATTGAGGGATTATAAGGATTGTAGGATTATTAAGAACCGACGTTATAAGATTACATGCGTATAAACATTTAACATTTTTACATGTATATACGTAGGATTAATGTACAAATAAAAACAGAGTAGCCACTTTATTAGGTACACATATCTGATAAGGAGTAGCCTTAATAGCCTGGATTCGTAGTGATATGTACTCGACGAGATTTCGAAAGTGTGTCACAGGGATGCTGGTCCATGCTGACTCAATTGCTTCCCACACTTGTTGCCAACTGGATCGTAGAGGATCTTTACTCCGAAGAACTTTTTCTACCTCATTGCACTGATGCTCAATTTTATTGAGACCTGGTGACTAGAGAATTCACTGCAGTAGGCTGAATTGACGTCCGTTTTCATGAAACCAGTTCGTTACCATTGGCCTTGTGACAGGTCGCATTATTTTATTGGAAGAACACATTCACAGAGAGATGCACTGCAGCCTTGAAGAGATGCGCCTGGTGGGAAACAATTTCCAGGTAACCTGAACCATGGTCCTCAGTGAGAGTATAGTGGCTTTGCCACTTGTCACTTGTTTAGATGTCTGAGTTCGAGTCCCATCGACGACTGAGGCGCCTCCGTAGCCAGGTGGGAAGGAGCAACAGTGCGTAGCACACGCTTCTTGATTAGATCGGGGTTCGAGTCCATCACCACCAAATACGGAGGATGCGGAAAGGTCAGGGAATGATCACCGCATATCCCTGGAGCAATATGGTCTTAGTTGCTAATGCTCCTAAAAGCCAAATAACAAACAAACAATCGACGACTGGAGGAATTTCTGTGGTCCTCTTCAATCAAGGCTCTAGGTAGCCGATCTCGGGCGGAGAGAGTAGGGTTTCCCATTTAGTTATTCCAGGTTTTTCAGCCTGCACTACAAGAAAATCAGACTGTGAACCCACTTCTACAGACAGATATGGGTTACACCCGGGGATTGTTAAAATAATAATAATTATTACTATTATTAGCCTGTATCATGCAAATGTTGCTCCACTGGCACCAAAGAGACAATTTGCATTAAGAAAACATTCCCCCACTATTAAACCGCCACTACCAGCCTACATTGCCCTGACACGATGGGTCCATAAACTCATGCAGTTTTCTCCGTATTTCATGTAGTCTAGTATAGGTATTTCCTAGCCTACTGTAACTACGCCTTGTTGTTTGCAGACACGAGTGAAACCCGGTTTCGTCATCGGCTGGCTGCAATACCCAATCCGTGACAACGTACGAAGAGTTGTTTGTTCTGAAATATCTTTTCGGTTAATGCAGTTGTATTTGGTTGTCACTCGGCTGACTGTAGCCTTCTATTATCGTGTACAAGTGTTGTCAGTCTCTTGACCATCAACTCGTTGATGTTCAAGAGACTGACAACCATCAACTCGTTGATGTTCAAGACACTGACAACACTTGACCATCAACGAGTTGTTTTCGACAGTAGAATCACCATTGGCTGTTATTTGGTTATTGGATTAATCTCGATGCACCCAAGACACGGTCGTGTGCGAGAATCCCAACAGGGTTCAAGTTTCCGAGTTTACATCGGTGCATCTGGCGCCGACTACCACGAGCTTCTTAAGTCTTTCTTGTCACCAATTATCGCACTGAATTGCAGTGCGATAATTGGTACTTGCTTTATATCGACTGCGACCAATATGTGATTTAATGAAAAGTTTAAAGGTATCTAATAAATTGGCAACTGACTGTATATCGTTTGCTCACATAGCTAGCTATAAAGTAGACTGCGGTCTAATGGCTATTCAGACCGATAAGATTTTATAAAAAAGTACTCTCGAGGAGTTTCATAATGCGTATTTTACCCCTGGATTTTGGCCTGTCTAAATAATCGCTGCTGTTCCAATGGAAAGATTTCATTATTCATTTGTATACTAATTGGGTTACTTCAAGCGAATACCAGTAGGGCTTGCCAACCTTATTACCATTTAAAATTTACATTAGAAAGATACGTCCTTCGTGTAATTACCATAATGATTACGCCTGGTTTAATATAAACAAGCAGACACTGAGCGACCACAGAGACTGGTGGTTTCCTTACGTCATTAAGGGCGTAATAATTTCCGAAAACAAAAAATAATAAAACTTGTCAGATGTGAATGCCGAGCGTAATTAGGACTGACACCTTCATAATTGGAATGTTTTTGCATACTGATGAATAACAAATAACAGAGCACTATTTAAGAACGTAAACAGTGGATAGGGACCGGTTTGTGATTAGGAAAAAAGTTTTTTTTTTCCTTTTTAATCTATGGAAATATTCGAGACATCCCCGCGACGCCATTGGATAGTTCACCGTTGACCTTGTATGACCCAGTAACCTGTAAACGTCATAGACGTTGTTATGAAACAACTCAGCCAAGGTTTCTAAGAAGGACAGCAGTGGCCCGGCTCAGTAGAACACCTGAATTCGTTAACTTATAGCGTCTTTCCGCCATGAAGGTAAGCTTTTGTATTGTCCTTGTTAAAGACGTAATTACACTACTTCATTCTGATTTAGAATTCTCTAAAATATCTCGTGATTTCTTGCTATAAACTGCGCATTTTAGTTTCAATATAATAACTTTTAAGTCTTCGTTCTAACTGTATATAGCAATTGTTAACCTACACCTTTGCTGTGTCCTTTTATCAAAGGAAAATAATAGTTCTTGTCACAAATTATGCGTAATTGAAGTTTGATTTCTCACATCTGTGCGTTACTTAAGCACAAAGGCAACTTAAGGCTATGAGGCGTCAATTGTCAATACACTGTACCTGTATTTCCGTGTGTTCTTCGATCGGTTTGCTGTTTGGTGGATGAAAAACCACGGTTTCTGAACGTTTCCGAAAAGTTAACGGTCTGTTGAGTTTTGTGGGGGAACGCGATCGGTATCCGAAACGAAACACTTCACCTGTGTGAAGTTCAGAATCTGCTACAAATAGAGTCTAACAATCATACGTTTCGTGGCTCTTTTTTTCCTTCTGCTTCTCGGTGGTTGTTATCTTGGTTTCACCCTGTCATAAATGTAACAAAAGACCGACTTTGTTACTAATGTAGTGCGAACCCCTGGCGTTCGTCACCGTGATGAGATTTTGTGTTGTAATTCTGTACTTCGTAATAAAGATTTATTTATACTAAAGCTTAATTCTGCTCTCATATTTCTTTACTTTTTTAAGAGGTCAAGTGACAGTTAACAAATGTTCAGAATACTTCATTCGTAATGAAATATGAAGCCAAGAATCCGAAAAATTCTGTACCGAATCTGGAGGAACCTTTTCGTGGTGAGTCATTGTACTGACGATTTTATTTTGGTACTTTGTAAGAGGACTGGTACTGTAACATCCTCAATACGCTGCTTTTCCAACATTGGTGGAATTTCACCGCTATGGATTTACGTTTTTCTACTAGAAAATTCTCCCTTTTACAAACCAAGTGCATGCGATAGTTTGATTCTGTCTGCTCAGCACCCTTGTTTGTTTGTTTGTGCAAAACCAATTTTAGGGGAGGAGGGAGAACAGTGAAACCCTTGTACAAGACCGACTAACTTGGCCACGGAGGGAAAAAAGACCACAAGGGTTCATCCATCATTGATGGGATTCGTACCAGGCCACTGCAATATCCGCACAGAACCAGTTATAAGGGCTGGGACATGTAGGACATATATTGTAACGTATGTTGGGCGACTCCTGAACGTTAGTGCAATTCCACGTAATATTCTGTGATGCTACAGAACTTTGTAAAAGGCCAGGAATGAGTGTAGCGCTTGTACAATGTGTGCATTATTGTGTTTTTCAGTTGTATCTGGCAACTTTGCGACTAGGAAGCAGCAATCACAGAGGTGACCGCTGCTTTTCAGTACCCGTCCATGCTACAAGGAAGCGGTACACAACTGTGTGACCCGACTTCAGAGACGAAGGTGGGAAATCTATGGCCTGTTATATGGCGTGAAAATATTTGGTTAATTTTGATTATATCGAGGACAAATAATAAATCTGGAATATAAGTTTTGCGACGGTTCCCTTCTAGCTATCATTTCATCTGCTTCGCCATTATACTGTAAGTTCTTTCCAACTTCGTACTCTTTCTTTGGTGAGATCAACAGTGTTATCAATTGCTATGTTTTGAAACTGTAGCGGGACATCATTTCTGATGTGATAAGTGAAGCCTTTAAAGATGTGAAGATCCGAAGGAAGTGTTCCTATAACCACGTGAAGAGCTGAGATGGAAACAGTTCTGTATGTCCTAAGCATAGCTAACAAGAAATTCCTTTGAAATGAAGCTAGCCACGCATGAACTGCAAATAAGAGAAACCTTTGAAACAATATGAAGCACTGTAAGTTAGAATCGGCATAAACACTGATTTGTAAAGTATTCTTAAAGTGTTGTTCTTTAATACCCAATCATTCCTGTTTTTTTTTGTCAGTACAATTTTCAAGCCTTGAAAAGATGATATTTTCTTGTTTCTTCAAATCGCGTCTAGAGTTGCCAAAAGCTAAAAGTATAAGATCGTAGACTTAAGCTACCATTCGAATATTCTGAAGATCATGATGCCCAGACAGTGAGTCATCCATTACGAAATTCCACACCAGCGGAATTCCTTTCCGCCGGAACGGAATTTTGTCATGATTGTCTCGTGATTGTCCTCAGGGGTCAATTTTGGAATAGGTCCCAAAATTGACCCCTGAGGACAGTCACGAGAAAAAGGTCTAAGAGCAGATTGGTATCTTGTCTGTACAAGAACTGATCGATTTGAGAAATATCTGTTAATCAGTCGGTAAAGTAGTTGGAAATATTCAGCAGTTCGAGGAAGATTGAAAATATTGGGACACCACAAGGAGTCAAATGCTCCATCAAAATCAATGAACAGGGCAAGTGGGAATTTAAAGCTTGAGTTTTTGGATATTAATGATTTCATACAGGGAATCCTCACAACCTCTTTCTGGTCGGAATCTGTATTGTAACCTGACTTAACTGTGCTCAATAGTTAAAAGATTAATAAGTATGCAATCAGTTTCTCAAGAATTTTACTGAACTGGATAACAGTGATATAGATATCAATCTATACGATATTGGATCACTTATTGGTTTCCCTAGTTTTAAAATAATTCTCAGCATCGCTGTCTTGCGGATCTCAGAAAAGATACCACAATTTAGACATTTGCTGAATAAGTATTAAAGGTAATTTGGACGAAATGGATTATTTGGACGAAATAATCTAGTCTTAGTTGGTCCGCTGTAATTTACTATTTTTTATAACTCTCTGTATAGAAATAACAGTAAATAACAAAGATTTCACCTTCCTACCTATAAACACTTTCCAGGTGGAAGATATGAATGGAGTTAATGGAAACTGTTCTTTACAATAAAGCGATATTTAAAGGAACAATGATAAGAATTTTGATCGCCAGTGTACCTACATTTTTTTATTTCATGGCTAGATAATAAATATTCATTTTTCCTTTCGTGACTTCACTTAATGAAAACCCTTTTCCCACTTGTGATTAAGTAATTATTCATGAAAAAAGTTATCGATGGTATTTTAATTAAGATGAGACCTTCAGGCTGTTAAAAAAAGTTATTAAAGTCAGCCGGAAAACATCTGAGTCGTTAACGATAAAAGCAGTCTGTGAAAATATGGAATTCTTGATGCATTAAAAAATTTCGTTGGAGTATTTAAAATGTAAGAGAATTCACGAAGCACAGGCCACAAAGTCTATGAGGTTTTCAAGGCACGATATATCCTAGAAAATATTGTAACGGAAAATGTGTTGATAGATGGATATTACGTGGTTGTAAATAATGACAAATTATTTCAGATTATTTTAAACCATTTCAATTTATTTATAAATAATTTGAAATGGTTTGAAATTCCACGTTCAATCCTGTCATGGCTGCTTGGCTATCTTTCTTTTTCTTATTCCAAAATAATAATTTCTTTTGTTTAATGAATCTCATTAAACAAGAGAATTCGATCATTGAACGCTGAAGACTCTTTATCGTCCTTTGGTGAACGAAATATTTCTTCCAGTTGTGGCCATTAATAATGACAAAATCCCTGACAAGCTGCTTGGTGACATCATTTAAAAATGTAGGTTGTCGTCCTTCGTGTAAATGCACTAAAGTAGGTCGCAGAGGTCGGTTGAGCATCACACTTCCGGAATGCATCTGCTAACCATGCAAGCTGGAAGTCTGAAATATCATAGGAATGTGGATTTTCATTGGAAATCTTCCTTTTTGTTTTTAAGAATATCTGGTGATCGTAGCATTAATTAATCTCTTGACCTTCAAAGAACTTGTCGAATGTTTACTAACATAATCGCTAACATAAAACGTTTACAATGATACAAGACAAACACTTTGCTCCTCCATTCAAAGAAACAGATTGAGTAATAATACCATTTTATTTATTTCCAGACCTTGTCTATTCTTCTTGTTGCCATCCTATTGATCACATCCGTGATCGCGATGCCAATTGAACTGGAGGCGGAAGCACGTAGTGATCTTAATGAAGACCTTTCCGATGAGGAAACGCTGAAGGAAAAACTGCAACGCCATCTATTTGAGGGAAAGCAGCCACGATTTCCCAACCTTCCTTTACTGTACAGTGGATAAAAGTGATGAAGCTAACAGACCATGTAGTACTGTGCTGGCTACAGAGTACAATATAATCGACAGTTTTCACGATCACTGGCTGGCTTCCACTGTATTCATTACATTATATGTGTACGTTCGATTAATTTAATGACAATAAAATTTATTACTTTTGCTCGTGTTTTGTTTTTCTACTAAAATGACATCAGTGAAAAGAAGGAAGAACTTTATTGTATACACAGACATATCGCTGTATATAGCACAAACATTAACGAATTTACAGAGGAAAAAATATATAAAATATATGTACAACAGGGACCAAAATTATTGTATACAGAGAAGTCCTTTTATAGTGCAGGACAATCATCTCAGCAGGCAAAAATGTTGAAACACTACAGTGGTGGATCCATGGCGGTAATGAAGTCCTCCGGAGCAGGTTCTAATACTCTATGACGTCGTCTGAGAAGGAGGTCGATGGAGTCGAACTTGTAGAAGTCGTTGTCGTTGTTGTTGTTGTTATTTGGTTTTAGTAGCATTAGCAACCAAGGCCATATTGCTCCGTAGATATGCGGTGGTCATTCCCTGACCTTTCCGCATCCTCCGTATTTGGTGGTCACGGGTTCGAACTCCAGTCTAATCAAGAAGCGCGTGCTACGCACTGCTGCTCCTGCCCACCTGGCTACGGAGGCAAAGTCGCTGTCTGCAGTATACACAGGCACTTCAAAGGAAGTGCCTGTGTATACTGCAATATTTGCATGAGTAGGAACAGATCAGATGCTTTAACCGGTTTGGTGTAGCTTGAAGGACTGGGTTAACAATAAAGAATAACTCGCAATATACACTGCCCTACCATTAATATCCGGACACCTGCATATTTAGAAACAACTTTTATTTATTGGAAAACCAAACGTGTGCTGAAACCTTTAGCTTTTGTGACAGCCTCTAGTCTCCGTGGAACACTCTCTACCAGTTATTTTTGTGAATGTCTTCCGATTTTTTCTGCTATTCAGCCTTCAAGCGGCGCCCAGTTCAGCTATTTTTTTGATGATCTCTTCTCACTCGCACCCGACGATCTCATTCATCCCACTTCTCCATAGGATTGAGGTCAGAGCTCGGGGCTGGCTAGTCCAACTTTTCGACGTCCATGTTCTCAAACCGGTCCGCTACAACTCGAGCAGCATGACATGGAGCGTTGCCCTGCTAATAAAAGTATGAGCTTTCCTGACGTGCTGCCACAACGTAGGTAAGGAATATTGTCCAGGATGTACAGACTGACCGCAGCATTCATGGTTTGTCTAAAACAACCATTGGACTCAGGCAAAACCATGAAAAACAGTCCCAGAATATCATGCTGCCTTTGACAAACTTCATTCTTAGTACGATGCCATTCAGCAAGTATCTTTATCCGAGAATCTACCACACTCAGTCACAAATCACACTGGTAGACCATGTACTTTGACTGGTGATTCCAGATCGCAACTTTCCGTTGGTCTACAGTACAAGAATGGCTGGTCTTACACTAAAAAGACGGTGTCTCGTATGGTTTGGGGTAATTAGTGGCTTGTAGACAGCTACAAGACGGTGGTAACCTATATCATGCAGCGTCTTTGGCACAGTATTGATGATGATATGTGTCGAAATCGCTCATTGAGGGATCTGTATGTGCTGCGACAACATCAACTTGCGTTCTGGGTGGATGATTCTTTGAAAAGCTCTTTGGTCACGTTCCGTCAGCTCGGAGCTTTTCCGGATCATTTTATGAAGGCTTCAGTACCAGTCCGCTCTCATTTTCAGATCACATCATCAATCATTGACCTAGGTATCTTCACTGGCACTAAAATGTCACATAAAGAATGATTGCTTATATGGCTCTCTATTATCAGTGCGGGAAGTCTGTTAACTACGTCGATTGCGGCATTTTGCATTCATAATCGTACTCTTTGTCTCTTCGAAGGCCTACGAGTGACCTGAGTTTGAATCCTGTCGATGATGCGAGGAATTTTTGTGTATCTTTTTTCAAAACGTATTTGGGTAAGTTAATCTCAAACGAGGGTAACATGGTTTTTCTCCCGGAAACTCGGGTTTGTTGTCCAGCAAACAGAAAATCGACCACAGAACCCACGCAATTTGCAGACAGTATACATGGAACAATATGGCCTACATTGCTGATGCGTCTAAAACCCTACTACAACAAGATCCACGAGCATATTTATAGTTGTATCTGATATGTGTTGCTTGGGTAGGATGTGATCAACTATCAAAGGTGGGTATCCGGATATTAATGGTAGGGCAGTATATTACAACCTCAGCTGTTGCTATCTCAATTAAAACTCTGATAACAGCGTTAGCAATCACCAACAAAGCCTTCATTTAGAAAAATATTAATCCAGTCACTGATTTGAGTTACTTTTTTTTTCAGCTTTTATTACTTTTTGTTCCAAATATATACAATGGAACTGTATATATTGTTCCACTTGGAAATTCAGGCAATCAGGCCATTGTTGCAAATGTGCTAACTGGATTGAATTCTCCTGATGGGGTTCCCAACAAACGATTGTCTTGAAACTGCGTGAACTATCTTGTACTTCCACTCCATAAAGGCAAAAATTTTATGAAAATACGCTGTTCCTGTTCGGACTGTGGTGGACTTTGTTACCCTATAATTTATGCTCGCCTACAGGTTGCACAAATGATTATTTTTCCCAAATCACATCACAAGACTAATCCAAAGACCATACCGTACATTCATGAAAGGTTGGGGGTGGGGACATCATACCGTGGTCTACCCTAATATTAGATATATGGCTTGGAATGATACATTGTTTGCGAATTCTCTTTGACACGCTACATATCTCACGGGAATCTGTCAATTTTCTTTGAAATATGCTTCAATTTATATTCCTTTCTTCAAGAGGAATATTTTTGCACTTATAAGAAGCACTGCTTCTTCTTTTATCTTCACACAGAGTCGATTCCAGGGCTCACCTTATCTACTCGGTTTATTACAACGTTTTGAGCACTTCAGAAATTCTTCACTCCTATTTAATGCTTTTTCCCCATCGTATTTCTCTGTTAAATCGAATACTTCCCCCTCTATCAAAATGACTCTGTTATTATAATTTTATGGTAAAAAGGGAGTAAAAATAAATACAAGTTCTTCCGTGGAATAATGATTTCTCACGCGAAGAGTTCGTAATTCTAATGACGAAATGGTTCGCCAGAATTTCCATCACTTCTAAGTTTCTCACTTGGAAGATTTATTTATTTATTATTATTATTTTTTCTCTCCATTTATTCTTCTGTCCGTTGATGTTTGCAGATTTGTTTACGCAAACGTGGGACTGCACAACCAACCAAACAGCTACTTTCTTTATGTATATTCCATGTGGGTAATTTAAAGCAAGCATCCTTTTCGGAAATATTGAAATTCAAAAGAAAAGATTCTTTTGAATAAAACATCTTTACTTTGGCGAACAAATGCTACAGAACATCCTAAGATTGTTTCCCGCATTTTTTCAGGAGTGATCTCGCCTCTCGACAGTCTGCAATATTCTATTATGTTCACGCATGGGCAGGACGATGTGCCCGGAGACCTATACGCATTTTAAAGTATTCTTCTAAATCTGTAGAATCCGTTACCGCCTTCAGTTCAGATCGAGGAAACCGTAGAGAAATTTAAGAATCTTCTATGTCTTCTTCAGTGGAACCAAATGGTTTTTTTCTCAAATACCAAACGGGATAGGTTCAAGAAAGTTATTCTGGAAGCTGTTGAGCTTTGTCCACTAAGATAAAGCTATTGTTCAAAGTACTGTATAGACTTAAATGGATGACAAAAGAACTGATGGTCCACCATTGGCTTAACTGTAGTCGCGTGACATAAATTTCAACTGAGTGTTCAAGGAAATACGTAAATGAATTCAAGGAAATACGTTTTTGCATTAATCAACAAGAAAAATGCTGATGGCTACCAAATTTTCGAAATATATCCTGTTGGACCCTGGGATGGTTCAAAGTTCATGTTCTTAAAACGGCAAGTTCACGCCGTTTTCAGAACGTGTAATGCTGAGGGCCAATCGGAGGCCAACAAGTATTTGTCACTAAATACGTGTTTCATCATTAATTGTGATGACTGGAATCAGTCTCTTGGTCTTATATACTCATTCCAATGTCAAAACAAAATTTATTTAATCGAGTCCCTCCCATCCAACACTGATCTTTCCTCGCTTATAATTTTCTGAAATGATTTTGAATTGAAGAACGTTCCCCAGGGCTATTCCTGTCTGAGTTGTCTCATTATGTGTGTTAAGTTCAGGATACAACGAGTGTTTCGTCCGAATAAAAATGGATCATGTCTTAGCCTTAAAGGAGAACTGGAGTATTATTTTGTAAACTGATGGAAGTAATTTCGCTGCACATCTCTTTCATCTTCAGTTAGATTAGTTATTGATTGATCTCCCTTGGATGAGATTCCTTTTACTTGCTGTTGGGTGGATATTCTATGGGGTTATTTCGGTACAAAACTGGAAGGTCAGTCAAAGTCAACTGATAACTTTAAGGGTTAGCGCAAGCGCTCTTGAGATTTTTTTTTTTCTTTTGGAAGGTGGGTGTTATCTGTCTGGCCTGCAGAGTTGTAAAACAAGTTGTGGTCATTCTTGTATCCGCCCGCAAAATTCGTTAGACCTGTTTCACTGTACGGACTGACAAGAAATCGGCTTCAACTGCATTGCTGGAGAATTATTGAGGATGAACGTGAGTATTTCTTTGATCATTTTAGTGACCTAGATACAAATTGTATTTTGCTTTATTTTTGCACGCATGACCACATTTCCTTCTTATATAACTGATCGTAATGTCCAGTTATATAAGAAGGAAATTATCTCGAAATTACCTTTTCTTTTAATTATAAAATATTTTGTTCAGTATACGTCTGGTTATTTTTGGTCCACGCTATATTAGCTTGGCTAGGCTCGAAGGGAAGATACTGTGAATCTTGATTGTGGTCACAGGCTTCGTAAAAGACAGCTGGGTGGCGCGTGTTAATTGAAATTTTCTATAATTTAGAGTGATAAATTCAGTTATGTACGATCTATCTAAAATAGGCTGAGGGTCAACTGTTATTGGGTTTTGATTTACTTCACGTGGGTGTTTTTTCAGGGGCTGGTAATCTATTAGACTGGGTACTCTTAGATACTGCTGCAAAGTATTCATACCTGACAGTGCACGGTTATATCACCAAATCAATGGCATGCCATTACGTTATAAATCTTCGCTTACCATCTACAAACCGCATTTGACATACTTGTAAACATTGTATAAACTCAGCTTAGAATACCCTGAGCCTTTTTCCAACAGGACTTAAAAAACAAAAAGAACTAAATTTCAGCTTTCCGTCCCTTACAGCCAATTAGATAAATAGTGCATTACATGGTATTATTCATTTCATTCATATAATTTATTTGCATTCTGAATCTCCCTGAAAGATTCCTCTTCTGATGAGATTGGTCTGGTTCTGATGTTCTCGACCTTAACGGTGGTACTCCATTTCCCCATTGTTCTGCAGCAGGTTAAAGTTTGGTTAGTAAATCATGTTTAGCAGGATTCAAAAGCACTGTCTATACATTTATAAGCTAATTTTCAACGCGCATAGTCTTTACTTAGACGAAGAAGAGGAAAAGTCCTCCAGACGTCCGCTTACGTTTAAATTTTAAACTTGCGTTCCTTTTTCCCTCGTCTATTTTTCAAAGAAGCTAACAGAAGTTCATTAGCTGTCAAAAAATAAATATGTCTAATGCGCTCAGTTAAAATTTTGTGACATTTTCAGATCATCAGGCTAGAAACGTCTTACAGAAACTACAATCAATGAAACCTTTGGGAAGTTTATGTGGTCTTCACTGTACAAGGCGCCCTTGTTTTTTTTGGGATAAGGTTTGTGTGTTTGCTTTTATGAAGCAAACACAAACGGAATATGGACAAACCATTCCTAATTCAGGTGCAAAGCGTATTTTATTTCAATATTTGTGATTAAATGTATTGAAGTAGATATTAATTTATAAAAGTATGTATATTCATAGATAAATTTCGTGTCAAATTTCTTTATTTTCACTTGTTTGGAGGATGGGGTGAAGTGAAATATTTTAAGGGGGTTGGTTCAATGTGTAAAAGTTTGCGATCCCTCTGCCTTACAAGTTACATGCTCTCTCTCTCGATTGTGAGGCGCCAAAACTGGAACCCAAAAAGGTTCTCGCTATTATCTTTTCTCTCTAGCTTCTGATGTATTATCCTGGCTACCTGGTCGTGTCTATGAGTGTACTCAGTCTGGGTGATCACCTTGCATGTCCCAGTGATGTGTTGGACCGTTTCTGAGGCCAGGCGGCATCGTTGACTTGTGTAATCTGACATTCCGGGCTCCTTTGCGATGTATTTTCTATAGTTTCTGGTGTTGATTACCTGGTATTGGGGCGCCTCCGAAGCCAGGTGGGCAAGAGCAGCAGTGCGTAGCACACGCTTCTTGATTAGACGGGGGTTCGAGCCAGTGAGCACCAAATACGGAGGATGCGGAAAGGTCAGGGAATGACCACTGCATATCCCGGGAACTATATGGCCTTAGTTGCTAATGCTCCTAAAAACCAAATAACAAACAACAAACAAACCTGGTCTTGGATGGCCAGCATGAATTCTTCAGTCTCGGGAAGAGCGTCCCGCTTGCGAGCAATGCGTTGGAAGCAATGTTATCGATGTGATTGTCTGCTCTGGAGTGTCTTCTTTGCCCATTTTTCTAACTTCGTTTCTTGTGCCGTATGGCCGGGAGAGGCTCCTCGCTAAGGTTCAGTGGGGTATACCACTTATTTATCTTCCTTATGGCCTGGTGGAGTGGTGCTGTTCTCGAAGTACTCCTTCAGGTCAACTATCGCTGTTTTCTGTTGTTCTATCAGGCCCCCTTCCTCCCTCTTTCTGAGGCTGCTCTTGGTCATCATTATCCTTGTCTTTCGAACGATATCCTCTAGCTCGGTGTTAGTCCAATCTATAACCCCAAAGGAGTATGTTAGTACTGGAGCTGCGTAGGCGTTTATGGCTTTAACTGTGTTCCCTCCGTTCAATTTTGCTTTCAGCAGGCTTCTGAGTCTCTGATGATATTTTTCGGTCAGGCACTTCTTGATTTCCTTGTGCTATAACTGCTCAATCTGCATCATCTCTAGGTATTTGTAGGTTTCTCCTTCGGTCATAGATTCGATCTCTTTACCAGTCAGCAGCTGGTAGTTTCGGCCGACTAATTTTTCCTGATGCAGTGCGTGGGTCTTGCATTTGTTTAGACAAAATTCCATCCTGATGTCCTTGCTGAATTCTTCAGTGATCCAGAGTAGTTGCCCGAGTTGCTTCTTGGTTGCCGCGTAGAGCTTGATGTTATCCATATACATCAGGTGGGTGAGAGTGTACAGGTTCTTTCTTCCTTCTTTGAGGTTATATCCATATTTGCTGCCGTTAAAAATGGTGGACAGCGGGTTGAGTGCTAGACAGAACCACAGTGGGCTCAGATCATCTCCCTGAAAGTTTCCTCTTCTGATGGGGATTGGTCTGGTTCTGATGTTCTCGACCTTAATGGTGGTACTCCATTTCCCCATTGTTGCTCCTAGGAAGTTTGTCACTATCGGATTGACCTTGTAGATCTTCAGAGTCTCTATTAGCCAGCTATGAGGAACGCAGTCGAAGGCCGTCCGGTAATCAATTTAGGCCGTGTATAGGTTGCAGTGCTTTTTGTAGGCTTGCTCCATAACTGCGGCATTTTTGGTTAATTACTCCTTGCATCCTTTGCTCCTCCGCTTGCATCCTTTCTGCTGTTTTGCCATTATGTTCTGACTCTCTAGTGGTCTGATACCTTCTTGGTTAGGCAGCTGATCAGAATCTTATACATCGTTGGGAGGCAGGTGATTGACCTGTATTTCGCCGAATTTCTTGTATCTTCGTGTTTAGGCTTCAGATGTGTGACTCCTTCAGTGAGACACTTCGGGATTGTCTCCGGGTGCCTTATCATTCGAGTGAACTGCTCTTCTAGATGATTGTGTGTGCAAGTGAGCTTCTTGTACTAGTAGTTGTGGATGTTATCAGTTACTGGGATTCTCCAGTTGTGGTTGTTCCTGATGGACTGTTTTACTTCTTCTTCTCGAATCTCCCACTCTCTCATCGTTTGTACGTCCTTGGTTTTCTTCCATTCTACTTCTATCCAGGAGGCTCGGCTGTTATGTCTTTCTTCACTGCTTCAGATATTTTCCCACTCGATCGTCTTCTTTTTGTGTGGTCCGTTTACTGCTTTCTCGTCTTCTCCCAGTTTCCTGTAGAAGGTTTTTTGGTCCTCAGATTAAGTTCTTTATTTTCCTCTGTAAGCTCTCTTTGTATCGGCGTAGTCTCTTGCTGAGTGCGAGGAGGTTCTGCTTCAGTGTGTCCAAGTATTTTCCTATTCTCTGATTTCTGGTCTCTTGTTTGCTGTGGGAGCTGTCTCTCTTGAGGATGCTCTTCACCTTTCCAATCAATTTCTTACATCTATTACCCTGTTGGTACTGTGCCAACTGACCTATCTTGACTCTATATTCTTCTATCTTCTGCCGAAGATCTTCTTTTCTAAGCGGGCGGTTCCTTTTGTTTTCGGTTCTTCTGCTGCTGGTCTCTCGTTTGTTTTCCATTAATCTTAGTGGCTGCTATGGCAGCACAGTATACGGCTGTATGGATAGCCTCCAGCTTTGCACAATTGTTGTCAAAGTAATGTGGTATTATTTGCCGATCGAGGTGGTCTGTTACTCTCCACAGGATTTTACTTGGCCTCTGCTTAGGTATCACGTGGGGTCTTGTGGGGTCCATTCCTTCGAATTCTGTTAGGGCCTTCTTCCACTCGTCTTCTATTCTGGATAACATGACTTTGTCTCTTTCCACTTCAACTACTCTGGGTTGTATTTCTTCTTGCTCTTCCTCCTCTGGTTTCATATTGACCATATTCTTTGTTCTTTGTACATAGTTGATCGCTCACATTCTGCTTGATTTTTTTCAAGATGGCAGGAGCTGTTAGGTTCTTCATGACGATGGTCCTTCTTTGGTTCCCGGATATTGAGGTCGCTGTTCAGTGACCTGAATATCCGGGAATCGTTCCAACCACTTGGTAAGTATTCGCGACCTGTACATTGTCATATCGGTCTCTAGCCTGGTTATTTCATATTATGCTCGCATGATGTACGTATTCATTTCAATGCTCCACTTCACTAAAAGTAACCCTAACTAGCGCAGTTGCACAGGAAGCACTTCCAGTTGGTGAGGCTGGATAGTCTTGCCCTTCTGTTGTGGTACGTACGGGGGACAGCGCCACTTTCTCCACTGTCTTGCTCGGGAGACTGGCTCCAACTTTTCGAACCTGAACGCGAGTGAGTTTATCCTAGGCCACACTCGATGCAGTATAATTAATATTTCTCTGCGACATCATCCATCTATGGAGGCGGACTTGTTTAGCTTCGGTTTATGTCCAGTGTTCATTTTTGTTCTCGGAAGTGACATCAGATGGCGCCGCTATCTACCTCAGCCATCACTCTGACCTAAGTCTGCGTGGTAGCACAGTGGTACCGCCACCGTCCTCCCCACACCGGGTGGAAAGGGCCCGGGTTCGAATCCCGTCGATGACGGGAGGAACTTTAGTGGGCTTTTTTCACTCCGTGGCTGAGTTAGTCGGTCTCAGGCGTAGATAGCAAAGTTTTTTCCCTCAGAAACTGAGGTTTTTTCGTCCAGCAAAACAGGCAAATCGACCAGAGAACACACGCAATTTACAGACACGAATACGGGTTAATGTAATTTCATTTACGGGTAACCCTAATATAGTAATTTGATTTGATTTTATCACTCTGACCTTGGTCTGCGTGGGTAGCACAGTGGTATCGTCACCGTCCTCCCCACGCCGGGTGGAAAAGGCCCGGGGTCGAATCCCGTCGATGACGCGAGGAACTTTAGTGGGCTTTTTTCACTCCGTGGCTGAGTTAGTCGGTCTCAGGCGTAGATAGCAAGGTTTTTTCCCTCAGAAACTGAGTTTTTTTCGTCCAGCAAAACACGCAAATCGACCAGAGAACACACGCAATTTACAGACAAGAATACGGGTTAATGTAATCATTTACGGGTAACCCTAATATAGTAATTTGATTTTTTTTAAATCACTCTGACCTTGGGAAGGTAAGTCCAATGGAGCAACTTTCGCGATGTTTTTTTTTTTATTATTATAATTTTATTGGTCTCCCAGTGTAATAGAGCCGCGTTCGCTTCCACCAAGACGGGATTCGAACCTGGGTCGATCAGGCTGGTAGTCCAGTGTCTTAACCACTGGGTCATCGCGCTCCTATTATAATTTTTATTATTATTATTAGCCATATGGTGCAAGGAAGCCTGAGGCTTATGCTGCACCAGCCAAATAAAAAATTACCGAGTTACCCTGAGAGAGAGAGAGAGAGAGAGAGAGAGAGAGAGAGAGAGAGAGAGAGAGAGAGGGAGAATCAGAAGTAGAAAGGAGTCACCAAGAAAGAGAAGAATGATGATATTCAGCTCAGCACCCTGGGTGTGCCAAGGCCATACTCACCAGATGTGAGCCAGATATCTAGAACACATGTTCTAGATATTTACCAAATATATACACACACACTAGATATTTACCAGATACGTACCAAAAGGGTATATACAAAAAAAAAAAAAAAAAAAAAAACCCTCTAACAGTTAATAAGAGCTTTTCCATATCAGATTACCATTTACAATGATTTATCCATGTCCCTTTAGCAACCTATCAGATACCCCAAGATCAGAATGAGTTCCATATTCATTTAGAATAATTTGTCCAGCACGGGGAAAGCAACTCGATATGAAGCTTCCCTTAAATTATACAGAGAGTAGAATGAATTCTATACCCATTTAGTTCTCTTAAAAACCCAGAAAGTGTACTTTTGTCTCTGTTGCGTATTGTGCAGTTTGTTTTCCCGAAAAATCTAGTTTTTGTGAGACAAAAACCATGTCAAAGAGAGAGAAAGAGACTGACTTAGCCACAAAGAGAAAATAGCTGATAAAGGCTGCTTTCCATCCAGAGAGGAAGTCTTCTTGAACTGCAATTTGATGGAAATTCAACTCGGGACAATTTATAGCTTGTGTGAGGGAGCAGAAATCCCGTCAATTTATTTAATCGTTCTCTTTTTATGCCAGTAAGGAATCTTCAATCCTATAACACTATACAAACTGCCGAAATGGCAATTATTCTAAATTATTGATGTTATCTGCATAAACTTTACATTTTACGCAATATTGTTTATTTAATCTACTTCTTAAGGTTTAAAATTGCTAGGATCTAATATGGCTGTCGGTTAGATTTAAACGGAATTCAAATTTTTAAATAGTTAATAACTGATCTTATAATATTCCTGTACTAAATCTGTGACTTGAAACCTCTTCATGATCTCATGAAGATGGTAAAAGTGTCTGTTTTTAAACACTAGCCTAATGATAACGATCAAAGCTGGTCCTATCTGGGTTCAGGGTGCCCAGATACGATAATTAACGTTGGGGGAAACGACAGCAAGGAAAGTCCTCCTTTGTTGTTGGGATTTTAGACCATTTTCACTACGAAGCCTGGGTTCTCTCTTGAGGAGCGGCCCTGATATCAGCGCAACTTAGTAAATCAATCATTCATTATGTATTTTTTATTCTATGCATGCGTCGATACCTTCTTGTTTTTAATGAAAATGTAATTTATAATTTTCTTTTCATATTTTCTGTAGGCTACATTTCGCCTAGTTATGCTGCTGATATGCTGTGTGTCAGCACTGACCCTCTCCAGCGTGACCCCTGGAAATCCGAAGGAATCCAGCGTTGTTCCAACGCCATACTACAAAAGAGTGCCCAAAGAAGTTCTGTTTTATCACCTCAACGCAGGAAATAATTCCCGCTTTTCGGAATATCCTCTTCTTTACAGACGATAAGCAGTCATTATAACCATCGAAAGATTTGCCTTTTAAAGCCATGTAGACTCTTCAAAGAACAAAACAGCCAGCCTTCATTCTCTCACAAACTGTCAGAGTAAATGTGCTTTGATAATAAAATGTCTGTTATTTATTGATTAATTGCTCTCAGGTTTGTTTGTTAGAAATGCTAAAGCAGTCGCAGTATCACACTCACTCATCAAATTCCTGGTTGGACTGTTAAGCTTATTTTTGTCATTCTTTTTGAATAGTCTTTTCTGCGTGTATGGTTTTTCTTTTTGACAAGTAAACTTGGTTGCAGTTTTCATTTTAACCTTGTAAACATTAAAGAAAAACTTCGCCAGTCTGGTACCTTGCCACAAATCACGTTATCGATTGAATTTTAAGACAACCAAACTTGTTTTTGAAGCCAGTGTTCTCTCCAAAAAAACCTCCGTGTCAGTAAACAGCACTGGTAATATATTTTTAAGATACTTTTTCATGAATCCGTTGAACAACACACACGTTCACTGAATATTCCTAAAAAAACTTTAAATATTACGCTACATTATGCGATGAATGCATAAAAGTCAACTCAATCCAATTAATTTCCGTACTTTGTGAACAGGGGCTGAAATATACGAAACGTATACAAATTTAACAGCAAATTTAGGATGGAATTTTGTTCTTATTCTAGACTAAACAGATCTACGGATGTCTGGCATTTAAGAAAATTAACAATTTGAGTACATTTATCTCGTGCGAGCTGAAACATCTTTTTCATGTCCTTTAACATGACTAATAGATCTAACAGAGTAGAAATGAGACTTAGACTGATGATGCGAAAATCCATTAATGCAAGGTTTTTTAGTTGAACAAGATAAATCCTCTTTTCTTTTGGTTCCAATAATCAAAAGTTTGAATGCGTGTTATCCATTAAATCTTCACATTCCTCGTCCCCACCATCCAATTACCCCTACATCCTTCCCTGGAGAGTTCCACGCTTTCTAAAGAAAACACACGTTGATGGAATATATGAATAATGACAGCGGTAACTATTTTGAATATTAAGACTTTAAATATAAAAATTGTAAAAAAAGAAAGATCCTCTATTTTCAGGTTGACCTGCTACGCAACCATTCCTCTTTGTGATCATGGAGTCGTTGAGAAATGTTTACTCTTACTGTGGTTTCTAACAAACAATGATAACATTTTCTACCTATTCTTATTGGGGGGTAATTTGTCTCAATATAGGCTGTGTTGTAAAGAAACAACTTTTCTTTTCGATAACAGATAGATGTCTTAACTTCCTCACAGCCTCCAGTGTTTTCTTTTTTCCTTCTATTTTTTCTCCGATAACGGTAACCTTAGAAATTGATGATGTTATCAAGAAATCGAAGCTTCAGTTATCTTTTGCACTTACTGATATCGGCGAACTTCAGTTTGATACAAGCTAAATCGTTACTGATAACCAAAACATCTTTCACTCTTTCTCTCTGTAATACAGTGCGTTTATGAAATCGAGTGAGGGAGTTTAAATGTATCTGCACGCCGAAATACACATATTTACGGTGCAATGCTTATCTCTGCCCCGCTTTCAAACAGATCATAAGGAGATGTATTTTATGGTATCTGTCAAAAGTTAAAGTACATCCTCAATGGCCTTTTCGCACTTTACCAAGATTGAAATATCGGTGCTTCGGATGGTTATTGCCCTAACAACACCGCTCAAGAAATAACAACATTTGAAATATTAAAAAAATAATAATAATAGCACGAAGAAAACGAGGAACATTAGGTCGTTATTGAGGTTTGGTTTCGGGTGAATATGTTGCCTGATAGCTGAATGCCATCATCATTAATATAGGCAATGGGAGACTGTTATAATAAATGTTTTCGTGGAGTAAGGCTGTAAAAAGAGACTTCAACGTACAGATTTTTTCAAAAGTCTTGGAATCAATCCAGAATAGTGATTATGTCCAGCATTTCAGTAACTACAAATATTATTTAATCTTACAATTACAGTTTACAATTTAGAATAACATCGATCATTTCATAATTTATAATTTAGAACTTACTGAACAGTTTATAATTTAATTTAAGCAAAGTAAACTGTCCAGTGCAATTCTAACGTTTGAAAAACTTGGCAAATAAGTTAAAATTTCAAAAGTAGGTGTTGGATGATGATGGCATAAGTACATTGGATGGGGCAACATCAGTTTCAGTTGTAAATCACGTACTAAGTGAATCACATAACATATCTCTGTTGTTTCTGGTTAGAAAATAGATAATAACGATAGATGGAACACAATGAGACCACGGAATGTCTTTCGATCGAATAATAACTGCTTCTGAATCATTTATGGTGCTGTATGTCCATCTGCAAATGCCTTCACCGCAAATATCCTCTAATTCGTCTAGTTGCCATTCACGTACCATCTGGGTCAACAAGTGCAATATCGACTTTTTTCATCTGGTCCCAACCAGCCCATAAAGTAATTGATGGAGTCATATTTCATGGCAGCTGCATATTAGCTGCAAAACAGTATTCGAATCCACCATTCCGACGAGTAGGATTTTCTCTACAAATAACCAACCCAGCCTTTAGATGCTATTGGAATAGATAAGCATTTATAGAGCTTCTATACTTTTGGAGACTGAGCCAAACATTTCATATAGAAAAGAGACAGAGAGTGTCCCTTTGAAGAAAACTTAATTTATTTTATAATTAATGTAAAATATAAATAGAAATGAAAACTTCGCCTTATTCTGTTCTTGAAGTCTTCTTTTCCAGGTTAGATACTGTTTATCTACTTTATATTCCTCTCACTTTTCTCTCTCTGCAGGAAGAAACTTCAAAGTTGGATTCATATATCAAGATTTGAAACAAGAAGTGAAAGCTCAATGTATCTGACAGACAAGAAATTTCTTGGCTATTACCATAAGAGTCTATGAAAGAATTTCTACTCAAAGACAGACTCTTAAAACTTACGCCAGAAGACAGAATGACGTAACTATAATAATCCATCTTATGTACGCTGTCTAAGCATACCAAAAACGAATTTCTCCTCATTCCTGGCCGAACAAAAAACGTAATATACACACAACGTGCATGTTTTCTTCAATTTTGTATTCGGCGTTACTTGCCAACTTCTTGAACGATTTCGTGGCTGTTCTAAAATTGTCCGACATCAACCTTGCCTGTTTTGTTCCACCCTTACTGATTCTTTAACCCGTTATCTGTCATTCAGTCTTTCCCTCTCTCTCCACCCACCTTGTATTCAATGTGTTACTTCGGTCATATGAAGTAAACTTACAAAAAAAATTGAGAAAAAAGCAGTTCTTGAAAAATTCCTTATTTTTTTAATATTAGAAGGCAACACGCGCTGCAGTGAAAATTTTGTTATAGAGATGCTGTTGCTTAGCAACGCCCGAATCAATCTTATAAGCGTGCTTCTTTGTCAGCGAGGAAATTGAGGATATAAAGATGAAACCATAAGGAAATGTGGAGATTGATCCGATCTATATTCTTGTAAGAATGAACCCGGGTTACGAGAGCCCTTCCACTCCCTCCCCCTTTACGAAAATGGATACCTAAGATTCGTTCGAAGTATCCTGAATGACCTGTATTAGAAAAGTACATTCGCCTGGAGGTGATATGAGGATCCGTAACCCGAGTTGCAATCATCTTTTATTCATTTAAAGTGATCACACATTTATTTCATATTTCTTCTTATGGCACGAATCCCGAGGATGGAATATAGCGTAGCGCGTGCACCGCAGCCATCCCTGGGATACTCTATTATATTCACTTCGCTGAAATGGGGCCAAGGTTTTGATTGTCTGTTGTTGGGGGAAACAGAAGGCTGCTTTATGGCGCGGACTTATGCTACGGGACACAATCGATGGGAAAACTGGCAAGCACGAGGGCGTGTATAGAAATGAAGCGAAGCAGTTGCGCATTGTGGGTAAACAGTTTAGTTTAGTCCACATGACTGGCACATATTGTTTACACATAACTGAAACTGATGAAATTTTGCATACTTAATGAGCAGAGCTGAAAGTCAAATATTAATCACGGGATTTCCGAGCTGGAGTTTTGCGCTTGGAGGTTGTTCAGAAAAGAGGAATTATTCATCAGTTTATAAAACCTGCTCACTTAGTCATCCTTTATAAATCACGCTTTTTCTCTCAGAAACTTTTCCAGAAATCTTTTTTTTTAAACAAAGGAAAATTCTGAAATAAACTAATATGGTGTCTAATAACTTATAAGTCACATTAAGAGAATGTATAACTGTATAGTCCAAGCTTCTCTTTATCATTAAATCCCTCAGTTCCTACATTATAAATCCAGTACTGAGCATATACAATGTAGTGCAAACTTTCAGTTTGTACTGAACAATGGACCAGATACCTCGTGAAGTTCCTATCTAAAAAAGAAATTTCTATCTCAAATCAATGATTTAACTCACTTCATTCGTTGTTCTCTCTCTCTCTCTAAGATTCCGAAAAAGCCGATCATGACAATTTATTCAACCTTTCTTCCCCAACGCCTAACTAACTGTTACCAACTTTCTTATTGGAATTAGATCAAACTTTATTAGACTCCTTTGAGACCAAATCCAAGATAATGTTTTGTCCAATTTCAAGGGTGAATTTAAGTCTGTCGTGTATAGAGTTGAGTTTTACGAAGAGGTTATCAATGATGGATCTGTTGCCTATACACGACAGACTTAAATTCACCCTTTAAATTGGACAAAACAATCAGATAAATTTCCTCAATCCCACTATTTATATAACAGGCACAAAATTAAATACGAAAATTTTCAGGAAAAATAAAAACACCGGTAAATACTTACATTTTGCTTCTCATCACCCCCTAAACATTAAAAAGGCAGTTTTATATAATCAAATTCACAATACACTAAAGTACAGTTCCTTACCTGCCGATCTTCACAACGAAATCCAATACCTTACCGGCAAATTTATATCCAGAGGTTACCCCCATCAACTTATTTTAAACACAATCTCCATCGCTAAAAATAAAATTAAATCTAACAACCCAACCAAAGACAAAAAAAAAACAAACATCCGCATAGTCCTCCCTTATCACAATGAACTAGCAGGACAGTTCCGCCGCCTATTTAACGACACTGATATCTCCCTTGTTTTTTCCACCTACAACAAATTAGGATCCTTCTTCAGCACCTATAAAGGCACACACAAATATCCTACAAACGATCTCAATAATATAATATACCTCATTAATTGTCAACCAAACTGTAACACATGTTACATCGGAAGTACCACTACCAAATTAGATTAATTCAAGGTGAGTACCGCTTTTTAAGCTATCGCTATCCTTCACTAGTCTATTAACACGGTACTTGAAGATCTCTAAAAATTTCGTATTTCTGAAGCAGTAAATTTTTTAAAAATTGTTAAATTTGTTCATGTTATTTAACTCTATTTAACTAAATACTATGCATCATTCAAAATCACTTCTGCAGAATCTAACTACAAACTAATCAGCCTTGCATCATTTTGGCCTGCCGGGGCACTCGTGAAACATTTCTACCCATCCAAACGTCTCTCAACCGGGATGCAGTCTCCTGAACGGTATGAAACCACGACTAAGGAAAGGAAGAGCTGACTCAGACCCACCATCAAGTCTAAGAAAGGGGAGAAGCATTCAGGTTATACTGTCCCGAACCTCTCCAAAAGTCCGAACAGCCTCATAGAAGCAAATCAGCCAAGAGACAAGAACCTGCCACCAACTGCTGAGGGACATATGAAGATTAAAGTGAGGATTACTTCCAGAACGAATCAAAGTCGATATTCGAAAGCCACCAGAGCTCCAACCAGGACATACATCAAAAGTTCAATGATGTGCACTATTTTCTACCAAAAAGGTAGAAGCCTGAGAATAAGCTTTAGACAATGGAAATTCTTCTCCTATCAAGGTTGTATAACGTGATTTGCATTACAGAGACTTGGCTCCCCCCTAATGAAGAGGACCTCGCCTTCTCTCACCCTGTTTGTTTCTCTGGCATTTTTGCCTCAAGAGAGCGGAGGACTGGCGGTGGTGTAGGCATTCTCTTCAACACACGTAAATTCTCACTGACTAGCTCAGCCACTTTGAAGACTGAACTGTTTGAAGCTGCAAGAGTCTCACCCAGTGTCCAAGACAACAGACTTGACGTGTGCACAGTCTACATCCCCCCCATCCTCAGTTATGAACACTATACAAGAGGTCTCTAACTGGACCATTAATCAATGCTACCCCAAAGCAACTTTACCTGTGAGTGGAAACTTCAATATCAACTCAGACCAACACAGTCTTCGCAGATTCCTATCCTCTAATCTGGCTGCAGTAGGACACACACTCTCCAGAACTTTGCCCCTACTAGAGGACTAGCCTGTTAGACCTAATCTTTGCAACAAACAGCCTCGCCTTAGACATCCAGCCTGAAACAGCCTTCATGTTAGACCACGTAGCAATAGCCCCCTGTCTGCTAATTGCATCCAAGACACCATGGCAACATCACCTACCAATTAAGAAAACTGTGTCCACTACTCGAGTCACAGAAATGCTGCTTTGCAGCCTCCATCTTTCTTCGGGATGCCACAAACCAATATCATCCACAGCTCGGGCTGCACTTTCTTACCTGCTGGCTGAATTCCATTGCTTGATCTGCAACGTCAAAAACCGTGTCAATTTCTTGCAGGAGCAATCAATGCATGGCGGAAACAACAGCTTAGCCTCGAATTTCAGAATAAACAAAGGCTTCATGCAAAATGGAAAGCCACATCAGACATAATAGACAGGACAGCACACTCAAGAACCAGTGCTCAGTTTAACAGAAGTAAATCTAAAGCTTTGAAAGCCTACATTGATAAAACACTCAAGGTAAGGAAGACACCGTTTAAGGCAGGATATGATGATTTCCCTCAACAAATTAATCCGATCAAATGACTTGATTACATTACAAGATTTAAGCCCAAGTATGAGTCAGACCCTAAGAACCTTCACAACATTGTCAGTGCGATACCCTCGCATCCATCATCATTACAAAAGGAGAGCTCATCCAGGCCATCAACCAACGTCATGTGTTGGATTTGATGGGATTCCATAATTTATCCTTAAGAGCGTAAGTGTTTTCATCATAGATGCGCTTCTAGGAATCCTAAATGTAATTCTCACAACTTAAAGTTTCCCAACAGCCTGGAACCAATATACAGTTCGGGCAATTCCAAAAAACACATGGAGCTACCTCAGTATCACAGTTCAGAACAATTATGAAAGCGTCATGCATCCTCAAAGTTATGGAGAAGTGCCTTCTTCCCATCTTAACCAATCAGGTTCTCCCATGTAATGCACAATTTATCCGTTATGCACTGAAACGCAGGTCCACCATCACCAACCTGCTGGCAACCACTAACACCATTCTGGAGGCTCTATAAGACAGGGAGGAGATGGAAATTGTGTATCTAGATATCCAGTCTGCCTTCGACTGCATTGACGTCCAGCCCCTCCTTCAGCTATGTGAGGAGGGATACCAGATTAAAGGAAATATCATTGAATTCTTAAAGTCGCTTTTACAATCAGGGTACTTCACCTGACAGTGAATAAAAAATCTTCATTAGGAAAGTCAGTAGGTGTTCCCCAGAGCGGAGTTCTTTCTGGGCTCCACTTTACTGCCATCAACCCATTCCTGTGCTAGGAAACGGATTTTCTCAGCTACGCAGATGATTTGAAGCTCATTTATCGGATCCATGAGACCGACCAACCTGAGACTGCTTCCGACACCGTCATCAACAGTTTAAAAACTCGTGTTATGTACTTAGCACAGTTCTCTCTTCTGATTAACTAAAATAAATCTGCACAAATGGTGTTCTAGATCAAATCACAGCCTACTCTACTAAACCTGAAAATCCATGGAACCTCCATCCCTTCAGTAACCAAGCACAGATATCTCGGAGTCATATTTGACCCTAAGCTCAGCTTTAAACACTATGTCGCAGATATTGACAAAAAGGTCTGCCGATCCAGATGGCTTGCCAAACAACACCTCATTCTTGTCGGAGAGTCTCAGTTCACCCTTCAATATATATTTACCGGTTTCTTCCGCCTTGCTGTTATAGGCATTGCGTCAGGCATCCATGTAAAATTTACTTATTTTCGCTGATTGCAATAAAGATATTATAAAATAATAATAATTTCCTTACAAAAGTTTTGATACTCTTGGCTACTCGCTGAGTAACGGATCTGATATCTAGGCGTTGGCAGAAAAAAACACACTAAAAACCGTCTCATCTGATGAGTACTGGATTCTATGGTGGATGGTTTTTTTTTTTTTTTTTTTTTTGGTTGATGCTGCATAAGCTCATACATTTGCTTTCTTGCATCACATGCCACTACTACTACTACTACTACTACTACTACTACAAGCACAAGCTTCCACTCCTCACACATATTTCAGAAATGACCAAACTTCTAAACTACAGAAACGTCTCAGAACGGATCTTCACCCTCCGCTTGCTCGTCACCATCAATACCCCAAGTTTTTGGTAGATTTGTAATTGGAGAATTCCCCCGAAACCCTTAAGGGTCCTCCCTTCTTTACAGTTCGTGATGTGGAGGGGCGACAGATTCCTGCCAATGGAGATGCTCCAAAACGTCCAAGATAGGATGCTGACAACAAGAAATTCATTGAGGACAAAGCCTACAGAAGACGTATCATCAGGGAGCAGCTCTCGTCTTCAACCGAGTGACTGTCACTGTTTTTCCTTGATCGGTTTGTTGATATTGTGAAAAAAAAACTGTTTTCCTGTGTTTACAACTTATTTTTTTGTTTTTACAGTTTTAGTTCCTTTCTGTGTTAAACCCCTGGCATTTTTGCTGTTATAGGCATTGCATCAGGCATCCAATTTACTTATTTTCGCTGATTGCAATAAAGATATTATATAAATAATAATAATTTCCTTACCAACCTTTTGATACTCCTAGCTACTCGCTGAGTAAAACTAGTCATGTGTTGTTACTAACGACACGTACAGATTATTTATTTATAGTGGCAGATCAGTCTCTTGGACAGTCCTTTTGACTTCGTCCCATAAATATTCGATTGAGTTGAGAGAGCCTAGATTTTGTTGACGATAAAAGGAGACCGACAATGGCAATCGTGACCAATCCCCATATTTCCTATCCTATGATAGGAAATATGGGAATTGGTCATGATTCGGTAGACGTAACCGGAATGGCTAGATGTTTTTACATGCTGGAAATGTGGTGAATGCCGCTTCGGGAGAAAAATTTCGATGGCGCAGTTGTTATTGAACATGATGGAACACCGAACACTTCTTGAATTCTGTAACTAATTTTCTAAATAGAAAGTTAGTTAGACGAAGGCAGAGTTACGGAGCTCTGATTCCAGGGGACGTTTTGTATTAGCCAAGCCTTAGGTGTTCATTGCCTGAGAAAACTCGCAGAAAGTGTGGCAATAGTTTCATATCCCTTGAGTACTGCTTAGAGGTCTGTAAACCTTATTTTAGGAAGGACAGAGATTTGTCGGAAGGGTGCAGAGAAGAGCAAAAAGCTTGATGAGGTGAGCACTCTCCTCGCGTGTACCTACGAAAAACTTTAATTTTTCGTAGGTACACGCGAGGAGAGCTGATTGAGGTGTTTAAAGTCTTGAATGGATTGAATAAGCGCAATACCAATTGAATCCTTCCTCTTGCTCAGACTACACACATGAGGGAGCATAAATTCAAATTGTGGAAGGATGGTTGGAGGTCGGACGTGCGCAAAATTTACCTTCACCCAGAGGGTGGTTGATTGTTTAAACAAACTCCCATCTGGTGCTGTGGAGGTGGGTAATTTGAATACATTAAAGGAAGAACGATAACTGTTCCACGTGATGGACAGGTGAAATTGGAAGTGGTGTCTTTTTTTATGCTGGTGCTGTATAAGGTTGCTTTTCTCCATTGTTTACCACTGCTATTATTGCTACTACTAATACTAATATCAGTATTAGTCGTATAGTGTGTGCAAGGAAGCCACAGGCCTTTGATGCAATGCACCAGCTAAAAAATGTAAAAAAATAAATAATAAAATTGAAAAATTATTCTCTTACCTCGCCACGTAAGTAACTATCCAGTTGACCTTTTGAATTTCTTCGAACTGTCAGCCTCAACTATATGACGAGACAATTTGTTCCGAGTAATAAACGACTCGGTCTCTAAAAGCATCGTACAATCTAGTCTAAAACACTTCTCCTCTAATTTGAATTTATAGCCCCTAGTTCTGGAATTCTTTACATCAGTGAAAAATCTGACTTCATTCATTTTACTGACTCCTCTCAGAGCCTTATAAACCTCGATCAGGTCATCTCTGAGATGCCCGGTTGCCCAGCTCTGTAGTTCACATAATCAGTCTTTCCTCTTACGGTCTTCCTTTTCCGAATTCACCATGTGTGTTGCTCGTCTTTGAACCCTTTCATGAAGCTCAATGTTTTTTTTTTCAGATGTGGAATGAATACTTGAATACAGTTTTCTAAATGCCTTCTTACAATTGCCTTATACAATGGGATTATGACCTCCCTATCACTACAGGATAATGTTCGATAAATCCTCGACAGGACATCATGGCCGTTCCTGTCGCCTGTTTACACTGCTCAGCAAACTTCACACCAAACTGCAGCCATTATCAACCCACTGCAGAATGGAAGCCTCCTCAACAATTCATTTTGAGGGAAATGGACCATAATCTGCCACGCTGGTCCAGTGCGGGTTGGCAGATCCACCGTATTTAGCAATCAGGGGCTTGAACCCCGATCTACTCAAGGAGCATGTGCTACTGCACTCCCACGCATGACCACTCGGCTACGGAGGCGTTGACACATGTCTGAAGCATGGCGTAGGCGTTCAAGGATTTGCACCTTTTCAATTACATCCACGTGACATCTTGCACAGTCGTAGAAGATGACTGACATTGTCTCCAGGAAAGGAAAGTCCTTTCTTCGTGTTGCTAAGTGCAAATGTTTCTATAGAAACGATTAGTAGCACAGTAGTAGTATGCGGCATTTACCGTTAAAATAGATCAGATGTTTGTTAAGTGCCAAAGCAATTAAGGTTATAAAGCCTCATAATGTTGAGTCTGTAATATTGTATCTTTCGGTAACGCTATTCATTGAACGGTTCCAGAGGATGGGACCATCCAAAGAAATATTCCGTTGTATTTTGCACTGATACGACTTCAGTCTTTTTCACCCAGCACCAATGTTGCTTGGGTTTAATTTCAGGCTTTCGACTTATTGACTGTTTCATTGGATTATCCTGTTCATGTCAAATATAAGAGTAGATTGTTGGTTGTGTAGGGTTTTAGGCAGCAAAAAATAAAAAAGAGAACTCTTTTTTTGCCTTAAAAACAGCAACGATGAATCACATGAAATCGCTGAGCCAATCAATAAAACAGAAATCACTACTCGTCTAACCAACTTTAATTCTATCGCCGTTGATCATCAGTCTTATTAATTAACTTTCGAAAAGCTGTCTGCAGTTGCAGTTATAAAGAAAGATGGGCGTCACAACAAAATCTTCACTGCATTTTCGAGGTGCAACGCCAATTCACGTTTAGTTATTCATTTAAAGACTTTTTATCGGAGAAACTATGAATGACGCCATTTTTATCTGATTATTCAGTTCAGTTACATTTAAATACTTCGATTTAGAATTTCTATCACTGAATATGCTTCTCAAAGTGACAGCGTATCTCCACTAAAGCTTCGTTGTTGTAGACGTTTGTTATGCTCGGAATCACGAGTTTTTCATCCAGTAAAACAGGCAACCACTGCGTGCAGTTTACAAGAACAATATACTCACACCTCCTGCCCCTAGGTGCTTGGGTGAAAAATCAGTTAGCAACAACTACAGATTACGTGCAATTTAAAGACATCACGTTGATTCTAAAAATATATACCGAGGCAACAGACCACGAGACATCAGTTTCATGGTCTTTTATTCTGTACGTTTTTCTAACATCAATAGATTGAAAAATCGGAGTCTTTGGTATTAAAAAAACCATAGAACTCTCGCCGGAGACTCACTGATACTATCACAATGTGAAGAAAAGCTCATAAAACTTCCTCTTATTCAACAGAAGTGAAACGTAGGCCGTTTTTTCACATGCCATTGAAAAACAGCTGCCTAGTTACTGTGTGGGCCCAAAGGGCACTATACCAACACGAATAAATGCATCCTGGTGCATCCAGATCCAGGATTTCAGCGGTTATCTAAAGAAAAAGATTTTGTTCCATTCAAGGTATTTTATTCAATTAGGAAAATCATACTTTTCATCTTCATAATCCCTAGAGCTGGAATAAATAGTTAAACAAACACCAGTTGAAAATTATTTTGTTAGATAAAATCACTGCGTTAACTAATTTGTCATTAATTCTTTAATTAAAAAAATACATAAAAAAAGCACCTTTTATGTTTGCTAATCACGAAATGTTCTCTACCTTTTTTGAAATCCTGAAAATTAATTTTTCATTGGTAATTTTTTTTATGAATTTGTTAGGAAATTCGTGAGCGTACCACTCTCTAATTATTTCAAAATCTGGAAAAAAATTTACTGCTCAGTTCTCACTAGACTACCTGTGACATTTACAAAATGCAACCGAAAACGATTCTCGCAGAGATTAAAATGGCTGATATAAAAGTATAATAATAAAGTGCAGTATAAGTACAATATTTCCAAAAGTAAAAGGACACCTGCATGTTTCAAAGAAGAACCTTTTATTGATATAATACGACTCACGAGCCTTAATTATGTACTGTGTTGTTGTTGGCCTTTTCTGAATCAATATTTGTAAAAAGAAGGTGGCATTTTGATCTGTTTCTCCTTCAATGTAGAGATCATTTGAGGGTGTGTTAGCCTGGCCCGAAGCCAATATTCTACACTGCTCGATAAAATCAAGAGAACAAAATGTCTTTCATGAATATTGCCGAAGGTAAATATTTGTTATAATACGCACTCTAGTGTGAAATTCCTGGTATCCAATAGAAATCGATCTTACTACATTACAGAGCCGCACGTTATGCAAATTATTCATACCTATAAAAACACGGGTTGCGATCACATCACTTTATTCCAGTTTTTTGGCTTGTTCAGTGGGATAGCCACATCTCCAGTACTCAGGATGGTAAGTCATCGTCATTTAGATGATTCTTTGAGATGGCGGGCCGTGGACGACTTGAAGTCGTTTAGTTGCAGGCGCAGGTGGCACGTTGGTTTAATGTGTCACGCAGCGTCGTCTCGGAATTATGGAAGCAGTTTCAGGAGACAGGAACCATTACAAGAAGAGCTGACCAAGGTTTTCCAAGGGCTACGGCAACCAGAACAGACAGCTATCTGGCTCTAACAGCAAGACGGAATCCTACGATGTCCTGTCATCAACCTCAATATACAGTTGATGGCAAGACATCATAGGGTTCCGTCATCAGCTGTCTGTTGAGGTTGATGCACACACAGGGGAAAATATTTCCAACTGGGCTGTTAACAAGGCTCAATTACAGTGGACTCTAATCAAGGAAGCCAGTGATTTGTATTCTATTCATCTCAAACCACCGCAGAACTCGTCGAAACTGTGCCATGGACATATGATGTGGACCCCTGACAAATGGGGTACAGTATTCTTCTCTGATGAGTCCCGTTTTAGCCTACAAATAGATTTTCTTTTCATGCTCGACAGCGCCATTGCATATAGGGCTCAAGTGGTGGAGGAGTATCTTGAATCTGCAGATATCCAAGGACTGCCGTGGTCAGCACAATCATCAGACTTAATTTCGATTGAATACGTGTGGGACGCCTTTGGGCGTCGCATTGTATGACGACAGCCAACTCCTCGTGAGATCCGTGGCTGAGTTAGTCGGTTTCAGGTGTAGGTGGGAAGGTTTTTTCTCCCGGAAACTCGGGTTGTTCGTCTCTCAAAACAGGAAAATCGACCATAGAACACACGCAATTCACGAATATAATACACAATTCACGGAAGATGAATTTATATTATTCGGGTGGCCTAAAAATAATAGTTTGGTCACTTGGTGAGATAATATTTGAGCTGTTGGAAAAATGGGATTTGTTGCCACGAATCTCATAGACACCCTTATATCGAGCATGATTTGCTGCTGTCAGATCTGTTTAGCTATTGGAGGGGATCATACGCCGTAATGATCTCATATGATGTGACCATATTTTCGAGCATCTTGTATCGACTTCTGTAATGTGACCTTTTTGATAATTCTCACACACACCCTAGAAATATCCCTTATACCTGTCCGATGTTTTTAGCTGTTTCCTCATTTCATCGTTATTCTATGATACACCACCATACCAATTTTTTTCCCGTTTCATCGCAAGCTTCACGAGTTACACAACGTTTTCTACGTGTTCTGTTAATTTTGTCGAGCAATGTAATTCACTCCAATGGTTATGGGGTTATGGCCGGCGCTCTGTAGAGGCTAATGAAGCGTATACACGCCTATGTCTCCAGAACAATTAAGGGCATTATGGTAAAGCTAAAGTTGCATATGGAATTAGGGAGATACCGTGAGAAAGAAACTGATCTTGGCATACGGATCTGTTTACCAGGTGTATGCTCTGGGAGTCACTACAAGTTATGAAGTATGACACGAGGCATTATCATGCTGAAACAGAAAAGTGCCTCTCCCAATATACACTGATACCACAGTGTAGGAAGAGCGAAATTGTCCAGAATGTCAATGTCAAGGCTTTTATTGTTCCAGGAATTACGACTAGTGGTCCAAGACACGAGGAACATCCCAGAATGACAGCAGCTTTGCCTAACATCACACTTCCGATGGCACACTCTGGTAAATAAAGTTCTGCAGACATCCACCAGCTCGCCCCAAACACAGCCAGCAGACTGGAAAACCGTGTACCATGATTTATCACTCTATAACACGGATTTCTAATTTCAAGAGACCAATTACGATGGATTGTGCAAAAGCAAGTTGACTCTGTGTTATGTTTGGTTTGTGTGACGCATCTCTTCCGTAAACATGCAATACAGCCCCTACATATATCGGTCGTTGTACTAATATCAGTTCCTGTATCCTTCCCCAAATTCCTGGTTGACAATATTCGATTTAATTAAACCGATATTTGATAACAATTAATGAACAAATATATCCAGAATAAAATTTAATAGTTCCACAAGTGTAATGTAGAGTAAATCAAGAAAAACTCAAAATGGCGGCGCAGAAGCTGGGTAGCAGGTGGACGAGATGCAGTAATGTTCACCGGCTACTCAAGCGGTGGTGTTGTCTGTTTGCGAATCTTGTCGGGTACGATCTAAGGAATTCTTAAAGACTTCTTAAATCGAAGCTCTAGTAAGTTATTCTTAGGCGTCGGCGGTAGAAGTTTCTGTCGTGAGTTACCTCGGATTTTTCAGCGAACACTGCATTCAAATCGAATTGTGACCATACGCTTGTACCAGCATAATACCTGACTGCTGTTGTTGTGCGCTATACAAGCATTACAGTAACGAAAATTACACAGTTCTGTATGCCATGGGCAGCTTGCGCCCACCTGATTACAGCCATGGGAGCCTTCTACGTAATATCCTTGTACTGTAGACCAGGGGAGGAGATTTCCTTTGCAAATAAATATCTCCAAGCACTATTAGGTATTAGGTATGTTCGGGGTCTGACGGCACCTGGGATTTCTCCCATCTCCGCGTATGTTCTCTGTATCGGACAAGCCAGAGATTTAAAAGTGTGTGGGATATGTACTGTGTAGTTTGTTGTGCCCATTGTTCATCCGACCTGTTAGCCGCCGGGCCCCTAGTGAGACCCGACGTTACCAATACCTGCCACAGGGAGGCCGGCCGGGTGTTACCAATATTTGTACTCTGGCTGGTCTTGCCACTTACTTTCCTGGGATTTCAGTGGCTAGGACCAAAAGAAAAAAAAAAAAATATTATAATAAATAAATAAATCGAGGTTGATATTAGTGATACTTAGCAAGTTAGTATTAATAGTATGCGACGTGGGGCTGTGCGGTGAAAGTGAGTTTTAAAAACCAAATAGGTTCGGGCAAGAATTTTGATGTTCTCTTTTGATTTTGAAATGTAGGGCTAAACGCTGTGCAAGACAAAAGTTTGGGGGAAGGATGAAGACTGGGGGGAAGAAGTTGGAAATAAGGGCCCGACAGAGTAGATAGCCCCTGCAGGTAGTGAGGCATTCCCGTGCCCCACCAGAGTGAGAAAAATTGGGGAGGCAAGGAGAGGCAAGCCTCTCCTCCCCAGGAGTTTGGAAAGAAAGATCCGCTCAAGAGAGTGCTGATTTGGGTCGCCAATAGGCTGTTCCGGCGGGAGAGTGCCACGTATGTCGTCTCCATCTGTTTTCAGGCCCTAAAAGCTGGCCGTTGAGTCTCATCTAGGTGGGACACTAATAGGGGGTTAAATCTGGGATGTCATCCTTCCAGACTGCATGTGGTCTGGGTCCTATTTTCTGGTCATTATCTTGGGGTCATAATCAAGTCTACTGGCTGTCATTATGGGGTTTTATCCCTTCCGTGATGTTTGATAGTCCTCACACTACTTTTTGTCATTATATAGTGGGTCTATGCTGCAAGGTCTGGGGGCAGTGTCCCTTTGTTCTGATGTCACAACTATTTAAAGGTGTTTTTTTTTTTTTTTTCGCTTCCATTGGCGGTAATCATGACTCTTGTGGTTAGACAATATATTGTCACTTGTCTTTTCCCAGTTCATTTTGTACTCAGTCCAAGGTCTGCACAGTCGGCTCCTCTGTGTCATCTCGCTGCTATTTGCAGGTTTGTTTTGTCTCATTTCTTTAAGGTCTTCTGTATATGGCGATTAGTGTTTGGCGCCTGGTAAATAATCCCTGGGCAAAATCAGTTAAGGCTAAATATTCCTCTTGTGTATCTAGTAGATGTGACTCAAGATCCCTCGGTAGATAGTGAACTCTAGTTATTAGTCTGCATCTAAGGTCTTCGTATTGGGCACACTCAAACATAATGTGCACCCAGCTTTCTTGTTCCCCGCAAGTACAACGCGGATCCTCCACTATTCCCAATGCTGTAAGCTTTGCATTGAAAGCCCCGTGACCCGCAAGGAGGTAGGTCGTGTAAAGTCCGGGTTGCAGCCAGGTTGGAAGAATGGGGTAAACTCTGTCTACGTCCGGGATGAACTTTTTGGTGATATTCCCTTTTGTTGTGTTTGTCCAGCGGTATTGCCAGGTTTCTTTTAGGTATTTCTGCAGCCTGTTCTTTTCAGCCTTGTGGGTTGCATTGTTATCCACTGTGTAGTCTAGGTGGGTGCAAGGCATTCCTTTGTTTATATAATAGGCTATTCCAGTACGTATGATGTCCAGGTCAAGGGGAAGGGCTCCGGCCAAGACCTGTAGGGCAACAGTGCTAGTGGTGCTGCAGGCTCTGGTAATGGTTAACAGGATAGTTCTATGGATTGAGTCGATTATGCGTCTATTTACGGCGGTTGATGCCTTGTGATACCAAACCGCAGAGGCATATGTTATAGCTGGTAGGAATGTCGTTTTATAATATAAGGAGAGTACGCGACGTTTCAGTCCCCAGTCACGACGGACCACACGTGCTAACAGTGCAGAGTACTTCCTTATCTTTGTTCTTAGATGTGTGAGATGTTGCTTGAAGGAAAGATTACAATCTAATATCACCCCCAGGTACTTAAGCTGGCTTTGGAGTTTCATTGTGGTGTTGTTCACCTTTATTTGAGGTGGCCTGTGCAGGTCAAGGGTGCCTTTCAGTAAGATTGAGGATGTCTTAGTTGGTGAGATTTTTAGGCAGTGTAAGGTGGTCCAGTCCTGTAGTATCTTGATGGCATGGTTTGCTTTTACCTCCAACTGGGTTCTACTGTTGGCAGCAATTTTCAAGATTAAGTCGTCGGCAAAAGCTTGGGTTTGGACATCACCAAGGTCCATGGCCAGGAACTCTTCCAAGACAATGTTCCACAACAGCGGCCCCAGGACAGAACCCTGGGGGCAACCCCTGCAGACACTGCGGTTTACCCTACCATAGGGTGCCACGACACTAATACTCCTGTCGGTAAGGTAAGACTTGATAGTGAGATACAAATTGCAGTGAAGGTTGGCCCTCCTTAGCCTTGCCAGGACACTTGGCCACCAAATGGTGTCGAAAGCCCGGGCAAAATCTATGGAGATGATTAGGTAGTATTTACTGTTGGAACTGGTCACACCGTACAGCAGATGTCTAAGTGCCTCTACTGTCGAAGACTCGGGCTTAAAGCCGAACTGGGTAGACATGTGCAGTTCAGCACTCTTGTAATGTGTGTCAATTCGGGCATATAGCATTCTCTCAAATAGTTTGCTGATCACTGGTATGGTTGGAAGGATAAGTTACTGTCTAGTATGGCACCCAGGTAATTAAGTTGACTGGCGAACTTGATAGTTGTCCCATCAATCGTAATCTGGGGTGGTCGTCTCAGTTGCAGGGTTCCTTTAAGCAGCGCCGACGATGTCTTTGTCGGTGACATTGTTAAGAAATTCTTCTTGGCCCACTGTTGGAAAATGGTACCTTCAATATATACTGTTTATTCACATTTAGTTCCCCTTGATTTTTCGATTATTCTATTTAAGATATCAGCATCCGTGTCTGGTATTTTAAAAAGAAGTGGAGCCCCATCAGTAAACGAAGGTTGAAAAAATATGGAACGATGATCACTTCTAAACCAACAAGCGAAATGCTTTGTGGGAAAAGAAGAAAAAAATCTAGAACTAAACAGTGGTTGGCTTTATTAATACGATTATTAGAGTCCACCAATTTACAAAGCAGTCATTCGTGTACAGATACAACAGATTTCTTGATATTCAACCCTATGATATCTAGTTTGAGATCAAGAAATATTATAAATACGAATGAGATACGATATGATATTCATCCATCTAAACCCCTGTTTCATGTTTAGCTTCAACAGTTTCTCTTCCACTTGTCTCTCTATCTCAGTTATAGACTGCAAATGTCTTTAAAAAATACCGCAGAAAGGAGTGAGTTTTTTCTGTCTTTATAAGATGCTCGAAGTCTATTCTTCCCTTTATTCAGATTGTGCTGCTATCAAGAAAAGTCATAGATGCTGCAATGGAATTATTTCTCATTGCAGAAAAAACTTGCATTTACAAAGTTTCATTGCATTCAGCCAAATAGTTAAACTTCACCATGTTTTCATTTTGGAATAGAATAACCGCAAAGTTTAAAAGGCTTCAGGCAGCAAGTAAACGAAGAAATGAAACGAAAGCATACAGGGAACTTTAATTGGTTGTCCGAAACGGAAAAATCGAATAGTAACTGTCACACCCTGTAGTTAGCAGACAGTACTCAAATGTTGGTATTACAGCCACGTTCGATTTCGGAGGCTTACAACCCACCCGAGAAGACTACAAAAGAAGAATTGATTGGAGTAGGATTACTTTTGTAACGCCAGTGCTTCGGACTCTGGTTAAGTATTACCTGGGCAGACAAGCAGCGGATTTTTGGCTGAAGGCACGGCCTTGGGCCCAAACTCAGATAATGCTATATTTCTATGACTGGTTTCATACACCTCAGCAATTTGGACAGCTTGAGTCTCAATATTAAAAGCTGTTCAGGTATTTTGCAGAAAGTGAGCTGCCGTGCAATATGCGATTTCAGGTTCCCAAGTTGTGATACAGCTGAAATAAGGTATTTCTTTTGTTGAATGGGGTGTTTGGAGTATCAGCGACTAATGCCATATTGCTCCGTGTATACTGTCTTTAAATTAGGTGTGTTCTGTGGTTCGATTTTCTGTTTGTGGACGACAAACTTGAGTTTCCGGCAGAAAAAACCATGCTACCCTGGCCTGAGAGAGACTAACTTAGCCACGTTGTTGAAAACGAGTATAAAAATTCTTCCGTCATCAACAGGACTCGAATTGAATTTTTTTCCACCAGGTGAGGGGATGACGGGGATTATATTAACTGTGGTACCCACAAGTGCCCTAAAGGCTTGAAAAGTAGTACAATACCAGCGCAACTTGATACATAGTGAATTTTGTTGTCGTGTGAGAATTAAAAGCATTGTGTTATAAATGCAGTTTAAAATCTTGGGGACAGCCAAAACATGAAGAGTGAAGAGAGTCATTATAAATATTATTATTAAATTTAGGTCAGTTGTTATTAAAGTACTGTATTATTAAAAATAATTATTTACTCTAAAACGGTGTTCCCAGGCCGGCTGCTAGTTAGTACACCGGACCGAACCTATTGGTAACTCTCTAGGAGGCTTCCGGATCAGCTAGTGTATAATCTTGCACTAGCTGATCCGGAAGGAGTCCGAGTAGTGTGTATGCATGGGGTATTTTCGAGGCGACATTATGTCAAGGATCTGGGAATATTCTTACTATGTGTATGCCATATCCAAAAATTTCATTACTTCATACAGCCTGACCCTCCTCTTTTTCTTACTATTGAATACACCATGAATTGTCAAACTAATAGAGTAAACTTATCTGCGAAAAGATCTAAACCTCCCAAGCACTTCCTAATTCATTTCACAAATATACGTGGGCTCAATTCTAATCTCAACGATGTCCATTTCCACTTGCATTCTGCCAAACCCCATGTACTTTTTCTGACAGAATCTCAGTTATCGGTTGATTCAACTACTGCTCATCTCAGTTGCCCAAATTAATCACTGTATGATTCCTTTCACCTCAAAGGTGGTACTTGTGCATATGTCCGTTCTGATATTTCCTGTCAGAGACTTGGCAATTTGGAATCTCCTCTCTTTGATCTTCTCTGGCTTAAAATCTCTCTACCTCATTGTGTCAAATTCATCTGTTGTCTCTACCGTTCTCCCAACTCCACTAATTGCGTGGAGCTCTTTGACTTCCTCTCTTTGCAACTTGACTTTCTGAAGTCCAACTTTCCTAACAGTGAAGTAATTTTCTTTGGTGATTTTAATGTTCACAACTCCAGCTGGCTTCCGTTTTCTAGTCACACTGACCCAGCTGGTCGAGATGCTGAGGCTTTTGCAATTACTAATGACCTTGTACAGATTGTTCATTTACCTACAAGAATACCGGACAATCTTTACCATACGGCCAACACGCTTGATCTTTTTCTCACAAACAACTCTTCTAAGTACACCTTCGAATTGGCTGGTCCTTTCAGGATCTCAGATCACAACTTGGTGATTGTCTCTTCTCCAATGGAGCCTTTATCTCATGGCTATTCCCAACCTCGTGTTGTTTGGCATTTCAAGAATGCCAAATGAGATGACCTTCGAGATTTCTTTTCCTTGGTCGGATTACTGTTTCGAAACTTCGGATGTCAACGTTTGTTCAGATCGTGTCAGTGAAATTATTCTTGCAGGAATGGAATCCTTTATTCCGCACTCAACTTTAAAATCTCGTCCTTTATCTAAACCTTGATTTTCCAATAAATGTGCTAAGGCTGTTCAAGAGAAGAACGTTGCATATCGTAATTAGCTTGTTTCCAATTCTTCAGTTTTATTTTCTGCCTACAGAAAGGCTCGCAACAATTGTAAAGCAGTTATCAATCTGTCCAAACTAGATTTTTAACAGGCTAAGAGTAGAAAACTTGCTATTTGCCGTAATGGTAGCTGAGCATTCTGGTCTCTTGACGGAACTTTTGCCCATCTTTGCTCCCAACTCTGTCAGAGCTAGATGGTATGTTGTCACTTCAGCCAAGGATAAAGCTGACATGCTAGCATTCCATTTTTCTTCCAATTCGTTTATCAATGATCTTGGTAAAACACCTCCCATCATTCCCAACCTGCTCCATTCAAAGCCTACTGTGGTCTTCCGTCAAAAGGATGTGAGAAGGATTTTGACGAATCTTGATGCCAAGAAAGCTGCAGGTCCTGATGGTATTTCTCGATTTGTTCTCAAAGCCTGTGCTCCTGAACTTACTCCTATTCTTTGCCGCCTTTTTTCACTTTCTTATTCCAAAGGTGTTTTTCCTTCTGCTTGGAAATTTGCTCATATCCAGCCAATTCCTAAAAAGGGTGACAAATCCCTCCCATCCAATTATCGTCCCATTCCAAATACTTCTACTCTTTCTAAAATAATGGAGAAATCAATTAACCGCCAACTCTTAAACTACCTAGAAACCTTCCGTCTGATCAGCGATCGCCAGTATGGATTCCGTCAGTGTCGATCCACTTGTGATATTCTGGCTTATGTTACGCACATATGGACTAATTCATTGGAAAGGTTCGGTGAAATATTCTGGCTTATGTTACCCATTTAGGACTAATTCAATGGAAAGGTTAGGTGAAACACAAGTAGTTGCTCTTGACATCTCAAAGGCTTTTGATCGTGTTTGGCATAAAGGTCTTCTAAACAAGCTTCCATCTTATGGTTTGCCAACTGTTTTTAGTAATTGGTTATCCAGTTTTCTCTCTGATCGCCCATTGCGGGTGATGGTAGATGGCTCTCTGTCTACTAACTCTTTCACTAATGCTAGTGTTCCCCAAGGTTCAGTTCTTTCCCCCACTCTTTTCCTCTTGTATATCAATGACCTTCTTCAATTGATTGGAAATCCTATCCATAGTTTTGCCGATGATAGCACATTGCATTCCACTTTCCATTTTGAGAAACTTTGCCCTGTTCAACCAGCTTCAACTTCTCGAAAATCTGCTACCAATTCCTTAAATGCCGATCTTCAGGTAATTCTCCAGTGGGGCAAAGACAACTTAGTTGATTTCAACCCTTCTAAAATTCAGTCTTGTCTTATATCTAGCAAAAAGGATTCTTCTGCTCCTATGCTTACCTTTGGTTACACTCCGATTTCTAAGCAAGATGATATATCTCTTCTGGGGATTACCCTGACTTCTAATCTCTCTTGGCACAAGCACATTCAAATATTGCTTCCTCTTCATCTAAAAAAACCTGGGTTTCTCTTTTGCTCTCGGCGTTACTTTTCTTCCAAACAGCTGTTCATTCTGTATAAATCGAAAATCAGCCCTCTTCTAGATTCCATTCAGAAGTGGCAGTTAGGTTAAGTAATGATTCGTCTCTAACAGAGTCTCTCCACTCGCTGTCTCATAGACGTACTGTTTCTGCTGCATGCTCTTCTTCTACTGATACTTCCATGGGCACTGTTCTTCTGAATTGGCTTCTATAATTCCCGCTCTCTCTTTCAAAACAGCCCGAACACGTGTCACTACCAGCTAACATCCGTTTACTGTCCAACTTCAAACTCACTGAACCAACTTTTCATCTTCCTCGTTTATTCATTCAACTGCCGTTTTCTGGAACAACCTTCCTTCATACGTATTTCCTGAAAATTATTCTACAGAAGTCCATGTCCAATGTCAACCAATATCTTCTCTCGTATTTCCAACCTCCAAACTAAATACTGTAGGTTATAATACCTCTCGTGTTTGGGGTTTTCATAAAAAAAAAAAAAAAAAAACACCTCTATCAGTAAAGAGTAATAACAAGTATTGAATGGGCAAAATTCATTGGTTAATCGATGTACATTTTTGTTGATTTGTTCCATTAATTTGTCTTTTAAATTTGGTTTAATCCGGAGAACTATTTTTTAGAAAATATTGGTAACTTCTGGTTTTTCAAAATAGCAATGTGTCAATGTAACACACTTTTAACAATTTCCAAATGTTAAAGCTGTATTAATCGTTGTTTCAGTTAGACATAACCGAATTACTGTTATATGCTCTTTTTGTAAACTTATTGCTTTTTAATTCTCTCTCTCACTCTCTTTTTTTGTTTTAACGTTGATTTCAGTCTTGTGAATATATTTGCCTTTCATATGATATACCAATGTGTTATTTGTAGAAATACTATTCATAAATTGCACCTCGCGTAATATTAAAAAGAAATCTGTAGTACAAAAAACTATTTTGAAGTTAGTGTGTTTAAACAACTGCCATGAGGCAACATTATTTGTTTGAGAATAATTAAATTCTTTAAGTAATTGGAAGCAGATTAAACTTAACGAGGTTGAAGTGCTTATCATCTCACCAATTTCCATGTCTTCATAAACTTGATAACCATACTGCTAAAATATTAAAGTTAAATGTACATATAATAAAACAAGGGAAAAATAATTAAATTAATGAAAGAGTATCTACACAAGCCACGAGGGAGAAGAAACGCCAATTAGCATTAGTGGATGGAACGGAGATTAGAAAGCAAGCTTATACAGTATAAGCCAGAGAAAAAATATAATAATAAATAATAAAACTTCCCATTTCAAATGTCCATTCACTCCAAAGGTTTGTCTAGTTCCTCCTTGAGTTTATTTAAGCTATCAACTTCCAGAACGACAACTGGAAGTTTGTTTCCGCAATCAACCATCCGCTGGATAAAGTCAAATTTCCGCACATCTATAACTGTCTTTCCTTAATTTCAGTTTATGCTCTCTCAGGTTTGTAATCTGAGCAAGAGGAAGAATCCCATCAGCACTGAGCTTGCTAAATTCATTGAAGGCGTTATTGACGTCAGTCAATTACGTCGTAGGTGCCTAGTCTCCATTGGCTGCAATATGCAGAAATTAAACCTTTCTTGGAAAGAGCAATCCTTTTCTGCCCTCACGAATGTCGTTTCCCTTCTGATTACTCGTTCCTGCAGTCTTCATCCTTTCTAAAATGAAGCCACCAAACCGGTATGCAGTAATCAAGGTGTGACCTGACGATTGCCTTATACAAAGGGATAATCACCTCTTTATCCCTGCTAACAAAATTCCTTTATATCACGAAGAAGACCCATTAGCTGCTCTGGCAACTTCTCTGCACTGTTCTGAAAACTTCGTATCTGGGGGAATAATTACCTCCAGGTCTATTTAATTCTCGAACAACCTGAGTGTAGTACACAGTTGGTATGTTTCTCTGGGTTTTCTGCTACATGCAGTATTTTGTTTTGTCAATGTTAAACTTCAGTTTCCACCTCTCAACCCATCTGCCCAACTTTTCTAGATCCTGTTGCAATGGTGTACTGTCATTAATCGTCCTCACAAACTTCGTATCTTCTGCAAACTTGGGCATTAAGCCTGATATATTGATTTTCACTCTGTCTTCTTGCACTGAACTATCTCTTTATTCATAGCAGCAACTTGCCCTTAGTGCCATACTACTCCAGTGTGTACAGCAGTTTTCCATGTGCAACAATGTCAAAAACTTTCCTGAAATCTAAGTATATAATATCAAAATTACTTTTTGCATCCAGTTGCATTGTGACACGATATAGTATCCAATCAAGTTAGTCAGAACAGACTTCCTCCTAACAAACCCATGCCATGTCTGAACTACAACTTGTGTTGCCTTGATGATTCTGCAAAAATATAACTTTACAGATCCCAACCACCCCAGATGCCTTCCTTATGTTCAACTTCAAGAATTTATCCTCCACTTCGCTCTCAGTTATTACAAAATCGTTCAGCTCCGTGTTAGCGTTTTAAAAGCTTCGCCCCTCCACATCCCTAGAGAATTTCTCATGTGTGAATGAAAATACAACATATTCGTTCAGTTTTTCAGCTACATGAGCATGATCGTCAACGGTCAAACGATCGATATCAATTGAACAAATGCGATTAATCCCCTTCCTTCTAGAATTTATAAAAGTGAGGACGTCTTTGCTGGTTTTCTTGCCAAAAGTTTATTCTGCTTTCACTAGCCTACCATTCTTTTGTTTTGTTTACAGAGTAGCTTATATCTAGCATAGGCTTCTGTTTCTCCAGACAATTTAAATGCATCTCATACATTTTCTCTTCTGCCACGAGCCTCAGTTCATGTGACATTCATTTTAGCCTAAATCTTGAATAGTATTTCTTATTCACAGTGGAAAGTCTAGTAACCTCCAAGGTTAATTCCTTGAATGCTTCTCATTTAGAATTCACCGTTGGCAGAATCATAAGTTGATCCCAACCAAGAATCATTACAGATAATCAGTCAGATCAAGAGTATTACTCCATCTGGTGCATTCCGAACATGCTGCTTAAAAAACAATGATCCGACAAATCTACAAACAGTTGCTAGTGTGCGAGTGACAAATCGACAAGTTCCAGTCAATATCTGCGAAGTTAAAATCCACCATTATAAAATATTCTGATTTACCGGCGCACTATTTTTCTGTATAGTTGTTCATTATACTCGTCCTGTTACACACTCCTACAGTTATTTTTTGCTTTCTCAGTGCTTATTTAACACCAAATGGACTCAACATTGCACCATCCTTAGATGGTGCTTTGTTGAGTCAGTTTGGACCTTAGACTGCATGTATTTCTTAACTAACAGCCTAACCCGTCCTCCCTTTCTGTACACATTGTACTCCCCAAATTCCAATTCGGCATCCCTTATATCTGTGTGACACTACGTCTCTGATATCTCAACAATATTTGCCTTTGATGCTTGCCCAGTATTTCATATTCATCAATTGAGAGTCTTTACATGAGTTTTCAGCATATCGGACTGTTACATTGAGGAGATAATGCAAGCAAAGGGCGAATACGATGAAAACAGCATAGCGTTCCGACATCAGAGGACCTTGACATTTATTGAAGATTCTGTTCCAGAAGTATAATCCCGATCAAGCAGATTGGAGAAATAGGAATCCCGCCACGTTTCTCAATGACCAAAGGCTATAGGCAGACACATTGTCCAAAATGAGTGTTGAAAGGAACCCTATCGTTGGATAAGAAAGGATGCCATGAGGATGCAGCCCCATCTGCAATTAATCCACTGAATATTTTAACCGAGAAAAACTGATCTTTACGAAACTTATCATTAATTTATTTTTTATTGTAAATCTCCCGTTTCTATACATATATTCGAACTGTTTAATTTTAAAGCGAATTATAGCATATCAGAAATAATGTGGTGTGCTTAATTACTTCTTATCTGATTATTTTTCTCCGCAGTAATTGCAAAGATTATTGATGAATAATTAAAATTTATTAGTTTTATTTTTTAATATTAGTAATTTTGTAGTTTTTTTGGTAATAGATTTACGAGAGGTGATCATTTAATACGCGGACAAGTGAAAGATTTGGTTTACTGTAGAACTTTGCATAACTGCCGCTGGAGGCGCTCTCTCTGATCGCTACAGCGCACACTCTGTGTGCACATGCCAGTACTTGCCCGTTACGAGCATATAAATAGATAATCGTTAACATTATACTTCTGTAATTGCCTATTTTATATGGAAATAATTAATTACTGCGTAGTAATTATTTCATGCCATTTTCCTTAATTATTTTCTGCAGATAAACTCAATGAGATTATCGCAAGTAATAAGGAAGGTCGCCCAGTTTCATTTTAGTGGCCATTATAGCAGAGAGGAAAACAACAGGCAGCTCAAAGTCACTACAGGCCTTCTTTTCAACAGAATTATTACGATGTGGGAATCCAGGTGAATGAATTTGAGCTGCCTCTTCTTTTGTTTATAATTATTATTTAATCTGGAAATTATTTCAGAAAGAAAAATAAATTTTAAAGTTCTTTTCCAACTACAAGCGTACATTTCATATTCTATTTATTCTCTTATGCTATTTTATAAGTGATGCATATTTGGATCCACATATCGTAAATGGACCAATGTTTAATCTGTTGCAAACAAAATCCATCAAGGATTCGGATATACAGAAAAAATATGCTTTAGAAACACCGAAAGAGTGACAAAATACATTTTCTTACCCTGACCGGCAACAGAAATGACAGGACGAGTAAAAAGGCCTAAAAAAAACCTTTTAAACATTTTATAATTCCAGTTTTTATATCAAACACTGATGCCGTTATCCATGACTGATTAAACAAGGCTTGAATCTATTACGAATAACCCAGTATACTTGAATATGGAAGGTAACTGGAATGCATGGTAAAAAAAAAAAAAGAAAAAGGTCCAATTGTTGACTCATTGTTGAGAATATTTGTCATTTTGGTGGACGTCTCATGTCTTGTTCTGGTGTGCAGTTTTGTTTCTGCAAAAGAACCCAAGCTATTTTCATCGGGTGAAAATAGCTTGGGTTCTGTTTGTTTTGCAAATTGAAAAATGCTTTCCTTATAAAAGTCGAGAATGTGTTAGGCTATTTTTACTAGTGACAGAGTTAGTCGGTCTCTGTCAAAATATAGCATGGTTTTTCTTGAAACACAACAGGCAAACCGACCATAGCACACACACCCACACGGATGAATACAAGAAAACAAGGCATTGCTATGATTTTGTGTCAATGTTCGAATGAGTGTATATCTGTAGTCTTTTTATCTAAAAATTTTCTTCCTGACGAAACTCTGGATTACAGAAACAGGTTGCTAGCCCCCAATATTTTGCTACGTGTAGAAACTAACATTTTGGAAATTTTAAGGAAGCAAATCCCTTACGCAAATCCCAAAAGCTGGATAATATGTAGTGATGGTTATCCTGTTCCAGGTGTTTCGAGGAAGATACATTTCAGCTTTCTATTCACTGAGTGAGGCGATTCATCATTGGGGGAAGAATGAACTACTCCGAATGCTACTTTCTTCTTTTTTTTTTTTTTTTTCCAATTTATGAAAATGATAAAGTTGTGTATTAAAAATTTATTCATTTTACACTGGTGTTCAAAATTTAAGGACCAGTCAGGTTTTCACTTGTAGCTTCACATAGGAGTGGCTTGGATACGCGAAAAGCATACCAAAGGAACCTCGTGAGGTACAGAAATGATGATGGAAACAACACCGGAAACAAAACAGTACAGAGGGACTTTATTCAAAAATGGCAGCATATAGCACTGGCTGCCACGATACAGACGCATTACTGCCAAAGATGGAACAAAGGGAAGAGGGGGTCCTCAGAAGGAGATATGGCCACCCCTAATGTCGATGCAGGCTTTGCACTGCTTGTCCATACTTAGAACAATGTTGTTGATAAATTCTTGCGGTAATATCGTCCATTCCTCTGTCTGCGCCATCTTCAGCTGGTGAACATTTTCTGGTGAGTGTGGACGTGCCACTAGCGTCTCTCCAGAGCGTCCCAAATGTGTTCGATGGGATTTACAAGCGAGAAACCGGCAGGCTAATCCATACGAACAATGTTTTCGAATGCATATCAACAGCTGCAGTGCAATGGGGTGTGGCGTTATCATCCATAAACACGAACTCGGGGCCAGTGGCACCTCGGAACAGATGCACATGGAGAAGGATTACCGCAGTACAGTAGCATGCATTGGTTACAGTACCTCCTTCCAGTATCTGGAATTGTGTACGTCCATCCAAGATAATGCCTCCCCAGATGAGAACACCTTGACCGCCATATCCCTTTTAGTGATATTTGCGGGGTGATACCGTGTGCCAACCTCTCTCCAGATTAGCTGACGTCCAGAATTGCTGCTTAGGCTGAATATACTCTCATCAGGAAAGAGTACCTTAAGTAAAGATTTTGTGGTTGTAACCTTTAGAAATAGTGTTGGGCTTTAAGTTTTGCACACCAGTGTACTTAGGATTAATGGCCCTCTGGGGTAGCACAGTTGGTAGCATTGCTGTCCTCTCCACAACGAGTGGAAAAAAAACTCTCCCATCATCGACGAGATTCGTGTAGATGACTGGAGTAATTGTAATGGGCTATTATCACACTGTGTCTGAGTTAGTCGGTCTCAGACAATGTTTTTTACAGACAGTATAAACGGAGCAACGTGGCCTTAGTTGCCGATGCTACAAAAACCCAATAAAAAAGCTGCAGGGATTATCGATTTAAATATAGATTAATGATTTTTTTTTTCAGAGAATATTTAACATGTTATGTATTGGATATTTTGTAAAAACAGTAGACAGAATTTTAATCTGGCTTCGTACCAGTGGGTTGCGCCAGGAAACCAAAATCAAAAGTCATAAGAGGATATGAAGATTTATTTGAATTTTCTTCATTATTGACAAGGAATACTTTTGGGAAATTAATAATCAAAATTAAGCTTGATTTTGGTTAAAGGAGTGTTTGTATTAGTTTTCTGTGTCAAACTTACAAAGATATCGATAATCCGAATTAAACGAGAAACATTGGTAACTGGTATTTATTAAAAATGAAGAGTTTTATTAATTATTTTGTTCAATATTGCGAAGTCGCATTTTCTTCTACTTATTATGTATATAAATTGCTTTAAAAGGTAAAGAATATATAACATTTTGTAAACCATTATTCACTTTCAAATTCTCAATTATTTTTCCATTTGACACGTTGTGTATTTCGCGAAATTTCAATGTCAGGAACTATTAGTAACGAATTATTCCGAATGAATATTGCTTTGGTAATGATTATTCTTAATAAAAATGAAAAATATATATTTTAAAGAATATTTCAAAACACCACACGAAAGATTATTGATGTGTACATAACATCCGGCACGATTCTCTAACAGACAATCTATTCTTCACATTCACAGCATAGAAAGGGTTTGCCTACGTAGCCAGTTGTAATGGTATTGAACTACATTGAAACGAATCTCCATCAAATGTATGACTACTACGGGTGGGTGGTGCTTTCAAAAAGGATTTTTTTATTCAGTCAGAAGCAGATACTATGCATCTGCTTCTGGCTGAATACTATGTATTACGTTCTTTCAATATCAACTCGTTAGCAGTAGCAAATTGTTTTCCATGAAGCGACGACCTGAGTGCAGAAATAGGAAGAAATCGGAAAGTTGAATGTCAGGGTATTAAGCAAGATACACTAATATTTTAGTTTTTCTTGCAGATTGACATTTCAGGTGCACATTGCGGACATGACACAACTGTTGATGGGTGATGTTCTCAGGTTTATTAACACCAATATGGCGAACTTCCAGGATTATTGCCTCAATTCTTGTAACACAGTCTTCTCTTGCAGAAATTGCTGGGCGTCCTGGGATTTCTTCATCATGCACAAACTATTTCCGGCATTTTCCATAGTGAATGCCCTTGGTCCTCAAATGGGGATACGCACACTTTGGGCGCTGTATCCCATATGGCGGATTTTCATGCGCTTATTTAATTGTCCCTGGATTGCATTCTTAATCATAGCTTCTAAGATTTTTCTGTGGTGCTCTTACAAATCTCCCTGTAGCTTTGGTTATAGTTTTTTAATTCATCGCTCTGTAACTATCCCATATTATCTTTTTCTGCTCTAATTGACCTGCCTGCTCTGAATTCATCCATTTATTTATCCTCATTCTGCTTTGACATCTTAATTGCATGTATGCATTGATGACTTGTGATTTTTGATGGTATTCCATAATTCCAGTGTATTCTCCCTCATAATGCAATCCGCTCGAGTAATACATGTCATACAGTGCCTTAAAGTTTCATGATCCCTCCTGAAATTAAAACCCATGAGTTTTCATTGAAACTACAGGAACAAGGAATAGTGATCATCCTGGAAAACCCTATTGAGGGGTTTTAAACCGATTGTCCAGTAACATCATAGACAGTTTCAACAGATTACTTCAAGGGGGAATATACTAGCCCATCACATTTTAAATAGAAGGTGAGAATCAGTGCCGATTATACAGTTTAGTGAAGGAAGATAAAGCTCTATGGCTGATAAGAAGCTTAAGGTCAGGAAACCCCACGATTTAGAACAACTGCTTTCTAGAAATAGTGCAAAAAAAAAAAAAAAATCCGCTTCAGGTTTAACCTACTTGAGGAGTTGATACTCCGCTTCAAGCAGTACGGAGGACGGTGGTGATACCACTGTGCTACACATGAGACAAACTGCTTCGATAAGTGTAAAGTGTATTGATGGCTGGCGTCACCAGAGGTTTTCCCCATCACCGTGTTGCTTACATTCTTGGTGTACCAGTTCACTGTAAGGGCCAGAGATTTAAAAGTGTGTGGATTTTGTAAGTGTTGTGTATCGCTGTTCTTCTGGCCATTTAGCCGCTGAACACCTGCTGAGGTCAAACGTGTCCACCCTTGGTCTCGTGGAGGCATACTAGGCACCCAGCATTTTGAAGTGTTTATTCTGGCAGTGCGTGCTATCTTATTTCCTGAGATTTCTGTGTGTTCCATAGTGCCAAGACAAAACTGCCTGCCACAATATGCTAACGTGTCACCTTGGCCTGCGACTGATCGTCTTTAAGTCTTCCAACATCTCACCATTAAACAATAATCCCCATTCAGACAGTGCATTAGATCCCTTCCCCCGATGCTAACGTGACCTTCAGATCAGAGGTCATTGACCGCCTAGAAAGATGCTTAGTTTTTCCATACTACGGCAGGCAGCAGGCAGCCAGTTATCCAGTAAGCAACCAAGAATGAAGGGAAAGATGCTTTTATAGCAGCAGTCCGAGCTACCATCAACCCACTCAGCTCTCCCCCAGCCGGCCGTTCACGAATTACAGAAAGGATGTGTACATTGCTCTCCCAAAAATTAGGATTTCCTATGCTGGCAACCAATATTGTAATTTTAATGAAAATCAGGATCAAGTCGCCGATAGAATGTATTACGATAATCATAATAGGAGTAATATAGACTCTTATTCTAGACTAAGGCGAAGAACATATAGGAATGAGTATATTCAGGGGCAAACTCAGCCAAAAACATTTCAAGGCAGGCAAAATAATTATACAAATACTGGAAGCTACAGGCGAGAGAGAGATAGAAATTTATGACTGAAAGGCATCCTAATCATAATAGAAACGATTCGCGATGTAATAAAACTCTTTTACCCCCCTAACCTTAGCAAAGTTAGTAAGCCAGAAGTCAGGAACATCAGAACACAACATGCATTTACATTCTGGAGGATAACACTAAATTACCTGTGGTATTAGGAGCTGTACAAAATATTGAAGCCAGATTTCTGTTGGATACTGGGGCTAGTGTCACCTTAATGAGTGTAGATTTATTTAATAAAATTAAAATTGATAGATCGTTAGATTCTATGCCTCCAGAATTAACTGTAACTGGAATTTCGGGAAATATTGTACCTATACACACTACAGTAACTGCTAATATTAAATTAGGTAGTGTGGCGTTTAGGGAGAACATTTTGGTTACTAAAGAAAATTTTAAGGGCAAATATGACATAAATTTGGGTTTAAATATATTAAGAAAATTTTCATTCAGCATAGACGTAGGTAAAAGGATTATACGATCAATTCCATTGGGGATTTTCCTAAGAGAAGAGGATATTCGGCAACAATTTTTGGATTCCACACCCACTGTTGCTAAGCTTACATGTAAACAAGCTAAGAACGGGTGGTAATGGTATACTGTGACCAGCTTGCTGTTCCCACCAAACAACTAGTATTATCAGGGCCAAATTCAAACTTAAGCCAGGAAGATTTAGTGGTGAAATACTTGATAGACCAGGTGGACCAAAGTGGGAAAGTATCCGTGCTCATCACAAATTTAACAGCTGAAGCTCTGCATTTTCCAAAAGGCATGGGTATTGCGAGTCTTGAGCATCTTAATCCTCAATCGGTTAACCATTAAGGCCATGGAAAAGGCAATAGGGAAGCTTCTCCTGTGACCATAGAGGACTTTGAGCTTAATCACCTGACTGCCGACCAAAGACACCAATTATCAGACCTATTACGCAAATACCATGATGTGTTCGTCAAATCACCAGCCCAACTAGGCAATTCAAAAGTTATCCAACACAGAATTAAATTGACTGACAATATTCCCGTTAGACAAAATGCCTACAGAACCCCCTTTTTATTAAAGGATGAGATTCACAACCAGGTACAAGAATTCCTAGATTCAGACATCATTGAACCCAGCTGCTCCCCGTATGCCATGCCCATTGTTCCAGTGAAGAAACGAGATGGGACATATAGATTATGTCTTGACTTCCGGACACTTAACGCGAAAACGATCTCGGACAGTTACTCTATCCCTTGCATGAGTGAAATACTTGATTTGTTTGGCGGTGTACGCTACTTCACCTCTTTGGACCTCCAAACCGAATTCCACCAGATTGAAGTGCATCCTGCGGCCCGTCATAAAATGGCTTTTACTACAGGGGAATTGTTGCTCCAATACAAACGAATGCCGTTTGGATTAAAAAACGCTCCGTGTTTCTTTGTAAGGGCCATGGCGCTGGTGTTGCAAGACTTGAAACGAGATTCGATATTCACCTACTTAGATGATATAATCATTCCTCCGAGTAATAGGCGTTCACACCTCTCGAGACTTGAGAAAGTCTTCCAATGCCTGAGAAAGTACGATCTGAAGCTAAAGCCAAAGAAGTGTGAGTTCCGGAAACAGCAATTAAAATGCTTAGATCATCTCATTAACAAAGATAGTGTCTGTCCAGATCGAGACAACGTGGCTGCCGTTTGAGAGTGTTGATCTCCAAGAACTGTGAAACAAGTGCGATCATTTCTTGGGATGGCAGGATTTTACAGAAGGTTCATCCCAGAATACGCAATGATACCCGGGCCAGAGTTAACGGCCGGCTGTCGTTAATAATATGACAATATGATGATAGATTGAATTTTCTTCATTCTTGACCAGGAATTCTTTTGGGAAATTAATAATCAAAATTAAGCTTGATATTGGTTCAAGGAGTGTTTGTATTAGTATTTGGAGACAGAAAAGTCTCCAAACGGATATTTGACCTCTGCTTGCTTGTGTCAATTAAAATGATAGTGGGTGAAGTCAATAAGCCAAATTTTTGGCAGATGTGCAATTGGAGGATCCTCCAAAACCCTTAAGAGCCCTTCCCTCTCTGCAGTCTGTGGCATGGAGGCTCAGAATACGGGATAGATTCCTGCCCATGGAGATGCTCCACAACGTCCAGGAGATAGATGTGGACTACAAAAAGTTCATAAAGCACAAATCGTACAGAAGACGCATCATCAGGGAACAGCTTTCGTCTTCAACCGAGTGACTGCCATCGTCTTTTCATGTGTTTTCATTTCCCATGTTAATATCAATTTTAAATGTAAAATATGTAATTATACGTTTTATGTCCTAATATATGTTTTATGTAATTTTACCTGTATTAGTTATTTAATGTGAAACCCTAGCATTGTCGCTGTTGTGGGTATTATTGCATCAGGCAATCATGTAACCAATCACTGCCTGCAATAAAAGATATTTATTATTTTTTGAGAAAGTTACAAAGATATGGATAATCCGAATTAAACTGGGAACGTTGGTAACGGAAATTTATTAAGAATGACGTAAGAGAGTTTTGTTAATTGTTTTGTTCAATATTGCTTAGGCACATTTTATTCTACGTATTATGAATAAATTGTTTAATATGGAAAGAATATATAACATTTTGTTCACTTTTATTTACTTCCAAATTTCTCAATTATTTTTAAATTTCACGCGTCGTGTATCTCGCGAAATATAAATGTTAGGAACTATTACAAACGAAATATTCGGAATTAATATTGCTTTGGTAATGATTATTATTAATAAAAATTTAAAGAAATATATATTCTAATGAATATTTCAAAAACCTCTTTAAAGACTTTTGATTTAGATACACCACCCGGGACAGACAATTCGCTAATAGACAGTCTATTCTGCTATATTTTTTTTCTTTTCATAGCAGAGAAAGACTTGGCCTACACTGCGAGTTGCAATAGTATTGAACTACTTTCAAACTAATCTCCATCAAATTTATAACCATTAAGGGAAGGGGACTTTCAAAAAAGATTTTTATTCAGTCTGAATCAGTTGTAATACAAGTTCAAACAAATATTATGTATTACAATTTGCAAAATGAACTGGTTATTATTAGCAAATTGTTTTTTCATGAAGCAAGGACTAATTATTGGGGTCGGTTGCGCCTAGGCTTTTGAAGTACCTATTTGAAAAAGACAGAATTTACTTGGTTTACTGCACACATATTTTTTAAAAAGATTGTTGTAGTTAATAAAATGCTTTAAGTGGCTAGGTTATGGTCATTCTGCCCAATCACCTCACTGTCCCTGCTCAAAAAATTCCTGTATATCATTAACATGACCTCATGACTGTCTGCACGGATCAGAAAACATATCTGACTGCAAAATTATCCCCAGGACTCTTTCATTCACCACTACATTGAGGGTAATGCCACAGTGTTGGTACATTATTCTGGGGTTACTTCTACCCATACGCAGTATTTTGCATTTGTCAATGTTAAACTTCAGTGGTCACTTCTGAGCCCATCTACCCAACATTTACAGACCCTATTGCAGCAGCATACTGTCATTACTACTATTAACATCCCTGTCAACCTTCGTATCATGTGCAATCTTGGACATTAAACCTGATATACCTTCATCAATATCATTGATAAACATCAAAACAATAGACCCAACACCAAACCATGAGGGATACCACTAACAACAGTCCACTTAGAGCGGTATTCATTAATTACACTCTCTGTAATCTCCCACCCAACCATCTATTGTAGCAACTTTTCCTTAATGCCATATTGCTCCAGTTTGTACAGAAGTCTTTCATTTGCAACAGCATCAAAAGTTTTCCTGAAATATTTTTCAGGAAAGCTTTTGATAGCAAAATTATTTTTTGCCTCCAGTTCCTTTCTAACAACAAAGGAACTGGATGCAAAATATCCAATGCAATCAAATTGGCCAGACAAGATTTCCCCTTGACAAACCCGTGCTGTTTTGTCTAGATGATATTGCAATGCTTCTTTAACCAGTGGCGCCTCCGTAGCCAGGTGGGAAGGAGCAGCAGTGCATAGCACAATATTCTTGATTAGAACGGGGTGCGAGCCCGTCACCACCAAATACGGAGGATGTGGAAAGGTCAGGGAATAACCACCGCATATTCCCGGAGCAATATGGCCTTAGTTGCTAATGCTCTTAAAAACCAAATAACAACAACAACTTTAACCAGTGACGCCATTAATTTCCTTGAACAGAAGTCAAAGAGGACTGCAATTACTCTTGTAACAGACACGGTATCTGGGAGTTATATTGGATCATAAGTTAAATTTTTTGCTACACTTAAATCATTTAATGAATTTTAGGTTAGGAATTTTAGAATGGCAATTATTAAGGTATCTCAATCAGAGTGGAGGTTGGAAAGTAGAGTGTTAAATCTTTACTACAAGGCAGTTTTTCTGCCACTTGTGGCTTATGCTGCATCAATTTGGATAAACTGTGTCAATAAGTTTAGGGAAAAATTATATTTCTTGCAGAAAGTTATGTTGCTTGCTATGCACAAAGTGTGAAAAACAGTGTGAACACATGCTTTACAGGTTATTGCTGGTCATATGCCTCTTGATTTGTATATTGTATACCGAGCTTCCAGTTATTACATAAGAAGAGATATGCAATACACATTTATGAGTATTAGTATTAGTATTAGTATTAGTATTAGTAACGGCCGCATGGTGCAAGAAAGCCTATGGCTTATGCTGCACCAGCCAAAAAAAAAAAAAAAAAAAAATCCGAAAAAAACAATGATAAAAATAAATAAATAAATAACTAAATAATAATAATTAATAAATAACAAAATAATAATAAAATAAAAAATAAATAAAAAGGAAATTAAACCTATCATCCTATGCGCTTCCCTTACCCGAAAGTACTATCCAGATGACCTTTGAATTTCCCCAAACTGTCGGCCTCTACCACCCATGAAGGCAACTTATTCCAGTAATTTATAACTCGCTGGCTAAAATAGAACTTCCTGCAGTCCAATCTTAACATTTCCCCCCGTAACTTGAATTTATGTCCCCTAGTTTTAGCATCATTTATAATCTTGAAAATTTCGTCCTCATTCATTTTACTGATGCCTCTCAGAGCCTTAAACACCTCAATCAAATCTCCTCTAAGGTGTCTAGTTTCCAAACTCTGCAACCCACATATTCGAAGTCTTTCTTCATAAGGATGCCCTTTTGCCGATCTCACCAGGCGAGTTACCCTTCTTTGCACTCTTTCAAGAAGCTCGATGTCTTTCTTCAGGTGCGGTCTCCATACTTGAACACAGTATTCCAAGTGTGGTCTAACATAAGCCTTATATAATGGGATTATCACGTCCCTATCTCTACTTGCAAAAGTTCGATAGATCATTGATAGGACACCATGGGCCTTCCTTGCAACCTGTTTACAATGCTCAGAGAATTTCATGTCTGACCGTATCGTAACACCCAAGTCCCTTTCCTCCAGTACTGGGTTTAGTTGAACTCCACCAAGTAAATAAGTTTTATAAGTATTAGTAAATAAGTATTAGCAATCAGGAGAACCCAAAAAGAAGAGGAAGATGTGTCATATTAGGAAAAATGTTGGATCTTTGGCAGGAGAGTTGGGAGGCTAGTATAACTGGTTCTGTTAATAGATTATTTATTCCGAATGTTTGGTTTGCTTTTAATTATGAGAAGAATAGATGATTCTATCATAGTATGGAACTATCTTCTCTACTAACTGGGCAAGGCTCGTTAAGAAGTAAATTACACTGTTTTGGCTTAGTTTCAGATCCGTTGTGTTTGTGTAGATCTGTAGAAACTTGAAGTCACATATTACATAATTGTCCTTTATTTTTGCCTTATAGGCAACAATTCATTGAGGTGATACCTGATTTAAGTCCTGCTAATGAAACTTTGTCTAAATACTTATAATTGTTACGTAGTAATGAAAATTTTTCTGGGCTAGTTTTCCCTATATGGGAAAACCTTGCCATATCGATAGTCATTGAATGATTGCTTTTTTTTTATTAACTCTCAAATTTAAACTCAAATGTTTTATTTATTTATTTTTTGAAAGCAATGCAAAATTGTGCAGTGTGGGATCAATACATTTGCCAGCTTGATTGAGTTTCTTTTTTCTTTCCTCTCCATTTGGGTATTGTATATTGAATATCTTGTTTTTTATTTTATTTAATTTTTTATATTTTTTATGTTTATTTATTTTATTTATTTATTTATATTTTTTATGTTTATTTATTTTATTCATTTGTTTATATTTTTTATGTTTATTTATTTTATTTATATATTATTTTTTTATCTATTGTTATTTTTATTTATTTATTGTTATTTATTTATTTATTTTTTTTGCTGACCCCAAGCCCGGGCAACTTTGGAGCGTAATTGCTAACACTGTCTGGTTTAGCACTTCTACCGGAGGATCGGGATTTTTGTGTAGCTAGGACAGGCAGATGAATTCGTGGTCCCGTGCCTGGGGTCGAGTACTGGTCGCCAGAGTGTTGGCTGGCGACCACTACTCGATGAGAGAGAGAGAGAGAAAGTAGAGGGGAATCACCAAGAAGGAGAAGAATGATGATATCCAGCTCAGTACCCTGGGTGTGCCAAGCCCATACTCAACAAATGTGAGCCCCCCGGAGTTACTTCTACCAATACGCAGTACTTTGCATTTGTCAATGTTAAACTTCAGTGGCCACTTCTCAGCCCATCTAACCAACTTTTACAGAGCCTATTGCAGCAGCATACTGTCATTAATGTTATTAATATCCCTGCCAACCTTTGTATCATCTGCAATCTTGGACATTAAACCTAATCAATATGATTGATAAATATCAAAACAACAATAGGCCCAACACCATTAATAACGGTCCACGTAGAGTGGTATCCATTAATTACCACTCTCTATAATCTGCCACTCAACCATCCTTTTATTCATTATAGCAACTTGCCCTTAATGCCACACCACTCCAATTTGTACAGTAGTCTTCCATTTGCAACAGCATCAAAAGCATTCCTGAAATCCAAGTATATCATAGCAAAATATCCAATCCAATCAAATTGGTCAGACAAGAATTCCCCTTGACAAACCCATGCTGTCCGAATTATTAGTGCTCACTTGTCAAGATGATATTAAAATGCCTCTTTAACTAGTGACGCCATTAATTTCCCTGAAACAAAAGTCAGCGGTGTGCAATTACTCTTGTCACCTATTGATCCCTCTTTGTGAATTGGAGATAAATTTGCACATCTGAAGTCAGTGGGGACTTCTTCCGAGCCCTCGGATGTTATCATATGGTTAAGGGTTTATTTACTTCCTTTTCCACCTCCTTTAATATAACTGGATATATACCAAGGAGAAATTGCTGAAGTTAAACATAACAAAGGCACTTGGGGAGGATGGGATCTATCCAGTTATATAAAAGGAAGCGGTAAAGGAACTAAGCAAATCTTTAGCTATAATTATGAGTGCATCCTTGGACTCGGGGGAGGTCCCCATGGACTGGAGATGTGCAAATGTATCCCCAATTCACAAAGGGGGATCGAAGGGTGACACGAGTAATTACAGACTAGTTAGTTTAATTTCTGTCCCGGGTAAAATAATAGAGTAATTGATTAAAGATGCATTACAGGATCATCAAGACAAGACTGCAGCAATAATTCAGACACAGCATGGGTTTGTTCAGGGAAAGTCTTGTCTGACAAATTTGATTGGTTATTATGATGTGGTCATAAAGGAACTGGATGCAAAAATTATTTTGATATCATATACTTGGATTTCAGGAAATCTTTTGACACTGTTGCGCATGGAAGACTATTGTACAAATTGGAGCAGAATGGTATTAAGGGTAATTTGCTACAATGGATAAAAGGATGGTTGAGTGAGAGAAGATAGAGAGTTGTAATCAATGGGTGCTGCTCTTGTGGACTAATGTTATTAGTGTTGTCACGCAGCTTTCACTTTTTGGTTCAGGTTGTTCTGTATATTTATCAATGATATTGATGAAAGTATATCAGGCTTAGTGTCGAAGTTTACAGATGATACAAAGTTGGTAGCGTTGTTAATGACAGTAATAGGGGTGTGCTACTGCAATAGGATCTAGAAAATTTGGGAAGATGGGCTGAGAAGTGGCAACTGAACTTTAACATTGACAAATGCAAAGTACTGCATATAGGTAGAAGTAACCGCAGAGGAACGTACCAACTGTGTGGTACTACTCTTAAAGTGGTATAAAATGAAGACCTGGGAGTAATTGTGCAGTGAATTATGAAGTTTTCTAAGCAATGCAGACAGGCTGCCAGGGCAGGTCATGGGGTTTTGTCAATGATATATAGGAATTTTGCTAGCAGGGAAAAGGAGGTGATTGTCCCTCTGTATAAGGCAATGGTGAGGCAAGGCTTTGAGTATTGCGTACAGATCTGGAGGCCTCATTTTAGGAAGCATGTAGGTTTGCTTGAGCGTGTACAGAGAAAGGAAACAAGCTTGGTGAGGGGAATGAAAGGATCCTCTTACCAAGAGTGGTTTAAATTCTGAAAATTGCAGTGGCTGAAAATAAGGCACCTGCGAGATGATCTGATTGAGGTATATAACGACTTGAATGGGTTGAGCACGTTGAATTCTGAAGTGATTCTTCCACTTGTTCAGATTACGAACCTAAGAGGGAATAAATTCAAATTGAGAAAAGACAGATATAGATGTGCGGAAATTTGCCTTTAGCTAGTGGGTTGTTAATTGCTGGAAAACTTTCATCTGTTGTTGTGGAGCTTGATCGTGTAAATAAATTTAAGGAAGAATTGGACAAACATTTAAGTGAGAATGGGTGTGTGAATTTTTTTTTTTTTTTTTGGCTCGTGCTTCCCTTCTTGCATCATATGCCATGATGACTGTTACCCCAGGTGCATTTCTTACTTTTAACTTCAATAATTTCTCCTCCACTTTGCTCTCAGTTATTAGAAAATCATTTAAATCCCTGTTAGAATTTTAATAAATATCAACAATTAATAAATATATTGGACAGCCTTTGTCCAATATTTTTCATATCTGCCTTCGCTTGCATTAATCTCCTTTGTGACTTAATTGCAGACCAGTTTATCTACGACAGGCTTCTGTGTGGCCTGACAATTTATGTGGATCTCATGCATTTTTCTTCTCTACCGCTAGTCTCATTAGTTTATCTGATCTTCATTTGGGCCTAAACCTGGAGCGGTATCTTAGTTGGAACAAAATCCCTAGTACGTTAAAAAATTACTTCCTTGAATGTTTACCATTTAGAATTTGCTGTTGGTAACATCATTTGGACCATATATATCTGTCCTGTTAACAAGCACAGACCACGCTGGGAAAAATGCTACCCCATGAACCCTGCATAAAGGATTAGAGCCGAATTGATTGACAAGGCTCTCATCATGAACTCCTCCCTATCATGTTGGGCAGGATTGCAGACACTTTCAAATTTAACCCTACTCACGGCTTTCTTTTTCAGCCCTGACCTGAACTTGCTTAGTAAATCCGCAGATCTCCTATCAAATTGGTGAGACAAGCCAAGTATAGTTGCCTGTCAAGTTGTGTTTTGGTGAAGAGCCCTAGTGGAGAGAAATGATGTTTTAATTAGAATAGTAATTCAACTAGAGAATCTTTTATATTAATTTTTTATATTAATTTTAATGATCTCTGAGTGGATCATTAAAATTAATATAAAAACGGCTATAAACCAATATGAAGCTTAATTTTGTTTAATATCCCAAAACAATTCGTTTTGAAGAATGAAGAAATTTTGAATTATGATATTTTCATCTATCTTCATATCCACGTATAATGCCCTGATTGTTAGATGAAAAAAATTAGTGTGCTATTAAAAAAAAAAACAATTTGTGAAGATTCTTTTAAAAACAATTATAATGTGTTAAATACTAACTGAAAATAATTTACAAATCTTTATTGAATACGTCTAATTCTTAGTAATATGAATTAATCTTTTATACTCTATTTTATAATTTTTATAACTTAATTACAAATAACTTTAGATGGCAGACAAGTCCATTCTTCCCACAACGGTGAATCACCTCACCGTGAATCACCTCAATGTTGTGGGGAATAGAAGCAAGAAAAATTATCCTCTTTCGAGGATAAAAGCATTTTTGCAGTTTTTCTGTTTCGGGGAAGCAGCCCGTAAGGGATTTGCTTCCTTTAAATTAAATAAAGATTAGATTCTGCATTGAACGCAATATTTGAGGGCCGGCGACCTCTTTGCTCCAATAACCCAGCGTTTACCAGGCACAGAATATGCGAGACTACGATTTACATCCAATCGTACTTGTCTCCAAATCTAGTAATGCCTTCTTTCCTTATACTCGTCCGTGTGTGTCCTATGGTCGGTTTGCCTGTTGAGCTGGAAAAAAAACCCGAGTTTCCGGGAGGAAAAACCATGCCACACCTCGCTAGAGATCGACTAACTCTACCACCTAGTAAAAACAACATGAAACCCCTTTTTATAAGGAAAACATCACTCAATTTCAAGTTCTAAAAGAAACGGAACCGAAGCTGTTTTTACCGGATGTGAGATCGCAGATTCACCTGTCCATTGTGCTTCTCACGAGGCGCCACCACCTCAGTTAACGAATTCCTTGCCTTAGTTATGAGGATATGTAACACCACACAATGACCCAAGGCAATAGACTTCGACCAATATGGCAAGTAGTCTCAGCTGTCGACATCTATATATAGAGGAACTCTACAATCGGACTCATTGTTTATTAAAATAACTTCCGGTTAAACGACATTTTTCAACAATGTCACTGTAAGGGTGACGTAACAGGGCTTACAGAAACGGTGCCTGCCGAAGTTAGGGGATGATGTGATTCAGTACGGTACGTATAATGTATTTAGGAAGAATAGAGCAGATAGAAGTGGGTCTTGGGGCCATGCTTCTTATCAAAATTAGCTTCACCGCGACGAAAACTTACCTGATTCAGAGGTTTCGCATGCTAATATAGAATCTGTATGGTGTATGATAGTTGGATGCTTTGCTTCCAACTATCTCAAACCATATATAATGAGAGTGGGAGAAATCTGCAGGCGAGGTGATTGTGAAGATTATGATGAGAGTCTGTACATGCAAATGGAATGAACAAGTAAGCATCAATGTCTTATTGTGGGTGATCTTAATTTGCCTGTAATTGATTGGAGCAAATGCGAGGCGAACTCCACATTGGAGACAATTTTTTTAAATCAACTGGATGATTGCTATTTGCATAAACATGTCAGGGAAAGTACTAGGGAAAAGAATGCTCTCGACCTCATCATTACCCATGAACCAGATAACATAATAGGGCTGACAGTAAAGGAACCAATAGCAGGAAGTGAACATGCAGTTCTACGGTGGACGATGAAGGGAGAGAGGTAGCAGTAGTTAAAAGCAAAGGAAAGGAAAGGGTTATAATTTCAAAGATACTACCTGGCCCTATTAATTGGATAAATATCTCGCAGAGAATGAATACAATATATACCTTTAAAACATTATTCACAGAAGCCTTGAATGCGTATATACCATTAAAAAAAATACTCCACGAGGAGGATTCCAAGTTGGATGAATAATGAAGTTGCCAGATTACTTGAGCAGAAAAAGACGGCATGGAAATCTTGCAGAGAGTACAAAAGTTTGTGGCAGATACAAATTGAACTGTAGCAGTGCCACAGAAAAGGTTTTTGCTGGCAAAGAAGGGGATAAGGAATTCCCATATATATATATACACAAAGAAGAGAAGGACAAACCAGATCGGACCCTTATGTAATGGACGTGAGACAGTATTAGGTACCCCTGCTGAAATTGCAGATGAACTCAACAGTTATTTTGCCTCGAAATTTACAGAAGAAAAACCCTTCACGTTAATGAGAAATTCTGGGAGTGAAGTTGAAAAAAATGTAATTAAAGATGGTGAAATTTGATATTTATTTAATGAATACAAAGCATTAGTAGAGGAATAAGAAAAAAAAAAAAAAAAACGCTTCCATTTCACCCCTCCATTCATTTCAAATGCGTGTCCAGCTCAGCTGTAAATTTATTTTTAGCTTCCACAACTAAAGATGGAAGGCTGTTCCAGCAATCAACAACTCGCTGGCTAAAGGCATATTTCAGCACAGCTATTATACAACTATTTTTCTTTAATTTGAAACTGTGCCCCCTCAGGTTCTTAGTCTAATTTCCCAGACATTGACTGGAATTTCTGAGTTGGTCAGTTACACAGTAGCAAGGCTTTTGTGGATTTATTGGATGATTGTTTTCTACATCAGCATGTTCGGGAGACAACTAGAGGGAGTAATACCCTTGATCTGATTATCAGTAGTGATTCTTCATGCATTAAGAATCTGCAGATAAAGGAACCACTAGGTGGCAGTGATCACAGTGTGCTGAAGTGGGATTTACTCAATCCCACTTCAGCACACTGTCAATGTTGAACTTCAGTTGCCACTCCTCAGTCCATTTTCCCAACTCATCTAGATCCAGTTGGAGTAGCATAAATAAATAAATCTTTATTGTGAAGTAGATTTACAGCACAATATCCCATCACGGCGACGAGCGCCAGGGGTTCACATATAGATAACATGAGTACAAATTCAAATGGCTACAAAATATAGCGAACACATACAAAAGGCTACAAAATACAGATTACAAATGCAAAAATAAATACAAATACATCACAAAAACAAGGAGCTGAACACAAATAAAGAAAAACAAATACAAGTTGGCAGTGATTCAGGTTTCAAGAGCTTTGATAAACTTGTGTCTGTCCTTCTTTTTACTTATTATGGTGTCGATGTCGGCGTCCACACGGTTGAGGGCAGCGAGACATCTGCTTGGGCAGAAATCTTTCGGTGAGTACAAGCCTGTTGTGGTGAGCCACAAGTGCTGGTACCGACCTTAGGCTTGGCTGTGGAATCCTCCAAGAGCAAGCATTCCAAATATTTGGAGATGATATTTGGCCTGAGATGAGTTTGGCTGTGAAGACCAGCCTCTTTTCAACGATCAGGAACTTCAACCTCGGGATGTCGAGTGCTTGTGCCATCATGGTAGTTGTGGTAGCGGGAGGTAGCCGAAGCTTGTTATTCGCCCATTTCAGTAGCCAGTATTCAGCAGTGTACACCCGCTTAAGGTTTGTATGTGCAGCAGAGGCCCATATTTCTGCACCATAGAGAATGGCAGGGTAGACGGTGGAGGTGATGAACCTTTTAACAGTGGCAGGATGTCGGACGTGTAGCAGCTGCTGCTTTGAGATCCACCGTAGACGAGAAAATCTGGTACTGAGTTTGTCGATCTGGTGGACAAAGGACATCTTTTGGTCAAACAGAACGCCAAGGTCTGTGTGCGAGGGTACGTTTGGTATTCGTACCCCTACGAGTGAAACGTTGAGTACTGTCGGCATGGATTTAAGGGAGAATATAACCTGAGCAGACTTCAGAGGGTTGATTTTTAGATTGAAGTTTGCCAGGTACAATTCTAGATCCTTAAGTTGGGAATTGATCCTGTTGCTAAGCTGGGCGGGGTCGTCGCCAGGGTTAATTGGAGTCAGCAGTTTGAAGTCATCGGCATAGCATAGGAGACCATTCGTTGAGGCAATAATGGGCACGATGATGGCTGTGAACAGGACACCAGACAGGACACCCCCCTGCGGTACTCCAGCAGTAATGTCGCAGGATAGGGTATGTTGCTGCCGATGGAGAATAAGTATTCTGTGACTGAGAAGTGATTCCAAAAAGCACAGCATATCACCTCGAATGTGAAAATTCTCCTTAAGTAGGAGGAGCAAGGCCGGAATCGACACGGCATCAAAGGCTGCGCTTATGTCGAGGTATGTGGTTGCTAGCTCAGCTCTTTGTTCGAATGCTGAGAGAATGCGTTCTGTGGTGGCTGCCAAGTTAGTGATTGATGATTTTCCTGCGATAGCATAATGGATTTCAGGTGGTTTCGTCTGGAGGATTTGTTGAGTGATTGTGGGTAGCAAAGCCTTTTCAAGAGTTTTTAACAGACAAGAGGCAACTGATATGGGTCTGAACTGGCTGACGTTTGAGGCAAATTGGTTTTTGGGGATGGGGTACACTCTGTATTTATTCCACTGGGGTGGAAAATAATGCTCAGCGAGGCATCTGTTGTAGATCGAGAGAAGAGGGCCTATGATGAATGTGCTTAAGCATTTGATCATAAATTGTGGAATTCCATCCTCCCCAACAGTGGCTGTTGTGGGAAGGGAATTGATGGCACGTATGAGCTCCTGTTCCGTGATCTGGATAGTCCCTAGGACATCTGAAGGGTTTTCATAGTCAGGCTGGACAACTGTAGATGGGACTGTGGTTGTATTTGAAAATCTGGCGATGTATTTGAGCCATTCTTGAGGATCAAGCATGTGATTGAATCCACCATGTGGGGCAGCATAGAATGGCTTTCCTTTCCTCAAAGTGCGGTTAAGGTTCACTTGGATTGCGTCAGCTTTCTTTCGATTAAAGTGGGCCCTGGCACGGGAAAAGGCGATTCTGTCTTTACTGTCATTTGTATGCTTCCATTTCTTATGTAGGACTTGTTTCATTTTGAAGCTGTTGTTAAGATCAGCAGTCCACCACGATCTGGAACGGGGAGTTACTGTTACTCGTTTGGTGGCAGCATAGTCGGTGACGGATTTAATCCAGTCAGACAGGAGTGTCACTGCAAGGCTGAGGTCGAAGTCAATGAGGACATCCCAAGGAATGCAAGATGCTGCTTCTACACAGAGTTGAGGATTAAGGTATTTAGGTGCTGAAACGTATTTGACTATTTTGTTGTCAGGGATGTTGAAGTTTGGCACCTGCAATGACCATGTCAACACTATGGGCTGGTGATCAGACAGGAAGAATGCTATGGGATCATCCTCAGCTGTGCATGGTGTTGAAGCAAAAGCGAGATCCAGTAGGTTCAATCCCCTGGTGGGGTTCTCATTGACCCGCATACTGCCTTTACTGTCGTTAACAACCCTGCCAACCTTTGTATTGTAAGATGTGACTCTTAGAAATATGGAGAGTTAGTTTTTGGGGAAAAAAATTGTAATATGGGAAAAATTTAATCTTTGATATGGAAAAGGAAATTTTGATATTTAACAGAAGCATATATGGGAAGAATACTAGATTAAAAATAAGCGATAGATGTGCAAACTGAATAGCACTCAAATGGAAGAGGAGGTAACCCATGTAGATGTGTGGGAAAAGGGGTGAATTGTGAGTAAACAAAAACAGCCTCCCCATAGTAGGGGGGCAGTGGTCATTAGTGGACAGGCGGAAAAGGGTTACTAGAAACGGAACAATGGGTCAGCGAAATGCAAGCGATTAAGAAATATGCGGCATCTGGACATAATTTGCGATGGGCTAGCGTTTGGGTCGATAAAGACCAGGTCACTGTGGCGATAAAGACCTGTAAAGAATTGTGTGTACAAATAAATGGAAAAAAAAAAAAATGGCGATAAAGACCAGGTCACATTTTCGCAAGTGGGAAAAGACGAAAATGGCTATCCTGGGAGACGACGGCAGACATGAAAGGATTGTACTACCCTGAGAACTAAGCAAGAAAATTACTGAACAAGGCTTGGTTTGCACACGGGACAAATAGTTATGGTAATTTTTTTTTAAAGAATAGAAAAGAGGGGACGATTAGGTGAATTCTTGGGATGGGTAGGGAGTCATGGGGAAGGAGGTTCAAACGACGGAGAAAAAGTTGGGGTCGTGAGTGTGAGGAGAGACAGAAGTGGAAAGAGAATAAGAGGGTGTGTGGCTAAAGGGGTGATCGTAGAGACAGAGTGAAAAAAAGTAAGTTGGGCAGTGCAAAAGGGCCCCAGACAGAAAGAAATAGTTGAGAGTAGTAAGTAAAGGGAAGACTAAGCATCGTAAAAAAAAAGTTATGAAAGACAGATAAGTGAATCAGGAAAAGTAACGATCCCCTTGGAGAAAGATACATCTGAGTAATCCGGAGTAAAGGAGGTGTTGCGTATTCAAAGTAGGAGAAAGGATGCCGGACCTAAGGAGCCAAGAGTTCCGGAAGAATATTTGAAGCAGATTCAGGGGAAAGAAGATGAAGGAAAAGCCTTAGAAGATAGCCTGGAGAGCCTAAGATGGAAACTTGAAACCTCCCTAGAGAAGTGAAAATTATAGAAGTAGGTGAGCAAATTATAACAAGTACACTAAGTTAATAAGGACTGTTAGTGAATAAGTGGGGTAATTAAAGAAAAGGGGGTAGCCCTAGAAAGTAAGGCGAAAGATAAATTATCGCTGTGGTAGATATACTAACAGTTTATTATGTTAAAAGGGGTTAGTGTATAATGCAAGGGAAACACAGTAATGAGTAATAGATGAAATTGATACAAATAACCATAATGTGTTAGAAGGGTAGTAAGGTATATAAAGAAGAATATGTTTTAAAATGATAGGTAATTAAGTTATATGAGCAACTCTGAATATAGTGCTTTAATTGATGAAGTTGGTGTACAATTGATTTATATGAATGATTAGAAACAAGGAGGGGAATTAGGACACTGAAGATTGGTATTGTAACAGTGTAGTGCAGATTGAATATTGCAATAGTGTAGTGAGAATAAGAGTTAATGATTGAATGTGGCATTTTGATTATTATTATATGAAACAATATTGTATCCAGGGATAACAAAAATAGGTAGAGTGAATGGTCAAGACATGAGGAATGAATCATGGGTTGTTATATAATTGACAAATCAGATTATACTAGTGAAGGGAAACTGTAATAATAATATATTCAGTGTACAAGTGACTCTGAGTCACTTTGTAGATTTTGATCATATGCTATCTAAATCAGTTGTATGTGATATTGTATATATGTATGTAATAAATTTCATGTTTTATTTTCACTTTGAGTCCTGTTATTCTAAGTAGCACGCGCCTTGCTGGCCTGGTTAAGTGTTTGCTCTCCCACAATTTGGCGAGAGAATCCTGGACACTCATTAAGGAGAAACAAAAGAAAAAGAAATTACCCTCAAGATCTTGAGAATCTTCTGTGAGCGATACAGTGTATAGCAGTCAGTTGGATAAAAGGTGGGGCCTTCGCAGGTGTGAGGGCACCTAAGAAAAATCTTCTGTGAGATAAAATATAATAATAAATAAAAGCATTTTAATATAAGTAAACTATATATCCCCCGACAGTACCATCTGCAAATTTGGACATTAATCCGGATATACCTTCATCAATATCATTGAAAAATCTAGAAAACAACAATGGGTCCAACACCGAACACTGGGGAACTCCACTAACAACATTTGTCCACGAAGAGCAGTGTCCATTGATTACCACTCTCTGTCGTCTCCCACTCAACCATCCGTTTATTTACTGTAGCAACTTGCCCGTAATGCCATACCTCTCCAATTTGTACAGCAGTCTTCCATGTGCAACAGTATCAAAAGCTTTCCTGAAATCAAAGTATATATCAAAATTATTTTTGGCATTCAGTTCCTTTGTGACCAGATCCTAGTATCCAATCAAATTGGTCACACAAGACATCCCTTTAACAAACCCATGCTATTTTAACTATAACTGCATTCTTGTCTAGATGATTATGCAATGCTTCTTTAATCAGTGACTCCACTATTTTCTCCGGAATACTAGTTAAACTAACAGGTATGTAGTTTATTAAGTTAAACTAAAGAGTTAAACTAACAGGTATGTAATCGTGTCGGCCTTCGATCCCCCCCCTTTGTCAATTGGGGATACATTTGCAGATCTCCAGTCCGTGGGGACCTCCCCTGAATACAAAGATGCTCTCATAATTATGGCTAAGGGTTTGCTTACTTCCTTTGCCGCCTCCTTTAATACAACTGGATAGATCCCATCCACCCCCAGGTGCCTTTCTTATGTTTAACTTCAACAATTTCTCCTCCGCTTTGCTCTCAGTTATTACAAAATCATTAAGCACCCTGCTACAATTTGTTAACCTTTTGGCATGTTCCTTTCTTAATAACTCCTCATGTGTAAATGTAGATGCAAAATACTCATTCAGTTTGTTTGCTATCTGAGCAGGATCAGCAACAGTCGAACCAACGATATCAAGTGGACCAATCAGATTCATCCCCTTCCTTTTAGAGTTTAAATAAAGAAATCCTTGCTGTTTTTCTTAGTATCCTTTGCCAAAGATTTCTCGTAATCTTCCTTCGCCTGCCTAACCTCCTTTGTGACTTGATTATAGACTAGTTTATATCTGCCACAGGCTTCTGTATCGCCTGATAATTTATAATCAAGCACACGCTTTTTTCTTCTCTACCACGAGTCTCATTAGTTCATTTGACAACCATTTAGGCCTAAACCTTGAAGAATATTTCTTAATAATAGGTATGAAACGTTTAGTGGCTTCCACGATTAATTCCTTGGATGCTTTTCCCAGTTAGAATTTGGCCGACCGGGCTAGTCGGGTGGGTAAAGCACCTACCTGGTAACCCAAAGGTCGCGGTTCGAATCCCGCCTCGGGCTTGAATCAGAGTAGTGCAAAAACCTTGGGAGGTGTGTTATGGCCACAGAAGCCGATGCTCCTAAAACCCAAGAACTGAGGATAAATTTCATTAAATATAGATTGAGAAATTTTTTTCAGAGAGTATTTAACAAGTTATTTGTGTGTTTTTAAGAAAATCTTAAACTTTTTAAAAACAGTAGACCGAATTTTAATCTATATTCATATCAGTGTATTATATGCGGATGCGAAAATAGATGGAAATTTAATAATTCAAAATTTCTTCATTCTTAACAAGGAATTCTTTTGGCAACTTAAAACAAAATTAAATTTTATATTTGTTTTTATATTAAATTTTTATAACAAACTTACAGAGATCTGGCTAAACCGAGTTAAACGGGAAACATTGGTAACTGGAATTCATTAAGAATAACGAAACTGTATTTCATTTTATATACACTGGTGTTCAAAGGAAGTGCATCACCTGGGAATTTCACATTTCAAACCATTTTTCGCGATGGTATGTTACATTAATGACACAAATAGAAATGTAAACAAAAGACATTTATTAATAGTAAAGGCAAAACTAAGTAATATTTGACAGGTGCTCTCAAAATATTCCAAAATGAGCATTTGCAACCTTTATACAACAGTTTTGGTAAACACGACAATTATGGCTGGAATGTTTTCAGAAGCCCTCAGTTTGCTTCGCTTTATCATTTTAAATGGAAAACAAAATGAAAAGTTCACCAGGTGCAAACTAATAATTAGTTGAACGGCCTCTGGCCCTGATGACAGCAGCACACCATCGAGGCATTGACAAGATCAAGTTCAGAACATAATCAACTGAGAGTTTGTGGTTCACAATCTACCGGCCAGGTGATTGTGAAGATTATAAGAACCTTCACATGAAAATGTAATGGGCAAGTAAACATCAATGTGTTATTAGGGTGATTTTAATTTGTTTCTAATTGATTGCCTCAAACGGGAAGGAAACTCCACATGGGGGTAAAATTTTTTGAATAAGCTTGTTGATTGCTATTTGTATCAAAATGACAGGGAAAGTACTGGGGAAAAGAATACTCTAGACTTCATCATCGCCCATGAACCACATGGCATAACAGGGTTGACAGTAGCGGAACCAGTAGCAGGAAGTGATCACGGAGTTCTACAGAAGTGCCTACTTGCACTTTTGTAGAACTCCGGAGGAATGGGTTATAATATCAGGAGAGGAAATTACGATGTGTTAAGTTGCTACATGACATCTATTAACTGGGTAGATATCTCACAGAGAACGAATATTTAATTCCATAAATGCTTATATACCATTAAGATATACTCCATCAGGAAGATTCCAAGTTGACTGTCTTGAAATCTGCCTCATGAGAGACAAAATAACATGGAAAATCCTTCGATGGATAGCTGGATGGCTTCAGAGTAGGAGGCAGAAGGTTGTGATAAATGGTTATTCCTCATATTGGGTTGATCGGTTCTTCAAGGATTAGTAGTGGAACCACTGACCACTGCTGTTTTTGATTTTCTTAAGTGACATCACGGCGTCTATACAGACGGCGTGATGTCTAAATTTGCAGATGGCGTAAAGATTGGTAGAGTGGTTAATGATCATCGCCAAGCAGAGCTTCTACCGACGGACCTAGATCAACTTGAGGGATGGTCTGAAAAATAGCAGCTATGCTTTAACCCAGCAACATGTGAGGTATTAACCTCTGTGGACCAGTAATCCCAGAATAACTTATACACTTGGTGGATTTGAACTAAAGTCAGTTGTGGAAGAAAGGGAGTCGAAAGATAGGATACGGTCCGACATGAAGGTCTCCGAGCTTTGTAGACAGGTTGCAAGGAAAGTACATCGTGTCCAATCGAAGATGTATCGAAAAATTTGCTAGTAGAGATAAGGACGTCATAAATCCCATTGTATAAGGCTATTGTTAGACCGCATTTGAAATACTGCGTTCGAGTATGGAGACCGCACCTAAAGAAAGAGATTGTGCTCGTTGAAAGGGTCGGCAGACGCGTAACCCTCTGTGGGGTTCGGCAAAAGGGCGTTGTTATGAGGAGAGACTTCGAATTTGTGGGTTGCAGAGCACGGAAACTTGGCACATTAATGCGACTTGACTGAGGTGTTTGAGGCTCTGAGAGACAAAGATAAATTGAATGAGGACGACATTTTCACGGTTATGATTCTAGAACTAGGGGCCATAAATTCACTTTAATCGAGGATTGGTTTAGACTGGATTGTAGTAGTTTCATGTTAGCCAGCGAGTTATAAATTACTGGAATAAGTTACCTACAATGGTGGTGGGGTCTGACGGTTCGGGAAAATTCAAAGGTCAACTGGATAATTATCTAAATGTTGAGGAAAATGCATAGATTGTTTATTTCCTTTTCTTTTATTATTTTTTAAAATTTTTTCAGTATTTTTTTTTCTTTTGTCTGGTGCAGCATAAGACACTCTTTCTTGTATTATTTGGGATTGCTAATATTAATACTGCAAATTTTCCAGTTGCATAACACAATAAATTAAATAATTAAAAGTTTGGAGTAATGAATTACACTAAAATTATATTTTAAAATTCGATTTTCGCCCAATTGAACGGTAAAAATAAAATTACTATTAATGTTACAAATAGGTGGTAGAGTAGTATCCTGTAGAAATTTAAAGAAATGGTATAAATATATGAATCTCATAGTAGATTTTACGGGTATCATTTTCCTAATCCATTTGAGGAGTTGTTAATCACTGCAAAGCAGGCTTCTCTAGCTTGGTATTTGCGCTTGAAATAGCACAATTTGATTGAGACGAAATACATCGAGGAAAAGTATAGGAATGAAAGGCAGCAACGGTGTCGAAATAGATAATATTAATTGAGCCTATTGATGAAACACCCTAGTGACGAAAACAAAGGTTTAGAAACTTAGTAAGAGTGGGACTCCTTCCACAGGGAGTATTTGCGAATTCAAGCAGAAGGATCTGATGGATGAGTATCCTAAGAATTGCTTTTAGTATCTCTTTTTTAATCTTAAGATGCTATATGGCCTCATTTAACTGAGTAGATATCTAACAGAAAACAAATACAATAGAATTATGGTATAGCTCTAAAACATTAATTACAAAAGCCTTGAATGCGTATATACCATTAAAATATACTCCACCAGGAAGATTACAAGTTGGATGTCTTGAAAACTGCCACATGGGGGACAAAATAACAGCGAAATCTTTAGATGGATTCCTGGATGGTTTCAGGGAAGGAGGCAGATGGTTGTTCCTCAGATTGGGTTGATGTAAGAGGTTGGGTTCTTCAATGATCAGTATTGGGACCAGTGACCACTGCTATTTTTGATTTTCATAAGTGACATCGACGAACGTATAGAGGGTGTGATGTCTAAAGTTGCAGATGACGAAAAGGTTGGTAGAGTAGTTAATCATCATCGCCAAGAAGAGCTTCTACAGAGGGATCTAGAAAAACCTGAGGGTTGATCCGAAAAATACCAGCTATGCTTTAATCCAGCAAAGTGTAAGGTATTACCTCTGCTGACCAGTAACCCTAAAATAACTGATACCTTTGTTGGAGTTGAACTAAAGTCAGTAGTGGAAGAAAGGGACTTGTGTGTTACGATACAGTCAAACATGAAGTTCTCCGAGCATTGTAGACAGGTTGCAAGGAAGGCTCATGGTGTGCTATCAATGATTTATCCAATATTTGCTAGTAGAGATAAGGAGGTCATAATCCCACTATATACGGCTTTTGTTAGAATACATTTGGAATACTGCGTTCGAGTATGGAGGCCGCACCTAAAGAAGGACATTGTGCTTGTTGAAAGGGTCCGAATACGGGTAACTTGTCTGGTGAGATCTACAAAAGGGCGTCGTTATGAAGAGAGACCTCGAATATGTGGGTTGCAGAGCTTGGAAACTTGGCGCATTAGAGGGACTTTACTGAGCTTTTTAAGGCTATGAGAGGCAAAAGTAAATAAATGATGACGAAATTTTCACGGTTTTAAGTGATTCTAGCAGAACAAAGGGCCATGAATTCAAATTAAGCAAGGAGATGTTTAGACTGGATTGCACGTAATTTTGTTAGTCATCGAGTTATAAATTGCTGCAATAAGTTACATACATGAGTAGAAGAGGGTTACAATTTGGAGGAATTTGAAGGTCAGCAGGATAATTACCTAAGTGTGGGGGAAACGCAGAGGTTGTCTGTCTATTTCCTTTTCTTTTATTGATTTTTAAAAAATTTTTTTTCTTATTATTAATTTATTTTAATTATTTAAATGTGTGTTATTGCGAATACTAATACTGTAATCCAGTTGCATAACAGAATAAATTAAATAAGTTCAAAAAATTATGGTGTAAAGAATTACACTAAAAAGATATTTTATAATTTGATTTTCTTAGAGTATAACAGTAAATATTAAATTACAATTAAAGTTACAAGTACAATTTAAAATTAGTATAAATATATCAGTTTCTTAGCACATTTTAAGGGTATAATGTTCCTAATCCATTTGTGGAGTTGGTACTCATTGCAAGCAAGCTACTTTAGCTGGGAATTTGCGTTGAAATTGCACAAATTTGATTAAGAGGCGAAATAAGTGTAGAAAAAGTAGAGGAATCAAAGGCAGCAACGATGTCGAAATAGATATCAATTTGAGCTTTTGATGAAGCGTCCTCCTGACGAAAACGATGGTTTAGAAGCTGAGTAACAGTGGGGACTCCCTTTTTTCGCACAGGGAACATTTGCGAATTCAACCAGAAGGATCTGATGGATGAGTATCCGAAATATTAAAAGGAAAGATGATGCAGAGATGGAGCTGAAGTCTTTACGAGCCAAGGTATTTTTAATTTTCCGGGCAGAAAATATCTCGTGTTTCAGCATAGATTGATTAAATAATCTGTCTTTCAGACATCACTTTAAAATGGAGGCAGTGGGGTTTAATATGTACACAATTGGAAGGATAAAGATCGTCAGGCCCTGCTACACAGCATTAAAGAAGTTGGTAAATTTACATTCGTAAATTAAAAGAACCAGCGGTGGACATTTTATAACTATTCTGTGGCCATAATGGGAGAATCAGTTCAAGGAGGAATGAGCCCGATAAATAAAGTGAAACCACTCACTGAAATCGAGTGACTGAAAAGATGGATGTGTTTCTCTGTACATAACAGGTACTCCTTAAGAGAAGAGTCCAAATTTATGAGTAGAATAAGCGATAATATTCAGTTCTAAGAATTGAATAAAATATAGTTTTATAATTTTTTGCATCCTTAATAATCGGGCACATAGTAATATTGGGAATAAGTCAAAATAAGAAGAATTTCTTTTTTTAATTATACCATAATTTATTCAACTTTTTGTTTTATGCTTCATTTACTTCAGTCAAATTATCGCCATCCTTTTTACAGCATCTATCAGAAAAATAACAAAATAATTATTTTTAAAATTATTTAAAAATAAAGGTAACTGTTGGCCCCTTCCATTTTAATTCATATTTTTTCGTTGTTGTCAAAAAACATGCCAAATTTAAAATGCATTTCAAAAATAATTCGGAAAACTGGAGGTAAATAATAGTTTAAAAAGTGTTATATACTCTTTACGTTTCAAAACAATTTATAAACAGAAGAATGTGAGTCCTCGCAGTTTTGAATAATAAAATTATCAAATGCATTTTTATAATTCTTAATAAATCCCATTTACCACTATTCTCCATATACTTTGAATTATACAGATCTCAAAGTGTTCATTAAAATTAATATAAAAACGGCTGTAAACCAATATGAAGCTTAATTTTAATTAATATCCCAACACAATTCTTGTCAAAAATGAAGACATTTTGAAATTTCCATTGATCTTCATATCCGCGTGTAATACACGGATGTTATGATAGCAGAAAATTTGCTGCTGTTATTAAAAAAAAAAAAAAAAAAACCCTCATATTCTTTAAAAAAACAAAAATTGTTAAATGCTCACCAAAAATAATTTATTAATCTTTATTGATTAAATTTAATCTTTAGATGTATACATAAAGCTTTAATACCCAATTTTAAAATGTTTATAAATTAATCACAAATAACTTTAGATATCTGTCAAATATATTCTTCCCACAATCGTTGCACCAACCGATTGTGGGGAAGAGAAGCAAGAAAATTTATTCTCCTTCTTCGTTCAAGGGGGTTGGACGTTTAAGGTGGATAAAAGCATATTTGCTATTTTTCATGTTTCGGGCAAGCATCCCGCAAGGGATTTGCTTCCTTTAAATTAAATAAATAGTAGACTCTGCATTGCACGCAATATTGAGGCTACCTCTTTGCTTCAATAACCCAGAGTTAGGCCAGCAGAATACACAAGACTACGAGTTGGACCCAAAATAATAGTAATGTCTTCTTTCCTGATACTAAATTATTATATTAGGGTTACCCGTAAATTATTACATTAACTTGTATTCGTGTCTGTAAATTGCGTGCGTTCTCTGGTCGATTTGTCTGTTTTGCTGGACGAAAAAACCCTATTTTCTGAGGGAAAAAACCTTGCTACCTACGCCTGAGACCGACTAACTCAGCCACGGAGTGAAAAAAGCCCGCTAAAGTTCCTCGCGTCATCTACGGGATTCGAACCCGGGCCTTTTTCACCCGGTGTGGGGAGGACGGTGACGATATCACTGTGCTACCCACGCAGACTTGCCTGATACTGATCCGTGTGTGTCCTATGGTCGGTTTGTCTGTTGTGCTGGAAGAAAAACCCGAGTTTCCGGGAGGAAAAACCATGCCACACCACGCTAGAGACCGACTAACTGTATCACCTAGGAAAAACAGCACGAAATCTCTTTCTATAAGGAAAGCATCACTCAGTTTCAGGTTCCAAAAGAAACTGAACCGAAGCTGTTTTCACCGGATGTGAGATCGCAGATTCAATTTTCCACTGTGCTTCTCACGAGACGCCACTGCGTCAGTTAATGAATTTCTTAACTTGGTTATGATGATAGATAACTCCACACCATGGCCCAGACTTCGACCAATATGGCAAATAGTCTCAGCTGTCGACAACTAATTATAGAGGAAGTCTAAAATTGGACTCATTGTTGGTTAATCCTCTGGTTTCAACAATACTGGTCATTTGTTATAGGCGCATGCGTGGTTTATTCTCTTTGTCAAAGAAAGCTAGAACTTTTGTTGCCGCAACAGAACTTATTTGCAGGATGTTCTGTTGGCTGAAAAGCTTCAAAAGAGTGGGTAGCTAATGCCAGGGAAGGAATCTTAAATAACGTTAAGGGGTGTGGCAGGGAAGATAACTGTACAAGAACACTAAGTCTTAATTGTTTGTACAGAAATGTCAGAAGTGTCGTCAATAAAATACGTGAATTCCAACTGCTGGTTAGGACAAGTAAAACTGAGAGTACATGCAAATGGACGAATAATAAGCATCAAAATCTTATTGTGGGTGATTTTAATTCGTTACTAATTGATTGAAGCAAATGGGTGGGAAACTCTACATGGGGGACAAATATTTTAAATCAACTAGATGATTCATATTTGTATCAGCATGTCAGGAAAGTACTAGGGAAAACAATACTGTCGAACTAATATGGCTGACAGTACAGAAACAGGTAGCAGGAGGTGATCATGGGGTTCTACGGTGGACATTGAAGAGAGAAGTATCAGAATTTAAAGACAAAAGAATGGATTATAATTTCGAAGATACCACCTGGCCTCTATAAAGTGGGTAGATAACTCAGAGAGAGCGAATACAATTGAATAATGGTATACCTTTAAAACAATAACCACAAAAAAACCTTGAATGCTTATATACCATTAAAAAATACTCCACGAGCAGGATTCCAGTTTGGATGAATAATGAAGTTGCCAAATAATTTGAGCAGAAAAAAGAGGGACATGGAAACCTTGCAGAGAGTACAGAAGACTATAGCAGCTAGAAATTGAACTGTAGCAGTGCCATAAAAAATATTTTGCTGGCAAAGAGGAGGGGGATAAGGAATTTTTCGCATTATATATATATATATATATATATATTACATAAGAGTCCAATCGGATCCTTATATAATGGATGTGGGACAGTAATAGATACCCCAAATGAAGTTGCAGATTAACGCAACAGTTACTTTTTCCTCGATATTTCCAGAAGAAAAACGCTTAACGTCAATGAGAAATAGTAGGAGTGAAGTTGAAAATAAAAAGTAATTAATGATGTTGAAATTTCAAGTTTATTTAAAGAAAAAACATTAAAGCCTTCAGGCCAGTAAGTCTCCTGGGGTTGATGGTATTTACCCAAAAATCTTAAGGGAGGCGGCAACTTAGTTTATTGAACCATTGAGGCTAATTATGGGGGCTTCACTGGATTTGGGAGTGATTCCTTTGGATTGGAAAAGTGCACATGTATCTCCAAATCATAAGGGCGATTCTAAGAATGAAGTGTGAAATTACCACCTGCTTGTCTAATTTCAGTAGTAGAGAAAATCGTGGAGACAATGATAAAAGTTGAAATTCAGGATAATTTAGATGCAAATGGAATTTTGGAAGATACTCAGCTTGCTTTTGTAAAGGGAAAATCATGTGTAACTAATCTGGTTAGCTATTTTGACATTTTCACCCAAGCGCTGGATTTAAGGAATAATTTCAACATTGTTTATTTTGATTTAAGCAAAGCATTTGACTGAGTCCCATATGAGCAGTTACTTTATAATCTGGTACAGGTTGGAATCACTGGAAAAGTCCTTAGATGGATAGCTGGTTATTACTGGTCATTAAAATGGTTATTACTCAGATTGGGGTGATGTATGAAGTTGGGTTCCTCAAGGATCGCTATTAGGACCAGTGTTGTTTTCGATTTTCATAGATGGCATTGATGAAGGAATAGAGGGCTTAATGTCTAAATTTGAAGAAGATGTAAAGATTAGTAGACTTGATAATGATCACAGCCAAGCAGGGCTCCCAAAGGGTGACCTAGATAAACTTCAGGGTTGATCCAAAATAGCAGATATGCTTTAATCCAGGAAAGAGTAAGGAATTACATCTGGGGACCAGTAAACCCAAAATAACTTATATACTTAGTGGAATTGAGCTTGTGGAGGAAAGGGACTTGGGCGTTACGAAACGGTCAGACATGAAATTCTCCGACCATTGTAGACAGGTTGCAAGCACGGCTCATGGTGTCCTCTCTAAGATTTAATGAGTAATTGCTAGTAGAGATAAAGTCTTGATAATCCACAATCACGAAGAGGAAGGTCAAGAATGACATTCTAGTTACGGTTATTGGTGAGTCAGTGCCCAAAGTTTCATCTCATACTGACCTGGGACTAACGTAGGATGAAGACTTAAATTTCAAGGAACACTTCCTGAAGGCAAAGAAGAAGACCTATGCTACTTTCTGGGCTATCCGCCAGGAGCTCGCAGTCTGTCACAACACCAGACTGATTGGACAATACATTAATAGATGTCTCACTCCCATACCACTATATTCCTCAGAAATCTGGTCCTCGGCATCTACCTCTCGATGTAATAAATATCTATCAATGGAATATTCGATTCTGCGGTGGCTGAACCGTCTGGGAGGGAACCTCTTCACCATCTCGAAATCCATTCTCCTAGTCAACCTAGGCATGACCTCCTGGAAGCTCATTGTCCTCAAAAAAAATCTGTCAACGCTTACCAAGATGCTAATTCTCCATATTGGTGCCCCATCAATCGCAATAACAAGAGGAAGAAATAGAAGCCATCACCCACTTAGGATGAAGCTATCAAACTTGGGCTCCCTAAAAGGAATGTTCCCATGTAACACCATTGAACACTTGAACACCTTCTCCATTGATCCGGTAAAGTTTGAAGTCAATAAAACCTACAGAAGCCAAATTATAGACCAAATCTGGACTAAATCACCAGGATTGCTATGAAAATTGAGCACTTTTTATTAGAAATTTGATGATATGAACAATTAAATGCAATAAAATAATGAATATAAATAAATCTGTAATGCTAGTTGCTGATAAAGAAGAGTTAAATATGTATTTAACTCTTCAATTATCATGATCTATGTTATTTCAAAGTGAATACAATTAAGCAAATGTATATATCTATTTAATAGTTATTATTATACAATACTAATTGTATTGTAATTGTATTGTAACTGAAAATTTGTACAAAAGTGTATAATGTATATTTTAATATTTCTGTGCACCCTCCTAGCCCACTTGCTGTACAGCGGGTGAACCTTGTGTTAATAAACTGACAGTAAGTAAATAATATAAAACTATTGTTATACCACACTTGGAATACGGCGTTCGGGTAGGGTGCTCGCACCTCAATAAAGATATTGTGCTTCTTGAAAGGTCCAAAGACGGATAACTCGCTTCATGAAATCGGCAAAAAGGCTTCCATATGAAGAAAGACTTCGAAATGTGGGTTGCACAGCTTGCAAACTAGGCACCTTAGGCAAGTCTTGATTGACGTGTTAAGACTCGAAAACGCAAAAGTAAAATGAATGAGGATGAAATTATCACGGTTATAATTGATTCTAGAACAAGGGGCCATTGTTTCGAATTAAGTGGGGAGATGTTTAGAGTGGATTGTAGAAAGCTCTGTAGAAACTCTACCTTCTCCCACTCAACCATCCTTTTATGCATTGTAGCAACTTACCCTTAATACCATTCTGCTCCAATTTGTACAATAGTCTTCCATGCGCAACAGTGTCAAAAGCTTTCCTGAAATCCAAATTTATGATATCAAAATTATTTTTTGCATCCAGTTCCTTTGTATCCACATCATAATAACTCCCAGGATTTCTTTAGCTTGAAATTTGCACCTGATATTGCAAAGATGAACACCTCAAACTGATCACCTCGCAGCTGTCTAGTATCCTAGCGTTGCAATTTTGCGGGATTTAAGCATTTCTTAGTAAGAGCACTCCTTTGATCCACCTCACCAACATCGTTGCCTTTCTGTCTGCTGTTTCCAGCAGCTCTACATCCTTCTTTAAACGAGGCGTCTGGATCTGTATGTAGTATTGAAGGAGTGGTCTGACATTTTGCTTACATAGAGTGATAATTACTAACTTATCCCTTCTAGCAAAATTCCTTTATATCATTGACAAGAACCCATGGGCAGCTTCGGGAACTGTCTGTACTGCTCTGAAAACTTTATATCTGATGGCACAATTACTCAAAGAAAAATTTCATTCTTTACTGCTGTGAGTTTAATAGTTCACTGTACTCTTCGGTTATTGCTACCCATATGCAGTCCTTTGTACTTGTCAATGTTAAACTACTGTTGGCTAATCTTAGCCCATTTGCCCAAATTTTCTAGATTCTGTTGCAGTCGCATACCGTCGTTACACTTAACAACCCTGCCAACCTTTGTATCATCTGCAAACTTGGACATTCAGCTTGATATATATTCATCAATATAACTGATAAATATACAAAATGACAACGGGCCCAACACTGAACCATTCGCTACTCCACTAGTAACATTAGTCCACAAAGTGCAGTGTACATTGATTACCACTCTGTCTTCTTCCGCGAAGTCATCATTTTATCCCTGTTAGCAACTTTCCCTTAATGCCATAATACTCCAATTTTCAAGCAGTCTTCCATGTGCAACAGTATTAAAAGCTTTGCTGAAATCAACGTATATGATATCAAAATTATTTTTGTTCATCCAGTTCCTTTGTGACCACGTCATAATACCCAATCAAATTTGTCAGACAAGACTTTCTGTTAACAAACTCATGCTGTGTCTGAATTATAGCTCTCCAAATGATCCTGCAGGGCTTCTTTAACCAGTGACGCCATTATTTTCCATGGAAGGCAAGTTAAGCTGTTATTACTCTTGTCACCCTTTGATCCCCTTTGTGAATTGGGAACACATATTTCCCTTCTCGAGGCAGTGGGGCCTCCTCTGAAGGGTTGGCTAAGGGTTTGCTTACTTCCTTGGCTGCCTCCCTTAACCTAATATACATGGATAGATCCCATACAACCCAGTTGTCTTTCTTGTGTTCAACTTCAATAATTTCGCCTCCACTCTCTCCTCAGATTTTACATCGTCATTTAGCTCCCTATTAGATTTGGATAATAAATATTCTGACTTCCACTTCTCCACAGAATTCCTCATGTGTGACTGCAGGTGCAAAATGCTCATTCAGTTTGCCAGCTACTTGAACAGGATCATCAAATTTTGAACCATCGATATCAATTGGACCAATCTGAGTTATCCTTCTAGAGCTTTACATAACTAAAGGAGTCTTTGCTGTTTTTCTTTGCATCCTTTGAAAAAGATTTCTAGTAATCTGCCTTCGACTGCCTAACCTCCTACGTCAGTTTATTGCAGACTAGAAGCCTATAGTGGAAATAAACCTCTCTGTCGCTGATAATTTATATGAATCCCATGCATTTTTCTTCTTTACAACGAGTGTGATTAGTTCACTGACATCTATTTATTTCTACACTTTAAAGGCATTTCTTAGTTGGAATAAAAAAAAGTATAGTAATTTTCAAGATTAATTCCTTGAATGCTTCCCATTTAGAATTTGCCGTTGGTATCATCATTAATTGGTCCCACTGTGTAGAACTTAAGACCTCTCTGAGATGCTGTAGTCATCTTTACGGAAGAAAACACCCTTCCCTTTACCCCTGATGGTAGTTACCTGTTTAAGTAAATTCCACATCGTACACTGTGATCACTGCCACCTAGCGGTTCCTTTAACTGCAAATTCTTAAAACACTTAAATCAGTGCTGATACTTAAAACTCCCTACGGTTCACTTTCTAACATGTTGATTGCGTATGAATGACCAACCCAAAAGTTAGTTAACATATGGAAAAAATCTCCCATTACACGACTTTCTGATTGACTGGCTCACTCTGTATCTCTGCACAATTGTTCAATGTACTCATCACAATCATTAGGCCTATAACAAACTCATAACCTCATTTTTCCTTTCCGAGTGCTTATGTCACACAAAACAGAATCAACATTGCACTGTCGATTACTCAAATGGAAGCATTGACTAAGGTTTTGTGTTTCCTAACTAACAGTATAACTTCTCCTCCCTTCTTGTTCTGTCTGCCTTACTGTACTCCCCAATTTCCAATTCTGTATTCCTAATATCTGTGTGACATCACATCTCTGATTTCCCAACAATACCTGCTTTTGATGTCCTGAACATCACTTCAAATTCTTCAAGGTTTTAAACATCCACTTGTTCTTACTGTTAGTTACCCGAACTCAGCCCATGTATTTACTTGTTCCATAATGACTCCATCACTTCTAGAAATCGCTAGCATCTTGCTTGCCAATCTGCTGCTCATTTCAATAGAGGCAGTGCAAGAATCCCTTTCACATCTGCCTATGGCTTTTTTTAATGTATTAGTCTGTGAATCCCACCAAGCTGTGTACAGTTGGACGGTTTTTGTGGATGGAATAGAAACTCCAATGTTCTGAGGGAAATAGTTTACTCTTTTACAACTTTAAAGTAGAAGTTAGTTGGGGTACGGTTGCACTGTTTGTCAGAGTGAGCCCTAGCATGGTGATCTCTGGTCTTCTCAAGGACGTGACTTAGTCCTTGTTTGTCCTAAAGATTGAAAGAGGTGTACGGTTTTTGAACCAGGAGCGCAACTCTTTTTGTACAGTCTTCTTGAATCGATATCTCGGCATAGTGTGCGAAATTGGACAAGGCTTTAATACCCAGAGGGTGAGAACTGTGGTTGCTAATTGCAAGGATGTAAAAGTTGGGATTGGAATTTTCAGTTTCGGACAGTTCATTCATGCCTCACGTATGTCTTTGTTTTCTTTCTATCTGAAAACTTCTAACCATGGCGGTTATAAGATTCCAAAATAAAAACTGGCTGCGAAAGTTTTTATTTTCGAATTGAAACATGCGGATAAAAATCGGTGTTTAAATGTAGTGCAATACCACTGCAACTCTTTATAAAGGCAAATTTGCAGGAGGAATATGGCCTTAGTTGCTAACGCTCCTAAAAACCAAATAACAAACGAACGCAAATTTGCTTTGCATTGAAAAATAATTCCATTCATTATCTATGCCGTTTCTTGCTGGCCAGACTATCAGATTAAAGCGCCAGATAGTCCTGCTGCTTCTTATAATGTATAGGTGCACTGCATCGTAGACGGTAATTCGATGCCAGTATGGATAAACGTCGAGAGTCAATCGGCTTTGAAACAGGGAACCCGACGCATGTGTCACTCTATCGCCGAGGTGGTACAAAAATTGCACTATCACCCTTCCAGAGTATCAAGAGTGTAACGGGAATACGCCATTTCCGCAAAAACATAAGAAAAGAAGAAGAACTCTTTATTATATACAAAAAGCACATTGCTGTATACAATTCCCTTCACGGCTACAAGCCAGGGGTTTACATAAAAGAAATAACGCAACATAACAACCCCCCCCCCCACAAAAAAAAACAGCATTATGACTCCTGAAAGGTTTGAACACTGGGATTATGGATTCAAGGCAGTAATAAAGGGCTCCGGGAGCAGGTTGTAATGTCCTCTGGCGTTGTCCTGGGAAGGAAGTCAACCGAGTACTTTCTTCTTATATTCCTTGTCGACTGCGAATTTGTAGTGGTCGCCATTCAAGGACTATGTCTTGCAGTATTTGCACGGGTAGGAGCCGATCAGTTAGCTTTAACTGGTTAGGAACGGCCTGTAGGATTGGATTAGCCCTAAGGCTTGGGACTGGGATCCTCCATCCGCATTTAGACCAGAAATCTGGTACTGAAATAATGCCGACCATCATTTTGATGACAAAGACGTGTCTTCTCTCGTGAATAATGGCGGGAAGACGTCTGCTGTTTAGAGCTGCCGCCATCTGGGTGGTCCTTGGTGTAGGGGTGTAGGGGGTAGCCGAAATTTTCATATGGCCCACTTCAGTAGCCAGAATTCCCCCACGAAAATCCGTGTAAGATGGGTCGGAACAATTGAAGGCCAGACTTCGGCGCCATAGAGCATGACCGGATAAACACATGTCTTAATATATCTGCACCCAACAGCCTGGTCATGGACGTGCATTAGTTGTTGTTTAATCATCCACCGGAGTCGACAGAACTTTATTTGCAAGTGGTCTATGTGCGGTACAAAGGAGAGCTTTTGATCAAAAATAACGCCCAGATCTGTATGTTGTTGGACGGCTCCCATTTGATGATCGCCTGATGATCTTGGTGGAGACGTTTGTGCCACCTCCCTCGCTGAACTCGGCGGTGATTTGTGCCACTGTGTTGAACCCTTGGCCTTCGCGGATGATCTTGTCCTTTTGGCATGTGCTAACATCAGGACCAACCTGGAGAAAATGGCAAATGGAGCACTGGTAAAACTTCAGAACTGGACAACCCTGCACAACCTTACCATTTCAGGAGAGAAAACAAAATCCATACTCCTTAAAGGCAGGCTACAAATTACAAGACCACCTACAATAAAATTAAACTTTACACCCATACGGCTGCATACTGAAGTCAAGTTCCTAGGTATCTTCTTTGACTCGGGGCTTAACTTCCACCACCACCTAAAATATCTAGCCAACAAAATTCAAAGGTACAGTGCTATGATAAGGCGGGTCAGCAGGGCAGACTGGGGACTGAAGCACAAAGCTCTTTCTCTCATATACCAAGTAGTATACGTGCCAATCGTGTGTTATGGTGCCTCCATATGGTACCGAAGAGCCATCCTAACAAGAAATAAACGTAAGCTGGATTCAATCCAGAGGTTCATGCTCCTTTCAATTTGCAGGGCGTGCCGCACCGTCAGCACCCCTGCACTGCAGGTATTAACTGGATGTCAGCCACTATACTTAGAAGTGGTTAAAAGAGGGCTTTTTTACCATTTAAGGAAGGGAGTTCCAACCCAACTGCTAAATTTTCATCTTGACAACACAAACGGCACCAGGCAGGAAAGGCAATGGATAACCAAACATCTACAAGAGATATGGCAACATGACTGGGACACCACAACAAAAGGGGCCATCACAAAACGATTCCTTCCATCAATAAGTTTAACTCACCCAGAACCTCCATCCTGGTTTTCACCTGGCCTCCATGTGACCTTTATCATCACCGGCCATGGATCCTTCCAACAAAAACTGACCGAAATGGGAATCGAGAATGATCCACGTTGCCACTGCGGCGAAGAGGAGTCCTGGGGGCACCTCATGTATGAGTGCCCCAGCTACGACAACATTAGGCTTAAATTCCTCACCACAATACAGAGAAACCCTCGCAATCAAGAATTTACTCTGCTACTCGAGGAAGATACCTATAAGGCATTAACCACCTACGCGCAGGAAACATTTTCACTTAGGCGAGCTAAGATTGCAGAACTCAGAGCCCAAGAACTAAACCGGACCGGCGTGGGATAACTCTCCATCCCCCCCAGAACAACACAAACATGATCATGCTAACCCGAATAGGGTAGGATTTATTGCAGGCACCATCCGAGGTGCGGGATGCTGGCACTCCTCGGAGGGCGGGATTTAAAAGTCATCGCAAACCCGAAATGGGTAGGATATACTTCTGGCACCGATCTAGGTGCGGGATCTAAAGGCACCATGCCATTGCCAATTACACAGGGGCTCCTGTCCCCTGTGACTTTTAAATCCACACCCCTTTCCTATACTTCGCCTAAAATAGGGTGGATTTATTTTCCCCTGCCAATCCACTCAAATTCATTCCCCCTCTGTCCCTCTCTCTCTCTCTCTCTCTTTTTTTTAAACTGTTACCTTATTTACTTATTTTTATTTATTATTATTTATTTATTTATTTTTTTTTATTATTTTTTATTTATTTATTTATTTTTTGGTCTCCGTCCGGAAGCTCAGGCAACCTTGACGGAAGCCACCCAGAGTATAATGGGCAGACTGGTTCACCTCCCTGGTTCAGCTCAAACTGTGGTTCCCTTAGGGGCCTTGCGGCTAAGCGGCCAGAGACAGAACAACAGAACACAGCACTACACAGCATTTACAGAGATTCTGTAAATTCTTCACAGAGTACCATGGTGCAGATGTGGGAAACCACCGGTGGCGCCTTCCACAAAACACTATGCCACTATGTCTCTCTCTGGTCGGCTGAAATAATGTGAGACAGAAATCGACGACCAAGTACCTTTTTCCACCCACAGAGCTCTCCACAATGAAATGTTTTTCCGGAAATGGCGTATTCCCGATACACTCTTGATTCTCTCGGAGGGTGATAGTGCACTTTTTTTCCACTTCCGCTATAGAGTGGCCCATGCGTCGGGTACTCATTATCATCCCTTTTTCAAAGTCGGGTGACTCACGACGTTTATCCATACCAACATCGAATTACCGTTTAGGTGAATGCAGTGCACTTATACAATATAAGAAGCAGCAGGACTATCTGGTGCTTTAATCTGATAATCTTGCCAGCAAGAAACGGCATAAATAATGCATGGTTTCTTTGCATAGCAAGTATTCCTTTATAAAGAGTTGAAATGGCATTGTACTACTTTTACACATACGGATGTTTATCCGTATGTTGCGATTTCAAAATAAAACTTTCACAGCCAGTTTTTATTTTGCAATCGAATAACCACAAGATTAGAAGTTTCCAGATAGAGAGAAAAAACAAGACATACATGGGGCGTGAATTGGCTGTCCGAAACGGAAACATCCAATTTCAACTTTCACATACTTGCAACTAGCAGCCACAGTTCTCACACGTTGGGTATTAAAGCCTCGTCCGATTTCGCACACTTAACTCAAGATGTCAAGATGTCGACTCAACAAGACGGTATAGAAGGAGCTGCTCTCCTGGTTCACAAACGGTACGCCTCTTTCAATCTTTAGGCCGCACAAGGACTAAGTCACGTCCCTGAGAAGACCAGAGATCACCATGCTATGCTGACTCTCCCAAACAGTGTACCCATCCCCCAACTAGCTTATATTTTAAATTTGGAAAAGCCTAAAAGAGTAAACTATTTCCTTCGGAACAACGGACTTTCTATTCTATCCACAAAAAGCGCCCCACTGTAACCAGCTTGGTGGGATTCACAGACTAATACATTAAAAATAGCCGAAAGCAGATGTGAAAGGGATTCTTGCACTGTCTCTATTGAAATGAGCAGCAGGTTGGCAAGTAAGGTGCTGAGGACTTCCAGAAGTGATGGAGTTCATCGTGAAACAAGTAAATTCATGGGCTGTGCTCGGGTAAATAACAGTAAGAATAGATGGATGTTTAAAAAACTTGAATTTGAAGTGCTGCTCAGGACATCAAAGGCAGGTATTGTTGAAATATCAGAGATGTGATGTCACACAGATATTAGGAATGCAGAATAGGAAAGGCAGGCAGAACAGAAAGGGAGGAGATGTTAGGCTGTTAGTTAGGAAACAAAATATAAGTCAGTGCTTCCATTTGACTGGTGGACAGTGCAATGTTGAGTCTTTTTGGTGTGGCATAAGCACTGGAAAATCAAAAATGAGGTTAGCAATTGTTATATGCCTATTCACTATGAGGAGTACAATGGGCAATTGTGCAGAGTTGGCCAGTCAATTAGAAAGTCGTGTAATGGGAGATATTATCCAGAAATCAACTAACTTTTAGGTTGGTCACTTGAACACAAGCAGCATGTTAGAAAGGATACCGGATGGAGTAATACTCTTGATCTCAGTATCATCAGTGATTATTCGTGTTTTAAGAATTTGTTGATAAAGGAACCACTAAGTGACAGTGATCACAGTGTACCGATGTGCAATTTACTTAAAGAGGTAACTACCATCAGGAGTAAAGCGAAAGGTGTGTGTATAGTAAAGATAACTACACTGTCTCAGAGAGGTTTTAAGTTCTATAAAGTGGGACCAACTGATGACGTTACCAACAGCAAATTCTAAATAAGCATTCAAGGAATTAATTTTGGAAATTACTAGGCTTTTTTTTCCAACTAAGAAATACTTTTCGAGGTGTGGAAATAAATAGATGTCAGTGAACTAATCACACTCGTTGTAAAGAAGAAACATGCATGGGATTCATATAAATTATCAGCGACAGAGAAGTTTGTTTCTACTATAGGCTTCTAATCTGCAATAAACTGACGAAGGAGGTTAAGCAGGCGAAGGCAGATTACGAGAAATCTTTTGTTAAAGGATGCAAAGACTTCTTTAGTTATGTAATGCTAAAGAAGGATCACTGAGATTTGTCACTTGAAATGGATGGTTCAACTGTTGATGATGCTGATCTAGTAGCTGGCAAACTGAATGAGTATTTTGCACCTACAGTCACACATGAGGAATTCTCTGGAGAAGTGGAAGTCAGAATATTTATCCAAATCTAATAGGGAGCTAAATGACGATGTAAAATCTGAGGTGAGAGTGGAGGCGAAATTCTTGAAGTTGAACACAAGAAAGGCAACTGGGTTGTATGAGATCTATCCACGAATATTAGGTTAAGGAAGGCTGAAAATGAAGTAAGCAAACACTTCAGGGAAGGTCCCCACGGCCTGATGAATTGCAAATGTGTTCCCAATTCACAAAGGGGATCGTAGACCGGAGTAATTACAGACCTGTTAGCTTAACTTCAGTTCCAGGAAAAATGATGAAGTCACTGGTTAAAGAACCCCTGCAGGATCATCTAACAGTTATATTTCACACGCAGCATGAATTTGTAATCAGAAAGTCTTGTTTGGCCAATCTGATTGGATACTATGATGTGGTCACAGAGGAACTGGATGCAAAAAATAATTTTTATATCATATACTTGGAATTCAGGAAAGCTTCTGATACTCTTGCACAGGGAAGACTGCTGTACAAATTGGAGCATTATGGCATTAAGGGAAAGTTGCTGACATGGATAAAATAATGACTGCGCGAGCGAAGACACAGAATGGTAATCAATGGACACTGCACTTCGTGGACTAATGTTACTAGTGGAGTAGCCCAGGGTTTAGTGTTGGGCCCGTTAGTTATTTTGTATATTTATCAATTATATTGATGAATATATATCAGGCTTAATGTCCAAGTTGGCAGGGTTGTTAAGTGTAACGATGGTATGCGACTGCAACAGGAGCTAGAAAATTTGGGCAAATGACCTAAGAAGAGGCAACAATAATTTAACATTGACAAATGCAACGGACTGCATATGGTTCGCATTAAGCGAAGAGAAACATAACTGTGCGTAACATAACCATGCCAGAGCAGTCCATGGGGTCTTGTCTATGATATGAAGGAATTTAGTGATTATGTCCCACAAAATTGCAGCGTCTGGATACTAGACACCTGCGAGGTAATCTGATTGAGGTGTTTAAAGATGTGAATGGCTTGAACGGATTGAGCAAGCTCAAATCATTCGAAAGAACATGCAAAAAAGAAATGCTTTGGATACTCATCCATCTGATCCTTATGGGTGAATTCTCAAGCAATCCCTGTGGGAAAAAGAGTCCCCACTGTTTCTAAACCTCTGTTTTCGTCACTAGAGCGCTTCATCAAAAGGCTAAAATTGATATCTATTTCGACAGCGTTGCTGCCTTTCTTTCAGCTAATTTTCCTACATTTATCTCGTCTCTTAATCAAATCTGTCAAATATCAGGTGCAAATCCCAAGCTAAAGAAGTCTCCTTGCAGTTATTTTCAATCCCTCAAACGGATTAGGAAGCTCATCCCCGTAAAATGCGAGAAGAGATTCATATATTTATTCCGTATCTTTAAAGTTCTACAGGATACTCATCTACCACGTATTTGTAACATTAATAGTAATTTTATTTTTAGTATTATATTATGAAAAAATCTCACTACAAAATCGCATTTAAATGTAATTCATTACTCCATAATTTTTCGAGCTAATTTAATTTATAGTGTAATCCAACTGGATTTTTTGCAATATTATAAAACATAAATAAGCTAAATAATAATAATAATAAGTAGAATTTTTTAAAAAAATAATTAATATAAGAAAAAAAATAGACAACCTCTGCGTTACTCCCCAAACTTAGGTTATTAACCAGCTGACATTTCAATTTCCTCAAACTGTCAGCCTCTACAACCCAAGTTTGTAACTTATTACAGCAATTTATAACTCGCAGGCTAAAATAAAACTAATTGCAATCCACTCTAATCATCTCCCCCATAACTGGAAATTATGGTCCCTTGTTCTAGAATCATTTATAACCGTGAAAATTTCGTTCTCAATCATTTTGCTTATGCCTCTTAGATTCTTAGACTCCTCAATCAAGACTCGTCTCAGGTGCCTAGTTTACAGTTGTGCAACCCACATATTCGAAGGCTTTCCTCGTATGGATGCTCTTTTGTCGAACTCACCAAGCCAGTTACCCGTCTTTGGACCGTCCCTGAAGTTTATCTAGGTCACTCTCTAGGAGCTCTGCTTGGCGGTGATCATTAACTACTCTACTAAACTTTACATCTTCTGCAAATTTAGTCAACACGCCCTCTATCCCTTCATCAATGTCATCTATGAAAATCGAAAAAAACACTGGTCCTAATAGCAATCTTTGAGGAATCCCACTTCTTAGATCACCCCAATATGAAGAATAACCATTTATCACAACCCTCTGCCTCATAACCTGAAGCCATCCAACTATCCATCTAATGAAACATTTCTGCCCTCGGAACATCTTGCTAATATCTTCTATTACGGTAAAAAAAGAACACTTGGGGTATGTGCAGGAATTCTTTGATCAATATTATCAGATAAACGCGTATTTCTATTAACCTTCCCACCACACACAAACTAGCAGTTTCCCTGAAATTTTAAGGTATCCTGAATAATTTGCAGTGTTCACCACCCTACATAGTTATAGAAGATTTCTGCACCCACACGAATTGTGTATCTTGCGATGGGGGCTGGAAATAATACATTTCATTCAGCAGGGCATATTTAGTTTGTTCCATCCCTACGTGGCGTGGACATTTACTGAGAAGTAGCCTTTTTGGTGATCGTTGCTTCCTGATAGTTAAACGGACAGAAACAACTAAACAACACACTCACTGATAGCAGTACATTCATTTCTGGCCATTGTACAGAGTTTTGTATAACATCACAGAGAACCATGGTGGATTTGAACTAACGTTTACGGGCTACCTTACATAAAACCCAAACACAGCACACATAATCTTGTAGGAATGGAATCCTATATTCCACTCTCCACCGCAGAAGCTCGTCCTTTGTCTAAATCATTGTTTCCCAATAAATGTGTTAAGGCTGTTCAAGAAAAGAATGTTGCATATCACATTTGAATTATATCGAAATCTCCAAGTTCATTTTCTGCCTACACCAAAGCTCGCAATAATTGTAAAGCTGTTATTAATCAGGAAAAATTAGGCAAAGAGTATAAAAGTTGCTTCTTGTCCAAATGAGAGTCGAGCATACTGGTCTCTTGCGAAGGAAATTGGCCGCAGCTTTAACCCATCTCTTTTCCGACCTCTGTCAAAACCAAATGGTTCTATTGCCAACTCAACCAAGAAAAAAGCTGAGGTTGTAGCTTCCTGTTTTTATACCAACTGGCGTATTAATGATCTGGTAAACCCCCTCCTACAATTCTCTGTACGCTCCATTCAATTATTCCTGTGTTCTTAGGTTAAAAGGACGTAAGAAGAAATTTGAACAACCTGAATTCTAAGAATGTACCAAGCCCTGGTGGTATTTCTTCACTTGTTCTCATAATCTGTGCTCCTGAACATGCTCCTACTTGCTTCTATTCTTTCGAAAATAATGGAGAAATCAATTAACCACTAAATCTTAAAAAAATTTACAAACCCCTCCATCTGTTCAATGACCACCAGTAGAATTCCGTAAGTGTCGATCCACAGGTGATATTTCGGTTTATGTTACAAATCTAGGGAAAAATTCAATGAAATGTTTGGAGAAACTCTATTAGTTTCTCTTTACATGTCCAAGGTTTTCGTTCGTGTTTTGCATAAATAAACTTCCATCCTATGATTTTCTAACTATTCCGTTATTGGGTATCCAGGTTTCTCTAATTACTGCTAACTTCATTTCATCGTAGACGTCTGTTTTTCTTCTCGCTAATCAACTGATTTCTTGTATTCCGGAAGGTTCAGTTCTTCCACCACTCTTTTCTTCTTGTATATTAATGATCTTCTTCAATTTACCGGAAATCCTACCTCCATAGTTTGCTGTAGGCAGCACATTGCATTCCACTTTACAGTTTGAGGAACCTTGCTCTGCATAAAAAACTTCAAATTCTCGAATATTCACCACTGTAGGAAGATTGAACTTGTCGGATGGGTCAAAGTGCGAATCGGCGAAAGTCGTTGTCTCGCATATTTCCTGCCTGGCCAAACCTGAGGTTTTGTTGCAAGGAGGTAACCGGCCCACAATATTGGGTTCTGAGTAGAATCTAATATTTAAAGGAAACAAATCCCTTCGGGTTGTTTCCCCGAAACAAGAAAATTTGCAAAAATGCTTTTACTTCCTTTGGTACCCTGAAAAGGAAGAAAATTTTGTTGTTTCTATTCCCTACAATACTGTAGTGTACACCACTGTAGGAAGAATGAACTTGTGTGATACGGGTCAAAGTGCGAATGGGTGTAACTTGTAGTCTCGCATATCCTGTGCCTGGCCAAACTCTAAGGTTTTTTTTTTTTTTTTTTTTTTATATGTAAATCCCAATCACGAGAGGTATTAGAACCTATAGTAGTTAGTACCGTGCTTGGGTTGGAGGTTGAGAAGACGAAAGAAGATATTTGTTGACATTGGACTTCTGTACACTGTCATTTTCAGGAAATACATATGAAGGAAGGTTGTTCCAGAAAACGGCAGTTGAATGAATAAATGAGGAAGATGAAAAGTTGGTTCTGTGGGTTTGATGTTGAGCAGTAAATGGATGTTGGCTGGTGGATGCACCAGTTCCGACTGTTTTGAAAGAGAGAGCGGGAATTAGAGAAGCCAATTCAGAAGAACAGTGCCCATAGAAGTATCTGTAGAAAAGGCATGCAATGCAGCAGAAACAGTACATCTATGAGACAGCGAGTGGAGAGACTCTGTTAGACATGAATCATTAATAAACCTAACTGCCCTCTTCTGAATGGAATCAAGAAGTCTGAGAGAGGTTTTGGTGGCATCACCCCAGTTGTGGGAACAATGTTCCATGGCAGGGCGGATTTGCGATTTAGACAGAGTGAGCAGCTGTTTCGAAGAAAAGTAACGTCGAGAGCGAAAGAGAAAACCCAGTTTTTTAGATGCAGAGGAAGCAATATTTGTAATGTACTTGTGCCAAGAGAGATTAGAAGTCAGGATAATCCCCAAGAGAGATATATCATTTTGCCTAGAAATCGGAGTGTCACCAAAGATAAGCATGGGAGGAGAAGAATCCTTTTTGCGAAATTTAAGACAAGACTGAGTTTTAGAAGGGTTGAAATCAACTAAGTTGTCTTTGCCCCACTGGAGAATTACCCGAAGATCGGCATTTAAGGAATTGGTAGCAGATTTTCGAGAAGTTGAAGCTGATTGAGCAGGACAAGGTTTCTCAAAATGGAAAGTTGAATGCAATGTGCTATCATCGGCAAAACTATGGATAGGATTTCCAGTCAGTGGAAGAAGGTCATTAATATACAAGATGAAAAGAGTGGGGGAAAGAACTGAACCTTGGGGGACACCAGCATTAGTGGAGAAGTTACAAGACAGAGAGCCATATACCATCACCCTCAGTGCGCGATCAGAGAGAAAACTGGATAACCAATTACTAAAAACAGTTGGAAAACCGTAAGATAGAAGCTTGTTTAGAAGACCTTTATGCCAAACGCGATCGGAAGCCTTTGAGATGTCAAGAGCAACTTTTTGTGTTTCACCGAACTTTTCCATTGAATTAGTCCATAAATGGGTAACATAAGCCAGAATATCACCAGTGGATCGACACTGACGGAATTCATACTGGCGATCGTTGATCAGACGGAATTCATACTGGCGATCGTTGATCAGACGGAAGGTTTCTAGGTAGTTTAAGAGTTGGCGGTTAATTGATTCCTCCATTACTTTAGAAAGAGTAGAAGTAATTGCAATGGGACGATAATTGGATGGGAGGAATTTTCACCCTTTTTAGGAACTGGCTGGATATGAGCAAATTTCGAAGCAAAAGGAAAAACACCTTTGGAATAAGAAAGTGAAAAAAGGTGGCAAAGAATAGGAATAAGTTCAGGAGCACAGGTTTTGAGAACGAGTGGAGAAATACCATAGGTACCTGGAGCTTTCTTAGCATCAAGATTCGACAAAATCCTTCTGACATCCTTTTGACGGAAGACGACAGGAGGCATTGAATGGAACGTGATCGGAATGGTGGGGGTGTTTTACCAAGATCATTAATACATGAGTTGGAAGAAAAAAGGGATGCTAGCAGGTCAGCTTTATCCTTGGCTGAAGTGACAACAGAACCATCTGGTTTGGACAGAGGTGAGAGCAGAGATGGGCAAATGTTGCAGCCAATTGCTTTGGCAATTGAGAACAGAATGCTCGGCTGCCATTAAGGAAAGAAGCAAGTTTTATACTCCTAACCTGTTCAAACTCTAGTTTGGACTGATTAATAACTGCTTTACAATTGTTGCGAGCTTTGGTGTAGGCAGAAAATGAAACTGAAGAATTAGAAACAAGCCAATTAAGATTTGCAACATTCTTCTTTTGAACAGCCTTAGCACATTTATTGGAAAACCAAGCATTAGATAAAGGACGAGATTTTAAAGTGGAGTGTGGGATAAAGGATTCCATTCCTGCAAGAATAGTTTCACTGACCTGATCTGAGCAAATGTTGAAATGTTGATGAAATTTTGAAACAGCAATCCGACCAAGGAAAAGAAAAGAAGACTTGCAGGTCATCCCACTTTGCATTCTTGTAATGCCAAACAACATGAGGTTGGTTATAGCCACGAGATAAAGGTTCCATTGGAAAAGAGACAATCACCAAGTTGTGATCTAAAGTGCCTAAAGGACCTCCCACTTCGACCGTGTACTTAGAAGGGTTGTTTGTGAGAAAAAGATCAAGCGTATTGGCTGTATGATTAGGATTGTCCGGTATTCTTTTAGGTAAATGAACAATCTGTGCAAGGTCATTAGTAATTGCAAAAGCCTCACCATCTCGACCAGCTGGGTCGGTGTGACTAGAAAACGGAAGTCAGCTGGAGTTGTGAACATTAAAATCAGCAAGGAAAATTACCTCACTGTTAGGAAAGTTGGACTGGAGAATGTCAAGTTGTAAAGAGAGGAAGTCAAAGAGCTCCAAGTAATTAGTGCAGTTGGGAGAACGGTACAGACAACAGATGAATTTGACACAATGAGGTAGAGAGATTTTAAGCCAGAGAAGATCAGAGAGAGGAGATTCCAAATTGCCAAGTCTCTGACAGGGAATATCAGAACGGCCATATGCACAAGTACCACCTTTGAGGCGAAAGGAATCATACGGCGAATAATTGGGGCATCTCAGATGAGCAGTAGTTGAATCAAGTGATAACTGAGATGCTGTGAGAAATCGTACGTGGGGTTTGGCAGACTGCAAGTGGAAATGAACATCGTTGAGATTACAAATGAGACCACGTATATTTGTGAAATGAATTAGGAAGTAGGAGGTATTGGAGCAAGCTGGTAGCCGGCCCACGATATTGGGTTCAGTGCAGAATGTAATATTTAAGAGAAGCAAATCCCTGGCGGGTTGCTTCCCCGAAACATGAAAATTCGCAAAAATGCTTTTATCTTCCTTTGGCCCCATGAAAGGAAGATAATTTTCTTGCTTCTATTCCCCACAACAGTGAGGTGAGTCAATTTTGTTGGAAGAATGAACTTGTCTGATAATTATCTTGTCTAAAAATTATAAAATTGTGCATTAAAAATATATTCATTTTACAAAGGATTAGACTCATGCAATAAACATTTATAAACTATTTTCAGTGAGCATATAACAAGTGATTTGTGTTTTTTTAAACGAATCTCAATTTAATTTTTTTTTAAATAAAGGCAAACAAATTTTCATGTTCGTATCATTGTATTATACGCAATATAAAGATAAATCAATATTACATAATTAAAAAATTAATAAGTCAAAATTAAGCTTCATATCGGTTTACAGCGGTTTTTTTTATTAATTTTAAAGATACACTTAGAGATTTGGATAATTAAAATTAAATGGGGAATAGTGGTAAATGCGATTTATTAAGAAAGATAAAAAAGGTGTATTTGATAATTGTTATTAATTGCGAAGGCTCATATTCTTCTATCTATTTATTGCTTGTGTAAATTGTTTTGAAACTTAAAGTATAAAACTCTATTTAATCTACCACCTATTTGAAACATTAATAGTAATTTTAAAGGTACTATTATATTTTGAGAAAATGAAATTATAAAATATCTTTTTAGTGTAATTCAATACACCATAATTTTTTGAACTTAGTTCATTTATTGTTTTATGAAATTAAAAAATTTGCAGTATTAGTATTAGCAATCCCAAATAATGTAAGGAAGAATAAAGTTTATGCTGCAAGCCAAAATAAAAAAAAAAATTACTAAATTAAATAAAATAATAAGAAGAAAAAATAAAAAATTATAAATTTAAAAAAAGGCAATAAACAACCTAGGCCTTTCCCTCCACACTTACAAAAATCAAATTATTATATTACAGTCTCCAGTAAATGATCACATATACCCGGTTATGTGTTATGTCTGTAAATTGCGTGTTTTTTCTGGTCGGTTTGCCTGTTTGCTGGACAAAAAAAAAACAGCAGTTTCTGGGGGAAAAACGTGCTGTCTAAACCTGAAACCCACTAACTCAGCCACGGAGTAAAAAAAGCCCAATTCTGGACACACTTCAGTAATGTTTTCAACACACTATTTTGGTTCAAGTGTTTAACAGGCGTTTCCTCAGTTCAAAGGCTCCCTTTGCAAAATCCTGGAATAATTGAAATACACTCCTATTAGATAAGAACACCTCTTCCCGACCTAACTCATTTTCAGCAATGATTTCCCTGATTATTTCCCTGACATTATCATAAATTGTACACACATATAATATATGGTGCTAACTTTCAACCTCACCACAAAAACAGAGATCTGTATCCGAAAGTCCCAACTGAAATAATTTCGCTTTCATCGAGCCGTGACCTGTTACTAAAAATGATGTTTGTAAACTTGGTGTAAACCAGCTTCGAACTGTTCTGTCACTTAAAAAGGTAACATCAGGAATAAATTTCTTTGTCAACTCGACCAGAAGATACAGTGTCCCATCTTGTTTGCCACAAGTTAACAATCTCGTTTAAACATCTTCTCTTCTCCCTCTTAATGTCAGAATTTATGTCAACTTCTACGCCAACAAGTCTAGTAGATATTTTCTTCTTAATGCCATAGCACAGCCCTCGATAAGCCACGAACAAATCCAAGGGGTCTGTCCCAGCCATCACTTGAAGTGCAGTCGTACCTACAGTTCTACATACCCTTAACATACTGAGAAGCATTGTTCTTTGTAGTGAGTTTAATTTAGCCTGAAACCTAACAAGAGCCACTCTGTGAGACCAAACTCCCGCTGCATACGTAACCATAGGCAGAAACACCACCTTATAATATAAAAATAAAGTTTTATTGGACACACCCCAATCTCCTCTTGATACTCTTATAATATAACCGGCAAATTTCCTGATCTTGCTATGTAGATGTGTTATATGCGCATGACAACTTGTGATCAATAATGAGCCCCAAGTATTTAGTTTCAGAAACCATAGTCAACTGTCCCCCATTTAATTTTATTTGCGGCGGTCGTCCCAAATCAAGTTTTGTTTTAAAAAGCATCATTTTGGTCTTTTGGGGGCTAATGGTAAGCTTAAATCCTTGTGCCCAGGTATTAATATCATTTATTACACGGTTTGGATTTTGCTCCAAATCGTGTCGTGATCGACCTGCCACAATTAATGTGACATCATCAGCAAAAGCTATCACGTGACAATTTACTTGTGGTCGAACCAGCCAGTTCTGTAGCACCAAATTCCAAATGGAAGGACCTAATACAGAGCCCTGAGGGCAACCTCGCGTGATTTGTCTTTGAAGGAGAAAATGTTTAGACCTTACAGCCACATATCCCTCAGAAAAATAACTCCTGAACAGACTGTATAACTGCTTAGAACACTGAGCACGACGCAGTTGAGAAAGAGCTGCCTCCCACCACACTGAGTCGAACGCACCTTCAAAATCTATATATATAGCAAGTTCATATTTTGAATCAGAGTTTGAAATGTATGTATGAAAGTCCAGAAGAGCATCCTCGCACGATTTAAAACCATACTGATTAGGTGTAAAACCATACTGATTAGGTGTAATCATGTCATGGCGTTCTAACAATTCTTGTAAACGTATTGCCATTAACCTCTCTAACACTTTCCCCAGATTAGCCAACAAAGCAATTGGACGGTACGACTTAGGCTCAATTAAAGGTTTCCCAGGCTTCCTAATTAGCCTCAATAAAGCAATCTTCCATTTCAATGGAAACAGTCCTTCCTCTAGGCACTTATTATATAACAAAAGTAACATGTTAGGTATTAACTTAAAAAACCTCACTATAAATGCGTTCTCAATCAAATCTATTCCTGGACATTTTGCAAAATTAAGTTTCTTTAACACCCCTGCCAGTTCATCTATTGTAAACGCCATGGTATTACCTCTAGCTACATAATACTGATTTTTTCTCCGCAGTTCGGATTGGCACTGTGAGTCTAAGATGGGATCGTCAACCGGGAACAGCCTGGTTAATATTGCATCTACTGAATCCTCCCAGCCAATAGTCTCAGTAGAATCCTCTTGAATTGTATTAAATACTTCCATGGGAGCCTTCTACGTAATATCCTTGTACTGTAGACCAGGGGAGGAGATTTCCTTTGCAAATAAATATCTCCAAGCACTAAGTAAAGTGTAAAGTGTGTTTAGGGTCAAACGGCACAAGGGGTTCCCCCCATCTCCGCGTAGTTTACATTGTGGGTGAACCAGTTGACTGGAAAAGCCAGAGATTTAAAAGTGTATGGACTTTGTATATGTGTGATGCCTTGTACCATTGTTCATCTGGTCATTTAGCCGCTGGGCCCCTACTGAGGCCCAACGTTGCCCCACTTACGCCCCGTGGAGGCAGACCAGGAACCCAGTAGTCTGTTTCACTCTGGCAGGTCCTGCCACTTAATTTCCTGAGATTTCGGCGGCTAGGACCTAAAAAAAAAAAAAAAAAAAAAAAAAAATGAAAGAAACGCGTCGACGTAGGGGTAGAATCGCTTAGTTTTGCTAGGCCAAGTTATGGGCGTAAGGTAATTTAAATATGTTAAGTTTTTGGTATGTAGGGCTTTCGCTAGCGTATAGATAGAGAGGGGCAGAAGGCTGGGGGGAGAAAGACAGAAATATGGAGCCAATAGAGTAGGTAGCCCCAGTTTTCAGTGGGACATGCCCATGTCCCACCAGAGTAGAAGATATAGGGTGGAGAGGAGGGGAGGACGAAAATGTCCCCCCCCCAAGGAAGTAGGTATAAAGGTGAAGGGGGCTAGAGTGCCCTCTTCAGATCGCCATATGGCTATTGGCAGCTATTGTTTCAAGTTTCTTTACTCATGGAGCAAGCTCCGTCCTTGTGCTTGTGTCCCTCATCTTTAGTTGCAGCCTTTACATTGTGCTGGCTGGTGTCTCAATAGTGGTACTTGATGTCAGTCATTGTAGATGGTGATTAATGTCCTTCTCCTGATGAAGAGGTCTTGTGCGAACTGGGATAATGCTCTATATTCATCCTCAGTATCTATGAAATGGGGTTCCAATCCTTTTGGTAGGTATCTTATTTTTGTTATAAGTACCCCTCTGAGGTCTTCATATTGTGGGCACTCGTACACTATGTGATTCCAGCTTTCTGTCTCCCCGCACGTACAGTTTGGGTCCTCAGTGAGTCCGAATCCGTGCAGCTTCTCATTGTAGGGTCCGTGTCCTGTTATTAGAGATGTCAAATGGTACCCTGGGAAGTACCAGGTCGGCTGTTTTGGGTAGATTTTCTGGAGGTCAGGTCGATATCTTCTGGTTATCTCACCCTTGGTGGTCTCCGTCCATCTTCTCTGCCATAATTTTAGCTAGCAGGTGGTTCTGTAATCTAGTTTTTTCCGTTTTTAGGTTGTTCGCTGGGTCAGTTGTGTAGTCCAGATGTGTGGCCGCCACTCCCCTGGATAGCAAGTATAGCAGACCTGTGCGAACGACCTCCAGGTCCAAAGGAAGCGCTCCAGCGAGTACCTGTAGTGCTGGAGTACTCACTGTACTACACGCACGCGTCGTAGTTAAGAGTATGGTCCTTCGGATCATGTCCAGAATTCTTCTATTCACTGCCAGTGCAGTTTTTGGGAACCAAATTGCTGAGGCGTAAGTAATTGCTGGGAGAAACGTTGTCCTGTAATATAGCGTCAGGGCTCTTTTTTTGAGTCCCCAATCTTTCCTAGTAACTCTGGCTACCAGCAGAATAGCTCCTGATTTTTTTTCTTATGTACTTTAGGTGCAGCTGGAACGAGAGGTTGTTGTCCAGTACCACGCCTAGGTACTTAAGTTGGTTTACAAACTTAATGGTGACATTGTCAATTTTTATTTGCGGTGGTCGTCGCAATTGCAGGGTTCCTTTAAGCAGGATTGAAGAGGTCTTTATGGGTGAAATTGTTATCTCCAAGCACTACAGGACACATTCCATAACCAAAGAATACTCATCGGAGCTGATGTTAATTGCCGATCTCCGACCTGGCATAGCACTACATCAGATCGCCGGGAAACAAGAAATGGACAAATCCTCCAGGAGTTTTCAGCAAACACATCCCTGACTCCAATAAATCGACCGAATCAACCTCCAACCTTAAGCAACACTCTGTGGGAAGCGACTATCGACATCACCCTGGTCAACGATAACTTAGCCGAGTACATCTCCGAATGGACGGAGCAGAACTCTTGGACGACGTCCAACCACAGAGTGATTCCCTTTCAAATCCTCAGAACCATAACCAGAATTCCAATAATCAGACCGGCCCTGAATCGGTTTGTTTTGAAGAGCGCAAATTGGGAGCTCTTCGCGGATCATCTATCCACTGCAGCCAATGAAATTCTCCAGCAGGATCCCCAAACGGAAAGACTCCAATACTCTTAACCGGGAAATCACAGAAATTATCACAACAGCCGCGGAAGCTGCAATGAAAAGAAAGAACCTGACACCAGGGGCAGTACCGTGGTGGACACCAGAAATCCAACTGCTATGGAAAGAGGTGAATGTCCACGGAGGTAGTTTCACCGAGCCCGTCTCAGCTGGCCTGAGGCTGAGGTCGCCCCTCTGAGGGACCGATACAGGGAAGGCAGAAACCGATACACCAATCTGATCAGGAAAAGTAAAAGGAAGGCTTGGGAACACCTTGTCTCCATAACAGGTAATGAAGATCCTTGGGGAGTGGTGTACAAAATCACCACTAACAAACTCCCCAAAGGTGAGGTCATCACCACAACGCAAACTCTGCAGGGTACATTGGCAACTACGTGGAAAGAATCAATAAATAATATCCTGAACGCAATTTTCCAGAACCACTCACACCCATCACACTGCAGCAGCACCAGATCCACCAAGTCAATGAAAACTATACTACCGAACAGCTAGAAGCTCCATTCACGGTAGAAGAACTCTGTGCAGCAGCTGCTCAGATCAAAAACAAAACGTGCCCAGGTCTTGAGCCCAGAAATCGTCAGGAAGACAGAGAAACTGTACCAAAACTGTATTACTAACCCTATAAAACAGATGCATCATCACAGGCATTTCCTGAAGAATGGAAACTGATATCGAAAAATCCTAAAAAACCACAGACACACCAGATTAATACCGGCCAATTTCCCTGGTAACAGTTGCGAGCAAACTCCTTGAAAGGGTGCTGTTCAGAAGAATACAATCCCACTACGATGCGGCCGGATTTGCAAGTCCGAACCAGTTTGGATTCAAGCCCGGAGTCTCTGCCACCGACGCACTGAAACGTCTCCTAGACGCTGCTGCGGCATATGATAAAAAGTATTTTATGGTCATTTCGATTGACTTTGCGAGGGCATTTGACACCATTTGGTGGCCAAGCGTCCTCGCAACACTGAGGCAGGCTTCTATACCAAAGAACCTCTATGACATAATAAAATCATAACTCTCAGGACGAGAAATAGCCGTAAACACGCCACATAGAAGACTAACTAGACCGGTCCGCAGGAGCTGCCCACAGGGTTCGGTCCTGGGGCCCCTCTTGTGGAATATGGATCTCGACGAGTTCCTCGTCCTGGACTTGGGTGATGCGCGCTCGCAGGCCTTTGCGAACGATCTCGTTCTTATGAAAACGGCAGACTGAAGAGCCTAATTGGAGAACATTGCAAAGCCAGGCATTGACAAAACTACAAGCATAGGAATGTGATTACATTGCACTTCCCCGTTTGGACAACGTATAACCGGGCCAGTCACGCAAATTGGACTTCAAGTGGACCAAACTACCAACATCAAGACAACCTCACCGGACGGGGCTTTCACCACGAATGACTCACAGCGGACCTCCGACAACTGATATGGACTCCAACGCTGACTGTGAAAACTCCCAGCTATGCTGACGCCATTGGCGATCCGTACCTCACTCTCTTGTGAGGTGACCCTATTTTCACCTTCCTGGGAGGGGGGAGAAGACGGCGTGCTGTCCCCCGCGCCATCCCATTTTTCGCCTGGTCCTCCCTTTCCTCTCTAGCTATCTCACTACTAGCGTTTGACCCTTGTCAAAACTACACAAGCCCCACACTCAAAAATTTTAACTCTACCCAGCATAACTTATATCTCTCTCAGCCTGACCTAATTTCTAGCGTTTGCCCCTCTACTTTTTTTTTAGGTACTAGCCACTGAAATTCCAGGACCTTCCAGAGTAAATATCTAAAATACTGGTGTATCTGGTCTACCTCCGCGGGGCTTAGTGTGGGCAATGGTGTATCTCATTAGGACCCCAACGGCTAAAAAACGAGATGAACAAGGGTACAAAACATTACACAGCACAATATCCATACACTTTTAAACCTCTGGCCTCAACAGTGTTCTGTATCACACCACAAAGTGTACTACGCGGAGATGGGGGGAACCCTTGGTGCCGTTAGATCCTAAACACACTAAACACTAAAAATAACACATGATAATGATCGCACAAACTCGCGCATCAAAACTAAAGTAGAGACAGGATATCAATTACTCCGCTCCCAGATAATCTCTTGCTTAAAAAGAAATCATTGAATTACCTCTGTCATCGGTCGTATCTGAACATGTCCAAGCAGGTTGAGAACGACAAACTACTTAAGTATCTCTCTCATGAGAGGTGCTGTTTGTTTTGGTTTAGCACTGAGGCAATTCGAAGTGATAGCCACGCAAATGACAGATCAATGCCATTATGAAAAGACTTTTTCTTGTCTTATTCAAACTCCCGTTGTTGCTCCGCTAATAAGATCTGAATGAATCTCTTTTAAATATATCACGGAATCGCAATTATTATTTTTTAATTCTTTGTTTAAATCAAACTGAAGTATATACACTTCGCATTGATACTATATGCAAGGGGACAATACAATATATAGTATCTCGTTTACAGATCTTATTTACAGCAATAAGTTCCATGTACTGTGAACTTATAGATAATACATTTGAAAGGGCATTATGACAAATCTATAGGGGCATACGAAATAAGGGAGGTACCGTGAAAAAAAATTGAACTTGGCATATAACTTCATAACGTCAGGACCAGATGGAACGTCCTAGGCGAATAATTGGAAACGGACTGCTCACGAAGAGACATATTTGTTGAAAACTGTTTCGGTTGGCTTCGTCTTCAGACATCCGCAGAATCTCTGTGGGCAATAGAATTCCACAAACTGTACATTAGAACAATTTGTAATTCTAGTGTTCAGTGTAAATGTCTTGAAGGCTGTGAGGGCTCGTTTAAAGGCTCTCTTTAAACGAGAGCCAACTGATTGATGTGTTCAAGTAGTCCATTAATTAAATGATCAACGAGGTGGAAGTTTTTTCCAACTGTTTATTCCTTTATTTCTTTTTTTCCACGAGTCTGCCGTCAGCCCATCATCTTGTCCTGTACAGATAAGATGATTTTTCGGTCCAGGACAGCAAAAGTGTGAATATAGCTAAGAGATAATTGAAGCCCATCATCTGTCTATATTTTTCTTTATTTTCCCTTTCAGCTCGTCAGAAGTACACATCTGCCTTTGACAACTACTCACTTGGAACATCCGCCAGTGACAGGCATTAGAAGTAGCAGGAGGTAGCAGTTTAATAGATAGTTGCGTCATCTCTTGTCAGGCTGTCAATTAGAAATCTTCGGATAACTTTGGAGAAAGCGAAAAGTTAAAAAAAAGCAAGTCAAGAATCTGGACATAATTTTTTACTATGCGGAATCTGTTCTACGATAAAAAATAACTTGAAGGTTGCACTCTGGCCATGAACTCCATAGAATTCCATTAAAGACAATCCATATAATATATCTTTGAAGTTACCTAACTAAAAATTATCGTCTTCACGCTAGTGAATATGGATTAAATCGGGATATCCTACAGGTAATTTAATTTTAAAAACTGCGATTATAGAGTTTACTAGGTCTTTAAACAACCTCCATGGGTGGCCATAGTAGTATTACTTTTCAAGTCGAATAATAACCATTGTAGGGGTGACGACATTTGATGACATAAGGGCAGATTTCTAGAGAGAATATTTTCTCACCCCCGATCCCTATTCTTTTTAGAATACAGTGAAGCCTTGATTTTTTTATGATAGTTGGTTTTACGTTTTCTTTACTTATGTTTTTATTGGTTCCAATGAAAACAGTATCATAGCAAATTAAAAATTATGAAAACAATTTTTTTTGTGCGCTGACAACCGATTATTCTTAGTGAAGTGAAAATCATCAATAATTTGCCAGTGATGTGTATTAATTGTAATAAAAATTATTATTACAGTCCATGTAATAGAATTACCCCTTACTTCAAAAGAATTACTCCATACTTTGTGTTCGATATCTTATTCACTTATGAGTTATAAAGTAATAGTAATAGTAGTAATAGTAATAGAGGCATGTGATGCAAGACAGCAAGCTTATGTAGCATCAGCCAAAAAAAAAAAAAAAAAAAAAAATTACCCTTAATACCATGATGCCCTAATTTAAGCTATTAACTTCCACAACGACAGATGGAAGTTTGTTCCAGCAATTAACCACCCTCTGGCTAAAGGCAAATTTCCGCACATCTATTCTACAGCTGTCTTTCCTCAATTTGAATTTATGTCCCCTTAGGTTCGTAATCTAAGCAAGCGGAAGAATCCCATCAGAATTCAGCTTTATACACCTCAATCAGATCACCTCGCAGGTGCCTAGTCTCCAGCCGCTGCAATTCACAGAACTTAAGCCTCTCTTGGCAAGAGGACCCCTTCGTTCCCCTCACCAGTCTTATTGCTCTTCTCTGTACACGCTCAAGCAAATCTACATCCTTCCTAAAATGGGGCCTCCAGACGCAGTACTCAAGGCGTGGCCTGACCATTGCCTTATACAGAGGGACAATCACTTCCTTCTCCCTGCTAGCAAAATTCCTATATATCATTGACAAAACCCCATGACCTGCCCTGGCAGCCTGTCTGCATTGCCCAGAAAACTTCATATCTGACTGCACAATTACTCCCAGGTCTTTTTCATTTTCTACCACCTTAAGTGTAGTACCACACAGTTGGTACGTTTCTCTGGGGTTACTTCTTCCCATATGCAGTATTTTGCATTTGTCAATGTTAAACTTTAGTTGCCACTTCTCTGCCCATCTGCCCAAATTTTCTAGATCCTGTTGCAGTAGCACACTGCCATTACTGTCATTAACAACCCTGCCAGCCTTTGTATCATCTGCAAACTTCGACACTAAGCCTGATATACCTTCATCAATATCATTGATAAATATACAAAACAACAGTGGGCCCAACACCGAACTCTGTGGGGCTGCACTAATAACATTGATCCACGAAGAGCAGCGTCCATTGATTACCACTCTCTGTATTCTCCCACTCAACCACCCTTTTATCCATTGTAGCAACTTACCCTTAGTACCATTCTGCTCCAATTTGTTCAATAGTCTTCCATGAGCAACAGTGTCAAAAGCTTTCCTGAAATCCAAATATATGATATCAAAATTATTTTTTGCATCCAGTTCCTTTGTAACCACATCATAATATCCCATCAAATTTGTCAGACAAGACTTTCCCTTAACAAACCCATGCTGTGTCTGAATTATTGCTGCAGTTTTGTCTAGATGATCCTGCAATGCATCTTTAACCAGTGATTCCATTATTTTACCTGGAACAGAAGTCAAACTAACTGGTCGTAATTACTCGTGTCACCCTTCGATCTCCCATTGTGAAGTGGGGATACATTTGCACATCTCCAGTCTGTGGGAACTTCTGAGTCCAAGGATGCTCTCATAATTATGGCTAAGGGTTTGCTTACTTCCTGTTTCGCGTCCTTTAATATAACTGGATAGATCCCATCCACTCAAGAAGCCTTTCTTATGTTTAACTTCAACAATTTCTCCTCCACTTTGGCATTCTCCTCCAAGTTATTACAAGATTATCTAGCTTACTGCCAGAGTTGACTACACCTCTGGCATTCCCCTCCCTGAATAACTCCTCATGTGTGAATGTCGATGCAAAATATTCATTTAGCTTGTTAGCTACCTGGACAGGATCATCAACAGTTGACCCATCGATATCAAGTGGACCAATCTGATTCATTCAATTAATTCTAGAGTTTACTTAAGTAAAGAACTCTTTGCTGTTTTTCTTTGCATCCTTTGCCAAAGATTTCTCGTAATCTACCTTCGCTTGCCTAATCTCCTTTGTGACTATGCCTATTTAACATATATTGAATATTACGTACAGCTCTACTTTGCTTATATAATATTCATCAAAAGAGCTATTTGCACATCTCCAGTAAATTTTCAGTAAATTTCACAAAATATCAGTAAATATTTTGTATTTAATTTTACAATAAAAATAGCGAAATGCGTATTTAATTTAATCGTGAAAATTATTTTGCACTAATTAGTTTTAATTATATATTTAATGACACATACTCACACCAGATGACAGCACAGTATAAAAGCTGTGATAAAACAGTCGAATCATAAGGAAATTTTTAATAAATTGGAAAAGATAGATATACTTTTTTTCTTCGTAGAGAAATAAAAAAAAAAAAAAATTAAAAGCTACTCTTTAAAGAAATTATAACGGTCTGTGAGGGAAAAAAAATAAAATAAACAATAATGCAAAAATTCGGTGCATTTTTACGAGTTAAAAATGACCTAGAAAATTACTTAAATTGAAGGAAGAAAATAAAATCGCTTAAAATGGTAAAAATAAAATACATAATGACACAAAAACGGATTTTCACATACGCATGAACACCGAGAACGAAGATTATCAATTAAGAAAAACAAATATTATTAACAAAAGAGGATCTTTCGGCGCATGCGCACGATAATCTCAGTTATTCCGGTATTGTAATACCATCGGAACAACACATAGATTACGCTGAAGGCAGATAATGCAAAAGAAGCTGTTTTAGTGATGGATGGAATGCCATACAGGTAATAGATAAAATAAATCATGCTGTTCCACTTTTTTTCACGTGAAAAATGCTCAAAGAAGTTTGGCAGTTAAGCGAATAGTAAACGATGAATTGTTAAAATGGACATCGAGGAAAACTTCAAAGTGATGTCTTGTTTGTAACAATAAAATTTCAATTTTATTTCAGAAAAAAAAAATAGAATAACAAAGCTGATTTTGCCTATAATTCACAAAGGAATTCTTTGAATAAAAAAATAATAAAAAGATAAATAATGCACAATCTGAAAAAAAGTAGGCATCAGTATTGCAGCAGAAGTTAATCGAATTCCAAATTATAAAAGCGTTAAAGAGGGCGCTGTTAGCACACTTCCAACAAAGCTATTTAAACTCGTTTACTGGATTATTTTTTGTTGAATATTCAAATTACTGTACTCTGGTTTGCTTGTTGGTCTCAGTGCTAATTTTTTAGCTTCTTTAAAGAAGCTAAATATGCAATTTTTTTTCTTATTCGGAAATTATAAACTACTTTTCCACTTTAGTTTTTTTATAATTTTTTAAGGCACAGATTTACAGTCTTTTAAACGTCCCCAAGCAGCCAAAACAGTTAATAAGATTAGCAAGGTAGTGTTTTCATGCATTCCACTGGAGAAAAAAATTGTGGCCTAACGATTTTTTAATCGACAAAACGATTACGGTGAAGTCTCTGAGTTTGCTCACTACCTCTCCCTGTTTCGTTCACTTTTTTCTATTATCAAATGTAATTAATTTTGCCTTCGGAAAGTTTTAAAATAATCTTATGAAAGTCAAAGTTTCTAATTATAAAGCATTCCGAATAACGCTATTGGAGTGGGGTTTCGAATACGAACTCGAAGATCAAGAAATTGTGTTACCGACCGAATTTTTCTCATTTATCTCTTTCTTTTCTAATCCGAGTTCTCACTTTATCCCTTGTCGTCATCATTTTTGATCCATTTATAACCTCGGCAGTTTTGCTGAGTTTGATAAGCGAATGTTTTTTCTTCTTTCTTTCAGTGTTCGTTTATTCATGCTGATGTAGTGTTCATCCCGAAACTGTGCCCAATTTCTGCAGGTACTTATTTGCCGCTTCGTTTAAATTGCTCTCAGAGTTAGGACGCAATCGGTGAACGTCTCTATCTTTCTCTCAGGGACTTACGAGGGACTCGTGATTTTGTTTTGTGGGGATAGTGCTCGCCTTTTAAATCTGATGATGGCAGTAGCCTTGTTACAAATTTTTCTTTCCCTAAATTCTTTCTTCTCTTCTGGTTGTTGGTCAGAACAATCCTAATTCCAGTGACGTTATCTTTCATAAGTAGCCTTAATTTTAATTCTGATGTACTTGGATAAAAACCTTTCCAACTTCTGCTCTAATCCGTTTAATTTAATCTATTTGGAAGTCGAAATGAGCTAACGAGAAAAAATAAAATAAGGAGGAGAGGTAGGGTGGGGTGTGGTAAGGTAGAAATTGTGTAAGTATTTTATCAATACCGACATAATCATCGAACTACTGCTTTCGTGTTTAGCACAGTTGGTATAATTACCGTCCTCCCAACAGCTGGTGGAAAAGACCTGGAGTTCGAATCTCGTTAAAGATGCGAGGAATTTCTAAAGATGTTTTTCACAACTTGGATGAGTTAGCCGGTCTCATGAGAGGGTAGACTAGTTCTTTTCTCCCGGAAAGCCTGGTGTTTTTGTTCGGCAAACAAAAAATCGATCACAGAACACGCGCAATTTAGACATATTATATACGATGAAATATGAGGTAACCTGCTAATACGCCTAAAAAAAAAACAACGTTGAGCTACTTAAGACCAACGAGCTTAAATGCTCCTCCTCTTCAGTTGACGACCCACAAGACTTTTCTTTGCCTATCTCAACGCAAATCTTGGAAATATTCCACCATCCCTAGCCTAAAGTACTAAGTTAACGGTATAATCTTACCTCAAAACAAATTGAGGTAATAGAAAATTAAACTACCCGTTTATAGAAAATTAAACTACCCGTTTATAGAAAATTAAACACACTTTCTTCACTCACCTGTCGCTTTAGATTCCCAAGCTTTGATTCCAAGCAAATTATCTCGAATGCTTCAGTTACTTATTGGATACCAATAAATAATGGAATTCTGAGATTAGAAACAGTTGACTATTGGATAATCTACATACATCTACACTACCTTATCAAAAGCAGCTAGACGCCATCATGTCATCTGGAAAATTACGAGTTTCAATGAGCAAATTGTTTGACCTCAGTGACAGCGTCCATTCGTTTTGTAACCAATTTTTATAGCAAGCAGTAGGAAATTCGTGTCTATTCTTCCTTCAGTGCAATCCCCGAGTTTAGCTATAGAAGTGGGTGGGTTCGATGTACCCTCAACCGGCATTCCAGTTCATCTAGAAAGTGTTCGATCGGATTTAATTCTGGATTTTGGGACTGGGACTGTTAGGCCAGTTGTTAGACTTCATTTTCCTCGGACTATATTTCCACACTGCTCGCTGCATGGGATGGAGCATTATTCAGCTGAAAAAAGGTGAAGGGGCCCATTTCCATAGAACTGTAAGCCAGTGGACACCACAAATCTATTCAAGATATCAGTGCACGATTGTGGAAATCTTAAGAAAGGAAACTCTTTCTTAAGATTGCTGAAAATGACGAAGATATTCCAAGAAACAGGTGCTTTGCCTGTAGTTCTCAGCAGAGTACGTTAAGCTGTTGTTAACGAAATCGCTATTGCTATAGTCGATGTGTCACACGAAATGTGCACGCGATCAATAGTGCCAGGTCGGTGCAGTGACAACCAGATATTCTGTAGGCAACGATTAAAACAGTGCTTCGATTTCTTCTGCAATGATCTCTTTACAAGATCACCGTACAACGCAAAATAATTCCAAGTGAACCTCATCCCCACTCCAACAACGTACTGATTTCGCTTTATAATTAATGGCTAGGATGGAGATGGAGGACAAGTTGTTCTGAAACATTTCTTAGACCAATGAAGCGTATTTCAGGCTAACCGGCGAAGTGAGCATCCATAATTGTTATTGACGAAGTTCCTCTCCACTGCCCACATGTTAGATGAAGTTTGGTGCGAGTTCGCAGCAAACTTCATAATCGGACTATTTTCTTCGAGGAGGGGTCCAGAAATGCATACTATTAGGTAAAAATATTACGTACAAGTTAGTGCAATTGCATCATTTCTGTACGTAGTCAATTACTTAAGTAGTTATAAATTGGCATCATTAAGTATATCTCATATTGTGAATACCTTCACAACGAGTTGCCATGATATTGCACTACCTCGAATAAGTAACGCTTCGCCATAGAGGAAGACTATTGTTACTTATTCTCATAGTCTTCTCCTATGGTGAAATGTTACTTATTCGAGATAGTGCAATATCATGGCAACTCGTTGTGAAAGTATGAAGGTATGTGAAGCGTCTTGCATCCTCAAAGTTATGGAGAAGTGCCTTCTTCCCATCTTAACCAATCAGGTTCTCCCATGCAATTCACAATTTATCCATTATGCACTGAAACGCAGGTCCACCGTGGCCAACCTGCTGGCAACCACTAACACCATTCTGAAGGCTCTACAAGACGGGGGGGGAGGAGATGGCAATTGTGTATCTAGATATCCAGTCTGCCTTCAACTTCATTGACGTCCAGCCCCTCCTTCAGCTTTGTGAGGAGGGATACCAGATTAAAGGAAATATCCTTGAACTCTTAAAGTCGCTTCTTACAACCAGGGTTCTTCACTTGACGGTGAATAAAATATCCTTCACTAGGAAAGTCAGTGTAGGTGTTTCCCAGAGCGGAGTTCTTTCTGGGCTCCTCTTTACTGCTGCCATCCACTCATTCTGGATTTTCTCAGCTACGCAGATGATTTGAAGCTCCTCTATCGGATCCATGGGACCGACCAACCTGAGACTGCTTCCGACGCCATCAACAACAGCCTAAAAGCTCTAGTTACGTACTTAGTACAGTTCTCTCTCCAGATTAACCCAAATAAATCTGCACAAATTGTGTTCTCACTCAAATCACACCCAAGAGCTGGATATCATCATTCTTCTCTTTCTTGGTGATTCCCTTCTACTTTTCTCGCTCTCTCTCTCTCTCTCTCTCTCTCTCTCTCTCTCTCTCTCTCTCTCTCTCTCTCTCTCTCAGGGTAACTCGGGATTTTTTTTTTTTTTTTTTTGCTGGTGCAGCATAAACCTCAGGCTTCCTTGCACCATATAGTTAATAATAATAATAATAATAATAACTGAAGTAAACCCGAAAATCCATGGAACCTTCATCCCTCCAGTGACCAAGCACAGAGATCTCGGGGTCATCTTTGACTTTAAGCTTAGCTTTAAACACCATGTGGCAGATATTTACAACAAGGTCTGCCGATCCAGATGGCTTGCCAAACAACACCTCCTTCATGTCACAGAATCCCAGTACACCATTCAATATATTTACCGGTTTCTTCAGCCAGTCATTACCTACGGATCTGAAATCTGGGAGTCGGCAGCAAAAACCACGCTAAAACCATGTCATCTGATGAGTACTGGCTTCTTCGGTGGGTGCTCTTCAAGCATAAACTTCCACCCCTCACACATACTTCAGAAATGACCAAACTTCTAAACTACAGAAAAGTCTCAGAACGGATCTTAAGCCTCCGCTTACTCGTCACCATTAAAATAATAGTGGGTGAAATCAACACGATAAGTTTTTGGCAGATTTGTAGTTTGAGAATCCCCCCGAGACCCTTAATGGCCCTCCCTTCTTTACATTCCGTGGTGTGGAGGCTCAGGGAGGGCGACAGATTCCTGCCAATGGAAATGCTCCAAAACGTCCAAGATATGGATGCTGACTACAAGAAATTCATTGAGGACAAAGTCTACAGAAGACGCATCATCAGGGAGCAGCTCTCATCTTCAACCGAGTGTCTGTCACTATTTTTCCTTGATTGGTTTGTTGATATTGTAACAAAAAAAAAAAAAAAGAAAAAAAAAGTCTGTTTTCATGTATTTACAACTTATTTTTTTGTTGTTAGAGTTTTAATTCGTTTCTATGTTAAACCCCTAACGTTTTTGCTGTTATGGGCATTGCATCAGGCACACACTTAAAAATTTTACTTATTTTCGCTGATTGCAATAAAGATATTATATACTTAAGTAGTTGGCTACGTACAGAAATGATGCAATTGCATTAACTTGTACGTCAGTTAACTCCCTACGTAATCTGAAGCTTTAGCCCTAGAGTATTCTGCAGGAAAAATACTACTTAATAAATTACTTAAACGATTTCCTTGTGCCGCTGCTCTAGAAGTTCTATGGAAATGGATCCCTCATAAAAGCGTGCAGCGTTAAAACATGGTTTGAAGAACACGAATTCCAACAACATCTAGCCGGCTCAGAGTCCAGGTTTGAATCTGACCTTTGGGATGAATGAGAATACTAAATCAAAGCGCAGCTACTACACCTCTGTTTTTCAACTGGACTGCACCAAAGCAGAAATGGACACAAATTCCCGCTGCCTGCTACAAGGAACTAGTTGAAAGTTTTCTAAGACGGGTCGGTACTGCCCTTTTGGCCAAAGGCGTGTCTACACTCATTAATTTGTTCAACAAAAACTCGTGAATTTTTCGAAACTTGATAGTGTCCGAATACCTTTGGTAAGACAGGTTAAATGCTAATGGAATATTTATGAGGATATCAAAACCACTATTCATTCCCCAATCAAACCCCCTGCCAAAGCACAATAGCAGTGTACTATGTGTAGAGATTTATTGTATTAAGAAGCCGATTTGCATTTTGTTCGGATTGAAAAACCTAAAATATTTCACTCAGTAACTCCATTCCCCCATGAGATAGGCTAAGTACAGCCTATGATTGAAGAGGACATTAAGAATTCTTCTAGTCCCTAATGAGATTCGAACCCAGACCTCTCAAACCAGTGGTAAGTGGCTGAACCACTGATGTATTCAAACTATTTACTGACAATAGCCCCATCAGATAACACTGATATGATGAATTTCCGAAAAGACAGCTGATACTTGATAATCTGTGAATGTTTCGTACATCTCCCTCAAAAATAATTTTTAAATATAAAAAATTCAATAGCAGACTGTTGTTCTTCTGTGTCGATAACAAAAGAAAATTTAAACAGTGACAAAAAGGTAAGCGCTCTCAAATTTTTGGGGCCAGAATATGCTGGACTCATCTCCAGGCTCCATTGTCAATGTACTTTTAGAATTGTCGCTTGCTTTCTGAAACTCTAGAGTACTCACGAGTCCTTACTAGGGCGTAATTGGGAAATCACATGGTCAGATATATCTAAAAGCCTGATTTTCCCTGAAAATGCTAGTATGGAAAACTCAGACTTTTCTTGAATTCACTGTGTACTCCTTTCTCAGTCCTTTAAGATTATCCTCTCAATACTCTAAGGGGTTGAATATACATAAAAAACTGATTTCCATTTACATCCTACGGTTGATGCCAACGTTTCCTGGTCCCATCAATGTGATTTATGGGTGGAGAGTATTTACCTTCTCTTTCGCATTGTTAAACTCTTTCTTTTTTAATTTCCCATCTGGTTGTTCTGAAGCACAATAGCATGCTATATACTGTAATTCAAAACATTCAGTAAATCCTGTACAATCAGTAGAGAATATACCAATATGTTTTAATTAATGCCCAGTTTTTTTGTTTTAATGCTCGCTTTTGTAATTAATCACCTACATTATGGATCCGTCTTTTAAAGACAATTTATATATTAAATGTTTCTTACAGCTTCGATTAACGATCTTAATTGTGAATTACCAAACACAGTTGCAATCCAGCAGATAACGAAATAAGCATCGTTTCTGCAAAATAATGATAAATATTCTCAATACCATTGCTTCTAGTAGAATAACACGAAGTACTTCGTCTCTGATACGCCCTCAGAGTATAAGAGACAATGCATCATGGACACCAAACTTCAGTTTGGGTAGGGAACTAATGTGGAAGATAAACCAATGTCAAATGTATTTCTCTACTGACATACCTGGAATTCATGTAAAATTCAAACTGTAAGTCTCACGCTTGAATGAGTATGATGTGGTATGATAACAGGCGCGTCATTCGGGGCCTATCAAGAACGTGTACAAGTAAGAATGCTCTCTAGAGGACCTAAGTTTTAAGAGATAATTCAGGACAACACGCTTGCATCTTTCGGGTTGGTCTGTATCTCTTTCTCAAGGATTTCGGCTGTAACTATCACGTTGCTCGCTAACATTAAAGATTGCACACCGCCGGTTACCCCCGGGGAACCATCCATCCTCCCGAACCTCGCAATCAATAACTGGTGGGTTGCTAAGAAGAGCGTGCTCTTGAAAAATCGCTACCGCGAAACCAAAATCTTGGAAAGGTTGCATTCGTTTACGGAATTATCACCCGCTCTGGGTCACGTGCTCCGGCATTCCTTAAGGAGTTTTAAACGAGGAAGCACGTGAAGATTAATTTGCCACCGGTGAGTTTCCAACCACCGTCAAGATAAAGCTGCTGCCTGGCAGATGAAACTTTTAAGTAAATATCTGGCTCGCAAATATCTCTTTTGGGGATAGTAAAAGACCGGAAATCATGGCGCCAGTAAGGTGGTACATTAAGTAAATGTTGTCATGGAATGTCATCGTGTCAGTGCTCCGTTTCCAAGCAAGCTATTTAAATTATTAAAAAAAAAAGAGAGAAAGAACCCTTTGCTATACGTATGATACGTGCGATCCGTCTTTCTTCAAGGTAAACATTTAGATACGGCCTATAGATGGTGTGTTAGCTTCCTAAACGTGATTTTATCTACAAAATAAATCCACATAATAAAAACAGAAATTGTCGAATTTTATTTTCACGTTTCTGCTGTAGCAGAATATAAGAAATAAGTGAAAATCGAAGCTGCATGCATTAACTGATTTGTTAATATTTTACTCCTATTATAGAATCTGCTTCGGTACTAGAATTCGGACTTTCTGGGATTGCCTGAATGTGTTATCGTTCCCGTGTAGAATCAACAGGAGTTACGATTGTGTGCCCGTGATCATTCGTCTAATTTTGTGGTTAAACAATGTATCTTTTCTTTATAATTCAGCCACATCGCACACTTTAGACTCAGAGTTCAAGAGATTGAAAAGAACAGGAAATTTCGATGAGATGGCCTCGGATTTTGAAAAAAAAAATAAAATTACAGATATTAAAATAAGAGTTTTATATCTGGTTGTTAATGTCAAGAAAGGATTAACCATGGAACCGTTGAACTGTACGTAGTTATTAAATAGTTCGTGTGATCTACACTCAGTGACCAATTTCTTGGGTTGGTACACCAACGTGATAGCGAGTAGCACCATCAGAAGCCTTTGTGGGTAGCACAGTTGGTATAATCACCGTCCTTCCCATATCGGGTGGAAAAGACCTGGATCGAATGATGCGAGGAATTTTTATGGTCCTATTTGAAAAAGTGGCTGAGTTAGGCGGTCTTAGGAGAGGGTAGCAAAATCGACAACACAGCACACGCAATTTACAGATAATATATACAGAGCAATATGGCCTTAGTCGCTGATGCTCCTAAAAACCCTTCAGCAACAATAACAACAACCATTACCAGGTTAACTATGAGCACGAAGGGTTGCGTCTATTGTTCAACTGAACTGGGGAATTCAGTCATCGATCCACAGGGAATCTAATGTGTGTCACAAAAATACTCTCCACACCATCATCCACCGCTAGCCTATAGAGTTGCCATCTGACACAGTGTGTTCATCGATTCATGCTGCTATCGTCATACCCACCATGGAACGACTGGAAGTTGGATTCTTTGGACCAGACGACGTTTCGTCACTCCTCAAATGAGAAGTGGTTATGAGAAGGTCGCCAATGTTCTTCTGATCGTAGCGGTTTGCGCTTAGCTGACTACAGTGAAACCAAGTGAGGTCGATTGCTGCTATACTTCAACTCGTGAGAGGGTCTGACGACTGTGCATTTCGATATGCCTCAATAACCTCTTTGCACATTATTATTGTACCGTGATGTCCATTGGGCCGATTGTTAGTATTGTTAAAAGGCACGATTCTTCGGACCTTCAGTCGAAAGTTGACATGAGAAGCCGCCTCAAACCACTGGACTGCCATTGGCTGTCTGTGATGTAGTTGGACCATCCTCGGTTCACTCTAGACGCTGTTGTGAGTGTCTCATGACACTCATGTGTCACATACCTCCCAAGCTGGGAGACATGTGGACATGTGTTTTAGTAAGGGGCAGTTCCTAGAATGTCATTTCAACTGAACCTCTGTGAAGGATAGTACCACTGTAAAAGGGCTAGAAGACATGTGATCAGTGTAGGTTTGTGTGTTTTTCTGGCCAATTGGCTACCCAGATGCATCAGTCACCTAGAAAGACGATGCCGAGTACTCGTCCCACATCGGGAAGGTGGGCTAGTCCCAGTGGAGCTCATACTGTCTCAATTCGAGACTCTGATTCACACGGATTGCCAGGTGGGCCAGATTACTTTGGGGCCCACTCCAGAGGAGAAAAAAATCCCGTGCTAAAAAAAAAGAACATAGTAAGAACAGTTGCCAAAAATCTCCCATAATTATCCAAAACTTATTTGTAGGTATCCTAAAAAAACACTTTAGACTGGCCACACATTTGTTTCTCTTCTACTCTAACGATGTATTATCGCTTCAGATCTTCTCTTCCAAAAAATATCTCTAATTACCTAATAGGTTGCAGATAGTTAAATATCCTAATCCAATCTTCAGCCATTCAAGAAGGACGTCTCACCATGAATAATGGATAAATTCAGTCACAAAAGAACGTAAGAAAAGAGAAAGTGCGTCCAATACCTTCATCTAAATTAAATCCTCTTTAAATTGTTAAAACTAAAACGTTCTCCTAGTAATACCTAATGTCTGAAAATCTTAATCACACACTGTTTCAGCGTAGTATTCAATCCCTAAAGTAAGACTATACCCTCTAGAAATATTTGAACACAAAAATATTTTTTTCTTTCTCTTTCTCTTCCTTTTCCCTTCTTTTTATCCTTTTATTTTCCTTTTTCCCCTTTCATTTCCTTTATTATCTGTTTTTACTTAACTTTTTACGTTCAAGATTTGTAAAAAGGGTGTATAAAAATACATTCTACTGTATGTTGCAGTACAGTCAGAACTATATGTTTTATTCTACGAAATATCTCATTTGCAAAAGTGTGCATTGCTTTCAAATGAGCAGAACGCGCAATTTACAGACATTATATAAGGCGCAATATGGCCTAAGTTGCTGATGCGCCTAAAACCCTACAACAACAACAAATTTATTCCCATGTTCTCTTTAGAAATCTTTTTCCTAAATACAAGTGAGCTCTAAAAACTAAAAAGAACTCTAATAGCATTAATCCTACAAGAATGTGAAGTAATGTTGTTGACGTACAGGTAAAATAGCCAAAAGCATAGAGTTTTGTATACTAGAAAGATTTCTTTTAAATCTGTTAATATCTGCTCTGTAAAATCATGCTCCTGGAGCGAATTTAAAACTTGGTAAGAAGACTGCTTGATAATAAATCTGCAAGGTTATCCTCGAGAGAACCTTGCAGATTTATTATCAACTCAACTCTTGAAATATGCACAATAGCTGCTGTCAACTTTTAACCTTATGAGATAGATGAGACACAAAGTTTAATTTATAATCTATAGTAACGCCCAAATATCACTTCAGTGACAAGCGGCAATTACTGCTCATTAGTTTTGATTTGTGGTGGTCTATTAAAATCTAGCTACTGCTTAAAGATGACCATTTTTGTTTTAGTTGGATTAATAAATAACTTGTTATAGACACAAATCACTTAGAATTTGATTCGCAACAATCTCAAGAGCACTACAATTCCCTGCCAATGAAGATAGTAAGGTGATCTGTATAAGCAATAACTCTGGTTTTAGGAATTGTCCATTCTTCGAATAATGGGGATGTACCTAATAAAGTGGCCACTCGGTGCAAACACAGTTAAAAAAGCGTGGCTGATGCTTTTGATACGTGGGCTGCCGTGTGAATAAAAACATCACTAAATAAATAAACTCACGGTGAAAAAGTCCTCTTGTAGGATTTCAACTTTCTTGTTGAGTTGATGAGAAAATAAATCTTCTCGTAGGATCTTAGCTGAGAGACTTGTCAGAGAGCTACGCCATAATAACGTGTTTCAAGTTATAGCAGCGTGGGCGAATGACAAATGTACCCACCTAAGCTGCTATAACTCGAAAGATAGTGAAAATCCACCACTGAGAGGGGTGATTATAGCTCCACACTCACATAGCAGGTTAACGGTTCTATGTGGGTGGTGAATTAGATTTAAAAAAAGAAGTACACTGCTGAACAAAATTAATATAACATTTTGTCATTAATTAGACAGATAAGTAAGGCGATGAAGTAGCACAGGATGTCCTAAAATAGTGGGAGATAAATAATTCCTACTTGTTTACAATCAGTAGAGGACTTAAATTTCCAACTGGTGGACTGTATAATTGTTTTTGGAGTAATTTTCTACCAAAAAAAGGACTACCTGGTCCCTTGAGGACACTAGATCGTAGTTCACAATAAATATTTATTTTGTATTCATCGCAAGAATAAAAGAATTACTCTTGTTTTTGTGAGTTACCTTAATTTTGTCCGCTACTGTACTTTAAAAACCTAAGGCGATATTTTCAAATAAAGTGTCGTGTATCGTTTAGTAAAATGCACCCCAAGGACAGTAGTGGGGATAATATTAAGCGCATGTAAATTTACGAGTTGGGGAAGGGGGGTATCGAAGCTGCATTCAACTCTTTAAGAGGTGAAAAAGTAACAGCCAGTATTCCTTTGCCATTGCGAAGAGGAGCTTAATCAAATAGACAAATCAACAAAATAGAATAACCACCACACTTGATTCTCTGTTACTATGGAAACAAGCTGGCACAAGGAGAAGTTAAAGCTTATCATAAAAGAAGGACCGAAGCTCAGAACAGAAGGAAATTTTCCTAACCGTTTTCCCAAAAAGCTTTTCGATGTTCTAATTTAAAAGAAAGTTAGTTTTCTTCTATCTTTGTTTACCCGCACTTCTCTCAAGAAATAAACTCCGAAGAAAAGGATTTCTCTTTCCTACAGAGGCTTTTGAAGAAAGGAGATTTAAAGAATCTAATCTTCTTCTTCTTCTTTTTCCTTCTTTACGAAAAAATAAGTCATTCGTTGACGTTACCCAGTCTTTTTTACATACTTAAAGATTTAGATGGCGAGGAGTATTGGGAATGGGTCGGCTCTGATAAAAAAAAAAGCGTTCTGAAACAAGAATTTGCGACGTGTGTTGCATAAAAAATACAGCCGATACGCGCAGTATGTATTCGTGTGCAACCTGACAACAGCAAACAGCTCATCGATGCATTCTGTGTGGACGAATTTCTATTTGAGTAATGATTGCAACCAGAAACGTTGCATTCTGAGTTTAACTTTTTCAGAGAATCTTGTGGTCCGATTTAGTTATCGACTTTGAGGGAATGGGTCGGAAGTTAAGGGAGCTCTATAGATGCCAACATTGAGAGTAAAATAACGTTATTTTGGGAATAAACATTTTGCTTCTGGAGTAATCACTGTGGAATGAAACTAGAATGTTTTTGTCTGCATCTGATTCAACGTTTGTTTTCTCTGTACACCATAAATGTGGTTCGTGATAGTAGATCTGTACTTGATATTCCTTATATACATCAAGGTATATGGTTATTAAGATCGGAAAATTCTTATAAGCCTTTTGGGCTTATTAATTTAATTGTGTGAAATCGGTAGTGAGAATTTCCTTGGGTTTTTGAAATTCCTCATTCTCTTGAAATTGCCTTCTTACAGTCTGTCTAAGTTGAATTTTCTGACCACTTCTTTATGTAACAAATGATATAAGCATGAATGTCTCTGCTTGTAACCGGCTCTTATTCTTTCGAGAGCTAATTATAAAAGATTGGTAATAATTTATTTATTTTTTAATTTCTATAAAAACAACAACCTTCAAATAAATTAAACAAATATTTCCTAAAATCTGATAAGGTGACAATCCTAATCTGAAGGTCCGCTTATGGATATTTTCCTAGGGTCTACAGATTTATGAATCCGCCCCTAATTAAATGCTAGTCATATTTATGAATTATGACATCAGTAGGAGCATTCAGTAGACGAAATTGCAAAGACTTTGTCTAACCGTAATATACAATAAGTTAGTTTTTCATTAGCAACACCCCTTGTATAAGAATGGACTGATCTGTGGCAGTGAAGGCTCAAAGTTGGGAACAGCTGATATAAAATTGAAGTCGGCATACGTGGCGATCAGCTTTTGAGTGTCTGCGAAGAAGAAAGGGTCGGCTTCGAGATCTTTCCGACTTCTGACGTGTAATGATTGTACAATTATTTGGCTGGTTGTTTGACCAACAGCAGTCAAACAATCAGCCAACGGTCACACGTGGGACAACCACGTCAGGTCAACGCCCGTGGTGAGCTATCAACAAGACAATGCGCCATGCCATAAGGCCCAACATGTTGATAACTAACTGGTTTCAGAAACATGACAATGAATTTTCCCGTCCTCCCATGACTGCCAAACTCATCCGATCTCAACTCAATTGAGCATGTTTGGGACCTACTGGAAAAGGGCATTCAATGTTACTACCATCCACTTGACAATGTGTTGCTATTACTGGACACATTGTGCAAAGCATGGATAGTACCACTACCGGACACCTGCAACACCTTGTGGAGTCCATGCGAAGACGTGTATGGGCTGTATTACTGACAAAAGACGCCCTCACAAGGTGTTTAGGTAGGTTGCTAATGTAAGTCAACTCAGTGTACATTATCATCTTTCAGGTATAAAAGTTGACGCAGATCAGTAAGGAAACGCCTGTTCTCGTAGTCCATCGAACCTTCCCGGACGAACAAGTAACTGAGGCCGGTATATAAGAAAGGCATAAGAACCACACAAGTTAGTTGTTCTTATTATGCTATGGAAAGTCCAGCTGGTTGATTTCGAGAAGGCTGTTATTGTCGGATGCTACATTGCTGGCTTGTCGATTCGTAAAATTGCTAACAGGCGTTTCCTTACTGATCTGCGTCAACTTTTATACCTGAAAGAGGATAATGTACACTGAGGTCAACACGAGTTCTTAAGAACATTAGTTTTTCTTTTCTTAATGGTGTAAGATTGCTTTCGAAGAAATTAAATTTTTTTGAAATTTCTCTGAAAACTTTGAGAAAATTTTCATCAAAGTCCACGATATTTCAGTACTTATGTTGAAAAACGGAAACGGTTCCGTTTTTAATCATTCACTTTTTCCTGTTGACGCAGATCAGTAATTTTCATATTTGCCAAGAGGCCTTCAGCTTCTCTGGGGAAAAAAGACTGCTTAAGTTAGCGAAGAAACTGGGTAGCAATATTGCGCAGTTCCTCGAAGCGGAAGAGAATTTTAATAGAAGTAAAGAGCCTCGTGAAAATGTCTTAGCAAAAGTATGAGAAGTTGGAAAATTCAAAATTGAAGGTGTTTATTGAGCGATTATTCTTTGACAACTGGTAGCGCGTTGGATTTCGCGTACAGCTTGTTTACAACGATGTTCCGAGCACGGTGATTTACACATATATAGAACGAGGCCCTTCCTTTACTTCATGCATGTTACATGAAACTCGGCAGAGGTAATTGAATAGGCTGGAAAAGATTTTCACTTGCCAATAAGTTTTCCAATTACCCCTGCAAACCTGCGTGTTACAAATGATGCGTGGATAAGCATCCCCTTTATGCCTTACAGGGCTCTTTCACAATGGAGAAACCTGAGACGTTGTACAAAGAATTGAAAATGCAGGTGCTGTTTGCTCGAAGCTTGTGATAAAGGAAACTTTGGCGAATGCACTGTAGGCACTGTTAGGAAACGCGTGATGTTAACAGTAGCTAGGAGGAAACAGAAAAAATGAAAATAAATAAATTGGTTTTCACCCGCAGCAGTTTTGTACCCGAGAAGAAAATAGTTTGGAGACAGTTCTTAATTTAAACTCCTGGGATGTGAGTGTAATGGCTGAAGCGGGGATGTGAGTCGAATTCACTGCTTTAGACCATTCTTCTCCTCGTGTCTCTGTGAACACCAAAAAAAAAGGGGGTGGGTGAGTTTAAATCGAAATATCGTCAGGTATAAGATTCAGAAGAAATTGGTTTTACAAAAGCCGATACCCACGTTTGAGAAAGACTCTAAGGGACACTTCTGACAAAACATAAGTAGGAAAACGTTCTAACAGACCTTATCTGTCAATTACATGCAGGCCTACTGCTGAAAACATCGATAGGGCTGGATTTTTTTTCTTTTTTTTGAGCTTTATCAACTGAAGAATGAGAAAAATCGCAGTGGGGTCAGGGGATGATCTGCCAGTGTCGTTTTCTTTGGCAAAAAATAAAAAATTGTCTCACAGAAACAGTGTTTTGAGCTGACACCATGTTGTGGTGCATGATCTATTCTGTTCATCCAATTCATCTGCATCAACAGAATCACTTAACTCTTTTAAAATTTTCAGATAAAAGGTATAATTTACTCTACAGTCACTATGGACGACTTCTGAATGAAAAATAACACTGATATAAATGAAATAAAGAAACTTTGATTTCACTTTTGATTTTTACATGTATGCTTTCTTGAATTTCAAGAATTGAGGAGGTTACTAGGAGAGACTAAAGATTAATTTCTGAGTCAAAGTGAAACCCATATTTCATCAACAGCTATAATTTATCTATAAAAAGTTGCCGTCTTCTTGAACTCTGAATGAAAAATTCGATCAAATTTGTTTCGGATCAAAATTCGTTGAATCATCTCGGTAGAAACTTTTATCGTGTTCAGGTGTTCAGTAAAATTAATCAGAAATTAACCATCTTATGGCCAAAGGATCAAAACAGACTGAAAGATCCTAGAGTGTATACCGATTTTTCTTCGGATATTTCCAAGGACACTTTACCGTTAAATTGGCACCTCTAGTTTTCCCATTCTTCCCATTAGAATGTGTGACAAAATCCATCCATTCATGGTTCAATAACTTACTGATTAATTTTTCTAACTACTTCTGTTTTCTGCTAATATTTGCATAAATTCAAGTACAGTGTCAACAAATTTCTTCCAACATCCCAACTCTAAATTGTGTACTGTATTAAGCATTATACACTTCGGCCATCTTTCCTGTTTGGGTTCATCATAAAAAAAAAACGGCATGCTTTAGATGTTCTTGACGAATTTAACAAGGAGCAACGAACTTTTTATGGAACAAGTACGTATATATGACGAACAAGTACATGGTATTTATGTACGAGAATGGCTAACATAATTGTGGATATTCATCGTTAATTAATTGTTTTGGATTATCCATTAAACTTCCAAATTGCGGTTCTAGTTCTACCATACCACCATAATGCGGATCATCATAAAACGATTAGGTTTTTATTAACTCCCTCAAAAATTCTTAATTGAAAGAAAAAAAAAAACCCTGAAATATTACTACGTATTGTGAAGATACGTAGAAATTATCAAGCAAGCTACAAGGTGTAGTTAGTTGTTGTTGTTGTTGGGTTTTAGGAGGGGGCGACTAAGGCCACATTGTCTATAAATTGTGTGTGTTCCTGAGGTCGATTTTCTGTTTGCTGGACGAAAAACCCGAGTTTCCAGGAGAAAAAAACCATACTACCCTTGTCTGAGACCGACTAACTCAGCCACATTGTGGAAAGCGCCCATAAAAGTTCCTCACATCATCGATAGAATTCGAACTCAGGTGTTTTCCACCGGTGTGAGATGGGCAGCGATCCTACCAACTGGGCTACCCACGAGGGCCGTGGAGTCAGGTGTTCGATTACTTTTGACAATGCCGTGTATGTACAGTGCACTAGTTCTCGGATAAATAAAGTTACGCATTTAGTGAGGGCAATTTTTTCTGACAATGAGTGTATATCTAAATTCGAGCACTTAGTATCGTGTATTAAATTAATATTCTCATATTACTAGGAGTTTCATTATCTGCATAAACCTTATATCAGAATCCTGTTGTATTGTTCAAAAATAATTGTGTTTGGACAAATATTTTTGGCGCGATTGCAATCTATCTAAAACTCTAGCGAACATCCACCAATTAAGTATATCGATTTTAATAATTTAATCCCAATTGTGAATTTATTAATAAGAAGTATTACAGTACCTTATATGTACTTAAAACTGACGTCTTCTAGCTATCAACTGCGTCAGAATCTCCAATAATTAGATCTTCCTAATGCTCTTAATCCTATTATACCATAAAGAACTGAGCCCGCTACTGCTGTTGACACTAATATTATAAATTTGTCATCTGTTTACTGAAAGTGCTAATTCCTAGTCTAATAGTTCAAAGAAAAGCTTCTTTTTTTACAACAGGAGGAGTCCATCGATGCATAATTGAACAAGCAAAGTACACAGCGTGGTAACGTCGTACTTAATGAGATGTCCGTTGTATTCTGTACGTTGTTAGAGTGACAGAAAGGCAGAGAGGTTGAATTCGCAATGGAAAACCGAGGCATTGAAATGGAGATTGAGATTTAGCTTTGCGTTCTCCGTATTTAGGCTGCCCAATGTAGGGAGTACCTTAATGACAATTGTCTTCTGTGTATGTATTAAGGTAATACAGATCGCCGAGTGTAATTCTAATCAGACAGAGCTGCTCGTTGATGAAATGCTCTTATCAGCAGACAGCAGGGGTTTCACACCTCCTAGCTTCTCTCGAAAGTGGCGTGAGGTTAATAATTACAATCACCTTCACAAGTACTCAGCGTCATGGGAGGATTCGCAGATGTGCGCTTGCTATGTTGGACTATTTAATTCCCTCGCTCGCAACCGAGATAATACATTACTCTTAAAGTTCTGCGAGTCTTGCGCGATCAATGCTTTATCAGCTATTGAGTCTTTGCGAAATGTATATGCGTTGGCCTATTATTGGTGGTGTGATATGTTAGCCGAACAAAATGCATGCTGATAAAATGTTTTTCTGCCGAAGATTAATGTAGTAGATAAGAAAGGTCCTTGGAAAGATGGGCCCTTTCCGAGGAATATTTTCGTGAGAGATTCGCACACGTTAAATGAATCACACCCATTTTTGTAATTTAAAAGAAGAATATACAGATCAATATATGAAAAAATATATAAATATAATAAATTCTTATGCTATCTTGAAACCTTCCATCTGATTAACGATCACCACTACAGATACCTTCAGTTCAATTCCATAGATGATATTTTGTGTTACTCGCCTTTGTACAAATTCCATCGGAGAGAATCGAGTAGTTTCTCCCGACATTTCCAAGGTTATCGATCGTGCTCCGAATAAAGATATTCTAAGCAAGCTTCCATCTTATTGTCTTGATTCTGTTTTTGAAATTCGTTGCCAATTGTCCTCACTGATAACTCACTACATGTTTTGGTAGATGGAGGCCTGTTTTCTAATTCCTCAACTAATGATGTAGTTCCATAAGGGAACCGAATCTTTTCTTTTCTCTTGATGTTTTTCCTACTCTTTGGATAGGTAGAAAGTCGTACAGTCATATAATTCTGCGTGGGTAGCACAGTGATTATAATTATTGTACTCTCATCCACACATCGGGTGGAAGAGTCCCGGGTTCGAATTCCATCAATGTAGCGAAGAACTGTTATGGACTTTTTTTCACTCCGTGGCTAAGTTAGTCGGACTCGGGCGTGTATAGCAAGGTTCAACCCCTTCGGAAGCTGGGATATTTCGTCCAGCAAATAGGCAAATCGATCAGAGAATACACGCAATTTATGGACATATTACACACGGGCAGATAATATAGCTCTTGGGTGGCCTCTAATACAACAGTTCTTTTCTTTTCTTTTTTGTGAATTTTATGTTTTATGCACCATTCCACCTCATCACACCAGTACCTAAATGCAAGCCTCCTCATCACACCAGTACCTAAATGGTTTTTAAAATCACCCATTTCTCTCCCCCATCTAATCAAAGCTAGTCGAATGCTAATCAAAGTCCATCCTTCTCAAATGAAGAGGAAAGGACTTTTATTAGCATTCTTCAGAGAGTGGGGGAAGTAGCTACGAAAATATTCAGGTTTTTCATCCAGTAAAACATACATAACATTCTTATGCTATCTTGGAATGCATTACAACTTAATATGCGATATTTTGGCGCCTCACGGCTTTAGTTACCTCTGTAAAACCCTACACAACAATTCACATTATAAACGACTGCGCTTTTAGCGTAAATTGCGGACGTCATGATTAATTATTTCATTCGCTTTCAAACAGCATTTACTGTTCCTTGCATCTTTGGTGCGTGCCAACTTTTTTAAACGTGCAAGAAGATAGATCCCTACCCACCTCAACTGGTGTTTTCGCTGTCTGTGCACGTTTCATACTGAAATGAATGTTACGATTTTGGCCCTCTAAACAGGGAACCTGTGTTTTATTCGACGCACGACTTCATCTATGCTACATCTGCATTTGAACGTGTCGGGAGTCTCTCAGAACTCTCCGTGACAGCTGCTTAGATTTGCATTACAATCTGGTAAATAAACCGCACTAGCAAGTGCAGAAGGAAACACGTAGCGATCAGAGAGCATTGGGAAGGGGGGGAGAAGACGTAGGTCAGAGCGCTGCCGGGCCTATATTATTGCGGGTTTATTAATTTATCCTCTAGCGGACGCAGAAACTAATCAAAAGTGTCAAAAGTTGTTAAGGAGGAGAGTTAGAAAGTAGAAATGTTATTAATGACGAATGTTCTGGAGGAATACTTAAAGGCGGAACAAAGTGAGCTAAGTCGAGTTAGTTTTGTTAAAGACAGCATTACACATACGACTTCTCCAAAGCTCAGTCCAATTTAGAAACAAATGATTTTTTTGTCTTGGAAATTCAGACACTGTCCTCACTAACACTCACAGCGAATTTCTCTTTGTTCCCCAGAGAGGTACTTTACATTTGAAATGAGTAATGAGACAGAGGAAAGAATTTGTAGCAGTTAGGAGTTTGGGCGAATGTCTATTGAAGATGTAATTTAGGGCGCCTGGTTTGTGTGTGGAGAGTACGTAGATGGTCAATTCCATATTCACTATTCGGCCGCATTTTCAATATTCTTGTCTGTGCTAAGCGAAATTTTTCCTATCGGAAATCGATGTCCATATATTTCTATCAGGAAATCCTTAAATCTTTTTAATCTTATCAATGCTTCCTTTTCGTGAGTGATTTTCTTGAGGAGATTGAAGAACGCCCAATCGATACAGTCGATAGAAGGAAGATAACAGTCTTTTGATGCGACCGTCTGATTGTCTTTTACTTGTACTGAACGAAATATATGTTGGAGTTAGTGAACCGTGCTCGGGAATACTGGGATGTGGAATACCTTTTTGGTATTGCGCGATCAGCAGATGTAGTGTGAAGTCAAAGGAAAAAAAAACATAAACAAAAATTTAGTTTTTCGTTGATCGCACGCTGGTTTTATTTTATGTATTTAGAAAGAGATAAACTATCAATGGCCGCTTATATTTAATAGAGAAAATGTTAAGTGGAATTATTTAAATTAACTTTGCCCAAGGCTTGGAAAAATTCCCAGCCGGGATCGAGCTAGAAAGAAACAAATTTTTTTCTTAATTAAATTAAAAAAAATTTCTTTGATTAATAGAAGGTAAAAGTAATTATAGATCAATTACTTTATAGAAAACTTAATAAATCTCTGTAGTTATGTTCTCTAAACTTCTCGACCGTTCAGTTTAATTTCAACGATTTTAATGAAATTTTGGAGAGGCTCAGCAAAAATTTTTAAAAAGTCTAAATATAAAATGTCATGAAAATAAGTCCACTAGCAGTCCCTCTATTACATGCGAATAGACAGGCAGACAGACGGAAGGACATGGTGAAGATAACAGGTTGTTGTTGTTGTTGTAGGGTTTCAGAAGCATCAGCGACTAAGGCCATATTGCTCCTTGAATACTGTCTGTAAATTGTGTGTTCTATGGTCGATTTTGTTTTGCTGTACGAAAAGCCCAAGTTTCTGGGAGAAATAACCACGCTACCCTCACCTGAGACTAACTAACTCAGCCACGTTGTGAAAAAAGGCCCCTTAAAAATTCTTCACGTCAGTGATGGGACTCGAACTCAGGTCTTTTCCACCCGGTATGGAGAGGACCGAGATTCTATCAACCGTGCTACCCACAGTTGTATAATATAAACATAAGTCTGATTTCGCTTTGTTTCCGAGTTACAGCCATTTTTGTGTTCCAGCAACTATCTTCTTACGTTTACAGGAAATGCTCAAAATGCCCATCGTGCGCTGAAAACAAGCCTGCAAAAAAGTCTCATCATAGACCTCCTCACCCGCTCAAAAGTTCATGTGTCTTTAATGTATTCTCTGAAAAGTCTTCCTATTTTGCACATGACGATTACGGACGTTTTCTGCCTACAAACGTCTTGTCTCATCTTCATTGCATCTAGCAAGTCCATACATGAGATGCATGTCTGTCACCTCTCGATTTGAATAAGCTTACATTATCACGGCAAATGCACAGTATCAAAATGTTAACAACAAGCTCCAAATGTCCCTTGTCACGAGAGCTAACTGAAATCATTCAAAGAACACTATGGGATCTTGTTTACATAACTACAGCAAGGCCCTCTATGATATATATATATATACAAACGCATCTAAAATCCCAGTGAAATAAAAGTATTTTTGGTTGCCAATTTCAGTAAACGTACTTAATGAGGTCCACAAGCCTTCTGAGGCTCCTGAGCTTTTCTCGGTATCTTCCTAATCGGAGGGAATACATAATGAGAGACTTGTTAATCAATTGCACCCTGGAGAGATTGTGCAAAGCTCATGGGGTAGAATTTTTCTCAGCATGATCTGTGCATTTTTACAGGGATGGGATACATTGAAACAGAAAGGGTGCAAGAATATTTGCTGATTCTATTGAGGTAGTTTTAGGTGGGTCGGAAGAATGTTAGCTTGGGGGTGGAAGGATACACAAGCTAATAGATTAACAGCAGCCGCAAGCAGAGGTGAAACTGATTCTTTCGCTGCTTCTAATTAGACATGTAATAGCCTGTAAAGCAAGGTGTCGGGGATTACAACGCTTGCTGGGGTCCTTACCGAACAAGCAAATATATAGACGATTTTTCGATTACTAAGAGCAAAAACAGATCCATATATACTTGCTTGTACACTAATACCAGAAGCGTATAATTAAATTTGATGAATTTAGAGTATTTCTCAAATCATTAAATGCGAATAATGTAGGAAAAATAGCGAAATTCCTCCATGGAGGGATTTCACTATTTTAGTTCTTTCACATAAATTGGTAGATTCGACAATTATTTATTTATTAAAATAAGCGGTCCTGGCAGTCCCGCTTACCTATTTACAATACTGTACAGATATCAAACGTATATTCCCCCTAGTTGGTTACCATCTCTGGCACGTAAAGCCGGCCAGGGATTCACTTCTGAATAATAATAACAGAAAGAACAGAAGAGAAAAGACAGTAGAAGAAAGAAATAGGAGAGGAAGGAAAGCTCACTACGTAGCTTGGAGTAATAGCAATCAGTAAGTCCACGCATCCTGAAGTAAAAACTAAAAAGACTCTGTTCTGTTCCAGACCCAGCTGCAATTGGCCAGCGCGGTCCGGAACGATGGATACAAACTGCTTCGAACAAAATGTGACGAAGGACGAATCATAGCTGAGCAATTCGCACAAGTAGGTTTCACGTTCTTATATGAAAATTCCTGATAAGAGTGTCTGCTCCATGCACAATGGGAACAAACTATTTCCTTTACATAACAACGTCCCGTCGTATGTCCTGTCCATAGTGAAGGTATCTATAGCACATTGTAGCTAAATAATACTACTTGTGCCTTTTACAACCGAAGTAAATATGTTGAGAACGCTCTACAAAATCTTTATTCCTAAAACAGACAGTCAATATTATTGTCCATCTTGAGATGCAAGTCCACTTTGAATAGTCGAACTGCATTTCACATCTGTTTGCACTAGCTTTAAGTTCTCAAAGTTTTTACTGTCCAATTTGCGTATAGCATATCCTCTTTCGCCTTCAGAACAACGATTTACATTACCATTCGCATTTTGCATGTTGATCGTGCAAACTGTCCAGATCAGTACGATTCCTCTCAAATTGGAACAACCCTGAGGCAAACCCATCAATAAGTTCCATCTGCTCAACAAACCATTATAAGTGTAACTACTCAGTTCTGATCCAGCACTGTTCAAGAACACCACCATATTATCGTGCAATGTACTCAATACCATATTCAGCAGAAGATAATCTAAATCTTTAGTCCAGTGCATTATCATTCCGCAAACCACTGTAGTCACGCATCTTTTTTTCCTCCTTTACAATATGTCCATAGTCAATGTACATAGAATGCAGCGAACGTAAAACTCTAACAAGATACTATTGAGATATAACAAGATATCTCAATATTATTAGTTCTAAGACGTTCCATTTTAACCCTATTGTCCATTCCCTTCAAACTTAATTCTTCCTCCGTATCACATGAATCACCACATAGTGTAAAAAATATGGAGGTCCAAAAGTCTCAAAATTTTATTAGACAGTTGGACAGACAGCTTGAGTAGTCGAGACCAGCTAATTTAAAAAGAAAAAAAAAAAAAAAAAAAGATTGACGAAAATAAGTGTTCCGTTTTTTATGCGATATTTGGAATAATTCATTAGGGGTTTTAGTATGTCAACCATAAATTTTGCTAAGTTTGCTGTTGATGTATTTTTGAAGCTTACTATGGGACTGAATGGTTTGTCTGGTTTATGCAACTTGGAGACTTCGAATATGTAGGGTGAACGTGTAGTATGTGCTAAGAGGTCTCAACTACTCAAGTTGTCTATCCAACATGAATCACCACAGTGAGGAGAAGACTCAACTAGAGAAACCCCCTGTCTAGTTAGGAAATACACTAATTTGCTTCGCTAAGTCCATAACAGACATAATTTGCTTCGGTAACGTAATTTCAACGCAGTGATATATGATGCAGTCGGTTCAAATTCTGTTAGTTCTAATTTCGCAGACTCTTCACATCCTGTCTCCACTTCGGGTAAAACCGAAGCACATGACTCTGATTCAGTATATTCCGAGTTTGTTAGTTCAGATTTATCAATTTTCCACATCCTATTTCCACTTCATTACATCCATTATCGTTAAATGAGAACTTGTTTGTACTCCCCGTAATGCTAGATTCTACAAGAGGACATGCTGTTAAGGAAACGCATGCTGCAGCCATGGTATCTGTATTATAATTCCGTCTATTTGATCTCTTTACTCCGCCTTGCACAGATAAGGTGTCTTCATAATCATTTCGTCCACTGGAAATCGTTACTTCATCCTGATATACTACTCCATCTAAATCTAATATCTTCTTCTGCTCCCAAAGACCAACAGAATTATGGGGAGCAGAAACTGAGGAGACACCAACTGTAGATGAAGAGTCAAGAAAACCTTACATCTACACTTATCACATTCACTGTCCAAAACGTACTTGATGCCAGCTCCTTTATGCTTCTCAATTAATGCCTGAGCAGGACAGCGACCTGACGTAAACTGAATACTACACTCACCACGTATTAATTTATCCGATCCATAACTTCTTTTCAAGCAACAATATCTTTTATCAGTCTTATTAGACAAAATTGAAGGAACACAAAATCCTGCAGCTGCGATGCAAGAAGTACAACGCTCCTGGTACATTCGACAATCATTTCCATGTTAGAATTTCACGATCAATGAGCATATTTAAAAGGAACTCTTAAATGGTCAATTGTCGTATAACCGAACGACTTCCTAGTCACCTTATAGGAAGATACTTCAAAGTTAAATTCATCGAATAGCATTTCCATTTTTAGAAAAAAAAAAGTACAAAAGAAACCTAGAGAATTTGCAACTTTTTATATTTCTTTCAAAAAAGAAAAAACCTTAATTGGACCACCACTTAGTCGATATTTCAGCCTACATCAAAGCCAAGTAATAAGCCTGATATTTAATTTAATTAATTTATAAAGTCTCAAACATTTTTATAATTAAGTAGAAGTATGAACAATTTTTTTTTTTTTTCATTTCTTCTAATTGCATCTTCGTTGACAGCCTACTGGAAATTTATTAAACAGGCCTCTTGGACATGATTATATTCCAAATATTTCATCTCATTAAATGTACTCAGGCATTTCAAGATAATTGCGGCATTCCTTGTGATTGTTAATTTATAAAATTACTGTCATCGCCTATATAAGCACAAAACAAGATTTGTGTCCACTTCTTCAACGCCGAATTATTAATCTTTTTGTTCTTTCTCCAATTTTAAGTGAAAGAAAAAATCTAACGACGTTAGTGTTCACTTTAGAAAAAAAAAAATAATAATAATCCATTTTTAACAAGCTCACGCAATCATTACAAGTTCTCGTTTTATCGGAAGGTGGCGCAAATGTTAATAAACGCAAGAAGAGAAATATTCAGTAGTTCTAATAAAGTGAAATATTTAGTAGTTCTAAAAGTCTCACTGGAGTCCAAAAGGTAAGTCCATGTTTCTCTCTTTTTAAACACCAGCAGTAGTCGGCCATCATGCTATCCACCTTTCCTGGTACCTCTGCTCCATTTCCTTTATGCCGTGATGGAATCTCTCCCCTTGTTCTTCGCTCATCTGTGCAAGATTTTCGGGAGAAAAATCAAGATGGGCATGCAAAAAGTGAAATTTGATGCTCATATTGCAACCCTAATTTACGAAGCTTTGAGCATATTTTGAACAATTTTCTCATAATCCTGTGATTTATGATTTCCTAGAAAGTTTTCCATTACACTTTTAAAAGCAATCCAGGCTTCCCTTTCAACGTCAGTCATAGTAGTTTCAAACTGACCGTCTAAAACCAATTTTCTAATTTGGCGACCAATGATGATACCCTCCTTAAGTTTTGCGTCAGATAAACCGAGAAATTTACTGCAAAGGTACTTAAAGCAGTTGCCATCCTTATTCAATGCTTTAACAAATTGCTTCATTATGCCTAACTTGATATGCGGTGGAGGTAAAAGTATTTTATCTGGCTTCAACCAAACTTTCGTGCACAATATTTTTTGACACCGCCGGTGTAAGATTGTGCCTCCCAGGCCATTGCTTCTTTGTCCAATGCAGAGCTTTAGCTATCCCGTTCACAAATAAAGCATGGCATTTTGGTGTACCCACCCTGTTGCCCCAACAACATAAATAACACTTTTAAGTCTCCACATAGTGCAATTCGTGATCTTGATATTTAATTTTCTCCAGAAGCAACTTTAGATTGTCATAAGTTTATTTTAAGAAGGCTGAATGTGCAACTGCCACAGATGTGTACTTATCTCCATTATACAAGAGAACATCTTTTAAACTAGTCTTAGAAGAGTCTATAAATAGTCTCCATTCGCTAGGAAAATATGACGGAGCTTCTAAGGCAATTATTAAACCAGCGATATCACTGCAATATACGAGAGGACCTTCTTGTGAAAAATACTGTATAAATTCCCTTTCACGATTTCTGTACCAGGAAAATGATGTGCCTGGAGCAAGTTCTTCGCTTGAAGTCTGGATCCCAGAATTTCAGCAGCATACCGTACTTTGGAAGATCTAAGTCCCTTGCTAAATCGTTCAGTTCGACTTGCGGGAATTGCTGTGGAGTTAAAATATTTTCTGGTTGATAACATTCCTCTTCACTAACCTCTTTAGCTTCTGCTTCGGTGAAAGAAGATGTGGACTTCAAAGTTTCTGGTGGAGGTTTTACAGGCAGATCAGGTCCATGCGGAACCGATCTTATGGCTGACGGTAGATCTGGATATTTGAGTGGACTCTGGTTGAGTGGACTGTACAAGCAAGTGAGTGCATGCTCAGACAAGTTTAACCCTTAACTACACACAGGAGTCTCCCAGACTCCACTCGGAAAATAAAATTCTGGGAATCACAGATGGGCTGGAAGAGAGGGGTGGGGCCGTTTACCTTCCTGGGTCAAGGTCGGCTACCTTGCAGTGTGTGTAGTTACGGGTTAAACATGCACAATCTGTTATATTTGAGGCAAATATTTGATACTGATTACGAATATAGGGGTATAAAACTTGTAAGCCATTGCAGAAACTATAGTTATGTACACATTGAATTGCGAAAAATCTTTACGTGATAGAAACAAACGGACTTCGGTTTAGTAATCAGTAAACGTGCATAAATAACTGCCACATACTTTTATTGAAACCCCAGATACGCTGTAAACCAGTGTCATTTATAAAATTCGGCATTCTGACGTCATTTAATACGATAAATTAGAATATAACGTCAGAATGGGATTTTTAATGACACGTACTGGTATAATTACACAACAGAAGTCTCCAAATTATATAGCGCTTCAAACGCACAGTTTCAGCAATGGTTCTGTTTCCACAATTATTGCTTCATTCTTAACACCGTGTTGCAATTATCTTAACTCTGAACTACTTCCGCTTCGTCAATGCCGTTGACGTGTAGCGACATGAATTAATTTTCCCTCGGCACTCCGGTGATTAACGGTCATTGGAGCAGAGTAGATCCGATAGGAGGAAACATCACACTTGGGACTGTGCCACATACTAATCATGTGATTTTACCATACACCAGTAGCGTATTGATGGCGTGGTATTCCAAAGGGAGTGTCCTCTCTCGAAAAGTGATAAATAGATCGATGCGAATCAACTAATTGCCGGGATTAAAATGATTACAAACTGTGGTTAATTTTTAATATGCTCGCATTCTGCAGAGACCAAACTTCTGTACATCGATGTCTTTTGTTTCTTTGGAGTAAATAGTTGCCGTCTTCCTGCACAGCATGCTCGTATTGTTTTGAAAGCATGTTACAAAAAAAAAATCTATATAAAGGCACGAATGATGCATCCATAATGAGAAAGACACAATTTTTATTCGCATTTTCTCTACAAGACTATAAAATTAATTTTGCGTTCTCTCTAATGGATGAAGTTTCTAAAATAGAGAGGAAAAACAGCGGGTGGCTCAAGGGCAGTTAGCCTCCTACTACGCACTAAAGCTATGGAAGAGAAAGCCTAGTGGGAGACTTTAAATCGTCTGTTGTTTTTCTTCCTGCTATAAGAGAATTTTCTTGACGTTTGTATATTATTACAAATTTGACATTGTATCTTATTTTGGGCTTTGAATTAATATGAGTGTGTGATATGCGTGTGTTCTATCAGGAACCTGGACAGGAGTACTTCATAAGCACCATGGTTCATTCAATTATTTGTTTAACTTGTTACAACTTAACTGTGGCAGACATACTGGGTTTTTCATTACAATATGTCTGCCACTGTCTAAGAAAGTTGTGTCGGATTGTCAGTCTGGAAGCAAGACATGGGATTAAGAAGTATTTTTGCTGTTCTATCTGCTGGCTCATTGCCTTTAATTCCAGTACAGTCCTGAATCCAATAGAATCTTATGTCTCTATGGTTGTCAAATTCGGTTGGTTAAGGTACATTGGATCTGGCGGAGAACTGGATGTGATTGCTGTTTTCCAGTATCTGTAATATGCTCTTTTGAAGATACCTGACTCAAATGTACTGTAGAGCCATCTGACCCTCGCAGGTATCACAATAGATATAATCAGACCACGTGGAAAAGAACTCCCGAATCCTGTCACTGAGTTTGTTTGTCTCAGAGGAGGGATGCATGGTTTTTACTTCCAGAAACTCCAGTTTTTTATACGGAAAACGGGAAAATCAACCATCGAATTCACGAAATTTATGGACACAATGTACTAACGTCTCATAGCCTAAGTTGCTCTGGCGTTAACCCCACCCAAACACACTCACAAAGCCATCATTACGGCTTGTATTGAGTAATATAACAAGATGGTGTTATATTACTCATTCCATGGTGGTGGTGGTGGTGATCAGGTTTAGCAATAGAGCTACTTTGCTTAGACTTTTTTCCAATTGTAGTGTGAATAAATTTTTCCAATTTAGGTATTTACCTTTAAATTAAAAAAAAAAATATATATATATATAATTAAGGGTATTAGATAATCGCGCGAAGCTCATCCTGAGGAGTATGAATTAATGGTATAAGAGTGAGCTACTCTTATTGATAGAGAAATCTCTTTTCTTAAAAAAATTATTGAAGAAACGAGCGACTGAAGATGAATTTTATGCTATTTAAATTTCTAATTAATTTCTCTGTTGCATACTCATACTAATGAAAAGAAAAAAAAAAAAAAAACTAATAGCCTTTTTCTCCAGCTATAGATAAAAATGAGGGCCTTACTTAGAACTTCTTTTTTTTAAAATTAAACTACTCAACTTATCTTTAACGGTACTCAGAGATATCGATTAAGCCAGCAACTGATGCTTACGTGGACGCAAAATAAGTTTATGCAGAGATATGTTACCTTTCAAGCTAAGCCTAGTTTCCGCTTGGTGGAATTATCGATGCGGTAAATGGGGATAATCTAATGAATATCCTGTAATTGCCGATATTATCTGTAATCCATCCCTTCTGGGAACATATTGTCCAACGAAAACGTCTTTTATCGTACGCCATTTTTGCGCAATGAATCGATATCAGCACCACTTTCTTCCGGCTGGATTTCTTATAACATCCTGGAACCCATTAATGATCCATGCAAAAAAGATGACATTGCTCGCTTTTACTGTTATCGTTTATTCAGCGAACTACCCTTCCAGATTGCAGCTATGTGGCTGGTCAGACAGCGCTTGCGTGAGCGGTGACTAGAATAGCCGAAAAAAATGTATACATCGTTAGATCTATGGTTAATCTCTCCTTAAATAGTGATTTAATGAAGCACAAAAACAATAGATTTAGTCCACACCTCCAAAGTTTTGTGTCATTATATATTTTGTGCCTGCGTGACAAGTTATAATGGCAACAAGTAAGGAACTTGGCGATCTTTGTTGTTACGTGCCAGAAATTGATAATTTCCCCACGATACGTTATTGAAATCAAAATTTCATGTAAATTGATAACGCTGCGCATACCTGGTTATAACAATTCCTTAAGAATAATAGTCATTTTTATTCTAAATTGCGAAAGTATATTTTTCTTTGAAGCACATTCATTAATATTCTCTCAGATACTGAACCAGGAGTGCATTTATTTACACGTAAAAATTGCTTTTATTTTGTTTTTTGTCATTTCTTTACTTTAAACAGGTTGAACAGTTATTTACATTCATAACCACTAGCACTACCTTTTCGTCATTCTACACGTTTAGATATGCAAATAAGTTCAATTGTTAGCGCTTAATATTCATTGAAATGTGCTTCTCTTAATTTGCTCAACCGCTCTCTAAATAGGTAAATTTTAAAAATCCGTCACCTTCAATCCCCGAGGATGCCAGAGTTTAAAAGAGTTTAAAAAGAATAGTAATAATTTAACCAATCGAAAATAAATTCATCTGTTAAGCGGAATTTCATTCAGTTAGGTTAGGAATAATTAGATATTTTTTATTAGTAATTTTTATTTTATTTTAATTCTAATTTTTATTAGAATAATTAGTATTTTTTATTGAGAACAATGCTTTCCAGGGTAACTATACCCAATGGTGCTGTGATAGCTTTCTGGTGCGAGAATGCAACAATTTCGCCCTGAAAAGTTATTACCTCGCAAAATCTATATATAGAAGGTGAAATTTTTAGTAGTAGTAGTAATGACAAATGATGCAAGAAAGCTAGTTTATATAGCATCAGCCAAAAAAAAAAAAAACACAGTTCACCCATCCATACCGTCCAAGAATTCATCTAGTTCTCTCTTGAATTTATTCAACCAATCCACTTCCACAACAACGGATGAAAGCCTGTTCCAACAATCAACCACCCGCTGGCTGAAGGCAAACTTCCGCATATCTATCCTGCAACCATCCTTCCTCAATTTGAATTTATGCTCCCTCTCAGCAAGTGGAAGAATACCATTAACATTCAGCTTACTCAACTGTTCAAGGCTTTAAACACCTCAATTAGATATCCACGCAGGTGCCTGGCCTTGAGACGCTGCAATTTGCAGAACTGAAGCCTTTCTAGGTAAGGGCACCCTTTTGTTCCCTTCACCAATCTAGTTGCCCTTCTCTGCTCCCGTTCCACCAGATCTACAATTGAGGCCTCCAGACCTGTATACAGTACTCAAGATGCGACCTAACCATGGCCTTATACAAAGGGATAATCACCTCCTTATCTCCGCTAGAAAGGTTCCTGTATAGCATTGACAAAACACCATGAGGTGTTTTGTCAATGCTATCCTGGCAGCATGTCCGCACTGTCAGAGAATTTCATGTCCCACTGCACAATTACCCCAGGTCTTTTTTATCTCCACTACCCTGAGTGTAGTACTACACAGTTGATAAGGTACTCTGACGTACCCATATGCAGTACATTGCATTTGTCAATGTTAAACTTCAACTTCCGTTTCTCAGCCCATCGACCAAATTTTCATAGACTTTGTTGCAATAGCTCATCCTGATGACTGTCGTTAACCACCCTGCCAACCTTTGTATCGCCTGGAAACTTAGACATTAAACCTGACATACGTTTGTCACTATCATTGATACAACAATGGGCCCATCACTGAACCCTGGGGACTCCACGAAGAGCAGTACCCATTGATAACCACTCTCTGTCTTGTTCCACTTACCCATCTCTTTATCCATAGCAGTAACTTACCCTTAATGCTACATTGCTCCAGTTTTGTACAGCAGTCGTTTATGTGCAACAGTATCAAAAGCATTCCTGACAGCCAAGTATATGCTGTCAAAATTGTTTTTTGCATCCAGGTCCTTGGTGATTGCATTTCCTGTTCATTGGACAAAAACCTGAGTTTCTGGGGGAAAAAAAAACTTGTTACCCTCGCCTGAGTCCAACTAATTCAGCCACTTTGTGAAAAGAGCCAATAAAAATTCCAATGGAGGCCTTTTCCACCCAGTGTGGACATAGAATAGCACGTGGACAAAAATAGTTTTGCCCACGTGTCTAAAAAAATAATTATTCCAAAACGTTTTGCCCAAAAAAGATTTATTGCTGAAGACTCATAGGCAAATGAAGCAGAGGTAAACCAAAGAAGACAGAAAGATTATCTGTCCTAAATCCAACAAGAGATTGTTTGAATGCAAATGAATTAATCCTTGAAGATCAATTGACCTAATTATTCTTGACCTGTCCACGTAAGATGGAGACTCATTAATGACTAAATAAGTTAAGACTAATTCGTAGCTTTCAGGATAAACGAACCCCTTCTTCAGCAAGTGAATAAAGGATGCGCTGCATTATTATTACCTTAGGCTTACTAATATATATTTGGAAATATATGATAGACTATTTTTATTTTCTTTAGAATAATGCATCATAGATAATAACGTAGATCTGTAGTAGTTTGTTTACTGAATAATTATCATAACACTGGCTTGAGATAAATCTCCCAATCAGTTTTGTAGAGTTCTACTTTATTTTAACTTTACGTTTATACAAAGTACAATACTTGAAATTCTTTTATCTGATTATGTTTCACTGTCAAATTAAGCAACTTTATCTGGCTCCTATAACGAAAAGAGTGAACAGCAGTTAGTGAACCATTAAGGAGTCGCCTGTCTTCCTTAATTACAAACTTAAGTCTAAAGATGTTATTATATGAAGGGTAAAGTGGTCTGGGGAAACTATTTAAGACAATTGCTCGGTTAACAATTACAAAGTTGAGACACACACCGTCGTGACAAGGAAGATTAAAGAGATGCAAATACTGTAAATTTGACTACTCTGCAAACCAGAGAAATTGGAGTTACACTCTCCCAGAAGGAAGTTTAAATTGTGGGCAATTTTCTCTTTACATGTCCCATGTGTGGGTGCGTGGGTAATAAAACTGATCGAGTCCATTCATCTTGTAAGTAGCAAGCCATCGGGATTCTTACGCTAGTGATCCATGAAGAGAAAGTTGAAAGTTATTGCTTTTGGATTGTCGGAAGGAAATAAACACTTCAGAATTAAGTTTATCGATCTAATACTGGCTTCATAAATCCATCTTGGATAAGAATAAAGGATTTTGTCCCAAAGTTTAGAATACGTTACTTGAATGAATCCCTTTTAGCATAGTTGGCTACACAATCCCGAAAGATTCTTATGTTTGATATTTATCAAAATGTCTAAATAGTGGAAGGTTTAGAAGTGGCTATTTAAAGATGTATTACAATTAATTAGATGGCGACTTTTCTTCAGGATGGCCTTGACTACAGGCTAGATATCCATTAATCAACGAAAAGCAACATTTGGGGGTTATGCTTCTAGTTTTCGTCTTAACTTCATGCCCAACCAGTGGAAGATCTTTAGGCTTATGTTTACTGAAGCTAGACATGAGAAAAAATCGGAAAATTAAAAATTCTGGACCATAGAGAGAGAGAGAGAGAGAGAGAGAGAGAGAGAGAGAGAGAGAGAGCAGTGTAGGTTGTCTAGACTGAGAGGCGGTGGTAGACGTTTTTATGATATAATTAACGAGTTATGAAAAATTTTTGCTAGGAAGGGGTGAATTTTAGAGAATTTCAGCGAACCTTCTCTTTCATTAAAAGGCTCAACTTGGAATAATTAATCAGAAGCTAGAGAGCATAAAAAAAGTCATCTTGACTTGATCTCCATGGGAATATAGTGGCTTTGCTGGTATATACGGAGAGATCTCTCCTATCAGTTCGGAGAGACTCAGATTCGATCCGAGAGAAAATCCTTTAGAAACTATTCCCATAATTTCTCAGGGGTTGTGACTTTGGACTGAGTATGCTACATAGTAAACATTTTCTACGTGTATTTTAATTTCCAGAGTAGACAAAGATGTTTTCATTAATCAAGAATGAAAGTTAGAGATTCGAAGGCGATCAGATACCGTCCTAGTTCTAACCATAAACGATGCCAACCAGCGATTCCTCAACTGACTCGACGGGCAACTTCCGGGAAACTAAAGTGTTTGGGTTCAGGGAGAAGTATGGTTGCAAAGCTGAAAGTTAAAGGAATTGGCATCCTTTACTTGGATCCTCTGCAGCCAAAGAACAGTTCTTTGACTGGCAATCTTAAATTCATAATAGAGTAGCATTCGTATGTATTGTAGGACCATAACCAAATTTTTGAAACTTTTGCCAAAATATACCTAATATGCACAGGTGTAAATAAGGTACCAGCCCAGGAGAAAATGTCGTGAACAGTGCTTTGAATGTAGGAGTGATGGATTTATGGAAAAGCCTGTGATTTTTTCGATAAGTCTGACTATAGGCCCCTGATGGTGTACTTGAAAGTTTACTCAGTTATGATAAGGCTGATCTTAAAAATTCAGTTGAAAAGGTGCAGAGCATCAAAGGTTTAACAGAAATTCACAATTATTGTCCACCAACAGAACGATTCACGACATTAACTAACTTCGGAAACTGCTTCTGTCCCTTTTCCAACCATAACCTACTGGATAACCGGACTTGAGGCTCTTAACTCTTCGTCTTATGTGTGTACCCTTATGGATAGCATAGTAATTACAATCGTTTTTCATCCACACCGCGATTCTTGGTTCGAGTCAAGAGGGTAAGAATTTTTGTGGGCTGTCTCCAAATTATCAAGCCTCCATAAACCGGGATTTTCATCCAGCATAACAGTAAAAGAAAGCAGAAAATACGTATATAAAAGTTTACATTTTATATACATAAAAATAAATGCTGGTTTTTATGAAAAAAAAGGACTACCATCTGCAAGAAAACGCGAGTACAGAAATAGTATAGTGTATAGTGTATAGTGTGTTCGTGTCTAACGGCACCAGGGGCTTCCCCCATCTCCGCGTTGCTTTCATTGTGGGTGTAACAGTTCACTGTAAAGGCCAGAGATTTAAAAGTGTATGGATATTGTATGGGTGTAGTGTTGTGTATCGTTGTTCCTCCGGCCATTTAGCCGCTAGACCCCTGCTGGGGCCCAACGTTGTCCACACTATGCCTCGTGGAGGCAGACCAGGTACACTAGTATTGAAATATTTACTCTGGCAGGTCCTGCCACCTAATTTCCTGAGATTTCAGTGGCTAGGACCTTAAAAAAAAAAAAAAAAAAAAAAAAAATATATATATATACATATAAAAAAAAAAAAAAAAAAAATGAAATTTTCGCTCAGTGGGGGTTAAGAAAATTGTGTAGAAAGGCCAAATGAGTTTAGTGTGAACGCAATTAAATTTAGTCATTATTAAATTTTAAGTTATGTGGGGTATACACTTGCGTATTAGGTAGAGGTGGAGGGAGACAGAAGGCTGGGGGGAAAAGACAGAAATATGGGGACGATAGAGAAGGCGACCCCAGATAATCGGTGGGGCAGGCCCATGCCCCACCAGGCGAAGAGGGGAGTGGCAAGGAGGTGAGGGGATGGAAGATACCGTCCCCTCCCCCTGCCGGGGGAGAGAGGAAAAGATAGGACCATGCAAGGGAGCATGGTTTGAGAGCCAAGATGGCGAGCAGCAAGCTGCAGTTGGTCTTCAGTGGCATTGGTGTTCCCATTTGGGATATCACTCATGGGACAAGGTCCCGTCCAGTTTAGTCAAGTCAGTTCTTGTCCTTTATTGAGTAGGTTCAGTTGTTATTCCTGGTTGTCATGTATAGGGTTCAGTTCTGCTCCACTGCAGCGAGCACTCGTCTTCTTGCAAAGAGCTCTTGGGCATAGCAGGAGAAAGCCAGGTACTCTTGTTTTGTTTCCAGTATGTTGTGTTCCCGTCCTCTAGGACAATATAGGATCTTTGTTATTAAGATGTTGCGGAGGTCGTCATAAAGCTGGCAATCATACATTAGGTGTTGCCAGCTCTCCAGACCACCACAAACACAGGTAGGGTCCTCTTCAATTCCCAAAAGGCAAAGTTTGGCATTGATGGCGCCATGTCCGGTGAGAAGGTATGCTGCATGGAGTCCAGGTGAGAACCACATTGGGAACTTAGGGTAGACCCTGCCGACGTCAGGTATAAACTTTCTGGTTATCTCCCCTGTATGGGAGTTTGTCCATCTCTCTTGCCACACCTGCAGCAGGTGAGCGTAGAGCCTCTTCTTTTCAGCGGTGCGGTTATTTGCTGGGTCAGTTGTATGTCCGAGACAGGTCCTTGAGGTGCCCTTTGCCAGATGGTAAAGTAAACCTTTGCCCACAATCTCCAGATCAAGGGGGAGGACTCCGGTCAAGACCTGTAAAGCGTGGGTGCTCACCGTGCTGCAGGCACGAGAAGTAAATAATAGAATCGACCTTTGGGTTGAGTTGATGATACGTCGGTTGACTGCGGTAGTAGCCTTGTGATACCATACGCCAGAGGCATATGTGATGATAGGTATGAATATGGCTTTGTAGAAGATATGTAGCGTACGCCGGCCAAGGCCCCAGTCCCTTCGAGCCACCCTAGCAACGAGGGCAGCATATTTCCTAATCTTGGTTCGGATGTTTTGTAGGTGGTCTTTGAAGGATAGGTTGTGGTCAAGGATGACCCCTAGATACTTGAGTTGTTTGGAGAATTTTATTGTCGTCTGGTTTATCTTAATTTGAGGAGGCCGTCGTAGGTCCAAGTTCCCTTTCAGCAAGGCTGAGTTGGTTTTTTCTGGTGATATTCTCAGGTGATTCTGTTTTGCCCAGTTCTGCAGTAGCTCCAAGGCCAGGTTTGCAGATTCTTCCAGTTTTGCCCTTGAGTTCGCCGAGACGGAGAGAATGAGGTCATCGGCAAATGCTTGAGCATCCACTTCTCCGAGGTCCGAGACGAGGAAGCTGTCCAAGACGATGTTCCATAGGAATGGTCCCAGGACCGAACCCTGCGGGCAGCCCCAGTGGATGCTTCTAGAGAGGGTCTGATAGCGCGCATTAACTACTATGAATCTGTTGGATAGGTAGTTCTGTAAGGTCTGATAGAGGTTACTGGGAAGATTTGCAGCTCTGAGTCTGGCCAGGACGCTCGGCCACCAAAGTGTGTTGAATGCCCCAGCGAAGTCCACAGAGATCACCAAGAAGTATTTTCTGTTGCAGTTCTCCACTTTCCCCAGGAGGTGCTGGTGGGCATCTATGGCAGAGTGACCCTGTCGAAAGCCGAACTGGTTGGGCGTTGCTAGTCCTGCAGTATTGTAGTGATGCTGGAGACGAGCATGTAATAGGCGCTCGAAGAGCTTGCTGACCACGGAGAGCAAGGCTATAGGCCTGTAAGAGTCTGGGAGGATAGGCGACTTGGAAGGATTTTTTAGGATAAGTTTAACATTGGCAACCTTCCAAGATGTTGGAAAGGCTCCTGTCTGGAGGCATTTGTTGTAAAGATTTAGCATCAGGTCAGGGGCATGTTCTACTGTCTTTTTAACAATTTCTGGTTCTAGCAGGTCTGGCCCTGGGCATTTATTTCCTCTGATAGTTGATGCTGCTGCAGTTAGCTCCTCCCTGGTGAAAGGCATTTCCATTGCTTGGTTATTGTAGGTCGCATTATCTTGGCACATTTTCCTCTGATCGTCAGTCTGTGATTCAGCCGGTGGTTGAAAGACCACGTCAAGAATATTGTTTATGGTGCTTTCCCAGTTTGTAGTCATGGTACCTTGTGGAGTTCTAGTAGTGGCGACAACCTCCCCCCGAGGGAACTTGTTTGTGGTGATCTTGTAGACCACCCCCCAGGGATCGTTATTGCCAGTAGTTGTGACCAATCGCTGCCATGTCTCCTGTTTGCTGTGACGTATCTGCGCGGTGTAAGCATTTCTCGCTTCTCTGTAACGCTGCCGTAAGGCCTCCACTTCTGCAGCTGGCCAAGATCTTCGGGCCCTTTGAAAAGCCTTGCGTCGGATATGAGTTTCCTTTCTAAGGTGCTGCAAGTCCCGGTTCCACCATGGCACTGCACCCGGGGCTGGGTGTTTCCTAGGTATTGCAGCTTCACAGGCCTGAGTGATGAGGGCTGTTGTCTTTCGCTGAAGGAGTTCCGGGTTGCTAGTGGTCTGGAGTTCGGCATTATGTTCCTGTAAGGCAACTGTGATTTCAGTCTGGAAGGTGTCCCAATTTGCTTTCTGAACAGCATACCTGTGCTGTATTTGTCTTGGTACTGGGTTCCTAGTTAGTGAGCGGTTAAGCTGGAAGGTTATGGCACGGTGGTCAGAGGTGGTCCAGGCATCTTGGACCGACCACCCAGTAATATTGCTGGCTATGTTTCTGGAGGCCATGGTGACATCTATAGTTGACTCCCACAACGTATTGCAGAAGGTCGGCAGGTTGTGTGGGAGGTTTAATACCGTTACTGGTGCGTTTGCCAGGAACTCCTCTAGTTTTTGACCGTTCCTTGTGCCCGGTCGATCATGTGTGTGACTGTGCCACACCGGGGATCTGCAGTTGGCATCTGCGCCAATGATTATTCTCGAGTTTGGAAAGGTGTTGATTACCGTGTAAAGGTAATTTATAGCGAAGGTGATGTCCTCGCCTGGGCGGCAGTACAGGGCCACAACATAAAGGGCTCCCATGGCGGTAACAATGTGAGCACATGCGGCCCAAGCAGTGCAGAGGTGGGTAATTCTGGTAGCTGTGATGTCTGGATTCCGGATGACAATGGCTGCCCAGGGAGTCTCATCCTCCGCCTGGATGATCTTGTATTTTAGGGGATACCTCCGGACCATTTTCATGTGGGCATATGGTTCTTGCAAAATTAAGACATCAATGTTCTCCTCTTCAGCTTTGAGTCGTAACTGATCGGCCACTGCCCTGGCCCTTTGTGCGTTTATTTGTATGAACTTAACCTCAGTGGTGTTGTACTCCTTAAGGCGTGTCCCCATAATCGAGTCTTTCCTGGTATAAACTCTTAGCCTTAAGGTACACTGGGCATTTGCTGTCTCTTATGGAGTGCGCAGAGTTAATTTTTAGGCTTTTACAATTTGTACAAACTGGTTGTGTGCTTTTATTTGGGCAGTTGTTATAATAATGGCCTTTTTCAGAACAGTGACCACAGGTTGGTGCCGTTTGTTTGCAAGTATGTGTAGTGTGGCCATATTTGCAACAACGGAAGCATTTGAGCACACCCACGTGCTCGCGGAAGCGGTGGCTGCTCCAGTTTACAAAGATCCTTGTCTGTCCTTTCAGGGCCTGCCAGGCGACAGGGGTAAGTTCCACAATCCAGTTGGTGGATCTAGCGTCTTTAGATTTGTAGGAGTACTTTGGGGTGAGCAGGTTTTGGGCGTCAGAGTTAGGTAGGGAGTTGGAGAAATTTCTCTGGTAGATCTCGTCTGCCAACTGGTTTGGTGTCAGGTCATTTTCTAAGTCATATATTGTTATGGACGGTCCTTTTCGCTTGGGCAAGGTCGCGGTAAGGCCTAGTTCTGGGATTTTTGGGTTATTGATGATCTTTTCTGCTTCTTCTTTTGTTTCCGTCTCTATTAGTATGCCAGTGTTTCTGGTCTTCCTAACTGCTTTTATCCTCGTTGTCTTGAGGTCATTTCTTAGATTGGTGATTACTTGTGTCTTGAGCTCTTCGCTGGATTGCGTTTCGTCCAGTGTCGCAGGGCGTAGAACGACCAGATTTGGTTGCTTTAGGAGTGTTTTCCGTTTGGCAGGTTGTGCACTAGAGTCTGCACTCGGCGTCTGGTAAGGTGTGGTCCTCAGCGCTTGTGTGTAGGAAGGGGCACGCTGTGGCATTTGATTTGCCCTTCCCTCCAAGTAGGCCTCCAACTTGGCAGTTGCTTTGTCATATTCCGATTGTGTAGAGAGGAGAATTGTCTCCAATTTGCTCCATAAGGAGACGATTTCGGCGCGGAGATTTGTTGTAACTATGTTCGCTTGTTCTTTGAACAAGCTCTCTAATGCTGTCCTAAGGGTGAGCACCTGTTGCAGGACGGGGCCCACTCGCAGTGCGGGGTCCAGAGCATGCTCCTCCTCCACGCAGTCGCACTGCTGGCTCTTTTGTTCAGTTTGTTCCTTGGATTCAGATTGAGATCTAGTTTCTCTCTCAGGTTTTGGGATTTCTACCTTCCTGTTGTGCTTTTTTGGGATTGGAGCGGGCTTTTGGCTTTCCACATCGCCTGTTATGCCTACAGTCTGAATAGTTCCAGAGGCGTTTTTCATGCTTACTTCTGAGTGGTTTGAGTATTGTGAAGGCATTTTCATAAAGTTCGGAAGAACGAGGTTCCGGATTGCCTGCATGTCAACATGGCTTTCTTTACCAGGCTGGCCGAGATATACCTGTTCATAAAACTGGGTGGAATACACCTCGCTGTCACTGACGTGCCGCCTTCTATTCCGCTGCAGTGGGCAAGGTGGCGTCGAACAGAACTTTAGGGGAGGAGGCCAAGACTGAGTGGGAAGGGCTCCCTTGTTCATTCGCTGGCTTTTCCCGGCGGCAGTATGCGACAAATTTCGCGCGGGCTGCGCTTGATAGCTTTTTCAGGCTTAATTGGGAAAGGCCTGTGCAGCTCTGGCAGATTTGAAATTTGCATTTCGAGCATTTAATATTTACACTTTTGTTTAATTTACTGATTTTCTTTTTGCATAATTTGCAGATATCTGCATTTTTAGTACGTGGCTCTTCTTCCATAATTGAGCAAATAAATGAAAAACTACATATTCGGCGCTCACACAAAATTTAACCCTGTTATTCACTGCTGCAAACAAAAGCTTTCTCCAAATGCTTACGGGACCTCCTGCTGTAGAGAGATTGCCGCAGGCAGGGAGGTGACACGAAACGGAGCAAGAGGGAGGGAAACGTTACTGGTCAGCGAAGCACTTAGCTAGTGTCCACTAACTGCCGTTATGCTGTATAAGAAATAACTACCGTACAATATAGCGTCCATCTTGGAGAAGTGCATTGTCGCAAAGCCAAAAGAGAAATTAGTGAAATACTTATCTTTTGCTGGAGCTACGCTGCTGAAACTTCATGTACAAGTAGATAGGCAGTCACTGATTGTTACTTGATCACTTGAAAGTTCAGGCAATTAATATAACTCATCTAAATTACTTAAGATTAGGAGCACAAGGTACACAAGGTATATTACTAAGCGCCACCTAGCGGTCACTCTACAGAAATAGTAATTGGACAAAATCGGTCTGTGTGGTTCCAGGATATTCTGAAATGAGTTGTTCGCAATCTTTACGTTGTCATAATTGCACGTTACCGCCTGGCTACCTATCATCCCTTCCTAATCAGTTTTGCTGCGTAACAATATCCCTTAATTAATTTTAGTACAATAATTCAGTTTATTCTCCCAGTACATGTAAACACTTTGAGTAATACATTATTCATACGCGGGTTTCTGAAAAGAAACTCCAAAATCCTGCAGCTAACTGAATATTACAGCTTTTAGCTTGGTTTAATAAACATTAACTGAAAATGAGTTATTTTATTCAACGCAGCTTAGCTGTCTTAAAGGAGATTTAGAACATTTCCTGACATGTTTCAACAAATGCTTAATATTATACGCTAGTATAAATATGTCCTGGAAGGAAACTGATGGCTCCAGCAAGATGTTTGTACAGAGAGACGGAGAAAGTGTTTAATGCTGTCGCTTACAATTTCCCTAATGGACTTAGGGAAAGACAGCTTTCCAGCTGATTTTTTCCTCCTCGGAAAATGAATGAAGGCAAATCGTAAGAATCATCAAGAGGGAGCAAGAGACAACATTAAATGCTTAGCACAGAAAAGAACTAAGTATTTGGTATTATTTGGTTCTCAGATTGATGTAGGAGTACCGAATGATCCAAAGTTTTCATTTTTAGAGTTCTTTAAGATAAAGTACACTTAATATTATTCTTAATTATTCTGTTATACTATTTGAATTGTAACTGGGTGTCAGTGATCGTGGTCCGACTTTTCTCTGATGTTTGGGAGCATCGTCTGTGAGGACATGTTATGATACGTTTCATCATGCATTTGATATTCGTCAGAATTCCAAAGAGGTGTAGTCTCGTCTAAATTTAGAATTTTTTTTCCTGATTTAAAACTATATCTACTTTATTTGCTGCACCATCTCATATATTGTGGATATAAGTCGTAATTGGGTTATTCGAGTCTCCACAATGCCTACATGCTCACCGATAAGATCCCCAAAAAAGGATCGAAACCTGGGTCTGGGTAGTGGCATACACTTTAAATAAAAAGAAATATCCTTTCCATTGGAGCAGTGCTTTTAATTTAAAGTAGTGTAATACCAAGGCAACTCGTAGCAAAGTGCTTCCACAATATGAGATCAATGATTCTGTTCAGTGATGCTCCTGAAACCCTACTACAACAAGAAGGATAAGCTCCAGTAACACCGGACATAACAACTACGCTGTACATTTGGTACCAGTATCCGTTAGGGGGTGAAATCCCATCAGGGAGAAATAATATAACAACAATATCCGGCGTGGTCCACTTGTGTAAATAGATTAAACACTTCCAGCATCTTACAAGACTGAAGAAAATTGAATTTAGATGGTTATAAACGTAGTTCATTCAGATAGACGGCTAATTTTACACTTAACTTTTTTGATGAATTAAATTTTGAACTTGACGGGACCTTTTAATAGGAGCAAAGTTTCAAAGATGGCGTCACGAATTTTGAATCAAGGACAAAATCAGCGAACAGATGAAATTTCTTTTGATATCTGTTTGGACTTCAAGATGGCAAAATTTAGGAAAAATTGAGTGTTGCTAGTAAGAGCCTGGCACAAGATATCAGTTTTCAGTGGAAAACTCCAAGCAATCTTCATTTGTTTCTTTGATATCAATATCACTCTTCATTTAGATTCATATTTGACAATTACCCAGACTTATTATTTGCAAACTTTCTGATGGTTAAGGGATTCTATTCTATACAAAATGAAAGACATTTTTATCGAACAGCCATGGCCAATCGATTAGATTATTCATCAAGAAAATGTGCCAACTCACAATAAGCTTCCCATAAGACGTATAATGACGAAACAGGAGATAAGGAAGCTCGATTATCCTCCTTAATTGTCATGTGTATTTCCCTGCGCCTTTGTCCTTTTCTTAAGTTGAAAAACTCAATTAAAATTATTTCCCATCAGGGACAACAGTAAAGAGAATACTTGGACTGTAGTTTCTGCATCATGAGAACAATTCCTTTCTATCTTGGACTATATTCATTATTATAATGAATAAAACTGGTGGATGCTTGTCCTTGAAGCCAATTTTATCTTTTCGTATATTGCTTTATAATCTTAATATTATAACTTTCCCTTTTCTTTTTTATCACTAAAGCCCATATATTTCGATACTCCGGTAACAGCGCTAGTATTCTGGATAATGTCTTTTAGAGATCTAAAATAATTGTTTTACTATATCTTCCATTCTTCATAATACACAAAGGCTAAATTAATAGGGACCACATTTCTCCGGGAATGTTCCATCTCCAGCCACAATACGCACGTAATTCTTCTTTGTAGCATCTTTTTCCCCTTATATATCCCCTCCGATCCTTTATTGCTGTAAGTGTCGTGGATGGAAACACTTGATCTTGATCTAACCTGACATCTCAGCTTTTCTCTTGCAGTGCCTTAAAGAAAAATGTGGATATCGGCCTGACGGCAAAAGAGTATGAAAGTTCCCATCCATCACACTGTCAACCAAACGTGGCTGTAATAGATGGAGTGCATAAATGGAATTTTCTTCCTTCCTGCAATCAGATAGAAAACAAAAGACGCTCAAGGACAACTATAGATGGAGGCATTGCTTCTAGATAGCTTATTATTTTAGAAGAAGGGTGTGGGCGAGAGGCAGAGCAGACTTATCTAGATATATTTCGTGTATTGTATAGAATATTAAAAAAATAATAAAAACTGTGGCCAAGAATTAAAGTAGACGTTTAATGTTATGGTACAGGTTATCAGAAAACAGAAAAATTGTTGTCGTAGGAGAGTGGAAAAATTGCCATATTAGACCATTCGAGAATTACCTAATCTATCCGTGTTTATTATGACTGTATGCGTGTTGATTCTCTGGTCGGCTTGCCTGTTTTGCTGGACGAAAAACTTGAGTTTCCAGGAGTAAAACTTTGCTGTCCTCGGCTGAGAACGACTAACAGCAACGGAGTGAAAAAAACCCATACCAGTTCCTCACGTCATTGACGGTATTCGAACCTGAACCTTTTCCACCCAGTGTGGGGTAGCCCTCGTGGGTAGCACAGTTGGTAGGATCGCTGTCCTCCCCATACAGGGTGCGAAAGACCTGAGTTGGAGTACCGTCGATGAAGTGAGGAATTTTTACGGGCCTTTTTTCACAATATGGCTGTGATAATCGGTCTCAGGGGAAGGTCCATGGTTTTTCGTCCAGCAAACAGAAATAGACGACAGAACACAGGCATTTTGCAGCCAATATATACACAGAACAATATGGCCTTAGTCACTAATGTTCCTAAAACTCTAAAACAACAACAACAACAACAGCAGCAGCAGCATGTCTCAGTTTAGCTTCTATAGTTGGTAAGATCATAGAATATATGGCTAAAGACGCAATATTGTACGATGTCGATAAAAGTGGTGTCCTAAATGTGTCTCAGCATGGTTTAGTGAATAAGAGATCTTGCTATACGATATTGATAAATTTTTATGAAGAGGTTAAAAAGCAGTTGGATTAGAGAAACAACTTTGAAATTATACATCCCGATTTCAGTAAGGCTTTTGATACAGTTCCTTGTGAGAGATTTTTATATTAATTAGAGCAGGTTGGGGTAACAGGGAGATCCATGAGTGGATGAGGGGTTAGTTGAAGGACAAGAGACAGAGGGTGATTATAAACGGGCATTCAAATGAAGGTCTCTCAGGGCCTTCAGAGTCTCTCAGGTCTTGGATTTTCTTTGTTTCTTATCTTCGTAAATGATAATGATGACGGAATAAGGGAGAAGCTGTCATAGTATGCTGGGAGCTGATGGGGCGGAGGGTGATTAACGATGAAAACCAGGCAGTTCTGCTTCAAAGGGATAAGAGCAAAAATAGATCATGGAAATGAAATCTCAAAAGCACAACAGGCAGAGCTACAAGACAACATCACAGTGCTACACAAAGAAAACAAAGAGATGAAATTTATACTCCTTGATATCTATAATAAGATCGAACTGAGTAAGCTAGCAGATCCGAGCAAACTCACTAACCTTCTGAACTCAGACGATCTTAGTAGATTATATAAAAATTACCCAAAGGCCATTACGGTATCAGTCTGCCCCGAATGCAGCAAAAAATCAATCCCCAGTCCTCCATCAGAAGCTCCTGGTAGGAAAGAATCTGAAAAACGGCCAAACACTGGACATCCTCGAGCGCCATCTCCTCGCTCCAGCCAGCTTCCAAAAACAGATGGGAAAGGGCAAAAACCACCTACAAAAGCCCAACATTCACGTACGCTCAAGTTGAAGCTGAAAGGGGCAACTGATGTTAATCACCACTCAACGAAAGAGAGGATTCCACAATTACAGAAGCAGGCTCCACCAACGGTCAACGGCACCGCATATAGAAACTCTCTTACCTGCAATAACGAATTCTCTACCTCTATGCCAATGAGGCAAAAGTCATCATTTCCACCTTCACACCCAACTTCTCTCAATGCCTGTCCCGTCATACCTCACTCGCATTGCTCATCTTCACAAGGCCTGGGACTCAGTGTCGGAGCGAATACAATATTCGAGCCAGCGGATTCTTCCACACTACAATTTCCACTCCCAGTTCACCCCAATGCAAATCCATCCTATCCTATGCAACCAGAGGATAGTACACGTATGAACTTCAGAGTGAGCCAACGAGCAAGTATAGCTTCACGTGAATGGCTTCGAATTGGCACATCGACCAACTCCAAACTGCAGCCTTCCCACACACCTCCCAGACGGCAGAAGTCCAGACCCTCTAGTGGACTTTTCATATCTCGATTAGCCCCAAATACCACAGCAAATCATGTTGCGGAGGTTCTGCGTGATCAACTAAACCTTCGACTAAAGATGCAGCAACTTCACACCAGGAACCCCCGCTGCGCATCGTTCAGGGTTGAATGCGCACAAGACCTGTTCAATTTAGTTGGAACCGAATCTATCTGGCCTATTGGCACCATTATTCGATCCTTCTATAATAGGAGAACCAGTCACCTTCCCCAACCTCCACCTCTGCACCAAAACCAAGTCTGCAACATCACCACCCACAGCTGACTGGACTCATTCCTGGACAACCTCCAAAGATCTCAGCAGTCCTCCTTTCATACCACTGCTCTGCCAAGCGCTACAGTCAAAGCACCACTCCGCCATAATAAGAGTATCCTGAGTCCCCTATGTGATGGTCTCCATAAAATACCAGTCCATTTGTCGATAGGAAGTTGTGCCATTCGCTCGCGAACATGCCAACTCAGGACACCTCCAATCAGGACGGAAGTTCGTCGAACACCTGTCATCAGGGTGTACTTCCAAAATATCAGGTCCATTAGTAACAAACTAGACTCTGCAGAACAGATCTTCCTCTCCCAGGTCGCTGATGTGGTCTGCCTCGCAGAAACTTGGCTTCAACCTAATCAAGACACACTCTTCTGCTCAGCTATTGCTGGTTACCACATGCTGTCTGCCTCCAGGGAGCAATCTAGAGGCGGTGGAGTAGCCATACTGTACAACACCTCCCTATTCTCATATGAGAATTCGACCTCAACTACAACTCAAGCCTTCGAAGCGATTATAGTCTCGCTACGCTTCCACTCCAGCCACATTGATATCGCATCTGTGTATATTCCTCCAGGGTCTACAATTGAAATTTTTGAAGATCTAGGGAACTGACTCTTAAACCATCTTCGTCCATCTGCACAACGCCTCGTTTGTGGTGATTTTAACCTGCCTCCAAACCGCCATCACCTCTTTATCAGGCTCTGTGAGTTCTTCAAATCCATTGACATGACACGGGTCAATGAGAACCCCACCAGGGGATTGAACCTACTGGATCTCGCTTTTGCTTCAACACCATGCACAGCTGAGGATGATCCCATCGCATTCTTCCTGTCGGATCACCAGCCTATAGTTTTGACGTGGTCATTGCAGGTGCCAAATTTCAACATCCCTGACAACAAAATAATCAAATATGTTTCAGCACCTAAATACCTCAATCCTCAACTCTGTGTAGAAGCAGCATCCTGCATTCCTTGGGATGTCCTCATTGACTGCGACCTCAGCCTCGCAGTGACACTCTTGTCTAATTGGATTAAATCCGTCACCGACTATGCTGCCACCAAACGAGTAACAGTAACTCCCCGTTCCAGAGCGTGGTGGACTGCTGACCTCAACAACAGCTTCAAAATGAAACAAGGCCTACATAAGAAATGGAAACTTACGAATGGCAGTCAAGACAGAATAGCCTTTTCCCGCGCCAGGGCCCACTTTAATCGAAAGAAAGCTGCTGCAATCCAAGTAAATCTTAACCGCACTCTGAGGAAAGGAAAGCCATTCTATGCTGCCCCACATGGTGGATCCAATCATATGCCTGATCCTCAAGAATGGCTAAAATACATCGCCAGGTTTTCAAATACAACCACAGTCCCATCCACAGTTGTCCAGTCTGACAATGAAAACCCTTCAGATGTCCTAGGGACTATCCAGATCACGAAACAGGAGCTCATACGTGCCATCAATTCCCTTCCCACAACAGCCACTGTTGGGGAGGATGGAATTCCGCAATTTATGATCAAATGCTTGAGCGCATTCATCATAGACCCTCTTCTCTCGATCTACAACAGATGCCTCACTGAGCATTATTTCCCACCCCAGTGGAATAAGTACAGAGTGTGCCCCATCCCTAAAAACAAATTTGCCACAAACGTCAATCAGTTCAGACCCATATCAGTTGCTTCTTGTCTGCTAAAAACTCTTGAAAAGGCTTTGCTACCCACAATCACTCACCAAATCCTCCAGACGAAACCATCCGAAATCCACTATGCCATCGCAGGAAAATCATCAGTCACTAACTTGGCAGCCACCACAGAACGCATCCTCTCAGCATTCGAACAAAGAGCTGAGCTAGCAACCACATATCTTGACATAAGCGCAGCCTTTGATGCCGTGTCGATCCCGGACTTGCGTCTCCTACTTAAGGAGAAATTTCACATTCGAGGTAATATGCTGTGCTTTTTGGAATCGCTTCTCTGTCACAGAATACTTATTCTCCATCGGCAACAACACACCCTATCCTGCGACATTACTGCTGGAGTACCGCAGGGGGGTGTCCTATCCGGTGTCCTGTTCACAGCTATCATCGTGCCCATTATTGCCTCAATGAATGGTCTCCTATGCTATGCCGATGACCTCAAACTGCTGACTCAAATTAACCCTGGCGACAATCCCGTTCAGCTCAGCAACAAGATCAATTCTCAACTTAAGGATCTAGAATTGTACCTGGCAAACTTCAATCTAAAAATCAACCCAGTGAAGTCTGCCCAGGTTATATTCTCCCTTAAATCCATGCCGACAGTACTCAACGTTTCACTCGCAGGGGTACGAATACCAAATGTACCCTCGCACACAGATCTTGGCGTTCTGTTTGACCAAAAGATGTCCTTTGTCAACCAGATAAACAAAATCAGTACCAAATTCTCTCGTTTACGGTGGATCTCAAAGCAGCAGCTCCTACATGTCCGACATCCTGTCACTGTCAAAAGGTTCATCACCTCCACCGTTTACCCCGCCATTCTCTATGGTGCAGAAATATGGGCCTCTGCTGCACCTACAAACCTCAAGCGGGTGTACACCGCTGAATACTGGTTACTGAAATGGGCCAATAACAAGCTTCGTCTACCTCCCGCTACCACAACCACCATGATGGCACAAGCACTCGACATCCCGAGGTTGAAGTTCCTGATCGTGGAAAAGAGGCTGGTCTTCACAGCCAAACTCATCACAGGCCAGATATCATCTCCAAATATTTGGAACGCTTGCTCTTGGAGGATTCCACAGCCAAGCCTAAGGTCGGTACCAGCACTCGTGGCTCACCACAACAGGCTTGTACTCACTGACAGATTTCTTCCCAAGCAGATGCTCGCTGCCCTCAACCGTGTGGACGCCGACATCGACAGCATAATAAGTAAGAAGAAGGACAGACAGAACTTTATCAAAGCCCTTGAACCCTGATATATGGCCAATTTGTATTTATTTCTGTATTTATGTCTAGCTCTGCGTTTTTATGCTGTATTTGTATTGCTTTTGCATTTGTGATCGGTATTTTGTAGCCTTTTGAATTTGTAAACTGTATTTTGTAGCATTTTGTATTTGTTCGCTGTACTTATCTTTTCTCTAACTGCTATATGTGAACCCCTGGCGCTCGTCGCCGTGATGGGATATTGTGCTGTAACTCTACTTCACAATAAGGCCATGAAGCATCAGTACATTGTGTCTGTAATTGCATACATACTTCGGTCCGTTTGCTAGAAGAAAATCCCAAATTTCTGAGAGACAAAAATCATGTGATCCTTGCTGGAACCGGCCACATTGTGAAAAATAACCCATAAAAATTTCACTCGCCATTGACGTGATTCTAATTCATGCTTCTGCCACGCGGTCTGGAAGGACGATGATTACAACCACAGTGCTGCTCGCGAGGGCCTACCGATTTAAATATGGACTGAAAAATAGCGGCTAAAGTTTAAAGCGACCAAATGTAAAGTTCTCCACTTGGGGAACAGAAATCCAACAGTATTGAGTGTAAGGCAGAGAATAATTAAAGGATGTACTAGATGAGAAAGAATATGAGTATTACCATAAAGGAAGAAACGAAGTTATAAATGAAAATAGCAAGAAAGGGAAATGGTGTTCTGTCTATGGTTTATTGGAATTAATGACAAGATAAATGATAAATTTATTGGAGATAAATGACAATCCATACTATTCTTTCAGATGAGGAGGTCTTTTAACTGATACTATAAAAATTAACTGGTAATTAACTGATACTATAAATTTAATTCCTTCTATTACGTTTCTATTTAACTCCTTCTATGGTGGCACCATAAAAGATGTTTAAAATATATTAATTGGTACACCAGACATGTCTGGTTATAAAAAAATCGTTGACCACCTTCCAACATCGCTATTTGAGTACACCGGAGGTACAAACATCAAATAAATTGCGTGGGTGGCATAATCAGAGTTTATATATTCATCCGTTGTCATCGCCAACAGGGTTTTGTTTACCACAACTTTGCTGCATTTCATTAGAAACCCTAATTAAGCGCGTGAGAAGACTTTGTTTTTAACCGTCGTGCGCTGCGGGTGTCATTAGCTACATGCAGACACTAGATTGGCTGTCATTACTCGGAGGAACCACAAGAGGAAGACATAAATTCTGAAACACAGCAACTTCCGGTTATAAGTCGCGTCGTTCTGGAAAATTAATAGTTGAAAACTGAAAACTTTGCATAATTAAGCGCAGCAGTCGATTAACGTGTGTTTGTTGGAAGGGGCGTTAAGGGGGTTGGTAGTTTTTTTATTATTATTCAGAGAGAAATAAAGTGAAGTAGGTAAATTAGTTCCGATGTGTGCTTTCATTAGCTCCATTATCTTAAAAGCCTGCAGGGATATTCTAAACAATAAACGATTTATGCATTAGTGTTAATAGCGCCCTCTGTTACACTAAATGAGACTCAGCATTTTAAAACGAAGTAGATCTAACTAGTGATGGTATCGCTGTTATCAGCTGGCAAAAATATTTCAGCTATCGAAGCACTGCTCGACAAATCTGGGTATTGCTCCGCGGCAAAGCATCCTTTAAAGTAGTGCAGTTTATTTTTATACTTTTGCTATCCATTTGGTGTTTGACTGGAAGGAGAGCTGCTTTCATTAGGCTAATAAACTCCACCATCTTTATGGTCAAGGTGTGCTCTGTGTACATTGTGGATCCCCTCCTTAACATCTTCCGGAATATTCTAAAGACAGGCGCCATACCTGAATTCTGGATATCTTATGTCAAACCAGTCCCTAAAATTGGAAACCCCAAGACTACTAAAGACTTCCGTCCAATTGCCATAGGATGTACTTTATAAAAAAAAAAATTGAAAAACTAATACATCCAGTAATTATCGAACACTGTTTTTCTCACCGACCACCTTACCTCCAAACAGTCCTACAACATGGGACTAAACACACCACTCCCACCTCCACAAAAATCTATCAGTCCATCTATATTATTATTATTAAAATCCTTCATTGCTAAAAAAAATAAATCCACTACCTCAAATCTCCTTGATACTCTCTTCAGAGCACAAAAGGCCCTGAATGATAGAGCTCAACTGGACATTATCTTTTTGATATTAAATCTGCTTATGATACTGTGTCAATTTCTAACCTTTTATACATCCTAAAAGGATATTTCAAGGCATCAAACCAAATAGTCAGCATTCTGGAGTCTTTACTACACCGGAGAGAGTTAATTATAGAAAATGGATCGCACCAAAAAACTATTTATGCAACGAGGGGGATGCCTCAGGGTGGGGTGACGTCGACTACCCTCTTTGCAATTCTGCTTGAACCATTCCTTGCTGCACATCCAAATTTCTGCTCCTTTGCCGATGATTTAAATTTTTTTATTATTTCAGAAGACCCCAAAAGATTAAAGAAATTAATAATCAAACCTCCAATCAAATTCAACAATTAATAGATTATTTACAGCCATCTGGACTCCAACTAAACAATGCGAAGTCAGCCCACACGAAGAGGAAGTTCAGGAATGATATCCGAGTTGTCGAATGGCGAGACGATTCCAAAATACTTTTGGAATCGTCTCGCCATCGCATACTGACCTAGGGCTAACGTGGAATGAAGATTTAAATTTCAAAGATCACTTCCTCAAGACAAAGAAGAAGACCTATGCTGCATTTTGGGCTATCCGCCAAGAGCTCGTAGGCTGCCACAACATCAATCTGATTTGTCGATACATCGATAGGTGTCTCACTCCTATACCTTTATATGCATCTGAAATCAGGTCCTCAGCACTTGCTTCTCTGCTTAACAGATTCTTGGCGATGGAATACTGGATTCAGCGGCGGCTGAACCATCTGGGAGGGAACCCGTTCACCATCACCAAATTTATGGAGAATGAACAGCTGTTAACACTTTTTTTCTTATGGTATACCTTGGGATACCGAAGTTCCGTAAAGCATCAATTAGGTGGGTTTCAGATATTGACAGATGAGTGAGAGAAACGTTCTAATAGTATATTCTTTATATATCCATTTTGTTCCCTCTCTTTAAAAAAGGTTTCATCAGAGTGAGAAAATGTATTAACCATTCTAAATAAACCCTTCAATAGGGATCCGGAAATTTCATTAAACGCTGTGATAAATAATTTGGTATTCGTGGCAATTTTGTGCAGAAATAGATCGCGTGTCTCTCTGTAAAACACATAATTTCTTTTCTCTATCTCACTAACTTTTGAAAATAAAACATTTTACAACTAACTCTCTTGTTTGATCTGGTATAAATACAAATCTTATAAAAACTTTTTTTTTAAACGAAGAATCATATAATTTATCATAATAAACGCTAATATTAATTAACAAATGAATAATGTACGCAGGTTTATTAATAAATAATACACCTTCATTATTCATTTGTTAATTAATATCAGCGTTTAGTATGACAAATTATAACGTTTTTCGTTTAAGAAAAATTCTCTGTCGTGACAAAGATAAGCCTTCATTATAAACATTAATGGTGACGCTCCTTAGAAGCTAAGATTCCCGATATATACAAAGTATAGCTAAACGTTTCCGTTCTAATTAAAAACAAGTCAACTTTGGCTTGTCATTTATCTCCAATTAATACTGTTCTTTCAGATGAGGTGGTCTTTTTTCAAAAGGGATGATCAATGGCTGTCACAATTCACTGTTCGATGATTTAAGCTGCAAACATGACATTATGCCCTTCAACAGAACTTAATGACATCATCCTCGTCATGCCCACTAGACACGCTAATTAGTTCGTTAACTAATTAGAAATGTTGCAGAAATTGGATGTTTGTTTAACGTACGGAGAATCTTTCACTGGTAATTGGTCAAGTCATCAGACCAAATATTGCATTTTGTTCGCAGTGGATTCCTATTGAACATCGGAGAGATGGGCCCGATCGTAAATAAATGATATATAAGACCTGTGGTAATATAGATGATGCCTTATTGCGAGCTTTCTCCCTTTTTTAATACGTTCCAACGAACATGGTGTATAAATAATCCTGACATTAAATATTTAATATAACAGAAACTACATGGCTTTGGGACTCATGTTCTTTCGGCTATTCACCATGTTTAATCTTTCTGTCACATATAAAGCGTTTAGGGCTGAAGCCTCAAGCTATGGAAAAGTCTAGACTATGTATATCACATTATATCACACCTCCTATCACATTACTAATTTCAAGGCTAATAGTTTGTTAAAATATTAACATTGGAAAATGCCGCACGAACATTTTTGGTCGCCTGATATATTGTTATGTGAGCCTGATATACATATTGTCATACGTTGTTATGATCCCTACCTAATACCATGTTTGGCCACCCTTTGTACGGATTACAGCCGCTATTCTCCTGGGCATTGACTTCACTAAATATCTGAAGATGTCCGTAAGGATCTGCAGTCATGTTGCCATCAAGGCTTTTCACTGAGTCCGAATAGATAAAGGTTATTTATCTATACGCCTCCTTCCTGTTCCAAAATATCCCTAAGTGTTCAATTCGATTGAGGTCAGGCGAATTTGGAGGTCAATCAAGATGGGTGTTCCTGGAACAACTCGAGCACAGTGCAGGCCCGATGACAAGGTGCATTGACGTCTTGATTGATCCTGTTTATGTCCACAGGGAAAAATGCAACATGGGAAGGTGCACATGGCTTCCTAAGAGCTGCCGGTAGAACTCTCCGGTGAAAAGTTGGTCCATACGCACCAGGGGTTCTGTTCCTTGCCAGTGAAAAACATGCTCTATATTAAGCAACCGCTGTCACCTGGATAGTGAGCACCATGCACGATGGATCCATGGACTCCTGTTGTTTGCGCAAAACAAGGAGTTTGTCAGCGCGTTGCACCAGGTATTTTGACTAATCGACCAGCACACTCGTTTCCAGTCCTTTGGTGTTCAAACAGCATGTTGTTGACACCACAATATTCGTCATCGATGATGATCAGCGGTGAGGAGAGTGTCATTTGGGTCGTCTGCTATGGTCCCCATACGTCAGAATGAGCGATGCATCATCATTTGGGATATGTTATTGCATTACCCATATTGGAATGCGATGTCAACTGTCACGCAGTGACCTGCCATTGAGCCCTTCAACGCACTCTACTTTCGCTCATCAAGAACATCCACCTTCCGCAATCCAGTATATAAACACTAGGAAAGAAAAAATGAGAGTAGGAGTGTGTTATAGGTATGACTGATGAGTACAACGAACAACTGTACAGAGAAATTGAGTAAGCTAGTAAATAAGAATACTTATAACGGGGGATTTTCACTTTCCTGATATTGGCTGGAACTTATGGGGTCACTCAGAGATTAGCAAGAATTTTGTGGATTTATTGGATGACTGTTTTCTACAACAGTATGTTAGAAAGGCAACCAGAAAGAGTAATACTCTTGTTCTGATTATCAGCAGTGATTTTTCATGTATTAAAAATCTGCAGATAAAAGAACAACTAAGTAACAGTCATCACAGTGTATTGATTTGGGATTTATTTAAAAATGTAACTGCCATCACAGGTAAAAGGAGGATTTTTTGCTTTCATAAAGTTGACTACAATGCACTCAGACAGTTTTTAAATTTTGTGTAGTGGGAGCGACTTTAAATTCTATGCAGTGGGACCAGATTTAAAATTTATAGGGCCCAACAACTTAATTTAGAATTTGCTAATCTTCCCTTCAGCAAATTCTAAGTGAGAAGCGTTCAATGAATTAATCATGGAAGCTACTAGACTTTTCCTACCAACTAAGAAATACTCTTCAAGGTATAGGCCTAATGGATGTCGATTAACTGATAAAACTCGTGGTAGAAAAGAAATATGCATGAGATGCGTATGAATTATCGAGCGACACAGAAGCCTATCGTAGATATAAGCTAGTCTGTAATCAAGCCACTAAGGAAGTCAGGAAAGTGAAGGCAGATTACGAGAAATCTTTGGTGAAGGATGCAAAGAAATACAGCAAAAACTTCCTTGCTTATGTAAACACTAGAAGGAAAGGGAAGAATCAAATTGGTCCACTCAATATCGATGGTTTGAGCGCAGATGTGGGTTACCACCGGTGGCACCTGACCCTAAATACTATTCCACTATACTATGCCACTATCGATGGTTTGACCGTCGATGATCCTGCTCACGTTGCTGAAAAACTGAATGAGTATTTTGCATCTGCATTCATACATGAGGAATTCTTTAGAGAAAGGGATGCCGGAAGTTTATCAAGCTGTAACAGAGAGCTAAATGATTTTTTGATAACTGAGTGGAAAGTGGAAAAGGAATTGTCGAAGTTAAACATAAGAAAGGCACGTGGTGATTGGGATTTATCCCTTATATTGAGGGAGGCAGCGAAGAAGATAAGAAAACCCTTAGCCATAATTATGAGGCATCCTTGGATTCAGGGGAGGTCCCCCCCTGACTGGAGATGTACGAATGTATCCCCAATTCGGAAAGGGGGGGATCAAAGGGTGGCACCAGTAATTACACACCCGCTAGTTTAACTTCTGTTCCAGGGAAATAATGGAGTTACTTTTAAAAGAGGTAATGTAGGATCATCTAGACAAAGCCGTAATTAGGTAATTATACTTTAGACACAGCATAGGTTAAGAGGAAATCTTGTTTGATCAGTTTGATTGGATGCTACGATGTGGTCACAAAGAAACTGGATGCAAAAAATAATTTTGATATCATGTACTGAGATTTCAGAAAACCTTTTGATGCCGTGTCACTTAAAAGACTACTATACAAATCGGATCAATGTGGAATTAAGGGAAAGTTACTGTTATGGATAAAGGGATGCAGACAGGCTGACAGGTTGATTCGGAGAAGACAGAGAGTGATAATCAACAGACATTGCTGTTTGTGCACTATTGTTATTAGTGGAATCCCTCAAGGTTCGGTGTTGGGTCCATTATTGTTGTCTATATTTATTAATGATATTGATGAAGGATATCAGGCTTAATGTCCAAGTTTTCAGATGATACAAAGGTTGGCAGGGTGGTTAATGACAGTAATAACAATACGCTACTGCAACAGGATCTTGAATAGTTAGGCAGATGGGTTGAGAAATGGCAATTGAAGTTTAACATTGATAAATGCAAAGTACTGCGTATGGGCAGCAGCAACCCCAGAGCAACGTACCAACTGTGTGGTTCTACACTCAGGCTAGTGAAAAATAAAACGATCTAGGAGTAATTGTGCAGTCAGATATGAAATACTCTGAGCAATGCAGACAGGCTGCCAGGACAGCTTATGGGGTTTTGTCAATGATATACAGGAATTTTGATACAAGGAGATGATTATCACTTTGTATAAGGCAATGGTCAGGCCACATGTTGAGTACTGCGTACAGGTTGAGTATTACCTACTTCCTAAAATGAGGTCTGTAGGCCTCATTTTAGGAAGGATGTGGCGCTGATAGAACGAATACAGAGAAGGGCAAAGAGATTGGTGAGCGAAACAAAGGGGTGCTTTTACCAAGAAAGGTGTCAGTTCTGCAAATTGCAGCATCTGGAGACTAGGCACCTCAAACCTTGCTCAAACTACGCGCATGAGGAGACACAAGTTCAAATTCAGGAAAAACGGTTGCAGAATAGATATGCTGAAGTTTGCCTTTAGCCAGCCGGTAGTTCATTGCTGGAAGAAACTTTCATCTGTTGTTGTGGAAGCTGATAGTTTACTTTAATTCAAGGCAGAACTAGACAGACTCTTGGAGAGAATGAATAGGTGAAATAGAAGGTGTGTATGTTTTTTTTAAATTTTATTTTGATGATGCTGTTTCAGCTTGCTTTCTTGCCAATTCTAATGCTAATGCTAAAGAAACAGAAGGAAAACATTAGAGCCTGTGAGAAATACGTATTTGCCTCCTTTGGAATGAAACTTGGTGACAGTCATGGACTCCTCACGATTTTTTTTCCATTGTTTTGTTGAAATCGTTGAGATATCGGAATCAAGGAAAGAAAAAGCCTGTGCAGTTTGGAATTTTTATTGAATAGTATCTAATCTAAGAAGTATATGATTGCTATTTCTATTTGTGCATAGATGCTTTCTATTTCATATTTCAACTTTTATTTCTATTGTTTCTTTTATTATTTCTTTTATCGTTTTCTATTTCTATATCAACATAGATGCTTTCTATTTCACATACCAAAATGAGGTTATGCTCTACGGCTCTTGTCGCATGAGGATTCTGTCTTAAATTCGTTTGAGTCAAATAAGAAAACTATTCACCTAAATACCAGCTTTATTCGTTTACTTCAGAAATCAGCTTAATTAAAACAACTCACATAAACACAGTAAGAAAAAATTATGACCTCAAAAATGTAATAAAATAAACATAACCAAGTGTAGAAAAATAATGGAAGAAAAAAAAAAGGAATCTTCTCTAATGCTTCCACGATGTGATGTTGCAAAATGAATTTAAAAAATAATACCAATATTGCCTAACCCAGTAAGACAATCTAGTGGCATTAGACCACTTAATATTTTGTTATTATAGGTGACATCTCTCTGGAGACAAAAAAAGGTGTGTAAATAAGATTTTATTTTATTTCTGTTACATTTCAGAAAATTTATTTATTTATCATCAGCTTAAAGAACACAAAGTATTATTATAAATGTTTTGACTTGTATAAGAGATTCTTTTCGTTCTGTTTGGTTGAGCATAAATAAAAATAAATAAAATAATACATCTCTTGTTCTCTTTTCAGAATTTGTAAACATCTATTGCATTATCAAGTACAGCGAAGATTTTTTTAACGACTTTCTTCAACAGATTCTCAACTTGTTGAATGTAGTCATCAGTTGCTGTCATGTGTTTCTACAAAAGAAACGTTTTATGCCCACTTGGAATATGCAATTAATCGTTGAGAGCTTTTTAAGTCTTACTTTTACAGACAGAAATGCTGCTACTCTAACGCACAGAATTATGGACAGCGTAGTTTGACTCATGCATGGATGATAACACCATCTGCCTTTTGGTTTCTGAACTTATCAGCGGTGGCATCTTCGGTATACATTAAGCGAAGAGACCCACGCACAATGGTTCCAAATGGTATGCCATTGCAAGGCGGTTCTCATTAGCTGTGAAATATGTCCCTCAACTTCGGGACAGTAACGACAGGGGTGGCTGACGACATAAAACTACTTCTGTCTACCCCGGAGTCACAAGTAATCCTGAGACAAAGTCGTGAACTTCCAAACCACACATCTCCAGCTGTACTGGAAAGGAAGTTTACGTTCTTTGCTAACGTCATCTTTATTGTCGTCAACAAGAGACCCTCGGTAAAGCGGAAACTCCTCCCGAACCATGTTCTTTCGTTTGTAGATAGGATCCGTGAAGAATGGGTACCTTAAAGAAGAGTGTAAAGCACATTCTTAACAGGGAGTAATAGTGTTCTTTATTCACTAGAAGACTTTCTTTGATTATTAGAAGAAAACACTTTAAGACATTCTGTGTGTGTGTGCGTAGGCACACGTGTCAGTCGTTTGTGCCTGTAATAGGTGGACCTCTCAGCTATTCTAAGCTGTCTTGTTTCGTATTTTCGAGGGTGGTGGAACACACTCGGAATTTCTTGAGAAAAATAACGAAGTACTCTCTGAACAACTGAGTTTGTCACATGGTGCTAAACTGAATGTAAGTTAATGTGACTACGACTTTTTTTATTTTGATGAGAGCATTTTCCGAGAAAGGAAAGCTAATGGCGAAGGGTTTTGTGTTGAAGATATTTAGGGAAGTCATTTTCTTATCCTGCCCAAAGAAATGCTTAGGTTAAGGATTGTGAGATACTAGTCTGATCAGATTCATACCATCCGCCTGTACCGAAAGCAACCCTAATTATTTGTTAGCCTTTGCTCTGTTTCTTTCCACACAGGATAAAAAAGGTTTAGGTTCGAATCCAATCAAGACGGGCGTAATTTATATATTTTCTTGGGCTAGAGCTGTACGGTTATCCCCTTTCCCGGAAACCGTGGTTTTTCATCCGGAAATATGAACAAATACAATTATTGTACGTACCTGATAAACTAGTCCTGTTTTGTTGATGAACTACCTTATTTTTATCATAAAGATCTTAGAGCAAATAACGATATCACGGAGGCCTCATCTGCTCCTTTCAACCTCGGGGATCGGAAGAATGACTCCTATTGTCCATTCCAACTTCATCCCGATTTATCTTAAACTTTTGAGGTTCAGCTCTTTGGAGAGGTATACTGGACATTTCAACACCACTATCAACCCCTTCTTCGATTTGAATTTGCGCCTGCGACTCAACTGAATCGTCGGTCATGTGGTCTTCTCTGTACACACTTCCCGATTAAAACGTTTCGCCTTGTCTAAAATTTCCTCTCTGACATTTGCTTGAGTTTCTTGGAAATCTGCAAAGTTTTAGTTTCAGTTTTATAAGGCACTTTTACGTTCTAATCTTATAAATAAATAAACTTAAATTTTCTTTTCATAATCCCTAACGATTACGGGTATCAGAAGAGTGTACAATTATAGTAATCGTTTACAAGGATAATATCACAGTGCACCAAAGACATGAAACTGTACGTGACTGTGGATATATGTACGTATATTGGAAAATCAATATCAGTGTGGAATTACCCTTTCTGACTAGAAAGCGTGCTCCTTATTTTTAGAAACAAATATGGATCCTTTAATTAAATTATTGCATTTTACATATTTAATAAATCGTAATCTAAGATGGCGTGTTCATCACATTTTAAGAATACTTTTATTATTCCTATACACAAAAAAGAATTTAAATTAGTAGCTAAAAATCATTGGTTATCCTGAGCCCTTGGTTGGGCACAGGATGAACTGCTTGTATTTAACCACTTGTAAATCTCGTACTTAACAATCAACAAACATCTTTATTCTTCTATTCCATTAATGGTTAAAAAAAAACATGCCACTCATGTTAATTTTCTTTTTTAGCTAATCCAGTGATTCTTGAGTCCTCGGAATAGACATTTAGCTGTAAAAACATAAAGAAACTTATTTTGTAACACTCAAACACGAACTTTTCTGCTGTCACAACAAACGTATTTATCAATATTTATTCACTTGCGCCATACCTTGCATGTAATAGGAGCAGACAATGAGTTCCAGTCTAGACATAGTATTTCAGCATCTAATTGCATTATCAAAATAGTACCTATATTATGTTAAATTCTGTTACGTTCAGTAACAAGCGCATGGGCAACAGCAGGTTTCTACTTTTTCTTCGATTCTCATTTATCGATGTTTTTTAATTACTAAAAATCCACTTTCTGCCCATCTTTTTACACCATTTGATATCTTGCGTATGTTTCCATTTCTTAAGTCCTGAAATATCTGATGGTCAAAGTAATTTCTTAAATTTATACATTTTTTTTTATTTATAAAAGATCTCTTGCGATTCCTTATTAATTATATAAATATCAGCATTTATTATCAATATATTTATCATTTCAGAGCATTAATATACAGACTGAAAGCGTAGAGTATAAAACTTCGAAATCTATGTTCAGTGGAGTCGCGTAAGGCTTCAACTTTCTTCTTTGGAATGTGCCATAAACTGGACAAATATTTCCGACTTCTACAGATGCTGACAGGTTTACATAAACTTTTTAAACTTTGACGTTATCTGTAAGAACTCGGGTTACGAGATGGTAGAGGAGAGACGCAACGAAAATAGTTTTGATTTGCATCCCTTTGAACTGTTGACCCAAGAAAGGTTGTTTATTTTGACTTCGTACAGAATTTTCTTCGAAAACATTCTCTCGAAGAAAACTTTGAAAAGGTATGGAAATTGGCCACGTTATTCGTCATTTACAATCCTACATTATATATTACAAGAATATGTAATGCAGGATTAATAATATATAAAAAGATTAAAGAACGTATGAATAAACGTAATGAAGCCAAAATATCCAACAACTTTTATAGACTAGTGATGCACGCGGCCTGCATTAACTATTAGAAGATGTCTGAATTAACTATTAGAAGTTAATTTGCGGAAACTATTTGCAAAGATAAAAACAAAATTTACAGCTCTCTGAATATTGTGCAGTAAAGAAAATATTAGCTGAATAAAACCGAGAAAAGTTAGATATACGATTCTTAAAGCATAAACACAAGTGATCATATACATCCCCTTTGTGATTTTGTCAGATTCCAAATCGAAGAAACTACCCGAAAGGTCTTGTGCATCGATTCTGGCTGTTCGTAATTTTGCCTTAATAATAATATTAGTTTCTTCCATGCTTAGACAGATTGATTTGATGGATACCTTTTGAGATTATTAGAGGTTTATTTAAGGTTCTGTTGAACCATCTAAGTACACGTATCGGTAAAGCTACATAGCCAGATTTTCTGATACATGTTGAGGGTAGATGACGAAGTGAGAGAGGCTTAAGGAATAAATGGGACGGTACATCCAAAAATTAATTTTTTTTCCACTCCTGGACCATGGACTCTTTTTCTTTGAGCCCAAAAAGTGGTGAAAAAATAAACAAGAAAGGTGGTAGTACTAAATCAATTTCCAGATCTTTTTGGCGATTTACTTTGTTGAGCAGAAGCCTTTGAGGAGGATGTTGGTTGCAGGTTCTCTCTTTTGTTTGAACCCCGGGTAGCAAAATACTTGTAATTATATGTCCTGGAAAAGAGCTAGTTCAAATCCCAGCAATGAAGCAAGGGACATTAACTTTTTATATGCATTTTTCATACTATGGCAGAGTTAATCATTAGCGTGCAAGGACAAAAAGGATTTTGATTTCTGAGTACTCAGATTTTTTGGGATTTTTTGTCCAGCAAGCAGGCAACCAGACCACAGGATACGTGCAATTTACAGACGCAATACAGGTGAGTGTATGAACTATTTACCACTTCCATAAGTGCAATATGGCCTAAGTAGCCATTGCACTTTAAACCCCAACTACAACAACAACAACAACAATGAACTATTTCTCGGATAACTGGCAACTTGAAAAGATGAATTTTTTCCCTCTCATTCCTTCTTTTGTTTGTGAATGCGATTTGAGTTTTTTGGGCTACTGCTGGAAAACCAATTTTTGGAAGATAAAGAGTAAGTTCCATGAGCTGCAAAATGGAAAGCGTAGTGGGAGTAACATCTTGCACTCAAACTTCGCTGGAGCATATTTTTAAATTAAATTTGACAAGTTATTGCTGTTACAGTAACAAGCTTGGATTAAAAGTTTTAATTTAAGCGATATTAGAGCTTCAACGTTTGCTTTTTAGAATATCAATAACATAAACCCATCTAAATAGGCCTAATATCTGTGTAATTAAAAAAATAATAATAATAAATATCGTGAGCGTTTGTTTATTCCAAAAATTGTTTAGAAGTTTTTCCACTAGCTGATTTCACTTGCAACAACCATGTGCATCTTAAGACAAAGTTAAAGTTTTTCTTTCCTTCTTTTCCCTTTCAGTCTTCACATAAAAAGGACAACTTTCGATCCATTGCAGTGATTGGGCCATTATCAAGAGAGTATAAAAAAAAAAAAAGAATGACACCGGTCGGTCATTTACGATAGAGAAGATGGTTTAGAAGAAGTTATGATTCTTCTGTGCTATCACGTGGAAGGGAATGACCTTTTCTTTCCCCCTATTACATCCTTTTGTTTCACTACGTCGGGTTTAACTAAATAGGCTTGGACGAATAAGAAAGCGAACAGGATTATTTTCGTTTTACGTGCTTCAGGAACACGTCAAGACAATCAGAAAGGCCACTATGTGCACTGATTCTTATATGTGTAGACAGATACTGAAAGTATCCATTACCTGATATGCCTTCGAGCGTAATGTGAAGGTCAGTAATCAGGAAAAATGTATTCCTTTTATGTTGGTTATTTTTATTATAGAAAACAGAGGTAAATGAATGCAGAGAAATGAATGATGGTTTATTTTAATTAAGTTCAGAACTGAATCCACAGTTGAAGCTGGGCTACATTCGATAGCTTCATAAGCAGTTTATTGTGAAGTTTAAAACGAAAGTACATCACGGTTTTAGAATAGCAACAGCAAACTGTTTTTCAACAATTAGAAATTGTAACCGGAACTGGTGCACACTGCCCCCTATGGGTAAAAAAGTGCATTAATCATAATATATTCTATTTTTAAATTACTTCTTCACATCAAAATTATATACGCAGTTATTTTGTTATTCATTTTTTTGTTTATTTAATTAATTTATTATTCATTATATCTTCTGTAGCTGAGATTTTTAATGGAAGGAGATTGAAAAATAGATTTTTTTTCGAACAATTATTTTTAAAATATGGTTTTTGTTTTATTTTATTTATTTATTTTTATTTTTTCGAGATTGATAATTGCAAGAATCGCTTTTGTTAATGAGTTGCCTTCGGGCAAGCACCGAAACACAAGAAATTTAGAGTCGTGAGACACGCAACGTTTCTCCAGAGCGCTAATATTTCACAAGAGGGAAAACTTTATTGCATGTGCCTGTAAAACCCCTCGTCACCTAACTCTAGAGACGTTGGTTTTGCCTCACTTGGTAGAAGCGATTTTCCTCGATACATCAATTTTGATTTTCTCCGCCATTAAAATTACGAAAGCGGTAATCTGCGCCCTTTATTGGTAATTTTAAGTGGTCATTTAACATCGAGTAGCGTGCAGATAAATAAAACGTGTTAGGAAAGGAATTAATGCGATGTCAAACTGGCTGATTAATGGCAAAACTTGTTTTAATTATACAGATCCCTTATAACATATATGTGCATATATATAGCGTAATTATCCATATTTATTCATTTGTATTACAGGGAGGGGGCAATAGGGCACCTATGCATCAACTGCGAGGAGTTTTGGGTAAGAACTTTGAGATCGAAAAGCACAAACACTTTGTCGATAGATGGCACCACAACACCTAATTAGTACAGCAAGAGAAGTTCTACTGAAAGTCTACATTTTAAATTTATCTAATTTTCAATTTCCTAAAATACTTTAAAAAATCTTTAAAATTAATTAAAATCATCCTATCTTTATTTGAGATGTGAACCAAAATATGAAATTAGAAAAGCACACCAGAGAAAATATTATATACGATGAAACCAAAGTGATAAATATTGTATTGCAATTTCTGGAGCTTGCGCTGTTACCAATCAAAGAAAGGAATTACCTATTTTGTTGTGTCACGTGATTCTAACAGCCTCTGATTGCTTTCTTGACTTAGTTTCAGATCAATGAATTCCAGTGTGTTATCTACCAATAAAGAGAATCTTAAATCTATGCCACCTATTGCTGAAATGAACTTCCCAAATAAAGAATAAAAAGTAGATCTAAGCTTTGTAACACTGCAATCTGCCCGTGTAATTCGTATCATGTAAGAACTGGATGTTTCAATCTATTGATTTCGAAATGTAAGGATGACAAGTAACGCAGTTTCTCCACCCACTTTTGTTTGTACTCGGTGGTTTCTATCGCGGTAAAACTTCTTCCAATAGATTTCTTCGAGCTCATAGCACCTCTGGGATCTTATTACAGAAGAAGTTATCCAACAAAAAGCTACCATCAACTCGAAGTTGCAATCTTAAAGGAAGCTATAAAAATAAAAGTAAAAAACAAAAACAAAACAGAGATCTTCTAACGCAATAACTGTCGTTAAAGAATATATAATTCTCGACACTTTCGAGAAGGGCTGTCAGATGTCCCTTATTACGGTGGACAGTTCCTTTAGAGACCTGTCACTTCTGCTGGTTTGAAATATCGCAGCCGAGAAAAGTGAATCTGGACTGGAGTGTACAGTTTCCAAGCGTCAGTAATGCTTTGCTAAACAGATAGGAAACTCGAAGTGGATGAGTGGGTCGGAAGCGAGCACTTTCTTTATGTACGGCTGGACCCAGTGACACGTGACAGGTTTTGTTATAATACTCTTAGTGCGTCTCGTATATCACGAGATCGGAAACTCGGCATAGAATATTGCAATGCGAAAAATTGCTTTCAATTTGCACGATCTTATCCAAAGCGTGCGTGTATGTGGAGAGGATAAGACAATAAAAGTGGAATTTGATCTGACGGTGGAAAAACACCTCGATAAATAGTTTAAACTTCGTTATTCCAATACTTGTAGACCGAGTCCAAGTCCTGACACGGAACTCGTAATAAGAGAAGCGGACCTTGAAGTTAATTATGTTAATTTTCCTTATACAATTGCCAGGCTCTTCGGGCAATTATAGATAAACTATAATTTACCAAACAAACTCCACTTTGAGGTTCGGATTGCGCAACAGTGATTCTGTGACTGTCCTCGCATTATCTGCTACAAAATCGTTTGCTTCTCTTATAGCTTTGGTAGCTGGATGCCTGCAACCGTGCGTATAATTTAACATTGCATTTATCGATTTTATGTAACGTACCAGATACGAGGAGTAAAGAACTGACAGCAAGACTTAGCATTAAGACATGTGAGTGACTTAATCTAGAAATAATTGCTTACTCAATCAGAATTTCATAAGATAAAAATGGCTGCCAGCAAAATGAAATGGTTTATGTAAGCAGTTTTGTTTCAACACAACAACAAATTTGGGAAAATTAGTTCTCGTTGGTGCCGAGTGGGTGGTCCACTGTCGGACCACCCACTCGGCACCAACAGTAATTTAAATGGTTATTTTTATTGTATGCGTTGTGTCACACAGGCAAGCCTCATTAGGTTTTATCCTCTACGAGAATCTCTAACGATTTTTGATGCTCACAAAGTTCTTCTATTCACTTCTCTTACATTCCCTTCTTGCTTTCTCTTTATACCTAACCATCTAATTTTCTTCTAAGATTAGATTATTTCAAAGATTCTAGTTTGACGCAAGTCTTAAAGGACGACTGAATTAATTGGATTAAAATTTTCGACTCTCTGGTGACGCTGAGTAGGTATGCAAGGTTTATTCCCATTTTTCGTAAACAAAGTGCCATTTTTAATAAGATTCTCTTTCAGTACCGTAGAGATACGTGGCACTGCCAAGGGGTTCTTAGAAAAGATAGCGTAGCTGAGAAAAGGGATTAGAAAGAGAGGGAGATGAAAATCTGATTTGCGCTGAGATATTTTGCTCTAGACAATGTATTGTGTTTGGGATGCACACAGCACAGAGAAAGGATATCTACACTCAGTTTCTTTTAACTTTTGACGTGCTGTAAAACATCACGTGATGTCACTATTCATTAATTAATCGGCATATAAAGAGAACTATATGGAATTAATTTTATAGTTTGCGTTTACCAGACTTCAGAAGATTTTTTCTTTCTGATGAAGAAGATAAAGTGCTAGGAAGCTTTTTAAAGTAAGAATTCAAGCTACCAACCAAATTTCTCAATTTGAAAAATACTTTAACTGCATTGGCCTTGAAATTAATCCAAGAAAATCGACCCAACTAACGTTTACTAAAAAGAGTATTAAGAATAAAGTCGAACTATGGATAGGACTGCTAAAGTTCATACCGTCATCCATTACCCTGACCTTGGACTTAAGTGGGACGAAGGCCTTGCCTTTCTCTACCTTTTTAAAAACTCTAAAACACAAACGTATGACGCTGTTTAGACTATAAGGCATAAACTGACTGGGGTGCTCTTTTAAAGGCTAGTAGTGTCTTATGTTCATAGGTATATCAGACCAGTTCTATTCTGTGCTTCGCAGGTATGGTCCTTATCGCTGAAACTCATCAAAGGACTAAAGTGGTGGATCTAACGTTAGATGAACAAAATCATGGTAATGCTACACATTATCTCCAGGACCGTTCTCGACTCTAATCTCAATACTATCCCATGGAACTACCAAATACTCATCAAGAATCTGCACACCTAAGCTGAATACCAAATCATCGATTCGCCTGACATATTCAAGATAATTCGCCCTCCATCGCAAAAAAGCAAGAAATAAGCTCCAATACTTCCGTTAAGATTTAATCAATGAAACCTATCAAGACAGAATACGTTTCCAGTTAACACGGTTCACCACCAGTTGGATTCGATCCCGAGAAGCTTTCCACAGAAGAAACAATCTGTAGCTACTTTGTCTGCTCAGGATTGAAGCTGAGCTGATTGTAATATGGTGACTGTGTTAGGTGGAAACGTATTCTGTGCCTACAGGATAATAAAGGATAATTGAACATTCCATTTGCTGGATTTATGGATTGCTATTAGAGGCTCAGATCTATGGTTAAATGCTCTTCCTTAGAAGTTGCCATTATTTCTGAATAGAATTTGTGTAAATTCTAAGGCTTGTTTGTCTGCTTGCGAATGATTAATCCATAGAAAACCAACTTTTAAAAGCTACTATCGAATGTTTCTGTCAGTGTTGAAGTTTTAATCAACCCACAGTCCTAGCTGGTGGGTGTATTCCTCGAGTATCGCTATATTTTAAGGAATTATTGAATAAGTGTTGATGATGAGCTTCCCATACAGCGCTGCGGTCCATTCATGCAAAAGGACAAACCTTTTAGAGTTTTATATCGGGACAACGTACAAACACATCTCTCTCTTCTCGTTGTCATGACGACATATCAATAACGAGAGATCTTCATTATCTGACGAAGAATATTTTTAGCAATTTCGCAAGTGGTTTGTCGGCTTCTAAAGAAATGAGTTTTTGAATTTCTTGGAAGAGTTAACTCTTCAGATATGCCACATAAATGTGCAAGGAAGTTGCTGTTTAAGTTTGCTCAAGTTTCTCGGGTTGGCAGAGCAAATATTTCGAAGTTTGTCGTTTTAAAATAATAATAAGGTAACCATCTTAAGCTCTGACAATATATGAAACTTTATTTTATACTATCAAACGACTTGCTGCGAAATAAAATAAAATAATCGATATTTGAAACTATTCTCATTTTCTTCGAGAAGAATTTATAATTAGTAATGGCATCATAAAATCGGGCGATTTACATCAAAGGGACAGCGGCGATAAAATCCCTTTGTGGGTACTTTCCTCTCTCGAGGGTTTAAGACACTTGAGACTTGTTGCTTAAAAGACTACAAAGAGTAATCAAGCGCTCTCCTTAAACATACAGTGTCGTCGCCAAGGCAACATGTTTGATGGGTTTTCTGAACATCTCAAATCCAAAAGAACTTTAGTAAGCTTCGCGGCACTGTAGAAGAACTTCAATGGCGTGCGCGAGACTGATGTATGGTACCATTAGCTACGAGAAGTTATACGAAAGCTGCGCCGTGCGGATAGAATCTAGATGAGTGTTCCATATTCTCCTTTTTAACTGGGGAAGGCTCCAAATTAAATTTCTGATCCGACCATGGTGTAAAAAAGAACGCCAACGATGGGTTTTAAGAAGTCGTTGGAGAGGGCAGGAGAACCTCATTACGACCTCAACAGATGATCTATTACTTCACTGTAGACATGCAAACGGCGAGACGGTGAAGGGAGAGTCTCATGAATACAACTGGGGGTCTTCACAGATCCTTGGATTCGTTCACGACTTCATCAATACGCGACGCGATTTTTAAAACTGAACTCCGATGGACGTTTGCTGTTTATTCGAATAACTTTCCACACTGGGTAGAATAATTATTAGCAGGTTTCTCAAGTTTTAGAGGATGCTTGTAATAACCCAGTCCTAAAAAAAAAGTTTAAATTTCGGTAAATCTGTAATTGCTGTGAATTTAATAGAAAGTGTCTTTATTTTTGAAATAACTTTTCTTCTTATCGTATATATATATATACACTGAGTGATCACTGAATTATGACCACCCCTATGAAAACTGAATATGACCCGTTGATCATGAGGTACGAAAGTGCGCAGTTATTCGACCTACGTAGCATAGCTAAGGTGTCAGTAGGTAGTAAAATTCCGAGCGTGATGATGAGTAAAAGGAAGGATTTATCGGACTTTGATAAAGGACAGATTGTGGGTGCTCGAACAGCTGGTGCCTCGATTTCCCAAACGACTGAACTGGTGGGGGTGTTCGACAGCCGCCGTAGTTAAAGTGTACCAGGACTGGCGTCAAAATGGTCAAACAACGACCCGACGGCAAAACTGCAAAGGTCAGTGAAAGGTTGATGTTAGAGTTGAGCGCCGGGTCCGACGATATGTACAGGCGAATAGATGCAGCACTGTTGAACAGTTGACTACCCAATACAACATGGGCCAATATCTGCCATGACCATGCGTCGCACGCTCGCACGTATGGGCTATACCAGCAGACGACCCCTACGGCATCCTCTCCTAACTAAGGTTCGTCGGCGTGAAAGACTCGCCTGGTGCAAAGAGCATGCAAGTTGGACGTTAGAAGACTGGAAGGTGCGCTGGTCGGATGAGTCACGTTATTTACTCCACACCGCGGATGGTCGTGTACGGATTTGGCGTCAACAACATGAGGCTCTTGATTCATCATGCATGGTATCAAAAGTACAGGCCGGTGAATGTTTCATTGGCAGGAACTTGGACGCCTGGTGCATGTGGAACAACGTATCAGTGGTTTTCGCTATCGTCAACTGCTTGCTGACTGTGTTACACTTTTTTCCCGAATGGCGATGGTGTCTTCCAAGATGACAATGCGCCGAGCCATCGGGCACTTGTTGTGCAGGAATGGTTTGAGGAACACAGTTCTGACTTCCAACATATCGATTGGCCTCCGAACTCCCCTGATATCAATCCCATAGAGCACTTGTGTGACACTAAGGAAAGGCATATCAGGCGTCTGGATACACCAATGACCTCCATAACTGCATTGCTGACCGCATTACACACAGCTTGGTTGGCTATACCTCCCGAACGCTTCCGACATCTTGTCGAATCAATGCCACGTCGGATATCTGCTGTGTACTGAGTGCGAAAGGAGGACCTACGAAGCATTAGGTAGGTGGTCATAATTCAGTGATCACTCAGTGCATATATATTTCTCTACCAAAAGTATTGGTACGCGCTTCCCAGTGTAACGTTTTGCTCGGTAGCGCAGTTGTTATAATCGCTGTCCTCCCCACGCCGGGTGAAAAAGGCTCGGGTTCGAATCCCGTCAATGACGTGAGGAACTTTTATGGCCTTTTTACACTCCGTGGCTGAGTTAGTCAGGTGTTGCTTGCCCCTCCCGGGAAAATCGTATTTTTCGTCCAGCAAAACAGACAAATCGCTCAAAGAACACGTGCAATTTATGGATATAATACGCGTGAGCAGATATGGTAGCTCTTGGGTGATCGCGAGCAGTATGGTGTTCCGGATATACGTGGTCTCAATTCTAATCTCAACGATGTCCATTTCCACTTGCAGTCTGCAAAACCCCATGTACGTTTTCTGAGAGAATCTCAGTTATCGGTTGATTCAACTACTGCTCATCTCAGATGCCCAAATTATTCGCTGTATGATTCCTTTCACCTCAAAGGCCGTACTTGTGCATATATCCGTTCTGATATTACCTGTCAGAGACTTGGTAATTTGGAATCTCCTCTCTTCTATCTTCTCTGGTTTAAAATCTCTCTACCTCATTGTGTCAAATTCATCTGTTGTCTCTAGCGTTCTCCCAACTCCACTGATCACTTGGAGCTCTTTGACTTCCTCTCTTTGCAACTTGACTCTCTACAGTCCAACGTTCCTAAGAGTGAGGTAATTTTCATTGGTGATTTTAATGTTCACAACTCCAGCTAGCTTCCGTTTTCTAGTCACACAAGAATGCAAAATGGGATGACCTGCGAGATTTATTTTCTTCTTTTCCTTGGTCGGATTACTGTTTCAAAACTTTTGATGTCAACGTTTGCTCAGATCGTGTCAGTGAAATTATTCTTGCAGGAATGGAATCCTTTATCTCACACTCCTCTTTAAAATCTCATTCTTTATCTAAACCTTGGTTTTCCAATAAATGTTCTAAGGCTGTTCAAGAGAAGAATGTTGCATATCGTAATTGGCTTGTTTCTAATTCTTCAGCTTTATTTTCTGCCTACACCAAAGCTCGAAACAATTGCAAAGCAGTTATTAATCAGTCCAAACTATAGTTTGAATAGGCTAAGAGTAGAAAACTTGCTTCTTTCCCTAATGGTAGCCGAGCATTCTGGTCTCTTGCCAAAACTATTGGCCGCAACTTTTGCCCATCTTTGCTCCCACCTTTGTCCAAACCAGACGGTTCTGTTGTCACTTCAGCCAAGGATAAAGCTGCCCTGCTAATATCCCATTTTTCTTCCAACTCATGTAATGATCTTGGTAAAACACCTCCCACCATTCCCAACACGCTCCATTCAATGCCTCTTGTGGTCTTCCGTCAAAAGGATGTCAGAAGGATTTTGGCGAATCTTGATGTTAAGAAAGCTCCAGGTCCCGATGTTATTTCTCCACTTTTTCTCAAAATCTGTGCTCCTGAACTTACTCCTATTCTTTGCTGCCTTTTTTCACTTTCTTATTCCAAAGGCGTTTTTCCTTCTGTTTGGAAATTTGCTCATATCCAGCCAGTTCCTAAAAAGGGTGACAAATCCCTCCCATCCAATTATCGTCCCACTGCAATTACTTCTACTCTTTCTAAAGTAATGGATAAATCAATTAACCGCCAACTCTTAAGCTACCTAGAAACCTTGCGTCTGATCAACGATCGCCAGTATGGATTCCGTCAGTGTCGATCCACTGGTGATATTCTGGCTTATGTTACCCATTTATGGATAAATTCAATGGAAAGGTTCGGTGAAACACAATTAGTTGCTCTTGACATCTCGAAGGCTTTCGATCGTGTTTGGCATAAAGGTCTTCTAAACAAACTTTCATCTTATGGTTTGCCAACTGTTTTTTGTAATTGGTTATCCAGTTTTCTCTCTGATTGCTCACTGAGAGTGATGGTAGATGGCTTTCTGTCTTCTAACTTCTCCACTAATGCCGGTCTCCTCCAAGGTCAGTTCTTTCCCCCACTCTTTTCCTCTTGTATATTAATGACCTTCTTCCATTTACTGGAAATCCTATCCATAGTTTTGCCGATGATAACACATTGCATTCTACTTTCCATTTTGAGAAACCTTGTCCTGCTCAATCAGCTTCAACTTCTCGAAAATCTGCTACCAATTCCTTAAATTCCGATCTTCAGGTAATTCTCCAGTGGGGCAAAGACAACTTAGTTGATTTGAACCCTTCTAAAACTCAGTCTTGTCTTATATCTCGCAAAAAAGATTCTTCTGCTCCTATGCTTATCTTTAGTGACACTCCGATTTCTAGGCAAAATGATATATCTCTTTTGGGGATAGGGTAATCCCCAAACCCTGACTTCTAATCTCTCTTGGCACAAGCACATTACAAATATTGCTTCCTCTGCATCTAAAAAACTTGGTTTTCTATTTCGCTCTCGGCGTTAATTTTCTTTCAAACAGCTGCTCACTCTGTATGAATAGCAAATCCGCCCTGCCATGGAATATTGTTCCCCCATCTGGGGTGGTGCCCCCAAAACCTCTCTCAGGCTTCTTGATTCCATTCAGAAGAGGGCGGTTAGGTTAATTAATGACTCCTCTCTAACAGAGTCTCTCCACTCGCTCTCTCATAGACGTACTGTTTCTGCTGCATGCCTCTTCTACAGATACTTCCATGGGCACTGTTCTTCTGAATTGGCTTCCATAATTCCCGCTCTCCCTTTCAAAACAGTCCGAACACCTGCAACCACCAGCCAACATCCGTTTACTGTCCAACTTCAAACCCACAGAACCAACTTTTCATCTTCCTCATTTATTCATTCAACTGCCGTTTTCTGGAACAACCTTCCTTCATACGTATTTCCTGAAAATCATCTTCTTTCGTCCTCTCAACCTCCAACCCAAGCACGGTACTAAGTACTATAGGTTATAATACCTCTCGTGTTTGGGGTTCAATTAAAAAAAAAAATATATGTGACAACGGCCGCTCACCTCGACTGTTAACCACTGGTGGTGGCTACGTCCTGGCACTCTGGATGGTTGTGCGTCTCTCTCTTCAGATTATGTCCGCCATACCTTCACTACGGCGACCCTCTAACAGTCGACAATGTTTGTGGTTGCTGAGATTCTGGCCCTCGCCTTTCTAGCACCGCCAATCATTTCCCGTTCAAACTCTGTCAAGTCCTTCCCTTTCTCCATTGCATGGGCTTTTTTACTAACGAGTTGACAAGCACTATACTGTGCTGGTCGTTGAGTTCATAATAATCTTTCATGAGGAAGAGTATCAAAAGCTTTACTGAAGTCATGTTTAATGATGTAAAAGTGGTTTCTTGCATCCAACTGTGTTTTTGACTTTATCATCATAATTAATTATGCTGGTCAGGCAAGACTTTCTCTTCACAAACTCTGTTGTGGTCCATGCGTATACCATTCCTATCCATGATCTTTTCCACTACTGAAGTCAAATTTTCTGGTTTATTGTGACATGATTGTCGTCCATCGCATCTTTTGCACCTATTTTGTGGATTAGAGAATTATCTATTCTCCGATTCGGAAGAATTGTCCCTGAGTCTAATGAGTAGTAGAAGAAGTAGGACAACGTAAATGGAAAAAAAATCACAGAAAGCTTTCCTTTAAAGATTATTCAAGCATAGAAAAACCAAACACACTTCTTAGAAAACAAATTTTTCTCCACGAAAAGTTCGTTAATATAAAAAAAGATAAAAATAAGTATGTAAGAGTAATTAGACAAGTTAATTGCTTTGTACCAAGAAATGATGGCTACAATATTTTCACTCCGATTGTTAACAACAGATAAACTCCACAAACACCTTTGCTACGAATGGCAGAGTAGAAATGTTGCATTCGGCGATAACTCATTACGATAATGGTCCTGATATGGTAATAACGGGAACGCTTACCATAAAAGATTTCTCCAAATGGATTCAACATGTAAATGAGCGGGTCTATGCGGAGAATAGGTGCGCTCTACGTGAGTAATTTTGCTAAGGAACACATCTTTATGTAGATGTGAATTCTGTCTTCGACCATGAATGAACGATATTAAAAAGGTAACGGGGTCAGTACACAGTTACAGACCAGAGGAACCATCTTCTCTTGTCACAGAACCTCTTTAAATACTCAAAATGAGTGTATATTAGTAAGAAAATCAAGAAATCAAGAAAGCGAAGAGAAAAATATGGCACCTGCTGTCAAGAAACCAAGAGAATACGAAGTTACAGCCTCATTTTTAAAGGAATTTTAATTAATTTCTTCTTATAAAAGTAATGGGGAAATCCATGAATTCCACATACTCAAAATCCTATATTAATACGCGTTTAAAAATATTTCTAGTATGCTTTATAAGAGGTGCCTCTTGATACTCTTGTAAAACTTCAACCACGAATGAATGATATTAAAATGGTAACGGGGTCAGTACACAATTGTAGACCACTTCCCATTTTGGCCCAAGGAAGTAATTTTTCTGTTGTTATGGAGAGCAGATAGCACATGCACACGGTTCTTTGCTAGGTAACAGTTTCTTCATTCATTCTTAGTGATTAATGAAAGCGGTTGAGGAATACTATAATGTTAGCAAAAGCACATCATCATTAGCTCTCCAACATTGCTGTTTTAAGGTTTACTACTGCAGTATTGATAGAGGACAATGTTCCACATCTGTGGGAAAATTCCAGAAACGAGAGGTGTGGATCAGATGTCTTTACGGATACTGGGATAATAATGAAAACAGGCAGTAGGACAGAAAAAACATAAAATGATCAATTATATAATTGAGAAAAAATACTTATTAAAACAACAACAGTAAGAAGAAAAAAGAATTGCAAATTAAAATCCCCTAACAACAACGTGGAATGTTTTATAGATAATTTCATTCGAATTCAGAACACGAGATTAAGAATAGTAAAGTACATCACAGTGCAAAAATTTCCAGTATTTTTGATAGCATTAGTAAAGGCAAATGATGCAAGAAAGCAAGCATCAACCAAAAAAAAAAAAAACAACCAAATCTTTTAATATCATTCATCCACACGCTCCAAATGTTTGTCTAGTTCCACCTTGAATCTATTTAAGCTATCAACTTCTACAACAACAGATGGAAGTTTGTTCCAGCAACCAACCACCCGCTGGCTAAAGGCAAACTTCCGCACATTTATCCTACAACTGTCTTTCCTCAATTTGAATTTATGCCCTCTCAGGCGATTATTCTGAGCAAGAGGTAGAATCCCATCCGCATTGAGCATGCTCAAACCATTCAACGCTTTATACACCTCAATCAGATCCCCTCGCAGGTGTCTAGTCTCCAGACACTGTAATTTGTAAAATTTAAGCCTTTCTTCGTAAGAGCAACCCTTTGTTCCATTCACTAATCTTGTTGCCCTCTCTGCACTCGCTCCAGCGGCTCTACATCCTTCGTAAAATGAGGCCTCCCGACCTGTATACAGAACTCAAGGTGTGGCCTGACCATTGCCTTATACATGGGATAATCACCTCCTTATCTCTGCTAGAAAAAATCCTGTATATCATTGACAAGACACCATGGGCTACTTTTGCAGACCGTCTGCAGTGCTCAGAAAACTTAATATCTGCCTGCACAATTACCCTCAGGTCCTATTCATTTTCTACCACTGTCAGGGTAGTACCACATAGTTAATACGTTACTCTGGGGTTACTGCTTTCCATCTGTAGTACTTTATATTTGTCAATATTAAACTTCAATTGCCACCCACCTCTCAGCCCATCTGCTCAACTTTTCTAGATCCTGTTGCAGCAGCGTACTCTCATTATTGTAATTAATAACCCTGCCAAACTTCGTATCGTCTGCAAACTTGGACATTAATCCTGATATACCATCATCAATATTCTTAATAAATACAGAAAACAATAATGGACCCAACACTGAACCCAGAGGGACTCCACTAATAACATTAGTCCGCAAAGAGCAGTGTCCATTGATTACCACTCTCTGTCTTCTCCCCCTCAACCACCCCTTTATCCATAGCAGCAATTTGCCTCCAATGCCACACTGCTCCAATTTGTGCAGCAGTCTTTCATGTGCAACAGTATGAAAAGCCTTTCTAAGATCCAAATGTATGATATCAAAGTTATTCCCTGCATCCTTTGTGACCACATCATAGTATCCAATCATATTGGTCAGACAAAGACTTCCCCTTAACAAACCAATGCTGTGTCCACGCTATAACTGAAATCTTTTCTAGATGATCCTGCAGTGCTTCTTTAACCAGTGCCTCCATTAATTTCCCCGGAACAGAAGTTAAACTAACAGGCTGTAGTTACCTGTGTCTCCCTTTGATCCTCCTTTGTGGATTGGGGTCACCTTTGCACATTTCCAGTCCATGGATACCTTCCCTGAGTCCACGGAAGCTGTCATATTTATGACTAAGGGTTTGCTTACTTCCTTTGCTGCCTCCTTTAATGTAACTGGATAGATTCCATCCACCCCAGTTGCCTTCCTTATGTTTATCTTCAACAATTTCTCCTCCACTTTACTCTCAGTTATTACAAGATTATCTAGCTTACTTCCAGAGTTTAATACCCCTCTGGCATTCCCCTCCCTGAAAAACTCCTCATGTGTGAATGTAGATGTAAAATATTCATTTAGTTTGTTAGCTACCTTAGCAGGATCATCAATAGTTCAACCATCGATAGCAAGTGGACCAATCTGATTCATACCCTTCCTTCTAGAGTTTACATAAGAACTCTTTGCTGTTTTTCTTTGCATCCTTTGCCAAAGATTTCTCGTAATCTGCCTTAGCTTGCCTAACCATCTGTCGTTGTGGAAGTTGATAGGTTGAATAAATTTAAGGAGGAACTGGACAGGCATTTGGAGGGAATGGTGTGATTTTTTTTTTTTTTTTTTGGCTGATGCTGCATAAGCTCGTACACTTGCTTTCTTGCATCACATGCCACTGCTACTACTACTACTACCACCGTTGTGACTTGGTTACAGACCAGCTTATATCTATCACAGGCTTCTGTGTCACCTGTTAATTTATATGCATCCCATGCATCTTTCTTCTCTGCCACATGTCTCGTTAGTTCACCTGACATCAATGTAGGCCTAAACCTTGAACAATATTTCTTAGTTGGTGTATAATGCCTAGTAGCTTCCACGATTAATTCTTTGAAGGGTTCCCATTTTGAATTTGCTGTTGATAACATCATCAGTTGGTCCCACAGTACAGAATTTAAATACTGTCTCAGACCACCGTAGTCGCCTTTACAAAAGCAAAAACCCTTCCCTTTGCCATTGATGGTAGTTACCTTTTTGAGTAAATCCCACTTCAGTACACTGTGATCACTGCCACCTAGTGGTTCATTTACCTGCAGATTCTTAATGCATGAAGAATCACTACTGACAATCAAATCAAGAGTATTGCTCCCACTAGTTGCCTCCTGAACATGCTGATTTAGAAAATAATCAACCAATAAATCCACAAAAGCCTTGCTAGTGTGTGAGTGACCAGCCCCCAAATTCCAGTCAATATCTGGGAAATTAAAATCCCCCATTATAAGACTCTCTGATTTACTGCCCCACTCTATTTCCCTGTACAATATCTTATTATACTCATCAGAGTCATTAGGCCTATAGCACACTCCTACTCTCAATTTTGATCTCCCAATGTTTATGTCACACCAAACTGACTCGACACTGCACTGTCCAGCGATGTCGACTGGCTTCACTTCCTTGGATTTTATGTGTTTCTTAACTAATAACATAACCCCTCCTCCCTTCCTATCCTGTCTATCCTTTCTGTAGACGTTGTACTCCCCAAATTCCAGTTCTGCATCCCTTATATCTGTGTGACACCACGTCTCTGATATCCCAACAGTATCTGCCTTTGATGTTTTGAGCAATACCTCAAATTCATCAAAATTATTTACTAAACTCCTAGCATTGGTGTACACGCAAGTATACCTGCACCTGTTCCTATTCTTAGCTACTCTAACACAACCCATGTGTTTACTTGTACCGCAATGACTACCAGCAGTCTCCGAAATCCCCTGCATCTTGTTTTCCAGGCTGCTGCTCATTCCATTGAAGCAGTGCAAGAATCACTTTCACCTAATGGGTGCTGCTCTTCTTGGACTAATGTTATTAGTGGAGTCCCACAGGGTTCGGTGTTAGGTCCACTGTTGTTTTGTATATTTATCAATGATATTGATGAAGGTATATCAGGCTTAATGTCGAAGTTTGCAGATGATACAAAGGTTGGCAGGGTTGTTAATGACAGTAATGGCAGTGTGCTACTGCAACAGGATCTAGATAATTTGGGCAGATGGGCTAAGAAGTGGCAACTGAAGTTTAACCTTGACAAATGCAAAGTACTGCATATGGGTAGAAGTAACCCCAGAGAAACGTACCAACTGTGTGGTACTACACTTAAGGTGGTAGAAAATGAAAAAGACCTGGGAGTAATTGTGCAGGCAGATATGAAGTTTTCTGAGCAATGCAGACAGGCTGCCAGGGCAGGTCATGGGGTTTTGTCAATGATATATAGGAATTTTGCTAGCAGGGAAAAGGAGGTGATTGTCCCTCTGTATAAGGCAATGGTCATGCCACGCCTTGAGTACTGCGTCTACAGGTCTGGAGGCCTCATTTTAGGAAGGATGTAGATTTGCTTGAGTGTGTACAGAGAAGGGCAACAAGATTGGTGAGGGGAATGAAGGGATCCTCTTACCAAGAGAGGCTTAAGTTCTGCAAATTGCAGTGGCTGGAGACTAGGCACCTGCGCGGTGATCTGATTGAGGTGTATAAGGCCTTGAATGGGTTCAGCACGCTGAATTCTGATGGGATCCTTCCACTTGTTCAGATTACGAATCTAAGGGGGCATAAATTCAAATTAAGAAAGGACAGGTGTAGAATAGATGTGCGGAAATTTGCCTTTAGCCAGCGGGTGGTTAATTTCTGGAACAAACTTCCATCTGTCGTTGTGGAAGTTGATAGGTTGAATAAATTTAAGGAGGAACTGGACAGGCATTTGGAGGGAATGGTGTGATTTTTTTTTTTTTTTGGCTGATGCTGCATAAGCTCATACATTTGCTTTCTTGCATCACATGCCACTACTACTACTACTACCTCTGCCAGTGGCTACTGTTAATCTATTAGTCCTTGTATTCCCCCCCCCCCAAGCTAGCAGTTTTCCGACACTGCCTTGAATGCATCAGCAAACATTATTGCACTCTTACTATTTAAGTGTATCCCATCCCTGTAGAAGCAGTCTCTCCTGTTAACAAGTAGAGACCAGGCTGAAAAAAATTCTACCCCTTGAGCCTTGCACAATCTCTCCAGATCCGAATTAGTCGACAAGGCTCTCATCATATACTCCCTCCTATCGTGTCTGGGCAGAATTGCAGACACTTTCAAATTCAATCCTAATTTACGGCTTTTTTTCAACAGTGACCTGTACTCGTTAAGTGTGTGGCATGGTTGTTTATTGGCGCATTAGCTGCTATGGCTATAGTGCGCCTACTCGTTAAGTAATTCCGCCGGTCTCCTACTCTTAATATCATTAGTGCCAACGTGTACAACAATATCACCTTTTGTGCCCTTAAAAGATGATATCTGCTCTACAACGTCATCAACCTTTGCCCCTGGTAGACATACCCTTGTCCTGTTCCACCTATTCTTTTTACAAAGCATGTTCCCCGGTCCCGTTTTCTGACAATAGAGTATAGTTAGTATACATAACAGTAAGAACAACAGAGCTATCTGTTTATTTTTTAGTTGGTATTTATTAATATTTCCCTTATTGTACCTCCATTTGCTGGGTCTGTCTGTCGAAGCTTACCGAATATATTAAGAAAGTAATGGCCCTGAAAAACGACACCTGTTGAAAAACGTCCCTCCTGGAATTGAGCATTATTCTAATTTTGTTTTCTGGTGATTCATAAAAATGCCAGAAATTGAAAGGAAAGAAGCCCATTATCATAAACATTTGTTAAACTTTCACTTACAAAAAGCCTTCTACACGGTGTAGTTTTGATAACTTCAAGGAACGAACAAATTACTATGAATCTGATTATATTTTTCTCTTGACTGTCCCTTGCATTTTCTGACGACATGGGTTTTGCAAACGAAATCAAGAATCCAATATTTATACGACGACGATCTAACCTAATTTTTCTCATAACGAGGTTATGGTAAAAGGATGGATCTTCAGCGTCAACAGGAACATTGTACTTCCCTCAAAAGCTCTTAGACGAAAGAATAAACATATTGATCCACCACCACCACCACACAGACAAGCTGTGCACTGGGACTACGTCACGGAGGGTCACGGAACAACAGTACACCGTTATTGAATGACGTCAATGTCTCTTAGAAATTTACCGAGGTTCGCTTTTCTTTAAACCTGTCCAAGAGTTTCATTGCGTTAGAATTCACAATCTCAGCAAGGAATGTCTTTATTAATGTAGACTACATCGAACTGTTTTTTATACTATATTAAATTACCTTTTTCCTTATTGCTTTTATATCTTACTTCTTTTATATCTGAAGGTCAGAATGAATGTACCTCGTGGATAAATTAATTATCAGTGGAGTTACCATTTTTGGAGTCATTTCTTTAGTAGTGAAAAAGACCTAGTAGGGCTTTAATAGATAGTTCCTTGTCAAGATACTCATTCAGATACCATACAGAAGTTCCCAACATTTTACTGAGTATTCATTGAAATAAATCGGAAATTTATCACCGGAACAAACAATTATACAAGATAATGTTCAAATATTCAGCGCCTGTTCTCGAAGATTAATAATGAGTTACAATTTGCTTTATACTTAGACTCTTGTTATGGATATTACATAATTAAGGTACTTCCAAGGGATTATTCGTCGATAAACAGATTAATCATGGAACAAATATTCTCTAATTAAAGGCATCCTAAAGATTATGGTAACTGTAACTAATGTTGCGAACAGAATCAACTGAATAACATCGTATTCCTTCCCCTTCCACTTCCATACACGCACACATGCACAGGCAGGACTATAGAGAACGTTGTTTAGATTTGATTTTGTTGAACTGCGGATCAATACACACAAAATGAATGGCGAGGCATAAATAGACTGGGTGGTAGAGACTCTACAACCGCGCTAAAGTGGCAGAAGAAATTGAACACCAGACCTTGTCAAGTGCGACTATGTGCGTGTCTTCTTTTCATTTTGACCGCCGAGGTGAAGGATCAATAACGACACTTCAGATGTTTGGCCTATTGATTCAACAGGACAAGAAGAATGTTCGAACGAAAGTACTGCAGCTGTGGCAAGAGACTTAATACTGAAGGAGGATTACAGACAATTTCTCTTCTCTCCTATATTCGTTATGTTAATGCAATAACGACCGAGAAGTACATGGATTTCGAAATTTCTATCGATTACCCATGATGCCTATCTGTTTAAGACCTATGACATATTATTAGGAGATCAAGGGATAAGTTTAATCTGTTGTCTCTCTCGATCTATTTGTATATCCAAGAAATTAAAATAAAAATCTTCGAAAAACGTAAATATTGACTGTTTGAAATTTCCATTTCCTTGTAAGTAAAATTTCTGTTTCGATAGTTTTGAATTTATTAGAATTTTTGACTGCTTTTTGATACAGTAAACTGACGTGGCAGTTACAAAACAAACAGCATTTTTGGTCCAAATCGAAACGATTTTTGCTTCCCTTCTTGAAAAAACCAGAACATTCTCTTACTATTAGAATTGCTTATTGTCTGTTCAATCACAAACCCCAAACGCAACTTCGAAAACCCATTAAAGGGAAACTCTAAGGAGACACAATCAGTACACTCGGCTATATAGATTTAAGCTACTGCTGCAGAATTTTGTACCGAGATGTAGTTTTTAAGTAATTCTGCCGGGACTCAAATGCTTGTGTCACGATTGTGAATAATGGAACGTCAGAAGAATCCATCACGAAAGCTGAATTCAAAACGATTGTGTGTTTTAAAAGCATTAAAATAAATTTATTGCATTATTGATGAACTCGGGGTTAAAATATTCGAAGTGCTGCCGCTTCTGTTTTCGAAACAATCCCACCCACTCAAAATTGTGCTCGAGTCTTGAGGAAAGTTTAATTCTATATTTGATTTGTTTTGTACGAACAATTAACACTGATTTTATTATAATTATTTCATTAATAATTCATAATAACTTATTTATTAACTAAAGAAACCATTACGGATTTGTTAGATTACAAATTAAGGAAATAATGAACTACGAGGTTTTGATGAAGTATTGCATAATATGACAGAAGCCGCAAGATTTTAGAAGAATGAAATTTGAAATTCCATAAATATCAGATTTGTCAACTCATAACAGGTCACTCGAAGTTGATACAATCTGCTGGATGGAAAACTAGAATTTTCGGAATAAAAATCTGAGAAACAATCTCCCGTGACCAACCAGCTCGACTACATCGTGTATAAACCCCCTAAATAATCTTCCTTCTTCTCTGAGACTGTACGATTTCAGAAAGTCCTGCTTAATGATTTATCAGACTAAATGAATTCTGTTGATGAAGTTAATGACTGAAGATTATCCTAGCAGTTGTTGTTGTTACTGGGATTTTAGGAGCATTGGCGACTAAGGCCTCCCCGTCCACACTCCTGTGAGTGTGGAAGGGGAGGGGGGGCAAGGAAAGAGCAGAGAAGAGATGGGAAAGTGGAAGACAGGGAAGACAATGGGTAATGGCAGAGCGTAGGCATTCCCACGCGAAAAGGAGCAGGAAGAGTACTAGGTGCATATGGGGGAGTCCTGGAGAAGGACTGTAGGTAGGGAGAAGAGAACAGGTAAAGTGCAAATTAAAGAATCCGAGATCTTCACAATGGAGAATCACGTAGCGGCGTCGGCTGGGCTGGCCACAATTTGCAGTTTCATGACTGGGAGTTTCTGGTGCTGGGTATCAGTTGCTGTGTGATACCCAGCACAGGAAACTCCCAGTTGATCAAGTTTAATGACTGAAGATTATCCTAGCAGTGATTTCACAATTACACGAACTACACAAATGTCTAGTTACAAATAACAGTCGTCGACCTTTTCTTTGCCTCATCCCTTTCTTAATCAGGAGAATTCATGCTATTTCAAACAATAATCCGATGAGGTAAACGAATCTTTCTGTTTTTACTTTACGGTAAGATACGATGAAGAACATGACCAAGACAGACGAGCAAAAAAAGGATAAATATCGAACATGGAACGTTCTTTCTCAAAGGAACTGTGGTCGTAGGAGGTCATCCGTTATCAAAATTGTTTCCAGATGTCAACAGTGGGTAGACAGTACAATTATCAGCCCTGACAATTCAGTATGAGCTGTCCGGTTGTGATTTATTACAGTGGACAAGGGGAAAGTGTTCAGAGAAAAAGAAAAACGGAGGAAAGAGACGAAGCCCGTAATCTCCCAGGCGACACTAGCATTACTACGACTCCAGTATCTCAGCCTACGGCTACAGATAAGAAAAAGATTAAATAGCACATAATTGTCCACGATGGTAACATCTAACACTGCTGCCTTGCCACATTGATTAGTTTTCTGTTCGTTCACAGAAAACTGTGCAAATATACGATATAAAATAAATAAATGTTTATACTCATAGTTGTTGTAGGAGCATCGACGACTAAGGCTACTAAGGAGCATCAACGACCAAGGTTTTAGGAGCATCGATGACTAAGGCTATATTGCTCTGTATATACTATCTATCAATTGCATGTGTTTTGTGGTCGATTTTCTGATTGCTGAACAAAACACCCGAGTTTGTGAGGGAAAAATCAATGCTATCTTTGCCTGAGACCGACTAACTATGTCCTCATACAGTAAGAAGTGATTTTATTGCCTGGCAGTCGGACACTTTAGAAACTATACAGAATTTTCAGTAATTATATATATATAAAAAAAGAACTTGCAGAAGCCTTCTGCCACAACGGAAATGATATTTAAACATCTGTTTGTTGCCAAGTTCCACCTCTTTAATAATTATTATGCCTGGTCGTGCAACCAAACAAACCTACGATTGCTGCGAAAAAAATATTAAAATTTTTCTGATTTGTAATGGCCCCTGCAAAAGAACCCTGGGGGAGTGCTGTTCTAGAAGATCGATTCCAAAGATTAGTGCCACGGCTCCAGCTAGATACGTTTGCAGCCAGTGAAAAGCAGCGTCCCAAGTGCTGGGAAAAACAACGCAGAGAGAGAGAGAGAGAGAGAGAGAGAGAGAGAGAGAGAGAGAGAGAGAGAGAGAGAGAGAGAGAGAGAGAGCCAGCACAACAAGTGACCTAATCTTTCTCACTCTTGCGGACTAGTCTGTCGAGGAGCCACGATTAGGTGAAACAGATAACCAGAAAGTGGCATGAAGCAAGACATTGAGACTGAAAGAAACAGCGTCCCTGCAGAGCTTCAAGAGCAACCAAATACACCTTATGACAATGCTACGGCGCTGGATCCAACGCCTCCTGATGACCCTATCACGGACCGGGTCAAAACTTTCCGATGGGAACTGGAGGACCTTATGACTGACTCCAGTAATCACATAAGTACATCCCTGAGAGAAAAGATAATTACCATCTGGTCAAAGCTGGAACAATTATTGCTGAATACGCACACACATCGAATGCGAGAAGGCTGCGGCCAAATTAGAGCTTATACGGAGGTACGAGGAAACCAAATGCAACAGCGCCCTCGTTCGTACGCAGATGCGCTGAGGACCGCTACCAAGCCGAGTAATGAGGCCTCTGGCCCGATAGCAAAAAGAAAAACACTACTAAAAACCACAAATTTAGTTATTTTAAAACCTATTGACAACCAAGAAATTATGTCTAGCGAGGAAGTCAAGAATACAGTCGTCAATAAACTGAAGGAGCACTTTAAAACTACAAGAATTAAATCGATCAGGAAGATCCGAAATGTTGGGGTACTGATTTCTATTTCTTTTGAAACATCAAAAGAAATAGAAATCATAAAAAATCCTGCCATCTCAACACTTGGCCTTACTGCAGAACAACCGGAATAAAAAGACCCCTCAGTAATCATATTTGACGTAAGTAAGGACTCAACACATATGCAAATCACCCAGGAACTATACCACCGTAACATGCAAGCGTCTCACCCTGACTCGGCCCCAGAAGAGGTTATTCAGCCAAAATTTCATAAAAAAGTCTAAGTCAGATAATAATGTGAACTGGGTGGTGGAGTTAACCCCCCAGCTTGGAATACAATAAAAAATCAAGACAGAATATATATAGACTGGGGCAGCCATCGTTTTCAAGAACACGTGGCTGTCCCAAAGTGTTTAAACTGCTGCAGGTTTGGCCACACCACACACACACACCTAAACTCAGGCGGAGTCAACCTGTCGGCACTATGTCCAGAAAGGACATCAGTATAAGGACTGCCCAACAAAACCAGCGAGCCTGTCTGCGCAAACTGCAAAAGCTCAAAACTTCCTCATAATCACTCAATAAGGACAACAATTGTCCATTTTATCTAAGCGCAAAGCGAGCACAACAAAGTAGAACCGATTATGTGCCTATGCCTTAAACAGATCAAATTTATCCAACTTAATGCGCAGCGGGGCGAGGCAGTTCCATAACAGCTAACAGTAATTGCAAATGAGGAAAATATCGACATCATGATTCTTCAAGAACCTTATACCCATGCCAAGCAGGTGCGGGGTTACACACTTGCATACAAAATAATCCCAGCAGATAATGAAACTCCCTGGGCGGAAATTGTAGTCAGGAACCCAGAACTCCTCACCACCAAAATATCGAGTCTCTGCACATCCTGAGCAGTGTGCCTGCATGTCATAGGGCCTTTGGAACCTTTTATGTGGTTTTTATATATAACAGACCTGGAGAGGATATTCTACCAACAATAAACTATCTGAAAAAATATAGCGGCCCTCTTTCCCAATGAGAAAATTATCGTGGGGGCAGATGTAAACTGCCGCTTTCCTGCTTGGTTTGCGGGGATGATGACTATAGTGGCACCTGACCCGCAATGGACAGCGATTGAAAGAGTTTATCTCGAATTCACAGCTTACCATATTAAATAGGCCACACAATTTGTCAACATTCTCATCCACTCTCTGGAATCAAATATTGATATCACCCTAGCTATCAGACAGATGGCTGGCTACATCTCTGGCTGGTGTGTCCAGGAGGCTTGGATCACCTCGGACCACCCGGCCATAACCTTCCAAATGTTCAGAATCCAACAGCAAAATAACACTGAACAGATTTAAAATAGAAAATGCTAACTGGGACAACTTCGTAGCAGCTCTGGACATCTCTGTCATGCAACTCCTGGCGGGGGGCTGTAACTTGCTGGATCCAGTAGTGCACCAGAGAACTGTTACCAGGGTCATTACAAACGCCTGTACCACAACCTTTAAACGAAAAAATCCGGTACTCACCGCTGTTCCCTAGTGGTCCCCAGAGCTGCAGCACCTCCGCAGAGTGGTAAAGAGTAAAAGGAAAGCTTTCCAAAGAGCAAGAAGATTATGGCCACATCCAGAGGTGGAGGTCTTGAGACAACAATATAGGAACACCTATACGGCTCTAATCCGCCAAAGGAAAAGGTCATTTTGGGAGCATCTGGTGGCATCGAATGGGAATGCCGACCCTTGGGGGTGGTATATAAAATTGCCACCAATAAACTCCCCAGGGGGAGAGGTTCTGACAACCATTCTCACATCACAAGGCACAATGACCACTACCTGGGAGCAGTCAATTAATAATATGCTGAATATTATTCAATTAATAATATACTGAGCAGTCAATTAATAATATACTGACCAGCCAATTAATAATATACTGAGCAGTCAGTTAACAATATACTGAGCAGTCAATTAATAATATACCTTTTTCCAGCCACCAATCTCTGACCTCACACCAATACAAGCCCAACTGTGTGCCTCCAATGAGTGCTACACCGCGCAGGAAACCGAAGAGCCCTTCACCCTGGAGGAACTTCATCGAGAAGTATTGAAACTCAAGGACAGGCAATGCCCAGGGTCTGACCTTCTGGACCCCGCGATTGTCAGAAGGGTAGCAGGCCACAAGCCATACTTACTGGTGAACCGTTTCAACCACTGTCTGGAAAAAGGATCCTTTCCACTTGATTGGAAGACAGATAATCTTCAACTTCTCCTCAAGAATCTGAATAAACCGCCACAACAGCCAACATCATATAGACCAATCGCCCTCCTAACTGTTCTCAGCAAACTCTTTGAGAGACTATCTTCTTCAGAATTCACAAGTATTATACAAACAGAAACCTACAGGCCGACAACCAGTATGAATTCTGTCAGGAGCGCTCGACAATAGATGCTCTAAATAACCTGATAATATCTACTCAATCTACACCTCAAAAATACTTCCTTGTTGTTGCAGTCGACTTCGCCGTGGCGTTCGACTCACTTTGGTCACCCGCAGGGAGTGGGGTTTAAACCGACGTACCTTAGCCCTGTTTTACAAAGCAGCATTTATTCATTCCAGCCATCTCATATGCTGCAGGGGTCTGGAATCACCGGGCCAACTATTGTCACAAATCAGAAGAAATTAGCCACCATTAAAAGAGCAATACTACTTACCATCACCAGAGCCTGCTGCATGGTGAGCACACCTGCTCTCCAAGTCCTCGCTGGAGTCTTCCCTCTAGACCTTGAAATAATTTGATGTGGCATGTTGTATCATCTGTCCAAAGGAATCTCCACTACCACCATTGGATTCACTACCAACCCAGCAATCAATCGCAAGACAGGGAAAAGGCACCTTCTTGCTCACCCGCAGCAAGCCTGGCAGGACAGATGGACGACATCCACTAAGGGAGCAATTACAAAGAAATTCATCCCTGAAGTAACATTCGAGTTCCGAAAAGTCCCAAGCTGGTTTTCCCCTGGCCTGTACATAACGTACCTCCTTACAGGCTATGGATCGATACAAGAAAAATTAACGTCTCTGGGCATCACAGATGATCCACGCTGCCACTGTGGCACTGACTAATCTTAGCACCATATAATGTATGACTGTCCTGACTATGAAGACTTGAGATCTATTCTGATCACAAAGATTACTAATTTACCAAAGGATCAAGAACATATACTAATTCATACCCATGACAATTATAAATATTTCACAACTTTTGCACAGGATGTCTTCAACAGACGAAGAACATTAAGGAGCCTATTAAACCACCAACCTAATCGAAGCTCAAATGAACTGAAATTCACTTCCTTCATCCACGTTCCATCGGGTTGATATCTGCAACTGAATCTGCAGGCAAGATCAACTGGGACATGACCCCAAATGCAAAACTCCAAACCCAGACATTGGAAACACCAGCAGCTTCTCTGCCACAAGCCACATTAGCAATCAAACCGATCGCTCTAGCCTGGGTTTCTTTTATTCTCCTCCCCGGCCGGATGGGGGAAGGAGACGTGTCCCTGTCTCCTCTTTGCACTTTGCACTTGTTTCTGCCCACTGTCTGCGCGGGTAGCACAGTGGTATCGTCACCATCCTCCTCACACCGGATGGAAAAGGCCCAGGTTCGAATCCCGTCGATGACACGAGGAACAACTTTAATGGGCCTTTTTCACTCCATGGCTGAGTTAGTTGGTCTCAGGAGTAGATAGCAAGGTTTTTTTCCCCCCAAAACTGGGATTTTTCGTCCAGAAAAACGGGCAAATCGACCAGGGAACGCACGCAATTTACAGACATAATATATAAACGGGTATATATAAGAAATTACTGGTGGCCCTAATATAATAATTTGAATTGTTCCTGTCCAGTTACCACTTGAATGCAATGTTTTTACGGCTGAACTATATGCAATAAAAATGTCTTTAAATCTCCTTAACGATCGTCTAAACACCCAGGTCATAATATACACAGACTCTGCTGTGAATGCCCTACAGAATAAATCACAAAATTTCCATCCATTTCTCACACAAATCAGATCTCAGTTATTTTACTTCAGTCAAAATAAGCTGACTGTCACGCTTGCTGGATACCCAGCCACGTTGGAATTCCAGGAAACGAGCGTGCAGACGAAGCACCAAGCAGAAAAACACCCTGTTTGCTTCGATTCCATCCCAGTTCCTTTTTCTGACTACAAATCAATCATACGCCGGATATGTACTGAGCTGTGGTCTGATGTGTGATATAACCAAACATGTAACGAGCTTCTTGAAATAAAAGAGAATCCACAGCTATGGAGATCCAGTTCCCGATTAAATTGGCAGGAAGAGGTCGTGCTTGCAAGAGCACGAATTGGCTATACACATCTAACACACTTAGTTTTACTACTAGGAGAAGATCCTCCACTTTGCTCGCATTGTAGTTCCATACTGTGAAGTATATTATCATTGAGTGTGCACATTACCATTCAGCTAGAATCGCATGTTTCAGATGTCTACTTAACTCACAAAAACCTCTGCAACTAGCCCATATACTTAGAGATTATGCCAATTTATCAGAACTGTTCACTTATTTAAAATGATCAATGCATACAGTCACTTCTACAGACCCATCTCCTTTCATATATTGACCAACACTCCAAAGTAACAAGCGCAATTTGGCGAGAGAGCAGCCCTTGTGGGAATAAATCCCACTCCAACAACAACAACAATACTATACGATTTCTGGGACATATTTCAATGCAGTAGTACACTTTCCCTGCAGTCAGTTTCAATCACGAAGAAAGTTTTCGCTCCCACTGAAGATCTAAAGCTGAGTATTCGGCTTTATCGCTGTAAGATTTATATTCAACAAATGCCATTATCCACAGTTCTGCCTAAGTGGTGATATCTTTTGAAACTGCATAGCATCGCAGAAAATTTACATAGGTCGCTTCGCTCTTGGATCAAATACATTATTCACAATTCACGACTCAACTAAGCAACTTTAATGTTGCCTAGTTGAGGCTTCAGTAGTTGAAGTAGGCAACTTTGACGTTGCCTACTTGGCAGTTAATGCAGTAGAATGTTTAGCAGAACGTGATATAATTTCGTGATACTTTGCATCACATCGAGTACTTCTAAGGACACAGCGACAAGCCATTTTTGAGTTTCCGTGCCAAATTACGATGTTGCACTTACAACATCGTAATTTGGTACGTAGGGCCTTACTAAGCAGTGCAAGTATGCAGCATTAATTTAGTTCCAAGACGTCAGTGAATTAAAAGTAAGGATGATGTTTCTTGTGCAGGAGCAGTGTCCACCATACGTACCAATATTCGTTTTACAATTGCCACTTTTGCAATTTTAGCTTATAACAGATATCCTCTTAGAAAATTAGGCCATATTGCGCCGTATATAATATGTCTATAAATTGCGTGTGTTCTATGGTAGATTTGCTGCGTTCTGAACGAAAAATCCATCTTCCCTCGCCTGAGACAGACTAACTCAGCCATGTTGTGAAAAAGACAAACATTCCTCCTGTCATTGACAGGATTCAAACTCAGGTCTTGTTGTTGTAGTAGGGTTTTAGGAGCATCAGCGACTAAGGCCATATTGCTCCGTGTATATTGTCTGTGTTCTGTGGTCGATTTTTTTTTTGTTGTACGAAAAACTCAACGGAAAATTCGACGGAACGCGAATCAGGTCTTTTCCTCTCCATGTGGGGAGGACGGAGATTCTACCAGCTATGCTTCCCACGAAGGAGGTTTCATCTTCAGACACTTCAAGAAATCTCATTCAGAGATTATACCTCGAGATGAGTCGAGTGTGTCTTCTGAGGTGTTACTGTGAATGATATCCCCGTAGAGGTGGTTCGGGATGGAGTTCGGAATGCTTGACAGTTTTCGCTTCGATGAGGATATCTCACAGAACTCATTCGTTAGGGAAGTCTACCAACCTTTCCAAACCCTTTTAGACAAAGAAGGGTGACATTTTTTCCTATGGATTTCTCACGAGTAGAACGGATTATCAGGTATGGAATTATTGGACCTGATATATCTTAAGTTCTCTGTCATTTTGCTGAGATTACGGTATCTCAGTTAGTATCTGAATTTTCTGGTAGGAATCTTGTTGGGGTTCCAGAAGAAGGATTTAAATTATCAAGATTCACAGAGCTTTTAGTTTGTTTCAGCGCCCGGGTTCCCCTTTCGCTTTCGAATCCAAAGGGATGCCCATTACGTAGGAAGTAATAAATGCGCTTGTAAGTGGGATGCCAGGGCTACCTAGACACCATACCCACACTTTCGCCATCCAGAATCCTCTTCCACGTACTATGAGGGCAGGGGCGTGGTATCAAGAATTTGACTCTTGCGGGCGAACCCACTAGCCGATTGTGAGAGAGCCATCCTAAGATCACCCGCCTTGAAGAAGCAGGGGCTGAAATGTTGTAGTGAAACTAAGACCCCTCAGCCACCAAATCCCCACTTTAAAATTGCTTTAAAATCTTCATCTTACTGTCCATCTCCGCATGTTATAACGTGGAATTTTTTTTACTGTAGCGCTAGCTTGTTTTTTTCTCCAAAAAATTTTGCAAGTGAGCATTAAAAAATAAAAGAAATGCTTGCTTCCATGTTGGCTGGATAAATCCGTGGTTACCACACCAGGAGACGCGTTGGTTTATGCGATGCATGACTGGTCTGGTAATTTCTCCTCAGATCGAGCAGAAAAACCCAGTACGCATCGGCTCACTAAACGGGAGTAACCAGCAAAACGTTCATGCAAATTTGTTTAACTTTTGAGAGGCTTCCCATCATCTGTTTACACCATTTGGTCATGCTCCGCCTCTTTGCTGCTCTGGTATCATCCTTAATTCCGTTTACTATTCCCCTAATGACAGCATATAAGCAGCGAGAGAAGTTTAAAAATCACTCTTGTAGTTAGAGGAAACATTCAAGTAGAAGCTGTCTGGATGTACTTGGAGAGTGAGATGTATCGCTGTCATTAGTGTAATTCTGGCCCAAGAAGCTGAAGAAAATACGCAGTGGAAGACTTAAAGAACGAATATACACTACCGCGTAAATTAATAGAAACGGTTAAACTTTTTTTTTTCTATTAACAAACTTTGATAGAAGCATGTTTAGATATTTTTTTAATTAAAAAATCTGTGGACTCCGTGAAGATCATATTGTTAGGATAATACTGGATGAACAAAATACTGATTTCGGCAACAAAACAACGTATATTACTAATTGTCAAAATAATATGAAGTAATGGCAGTTTCTAATCGCTATAAACCATAATTAATATTTTATTGAGTATCCAAAAGCTTGTATAATAATAGCATTATGGACATTGAGTACACAAGTCTCTTCGATTTTCTTGTGGTATTTCATGACACAGTTCTCTAATTACTGTCTTCATCACGCGCTTCTTAAGAATCTTTTCTCCTTAACCCTTTTTAAAGACATAATCGAATTGCTTTTTATTTGAACGGAACTCACCTCTCTAATACTTTGGGTATAATGTATTAGAATTACATCAAATAGATGAAATTGAAGTTAAGATTAAAATTCTGCCATTTTTAACTCCATACACAGACTTTCTATAGGAATCAAATCCGGTGAACTATCAGGTCAAGATACTGTTTTAATACTTCAGAAAGACAAAAAGTTCTTAAACATTCTCTTGAATTCATTTTTCAAGATAACAAGGGGGCAGAATTCATTACCAAAAAGCAAGAGAGCTGTTCAACAACAGATTCTTCAACCATCGCTTACAGATCTACCAGTTGTTTGTTTCTGTTCCAGTTTCTTTCCCTTACTTAGCTAGACTTTTAGAATAAGAATATCTGTCTTGAGTACAAATACGGCGAAGATTATCTGCTCCTGGAATTTTTGATTCTGCATTTTCCAACACTGCGAACTTCCCTCTACTCCGACAGTTTCTTTAATTTCTACCCAACTATTGCTTTGCGTTCACTAACAATTTCGGAGATTTCTCTGTTCGCTTTCCCAAATTTTTCCGCAGATTTAGTTTTAATAGCTTTTCTAAGAATAATGTAATTTTTCCCCATCTTAACTACTTCCAAAGAGCTAAATCACAACAACAAAATGACAGGATCGCTCTTAGATCTTAGAAAATGACCATCGCTTCAGTGACTCACAACAAAAACCCCACCTTCCACTGCATACAATAAACTTAGGACCATACAAGTGCACAAAGGATGAATTTGTAGAGTGTGAATAATGCTCAGTATCTGTCTCCACTCGTATTCTAACTGTGGCCTAAGACAAATTCCAAGTATATATCAGCAATGGATGCTCTCATTTTGTCCATTAGTAACATGCCTGAATTCGTTCATTGTTGATGGTTTCTTCAGTCAATATCATTCTCACAATATGAAATTTGTATTGTTTCCACGGATTTTTTCATAAAACTTATTAAAATATTATTTTTAAATCCATTAATGCAAAATATTGGTTATAAATAAGGTGTTGCTGTTATGATAGTTCTTTCGGGATGGTATATGGACAATGTCCAATTGATAACATAACAAGAGCTGGTAAGAAGGAATATTTTCCAGTGGAGTCAGTTGTACCCATATCAGGTCAGTGTTGACATTAACACACTGACGTTGCAAGAGAAGTTATTTTATATTAGCTTCCGTTTTGTGTCTTTAACTTATAGTAACGATGTATCTCACCATTCAAGAAGCCACAAAGAGTTTTTAAAGCTAACTGTGGTTGTTTTATTCGCAATCTACGGCATCCATTGCAAGAGCGCTCTTTTCCTATTTTCAGCTAACAAGAGTCGTGTGGAACTTCCCGAAACAGTAATTCGCGAAAAAATGATCCAGAGAGAGAGAGAGAGAGAAATGTAGTATGATTTAAAATGTTCGCTGCCTTAGAAAACTATCGAAGACGTTACCACGAAAGAGCCATAATGCGGAACGTATATTTCATGCCATTGGTTAATGGCAGCGTGGGCATGAGTGGGCGCGCACCGTGTGGGTGTCTTCCTCTTCGTCTCATTTTAAAGATTAGTGTCGAACAAAGGTGAAATATGGTTTACCTCCAAAGTTCGCTATTCACTGCAGCGGAAATAGTTGAATTTTTTGCGTTTTCCATCAGTTTTACAGTGATTAAACTCGGATTTCTGGCGATATACCAACAGAGGGCGTGGGCTCACTCAGGCATTATTAATTGTTTCATTTTAAGATGTAAAATAATGCGCTATTTCAAAGGAACGATACTCACTTCAACTTGGATTCCCCCCCCCCCTTCTTGCTTTGTTTTATATCAATATTGCGTTTCTATAGCAACCATGGCAGCTCGTATTTCCGAGTATGCTAATTATATCAAAATTTCCCATATTTTTTTGTCAAATTCCAAAAGAAAAAAACATATCCAAACTCTCAAGGCTTCATTTTACATAGAAAATCCTTTTTGGGAAAAAAAACTTCCTGTTGTTGTTGAAGAAAAAAAATTCAATAATATTTCTTTTTCAATTTACATGTTTTAGTCAAAAACAACAACTATAAAAGACGTTATCTTTTTTTTTTAATCTTTCGTATGCGATGAATTACGTCACTGCTTGAAAAAGTAATCTATCATCTAGCCATCTAGCGGAGGAAGTTGTAATAACCAAAGTTATTTATTAATAAAATACTATTTTTGTCTGGAAGCGTAGCTCGTCTTGTCTAGTATAGCTTTGAGTTCTTCATAAGATTCAAAAAAGAAAAGGAAAAAAAAAAATCGAAATCACTCAAATCGGATTCTGTAAATAGGTATAATACAATTACTGTGGAGTATATTCTAAAAGTTCGTGATGCTTAGAACGAATGAAATTAATGGATTATTCTTTCATTTGTATTAAGATTGGAATGAAATAAAAATATGTTAAAAGAATTGTCCTCTTCTGAACATCGTTAAAAGAATCACACAACAGATACAATTATTAATTAACAGCACTTTATTTCTTTGGAGAAAGAGTTTCCGATGTTCTACACCAAAAAAGAAGCTATTAATCTTTGATCAGAGTAGTGGAGATTAAGAAATAACATGTCTTCGAGAAATGTGGATTAACTTTGGTATCGGTGACATTTGTGAACGATATTGGAGCAACGAAATAATTTATTAAAGGAGAGAGAGGAAGAAATATTTCTTTCCAAGTGAAATGGCTTAAAATTTTGAAAAAAAAAAGCAAAGAAAATGGTCCTTAGAAATCCTAAAGCTTTTTGAAAACAAGTATGAGAATCAACATTTATATAATATTGTATTTTTATGATTGAGTCTGAAATAAAGTTTAGCAAAAGCAGGGTACTTGTTAAGTATATTTTGATAAGTGTATTATCATCCATTGTACCTTACATCTCTTCCGTATGAGGGTTCTTCAATTTCTTGTCGTTCAAAAGATAGAAACCCGACTCATCCTGCAAACTCTGTTTTTATTCTTTCAAACGCGCAGCTATTCTCTTCTACAAGACACACACACACACACAGCTTTCTGTGTGCGTATATGTGTATACATCTGTGGGTATGAATCGATTAGAGTGTGTGATACGTTGCACTGTCTTCTTCTTGCTAACAGCGGCACCGTTCTGGGTAGCAACGACCATAATATCGTAACCAGAGTAAAGACAGAGAAAAAAACTACGCCAGTATTTGAATAAAAGCATTTAACTGAAGACAAAAATCGGAGAGAGAGAATTTCCCTTGAGGCGTCTCATTTAAGCAGATTTTCTTTCTTCTCAATTTGAAATAAAAATTGCGCTTTATCCATTAGGTTCTCTTGTCGGGATTTTCTTGTAGAATATGAATCCATTAAGGACTATACGCAGCTCAAAATTTATTTAACCGTAATTTAGTAGTTTCGCTAATAAGTATTCATTAAAAATTATGCAGTATTTTTTAGTGCATTTAAACAAACACGTGAGCAGTAAATAGGGAATAAATCTTATAGTCGTTTCAGAGAAACTGTGATTTAGTAAATGATATTCTTCGAGTAATATTATCTTTATAAATTCTCATTTCTCGATATACGAAAATGTTCAACATTCCAGTGAGGTGGGGGGATGAATTTTAATGACTCGGTTCGTGTAGAGGATGCTTCACTTCAATACCCTCATGCAAACCAACTTAAAATAACGCAGAGCGTTATTAATTAGTTTGACAAATAACTGCACTTTTTAATACGTACATTCGTTTGCTGTCTATTTACCTTTCTCAATTATACCCATTCTGCTCCTTGTTACTTATATGCAAAGTACTGAGAGGCAGAATTAAATCAAGTTTGTGTAGTAGTGTTATCAACGACTAAGGTGCCATATTGCTCCGTGTCTGTAATTCGCGTGTGTTCTGTGGTCGATTTTCTGTTCCTGGACGAAAAACTCAAGTTTCCGGGAGGGAAAACCATTCTACGCTGGCCCGAGTCTGGCTAACTTAGCCACGTTGTGAAAAAGTCCCATAAAAATTCCTCTTGTCATCGACGGGACTCGAACTCAGGTCTTTTCCACCCATGTGGGGAGGATGATGATTCTTTCAACTATGCTGCCTAGGAGGACCCAAATTTATGTAACTGAGAAACGACTAATACAGAATGTTTATTTTTTATTGATTTATTTCATTTCTTCTGACTAATTACGATTCTTAATTATTCTTTATGTTTATTAGGCTCCATCATCTAAATAATTTATATTTTGTCTTAATAGGAATCTGCTGTTTTACTCTCTCGCTATATTTAAACAAATAAACAGACAAAAAAAGTCTTCATCCCAAAGTGTTTTATGATGAAAAATTCACTTACAAAATAATGTTAATTTAGGAGTTTATTATTTAAAAATATTGTAATAAACACAACACATTTAAATTCAGACTCCTTAATGGTTCCGATTTAAAAACTATAATAACTGTTTTTGATTTTTCTTAAACACAAGTTTCTGCTGCTTTTTAAATATTTTCTGCTCGAACTAGAATAAGTGATGATGATGAATTATAAATTATAAGTAGCTTTACAATAATCATTTACATTATCATAATAATACAGTATGATGAGTATGATACACAATCGGTTTGTTTTCATTTCAGCATACACATTCAGTTTGTTTTCTCGAATTCATTTTCTGCATTCTGTTTCCTTCTGTGGGCTCGCTTCACTTGCTCGCAGCATTTATAAGTGGAGTAACACATTTCGAAAACCTTCCGTCCTGTGCAAAGCCTCTGTGGGTTTACTTGGGGATCGTTGTACATCTTGATCATGTTGGACGGAAAAAATCGCTGCAGACTTCCCAGCTGCGTGAGCGCGCTACTAAGTGGAGGTGATGGCGTTTTATTCGCCCACTTTTGCGTCATGCGGCGCTGAGTCAACAAGTATTGAGCCTTCGACGAGTCGAGTCTCCCGGTCAGCAGTTTCGCGAGAGTGAGAATATTCTTTGTGATGATTATGTGGGTCCACAGTGTGACATACAACTTGGGCGTATAAATAGCCCTTGAGATGGTAAATGGCTGCGTAGCGATCCTGTGTAACCATCTCAAGACACAGTACTCCAATCCTAGGAAAGCTCTGATAGTAGTGTCCTGCGCAGAGAACTAAATCTGAGATGCATAGAGAGGGATATGACGAATCTTAAAATGTATTCCTTAATAAGATTGGGGTTCCTAATGCCTACCAGCTCCTTTCTTGAGATCCATAGTGCTGCATACGTTTTCTTCTTTACATGCTCGAAATGTGGTGTGAAGTTCAGGTTTTCGTCCCATTTAAGACCAAGGTCCACATGTGTCTGAACTTTCTTGACCTCGCTTCCATTCACAAGTATTGATATGTGTTTCTTAATTATCTTCATGGTGAAAACCATTTGTGCCTTCTTGTCTTCATTTAATCGGAGCTCAATGCAATTGAAATATTCTTCCAACTCGACGATTTTGGAATTTGCTTCATTATTGCATTGCAAAGGTATCCTTTGATCGTTTGAGGTGATGAAAAATTTCAAGTCGTCTGCATAAACGACAAATTGTTTTTGATTCTGGGCCAGGAAAGGATGTAGTGGTACCGCAAATAGAACAGCAGAGAGGATGCCACCTTGCGGGACTCCCCTGTTGACTTAGTAGATAAGTTCCATTAATGGCAGTGATTTGTCTCTTCCTCAGAGTGCTCGTTATTATTGCTAAGACGTGTCCAGTTATATGGAAATACTCCTGTAAGATGATATTAATAGGAGGGATGGAAATATTGTTAAAAGCGGATGCAGCGTCTAATAAGACAATATATAAAGTGTAAGATGTTGTGCCCATTGTTCCTCTGGCTTATTGGCCGTCGGGCCCCTATTGTATTTGTAACCGACGTTGCCCATATCCCGCCACGTGGAGGCTAGCCAGGTGTTACAAGTAACTGATAATCTGGCAGGTCCTGCCACCCACTTTCCTGGGATTTCAGTGGCAAGGTCCTAAAGAAAAAAAAAAGATTGAAATGATCGCGATTGAAGGTAAGAGAGCGATGTGTGGGATTATACGCTGAAAGGACGAGTTCTAGGAGCGCGTTCTTTCTTTAAAGGTCGGACAAAATTCTGTTGTAATTTAAGTTTGGACGTGTGTGGCGAACGCTGTCTAAGAGAAAGTATTGGGAGGGGGAGGCTGAAGACTGAGGGGTGAAGTAGGAAAGAAGGGGAGTCGACAGTGAAGGTGACCCGTATTTTTTTTTTTCAGTGGGGCATGCCCATGCCCCACCAGAATGAAAGTTTGGGGAGGTGAAGAGGAGAGAAGAGGGAACGCTCTCCTTCCACGCTGGGAATTGGAAAGAAAGATCCGCTCAAGGGAGAGTGGATTAAGAGTCGCCAATAGGCCGTCTCTATATCAGGGCCACCATAGTGATCCATGTCTAGGCCTTGTCCATTTGAGGGGGGGGACTGGGGAGTCCCGCCCGAGAGTCATTAGTAGTGAGGTTAGGTTCGGAAATTGTCCAGTATTCGGTGGGAAAACACGATTCTGTGCTTGGATCCATTGCTGGAGTTTTCGCTGGTGGAGTGCGCTATTTGTTCCTTCAGGAATGGAGACGTGCTGTCTGTGCCTTCCTTTGGGGGAAAAGTCCCATCTTTAGTTTTATGTTGTGCTTTTTAAAATGGTTTACTCATTAGTCCTTGGGGGGAGGGACCAGAGGGAGCCCATCTGTGCATGATTGACATCAGACACCAGTAGAAAGTTTGTCTGTTCCGATGTGACGTTCATGGGATCAGGGGTTCCATGTTAGGGTCCTCGTATGGAGAGTCCTTGGTGATGGTATTGGCTGTCGGGATTGTGATCTGTCCTCAGTTCTGATATACAGTGGTGGTATAAGCCAAGATTATGGTGGTGGAGGGTCCTCCTTCTGTAAAAGAGTTCCTGTGCGGAGTTGGTAAAGGCATTATAGGTCTCGCTGGATTCCAAGAGGTAATGCTCTTGGTCCTTTGGATTAAAGTGTATTTTGGTAATTAGTACACATCTTACGTCTTCGTAGATTGGGCAAGTATACATTAGGTGCTCCCAGGTCTCTGGGAGCTTGCAGGAGCATAGGGGTTGTCTGTTAACCCCATTGTTATTAACTTTCCTCTGATAGCCCCATGCCCAGTGAGTAGGCACGAGGACAGTAGGCCTGGGGAAAGCCAGACCGACATTTCTGGATGAGTTTTTCTGAGGTCTGGAATGGATTTTTTGGTAATGGCACCCTTTGTGCTGTCATTCCAACATTGCTGCCAGAGGTTATATAAGTACTCGGTCAAACGTCGGTTTTCCATTTTGTGGTTGTTTGCTGTGTTTGAGGAGAAGTCTTGGAGGGTGGTAGCCTTTCCTCTGGTCAGGATGGTTAGGATGCCAGACAGCACTACCTCCAGGTCCAGGGGGAGAGCCCCCTTATGGCCTGCAGAGGTGGGTGCTGGGTCGATCTTTGTATGATCACTGAATGAAGGCACTTGGATCTATTACGGAAGAAGTGATGATTGACGGTATTTAAGATTAGTTTCGTAAACATTTTTGAAACGAGCATCCAATCGCAATAGGCCTGTAGCCTTTTGGATTGCTATTTATGGTAACAGGTTTAATGAAATACGTATTCCTTGTCTAGGGAAAGTAGTTTCATCTAAGATTTTGTGGAAAGTGTGAAGGAGCAAGTCTGTGATATATACGCTGTTGACCTTATTCATGAAGAGTGGGAATTTATCAGGCCAAATTATGGTTTTATTCTGGAAGCTATTAACTGCGGCTTTAACGTCATCTCTAGTGATATTAATTTCAGACAATTCCACATTGACCTCTATCTTCAGGTTACATCCGGCGTATTTTTTAATTTACTAATCGCTTCACAAATTTTCTTTGTGCTAGCCTCACCCCCCACTTGATTTTCTGCCAGAGGAGTTCCAAAGGTGACTTTGGTCCATTCTGAAAAGATGCTCGGGTATTATATCCGTACTTCTTTTCTTATTAGATATCTTTCTTTCTTTCTTTAAATGCGATCGTACCATGGCATAATGGGTTTGCTGTTTCATTCGAATGAACTGTGCTCTAGCTTGTTGATATTGAATATAATCAGGTGGATATTCAGATTTTTTTCCATTTTTTGAAGAGTTTTTGCTTGTTTTGAAAGCATACATTTTAATAGTGGAATAAACCAGGGATTTGCAAGATCGGAAATTTAATGTGTTTTGATGCTCCTTCAAGAGCAATACAGTGAAGTGCGTCTAAGGCATTGTCTACGAAGAATTGATAGAGATTTTGCCAGTTGAAATTAGTAGTAGTAATAGTAGTAGTAGTAGTAGTAATAGTAGTAGTAGTAGTAGTAGTGGCACGTGATGCAAGAAAGCAAGTGTATGAGCTTATGCAGCATCAGCCAAAAAAAAAACAAAATCACACCATTCCCTCCAAATGCCTGTCCAGTTCCTCCTTAAATTTATTTAACCTATCAACTTCCACAGCGACAGATGGAAGCTTGTTCCAGCAATTAACCACCCGCTGGCTAAAGGCAAATTTCCGCACATCTATTCTACATCTGTCCTTTCTTAATTTGAACTTATGTCCCCGTAGGTTCGTAATCTGAACAAGTGGAAGGATCCCATCAGAATTCAGCGTGCTCAACCCATTCAAGGCCTCATAGACCTCAATCAGATCACCGCGCAGGTGCCTAGTCTCCAGCCACTGCAATTTGCAGAACTTAAGCCTCTCTTGGTAAGAGGATCCCTTCATTCCCCTCACCAATCGTGTTGCTCTTCTCTGTACACGCTCAAGCAAATCTACATCCTTCCTAAAATGAGGCCTCCAGACCTGTACGCAGTACTCAAGGCGTGGCCTGACCATTGCCTTATACAGAGGGACAATCACCTCCTTTTCCCTGCTAGCAAAATTCCTATATATCATTGACAAAACCCCATGACCTGCCCTAGCAGCCTGTCTGCATTGCTCAGAAAACTTCATATCTCACTGCACAATTACTCCCAGATCTTTTTCATTTTCTACCACCTTAAGTGTAGTACCACACAGTTGGTACGTTTCTCTGGGGTTATTTCTACCCATATGCAGTACTTTGCATTTGTCAAGGATAAACTTCAGTTGCCACTTCTTAGCCCATCTGCCCAAATTATCTAGATCCTGTTGCAGTAGCACACTGCCATTACTGTCATTAACAACCCTGCCAACCTTTGTGTCATCTGCAAACTTCGACATTAAGCCTGATATACCTTCATCAATATCATTGATAAATACACAAAACAACAGTGGACCCAACACCGAACCCTGTGGGACTCCACTAATAACATTAGTCCACGAAGAGCAGCACCCATTGATTACCACCCTCTGTCTTCTCCCACTTAACCATCCTTTTATCCATTGTAGCAACTTACCCTTAATACCATTCTGCTCCAATTTGTACAGTAGTCTTCCATGCGCAACAGTGTCAAAAGCTTTCCCGAAATCCAAGTATATGATATCAAAATTATTTTTTGCATCCAGTTCCTTTGTAACCACATCATAATAACCAATCAAATTTGTCAGACAAGACTTTCCCTTAACAAACCCATGCTGTGTCTGAATTATTGCTGCAGTCTTGTCTAGATGATCCTGCAATGCATCTTTAACCAGTGACTCCATTATTTTACCCGGAACAGAAGTTAAACTAACTGGCCTGTAATTACTCGTGTCACCCTTCGATCCACATTTGTGAAGTGGGGATACATTTGCACATCTCCAGTCCGTGGGAACCTCCCCTGAGTCCAAGGATGCTCTCATGATTATGGCTAAGGGTTTGCTTAGTTGCTTTGCCGCCTCCTTTAAAATAACTGGATAGATTCCATCCACCCCAGGTGCCTTTCTTATGTTTAACTTCAACAATTTCTCCTCCACTTTGCTCTCAGTTATTACAAAATCATTAAGCACACTGCTACAATTTGATAACCTTCTTCCATTTTCAAACTGTAATAATTCCTCACGTGTGAATGTAGATGCAAAATATTCATTCAGTTTGTTTGCTATCTGAGCAGGATCATCAACAGTGGAACCATCGATGACAATTGGACCAATCATATTCATCCCCTTCCCTTTAGAGTTTATACAGGGTGTTTCAGTTAAACGTTTCAGAACTTCTAAGAGGGGTAGGGTACATCCTGACAACTCGAAATCATATAGCAATGTGGGGTCGGAAATGCTTTCCTGAAGCGGTGTTGTACACAGAAGCACCATAAAGAAAAGAGACCGTAAGTGAGAAATCGTTTTAATAATACATGAAAAGAAGCCAAAGGGGATTTGTGCTACAAATCCCCTTTTTCCTGCTGAAGTGTTGTTTTCCGATGAGGCATCCTTCACAAGGGAAGGAATTTGCAACACGCATAACGACCATATCTGGGCGGTCGAGAACCCGCATGCAATACGACGTCGTGCAGCACAGATTCGATTTTCGGTCAATGTATGGGCCGATATTATGGGAGATCACCACATCGGACCTTACCTGTTACCGTGTCGTCTAACCGGACCTATCTACTTGATCTTTCTGCAGCAAGTATTGCCACAACTTTTGAGAGATGAACAGATTTCTGCATCGACGCAACAGACAATGTGGTTCCAACACGATGGAGCCCCTGCCCATTATAGCGGAGATGTTCGTAACTACCTGGATGTCACATTTGGTCAACAGTGGATCGGACGTGGTGGTCCCGTGCGTTGGCCTGCTCGGTCACCCGACCTATCATGTCTTGATTTTTATTTCTGGGGTCATATGAAATCGCTAGTTTATGACACCCCTGTTGACAATGCTGAGGAGCTGGTTGCAAGAATCGCAGTAGCTGCCGAAGAAATTCGAAATTCGCCTGGAGTATTCCAGAATGTTCGGATGTCCATGCGTCGGAGATGTGAGGCGTGCATTGTAACCCGTGGAAGAAACTTCGAACACTTACTTTAATCCATGTACCTTTTGCTTCTTTTCATGTATTATTAAAACGATTTCTCACTTACGGTCTCTTTTCTTTATGGTGCTTCTGTGTACAACACCGCTTCAGGAAAGCATTTCCGACCCCACATTGCTATATGATTTCGAGTTGTCAGGATGTACCCTGCCCCTCTTAGAAGTTCTGAAACGTTTAACTGAAACACCCTGTATAAGTAAAGAAATCCTTGCTGTTTTTCTTAGCATCTTTTGCCAAAGATTTCTCGTAATCCGCCTTCGCCTGCCGAACCTCCTTTGTGACCTGATTACAGACTAGCTTATATCTGCCACAGGCTTCTGCGTCGCCTGATAATTTATATGCATCCCATGCATTTTTCTTCTCTGTCACGAGTCTCATTAGTTCATTTGATAACCATTTAGGCCTAAACCTTTAACAATATTTCTTAATCTGTATGAAAAGTCTAGTAGCTTCCACGATTAATTCCTTGAATGCTTCCCACTTAGAATTTACTGTTTGTAACATCGTCAGTTGATCCCACTGTACAGAATTTAAAAACTGTCTGAGACCACTGTACTCCCCTTTACGGAAGCAAAAACCCTTTCCTTTACCCCTGACGGTAGTTACTTCTTTGAGTAAATCCCACTTCAGCACATTGCGATCACTACCACCTAGTGGTTCCTTTATCTGCAAATTCTTAATACAAGAATGATCACTGCTGATAACCAGATCAAGAGTATTACTTTCTCTGGTTGCCTCTCGAACATGCTGCTGCAGAAAACAATCATCCAATAAATCCACAAAAGTCTGACTAGTGTGTGAGTGCCCAACCCACAAGTTCCAGTCAATATCTGGGAAGTTAAAATCCCCCATTATAAGACATTCCGATTTACTGGCCCACTCTATTTCTCTGTACAATTGTTCATTGTACTCATTCAAGTCATTAGGCCTATAACACACTCCTACTCTTATTTTTGCTTTCGCAGTGCTTATCTCACACCAAACTGATTCAACAGAGCACTGTTCATCTATATTAACTGGGTGCACTTCCTTTGATTTTATGTTTTTCTTAATTAACAGCATAACACCCCCTCCCTTTCTGTCCTGTCTATCCTTTCTGTAGACATTGTACTCCCCAAATTCCAGTTCTGCATTCCTTATATCTTTGTGACACCAGGTCTCTGCTATCCCAACAATATCCGCCTTTGATGTCTTGACCAACACTTCAAATTCATCAAATTTATTTACTATACTTCTAGCATTGGTATATATGCAAGCATACATGCTCCTATGCCTATTCCTTGTTACCCTAACACATCCCATATACCCAACTATTCCATGATGACTGCCATCCGTCCCTGAAACCCCCAACACCCCTCGCTCCAAGTCGCTTCTTATTCTAATAGAAGTTGTGCGAGAATCACCTTCACCTCTGCCTGCGGTTACTGTTAAACTATTATTCTTTGTATCCCCCCAAACTAGCAGTTTTCCGACCCACCTAACACTGCCTCGATAGCATCAGCAAATATTCTTGCACCCTTTCTATTTAAGTGTATCCCATCCCTGTAGAAGCAATCTCTCCTGTTAACAAGTACAGTCCAGGCTGAAAAAAATTCTATCCCTTGAGCCTTGCACAATTTTTCCAGGGCCGAATTGATCGACAAGGCTCTCATCATGTACTCCCTCCTATCGTGTCTGGGCAGAATTGCAGACACTTTCAAATTCAACCCTATTTCACGGCTTTTTTTCAACAGTGACCTGTACTTGTTGAGTAATTCCGCCGGTCTCCTACTCTTAATATCATTAGTGCCAACGTGTACAACTATATCACCTTTTGTGCCCTTGAAAGATGATATCCGCTCTACAACGTCATTAACCTTTGCCCCTGGCAGACATACCCTGGTCCTGTTCCACCTATCCTTTTTACAAAGCATGTTCCCCGTTTCCCTGACAATAGAGTCACCAACAACTACTAGTTCCTGTGGGACCAGCGCATTCTGCCTTGGGAGTTGCCACTGTGCTGCGTGATGACCAAGTGCAAGCTCTGGCGTTGATGTGGGCAACTGAGAGCCTGATGGGCCCCTCAATTTAGATCTTTCGAGAGCATCCACCCTGTCCTTCAAACTCTCATATAGGCCCATAACAACGCTGAGTTGTCGCCTGATTTCCTTACACTCCTTACATCGCGCACACACAAAGACATTCCCCATGGCAATATCATGTTCCGTTCCAGAGAGTTCGGCAAACATTTCACAAGTTGCACATTTTTTTAGGCTGTGAGGCGTTGGAGAATCGCCCCCCTCAGTTCTCCCTCGAGTCACAGCACTCCTGCCACTTTGTGCCCGTTGCTTTGCTGCTCTAGTTCGGGGCATGGTAGTTTAAATTAATAAAATCAATAAATTAAATGTCAATAGTATTTGAATAGAAACTATTAAATAGAAACAGTGAAGCGTATTACTATATAATTATGCCTTAGAGCTACCTAGCTACCTCAATTAAAAAATTTGAATTCCCTACCACTATATACAAAAACAATGGCTACAAAAATCGAACGAAATAACGGTTTTACCTATCGTAAGTAAAATCCACAAAAACTCTTTATCTAAATTAAAATAAAAAATAACCAGCGTAACTATAACTATATGACTACGTATTAAGTACAATATAAAATAACAATCATGTAAATAAAAGGCAAACACTTATCGTTTTTGCGGAGCCTGTAACTGACAGCTGTAACTTTTAAAGAGAGTCAGCGCCCTCTGAATTCATAAGGAGTTTCAAAATTACATCTATTTTTATGTACTTAGTTGAAAAGATAACAGCGTTGCTTTCTGACTTCAAGTTCTCTTTTTGTTTACACGTTTGACTTCTTATATTGGATTGGATTAAGAGAGGGAGGTGATCTGAAAAGAAGCGAGTCGTACTGTCAGTTAATCTGATATCTAGAGTATTGTAATATACCAGGTCAAGGCGCTGTGTGACTCTTGTCAGGGGCGTTTCAAGTTGTTTCAGAGAGACGGTTTCTATGGTTTTATCCAATTCGCTCTTTGCATCTTTCTGCTAAAGAAGACGTTCAAATCTCCCATCACGACAGATTCTGCATTTGCGTCCAAGTTTGCTACGAGCCATGTTAGAAGTTGATTTCTAGCCTCGCTGTCATGGTTGGGTGGAAGGTACAGAATACAAATTTGTAAGCACTTTGAACCTACTTTGGAGATTGCCGAGACGGCTTCAAAATTTTCTGAGTGTGACTCTTGGTTTTTAACTACAGAGAAATTATTCTTGTAGAGTATCATTACTCCTCCTCCTCTTCTGTTCTCCTTCTTCTTGCAATGCATTTAAAACTAAAATTGTCAGACAGAGCATCTATCTGTTTATTATGTTGGAGCCAGGTCTCTGCCAAGCAGATGAATTCATATTCCGAGCTTATTATAAGGTTCTGCAAGTTATGAAGTTTATTAGCTATGCTGCGAACATTTTGTAAAAAAAGAGAGACTTGCATATTGCATTTAGAGTTGGGCGAGATATTCCTTAATTTCAACTGCGTTACTGTAGTTGAGGGCCTTGTAGGATGTTTCCTGTAGCGTTTTACCACGGTGCCACTGGGCTAAATGCTTTTTGTTTCAGTAATCGTGCTTCGTAATTAATGAGACATGAAATAGTGAAGGAGGGGTATGCTGGATATCTTGTTTACTTGTCGTACTTCTACGTCGATACCCATCCTATCCACGCATATTTCTTTGATGACGCTTGATGTGATACTGGGTTCAATCCGCGAGAAAAACGGTTTCCTCTTGTTTGTACTGAGGTGATATTGTATCTTTCCGCAAGACAAGGATGATAATCAGATGGCAGAGATGCTGGAGATTGATCCGATGGATCGCCATTTGTCCGTATGTCATGTTGTTGCTGATGGGCACTTAGGTGAGGGTGGTCCTTTTTAGTGGAATTTTGATTAGCCGATTTTGTCAGCAGAGAAACAATCTGAGCGAAAGTAGGTTTCTGACTCATGTGTGGGTCTAAGGAAGGGTTAGTGTCTTTTTAATGCAGTCTTAGTTTGGAGGGGGAAGTAGAGCTGGGAATAGTGGTCGCTGAACTGTTTTACGACCTGGAATTTTCATACCGTTTGCTGGAGGATTGATTTTTAGTATTATCAGTAATTTGAGGGGATGACTGCTCTCTGTACGGATCAGCATCCTGCAACTGTGTCTTACGTTTGAGGGTAGTCCTCCGTTGTGTTTAAATGTGCGCATGCTCCATCCATTTCTCTCTTATAACTTCTGAAATGCCAGCTGAGCAAGTTCGTGGGTTTTCGAGAATCGAGTTATTTCGTCCGATTGTTCCGTTAACTGAATGTAGTTGAGTTAGGGCTGTGTCTAATTTATCATCAATTAATTTCTGGCTATTAATGTTTCTGCAATTCGTGGTTTTCCTCTTTGATTCCTTGCAGGGTTTCCTAGATCGGAAGAAGGAGTTCCTCAAGTAACACTTTTAGCATTTGTGACTCATGCTTAGAGTAAACCTGATTTGTTTCCTTTTCGTGTTCATTTCGAGCACCACTGCAGTCTATTTCTTTTACGTAGTCGAGAGTGTGTCATTTCCATATTGCTCTTCATCGTATGTTTTCTTGTGCTCCCAATCATCTGGGCATGCGTCACAATCTAAGGTTTCAATTAATGAGCCACTTAGCTTCACGTTGAACTCCGTTACCGTGAGGTTGTCGGAAACATGTGGGAAAGGTTCTTCAGTTTCTGAGTCGCGTTCTTATTCTCACGAGATCTGGGTTTTGAGCAGAGGAATTTCTTTTGTCTGTTTTGATTTAAGCGTACGATGTCAACTTGTAACAGCAGCTCCCAATTATGCTACTACATCGTGAGCACTTAATGGCGTATTTATTTGCAATGTTACATATGCTGCATACTTGTTCCGTCATATCTAATGGTTGCTTTTCCATATTTGTAGTGAAGGAGACTGTAGGAGCGTTGGTCAGATATTTCAATTAAGTCTCGACGAAAGGCGCGATAGTAGGGGAAGAGTAGGCTTCATGCCCAGCTACAGCAAAATCGCACCCTTATTGAGAAGAGCTGTCTTGAGGGAAGATCAGTGGGGAGAAAGCTGAGTAATTGAAGTTTCTGCCCACAAGAAAAGTTACCTACAGCCTTACAACATATAGCAACCTTATGCATGAGAATGAAAAACAATAATAATAATTTACCTGACCGTGTATCCCTTCTTCAGTTGGTTTAATTAGAAAGAGGCACTTATGAGCTTTAGATTAATACTAAATATAGCTGGCATATGACTCATAATTAAACTGAAAATAGCCAAAAATACGTAGCACAAAATTCACACCATTGTCATATCCACCACCTAGCCGAAATATCTTTTTTAAAAAAAAATTCTGGAAAACTTTAACTTTAATTTATATAGCATTTTACACACTAACAGATTGCAAACTTTTATTTTTATAAAAATTATTATAAAATCAACAACACTAACGCCTCATGAATATATAAAGCTATGCACTAAACATTATATATGTTTATGAACGTTTTATTCCTAAACTGCAAAGAAAATAATAAAGACTATAGAACTGCGCACGCGTAGTACTTAACTTTCCAGAAAGTTTAATTGTTCATGGCTCTGATAGCGAATGTCATTTTTAACGACTTAATCACCCGTTACAACGAACATAACAAAATGCGAATATTTGTTGCTTATTGTGAGTCGCTATCCATATAAAAAAAGAGCTCTGTCAGCATCTTTTAAACTTTCTCTAATGGGGATTCTAACTATGGTTATTAACGAAAAGGAAACGTGACTCCTTCTATACCAAAAGAGGTTTTCCATGACGAATTGCCTCACAGTTCGGATAAAAAGTCATTGCCCAAAAAAGCGATCGGTAACAAGCTGTTATCTGTTCGTTGAGGTGCGTGACAAACACAGGGCATTAAGTATTGCGTGAAGGCAAGGAGTTAACAATCTTAACGATTACTTGAGACACTTGCTGAGAGAGGAGACTTTAGCGGTGCAATTATCAGTTAATGAACCTTAACATTTCGGGCATTAGCAGGGAGAAAAACTTTCAAATGGACACATGTGAGGAATCCACGGTGCATGGTATAAGTACATTAAAATACACCCTGCTGTTTGTAGACCAATTATGGTTAACGCTTTTGCTCGCCTCGTATTTTTTATTTTAATTCTGTGCAGGGAATACTTGCCTTAATAACGGTTGCTACCATTGTACGTTATCTTCTTGATGGCATGGTGTTTGGGGAGGGATTTTCTGAATGTTTTAACTATACTGGAATATTATATGCAGTATATGCGACACATTATGTAATATGTACTGCATGTGGAGGTAAATAAACAGAGGGTGAATTGTTCTGGAAAACGGGTAGCAGGCCATAAGAATTTTACCACTAATTAATCATTTTTCGAAATACGAATTTAAATTTCTGTCACTATTGTAGGCGGCATGTTCATGACAATGATTTTATATGGTATATGGAACATTTCTGGAGGGTTGCAACCAACAGAAATGTTCCTCAACTGTGATGTTAAATCAAGATATCGATGAGTTTTTGCAGAACCAGTTGCCACTCTTGTGTTAGTGTTTCCAGCTGATTAATTGTAGCTGGACAGTCCGGACATGATGCAATACGACTTCTTAGAGCGTTCCAGACTTAGTAAATTTGATTCAGGTCGGTGAAGTGAGCAGGTCAAATCATAGGGAGGATGCTCTCACTTTCGCGCGTACTGTTGATTGGCTGTGCCCTATGGGGCAAAGTGTTGACGTCCATCAGAACGAACTCTTCATTTGTAGCATCGGCATAAGGAAGGGTCATGGGTCACAGAATGACATCTGTACCTGCGTGCAATGCAGATCCTCTACCCGATGATGACTAGGTCTATACGACCACAGAGACTAACGCCATCCAATTCCAGCAATCCACCTACACCGAACTGAATGTATGGGTGCACATGGTTCTTTCGGGCTTCTCTTTCACGGCACGCTAGGATCCGAAGAGAATCCGACTGTAGGCCGTATACTCTACCATTCCTCATCGGTCCAATTGCGATGTCCGAATACCCACATTATTCTGACACTACGCTGGCGGACATTAAGTAGAACATACACCAAGATTTTTGCATGAAGTTTATTTATGTGCAGACGATGATTATACACTGGTGTGCAAACCTTAAGGACCAGTCAGGTTTTCACCTGTAACTTCTCATAGGAGCGGCTTGGATATGGGAAAAGCATACTAAAGGAACCTCGTGAGGTACAAAAATGATGAAGGAAACAACACAACACAACAACGGAAACAAACCGGTACAGAGGGACTTTATTCAATAATGGCAACATAGCACTGGCTGCCATGATACAGATGCATCACTGCCAAAGATGGAACAAAGGGAAGAGGTGGTCCTCAGTAGGAGACATGTCCACCGCTAATGTCGATGCAGGCTTTGCACCGCCTGTCTATACTTAGAACAATGTTGTTGATAAGTTCGTTCGGCAACATCATCCATTCCTCTGTCAGCCCATCTTCAGCTGGTGAATATTTTTTGGTGGGTCTGGATATGCCGCTAGGCGTATCCAGACCCACCAGAAAATATCCAATCGTACTGCAGCATATCAATAGCTGCAGTGCGATGGGGTATGGCGTTATGATCCATAAACACGAACTCGGGGCCAATGGCACCTCGGAACAGACGCACATGGGGAAGGATTACCTCAGTACAGTAGCGTGCACCGGTTATAGTACCGCCTTCCAGTATCTGGAGTTATGTATCCATCCAAGACAAGATAACGCCTCCCCAGACGAGAACACCTCTACCTCCATATCGATCCCTTTCAGTGATGTTTGAGGGGTGATACCGTGTGCCAACCTCTCGCTAGATTAGCTGACTTCCAGAATCGCTGCTGAGACCGAATCTACTCTCATCAGTAAAAAGTACCATACCCCATTGCGTTGCTGTCCAGTCCTTGTGTTCGATGCACCACTGTAGATTGTGTCTCCGATGGGCAGGTGTTAAAGGGACACAGCGTACTGGCCGTCGGGCAAACAGTCCACCTTTTTGGAGTAAACCGCGATATCCTGCGTCCTGTGCAGCTGGTTTGCAATGGATCCCGCTGTCTGGTGTCGGTCCCTCTTGGCCTGTAGGAGTATATAGCGGTTATCATTGGGCGTTGTTTTTCGTGGACGACCACTACTGGTCTTTCGAACTGCTGTACCTGTCGTTCTGAAGGCCGATCACGCTGGTGAGACGATGCAATGGGCGATACCGAATTCTACAGCCACACTCCTCGCATTCGAGCTTCCCAATTATTCGACCCTGGGTCAAGTCATCGAGACGTTGTCTACTGGCCATTTCGTTGTCTGTAGTACTGTATGAAACCTCTGTAACAATCGTGCTCGCCATTCGGTAATTTGCACATAACTGCTGAACTGCTGCTTTTGTCTGTTTATGTGGGCCCTCTCGTCACGATTCAAATTTTTGCATGCGCACCAGCTTTCTACTGAATGGCCACAGTTATGCAAATCGCCAGAGGCTGTTTCGTTTGATTTTGTGGTTGTAACCTTTAGAAATAGTGTATTTCGTTTAATATTAAATTGTGATCATTTTGGAATAAATTTAAAGAAGTGTTTTAAATTAGTTTAATATTAGCTACACGTCATATATGTTTCGATAGTAAATCACCATAACTTGAGCAAATATTTCATTTTTGACGTTTTAAAAATTTGTTTTTCTCAGGGCTGAAACTAAGCTCGAAATCATTTTCAGGATTACCGCAGTAAACCACTCCATGCGAGAGAAATCTGTTCACAGATCAAAGTGACAAGTTTAATGACCCCGAAGAAACGAAACTGAAAAATGTAATTTGATGATCGTGTGTCATAGAAATTTACTGAGTGTTATGTAGAAATCATTCAGCCAAGCGGGAGAAAGCTTTAGATACACAGCTGGGGGTTTAAGTTTTTTTCCACACGAAGATGTAATTAAGAACAGAGTGTGGGAAGTCACAGACCCTCGTGCTACTGGTTGCTCTCATAACACCACGTCACATTCGGAAGTAGCCACGCGATGCGCAAATGTCAGCACTAGTGACAGGTGGTCTGTAACGGAAGGGATGTTCCGCTGCCGAGAGTTATGACAACAACGGAAGTTGTGGCCGCTTCAGCGTCTAACAGAGATGTATTACAAATTTTATATTCAGTTACGATGGCATCTATTGGTATTTCTGAAGGATTCTAGGGGGTATTACAGAGATACGTGCGCTTTGGAAATGGGTTTAATGAGGATTAATAAGGATCTGGAATGTAAAGGCGTCACAGTTTTATAGCTCGTGTTTATAGCATAATCAATACATGATATTACCCACAAGCGATCGATAGAAATGACATGAATCCACACGTATTCGCCCTTCCTCCAACTCAATGTAGGAACTGTAGATATCGTTTCATTCTAATGCTGGCGCGATTGCCCACAGTGATCGCAGTGTGGAAACTATACAAAACAGGCACAATGAAATATCCCTTTTCGAATCTTCCAGTACCTTGTCTTATAAACGTCTACCCCAAATAAAAAATGTCAGGCTGTTATGCAGAGTGTTACTTTTCGCTCTTTGAAGAAAACTCACGATAGAGTTGTTTACATAATGCATTTCAGAGTATGGCAGGTTTCCAAATAGCTCAGCGTAACACGGAGTTTAAAATAACAAAACAAATCGAGCTGTGCGTCCTAATGGCCTTTCTTTTGGGATTAATAAGTCATGAAAAATTACCAAGTATGTTTCAACGTTTTGATTTGTATCTTGTTTCTTTAATCTCTCTTATTTTTTCTTTCTTTCTCTCGCTCTCAATGGGCTACAGCTATAGCTTCTCGGAGAGCGAGGTTTGATGCACATTCTACATGCCACGCTCTGTCACTTCATAAATCCTTCTAGAATTCCTTTCAGCTACATATGTACAATTCAAACAATTTAAAAAGGAAAAAAAAGAGAGCTTAAAACTTTCTATTAGTTTTATTCTTTTTTCGCTCTATTTGCCATATTTAGTGCATTACGTCAACTGAAACGCACATGCGGTACCAGCTGTGTGTGTGTGTGTGTGTGTCTTATTCTATCTTCAGGCAAAAACTGCACACCGGGTTTCTTCCACAGCAATATTTTTGTCTGAAAGAAAGCGGTGACAGCTACTTCTGTTAGCTTTCGAAAACCTGGAAAAGAAGCTGACTGAAGAGAAAAAAAAAAGACACAGCGACGTTGGTTATTGCAGAAGGCAAGCTGGTTAAAACTTTCTTTCCCTGTTCTCTTTATGACGTCAATTTTACTTGTCGAGTGAAAGAAACCAAGAACTTGAAAAATAATAACGATCCTTATTGTCTGGATCTCGTTAAGTTGTATAATGAGCGAATCCTCCACCATACCATAATTTTCTTTAGCTTTAGACAGTATCTGAAATTATGCTATCCTGCGAAGATATGAAGATTGGCTCAAAATAAATGGCGTGGGCTAAGGCTGGTTCGACTTATCGTCTGTCTCTGTTATTTATATGAAGCTCTTGAACAACTTGACTTTGTAGGCTTGAATATTTTTGTTGTCTATTTTAATGGCTGATTTTATCCACAGAACTGTTTGGAACCATCTTGGTACTGAAGCTTTAGATATGAAAGTAGGTGCAGATGACGGGGTTTATCTATTAAGAAGTGATTGAATATGTGATGCTTTCTTTGGCTGATGGGTTGTTTCTCCAATGTCAGAAGCGATTATTTCTCCAGTGTAAGAACTTATGCATGCATGTATTGAATTTTTAAAATGGCATGTCCACTTTGACGATGCCATGGTCTAAGCGGACATGGGATTCTCGATTGAATTCCATCTTACGATGACTTTTTTAAAAAGAAAACTTATATTTAAGTTTTATTTTCTTCGATTATTGTAGCGACCTGTTTCGGGCAATTCCATTGAAGTCTGGGAGGGATAATGGCAGACATTAGATTAAACCCGTCAGACTTATTCAGTAGTTATTTTCTCCATAACCACTTTGGAACAAAAGAAATTTGTGCTTTTCTCGCCAGTTGTAGTTGTTTTTAAACATTTTGGCAATGATCAGTTATATTTCGATGAAATGATTCTTTCAAGTACCAGATGGTAAAATTTAGCTACCGATTCTTTGTGTATAATATTATGGATTTCGAAACGTGGTACCTCGTGTCGATAAACACTTTTCCACACACGTAGCTCATTATCGATCTCTCATTATAATACACGTAACTGAATATACAACCTTGCTTCAATTAATTAAACCTCTGAAAATTGAATCGCCTGTGGTTTTAGAGTGTTGTAAAGGGAGACTTCCGACACGCGTGATTTAAACGATTTGTTGGATGGTTGTTCAAGGGACTTCAAGGCTATGTCATAAACATTCAAGTTTTGCCGTTAATCATTTAGAAACTGTAATCAAAATGAAGATGATGATCGCCCCAGCTACTTTGCAGCCCGAATAGTTCTGTTGGCAGCTACGCTTATAACTCGTCAACGCATATTTGGACTAATTATTCATCTGATGGTGCGAGTTAGTTTGAGCTAGCGATATGCGGAACATTTTCATTCCATATGATTTGAAATAATTTATGAAATTATTTTAATAAAATACACAGGCATGACATCAGTGGTAAAATAAAACCGCTAATATATCAATGAGGACGTTTATATATTAGAAGTTGCTAATATATAAACGATTTTGTGACAGCAACTAAGGGTATGAGGCGTTAATGTTTTGCAAAAGTCTGTCGATGTATTCTATGACTATTTTCCAGCTTTGATGGATGAAAATCCCATGGGCAGACTTACATCCGATGTTGACTATCCAGGCCTGTTTTTAGCTCCAACAAGGATAGAAAAACAGGAATAGAATAATGTACGTAAGGAGAAGAGAATACTTTAGTCATGCTTAAGATAGAGTTCTCAACATCTCAGTAAATTGCGATATAGCATTTTTCTATATTTTTATAGAAATATTTATTTTGTTTCCCATTTGTTGAAATTGAGTTAACGTTGGGAATAAAGTTGCCCTGTAGAAGAAGAAACAGCAGAAAATATCGTAAACTCATCTTTAAATCTGTGCACAGTTAAGAGTGAATGAAAAGATCATTTATGTAGATTCGTATAATAAAGGAGCCTTGGGGAACTTCGTTATTAAGAGAAAAATCTCAGTGCGCTAATCAGACAGGTGCCCTGAGCCTATATTTCTGTAATAATAAAAAGAATTAAAGAATATTTTATCCATTTTACAGGAGAATTTTGAATATATTCAATGCACTCAATTAAAAATCAAAAGTTGGTAATTGGCAGAACCAAAGGCGCTAATAATATTTAAATAGAAAAATCGATTGAGAGAAAAGGTTGCGAGCTCATAACTTTAAAATCTGCTTTAAGCATAAATGAATAACAGATTGCAATAACTCTACATTAAAATGCGAGAGTAATACTTGGAATAATAATTTTTTACAGATTTTAGGAATTTTGAATCTTCCGTTCATTTTACCCTTCAGTTGATCCATAGAAATTGATGTGCCAGCGTTTATTTTTAAATATTTTTTAAAAATACTGGATAAATAAAAACCCTGTTACTAAATCCAGTATTAGTTGCACAGTAGCCAGTAATAATCTGCCTTGGCTTGTCTAACCTCTCTGTGACTTTAATGCAGACTAATTTATATCTGTTATAGGTTTCTGTATTGCCTAATAATTTATACACTGCCATACCATTAATATCCGGATACCTGCCTTTAGATAAAAGAGCTTTTATTGTGTCACATTTAATATTTTGCGCTGAAACCTTTTGCTTTTATGACGGCCTTCAATCTTCGTGGCATACTCTCAACCAGCTTTTTATAAATGTCAGGTGATCTGTTCCTACATTCGGCCTTTAACGCAGCCACCAGTTGGGCCTTGTTATTCGGGCGATCTCGACGTGCACGTGCCCGACGATCCAATACAACCCAAAGATTCTTGAAAGGGTTCAGATCAACACTCTGGGCTGGCCAATCCAACTTTTCCCCAACCATGTCCTGAAACCACACTGTTACGACCGGAGCCGTATGGCATGGCGCGTTTTCTTGCTGATACAGGTATGGGCCTTCCCTCAAGTATTGCAATAATGTTACAAGTGCATAATTGTCCAGGCTGTCCTGGTATTGCACAGCATTCATGTATTTGTCGATAACGACTAATGGGCCCAAGCCAAACTATGAAAGGAGCCCCATACCATGATACTGCTTCCACCAAACTTCATTTTTGGGAGGATGCAATCAGGAAGGAGCCATTTTCCTGGCATTCGGCACACACAGGAACGGCCATCAGACTGGTAGAGTGTGAACCCCGACTCGTCTGTCCATAGGACTGTTTCCGCTGCTCTACAGTCCAGGATTCGCCCTCCTTACACCATGTTAATCAGCGTCTAGCATTTGTTGAGGTGATCAATTCTGTTGAACTGTTGAAGTAATTCTTTTGAACGTGTCAACTTGCATATCCACTTTTGCAATTGTCTGTTCGAAGCCCAGTGTGCATATTTATAGCAGGTTCTGCGACATGCTGCATGCATAGGACCTGTTTACCCATCCACGGAGGCGGGTTTCTGGATATTAATATTAGGGTAGTGCAGGCAACCCACGCATTTTTCTTCTCTGCCACAATTCTCATCAGTTCGTCTGATATCCATTTAAGGTCTAAGCGTGGAATGCTGTTTGTTAGTTGGTATGAAAAACCTAGTGAGGTCTACGATTACTTTCCCTGAATGCTTCCCCATTAGAACTTGCTGTTGGCAATATCAACCTAATCAGGTCTTCAAATTCATCAAATTTATTTACTATGCTTCGGGAATTAGTATACATGCATCTGGTTTTACTGACACAGCCCACGTATTTACTTTTGTCATGATAACTCATAGCAGTCCCTCGCGAGTAGCACAGTTGGTAAGATTTCTGTCCTTCCCCACGCCGGGTGGAAAAGACCTGAGTTCGAGCCCTGTCGATGACGGGAGGAATTTTATGGATTTTTTTTCACAAAGTGGCTGAGTTAGTCGGTCTCAGAAGAGGATATCATCGTTTTTTCTCCCGGAAACTCGGGTTTTTCGTCCAGCTCACAGGAAATTGAACTCAGAACACATGCAATTTACAGACAATATACACGAAGCAATATGACCGTGGTCTCCGATGTTTCTAAAACCCTACTACAACATCTAAACAGCAACCCACAGCAGGGCATGAGATTCCGAATGCCTTACATTTTAGGTTGCTGCATGTTCCAATAGATGCAGTGCAATAATCACTTTCATCTATGTCTGCGGCTATTGTTAATCTATTAGTCTGTGCATATTTGGTGAGGGGTTTCCTAGTTTTTACTTCCAGAAAGTTGCATTTTAATTCCCTTAGCAAACAAATCACAAAATAAAATAACAACCCAATGATATAATGACTCGTCATGACTTTGTGTGTTTCTTTGGCATTTATTTTAAACAAAACAAAAAAAAAACACCTCCTATCTACAGTAATCATTAATAATAAATTAAAATGAATAATAGCAAAATAATAGCAAACATTTTTAAAACAATCGTTTCTTCTGCTAATCTTCAGGGTTCTGCGGAACACATTTTAAAAACCACTGCTCCAGGACAGTTCTGAATCTTTCTGTTAAGACGCATTTTTTCAAAACATTAGTGCATATCTTAACATACATTTTGACTAGAAATAGTTTATTTTTATTTCTCTAGAGAGAGACAGAGAGAATATCGCAAAGCTCGGAAAATAAAATCATCAAAATAAACCAAAATAAAGACGTCTTTTTCAGAAAAGGTACTTTCTGCAAGGTTTCACAACTTAAGACACCGAGCAATAATGCCAATCAAAGTACGAAATCAATACTGCGTATTGGATGATTGTTGTTCAAAAAGCATTTCCTGTTAAGGAAGCAGTTTTACCAGAAACAGCTTCCCAATTCTCTTCCTAAATAAAAATTGATGATTTCCCCCCACAAACCCGGATGTCCGGATCGATTTCCGAACTGGCACGGCTCCTTGCGTTTTTCCGGGGATGAAGATGGTGAAGTGAAGTGGAGAAGGATGTCACTGTGAAAATCACATGATCTCAGCGACATTCACACCAAGGCGTGCGTCGACGAATTAGGTATGTCAGCGTGTGCGTGTACGTGAGCGCTCACGTGTGCTTTTTTAAAAGTAAGATTTCATTACTGATAAATGAAAGCTTTAAAAGGAGGAAGTGGCCAATTGAAAACGAGATTTTTATTAGTATATGAAGATGAAGGAGAAGGAAATAACTTCTTGGATTGCATATTAACTGTACACGGGACATGATGCAGACACTTGAAACCAGAAGGGAAACAACGCATCCCACAGTGGAAACATCACTCGTAACCACCACCGAAGAAATTCAAAACTTGCCAAAGCACTGGGAAGTTATCCTCATGCTTTTATTTGACCCATAAAGTCTGCTCTGCGCCACTTCCAAAGAGCTGTGCCACTTCCTGAGTAGAGCTTGATAGAGGCAACTCACAAAGTTGATCTACCATGTGCCATTGAAAACAAGAGAACGTTTGTTATTCGACAAAGCGCGATCATATATGTCCCAACACATTATGGCAACCATCCAGAAATTGCACTGGAAGATGATTGAGCATTCTTCTACAGCCGAACTTAATAATTATTATTTTAACTCTTTCTAAGCGTACAAATGGAATGAGTGCTTGAAACGTAATAGAGAATTCTGTTTATTTGACTTTCCCTAGTACGTGTGTTATGGGTGTGTAATGAAAGCTATATAATATGAAAGCTTACTTATTATAATTAATTAATAATTTTTCATTTTAATTGTTCAAGAATTATTGATATTGATGTTAATAATTGTGGGGACGGGTAACTTGGAAATGTTCTCATACTTTTATTATCGTATTTATCTATACAATGAAGAGTATGGAAAAATACGAGAAGTAGATCTTTCATTATGAACGAAAATTTGAATTCTTTTTGGCGTGCGTGTGTGTGTGTTTATTTTGCAATGTAAATGTGTTATTGCCCAGGAGAATTTATGCAGAAAGATATTTTAGAACCAGCATCTTCACCCAGCTCGAGTTTCTTCCTAATATTGATAATGGAAGAAACTCGTAGTCGGTTTTAACGATGCACGTTGATAAGAGTCGAGCCACTGAATCTTGAACACGATTCAGTGATTAAAAAGGAATTCCTGGAGGCAATTGATTTTTTATTTGATGATTTCAACCGTAAGGTGTCCTTTCTTTCAACTGAAACTGAACAAATGAACTGATATAGTGGGAAAAATTGGGTGTTTTATGTTGATGGCGTTGAGCGATTTTATAATAATAATAATAATAAGAATAATAATAAGGGACGCCATCTCAAAAAGTATTATATTATTTGGAGAGATTTGAGTTTAAATATCGTCGGAGACTGCAGGAATTCTTAAAGGCCTCTTCGATTAGGGTTGTAGTTAGTCGATCTTAAAGTGAGGGATTGAGGTTGTCAATGATTTTCTGGATCTTTCAGCCTGAACATTTTTATTTATTTATTAAACTTGGCGGTTCCAGCCCAGATTTTCTGAATTACTGATACACTCACTCCTCTCAAGTCCAAAGGAATCTTTTGCGAGTCTGATGCGCCTCTCTTAAATCTTAAAGGTTCAATGCGCTCTGTCGCCGCATCTCTCAAAATTACTAGATATATTACTCAAGGGTCCGATTTGATTCGTTCTTTTCTTCATCTTTGAATTCACATGCGTGAAAAATCCCCTTGTCTTGTACTTTGCTCTCTTAGCCAGTGATTTCTCATACTCAGCTGTGGTAGTGATCAACATGTAGCTCTTATAGGCTTCGGTACTTTTATTAATTTGGTAACTTTCCCATTTTTTAAACGTTGGGGGAACCTGCTAGGTCTCTAGATCTTTTCCTGACATGCTGATATAGATAATAGCAGCCTAGATGATTAAAAAAGCTAATTCCCCACGATCACGTGTAACAAAGGATATACATGTTAGAATCTCCGAATTGCGAATAAAGTTGATCTAAAAAAACCGATATTTTTAAAAAATTTTCCTTATAATCTTGTAATTTATAAAGTAAGTTTAGGATATCGGTAAGCCTACGCACATGATAAACAGCTATGCGAAAACTGCAGAATTTCAAAAATTGGCTGTGTAATATGTATTCGCCGACACCATTGACCCTTATTAATTTAATTCACTACTACAATATGAATTTAATAATATTCTGCAGTCGAATTTTTAATTAAAAACGCGCAAGAGTCTAATTACATCTGGCAAGAGAATCTGCTGGAAACTGAATGCTCCATTAGTGTAGTTAATTAGTGATAGCGATGCCAAAACCAGCTGGGTTGAAGTTTTCATGAAGTATCGTTGAATTCGTTATTGGGAATTTTTAGCACGCTTGATAATGACGCTGACAGTCCTGGAATATAATGATGGCTTACAGAAGTAGTTGCGATATAACATTGAGAGTAAATGTTGTCGGTTAAACGCGTAATGGTAACAATTTAAACAAACTGTGGGTCCTCTTTTAAATTTAAATTGATCAGATAGGTATGTGTAACAACTCTGTCCAAGCGGTATTTAATTTACAGTGTCTATAGCTCTCGTGGGTAGCACAGTTGGTATAATTACCATCCTCCCCACCCAAAGGGCGGAAAAGACCAGAGTTCGAATCCGGTCAATGACGCGAGGAATTTTTATGGGTCATTTACACAACGTGGCTGAGTTAGTCGGTTTTAGGTGAGAATAGCGTGTTTTTCATCCCGGAAACTTGGGTATTTCATCCAGAAAACATCAAACAGGCATATTATATACTCCTCAGCATGATCTAAGTTTTTGATGCGCCTGAAAAACCCTACAATAACCAACTAGCCAGCCAAGCAACAATATGTCTGTAAAAGCTCGACGAATAATAGCGCGAATGTCTAGTTCTATGCTTTCATCTATGATAAAATCTATGATTTTTGAGTATATTCTTAATTTGGATAAAGAAACAAATCTCCCTCCTTAACCAACTTTCTTCAGTGGTTTCCAAAAAAAAACGTACTCTGAACGGACGATCTTACAGTCGTCTATTCAGTATACAAGCAGATCTTTAAAAAGTCGGTATCTGTAGCCTACTTCATCTGCATGAGAATTATTATTAATTCATAAGCAGATCTTTCATTTTGAAAATATCTTCTACCCAATAAAATCCCCTACCTTAAAGTTGGTAATCCATATTCTTTCACAAAGTAACTTATGGAGACCCACTTGGTGGAGTGCTGTGTTGTTCACTCTTTACAACAATACTCATTCTAATCAGTGAAAATAGACTGACACAGTCTGCTGTACAGACGATTTGAAAATTTTTAACAAAATGTCCGTTCAAATACATGATCAGAAACGACTAATGGGAGTCGTCAATTTGGTGTTCTTCACAATTCAAAGAACAGTTTTTATGACATTAAAGAAATGGCCTTTCTGAATCAGGGAAAATAGGTTATTCCTTTGGAAACTTGATTTAGATGATTGACGACTAATTTGCTAGTGTTTTTATTATTTTAAGTTCGAATTCTTCATACTATTTATTTGTTATAGTTCACTCTTTATAACCATAAATTTCATGAAATGGATCACGCTTTAAATACCAGCAATATACCACTTTCACGAAATGGAGCACTCCTTCAGTAATAGCAACACGTGTTACTTGTGACGTTTTATAAAGCAAGTGGAGAGATATGTAGTATGCTCTATCTGTGGGTCAGTGTCAGAAATGACAAATAAATGTTGGCCTACACATAAATGATTGAATTTAGTCTAATAACAAAATAATATGGCCAATAGCGATTCTGTGGTCGGAAACAGCTCGTTGATTCGAGAGGCCAACATTTGTAATCGTCTAACTTGTCATACCTTGTAACTGATTGGGGCTTCGCAGCCGATGACCGAACCAGTTTCCGATCCTGTCAAGAAAAAAAGCAAGAATTTACGGTTACATTGGACTTATGAACACCAGCACCGAAGAAAAGACAATTGGTAAAACGTCCCGTGGTCTGACGGATTCCAGATCTCTGCTGTTTCATACTGATTGAAGGACTAAGAACGTGGCGAAAGCAGCATAAATCCATGTACCCATCCTACTAGGTGAGTTCAATGAACTGGTTGTAATTGTGTGAGAAGTGTTTTGGTGGTACTCATTGATCCCTTTAAGCCATTGAAGTAACATTTGGATGCTAGAGGTTATCTGTAAATTGTATCCAGGCACACCCCATAACAGCTGCCTTGTATTATTCATCTGCGAATGGTCTTTCCAACAGGATAGAGCGCCATATTACAAGGTTAGAACTGCGAAGAACCGGTTTCAGGAATACGAGAGTGAACTCAGCCTACTACAATGGCCTTACCAGTCTCCAGATCTCAATCTGATTGAGCACTTGTGGGACAAGGCAGAATGAGCATTTCGGAGTAGAGATCTACCAACCAACATTCGACAGCCTTCAATTTGCAACAACCTTCGTAAGCAGTCGGGTCAGCGTGGATCTGTGTCCAGTGACACGCTTTCGACTCCTTGTCGAGTCCACACACAACGAATCCAGATTGTTCTGAGGACTAAAGCGGGACTTACTCACTATTACCTAATAAAGTAGCTACTTAGTGCATGAGGAAATTTCATTTTATTTTTATTATTATTACTTACTGTTTCAGTTAACTCGCCTACTTTAACTTACCTTCTATACAAGTATAACTTTATTTTTTGTTTTAATCACCGTACAAATATAATGCAGTTTTAATCATACCAATTTGTATTTTGGCGAATTCATTGTTCTTGTAAGTTTATTATTATTTTAAACGATTATTCCGTATTTTAAATATTTAAATATTCCTCTAGCTGTGTAAGAATTTTATTTATCATATATTTTCAAATAATCCCAATTATGTTGAAGTCCCTTTTCCCTTATTCTTCGCGGTTTGACTCTTCTAATCAGTTACTCCTGGAGCACAAACTCAAAGAAATCCACTATTTGTAGGAAGATGGGTTTTTCTCGTAACCTTAGAAAAGCCTCACTGTGTCAAACTCTCATCTCTGCCTATCCTCTCACACACGTCATATGTGGGCCAGCTCTTCTCCAATAGCACTCAGCCCAGTGTGTTTTTTTTTAGCTTTTTTATCATCTTTTTCAACTTCAAGTTCTCCCTGGCAGGATGCGTGTATGTTTAGGCGCGTGAGATTGGATCAATAGATCACCTATTCTTGGCACTACTGGTGTTGTCACTTTACGAGTGAACACTACTTTGTCTTCCTATCGCACAAACTGTCTGCTACTCCAGAAAACATCGTAGAGTGTAGTTATCCCCCCTTTTTTTTTGGTTCTGTCACGCTGACATGATTTCTTACGACGATCTGCAAAGTGTGTTTAAGGAATTCTTCAGATACTCCTCCTTGGATTTTCCTGTCAGGAAATGTGACACCATTAGATGCAAAGAAGATAGTGGGATGTTATACTTCGTGTGGATCGATAGAGATAATGTACAGTAAAAATCTTTAGGTCAACCCGAGCGAGAGCTTTCACGGTACCTCTTTATAAAGGTTTCAAGGAGCAAACTCATTTGAATGGCAAAACACCACAACAGCGTCTTCTCTGGAACTACTTCTTGTAGCGGATGCACAAATATAATACAGAAAATGCTATTACTCACAGTTTTCTGCCAGCTTGAAGATTCGAAAGAACGATAGTAGTTGTTATCGGGAGAATCCAGTAAAACGCGGATCAGGAAATCAAGCAATCTCTTGTTGTACGATCAGTACAGATTTTTCGCAAATTACCAAGGCTGAAAATTAAAATATTAATATAAGGGTGTTCCAAAGAAATTTAGCCAGAACATTTAAATTTATTTAGTTCCAGTTATCGCCGTTAGGGGTCGATGCACACGGTGAAGAAGGTTTTGAGGTTGGAATGGAAAATAACTTATCCATCGGAATTGCTACAACCGCTCTTTGGCTTATGATATCTTTTCGAATTGCTTTAGGATAAGCGAGTCTTGAGGTAGTCCCATGGTTAAGATTCGGATGGCATAAAGCCTGGAGATACAGAAGACGATTCACGTGGCCAGTGTCTGCCAAGTAAATCATTGGAATCAAATGTTGACGCGAGTAATTGTTTTATTGGTGAGCAATATAGAGTGATATCTCACGGGCCGCCTCTGTTTCGAATAACAGCAAGTGAAGTGTGCGGCGCGGCATGGATAGCTCTATCCAGCATATCCAACACATCCACAATAGGATTGAGATCAGATGAATGAGAGAAGATGATGGAAATCCGTGTCATGTTCTCCGAACCATTCTTGCACGATTCTGGCATGATGCGCTGTTCTAATGTCATCCATAAAGTGGCCATCCATTTTCGGGATAAAAGTGTAACGTTTCAGGGTGCAGTAGATCTGATACAAAATTCAGGTTAGGTTCTCGCTGGATGGCATTCGACCTTTCATCGGTATCAACGGACCAACAAAACATTTCCCATACCATGGCATCACCTCCATATGCTTGGATGGTTTTAATAAGGCAAGTAGTGTCCATCGCTTCGTGACGTTCTCGCACACTCTCTGCTTACCTTCAGTGCTAAACAAAGTGCAACGTGCTTCGTTTGACCACATGACTTTCTTCCATTGTTCCACTGTCCAATTACAACGTTCTCGGCACCACTGCAAGCGTATTCTTCTGTTTTAATGTGAAACAAGTGGCTTCCGAACGGCAGATGACTCCCAATACTCAGTTTCTTCAATTCTCTGCGCATGGTATGGGTTGAAATAAGGAAGTTCTGGACTTGATTGAATTCATATGTTATTTGCTGCACACGTTTGCAATGATGTATGACGTTTGTGATGTCCTATGTTTCGGTACAGTCCTCCTTGCGACGGCTTCGCTCTTGAAGTGTTGTTTTTCTGCCGAATTTATGCCTTTGAGATTTGGAAAAACCGCTTGTTTTCTTGTCATTAAAAGCCTTTGAGATGGGTGCTTTTCAGAAACCAGTTATGGCTTTCGTTTCTTGAATCATGGCTCCTGCTGAATGTGCAGCCACGATAAGATTTTTCAAAGTCTGATAGATCACGCGTTTTCCCCGTTCTGGCTTCAGATTTCTACAGTCGAACAGCGTGTGCAATCTTTATATTCAGTGAGGCAACACGTAATCGCCCCATGTCATACTTTTCTTTGTATTTATTTGCATTTCTTCTGCCTGTGACTATCTTAATATAAAGATTCGTATTTTTTTTAATAGCAGTATCAACAGAAAAGTTGTTTCTATTCTGTTAATAATTTATATGCAATCATAAACAATCATTTTTGGCTTTATCTATGGTTTAATCTCGTCTTAGCTTCAATAGACTGCAGCAATGAATGGCTGAATAAAGATGCCACTGGCATATTGCTAGCTATAATAATCTGTAGTTTTATTTGAGGTTAATATGTGTTGAAGTGAAATTATCTTCTACCATAAATTGTCCTGCTTATTAGAATTCTTATACTGACTAGGTTCGATAAGCATTTCGAGGACAAATGGCCACTTATTTGTGACAATGACTTTACTGGAGATCCTTATCTGGAGAAATGCTGATCCTTCAGCGTGTAGGCTGGAAAGAAAGCGGAAAATTACCCTACCCTTTATCTCTACTCGATTTACCCCGTCAAAAATGGGTTCTCACCTCCTTTATTCTGTTTGACAAATGATGACTTTTATCTTCTGGGGGGAAATTTGATTTTTTCTTTCTGTTCTATCGCAGTGGATATTTGGTTTTGAATTTGAAAGATGAGGAGGGCAATAAGGTTTTAAAGGAAAATATCAAAATAAGTTATTAAATAAATGATAACAGCAACAGACAGTTATTATTATAACTCAATACAATATTAATATCAATATTGTAATTTAATAAAAATTAGTTAAATTAGATTTTAAATTTAAACGTAGTGAGAAAGGAAGTTTTTAAATCGAAGTTTGAAATAAATTTTTCTTTAAATATAAAATCATCATAATTTTGTCCTTTAAGTTTTAAGTTATATGCTTGTAATTAGAGTCTTTATCCCCTAGGCTTTTATTTTTCTTATACGCTTCTAGATTTATGTTGAGAAATGAATTAAATTCGAATAACGTTTTTATAAATTCATGTTATGTAACGTGTTTGTTATAATTCTCTTTTTTATCCTTTTATTGTAAATATTTGAGATTTTTGTCATCCAGTTTACCTATTTAACTAAACTTTACCGTTCACTTAAGTTCCTGTCTAGTAACTTAATTCTATGTGACACCGCGAAAACTATAACATCGTAATATTTCATTTCCACTTCGTGACATTAATTATTCATGAGCCAAAGTCGTTTCGGTTCACTTTGTAGACTCTGTTTACTTCTCTAGTAAAACAGAAGGTTCTTTTTCCTTAAAAACGTCCAGAATGAATTGAATAAAAGTAATCTACGTAATAAAATGTCATAGCAATAATAGTAACTCAAATATCAGTAGATTCAGCCTCTCGCAGTCATAAACGTTTTTTCTGTTTCAATTTTTTAAAGCAGGTTTCGAGTTTAATTTATTTTAGTATTAATTTATATACAGGCAAAGCAAAACGAAAGCCAAGTTTTAATAAAAAACTTAAAGCAAAATTAAAGAATATTGTTAGAAACCGTTCGCTGCAATCCACGTTAAAAATACAAAATTTCTTTATTCAGTTTTTCATCCTACGAATATATGTTTTTCAGTATAGAGAAATAATATAGTTGAATCACGTAGTATTTTCATATTATTTCATATCTATCTCATTTAATGTAAATATATATTAACATCAATAACCAGACACTTGCATATCAATAAACAACCTTTAATATTTACAAGAAACTAATAACTTATGCTGAATCCTTTAGCCTTCATGCCTTCATGACAGCCTGTAGCCTCCGTGGAACACTCCACCGGTTTTTTTGTAAATGTCCACCGATATTTTTCGCCATTTTGCCTTCAAATTGGCGACCAGTTCAGCTCTGTTTTTTTGGGTGGTCCCGTCTCACACGCATACAACGATTCTATTCATCCCAGAGATTCAGTCCTCTGGGTTGGCCACTATAAATTTTCGAAGCTCATGTTCTCAAAAAAATACGCCATAACGCGTGCAGCATGACGTGGAATGTTGTCCTTCTGATACAGGTATGGGCGTTCCTCGACGTAGTGCCACAACGTAGTCAGCGCATCATTGTCCAGGATATCTAAGTCGCCCTCAGGATTAATTTTTCTCTAAAACAACCAATGGTCGTAAGCCAAACCATGACAAACAGCCCCAGACCATCACATCACGCTGTCTCCACCAAACTTCATTGTCGGGACGATACAATCTGGTAGAGGGCTTTTTCCAGACATCCACCACACCCAAACACGACCATCAAACTGGATGACATTTTGCGTGCCTGGCCATCTTTCATTGGTCTACAGTCGAAGAATAGAGGGCTTTACACCAAGCTAGACGAGGCCTGGCATTAGTCAGTTGATTAATGCTTGTGCAACCCATATCATGCAGCGTCCTGCTCACTGGACTGGTCCTGACATGTGTCCCAATCGCCTTACCGAGGGTATGTGCGTGTTTCCACAATGTGGATCTGCTTTCCGAGTTAATGATTATTTTCAGGGTTCTCCTTTCACGCTCCGTCAGCTTCAGAGGTTTATCGGGTCATTTCGTGAGGGTTTCAGCACTTTTCCTCTTCCATTTGCAGATCACGTCACCAATCGTCCACCTAGGGACGCTTGGTGTTTGGGTAGGAGGTGACCAACTATCAATAGAGGGTGTTTGAATGTTAATTGTAGGGCAGTGTATGCGAGCGTTATAGTATAAAGAAACTATATACTTTGATCATGTGATTTTTTCATAATTCATTATTTCGGGTTATAAGTATTGCGCGAATGCAAAACAGTTCTATTTTAATATGACATGTCTATCACAAGTTGGGTCTCAGCGGAGGGTAGAATTGTTTTTTCACCCCAAAATGCGGATTTTTCGTCCAGTAAACAGGCAAATCTACCAAAGAATCACGCAGTTTACAGACATTATATACGAGTATAATGCAATGCAGGCTGAAACCTTATAACAAACAACAACTCTGAAAAATCTAATTGTGGATCGATTCCGAATAAATTTCGGTCACGTAAAAATAAGCAAGTCGCTACTTGCACATGCTAGATATAATATTAATAATTTTAACATTTTTTTGCTGTTTAAACAATCAATAATCCAAAAATTCTTCATAGCATTGATGGATAAGATTTCTAAGATATAAAGCTTCTAAAGAAAGAAGAAAGCCTGAGAAACCCCAGATTTAAAAAAATATATTTTTTTCTTGTAATTTCTTATACCTAAAGCCTAATTTGAATTACCTTATCTCTCTAAGGTCTGCTTGAGTAGAACATTATTATTTTGAAGTACTCCTTTAAAAGACAAAACCTGGCATACGATTTCTATCAAGTATTCAAGGAACTTGTTTTTTCTGTTCCTCGTTTCTTAAAGCACCCGTCCAGAACTCTTAGCAATGGCTCTGATAACGAATCTCTAGCATTCTTCTTCCTTCAGATCTCTCGGCATTTATGCAATCCCCACCATTATTTTGCCCGAATCATTGCTTACGGAAAGATAAATCATTTGAAATGTTCAATTGCTAATGACGTTTGTGAATGTCGTTAGAGTGTCATTAGTGTCTCCAATATTAGCCCCCTTAGATGCAGGTGGTCTGAATATTATTCGAGCACAGAGACAACCGGTAGCGCTTATCAAGATGGATGAACCGATAAATCTTATCATTTCCTCAACCTTCCAATTGTCTAGCAAGATTTCATCTAAAAAGATCTCTTCTGCTCTGTTAGAAAAAGTTCAGCTCTATAAATCCATACTAAGCAGACTTGTAAATCACAGAAATCCGTACTTATAGACTCTTCCTTTAATAACTATTGCCTATAATTATTGAAGGGAGCCTTCAAGAAGTCTCTACCGCTTTAAATTAAACTCTATTTGTAAATAGTTCTTATAAATATTGATCTCTATATTTTTATTATATAAATCTTAGATTTATGCTTCTTAAATATTCCCACACCGGGTGAAAAAGACCTGAGTTCAAATCCCGTAGAATACACACAATTTACAGACATATGATATACGATACAATATGTCCTAAGTTGCTGATGCACCTAAAACCATCCAACAATCAACTTCTTATATAAATCTTAGTACGTTTTGACATTGAATCAAAACCCGGCGACTCATTAACAACATAAAAATACAACTAAATATCGTAAATAATGCAAAATTATGCTGGTGTGACTTCTCCAAGACATTAAAAAAATCGAGTTTAAAGAAATATTTGAATGAATTCAATATTTCAATAAATTTCGATCGAAATATCAGAATTCAAAAAGCAAAATACACTGGGATTCAAACCTACGATGTTCGTGCATGATGGAAAAGCCTGGTTTAATATAAGGGTTCTATCTATTCCTGTTTAGATAGGATCCTTTTGGGGTTTTGGATTCTATCTAAACGAGAGGAACATTTTATGGGCTTTTTCATATGGTAGTCTAGTTGGTCAGCCTCGGGTTGGATAATTTTTCCCTTGAGAGAAACTTTGGTTTTCATCCCATAAAATAAGAAACCGAACCATAGAACAAATGCAATTTATAGGTGGAATATAACGACGCCTCATCGCCATAGTTGTCGAAGCATATTCTATAAAACCCTGCTCACTTAATTTTCTCTTATTACCATTATCAAGAAAAGTTTAATTCGTCTCTCACACGAGACATTTTTTTTCCCCACTATCTTCCTTAAGTCAAAATCGTCATCTATGGTATACCCAAGCCTGTTAACGAAAGAGAATATATTCCTCAGAGAATTCCACAGGTGACGCCATCCCATTTATTTTTATCCGTGCGAGTCCCATGATAAATTGTCTAGCGCATATGGTCGCGCGCAATCAGATTAATAGCCTTTCGCTTGACCTCCCAAGTTCGAAGGTTCCTTAAACACACCACTAGATTGTCAGATAGGCTGCTAACAGTATTCCATCGCTAGATTCTGTCATCTTCATTAGATCAATGTCTTTTTTTTTTTTATTGAGCAGTACATTCTTGATGTTTCTTCGGATTCCGTGTGGCCTCTGTCGATCGCTATTTCAGACACGAATCCTTTTGGGGGTATAAATGATAAAAAACTTGGCCACACGAGAATATCTTCTCTTATGAAAAATGAATCTGAAAGACCATTATAGTAAATATGTCGTCTTTTATATATTGTATTTAGAGTTTAAATATTTCGTTGAGTCCAACGTGAGATTTTTTAAAATTTTTAACCAAGTGGTTTACTCAACTAGTGGATCGTAATTCCTGGGAAGACGGTTAAAGGATATTCTTGTTGGTCCCGATTTATCACGATAAATCAAAACACGAGGACCCAAACACAGAAGGGAGAACTGACCAATATTCTTGTTGGTCCCGATTTATCACGATAAATCAAAACACGAGGACCCAAACACAGAAGGGAGAACTGACCAATAACCGATGTAAGCTAATTAGGACTGAGTTAAATTAAGTGCCAAAGCAGCTTAGGTAGCGTATGTATCGTCAGTAAATTGGGGAGTTCTAGGCTTGTTTTACGTATATGCGGGGGGGGGGGGGGGGAGGAATCTAAACTTTAGAGTAAACCATAGACCTCCGACTGTGGAAGAACTGAATCAAATCTCAAGATTTTTCTGAACAGGAGTAGGGATTAAACGTTTCTCAATAAAACATTCATTATCCATCCCCTTACCTAAGGGAATGCGGATTCATAAAACACAATGTTCTCGATTAATTAAGAATTTACGATTTCCTAAAAGGGAAATAGAACAAATACCTTTTACGTGTTCTGTATAATCTTGATTAAGAATTTCATTTCTAGCTTGCAGAAATCGCATAAAATGCTAAAATTTTAAATTACAAAAAGGTGGTTTCCATGTTGCAATCTTCAAAACGTATTCATGCTTTACTCAAACAACGTTTTGTCACTTTAATAAATAGTTTTGAAGAGAAATTTCCATTCAAGTTTCTTTTTTTTTTTTGTGTGTGTGTTTTTCTACTTCATTTAAAAGATGAACGATAGGTAAAACCTATTCCATGCAGAATGACAAAAGAAACATTCATATCGAAATAACAGATGGCACTGTGGGGATTACTTATTCATGCTGGTTACGTTCGGTGTCTCACAAGAAGATATACATAAATTCCAACTAGGGAAGACATCTAACGCATATTTTAGTGTTTTTCTATCATTCTTTGTGGGAAGATTCACACACTGTTGGAAACGATTCACAAGCTGCCTGTTCCGAAGAAAAAATCGCACAGATTGAAGAAAATTGTCTTTTTTAAACAGCTGTCTGTATCTTGAAGCTGGAAATATTATACGCTTTCTTTTATTTTTGGGACTATTTTTGTTTATTTCTATTAAACTTCACAGAACAACGTATAGAGAGAGAGAGAGAGAGAGAGAGAGAGAGAGAGAGAGAGATGAGAGAGAGAGAGAGAGAGAGAGAGAGAGAGAAATTTATAGTAGAAGACAAAGGCTCCAAGAAGATGAAAGATGAGCAGAGAGATAGAAAAGGAAAGTCAGCCGATTTCGGTGTGACCTTAATACCACGACTCCCGAAGGGGAAGCGATGTTACAGCGGTGGCAGCCAGTGCAGTGTGGAAGCTTCATTTCCTGAATGGAACATCCTTGTCCGGGTTATCAAGCGAACAGCGGCGACTTTTCCATATGGTTGGAGTTAAGCAATGACCCGAGCCTTTTGTAACAAGTAGTTCAAGTAAATTGTCTTCGCAGAATCTTGTAGAGCGACGCTACGTTGATTTCACTCGGAATATTGCCCATGCAGCGTTCTCAGCAATAAAGAGAATCATTATCTTGGTATAGTGATTGGATTAGACTCTACAGAAGTTCCGATTTCTGCACAATGGGTTCAAGCAAAGCGATAACTCCATTGTCTTCTCCACACACACACACACAACACTCGTTCTATCTATCTTTATACTGTTTATTTACATATTTTTCACTCATGAAGCACGCAGATCCTAAACTTGGGTGAGAAAGCTGAGTATTATAGAGTATGGTAAATTAAAATTTATACAAAATTAGGGTTAATGAAACAAAGTAAAGAAAGTAATTTCTTATACATAGATGGGTTAAGTGCATAATCGGAATGCTATTGATTTATTACTTGAGGGAAACAGAGTAGAGGAGTAGTGAATGAATGTTGAGTACGATGGACAGACAATGGGAAATAAGTTTTATGACCCGAATACAGCTGGGATAGAATGGAAGGTATTTGTTCAAGAAGAGATTGAGAGTCAATAACAGAAGTTATGATATTGTAAACAAAAAGAGACCAATGGGGTTGTCGTCTAGAGCGAATAGCGGAGATTCTGAAACGATGGCAAAGGGCTTTATAGCTTCGTCGAGAAAGCAAGTCGATTTCGACATTGTAAGAATTTAATGAATTTGATTTGAATTCGCTCCAGTTTGCCAACCTGCAGAACACCCTGTGGGCAAAAAGGCGAAATTCCATGTTGGTTGACAGGGCACAGGCAATCTTTATTCTGTGGTGACGCACGCCTTTTTAGTTTATATTGATCTTGCTCAAGGATGTGATGTTATTTTCATTACTGGTTCATCTAACTTTGCAATTTTGAGAAATTTGCGAATAATCTGTACCTGAATCTGTACATGTGCTATCAGGTACCGCCACAACGAAAAGGTACCTGCAAGAGGTACTTTTTCGACAAGAAATATCGAATGAAAAATGTATTTAATATTCTCAAACATCAATTCAGATTTTATTTAAATAACTCCCTTATTTCTGAATTATTTTTCCTAGGCTTTCTATTCGAATTTTTAAAGCTCAGGTTTTGATCTCCATGCACGTAATAAAGACGTCAAAGCTTAGATACAAGAAAAGCAATTTCAGTGATCGCCAAGAGGATTACTGGTTCAATGTCATTTTGTGCATAATTTATATTTATTCGAACAGAGGACATAGCCAAAATAAAGTCACTTATCTTACAGCGAACACTCCATGATAACAAAATTACATGATAACAAAATTTAGTTGTGGGGCTTCTGTTGAAATCGGTGTAGTAGAGAAAAGGGTGAATGAAATAATCCAATTATGGTCATCTTTTTCCTCTTGGAAGATTAGACGAAGCAAACTCCATCGGTTATGTTATAGAGATTCTAGCGGAAAATAAAACGAATGAAATCTCACTCCAGTAATATTCTACCTACTGATTACCAGCAATGACTTTGAGATGGCAAAAGGTCGCGCCTCACCAAAATAAAAACTATTTACTCGCCAGCTAACTAACGAGAGGGACTCGATGCGCTCATGCGTAAGGAGATTTAAAACGATGACGTGAGGTTTTTATCGTCGTTGAAGGAAGAATTAAGAGGTAAACATCATTGTCTGTCCGTAGGTGGTTGAATTCAAGGGAAAGTGATGAGATATGGGGGAAGAGGGGGAGGAGACGAAGGAACAAAGGAGCTCGGAAACTTTAGTGAATTCATTACACGCAATTCTTTGGATCATCGGTTTCTTTATTGTTCATAGTTGAGCGGACAATTCACAAGGATTTGTCGGCTAAATAATCCTTTATTTTTGATGTAGGTAAGCCCCATGCGCTGTAAATATAATCTATGAATTGTTCCTTTGGAAATAAAAGTTTTAAAACGAGTGCGCGGCATTTTTATCACGTACGAAAGGTGCATTTAAGAGATTTCGCGTGTTCTCGAGGGACGAAGTACGCTCACTAGGATGAACTGTGCTGCTGTCGTGATAGATTTGTGGTAATAGGTTTCTGTTTTCTGAAAAATGTCTTAGTAATCGAGCAGAATACTTAAGGAAACAATGGATTAGGAATCATTGGTACAAAATACTGTTGTACAAAACTCTTTCAAATCCAAAAACCAATGATTCAATCGCTCGTGTTCTTGATCTGATAAGAAGTCATATTAATTTAACTATCGAAGTTTTAGTTAAATTGATATCTCCTATGAGACTTGTCAATCAGTTTTAACACATGGTTTGGCAATGTGACTCGTTTAAGACAAATTAGTGACTTGCATTCTCAGTGATGATTACAGCGCGTGTTCTCGCATGTTAGGATTTTGGCAACGTGCTGCTCCTGATCCACACTTTGTTTCTTCTATCATCACTGGTGACGAATCGTCAGTGCATTGCTATAACCCGGGAACAAAGGCCCGATCCCCTCAGCGGAAGGTTGTGCTCCTTATTGTTGAATGTCCGAAACAGGAAGACAATGTTGATCAAAAAATGTGAAGATCATGCTCATGCTTTTCGCATTTTTTCTCAAAGGCCATTGTTCATTATGATCTTGTTTTGTTTTGTCAAATGTTCAACCATGAATATTAATAGCTCTAGGGTGAATATTCGGTACTGTTTTGAGAAAACGGCCCGAAAAGTAGGTTTCAGGGAATTGGCTTTTGCATAATGACAACTCCACCGCACTCTCGGTGCTTTCCATTCAAGAATTTCTCGTGAAGCACTCCAATACCGTGGTTCCCCCACTAGCTATACCCATCAGATTTAACTCCCTGTGATTTTTGACCGAATTCAGTCCCCTTTAGATGTCACCGATTTGTAATAATCGAGGAAATTATCCAGAATGTAACACAGGAACTGCTAGCAATTCCAACAGGAATGTTTCCAGACGTTTCAGAAGCGTTGATATCGGTGTACGCAGTGTCAAGGTCATCCATCTGAATAGCAGTAAGCTTCATAATTTCCTAAATATATTAACTCAGACCAGAATGTTTTGATCCCACCTCGTAAACATCTTTTCGCCATATTGGATGACATTTTGTTAGTCACTTGTTAGGACAGCACGTATTTAAATTCACTGTCACTTTTATTCTAGTTTTATTTATGAGGCGTGATAAACAGCACTTTTAGCTTTTGTTGTTTCTTTAAAATGCAGTAAATGATATTAAAATACGCTTCTCTGTGCCAAGATTTGAAATAAACATTTTTTTGGCAATTTAAGGAAAAGTATTTCCAACATATATATTTAAAAATAATAATAATGCGGCAACAGACTGCAGTGGTAACTCAAGTAGCTTTCATTAGTCTTTTATTATTAAAAATCTGGAGACGATAATCTAATTTTTTTAAGATGAAGAATACGGAAGACATTCTAAAAAAATGCTTCTTAAAGCAGCTGTGTGCGAAAGTCAAATACGATTTGAAATAATTTAAGTTTCCCCTTTTCAATCCAATTTTCTTATTTCCGTCATTTTTTAAGCCCCGTTCGTTTCCAGTCTGACTCGTTTCTAATATCCAAATAATTACTTTCTCTCACAAAGGTCAGAAGTGCCATCACGCTGACAGCCATCTCATTTAATTGTTTCTCTCTCACATGAAAAAAAAAAATCAGACGGGGATATTCCAGAGTTATTTGTATAAGTCTATTCTACTGAGACACTTTGTGTACTTAAGGATTTCTGAGAAGCGCTCCTTCTAATTACTGATTCAAATTTCACAGAAAGAATTTAGACGGGGTTCCAGTATTCACTTGACAACAAAGAAGAAGATTAAACTACTTGAAGGTATAACGGTTCCAACACCTGTGTCATTGGTGGAGATTCGGGTTCGATTCTGTCGATGATTAGAGGTATTCTTAAAGGTCTCTTCAGTCGGAGGAGTTGTAGCCAATTGCAGCTGATGAATAGATTTTAAATACGCGTCTTCACTACATACAGAATTTCAGCTTTAACTTTTTTCTTTTTTAAGAAAAATTTACAAACAAACGGCTAATATAAACTTAACTGTATTTGGTCCTTGTTCAGCACAAAGTTTGAGAACTATTTTATACAGTTGAAAGACCCATTTATCGCTTACTGCGCAGTACATGGTAAGAATAAATTGAACACTGGTCAGATATAGCAATATATGATCTACATAAGCTGCTATAGTCGACTGTATATTCATTTGATGCTCTTCAGTTGTAAAGCATCGATATCAATACTTGAAGAAAGATTGATTTCCTGTACATCCAATCAAACTCCGATATAAAACCTTATAGTCTTGCAATCAAGCTGTGTTGGAACTATTGAGAACAGCAATACAACTTATACTGCCTCAATTGGCCACAGATCAGGAGTTGCAAGTCGGGAGCAGTTATTAATCGGAATATGTATCAAACATCACAAGGCATGGCAGAACGAGTCATTAACAACTCGAAGGCTTTCGGAAGTCATTGATCCAACATCACTAACAACACATACACTACTTGTACAATACGCTATCTGAGCAACAGCTCAACCGCGCTTAAAATCCTTAAACTATAATTTTATCCTTAATCGATCCTTTGCCGTGTTCTTCACCTGACAAATCAAGTTCCGGGGACACGTTTCCGTCCCTGGCAGACGTAAAAGCATTTAACTGCAAACGATTGTGATTCTTGTTAGCAAACACAACTAAATATATTTTTATATTTTATAAGTCTTTCATAATTTTCTTTTTTTTTCTCCCTTCTTCTTCTTCTTCTTCTTTCCCTTCCCTTTTTTTTTTATTTTTTCTCTCTTCTTCCTTTCTCCCTCCTTACAAACTGTAAACTCACATAAAACTTTACGCTTCCAACTCAGCAATTGCTAATATAAAATAAAAACTCATCAGTGCAAAATAGCTCTGATATAAATAGCTCAAAAAATATAAATAAAATAGCCCAAATAAAAAAAGATAACAAACAATAGATTAAAATATAAATAGAAACTCATCAGTGCAAATTAAACTCTTAAAAATATATTTACATGTGTACATATTTAACCTAAATGCAATCCATTTAATTTCTCAATCTTATATTTCATTAACTGCCTTAGCATAATCCAAAAAAAGCTTCATACCAACCCCTATTCTTAAATAAGTCACTGCGGGTGTAAGAGTCATAAGCCAATCTTAGAGAAAAATATTTCTCTCTGTTCTGTGTACCTTGTACAATTTCCAACACATGATCCGTATCTTCCATGTGTCATTTTCTATTCCCAGCTCCACCAACCTTTTCCTCATTCCATGCCCAGTTACTATCATTGTAGCCATCAGACCCAAGCCCGGCCATCTATTCATTTCTCTTACTACCTTCACTCCAGGCAGGAAGGCATATGTGACACGGCCCTTGTCAGAACGGTTCCACCTTTATTGCTGCCAAATACAATCTATTTCTTGTTGCAATCGTTTTCTCTCTATCTTTAAATCCTGCTTCCCATATACCTTATTTTCCTCAATACAAGATTTAATCCCCAATACTTCTATCCTCTTATATTTCTTGATTGCATACTCCATTACTCGTTTAATCACAACCAAATCAATTGGTTCTTTTTCTGATACTACTTGTAATGTACCATTCGAAACCGTTCTACACGACCACGTCACAGCCAAAAAGGCAAATCTCTGAGCAGAAATTAGGCTCCTTTTTTTTCGTGACTATTAGTCACCCTATTTCTCCCATGCACAAATCACAATGAGCACAAAAATACACTTATAGAGGAGACGAGATTTCCCTTTCTCCCCCCATTCTACTCTACTAATCTTCCTTATTTTAGAATATATCACCCACGCTTTTTCTTTCAACTTCTGCACGTGAGACAAAAAGGACATTTTCTCGTCCATGTACTCCAAGGTATTGGACTAAGGGGGCATAAGCTACAGCTGTTTCTAATATCTTCAAAGTGGGCCTTCTTCTTTCACTCAACCTTCCTCTGAGCAGCATCATTTTAGTCTTATCAGTAGATATCTCCATCTTATGCATCACTACCCATCTTTCTAATTTCCTCACAGCCTTCTTCGACCTATCCTCTGTTTCTCTTCTTGAAGTACCTCTCACCATTAATAATAGGTTGTCCGCGTAAGCCACCGGCTTACATCCTTCTCAGTCCTGAGCCAGTAGCTCATCCATCACCACTTTCCAGCTATACTGGCCAATAATTGACTCTGCGGAGCTCCATTGTTCACTTTTTGTGAGACTTTACCATACATTGTAACTATGGTTACACTCCTATGATTAAAATAAGACTTAGAATACTTTTAGTAAACCTTACTAAAAAACTGAGCCACCACATTCTGTCAAATGTTCCCTTAAAAATCAATAAATATACCAAGTACATATGGTGAAAGAGGCCTATGCGCTCTGGATTCATATTATTGAAAGAATTATAATTCCTCAGAGCGGTTTAATTTCAGAATACACATACAAGTACGGTTAATATATAAATATAAAGAGCTTTCGGCTGAGTGGACAGCCTTTTTCAGTTAGAAAATATATTAAAATGGCAGTTGGAATGGAGATGTGCACTGCCACGATGGTGGGTGAGGCGCGTGGCTAATTGTTTGAGGTTGAAGTTTGTGGCTGTGACGTATGGTGGTGACGTGGCCAGCGTTTGTCTATGGACAGAATTATTGCTTCTGTGATGGGGTTAACTTGACAACCACTGTTCCTGTTCAAAGAGTTATCCGAGCATTTTATGTTTAACGATTCCAACCAGGTGCGCCTTAGGTAGTGGTGGGACCTGTCGACAACCACGACATCGCGGTGTGGGTCAATGTCTTGGTGGGTTGTCCAGACATGCTCGGCGATAGCTGAGTGTTCCACATCTGCCAAACGGATCGCCCTTTTATGTTCTGAGAGACGTTTCTCGAGCCGACGTCCAGTCTCTACAAAGTAGCAGCTAGTGCAGTCACGGCAAGAGATGCGATAGACCAAACCGCTCTGCAGAAGAGTGGGGACAGGTGTTTTCACGTTGGAAATGAGAGAACGGGGTCACCTCCTCACCACTGCCCGAACCTTGCTAACTCGCGCCTGGACACACTCTAGCTCCGCAGGTGAAAGACGCACAGAGATCACCAGGGTCAAAGTGGACCTTGCGAGGTGTGGCTATCCCAACGACATCCTTGACAGGTGTGACCTACAGGCACGCGACAACGTGACGACCAACAGCAACACCAACAGTGGCGAGTCATCCACGAGGGCATTTATCCCATACTACCCCAATCTGTCACAACAGATCGGTAGAATCCTAAAAATCACATGGGATAAAGTGCATCCAACTCCCAGGCAAGAAACTGCGTTCTCTCATTTCCAACGTGAAAACACCTGCCCCCACTCTTCTGCAGAGCGGTTTGGTCTATCGCATCTCTTGCCATGACTGCACTAGCTGCTACTTTGGAGAGACTGGACGTCGACTCGAGAAACGTCTCTCAGAATATAAAAAAGGGCGATCCGTTTGGCAGATGTGGAACACTCAGTTATCGCCAAGCATGTTTGGACAACCCACCACGACATTGACCCACACCGCGATGTCGTGGTTGTGGACAGGTCCCACCACTACCTAAGGCGCACCTGGTTGGAATCGTTAAACATAAAATGCTCGGATAGCTCTTTGAACAGGAACAGTGGTTGTCAAGTTAACCCCATCACAGAAGCAATAATTCTGTCCATAGACAAACGCTGGCCACGTCACCACCATACGTCACAGCCACAAACTTCAACCTCAAACAATTAGCCACGTGCCTCACGCACCATCTTGGCAGTGCACATCTCCATTCCAACTGCCATTTTAATATATTTTCTAACTGCAGAAGGCTGTCCACTCAGCCGAAAGATCTTTATATTTATATATTAACCGTACGTGTATGAGTATTCTGAAATTAAACCGCTCTGAGGAATTATAATTCTTTCAATAATACCAAGTACATATTTCTCTGGAGCCTCTTGAACATATGTCACTATTCTATCAATGGTATATTCAGTAGATTTGCCCCTTCTAAAGCCATACTGCCCAGAGCTACTCATTCCACTTTTCCCCATAATATTCCTCCCGATTCATTAACAATCTCTCCAATAACTTTGCCATTACTGGTAATAAAGCCAATGGACAGTACGAGCTTGGGTCCGTTACTACCTTATCTCGATTTTTCAACAATATCTTTATATGGGCCTCCTTCCATCTCTTTGGAAATGTCTTTTACTTTAAACATTTATTAAGTAATACCAGAAGTTTATTTCCCCATTTCTCTCCAAACTTCTTAACCACCTCAGGTAATAAACCATCATTTCCAGGAGCTTTCCTTAGGTTTTATCTTCTCCAAAGCTTCTTGCAATTCTTCCTGCTCAAAGTCATTGGTCCAACAGTGTTCCTCTCTTGAGAAGAACACTGTTAGAACCTCCTTTAAATTCAGAGGAGAATGGAGGGATTATGAAGCATCTAGCACAGTGGCCGAAATGAACTGAGTTTCATCAATGGGTAAGGTGTAAAGTGTATTTAGTGTCAAACGGCACCGGGGGTTTTCCCCATCTCTGCGTTGCTTTCATTGTGGGTGTACCCGTTTGCTGGCAAGGCCCGATATTTAAAAGTGTGTAGATTTTGTATATGTGTGGTGCCGTTGTTCTTCTGGCCTTTTAGCCGCTGAATCCCTGCTGATGCCCAACGTTGCCTGCACTTCGCCCCGTGGATGTAGACCAGGTACACCAGCATATTAAGTAAGTACTTTGGCAGGTCCTACCACCTAATTTCCTGATATTTCAATGGCTAGGACCTAAAAAAAATAAAATCGATAGTTCGCGTGGAGGGAATAACCCTGGAACTCGGAAAGGCCGAAATTTTGGGCTAATACTGTAATTTAGAGATGATTAAATTTCGACGTGTGGGGCATTCGCTTGTTTACAATTTGAATCGGGGGGGGGAGACTGAAGAATGGGGAGAAAGGCAGAAGTATGGGGTTAATAGGCAAAGCGACCCCAGATTTCAGTGGGGCATGCCCATGCCCCACCAAAGGAGAAGGTGGGGGATGGGAGGAGACAGGAAACGGTGACCACCCTCTTCCCCTGCCAAGCATAGTTGGTTTAAAGATGAAGGGGACTAGGGTGCCCTCCTCAGATCGCCATATGGCGTTAGGCAGCTAAGTTGCACTTTATCTCGTCACTCCAGTGTCACTCATTTCAAGTTGGGTGGCTCATGGGGCAAGCCCCGTCCTTGTTTCCATTTTTCTTGCTTCAGGAATTTTCACTGAGGTTACTCTGCCTTGTCCATAGTAGTTTATGGGGGTGCTCAGTCAGTCGCGATGTATGGCGATTAACACTTTACTCCTAGGAAGAGGTCCTGCGCATACTGGGAAAGTGCTCTGTATTCCTCTTCAGTGTCAATGAAGTGGGATTCCAATCTTTTTGGGAGGTATTGTATCTTCGTTATGAGGGATACATCTGAGGTCTTCGTATTGTGGGCAGTTATAAATCACGTGGTTCCAGTTTTCGACCTCCGCACATGTGCAATTGGGGTCATCAGTGAGGCCGAAACCGGAAAGCTTTTCATTGAAGGGTCGATATCCTGTTAGTAGAGAAGTCAGGTGCAGCCCCGGGAAGTACCAGGCCGGTTGCTTGGGATACATTTTGTTGAGCTCTGGGGAAAATTTGCGAATGATTTCGCTTTTTGTCGTCTCTGTCCATCTTTGTTGCCACTCCCTAAGGAAGTAGGCCTGCGATCGGGCTTTTTCTGTTTTTAAACTACTCGCTGGGTCGATTGTGAATTCCTGGTGGGTGGCGGCCACCCCCTTGGTATGCAGGAAGAGTAGGCCTGCTTTTACAGCTTCTAGGTCCATCATCAATGGGTAGTTAACTACTCTGCGTACCGTACATTCAGATTCTACAACAGACTGTGATAGAATTATTTCAAAGAACCCTCTCGAATTTAACATGCGTTGGCTAAAAGACAATTTCGCATCATATCACCCTAATCTTCTAGTGCAGTGTTACTCAAAGTGTGGTCCGCGGACCGGTGCTGGTCCGCGAACTGTTTGTTACAGATCCGCGACGAACTGGAAATTGGTCGCGGACGTTACCGATCCCGATGATTCGTCTGTTACCCCGTCCGCGAGATTTGTATTTTACAAAAGTACCGGTCCGCGACGGATTGGTAATAAAAGAAACTGGTCCTTCATCACAGACAGTTTGAGAAGAACTGCTCTGTTTATGGTGGTGCGGAAAGAAATCCTTCTTTCAGCACCACCATAAACAGAGGATCCTTCCAGGGTGCGCTTCTTTCATTTCTCTACTCCCATCGACCCTTTTATGTCCTTTTATAGAGACGGCGATTACTATGCAGATGATCTCAAGACATTTGGCTCTTTTTTTCAGTTCTCTATGGGCGCAACTCAGAGCTTATCAAATTATTAAAAAATATTAAACTTGACCAGGCAGTGCAAATCACGCCTTCCAAGAAAAATCTGAAGAACAACGTCACGGTTTCCCTAGAGGGACACCCCATCAAAAACATCTAATAGCATCTCGACTTGGAGACATTTTGGAAAGATCCGTTAATAGTCGAACTGCACTTAGCCACTGCTAAGAGAAAAACCCTAACTCCATCGTGGAGGAAAAAAAAGGCGATCACATGGTTTTCCACCAACATCCACCACGCAGTACATTCTTAGATTTGTATTCCCAAGTGGCCATGGACGCTTCTGCGTTATATACTTCCGCTCCTGGTTTAAATGCCTTCTAGAAGCAGAATTCTGAATACCGCGCTGGCTAATCAGTCTTAGGAGGCTGTTTACCATTAAAAAACATATCCACTAAACTTCCATAGGATAGACTCCCCCTCCCCCCCAGGATAAGTCATTCTATCCATGATGGAGGTACCCTACATAGTGGAAATTCTCATGAGGAACCCTACGGAGCAGCTGCTTTCTCCATTCTTCCCAGACAGAACCGACCTAAAGTCTATCCAGATTCCCACACTCGACTAATTCAACCAGATCTGTGTTGATCAGATATACGAGGATAAAAAAAAAATTGACGTGTTTCAACTTAACGCAGTTGGTCTACCCAAGAGCTCTGCCCGGGCGTTATTGCATTAACAATGAATCCGTAATCATGCGTGATCATTAATGGATGTGGTCGGCAGAGTCCTGCAAACCGTCTTGGTCGACCACACTTATTTTGCCATTTTTGAACAACATTTCCATCCATATTGAGCTGCCATTCGTCTGTGAATCTCAAAGGGTTTCATTCTCTGCCTCAGACAACAAAAATCTAATTATCGCACTTTTCTTATCGTTAGCGCAATCCGAAAGCGAAGCTGACATATTTAGACCACAGCAGCGCTAGACACATCATTGTACTTCACTCCAAAGTCGCGTTTAAACTTATTTCAATAAGTAGTACACTTGATGTCAACTATATCCTGATATACCAGGAAGCGATCCCTTTCAATAACAATTCTACTTGAACCTTACAATAATAAAGATTTATTTATTTAAACGTAACGGTTGGATACACTTTTGCACTTTTATACGCGAGAGAGGAACGATTCATCAGCAGCTCAGCAACTGTTGAAACCATCTCGACCGTAGTTTCCGACGGATGTGACGTCATCATTTCGTGTGTGCCAGACGATTAATAATGCTCCCGATACCACATAACCACGCAACTGATATGACCATCTGCGTTCTCAGTTGTAATACCATACATGGAATTTCTGAAATGGTCCTCGTATTCGTGATCCATAACTGTGCTAAACGCTGCAGTTACCAATCGGAGCATTTCAATGCTGGCGTGGATACGGTGCGTGTGCGTGTGTGCGTTAATGAAGCAGTCCGAACGGACGTCACGTCTTTCCTGTTGGAACTCCGCTAGTGTCTCTCGACCTCGGTTATTGCCAACCCGCCCTACCGTGTATAGTAATGGCACGAGCCTTGCTCCCCGCTGTCCCGTTCTCTTTATGATGCGGCTATGTCCACACCTCGTGTTCACGTGCAAAGAGCGAGGAGCGAAACGAGCAGGTGAATCCGCTACGGGTACGAAGTGCTACATTGAGACTAATGATGCTGTCCGAGTTCAGGTGTAGATCGCCGACCTCCACAATGTCGAAAGTGTTGTTTAGAATGTTTTCGCGTGATATCCAAGTGCTCTGTTTTCTCGAGGATTTTTATTGACTTTGGTTGTTTCTCTGAAGACCCTGTCCATATCACTAGACGTGCACTGAATGTTTTTAGGGCTTAGGTTTCTTTGCTCTCATGCAGAAGGTAAACAGTCGTTGATTTTGGGATAAATTCTGTGTTAGCTCTTTCCTTAGACTCGTGATTTGGAATGAAAATAATTGGAAGTATAACTAATTTCCAACAGGGATCACTATAGGGACAGCGATGGATATTGCAGACCTTTTAGACCAATGGTATCTGATGCACTCTTTAGACCAATAAAAATACTCGTGGGCAGCACAGTTGGTAGGATCGCCGTCCTCTCCACACTGGGTGGAAAAGACCTGAGTTCGAGTCCCATCGATGAGAGGAGGAATTTTTATGGGTCTTTTTCACAACATGGCTGAGTTAGTCGATCAAGAGGAATAGCAAATATGTTGGTAGGTTATAGTATCGATTATTCTGAGTAAAAAAGTTCATATAAACATGTGTTCAGTTCTCAATTGATACGGAGATACAGCTGTTTGAAACTGGAGCGCACAAAGCCATTATGAGAGGCATTAAAGGACGATAAATGACTTATTGTTTGTGTTTATTGGCTTTTTGAATGATACAAAACACACATAATTGACATTTTTTACAGTTCACAATAAATATTCGAAAATCCCACCGCCAAACTCAATGCACTTTGCAATCTTGTGGTAATATGACGTGTTGCTCTTCTGAGGTCGTCATGGCGTTCCTTTATGAGGACAGCAGTATCCAAAATGTGAGCGAGCAATTCGTCTCTTGTATTCACCTTTTCTTTGTATACTGCGCGTTTCATCCACCCCCACAAACAAAGATCTAACGGAGTGAGGTCTGGAGTACCTTGGTAGCCAATGAACGGGACCACCGTGGCCAATCCATCGTTCAAGGAAAGTTCAATTTAGATATTGTATCACCAAACGGTATAATGTGCAGGAGCTCCGTCATGCTGAAAGTACTTACCAATCCTTATAACCAAGGGAACATCCTCCACTAGTAATGGAAGTTCGTTTTGCAGAAATTCTGGGTAAATTGGCGCTTTAAGACGATTTTGTATCACAACCATATCGGCATGGTGAGCATGTGGGAAGATGTGCGTCATTCTTAACGACACTTCTAACACCAAACAGCGGCAGGTTATAACTGCTTCTTGGTCACATCTGATTCAGGGAGCTGTATCTTTGTATCCATTGTGAATTGGACACATGTTTATATGAATTTTTTTACTCAGAATAATCGATACTATAACCCCCAAAAATATTTACTATTCCTCCTGAATCACCCTGTGTATCTGTCTCAAGTAGGGAGTAGATGGTGATCGAATTGTCTAGAAACTTCCAGAAACTGGCCACTGCAGCAAGATCTACAAAACTCCTGACTCCAGAACTCCTCAATGAGCCATCAAACTAATATGAACAGATAGACTAAAATCTGTTTTAGTACGTGAAATATCTTACGCCCTGATGGTGCTGGAGAGAAAAAAAAATCAGTCTTCAGATTCGAAACAGTGCTAAAAATATACTTAATCTGTTTACTTAATCAATCCATCCATCCATCCATCCATCATATTTCCATTTAAAAACATTTTTATTGTTGTTCAATGTTATTTTAAGTTAAAAAAAATTCCGATGCTTTTTTGTAATTCCATAGTGCAACTACTTTCTGAGATCTCGTATGTAGCACAGTTGGTACGATCGCCGTCCTCCTCATACCCGGTGGAAAATCCTTCACGATGACTTTGGAGAATTTTTATGGATGTTTTTCACAAAGTGGCCGAGTTAGTCGGTATCAAGCGAGGGTAGCATGGTTTTTTCTCCCGGAAACTGGGGTTTTTCCGGCAAACAGAAAATCGACCACAGAATACATGCAATTTATGACCTTAATGGTCGATGCTCCTAAAACCTTATAACAACAACAACAACCACTACTTTCTGAGTCACTACTTTTGTATTTTTTTGAACATTAAAAACTGGGAAAAGTCTGGAAAATCGAAATACCTGACAATCGTAGACAGACAATTTTTTATTTGTAAATAATATAGCCTTATTGACTGTGCAAATCGCTTACTTAAAATTTCATTAACGGTTTTATCTAATTAGTAAAAGACTTTGTTGTAATCTTAAATAAGAAAGGGTTAAAAAAAATCAAGAAAAAACGAAAGAATATTGCATCGCATGCGAGGCGTGCTTCAGTGATCCCTACGAACACAATTTCCTTGAATGAGAATTTTCTTTATTTTGAGAACGAAGTCCCCAGGGTAGCCCCGATTATTTACCCTAACGCGTCCTTTTCAAGGAGAAAACTTTAAACTTCTAATTTACTCCTTATGTAACAAAGAGAACAAAAAACTTCTGTTTTAAACAGTCCTTTGGAATACATCCGCAGTCTCCTGCGTTATGTCGAAAGTACGTGCTTCTCTTATAAGGAAACAAAAATGCGCATAATTTATGAGTTAAATATTCTCTTGGCACGCCTAAGGCCAGTCGAGAATGTCTTGCTTCGTAGGGCGAGATATACATGGGAACTACTTTATTAGCTTTCCTCTGGACTGAGCCTCGAGACTTGTGCATAATTCAAGTGCTCAGAGAGGACACAACTCATCGCACGTCATTATGTTTTCTGGCCTTGTGTTTACTGGTGACTGCGATTTTAATATTAGAGATTTATATATTGCTCGGAGAGGTGGGAAACAAAGTTTTTTGTTAAGTCTCCTGCGAGTGCTCCTCTCCTGTCTCTCTAATCTGTCGAAGGACAGGAAGTGAGCTGTCATTTGAACTTGAAGATTGTTTTACAGAAATATATAAACAGTTTTTTCTGCGCTTCTTTATTACTGAGACTTAATTAAGTTGTTACAGCTGGAGTGGAGCTGGAGGTACTTCTGAGATGTGTTCTTTAGAGATAGAGCACTTTTAATTTAAAGTTTCTTTAAAATAAGACTTCTATACCTTAAGATTACAATTGTCTGTTTTTGTTATATTCGCTAACACTTCTTTACTTAGTTAAAACGAAATTCAAACATTTATTTTGTTAAAATGGAATTTGATCTTCTCTTTCTGCATAACTCATAAAATATTTGGATGAAAATCCTTAACAGCATCTCTTTTTTTCTCTCTAGTTATTGCGCGTAAATTAATTTGATATGACAAAGTTATTTTCCACTGCAAACAGCATAAACCATCTGTTAAAAAAATGCGATTCTGTTGTTGTTCTGTTCAAAAATGTAAGAGTGCATTTTGTTGAGTTATTTTCCACTGCAAAAAACACCAACCATCTTTCGAAACAGAAATGCGATTCTTTTGTTGTACTATTCAAAACGTAGTGCGTTTTGTTGACACGGATAGCAAAGAATATGAAAAATTTAATATGTATATAACGTATATATACGTTTAATATGTGTATAACGTATTAAACAGCTTTATACGTTTTTTTTCTGTTGTTTCTATAAATATGTGAAAATAAGCGATAAAATCAGTTAGTATTCTTAAGTTAATTGTGATTAATAATAACAAAAATTTTAATTTTTAAATATAATAATTATGAAATGCAAATTTATTTTAAAACCTTTGTTTTTCTAAGATGATTTTTATTTATTAATATGAGACATTCATAACTTGTTTGCAAAGCATTCGCAGACTTTAAAAATAAAAAATTATTTTTAAATAATTTTTTATTTAAAAATAAAGTTCTTCCTCCTGGAGGAACTTAATCGTTTCTTATAGAGAGCATTGTAGAGAATATTATTTTTACCAAAAATGTTTTTGGTCACATGGCATTTCGTACTGCTGATTATCTCTTTTGATTACAAATGTGTATATGATGTCTAGTGTTTTGTTATACAAAAATCGTAATTAAAAATAAAACTATTACAATGTGATTTACTGTTTCTATCTCTGTCTGTCTGTCTTTCTCTCTTTTGACATTTAGGCTTTGTTCTAAATGTCAGCTAAATGTTTCATCAAGACAATGATTTCAAAAGAAACGGCTTCTTAAAAGCGTGTGCTAACTAACCAGTCAACGCAGATCGGTTCTTCATTCTGTAGTCTACCGAGATCCCAGGTGAATTGATAAGGAGCGAGAGAGAGAGAGAACATGACGTAACTTCTGTCTCATCTCATCTAACTCACAAAGCCTTCATAAAAGGCACAGGAAGGCTATAAAAGTTTGTTTTTGAGTAAAAGACACTAAAAGACCTTATAAGCTTTGCGAATGTGCATTCATTCTGGAAAACATGCAGGAAAAACCAACCGGCATTAACTGGCGAATAACAGAACACAAGAAAGAGCACGGACTTCTAAAATAGGGGTTGCCTTCCTGTAATTCAACATACTTCAAAAATTTGTGGCATGATGTAACAGAAACGAAGAAGAAAGCCTTCACTGCAACCCCCAGCTCGGTTTTCTTATCTGGAGGAATGTTCGCCTTCATTCGGTGCCGATAAAACTAAGAATTCGTCCTATCCGAAAACTTCAGACCTTGAAGAGGTTATTATTATAATTTTCCTCCTTCCACCAGCACATAAGAATCAACGAATAATGTTTATTTAAGTTTAAGGAATTCTTATGCTTCTTCCACGAGAAATACTAAGAACGGCTCTCACTGTCATCAATCACCTGTTTAAAGTGGAGAATTGAAGTCCGCGGAAGATTCCAAAGTGATGCTGTTATCTACTTGAAACAGGCCAGTCTCTGAGGATTTCCTGCCAAACGCGTCGTATTTTTCTTCTGTTACCCACCTGCCATCCGCACTTTGTTAAAGCCAGAAGGGTGTTTGTCGTGTGTTATTTTACACTCGCCTTGACACTCTAAAGAAAGTTTTCTTCACAGGGTATTGAAGATACTTCGAGATCGGTTAGTGCTTGTCCATTCTGGTCTTTTGTATTTTTACTTGAACATTAGTATTTATTAGTTTCGGATAACTTCGATATCTCTGTGTCCTCAGTCATCGTTAAAAATAGGTAGTTATTAATCAGTGTCCTCAGTCGTAATGAAACAAGAATGATTTTCCTTTTTTGTTAGAAACGAAACAAACTGAAAGATCATTCTTTCTGAACTTGCAAAGACGGATTGCCGACTTTAATTCTCTATATTATACATATTGTATGTATATATAAGAGTGCAGTAATAATTCAGACACAGTATGGGTTTGTTAAGGGGAAGTCTTGTCTGACAAATTTGATTGGATACTATGACGTGGTCATATAGGAACTGGATGCAAAAAATAATTTTGATATCATATACTTGGATTTCAAGAAAGCTTTTGATGCTGTTGCACATGGAAGACTGCTGTACAAATTGGAGCAGAATGGTATTAAGGGTAAGTTGCTACAATGGATAAAGGGATGGTTGAGTGGGAGAAGACAGAGAGTGGTAATCAATGGACACTGCTCTTCGTGGACTAATGCTATTAGTGGAGTCCCCAGGGTTTGGCGATAGGCCTTGAGTACTGAGTACAGATCTGGAGGCTTCATTTTAAGAAAGATGTAGAGTTGCTAGAACGAGTACAGAGAAGAAGGGCAACAATATTGTTTAGAGGGACGAAGGGGTTCTCTTACCAAGAAAGGCTTAAGTTCTGAAAATTGCAGCGTTTGGAGACTAGGCACTGCGAGGTGATCTGACTGAGATGTATAAGGCCTTGAATGGTTTGAGCAGGCTCAATGCTGATGGGATTCTTCCTCTTACTCAGATTATAAACCTTAGGTGGCATAGATTCAAACTGAGGAAAGATAGTTGTAGAATAGATACGGAAATTTGCATTTTGCCAGCGGGTGGTTGATTGTTGGATCAAACTTCCATCAGTTGTGGAAGTAGATAGCTTAAATGAATTCAAGGAAGAACTGGACAAACTTTTAGAGCGAATGGATTGGTGAAATGGGATTTTTTTTTGGCTGATGCTGTATAAGCTTGCTTTCTTGCATCATATGCCTCTACTAATGCTAATATTTATAAATCTATTTTTGTTTGTTTCTAAGGATATATCTCATCACGTTTGCTGACATCCAAATTCTACTAATGTCAAAAAAAAAAAAAAAACACAGGTGTTATCTTTGATAAAGTCCCATTAAATATAGGAATTACGTCCTAAACAAACACGTGACACGTGTGACGTAAAAACCGCCATTTATAATATATTTTTTTTTTATCCAATACTCGTAAAACATATTTTGGTAATTCATTAACCTTAATTTAAATGCTCAGTTCAAAATACTGTCCCAATGCTATTTCTATACATTTTGATCTTAACAATCCGAAGTTACAAAAGAACATCGGATTTTATAAAATGGGGCGGTGTGAGATACAACGAAACAAATGCGGAAATCTTCCGGTACCAGAATTTCTTTTGTGCGTTTTAGTATGCCTATGACGTAAGTGCTGTTGGCACGCGCTCTGTGTGTGTGTCTGTCTGTCTTAAGCGTGACAGATGAACATTTCTACGATACGTTTGCATCCTGGAATGAGTCAGGAGTAAAGAGGCGTGTGCCGCTTCATGCAGTCGAAAGGAAATCTTTATTTCTGGCAATAGAAGAAGAAGGGGGTTGTTCCTCCACAAGGAAGACGGACTGGCTCTTAGCCAGAAAGACTCGCTGGCCTTTGAGTAGATACAAACAAAGAGGGCGCTGGTGTCAGGTGTTAAATGATGATAGCGCGTGGCGCTTGTGTGCACTTAAAAGAATCACAACCATCCCTGCTTACCAATTCTCCCTTCGCTTTCCCCACTTTTAGTTCAAAGAAACTTCATTCTTGAGAGCGTAGAATCGGTTAGAAGTGACTCTTTCAGCATGAAGGCCATCCTTCTATTAGTCTGACACATCGTAACATGTGTTTAACATAGACCTCTGGTGTGGATCCGTTGCAATGTGAAGTTATTATACTCAGCACGAAAAGAAAACAGCGACCAGCGAGGTGAAACGAGGAACAATGAGGTCTTTGAGTCTATTAAACAGCCCTTGGAAGAGCGATTGTTTGGTAGATTGTCTTCTTTGCGGCCAGCTTTACAACTCCCGTTCTCTGTCCAAGTTGTATATAAGAAATAAAGAGGAATGTCATCTTTGTTCCTGAAGTCTAAGCGAATATTCATTTCTATCTTTCTATTAATTCGTGAATGCCTTTAGTTTGAATTTTTTTTTCTCAACGTTCTGCTGAAAACTAAACATGATTGGCTTCACTAATTCTCTCTTTTCTTAACATTCAATAATTCAATTAAAAGAAGAGTCAAAATTGGTCTTTAGCCAAGGTTGCACGGTTTTTCCTAATGGAAACACGGATTTTTCATCCAGGAAAGTAGGCAAATCGAACATGGAATGTACCCAGACACAGTACATTCCATGTTGCGTCAAGCTTTTGGCTGTATAGGTTTTTCAAGGTCATGGTACAGACATTTTCACCTTTCAAGCGAGGAAATAGTTCGTGTCTCACATAGGGTTACCCTTCCTCGTTACTGGACAAAACATCAGCTCCAATTTATAGTATGTCTTTGTCGAAATAAAGAATAATGTGCCACTGTAGACGGCGATCCTTATTCAATAGCTTTTAGTGGAAGAAAGGCATCGGTGTTTATCACATGATCCATATTATTCACCAGATCCATCTTCATCAGTCAGTTTTTGTACCGTGGTTCAGATGATCAACGAGGATCATCTCTTAATGCAAAGTGATTTTCAGAGGCTGCTTCAATGAGCTTCATCAATGTCAAAATGGTCCATGAATACAGTCAGATTCTACTCAGAAGGAAAAAGCAAAAAAATGTTCATTAACAGTTTTAAGCATACTTCGTATCAACTACTCTAATTTTTTTTTGTTTCTGTCTCAGTTAGCATTTATTCTCTCCTTTTCTCTATCCTTCTTTCTTTCTTTCTTTCTCAGGCTCTCTCATTTCTTCTTTCCTTTTTTTCTCTCTCATTTATTCTTATTCTTTCCTTATTCTCTGTATTCTTTATTTATTCTCCCTTTCACTATTCTTTTCTCTCTCATTTCTTTTTCTTATTTCCTATTTATTCTGCTTTACACTATTATTTTTTCTCTCTCTCGTGTATCATTTATCTTTCTTGTACCTCCTCTTTGAGACCCACGCATCTTTGAAACTACTTTATAATTAACGAACGTGTGTTCGCATAACATTTTCGAATGTTCAGATCATATGAAATGGTTGTGCAGCTTCCAGAAGGCAATAATTTAAAACATTAATCAATTAGCAGAAACTGCTCAGGAATTATTAATTTTCATTGGAGTTGGTACACTGGGAAATAACACAGATTATTGGTGTCTCATCAATTAGCGAGTGAAGGATCTCTCTCTCTCTCTCTCTCTCTCTCTCTCTCTCTCTCTCTCTCTCTCTCTCTCTCTCTCTCTCTCTCTCTCTCTAAGTGAAGACATAGAGCCACAAGGATAAGTTTGCAACAGAATCTTAAAATAAAATAAAAAAACAAAACAATCGCAAAAATGTTTTGGCTAATTAATATTTATTAAAAAGAACTACGTTAATTGCTTTTCGCACTCTTCTCCTATTTCAGCAGAAAACCGTGAAAGTTATTGCAATGGCGATTATTTAAGGAACTATATCTGCAGTGCCTCAACAGAAATCTGGACCTTGCTGCTGACCGAATCCTCCTGCCTGACTGAGCGTCCGGCAGGAGGATTCGGTCAGCAGCAAGGTCTGATGACGGGTATCGGCAAGATGCCTGAAACGTTACTCAATGTATATTAGTTTAGGTAACATCTAAATAAAATATATTAAAAACTCCACGTTGTATAGGAGTGGTAATTTAGATATATTATAATTTAAACGGATGTTAAACGTACACTAGGTTACGAAAATATCAGGGGCAATAGGATAATCACGTGGCTTATAAATTATGGAATATGCTTTGAATCGAATATGCTTTGGTGTTCCAATACTTTTGATAATATTAAAAAGTATTGGAAGTATCAAAGTGTGCTCTTTTCCACGCTTTATTACGTTATTTATCATGGGCAGAGTCGTATCATGACCATAATGCTGTCACCGATGAGAAGGATAACCATGTGGGTGAACTCCACCTGCTTCTTCAAGGTGGAGTTCTGTCTGGCCTGTTATTTTCAACCATCCACTTTTATACCAGAATTCATTAGCCATTTTAGTGATGTGAAAATCCTGACCAATCATATTAAATGTGAAGATCCCGATTCCCGTCAGTATTACAGATGATCTAATAATGATTAATAATAAACTTCCTAATATGTGCTTTTGCAGCATCCCTTTGCAAGGTATGCTGTAAAGGCATTGAAAATCAACCTGAAAATCCACCAGGAGAAGCAACTTTTCCACTGATGTACGCATTATGAAAGTGCTGTACAATTGTCCCATCTCCTTTCATACGTAGCCTACGCCACGTCATTCCTACTCACGAACGCCATGACGCAGCTATAGTGATATTACTTTCGGAACAGCCCTAATATTATCAGGACGCTGCGTGCGTACTTATAAGTCTACACAGTTTTATGGGTACAAATTTAGTAATTTATTTTCTATATGCGTAACAGTGATTAATCTGATTTTAATTCAGTTTAATCGGCGTCATATTAATATTTACTATGAATGCACATTGTAAACTGTGAGTAAACCATTACTGAACATCATAAATTACCACAATGCTATTATTGATGCTTAATTATTCTGACTTAAATGTAATCAGGTTTTTATATTTCATCTTTCCATTTGCGAAAAGCATGATGGTCACTAATGCAGTTTAAATGCTGCACGAGAAACCCAGAATAGCAGCAAAGAACTGTCCTGCGAGCCAATGACGTAAACTTACTGGTGCATATCGAATGACAGAACCATTAATAGGAAGAAAGAGGCAGAAATCCGGTGGGAAATTAAGATACTTGGTCTTAATAGCTTCACTTCGTGTATGAGTGAAATAGGAAGGAATGGCAAAAGCTACTACACTCGGGATAAATAAGAATATTAGAAACACAGCTAATGTACTCAATCTCGATAATTAAACCTCGTGCGGGTTGACGCATTTGAAGGGCACAAAAGAGTCTCGCAATCAGCAATAGAATTCCTTGGAATAGTCATTTTCAAACTGTGGGACGCATATCCGTGGGATTAAAGTATTTTCATCAGCGGATATGCGAAGGCTGTCAGTAGGATTTTCACTGGAACCATGCTGGCTCCAGTGACTGAAAGTGGTCAATGCTCCAGAAAAAAAATCAAAATAAAATAACGAGTTAGTTTTAAACACGCAGCTCTCGGTTCCAGTTAGCTTGATGGTGAAGATCGAATTAAGCAAATATTATAATGATAGATTAAATATTTCCCGGATATAATTTTATTTTAAAATACCGTGGACGCTAATATTATTGATCTCAGTAGGTCTGGTTACCATGGAAACTAGGCGTTGTCGTTTTATTTAAAAAAAATACTTTAAAACAATCTCGGATATCGCATCAATAATAAAACAGCGAAAGATGGCCTCTTGTACGCTAGAAGCGCCACCTGGGTTCCATTAGATAAACTACGTGCGGTTTTTTCCCATTAACTTTAATAAGACAGCGATCGTTATTCATAAGGGACTCATTTCCGATGAATCATGAACTCCCGAGATGAACAAAAAATCTATAAAAAGAAAACTTTGCTGGAAAAATCATTAAATGTGTTTCATGAATCTTAATGGAAACGATACAAGCGGTAGATTATGATTTTCTAAGAAAAAACCTCATTGGAAGAAGTCCACGTTCCGTTATTTCTCTTATTTAAAGCATCATTCTTCATCAGAATGATCGCGGGACAAAGTAGCTGCCGACCTATTGAAACGATCTCCCAACACGCCCTGCTACGATGATTGATATTCGTGTGCTGTGTCTGAAAGATCAAATGATATTTCTCGTGCTTTCTCCATCACCTGCAAACGATGGAGTATGGTTTCGCTCCGAAGTCAATACATAAAGGTTCACGCTTAGCGGAAATGGCTACACTTAATGCGTATGTGGTTTGAGTAGTGCTGGTGACAGCTTCAGTCGTGGACACCCAGCTGTAGCGACATTGGTTGACCCAAAATCGTAACGAGACGCAGTAACCCCATTTCCTTCAGCTTTCCCATTTAAGACAGAATACATAATGAGTTCCGTTTCTATTTGAGCAGCAGATTGAACTGTCCATTGAAAATCAAATTGAACTAACTACTATCGTCTCTTACCAAGAAGTTTCTTCGGTGAGGGAGATGTGGGTCACTCGACCAGAAGTTTTAAATTTAGAAGGAGGAGGATGGAAAGTACACTTAATGATTATGAACGGAATGTCATTTTTATTTCGAATGATACGGACAATGCAGGATCAGTAATGATCCTCAATGATCTTTATCATCATCGTCATTATCCTGTATGATATGGACTAGCAGATTTATCGAAAGGAGATTCATTTATTGTATTTATTAGAAAGATATCTGTTTCCCATATAAGTTTAAAAAAAGTGCATGATATTTCCTTCCAGCAATTTCATCTTAAGATGAAACTGGCGAATGAAACTATAATCAGATCTACTTGTTTCATATTTCTCTCTCTCTCTCTCTCTCTCTTTCACGAGAGAGTGATGGATGGACCGTTGGACGTAGCTACACGACACGCCAATATTGTAATGAGGCGTTGGAAAACGATCAATCGTTTCTGTCACCTTACTCATCCCAAATCAATCTGTTTCTCCCCCTTTTTTTTATAATGAGTTCTGCAGCTTGTCTCAAAGCGAGGCGGAGAAGGAACATAACGGAAAGCCTGCACGCGCGCCTTCTTTACACTCACACACACATAGGCACCTGATTGATCACTTTATAATCCATGTTTTGAATGTGTTACTGGAAAATTTTTATGCAAAATCTAAATTTGATGGAGAATGAAACAGATTGCGATATAAAAGTTTACACATTAATGGGCTTTCCAGAATTCTTATCTTCTTGGAAAAGGTCACAAAAACTTCCTACGAGTCTGCATGACGTCGTAAGTAGCTTATCTTATCAAAGACTCTCTTGTTCCGTGAAAAGGTAACCTTGGATGAATCCCAACCGAGAGTCACAGACAAGGAGGTTCGCTCGTGTGTCGATCTCAAGTTAACTTGGAAGCAGTGGGAAAGCTAGCAGGTGTCAGGTGGTGTACAAGAAGGTAGTCTCGAGACTGTGTTGTGCATCATCACAAAATAGGGCCAACAAAAATGCCTCTCAAGCAGTATAATAACACACCGGTTAGTGTAGATTATTCTCAAATCACAAATCTATGGTAAATAAACCTCGATGAAATATATATTGCATATTCCAGATGATGAAGCAGGATTTAGGGAAAATTATATTCATCAATGATCGTTGGAGGGGAATACTCCTTTTGGGTATCCATCATAATGATATTGGTGAAATGATAACAGACACTGTTGGAGAAATTAATGTGCTTTATTTCTAGATTACAACGTATGAGATTGAATACAGAGATGGTGAGAAGTGGGATGGGGTAAGAAACTTGAGATTTTAACTACAAATAACTTACAATGTCATACCATTGTGACATGAATGGGACAACAAATGGAATTAAGGGAGTGGGGATGAGGGGGAGTGACAATGGTTTGTTTGTTTTTTTTTTTTCTCATTTAGACCTTTTTTTTTGTAATGGACACATAGCACCTAACAAAGATGGTGCAGAGATCCAAGTTATTCCACACGGAAGGATACTACATCGGTTTTTATACACACAACGTCCACATCCGATGGAAGAATTTTGCCACTCATAATGAGATACAAGTGAACAGGTATGTGTGACCACAGTGAACATTCAAAGGAAGACGGTACTTGTTGTGCAGTGGAACATCGCATTTTGTGACCACATGAATGAAAAAAACGTGCTATTAAAATACCACTGTGTGTGTGTCACAGCGCATAAACCTAAAGTACAGTTCCTTTATAATTTACACACATTGTAACAAAATAGTCCTTTGATACTCTATCTGAAATATATGACTCTTATAATAAAAAATACTGCCACACTTGTTCTAACAAAATAACTCTATAGTTTTGCAAGTAAGGCTTCAAAATAATTCTAGTAAATAAATGTGTCGAGATTATACATACAGATGGGTTAACCGTACTTTTAAAAGGGAGTTTTCTTTAAGGATTACTGAGGATGCAAAAATTATAGGCGATGCCAAACAACCATAGTAATTCCAAAATATATTAAAGTTAATCCCATAGAAACGAACCGAGAAAAAAATTAAAATATCCCTTCAACCCTTGCATTTGTTTTCACTAGTGATGAATGCTTGTTAAATATCTATTTAGTGTGCATAGACATATTTACTATTCAACTGGAACAAACTCATTTTGAGATCGTACTGTTCTTGACCAATTTATGAATGAATATTACCTGTTCATTAACTCTCTATTGATCTGTCTGAAAATTTGCATTTTGTACGATATTGTCAAGCAATGTGCGATTGAAACTAATTGCAGAAAGTATATTCTTGTGATTAAACAATATTATGCTAATAAAACATATTTCGAATTCAAATAAGCTTGTCCAGAATGGTTAGAGGGTTTTTATTTTTAAATATAAGTTTAGATAATGAAATTGTTATAGGAATTTGAAGACGATTTTGTAAAACTTGTATTTTATTGTTTTTAAATGTAATAAATAAAATATATCCAGAATTTTTTGAATTTAAAGAGCGAGATGTAATTTTTATTAAGGTCGTTGGACCTAAAGGACTTTGATGTACGTTGATTTTTCTACAAATTATAATTATTAATATGGATTATTTACTGTGGAATTTAAAGAAAAGGTTTGAGATCGTATCATGAATTTTGTTGAATTTTTAGCGCAGATAGAAGACTGATAAAGGTTGAAATAAGTTAGCTGATCAGTGCCAAGAGAAGCTATTGCGAATATATATTTGATAAATGGGATTAGAAATGAAAGAAAAATTAACAGCTTTAAAATATGTGATGTGTGCTATGAGAAGGGAATATTTTCTGTTGTTTTCATCCTGTTTATTTATTTATTTTTTTGTTATTTTTTCATTTTTATAATTATAAACCAATTATCTTTCTCTCTTTCTCAGTTTGAACGTGAGCAGAGATGTCGTTTCTTATTTATATTAAATATAAATATTTTTTTATATTAAATATAAAATTTATATTTATATTTAAGAGAAATTCGATATGGCGAATCCTTTAACAAATTAATTAAAAATACTACCGATAATAAATCGTGGATTATAAATTATTATTATTACGGTCTAAAATTATTTTTAAAATGCAGCTTTATAAGGCAACTCTCTTTCAGAGGGTAACTGCATGTTATTAGAAGTTGAGTTAGGGCAGTTTCTCACTCTAAATGGAACCAACTGAGGTTTGCACGCGTATGCTGGATTTAAATTTTAAAAACTAATCAAAAATCAGCAGGAGAAATACCATAAATTACGGGAAAATGCTACAGCTCTTTAAGAAAAGAAAATCAGGAATGGGAACTCTCTTGAGAGAGAGAGAGAATGTTAACAGTGTGCCATAGAGTTGAACGTACAACCTTCAGATATGTGAAGAAATATTTCGGTGCGAAGTTGAAGGCTTGACATTTTCCGTGTGGTCCATCAAACAGTACTCTACCTTCACCTGCATGTAGACTATACATATTTGCATGTGTGTATATATACATGTACGATACATTATACGGAGTCTATCACTAACTCGCTCGATATCAAGCAAAGTTCGTTTTTGATCTGTAAATCTCTCGAATAGATAGAGAACTACATTTTTCTATTGAAAATCCTAAGCATATATAAGAGAATAATGGTAATACACCCATAATAGTTAGATTAAAATATCTAGGATTTTTAAAATGTGACAAAAATACTTCACTACGTACATTTTGCTAAGAATGAAAATGTTAACACTTGAATAGTTGGAATAAAAATAAAATCAAGGCTCCGGGGACGAGGAAACTTTTATTATTTTAGAGTAGGGAGGCAATCGTTAAAGGAGTGCTGCGTGTTTTTTTTTGGGGGGGGCGGGGGGAGAAGAGGGGATTAATAAGGACAAGCACTCCATTAACAGAATGCGAACCTGAAGACCATTGATATTAGTATACGCGCTCTAACTACTCTAGCGCCATCCCCCTAAAAGAAGAACTTAAAAAAGGGGTAAAAACACTATATTTGTTTAAATTACTTTCTAGAGTTATCTATCAATCATTATTTCTGTTTTTAAGTTGTATATGCCTTGGAGAATTAATAATTTTAAATATTTTAATAGCCCGAATAAATTAAATTAAATTAAATTCTTAAAACTTAAAAGTATTTAATTTTGTTTATAAGCGTGGTTGTTTTCCCCCCTATTTTTCGCACCCTCTTATTTTTATTTTTTGTAAATCGGCAATACCAAATGAAACACGAAGCAGGGAAGTACAGTTTCCAGTGACAAAGAACAGCGAAATTGGTTTTACACGAGACATATACAACTTAGCAATAGAATCAATGAAGATCCAGGAAATCTTTCAAAACAGCTTTACGACTACAAGATGTACACGTAGTAATTGATGATTCGAACTTCAACATGGAGAAAGTTCTGTTAATCTCGTGAACGATAGTTTAAAAGCAACGAATCCGAAAATACTGAAACTACTATGCATGAGCATGTATCTGCTTATTGCGTCACTTAAGGAAGAGATATCGCATATTAAGAAATTATAGCTATGACGAAAAATTGATATTTTTTTCACAAAAATATATTTATACTTTTAAATATATTTATAGGATTTTCATTTCTATACTAGAACAAATAATGCGACAAATATCTTATATACATTGTCATCATGTCATAGACTGTACTGGATTGTGTCCATCCACATTAAGAACAGACATTATACACTATATAATAGATCTCTATCATGTTCTCTAAGGACTTGGAAAAGGCAAATTCAAAAAGTAGATACATAACTAACACCCTCTGTTACACAGCTAGAAGATAAAGCATTTTTTTGTTGTTGTATTACTCCAGTTTACACATAATATCAATGACAATCGTTAAATCTGTTTTCAGGTGGCATACACATACAGAGAAAATCCTTTAGAAACACTCAGTTAGTGTTCTGGTGGTGCCAAATCGAAGTGCGTTGTGCAAACATACGTTAAAACATTATAACTGCAACCATAGTATACCTGGGCGATGTTCGTTCGTCATTAAGTAGCTTAAACGTGATTTATCCACAAATTATTTTCTTAATCTTCATCACAGAATGCTTTAAATGATACAAAAGGAAAAAGGATCGGAGTAATGTCACACGTACAACGTATAATAAATTCTACTAACAGAAAGATATATAATAATCTGTACAAAATAAATATTAAGCCTAAAAAACTTATAATTTGTATTCTACAGCTTTAGCAAAATAAGCAAGGCCAGAGATGTCTACATCTATATTAAAATATTTTTTTTTCTTTCTCCCTCTATACATATTTGCCTCTGCAATAATATCTCTATCCAACGTACGCGTATAACTTTGATGTCAGCTTCGCAACACAGATCAGATCGAGTTTTCCCTACAAGAAGAAGACTAAAGATGCGGCTGAGTGCACTTTTTTTTTTCTCAGAAGGTAGCTAACAATGGCGCTAACTGGGAGCAAAAACCTGTGCGCAATTAACAGACCCATTCTTTCCTGAAAGTATACTGTCTCAGACGTCGGCCGATAGTTGACAATAGTAAATTTATGACTTTCTGACTACACCACTCCATCATCCTTGACCTAACTCGATGCTGAGGTCCGATGTATCCACCGCTTTATCTTCTTGTTCGGACTGTATGTGATTCCCTTGACATTCAGTTGGTTCCAGGGACTGGCTAGACATCTCCTCCTGAAATTCAAATTAAACGAATTTAAACTGACGTTTATAAAAGTTAAAATAAAATCTGACATAAGTAATGACATTGTTCCTCTAACATCCAGTACATAGAATTTATTTTCGCGTTTTCTATCGAGAGAAAAAGAAGGAATAGAAAATTAAAGAGCGTTGTGTGGCTTTAGATCATCATATCAAAGTACTTAAATTTAGATTTAAAAAAAAGTACTCGTTGTCGAAGAAGTTGGGATAATTACTGTTGTTCAAGTGGCACTCACGAGGCAGATGAAGGTAATTAAGAATTGTACCACACAAGGAGCTCCTTGAGATTCCCAGTAACCATAAGTATCCTTATAGGTGGAATGAAGCTTTAACGAATATCTTGTCTTCTAAAATGTTTAATTACAATAAATTGTTAATTATAGTGGTTTAGTATCTCTGATTTCGAGAGATAACTTGAAGTATTGCGAAACGTATCCAGTATGGATCACGCACTCTTGACCTTTCCGGAGCTACTAACGTGTAATATATAGCCATTTAACTGACCCCCTAATTGGTAATCCCTCATCCCATAAACACCCCATCCTCTTTCCAATTTATTATTAACTCGTTCTCTTCAACTATCAATTTTCTTTTTCCCAAACAAAAATATAATTGTTAGCTATGTGCGCAAATAATTGGTTGTTGAATGATATTTCATAAAATATAATATTTTATAAATATAAAAATATTTTATTTATATTACAAATGTAAAACTTACGAACAAGTTAGTACAAAAACATCATTTTAGTTCTCAGTAAATCACAGAAGTAGGTGATATGGCATTGTTTTTTTTTTTTTGTTATATCTCATATTGGAATGCCTTCGCAACGAGTTGCCCTGATATTGAACTCCCTCGAATAAGAAACGCTTTACCAGTGGAGAAGACTAATATTACTTATTCTCGGCGGATACTACCACCCAGACAGCACCGTTTCGAAGTATGTTGGCTTCTCATCTGTGGGTGACAACCCAGTTATGAAGTATAACCACAATATGGGCACGTGCGATAGTAAATTATTGCATAGTTATACTCATATGACGCCATTTCACCTACTTCGGTGATTACTAAGAACTAAAATCATGTTTTACATTAACTCGTTGTGCAGAAAATTTCCCAGTAGTCTGAATCTTTCAGCCTTAAATATAAAACAACAATAGAACAATATTAACCGTTGAATCATATTTTATTAAATATAACGTTAATAAACTGCTTTGTTTATTAAAAACGACGTTAAAATTTAATGACGTCACTTCCGGTATCCCTACAAACATTGTTTTTAATTATATTAACGCAATTTGCTTTACCTCGTCCTTTTATGTAGTAAAGGACTCGCTCTCACTGAAATGTGTGGCAGTTCGGAATTTAAAAGGACCCGCGACATCTTTCAGATATAGGTGGAAAGCATTAACAGCAATGTCATGTTTTTTTTTAAATTCATGTGTGCTTTGCTGTATTCCAATGCACTCGTGTCATTTTGCATCCATTATTCTGATATCTGAAATGACGTTACAGAGCTTTTAGCATCGCTTTTCTTAAAAGCAACACCGATTCGAAGAAACTCAGATCATTTTCGATTACTTTTGTTATCAGGAGCCCACTGTAGAATTTTTGACACGTAATTCTGAATCATCCTGTATAGAACAGAGAGGCTATTATTTATATCGTATACTAAAAAAGCAAAATGTAATTTTTACGACATTAAATTTATAAATACGTATTTCTTTAGACTGTAAGAAAATTGACATTTTTATCTATCGAGCTCTCATAATTTTCCTAAATAGTTTGGGCACTTTACACTCGGACCGCGATCCTCTGTAACAGAAGATTGTACCAGAGGAAGAGGAGGAAACACTTGAGCGAAGAACCCACTCCCTTAGTGGGTGAACGGAAGGACAGAGAGCAAAGAAAAAAAGCCAGCACAAACAACTGTGATAAAGTATTGACTTTGGTGGCAGGAAGTCTTTTCTTCCATCCCGTTGAAATCGTCTGTTCGGAGTTCCTGTCATCCGCACGCGCTTCTTTCTTACAGGACCTTTAATTACAAAGAGTGTGTAGCTGAGTCATCGTCAGCAACACACTCGTTCGCGTCAAGCACCACTCTGAAGTGTTCGACACTCCGTCACAGTAGAAGGAGAAAACGAATCGATCGACCACCTACCTCTTCCACCGCTCCGTTGTTGACGTCCAAGACATCCCAATCTACCGCCCCACTCTGGCAGTCGGAGCAACAACTACTGTCCTCTTTACCGACGTCATTAGGGTGTTCCTGGGCCAAGGAAGACGACGGGGTCAGGTCACCACACTGAGAATTCTGCAGGGAATTATCCTGTTCCAGACTTTCGGGCTAAACAGAGAAAAGCAGCTATTAAACAACGGGACCAAAACAACACTTGCCATGCTCACGCATACATGCACACAGACACACCTCCATCTTGTTCCTTTCCTCTTTACAAACTACTTCTCACTGGGACACTATTTGCGCTATTTAAATCATGTTTAGCCATTGTGAGTCACATTTACATTCGCCTGGATGTGGAGGCAGAATTGGGACATTACAGGAAAGCGGAAATTGCGAGAAGTGATTAAATGGAGTTATTTATTGTACAACCGTGTAATGTGTAAGTAACAATGAATAAATACGGTTGTAAACTTATTTATCAATTAATTGCATTTCCTAAAATCAGATTGCAATATCTTAGTAATGTGTTAGTATTAATATCGGTAATAAAAGCTATTGAGAGCATTTTTCTGTCACCTGTAATTCTATTTTCCTCTTCAATTTCGTATTTCTAGGGCGCTCAACTTTCTGCAAACAAATGACAGCGCTTTATCGCAATCAAAATCGAGAGTTTTGATCGATAATGCCAAATGATGAAAAGCAAGATGGCCGCCACCGGAATTCGCTGTAGAAAATTGAATTCGATGAGACTCACAACAATGATAGAAATCTCTACAAGCCAAAGAAATGTTAGAAAGGAATTCCATTCCATTCCACCAAGTTGTTTTTCTTACTGAAATCGAAGATATATAAAGAGAGAGGAAATAGGAGACTTAAGTGAACAGCGTAAATTTCAGGAAACCAAACCATAAATACGGGATTTCGCTTCTTATATAACTTCTTCCGGTTTAACGAAAATTCCTTATTAAAAATAACTTATAGGTGAAAATGATTAATAATCACATTAAAGCGAATGCTCTAACAGACTAACGATAATCTAATTATAAAATATTTCGTACATTTCGAATTAAAAGTCATATCCAAGTTTAGAAATGTTTTGTAAAAATACATCTGTTCGCAATTTGTTCTTGTTGCAGTTTTTCAATGGATTTTATGCTGTTAGTATTATAAGCATTTTTATTCTTTTCTCTCACTTTACCTTTTATTTAACAGCAACCCAAAACTTAATTAATTACTACGTTGTTATTAAAATTTTGAAAAATACCAAGCAGATATCCAAGGAGCGCCAGAACACAAGTTTGGAATCTTTGCTTAGCTTTGTATATAATACCGTTAATTCCAATTTCTTACTGAATCAGACTCAGACGCCTTTTCATGTACGTATACTAAGTTCCAGACAAAGACATTCTTAATTATCCATTTCAAAGCAAATTATATAAAGCTGAGTGATCTCGTGGGTTCATATTTCTCACAGGATTACAAAAGTCTAAAATCTGCAGTAACTAAATAGATTTATAAGACTGATTGATTCATATCATCTGTTCCTAGATCACATTGAGTGACAAACGCAGGATTCGTGTTGCTATGCTTGGAGAAATTTTGCCTCAATTATATATATAAAAAATTTAGGCGAAAAGGAGAGAGATGTAGTCGGTATTTGTGGAGAGAAAGCCGCGGAGCTCTTCAGGGTGTTTTGGGGCAGCATGGGAGATTAAAAGTTGCGCATTGTCCCGGAATTTACAGAAAATGTGGTGAAGAAGGATCGCTATGACGATAGTCCAATGCTCTTAGAATAAGAACCAAATATTCTCGTTTTCTGTAAGAATTAAAAAAATTTGTTGGAGAAGTTCCTTCGACACCACTTGAAGAAACTTAAGCTATCTGAATGGGTAGGTAACCATATGAGTTTAAAGATATCAAAATAAAATTTTACTGGACAAGTTCATCTATCGTTCTTTATCCCACTGGGGAATATATTAAAGTGGAATAACAAACGCCACTGTAAGACTAATTCATGGTAAGATGCTACTCTTCAGAGACCTCCGAAGGAAGCCCGGGTTAATGTGAAGTAGTAAATTGAACCAGACGCTACAAGAGTGAGAGATAAAGGTAAATCGTGAGGAACGGAGAAAAAGGAAACTTGATAGATTCAGAAAAGAGGTAATCTTGGATAAAATCTAGGGTTCAATTGGAAAAATCAACACTAACAAACAGAATAGAACGGATCCATCAACAACGACTACAAGTAAAAAGAGAAAATTCAGAAAAAAGAAAACATTCATTGCCCTACTGTTACTATTATTTGGAAAAAAAAAAAAAAAAAGGTTTTTTTTTTTTTTTTTTATGAAAACCCCAAACAAGAGAGGTATTGGAACCTAAAGTACTTAGTACCGTGCATGGGTTGGAGGTTAAGAAGACGAAAGAAGACATTTGTTGACATTGGATTGGAACTTCTGTAGACTGTAATTTTCAGGAAATACGTATGAAGGAAGGTTGTTCCAGAAAACGGCAGTTGAATGAATAAACGAGGAAGATGAAAAGTTGGTTCTGTGAGTTTGAAGTTGGACAGTAAATCGATGTTGGCTGGTGGCGGCACGTGTTCGGACTGTTTTGAAAGAGAGAGCGGGAATTATAGAAGCCAATTCAGAAGAACAGTGCCCAGGGAAGTATCTGTAGAAGAGGCATGCAGCAGAAACAGTGCGTCTATGAGAAAGCGAGTGGAGAGACTCTGTTAGAGATGAATCATTAATTAACCTAACTGCCCTCTTCTGAATGGAATCAAGAAGCCTGAGAGAGGTTTTGGGGACACCACCCCAGATGTGGGAACAATATTCCATGCCAGGGCGGATTTGCGATTTATACAGAATGAACAGCTGTTTGGAAGAAAAGTAACGCCGAGAGCGAAAGAGAAAACCAAGTTTTTTAGATGCAGAGTAAGCAATATTTGTAATGTGCTTGTGCCAAGAGAGATTAGAAGTCAGGGTAATCCTCAAAAGAGATATATCATTTTGCCTAGAAATCGGAGTGTCACCAAAGATAAGCATAGGAGCAGAAGAATTCTTTTTGCGAGATATAAGACAAGACTGAGTTTAGAAGGGTTGACATCAACTAAGTTGTCTTTGCCCCACTGGAGAATTACCTGAAGATCGGCATTTAAGGAATTGGTAGCAGATTTTCGAGAAGTTGAAGCTGATTGAGCAGGGCGAGTTTTCTCAAATCGGAAAGTGGAATGCAATGTGCTATCATCAGGAAAACTATGGATAGGATTTCCGGTCAATGGAAGAAGGTCATTAATACACAAGAGGAAAAGAGTGGGGGAAAGAACTGAACCTTGGGGGACAACATCATTAGTGAAGAAGACAGAGAGCCATCTACCATCACCCCAGTGAGAGGTCAGAGAGAAAACTGGATAACCAATTACTAAACAGAGTTGGCAAACCATAAGATGGAAGCTTGTTTAGAAGACCTTTATGCCAAACACGATCGAAAGCCTTTGAGGTGTTAAGAGCAACTGTTTGCATTTCACCAACTTTTACATTGAATTTTTCCATAAATGGGTAACACCAGTGGAAGGTTTCTAGATTGTTTAAGAGTTGGCGGTTAATTGATTTCTTCATTACTTTACAAATAGTAGAAATAATGGCAATGAGACGATAATTGGATGGAAAGGATTTGTCACCCTTTTTAGGGACTGGTTGGATATGAGCAATTTTTCAAGCAGAAGGAAAAATACCTTTGGAATAAGAAAGTGAAAAAAGCAGCAAAGAGCAGGAGTAAGTTCAGGAGCGCAGGTTTTGAGAACAAGTGAAGAAATACCATCAGGACCTGGAGCTTTCTTAGCATTAAGATTCATCAAAATCCTTCTGACATTCTTTTGACGGAAGACCACAGGAGGCATTGAATGGAGCATGCTGGGAATGGTGGGAGGTGTTTTACCAAGATCATTAATACATGAGTCGGAAGAAAAATGGGATACTAGTAGGTCAGCTTTAACCGTGGCTGAAGTGAAAATAGAACCATCTGCTTTTGATAGAGGTGGGAGCAGAGATGAGCAATAGCTTTGGCAAGAGACCAGAATGCTCGGCTAACATTAGGGCAAGAAGCAAGTTTTCTACTCTTAGCCTGTTTAAAATCTAGTTTGGACTGATTAATAACTGCTTTACAATTGTTGCGAGCTTTGGTGTAGGCAGAAAATGAAACTAAAGAATTGGAAATAAGTCACTTACGATATGCAACGTTCTTCTCTTGGACAGCCTTAGCACATTTATTGGAAAACCAAGGTTTAGATAAAGGACGAGATTTTAAGGTGGAGTGTGGAATAAAGGATTCCATTCCTACAAGAATAATTTCACTGATACGATCTGAGCAAACGTTGACATCAGAAGTTTTGAAACAATAATCTGACCAAGGAAAAGAAGAATAGAAATCTCGCATGTCATCCCATTTTGCATTCTTGTAATGCCAAACAACACGAGGTTGGGAATATCCATGAGATAAAGGCTCCATTGGAGAAGAGACTAAAGTTGTGATCTGAGGTGCCTAAAGGACCACTCACTTCGACCGTGTACTTAGAAGGGTTGTTTGTGAGAAAAAGATCAAGCGCCTTTTCTGTATGGTTAGGATTGTCCGGTATTTTAGTAGGTAAATGAACAATCTGTGCAAGATCATTAGTAATTGCAAAAGCCTCAGCATCTCGACCAGCTGTTTCTGTGTGACTAGGAAACGGATGGCAGCTGGAGTTGTGAACATTAAAATCACCAAGGAAAATTACCTCATTGTTAGGAAATTTGGACTGGAGAAAATCAAGTTGCAGTGAGAGGAAGTCAAAGAGTTCCAAATGATTAGTGGAGTTGGGAGAACGGTAGAGACAACAGATGAATTTGATATAATGATGTCTTATGTGAAAGTCAATTTTGGTTAATGTAATACTGTCCGTTTTGTAAGAACATAACAAAATTTGGAAATGGCGCTATGTGTGATTACCCATGGATTAATTTTAAAATAAACCCCTCTTTCACCTCTTGGACAATGCAAAGTTAGTTAATTAAGTGCTTTTGACCTGATTCCTAAACTTGAATTAAGTTTAGGAATCAGGTCAAAAGAATATATACACGAACAGGAGGTCCATGACTGAGTTCTTGATTTATAAATTAAAAAACAAAAAGATTATTTATTTTCTGTTGTGTATATTATTGTTGGATATTAAATATCAATTTTGTTTACTTAGACAAGTGTAACAAAGGTTTATTATAAATGGTCTTCTTTCTGTATACGTATTCACTGAAACTCTCCTGAAACTGAAATGTTCTGAAAAGAATTTTTGCAGTCTGATTAGTAGAAATGTGACAGAGATAGCATATTACGTTCAAGGTTCAGCTTTTTATATGGAGGCTGATTATGGCCTGAAACGGAAGACTTCCTTGTCGTAAGGATTAAATTAAAATAATAACTTATTTATACGACGATGATAGAAGTAAACAAATTTGGTTTTTCGATAAAATAAACTTTCATTTCTGTATAAATATTAAAAGTGGTATTTTAAATCCTTAATACGTTATCAGCACATTCTCAGCAACTTTAAAAGATCACCCCCCTAGATACAATAATAGTTGATTGAATAATTAAATAGCTGTAAGTATGAATTTATTATAAACGCAATTTTAAATATGCACAATGGATGGATCATTAATTTTTCAATGCTGTGAGGAATAGATTAGTAGGATAGAATGTGTTGAATGCTCATATAATTCTAATTTCGTAACTATTCACATTTTGGTATGGTCCTAAAGAATTTATTTTATAAGATTCGCACTGATTTGATCAGAAACATAGTTCTTGTTTTTTTAGAGTTAAAAATGGAAAATAACCAATCTATTATTGACATAAATTCCGTTTAAGTACAATTCAATGTCAACATTCTTTTGACAGGGTTCCTAATGATGACAACAATAATGGAATCTCTGGCGTGTCATTGTTTACGATATCTATCACAAATAACTGTGTCTTAGGCTAGTTTTTCTTCTCAGAGAATACAGGAAGAAGTAAATTCATGTTCAGGAAATTGAATTCTCTCTAACTCAGTAATAAGCAGAAAACTCTCCAAGAAAAAGTGCTGTTAGGGTGCTAATTGCTAAAAAATTTTCTAATATCACTTAAAATCTACTTGAATTCACTGTCCGTCTGGCTTCAGTCCAAATTGACATGAGCACAGATTACTTTCCACTGGAATACTGTCGATCTGTCCAAAATCGGTATCAGTGGATCGTTGCTATAGTAACTTGGTAATGACGTTTATTTTCATAATAAATGAACTAGCATGACTTTTATCAAATGTGAAATAACACTGGGAACACCACTATCGTTCTGTAATCAGCTTGCTCATTTGTGAACTAACAAACCTCGCCTTTGACTGTAGCGGTCTAGATTGGTATTGGATCTGCAATCCATTGGAGTAGTCAGAAATATGTTAACAACCAAATCTACCCTTCCCCTCGTGAAACCTTGTAATTCAGCTTTCTGGGATTCTTTTTTATTGAATACTACACACGCCATCTAGGAATGATAAAGTAGAGTCAATATCTGTTTTGCAAATAGCGTCTATCGCCTTTGGCGATTCGGATTGGTCGATCTAAGAATCAAATCATCTCCTGATTTGCTAGTCCAGCAGCTGAGACTTTAAATATATTTCCGCATGCAACGAACACAATTTTAATATGTTAGCATTAAATAATAGAAATCTCTCTCTCTCTCTCTTTCTCACTCTCTCTCTCTCTGAGGAAGAGATAATTAAATTTCCAACAGAAAGATAAAAATCCATACTCTCCGACCAGATAAAAATGGTCGTCCCTGTTTTTGTTCTTTCGGTGACGAGCAGAATAGAAAACCTAGGTGTATATACAGTCGGGGATATCTTAGGCTGCACCTTTCTTCAGATGATTAATGACAGAGACTATAATGAGGCCAGGGAACAGAAAAGGAACAAAAATACTTCTGTGTGTGCGCGTTGTGTGTGTGTATGTGTGTGTGGTTGGTGAAGCAGTGGCCAGGAACAGACTCCTTGTTTGATGAGCTTTTAGCAGCAGCACCTACGAACGAAGGTGGGAAGGTTTTTTTAACCTTCCTGTATAATGAAGCCTACGTAATTTCTCATTAAATAGCCAAGTTTTTTTTTCCATTGGTTTTAGCAGAATGAAGTGTGTTTTTATTTAGAATTTTTTAAAAAAAATTACTCAGTTGTTTCTATAGAAACTTTTCCGTCAACTTTTCTTTGTCAAATTTAAGCCATTGATCATCCAAAGTTTTCATTTTGGTGATGTTATTGGACAGAGGATTAAAATTAACTGTGGGACTACCGCAGTGGAGCTTAAAGTGATTATTATAAATCCGTGTTAAAAGTAGATAATTGTGTATTGTATGTACCTACATTCAACGTGAAATACACGTTTTAAATAATATCCTGTTGATGGGCTTAAAAATGTCATTAATTAGGAGAATAATGGTTACAAAATAATTTTAATAATCTAATAAAAAGTAAAAATTAAATAAAAAATAATCTTCAAACTGTTAGATGATGAGAAAATGCTCAAATAATAAATAATCAAGTTTTAATCAGTAAACGAGCTTGCTATAAGATTTGGTTTAAAGACAATAGTCTATGAAAAAAAATCTAGATTTTTTTTTCTGTAATCAATAGGTTAAAACATAGGTTAAAATCAATAGGTTAAAACATATAAATTCTCTATAATAAACCGGATATAAGATCTTATATTGCAAGGACTAAAGTCCAATTATCTGCGGTGGCTGCTAACCTACTTTATTTCAAGTCTTTCTTTTCTGAGAATTCTAATTTCATTATTGACAAGCTGCTCAACGTTTAGAAGAGTCTTGAAGAGTCTTGGGAGCCTCGAAAGAGGACGTTTCCAATCGATTCATCCAGTACACCGACTTAAAAGACCAATCAGTGATGAAATGTACAACCTGAATCACCTATCCTCATCGAGTACTCAGACTTGAAATACCACTGAGTGAAGCACCTGTCCTCGAATACTTCGCCGTGAAAGAGCGCTGAATGATGAAATGTGGACTAACCAGGGATGTTTGTATGGCCTATTTGTACTAGTCCTCTTGAATCATTAGCGATTATCTAGCAGCTGCCAAAGCTCGTGCCTGCAGTTTCAGGAACCACATCACACAGCTGTCGTCAGCGGCACAAGGAACCACCTTTCTGCAATCTAATGAGCGACAAATGAAACAGCTCACCTTAGGACATCTTGTTGAAGGAACTGGCGACACCTTGGAATTACAATTTCAGTATGATTTAGCCGGAGGATTAACTCATGCAGCAAGGATCATTCAAGAAAATTTTATAGCTGTCACGGTATGGTTGAAATTGTCTTCAATATGATGTTGCATGGTTCACGTTTCGGAAGAAATAGTCACCTACTACTGAAGAGGATGTTGGTTTTCACCTCCATAAAGGATACAATAGAAGATGTGAGTTTTACACGAGTGTCACCCGCGGTTAAATCACCTCTTCCGGTTTGATTGCCGCAGCTGACAGAAACATTCTACAGGTATCAGTTTGAGTCACGAAAATATAATTCTCATTTGTTCTTACAGCGAGTTAGTTCTTGGCGGATGTCCCAGAAGGCAGCGTACATTTTCTCTCTAATGTGCATGAAGTGATCCTAGAAAATAAGGATTTCATCCCAGATAACACCCAAGTCAAAGTGGGATGAGACCCTTTGTATCCGTTTCCCATTCAGGATTACTTGAATATCATTCTTCGTTGGCCGCTTTGTGATTGACATGTGGGCGGATTTGGAATGATTAAGTTCTAATCGTATCATCTCTAGGTAGCCAGCTAGATGCTTGATTTGTGCTGCCACTTGGTAGTTTATTTCCGTTGTGTCGAGGGTCCCCTCAAAGTCACAAAGAACTTCAAATGATCAGCATATGAGCAAAAGGTAGAATATAAAAAAATAAAATAAATTTTCTATTTATACACTTGGACGACCACATGGCCAGAGGAGTTCACAAGATAGAGAAAACACAATAAACACACCGTATTTAGCATTCACGGCTTGAACCCTGATCACTCAAGGCACGTGACCGGGCCAAGTATATCAATTACTGCTCGCGCTCGAGCAGTAATTGATATATTGTCAATGGCTGATTTGATATCAAACGTTATTTTTTGTTTAGTACTTGTTGTATTAAGTATCAAGAAGATTTTCGTGGATCACTGCTGTAGATGACGATCACTGCTGTAGATCACTGCTGTAGATCACCGCTGTAGATGACAACTGCATGGAGATGACGAAGGAGGTGGGCAGCAAAACAGTGCTTGACTATTGTTGGGTGTATCAGTTTTTCATTAATGAAGATGGGACGAAAATCCTTGGGTAATTTGGGTGTCTAATTTTAGGTATGGGTTTCACACAGTAGGTTCTCCACAGAGATGGAATGATACCAGTTTTTAAGGATGCGTTGCCATATTTGTAATAGGAGGTCTACTATATACATATGGGACAAATTTTCACTGCGAATAGAGGGAAGCCATCAGCTCCTACTTTAGCTTTGTTAGGAAGGCTATCAATTACTTTTATCAAATTCTCCTTTATGATGTAAATATCGCCCATCCTTGACATGTTTCCTAAGGTCCTATTAGGGAGAAGTGGTGTTATATTAGGACTGTCCTGTTGGTTAAAAGTCATATCGGCTCACTGCTTGAATAATTTTCCGTCCATGTCAAAATGGTGGTTCCCGTGGTTGAGAATTCTCCGATGCCTTTTCATTGGCGAGATTGTGTACTCACGTTGTGCTCTTCTTTTAAGTCTGAGAAAAATGGCTCTCTTTCTCTTGTATGTTCCGTGGTCAGTAGTAGCTCCAGATCTCGTCCACTTCCTATATTACTTTATTTCTGCTTGAAGGCATCTTTGATATATGGGTTGAACCAACGCTGGGATCTGCTGGTAATCCTAATTTCTTTGGATGCCCCAACTATGGCAATGTGCTCTTCGTCCTCGATCGTCCTTAAGGAAAGAAGTTTCCAGTTATAACTAGAGAGGTGATGGATCGCAATTCCAAACTTGGGGAATTTAACCGAGAACAACAGATGAGAAGACGAGGGAACTTCCTGAATCTAAATTTGCGTAGTATCCTTGGGAGGAACAAATAATAAACAGGTGATTAGCAAGTGGTCAAAGGAGAAAGTAAATGAGTTTGGTACAGCTGATACATTAGTAGTCGCAAATGATGCAAGAAAGCAAGCGTATATCAAAGAAATAAAAACCACTTCTCATTTCGCCTATCCATTTCCTCCAATAGTTGGTCTAGTAGTTCTTTGAATTTATTTAAGCTATCAATTTCCGCAACAAGAGATAGACGTTTCTTCCAACAATCAGCCACCTGCTGGCTAAAGGCAAACTTCTACAAGTCTATTCTGCAACCATCCTTCCTAAATTCGAATTTATGCCCCTTCATGTTTGTAGTCTGAGCAAGAGGAATAATTCCATTTTCTGTTATCCAGGTACAAAACCTTACAGTTGGTAGCGTGAAACCTAAGCTACCATCTCAGATCATATGTGAATATAAGCACAATCTTTAGAGTCGAGGGCTCGATTTTCAGTGGGAAGTAAACCAAACAGATTTATTTGATCAAGGGTTAACTGCTGGCTGAAAGGAAACTGGTACTTTTTATACATCAAATGAGTCACTGAGGCCCACGAGAGGTCGATCCCCGGGCTATTAGCAGCAGATGATTGCAAACAGAGAACAGCGGTTGTTGAATGATAAGGAAAATAACTTCATATAGCTTTAACTAAGGAAAAATATTCTTGACATTTTTATGATAAATTGTGCCGATAATTACCGAATTCCACGAACATAACTGCCATCCTGCGTTTTCTATCACGTGATAGAAAACGCAGGATGGTCTGCTCGTTGGTTTATTCACTTTCGTTTGAATTTCAACACATATCTGAACAACTTTACCAAGCATCCGTTCCACATTCTCATACGAGACTTTGAGGGCACGGACTCCAAAGGCAGGAGACGCTTAATTTTGAGTTTAATAGGTAAATCCACCATTATGTTTTTTTCTAGCTACTTCCCTACTGCCTACCACTGCGAGTTACGTCGGACAAGTCTTTTTATAGCGAGTAATTTTTGCTGAATTCATTAACAGTAAGGCAGAAAAACGAGTTAAGGACATTTTTATGAGTATGCAATGTTCCATTTTTATGGCGACTCTCCGCATTTTTAAAGCATTAAACAAGAAATTGTAAATGGGATGAATTATTTTAGTGGCATCCTTGCCCGATTTATACCAAACAAAATACGCAGTTAGTTAAGGTACAGTTTTACATTGCTAGTAAAATGCTATTTACTTTCTATCCAGTAATGACCGTATTCGGTTGGTTTGCTTTTATGAAGAATAAATTGATACAGTGGTTCTGGTACCACAAAGAAAAGTGTTACGTACAGCATATCGATTGACTGAAGATAAGATTGTGTGCCAAAATCCGGATAAAGTGTTTAATTGGACACTTTATTTGGACATATACGCTAGAAACGTTTAAAAACACAGACTTTTAATGTAATCTTTAATCTAACAAGTGAAGACTGAGATAACAAACTTATAAGGAAATTTAGGATACACAAGAACCACTTATTTCCTTGTACAAGGTAATTAATTTTGGAATAGACTGCTCAACGCTGTTTTCAATTAACTAACTTCCATGTCCGGTCTCTCATCCGAGGAATCAGCCTTACAGCCGGAAAAATCAATTGCAGAAAAGTTGCCTTCGTGTCTCGAGCGATTTCGGAAGCCAACCGTATGGACGCCGACTTCTTTACGGATGAGATTTTCCCTTTTAAGAGGAAGCACCATACGTTATGACCCTTATGGTAACTGCGCTTTGCCCTGTTTGCTTTTTATCATTAGTCTGCTTTTCGTAACTTGTGTCATAACAGATGAGGCAATTTCCTGTCGAACTGGCAGCTCCCGTTGTAAATTCAGCAGATAGAAGGGGGAGGAATTCATTCTTCCTCGTAAAACCGACACACAATACTGAAGAAAACATTCCCATTTGCAACTACCTACCATTTATCGCTGAAGATGAGAAATAACAGAAATCACGTATATCTCATCAGAAATACTGGTCTTGGAATCCGCAAAAAAATGCCCGAAGGCAACTTAAACTATCCCAACGATTAGCTGCTAGGGATCGCACCGAACGCCTTGTGCGTACTCTCAATGCCAAAGAGTACTAGCCCAACTAAAGAATGCCCAATTCGCTATAACTAGATTCTCTAATATTTTGATACATCAGTGCTATAATTCTCGAAGAATATCATCGACGTTGGGGACAGAAGGCTCTCTTTTACTGGCGTAAGTGATGCCTCGGTAAATGTTTCACAAACTTTCTACGAGAGGGCGCAAGCCACTAATATGAGGCCAGTTACTAACAACAAAAATTTGAACGCAGAGGGTCATGAGGAGCCAGCCTTTCTCCGAGACTCTTCAACACATACATCAACGACATAAACACTCTCCCCATAAACGGCTCTTCGTTCCAGTATGCTGACGACACCGCACTAGTTTTAATCCATACAGACTTCGCAACTCTCACAGAAAGCCAGCAACGTGACCTTAACCTTAATAGCAAAGCGGCTACAAAACAAGTCGATCTTCCCGGATATGTTTGCGCAACTACCCATGAAGTAAAACATCATTATATTGCCAGATTAGGACTATGTCCAACAGCAAAATCAGCAGCAGAGCTCCGTTGAAAAAAAGTGATTCAATAAGATATCTCATATTGAATTAGATAAAGTTTCATCTGATTGTTAAACCAGAAATTTCAATACCAGCGTGTACTGGAGGTTTTCTGGAGCTTACATGAAACTCTATGATACTTTTTTGAGTTTTCGATTGTATTATAATAAAACTAAAATAAGATCAAATCTGTTTCCCTTTTTTGTAACTTGGAATTATGTGAGCGTGCTTAAAAGCAGAAAGATAAGGACACGATGAAGATACAAAATAAATTAGTAGAGAATCTACAGAAACTGGAGACGACAAGCCACTATCCCTGGTCTCCCCACGAGATACGAAACCACTTGTGCATTGCAACAAATAACATGGGGATCACTAATAGTAAAGATAATTCATTTTATATTTCTTCAAAAAGGGGGATTTGTACCAGAAGCAGTAGAATCTTGTAGCGACGTATGAGTAAAATTCCTCTGATATGATTTTTCTGCAGAAATTAATTGCATAATCCTTTGAAGAATACAATTCTCCCAGAGAAATATTTATCGTATATTTATTTATTTTTCCTTTATATTGTATCTGTTACAGTCAATCCCTGTCGATGTTACAATTGATCCACACGTGGGGACAATGCCTTTTTGTGAAGTTGTTCACAACATACACCTGTTAGATAAAAACGTTAAGAGTTGTTTTAAAGCGCTCTCATGATTTAAATTACAAAAGCTCTTCGTTATAGAATAAAATGCAAAAAAAAAGAGTTATAGTTCACTCCATTCTGCGCTATCCACACTCCGAATAAGCTATAGAACGAAAGAGGAAATTTTAATTCGTTGATAAACTCCAGACTAAGGAAATTCATTGCTGATGAAAATTAATCAATGGATGAATTCCAATGGTTTAACAATTCAACCTGAATATTAACCATGCTGCCTAAGTAAGCCATCGCAGATTAATTCAAGGTGAGTACCGCTTTTTAAGCTTTCGCTATCCTTCACTAGTCTATTAACACGGTACTTGAAGATCTCTAAAAATTTCGTATTGTCAATGGATTAATCCATTGATGAAAATTTAAATAAAATTATCTTATCGCGTTTCATGATGTTGCTGTTTGTTTTTGGACCAAACTAGGATCAGTACACTGTATCTGTAAATGATGTGCATTCTGTGGCCAGTTTACCTAAAATCGAGTATCTGGAAGGGATGGGGACATGTAAGAGTCGCCCGAGATCGACTAACTCGATAACCTACTTGATTTAACAGATACTACAAAGGTGGGGCGAGAAGGCCATATAAAAATGCTTTCTTATCACAAAGCACTTTGGATTAATTCATTCGCATGAATTCCCTGTCTTCTTACTACTGCTGTAAGACTGAAGGAAATAATTCTAGGACATGTTGTTGTTGTTGTTGTTATTGGGGTTTAGGACCATGTATGCTATCTGTAAATTGTGGGTGTTCTGTGGTCGATTTTCTGTTTGCTGGCCGAAAAACTCGAGTTTCCAGGAGAAAAAACTATGCTACTCTCGTCTGAGACCAACTAACTCAGCCACGTAGTTAAAAAAAAAACCAATAAAAATTCCTCTCGTCATCAACGGGACTCGAACCGAGGTCTTTTTCATCCGGTGTGGGGAGGATGGTGATTCTACCAATTATGCTATCCACGAGGGCTCTAGGACAGGAATGGGCAACCCATGATATTCGCGTCAAAGGCGAATAACATACGAGACCATTTTGTTGAATCATTCCACAAAAAGGTAGCAAGAAAGACAGACGTGTGTAGTAAGGTTCATTTTTTAATTTCAAAGAGAAGTGTCTTAAAATCCTCACCGACCTACACTGTGCTGCCACTTTATTAGGTACACCTACTTAGTAGCGTGTTCAGTCTCCTTTAGCCTTGAAAACAGCCTGAATTGGTCTAGGCATAGATTGAACAAGATGCTAAAAACGTTGTGCAAGAATAGAGTACCGTGCAGTCATCAGTATGTCACTCAGTTCCTTGAGATTCGACGGAGGTGTAGGCCTTGCAGAGAACAGCCCTTTCTCATTCCAAAGATGTTCAACAGAATTGAGATCCGCGGGCTGAGCGGGCCACTGTAGCAAAGAAAAGTCATTGTCATGTTCCTGGAACCATTCCATAGTGATTAGAGCTTTGTGCACTGGCGCATTATCCTGCTGGAAGTAACCATCTGATGAGGATAAACTGTCAACATGAACGGATGCACTTGGTCAGCAACGATGTTTAGGTACGATGTGGCATTCAAACGTGAATCTATGGGTATCAATGGACTCAACGTGTGCCAACAAAACATTCCCCACACCATAACACTGCCCCCACCACCTTGTACAGTAGTCGTCAGACATGACGGGTCCATCGATTCATGTTGCTTTCGCCAAATTGTCAGCTTTTCCATCAACATGATGCACCAGGAACTTCGACTCATCAGACCAAGCAAATGTTTTCCAATCCTCAATAGTCAAGTGCTGGTGTTGCTGTGCCCACAGGAGGCGTTCTCTCTTGTTCTCCATTGATAACAAAGGTGCGTGATGTGGCCGTCGGCTGTTATAGCCCATTCGCGACAAAGTGCGACTAGTGGTCCGTTGCGATATTTTGTTCTGCGCACCAAGGTTGTATTGTGACGTGATGTGCGACATTGTGGCCCATCTGTTTGCTTTAGCAATTCTAGCCATCCTCCTCTGACTTTTTTGTTTATTTTTTTCCCCTCTGGAGTGGGCCCCAGAGAAGGAAAAAAATTTTTATTTTTTATTTTATTTTATTATTATTTTTTTTTTGTCTCATACTCTGAGACCATAGGTGTCGCATCTACTGGAACTGGCCCACCTTCCCGTGGTGTGGACGAGTACCCAGAATCATCTGTCCAGGTGACTGATGCTTCTGGGTAGCCAAGCGGCCAGAACAGAACAACAGAACACACACATAATACACACAAACCGACGTCACACACATCTGGCCCATTTGTAGTGATACTGTTCTTCACAGAGATACGAGGCGGAGTTGAACTGACGTTCTAGGAGCCGCCCCTTACATAAACACATGTCCACATGTCCACATGTCCATCCTCCTCTGACCTCTCTCATCAACAACCAATTTTCTTCCACAGGAGTGCCGTTGAGAGGATGTTTTCTGTTCGTTGCACCATTCTCGATATACCCTTGAAAATGTGGTGCGTGAAAGTTTCAGGAGAACTGCCGTTTCAGAGATGCTTTGTCCAGCACGTTTTGCACTTACTACCATGCCACGTTCGAAGTCCGTTAGATCACTCATTTTCTTCATTCTTGCTACGGTTTTTACGCTTAGCTGATACTAGAAAGGTTGTTCTGGTGCATTTATATCCACAACTGTGGTCATGTGACTTGCAAGGCCGTGGGACAAACCATTTGTGTGCACAGCAGGGGTGTACCTAATAAAGTGGCAGCAGAGTGTATATAAATCTGTTTCTAGAAAAATAATGTGCAATTTCCTTACACAGACCCACCCAACTCCCCTCACGGTTTAAAAAAATTGCTCTTTTTATTAGTTATTTATTCATGTATTGATATCCGGGACTTCATGCTACATTAAACACGAGAGATCAACTCTAAAAAATTAAAATGTTTATAAAACTTGAGATAACCACATAACGTGTGCAACTCTTTTAAAGAATTTTTTCAAACTTTTCAAGAAAGTTTTGAACTAATTTAAAAAAAAAAGTGACTTTTATTAGTCGATGATTGACTTGGAACATTAAGTATCGTTCAAGAGCCCAAGTAGAAACCACTTTAATCAAAGAGCTTTTTCTTAAAACTCCATCACGGTTCATTAAATCCTTCAAATCAAATATTTGCTCTCGCCCTCATATTGTGTAATGCAATCCCATGCGATACTACGTATGAAGGCTCCAACACAGAGCCAAAGTACTGATACAAAGTCCATTCTGCTAGGCTAAATTCTGCGGGCTTTAACCCGTAAATAATTGATGATCATCTCAATGGTATATCCTCGGATGAAATGCTATTGTTAAATATTATAAGCACAACTCGCAGTGGACTACGGAATTCTTCAGATGCAAAATGTTGTGTACCATGTACCTGTTCCTTTAATAAGCATACTTTTATGGATATACATTATCTCAGCAAACTTTGTCTCGTTCAAAGTACATATTTTTCTTTCTGGGACTCGGCAATTTGCTATTGAACACTCTGATGGTTTGTTTCGTGTCATATTGAAACACTCATTAGTTATAATTTTTTTTACAGTAATGAACATTGCTTATAAATGTAGGGTTTCTATCAAACGCTTGCAGGTTAAAAGCTTTCATATTTTCTCGAGTATACTGTCATAAAGTTTGTCATAAGTTTGACGCCTTCTCTAGATAAATTTAACTTGTATTCAATTAAGTCGTCCCTCTAAATGAACGAAATCTCTTAACGGTTCGAATATTGTCAATGTTCTTGTCAGTTATTTGACGGGCGTCATCATTGACGCCTTCCGTGAGTCGCTCAAACCAGTTCAAAACTTCTCACAAATGTGATAACTTTGCACTCAGATAGCTTGAAAGAATATTGCTAATGCACATTGAAACACGTGAAAACATATCATTTACTGGAGAAGAGCCTAATCCATTAGTACTTCTATAATAAAATCAGCCTCATATTGTATAATTGCATTTCTTAAAATATAAAATTGTGTTATTCGCAATGCAGTCCCACCCTGAAAGCCTTATTAAGAGAATTGCCATGGCAGCGGTTGCAGACATCAGTATGCATTGGAAAAGCTTTGATGATGTAATTCATTTTTAGAGCTGCTACCGGGCTAGAAAAGGCCATAAGGAATCAGTATAACATGCATACAAGTTGCGTGTATTCTCTGATCTATTTGCCCGTTTTGCAAGATGAAAAATTCCTTTCCAGAGTAAGTAAAAGAATGATTTTTGTACAGTTTTGCACTGTTCTAATATCAACATCCGGAGACCTGTAAATTTACACATAACCTTTATATACAGAAAACTAATAACGTGTGTTGAAAAGGCTTCTAGTCTCCCTGGAACACTCTCCACTAGTTTTTTTTTTGTAATGTTGTCCGATATTTTCCACCATTCGGCCTTCAAAGTGGCGACCAGCTCAGTTTTTTGGGAACTTTCTCCTCGTACGCACCCAACGAGTTAATTCATGACATAAGTTCTCTGTAGGATTGAGGTCAGGGTTCTGCACTGGCTAGGCCAACTTTTCCACGCTCATGTCCTCAGACCAGTCCATCATAACGCGAGCAGTATGACATGAAGCCTCGTCCTGCTGATACAGCTATGGGGCTTCCCCGACTTGCTTCCACAACGCATTATTGTCCAGGACATCTAGATACACCTCAGAATTCATGGTTTTGTCCAAAAACAACAAACGATCCCAGGCCAAACCATGAAAAACAGCCCCATACCATTACGGTGCCTTCGCAAAACTTCATAGTCGGGAAGTAGTACAATCAGAATAATTATCCTAGTAGAAAACACTGCGATCTCAATATCATGTCCTAATAGTTTCCGTTTTTTATAAGAAGAATGCCTTTTCCTCGTAGTGCTTAGACAAATAGCAGCGATGATATTGCAAATGAGAGCACAATGGAATAATGGAAAAACTTTAGATTTTAACTAATTCGGGTTAATTTTTAGCGTACTACTTGTGTACAAAATGGATGTAAGCCCAGCTATTACATTAATACTTTTCAACTCTTTGCAGACATAAATCCTGTTAAGCTCTTTTACTTTAACATTCTATCAGCTAAATATTACCGAAATAATTTAACTTATTCCAAACAAGGTGGAACAACAGCAATTTATAGAGCCTCAGCTTTTGATTTTTATGAACGAAAAATTTTTAAATGTTTATTTTTAAGTGGAAAATGAATACATTAAACTCTCCATTAAGTTCATATTTTTAAGTAGTTTCGTAAACGACCAATTTATTTAACGAACCATAATTAATAATCCGAATATGTTAAAAGATCTGAAATTAGCAAATAAATTAATTTAGCTCCGATTTCAACTCACGAAAGGTGGTTAATCAACCGCCTTTGCGTTAAATTCTGTCATAAAAATGAGTTTTGTTGTGGCTGAAATGCGTTTGAATACAATCGAATTTAAATTGCATTTTCGATCGATGTATTTTATCTATTGTTGAACTACCCCAGCAGAGGGAGCAACGGTGCATGTGAATTTTACCACGAGTTACGTTTACTGGTTTAAGCAAAGGTAATTTATAACGTATCGTTGGATACTGTCTTACCAAAAGTATCCGTACACTCTCCAACATTATTTTTATCATTATTTATCGTAATTTCTTTCATTTATGCCAAAATATAGGCCAAAATTTTAAAATTATGCGTTTGCACACTATTAAACAGCATTCTCAACGTAGTGTTGATTTATGTAACATCTTACAATCTCCCTACTAAATAAGGTGTTCAATTTGTAATGTAGCGTGGGTTGTTGAACATATCAAGAGAGATTCTAACACGAAGTCTCAGCATTTATCTAGAATAAGAAAGGCTCTAAAAACGATAATTACAGAAGCGATCACTGCATACTTTGAGCGGTGTTTTCGTTATTTTTTATACGCACAGGAAACGTTTCATTTCTTTATTTAGCTCCTTAATCTGGGGACGGAGATGTCGTGTAACAGCTTCGTATCTATTTTTAATTATGGTCGAGCGTGATGATGCCGAAGGGCCGACAGTCTCTCAGATGCCTGCCAAAAACAGTGAAGAATTTTTCAGTTTAGATTTAGAGATGTTGTGGTTTCAGGAAGTCGTTCTGCATCACTTCTCAGCTTTTGACCTTCCTCTTTCCTCAAACGCTGATTTAAACATTTCCACACTAAACCTCGTTGTAATTAATCTTCGCACACACGTACTAAATTATGGCTGGCAGAAATATGAAAACTTCTCTTTAATCAAGGAAATGCACACCGCGTTTGCGATTTTAATCTCAATTACATGACCAACCGCGAAATATTGAGGGAGAAAAAAAAGGGCACGTGTTTTTTATAAAAATAAACTATCCTGACTTTGCGTGTGTGTGTAATCCAGAATCTGTGAATCCATATAACAAAAACTGTTAGTTCTTTCCGGACGTAACTACCATTTATCTCTTAACAGGACACGGATCCATAAACTCCAAGTTATTCCAATTAGGCCTTATCAACACTAATTTATGCTCTTGTGGACCAGGAGAAACGGGGTCTCATATTGTGTGTTCTGTGGTCGATTTATGTTTGCTGGATGAAAAACCGGGTTACCGAGACAAAAAAATCAAACAACTCTCGCTTTAGGCCGATTAATTGAGCCACTTAAAAAAAAAGGGAAAACAGTTCCTCGTTACAATTGATGAGATTCGAATCTGGGTCTTTTCCACCCGGTGTGGTGAGGACGGTGAATATATCCACTGGACTACATGCAAAGATATGTGCGTCGCTATACTAGATGTGCCAGAACACCTTCGCGCATCAAAGCTGTACTGAAATTAGACTAAGATTTCAGCATCCTTAAAATATCGATAATCAAGAGATGCACTACATCGTACACAACTGGTTAACGTGTCCATTTTATCAACCGGCTCACTCCTTCACGGAACAACGTCGTCATCTTATATTCTACAAAAGGTTTCTGCGGAGAACTGCCGATGGAAAGTTAACCTTTGAACCTTTACATTTCTCAAAGTATAAAAATGTCCAATATTCATCTCCGCTGCCGTAACAAAACTATTTTCTAATTTTATCCCGCAAATAGAAAGTCGCCAAGTAATTAGAGGACGACCACATTTCAAAGTTTGTGGAATGCTCCGAACGCCAGCTCGGTGCTCCATCATTTTATTCGTCTGAGAATGCCGTGTAACCAACGGTTCACGAGGAGATATCTTACGTTATTTCTGTGCCCATTATAATCCTCGAGAATAGGAAAGTCGAAGCGGAGATATAAAAAGAAACAGGGTAGCGCATAAAGAAAATGAGAGTGTTAAATTGGCGCATGAGCTATTGTTCACGAGCCAAAGAATTATGGTTTGGCATAGGGTCTTATACACATCACAAATACTTGTGGTAGATGCACAAAACACGCAAAAAAAATTCTCTTCCAATATTTGTGCTCCACACCATCTGTGATCATTAGTTACTGGCAAGAAATGGGGTTATCTGCTGAGTATAATTAAACATTCTTCTGTCTCCGTGTGTCCCTTAATGAGGTGGGCGTTACAAAAGGATATGCGCATGTACTGGATGCGTAGACGGTTGATAGCAATGTAGGCTATGGAATAATGTCACAGAGAGCATCGTTGATCAGACAGCGCCCTCGTTAATTAAACTATTCTTAGTAAAATCAACCGGTTATTAATAACTGATGGATGAATGGCGAGTCGTGTATTGGGTCACTATTGTGTCCAGACTTATCAAAAGAACCAACCTTGATAAGAGCACCGACTCTTTGAGACATTTCTCCAATACTTTTTGATTTAGGAGAAAACAGAAAGTAGTCAATGCCAAACAACTGTGTATGTCAAGGAAACATTACGCCGGGCTTTTACCATCCACCTTAGGAGGTGGACAATAAAGGCGAATTCATCAATTGCGTCCAACACTGCATTGATTTCAGTGTTGGACGCAATTTCTAGCTTATAAATCCAATCTACTTAGGTAGATTGGATTTATAAGCGAGATACTTCAAATCTAAAGTAATGGTCCACAGATCTACGATTCTAAAATGTCTTTATTCGTCTGTAATCAAATTCTATGGATGCGTTGAAGACATTGCTACTTTTCGGGTGTGTATTGAATACTTAGAATAAAGGCGAACAAAATTAACTGTTTATTTTATTTTATAAGTAATCTACCACAGATCATTTCGCTGTTAATCGACCTGTGCACTACCTCTTGGCAAAAAAGAATTCTCATTATTTGCACGCATCCTCGCTTCACTGGTCTAATCAATCGACCTACGGAGTCTGACGCAACTGCCTGGTAACAGAAACAAAGTTAATCCTAGTCGTTTACTAATGTGTTGAATGACACGGATTTGTCTCGAGCTCACGCTTTACGCTCCCATTAATTGAGGTAAGGTGTCGTTTGGACAGGTGACACGACTTCACTGCATTCCAACAGGATGAAGCCAACTAACTCCTTCTTTTAAATTCTCTTTCATTGTTCGAACGAAACAAAGGAAAGGAAAATTGAATCTTGAACAATAAGAAAGTGTGAGAGAATGCACTTCTTAAATAGCAAGCGGTATCCCGCTCTGAAAAGGTCTTTAAGGACATTCATCTAGTTTAAGTTCGCTTGACGGCCCTTCCAGACCAATCATTTTCTCAGGAGGCAGGACAGAAAAAGAAGGCGATTACTTTTTCATTGTTTTGCTTGAGGGGTTGAGCTTGATAAATATTCCACGCTGGCATTACAGCACCAGGTCGGACGCCACTATTTTTAGTATAACGACTGGTGTGTCATGTAACGAAAATCAGATCTTTCTATACCAGAGCCAGTTAAACTGACACAATCACGTTGGTGATTACGATGAGTCTCCAAAAAGACTAACAAAAAGATCGTATTTAGTTTCTGTTTAGTAATTTGCAATTTGAATAAATTAAATTAGATTAGATTTCAATTTATAGAATTTGATCCTTTCCAATTTCCATGTTTAAAGAAAGTTTTCATTAAGATTCTAATTTAAATCGCATTCAAAAATTAATTTTTCTCTTATTTTTTATTACTTTATCTCTTTATCAGTCTCTGAAATGTTTTTGGTAATCCTCCAAGAGAAAATTTGCTCACTGGAAGCAAAATAATGGGAAAAAGATTCACATGAACCAATTTTAATTCCCATCCTTGTAGCCTTTAATGATTTATTTCTCCTCTTTTATTTATCGGGTCTACAGCGACACGAACGTTTGCTAGGATTATCTTTTCTAAAAGTTCTTACACAAAACGATAAAAAGAAATTCGTCCGGAGAATGAAATGAAGGTTCCAGTTTAATACTTCAATAAAGTTCGCGGATGGATTTGCCTCCAAGCAACATAGCGATCGACTAAGTAAACAATCGATTCTGGCAATGGAACCTTTATTTATTGTAAGATATTGAAGTCCCATTTCCCCCCAGGCTGGTATGTATTCAATAAATATCATAATGTCATTCAATATTTATACTATCATTCGAATAAATCCCTCATACAATATAAGCAGCGAACTTTCCGCGTATTCACAATTGCATAAAGGCAAATACGTCTAAGAAAGTCTTTTCAAGAAGATAGATGTTTTGTATTAACTTACATAACTTACATTTGAACTACTGGATTCTTCCCATTGCTGATATATTGGCAGTCCGTGTGCTGTTTGGAAATGCTGAACCAGATCCCACCAGCTACTATGTTGGGACTGACATCGGGCACATACGGGTTTTGATGGAGCCCCTAAAAAAGAGTAGAAATCATTATAATATTAAAAATAACGAGTAAAGACAAAATAACAAAATATATTTTCACTTTTAGACATATAAGCTTAAAAATTTAACGATATAAACAATTTTATTTAGTACACAATCTTATTTCTAAAATACTTTTTTCTGATATTGTTTGTTTTAAATGTTAGAAGTGAATTTAAAAATGGCTGCCCCTAGTATGGAGGTAGCCGGCTCAGAGCATTTATAAGCATGCGCAGGTTTATAAATTGGATGTTAAATATGAATGGATGTTAAATATGGCAGCTTTGATTTCAACTAGCAAGTAATTAAACTTCGAGTAAGGACAATTTGAATTTAACATTAGCCATAACAAATATGGCTAATGTTCAGATCCACATACTAATTCTATCTCTCGCTCTCTTTTTCCTACTAAATCTCTTTTAATTAGACATAAGTCGCGTTTCTATAGAAACAAATGGGAAAAATACTCATATAAAAAAAAATTATCCGAGGAAGATTACATTCCAACTTAGATTCTCATTTCTCTTCTGAAAGCCATTAATATTTTACTCGTCATTTCTTTGTCCTGGACTAATTACTTAGCGCACAAAACAGCTGACTCTGCATTATCTGACGTACATACCTGGAGGGCTGGCATTTTGCTGACAGCGGCAGGTAAATCGCAGCTTACAACTCAGTTTCTTGTGTTCTATGAGTTTGTGTATGCCAGGAAACAGCTCTTTACAATTTCCACAAATCAGGATGTCCGGCTCACCTGCAATGGCACAAAAAAAATTTATCATTTTGTGTCCTGTTCGTTTCACAGAAAAAAAAAAAAAATTAAAGAAAGTTAAGGAAATTAAAATTGGATTCATTCAGTTTCAGAAGGAATTTCTATACTAATTAGAATTTTTTTGGAAGGGCATCTCATTAAACGCCAAGTGGATAGTATTAGCTATTTATTTGGATCCCATTTTTAATATGAAAGTTCTTTTGAGCATCTCAAGTTTTAGTGTCTACTATGAATTGTTGTCAGTTGCCAAACTAGAGAACTCAAACGTTTTATGGAGAGATTTTTGGCTCTCACTGCAAGACTGCTAATCCCACTAAACATTAAAACAAACATAACCTAATCCATTAACTAACTTCCTTAAAATCTAATAACTTTACCACCCGATACCGAACCTGACACAAAACAGGTGGCACACACCATAATCTGCACAACTTCGGAGTACTTATTCTTTCCCTTTTCAGCCATAAAAAGCACTGAACAGAACATAACCGCAATATACACTCATAAATATAGTCCCAAGTGTATCCCTACGCTCGGGACAGTATTTATGAACTTCGCCTGCCATTCTCCTGACCTGATCCTTTCCTGTGATGTCTGATAACCTTCTAACTTTGATATTTAAACTTTCTTATTATCCAACATTCTAATCGGAGTTGGAAATTGGAAAAAAGAAAACAAAACGCAGAACCTAATTAATGGATCTGTGTTCCCCGAAAATACTTCTGTAAATTACTTCAAACAGCCTAATAATAGGACACGAATAAAACGCACCTGACCATGCAATATTCACATAAACCATCATTGAATTCTAACCATAAAAAAATTTCATCTTGTTAGAATCTTGTTCGTCAAAATCCACCTTCGATTGGTACCCGCAAAGACTATTTTCCAGAGTCTTATACTTTCTGCAAAGTATCTAAGTAGTGCCCAGAACACCAATATACAATAAAATTGATGTATCCTAAAATAGAAACTAAAGTAAAATTATTTAATAATCTGTAAAGTCACGTTAGCATTCTCCTGATGTGAACCGCTGACCTTGCAATCGCAACCGATATAATGCAACATCCTTTATATATATATATATATATGCTATGTTTCCTTATTATTGCAATAAAGACTCTCTCTTTCTCTTGATTCTTTTCTTACGAAAGGAGGAGTCAAAAGAGAGAAAGAGAACTGGCCACTTGGAAAGAGCACACCGAAATCATGCTTCGAAATTCGCTTGCTTAATTTAAGTTTGACGTTTGTTTTCGTCCATGTGAGTATCACGTGTCTTGGACATACCCTGAAATGACTCGCCTCATTTGTTTACTTGCAACTACACAACGTTCTTTGGCACTAGTGTTAACGGACTGGAAATTAATGGACTGGCCTACAGTTGTCACTGAGGCAAAAGCGAATAGTCTCTCTTCACCTACGAGCACATGTTGCTCGTATTTCATCTGCGTGAAAGTTCACAACAGCAGATGGGAGAGACGTGGACATTACTTGACCTTCTGATCACGGTATTCAAAATACAGCAAAAGGTAATCAGTAACGGACTGACAGAGAGCAGATACTAACAACTGATTCATGTGATATTGCATTCTATTCTTATCCAGGACTAATTACGATAAGGGAACTGTTAAGATGATTGCACTCCAGTTTCGATTGGCTCATTGTAATTATGTTGGATAATTACGACTTTGTAGTGGTCTCTCTCCCTCTCTATCTATCTATCCATCCATCGCCCTAAGTGACAGTATAGTGGTTTCACCATTTGTCACTTGTCTGGAGAAGTTTGGGCTCAACTGATGTCTATGACTGGAGGAATTTCTAAAGTACTCATCAATCGAGGTTGTAGTTAGCCGATCTCAGGAGGTAAGAGTAGGGTTTTTCATCCCGCATGGCAAACAAATCAATTCATGAACACTTGTACAGATATAATACACACACAGAGAAAGATATGGTTTACGTCCTGAGACCATTAAAATAATAATAATGAAATACATTGTCTCATATTTCATTTATATCGACTGTAATTTTTGAATGAAATAAATGAATTTTAATATTATTAATAGAAGTAATTCTAAATTTCTTTTATTCTTGACATCGAAAAAAAATGTAAAAAAATTAAATTATATTTCTTCATCTTCATCTTCATCACTGTTCCAACCTAAGGTTGGGTCAGATGCGTCAAAGCCTTCAATCTTTTTCTGTCTTCCCAGGTCTTATCTTCTATCATTCTCTCCCACTCCCTTTGTTTCCACATCTTCTCTAATCTGATCTCTCTACCTCTTCCTGTGTCCAAATCATCGCAAACGTGATGTAATCATCTTCTTCCTCGGGCTTTCTATTCCAAATTCATTCTTATATCAGTATTTCTTATTTTATCTCTTCTAGTTTTAGCTAGCATAAATCCTTAGCACTTTCATTTCCACTGCTTGGCCTCTGCTGGAATCCTTTTTATCCATCCTCCACATCTCAGAAGCATAGGTCAATATAGGGACCAAATATACCCTATTTATCAGCATTTTACACTTCATTGAGACTTCCCTTGCCCATAACAGGCTATTAACAGAAGAAACTCTGACTAGCTGCTATCATCCTAGTATTTTCATACCTAGGCTGTCATTCTTTGTTAATAAACTATTATTGAAAAGTCCCTTAACAAATGTCATTGGTCGATGATGTAAAACAACTGCCACGTGAAGAAAGGCAAATCTGAAGTGGTACCTTTATAGATGGAGACAGAAGAGTGGAGAAGGTAATTCAATTCGAAACAGAAGGTTCATTGATCTTAACCATTGTGAATGAACTGGGTACCGTGATGTAATATATGTAAAAAAAACTTTTAAACGGCTTTGTAAGGTTAGGCATTTTGTCTTGGGCAAATAATATCCTCGTGCACTGTAAGTTAAGTTGTTGCAACGCCTTTTATACAGAAATCACTGAAACAAAGAATCCCGTTTGGCTCAGTGTGCAAAGTACCTTTTCATTGTATGGTTATTAGTCATCATTCATGATTAAAAGTCTCTTCCAGCCAAGAACTGTGTACAAGAAGTAAAAATAGCGAGTACAGAATGCCATGTGAAGTAACTGTTATGCTAAGGAGGAGTGGAGATTGTTCCTTTTATATCTCCTGTGTGTATCTGTGCTAACCGACGCATTTATTCATGGGTAAAAGACGTTTTTTACTAGTTCCAGTAAAGTAGTTCTTGGCAAGGCAAACTCTACAGGAATCCACCCTGTACTTTCCCTCCAAGCATTTTGAAACTTTTTTTTTACTGCAACACAAAAACAGAAAATAGAATTAAGAAAACTATTCTCAGAGTTCTTGGTTTTTATTTGTCCTCAAGTTCTTTTATAGTTGAGTCACCAAATGTTTTGAGTAAACGTATTCCAATTTTATTTCGGAGATAAAAGATGTCAAATGCGAAAGTTTATGGTATTAGCAAAGCAAGGCTGATGAATCAGAGGGAGCTTGTCACTTGATATCTAAAGACGGATGAAATCTGATTTTGAATTTTAATTCACTTGGTTACTTCTACCAACAAAAATGGCCCATCTTCTTTTTTCAGAAAGCAAATAGATCTTCGATTCGGTGAGAAAGATATCAAATTGAATAAAACCGCTCTTGCAATACTGATAGCGGTACAATGTTCCAAACATTATCTTCCCCTCCCCACTTAGTTTATGTTTTTTTTTCAGACCGAATAATTTTCAGCAAATATCAGCACATTCAGAATTATATTTTACATTTTGAAACCTCGATTTAACCTACTATATGGTGGTAAAGTCTACATCCGATTATCCGTTAAACTTGAAAGAACCACTTATATTTGTTAAACTTGCTAGAATGTTGTGAAAAAGGTGCTATACTATGAAATAAAAATCCTTAAGTATTATAATACTATATTTCACTGAACTTAGTAGTTGTGTAGCATATAAGATGCTTGAAATGTTGTCATGTCTTATGGCAGTTGAAACTCTGATTGAATCTTATTCAAAGTCTGAAGATTTCCCGAGTACTTTGGTTGTTGGTTCAGATGACATCCTATTCATATCTGATGCGCTCGAAAGGCTGATAAAGGTTCTGATGAAGAAAATCCTAGCTCACTTACTCTTTATACGATGTGAATCTTGTAAAATGAGCCAAAGAACTAAGGTTGTGAGGCTGTGTCTGTAAATTGCGTGTATTCTGTGGTCGATTTCTTGTTTGCTGGACATAAACATTGAGTTTTCGGGAGAAAACCATGCAATCCTCTTCTGAGACCGACTAACTCAGCCATTGGGAAAGGGGCCCATAAAGGTTCATAGCGTCTTTGACGGAATTCGAGCTGAAGTCTTTTCCACCCCAGTGAGGTGGAAACATAAATGCATTTATGTGTAGGACACATAAATGCGGTTTTGTTTACAGTTTCTTCATAATCAAGAATTGTAAACCAACTGACCCACAGAATTTCAACAAATTACTGGAGTGCTCACAAAAAGAGAACAAAAATGCTTCATACACTTTTCTCTCCGATTGTTTTATCTATAAACACAGTTTAAAAATACCAGACTGCTCATTATCAGTGAGCTTAACTTGCCACCCTATTGTTAATTAAAATATTTTAACTGATAGTATAGAACACGGGAATAATATAGCGTGCACTTTTACACACGTATCCTTTTACATCTGAAATGTTGGTTGTTGTGTTTTTGTTATTTTTTTTCTTGGCTCTTTCGGTAGACATAGAGACGCCCTCCACAAGATCATGTCTCACAGCTTGGAAACTACTGCATGACAAAACATTATCAGGGAAAATTTGATATTTCAAAGAGTTTTTCAGCTATGGAAAAAGATGCAAATCATTCGAAGATAATCAGGTGAATATGGAAGAGAGGGGTTATTGGATTCCAAAGCCTGTGCCATGAATGGCATTCATCCCAAGGCTCGTTGTGTGCGGAGGCATTGGCCTTATGAAACAGCAGATCTTTATTTAGCATCTCACTCCTGCTTTGTTTTGTTTCTTCCAGTAATTTGCCAGTAAGGAATGCACAAATACTCTCGGTTGTAACAATGCGATCCCTTTCAAGAGAATCCACTAAAAAAAACGAAAGATAAGACAGTAGGATGGGATGCAGTACTCTTGATATCCAAAAATTAGTATCCACAATCTTTTCAGCAGATGGCCGAGTCTTTATTGTATGAGGGTGGATGATGAATGGTGCTTCCATCGCAAACATTTCCAATAGAATTGTTACTGTTGCGTGAAGTTACAAAGCAATCTAAAAATCTTCCTTATGTCGAGGAAGATTAAGTTGCCATATTCGTAAGAGATTAAGAATATGACGAATTAGGACACGTGTCTGCTCAATTGTCGAATTTCTTGGGACACATTTAGCAATGACCGTATGCACTCCATGCCGTTCCTTTATAATTATCCTAACTGTACTTTTGGGATGGGCTGTGGTTAGTCTGTATTTAAAATTGTTATTCTTCTATCGACATAATAATAGCTAGGATTTTTTCAACGTTTGAGAGGTTCAGTCCAAGTCCTCAAAAAACTGTTGCCCATGTTTGAATTCAGAACACCTTTTTTATCATTAATTATGGAAGAGTAGTCCTAAAGTTTATTGCGTATTGTCCAATATTTGATTGGAATGATGACAGTACATCTAAGATATATATACTTCTGGGTGAGGCCAGAGAATTATCTGATGATATCGGAGCATAATCAATATATACAAATGATATTCGTAATCTTATTTATAGACAAACACAGCTGTAAAATTTATTATAACTGTTTTTTTTTTTTAAATAATACAGTTATATTGAGATTTCCATTATTAAAATATTCACAAATTATTCAAAATTCAATTTATTACATAAAAACTTCTTAGTTTCCTTCCAATTAATAAATATTGTACGCAGTTTCTTTTAGCTTAGATAAATCATTCAAGTTTAATATGCTTGCAGATGATATATTTTTTTTATTTATCTTATCTTTGCTATGTTCAAGATCTATAGAAAATGCACGATATCAGACTTACCATTACTGTATAACGCATTCAGGGCAGCTTGTTGCTTCTCGGTCAATTTTGGAGGCCGAGTTTTTGGTCTTGGTGTTAAAGGAAATCCAAGAATGTCAGTGCGAGGTCGTTTTAGTGGTGGGACTGCTTGTCTCGGTCCTAGAAACCTATATAGTACGTAAGGAAAAGTAACTTTCTCCAACAGTATCGACAAATAAGAGATTGTATACTAGATTTTGTAAATAATGGTTTCAAGGCAAGTGGAGATCACAATGTGTGTTAAAATAAAAGAAAGAAAATGATAAAACATGAATAAAAGAAACTCGGAACTTTGATTTAGAAGTCAGCACAATTTATGGGTTTCATTGTTTTATTATTAGAAGCCAGAATTAAAAATTCACGAGTCTCCAGGGTAACTGGCAACAATTATTTATTTGGGAGCTGTTCCACAGTAGCCCCAACTGTTAAGTATGTGAAAGTGGGGGGGAAAGGGGAGTATAAACATCCACGTTCCTTACAAACACCAATTTTCACCCTCTGGTGGCCTCTTCTATTCGATATCGTTCTGTCATTCGCAGTAGAGCTACGATACCTTGGAGACAGATAAAACACGTATTCTGCAGAGACGGTCTTATCGAAGAGGAAAAAGAAGAGGAACAGCGCGCGTATTTACGATCAACCCTCCCCCCCTCTTCTTCTCGCAGGAAGCCAACGAAACAGGGTATCCTTTTCTTTCTTTGAAACTGGAGTGTGTGAAAGACATAGAACTAAACGCAACCCGTTCTCTTCGGCTACCGAGGACATTAAATGAGAGAAACGTTATAAAGATTAATATCGCCTTAAAGTAGCTCTCCAACTTCTTAACTACTTCACAAGATTTTATTTCACATACGGGACTTAGCGGTGATATATTTGCAGCGATGGTCATGATGCAACTGGAGAGGTAGTCCTTTAGCTTATAACGCTCGATTTTGTGAGTTTTGTGAGGGGGGTTTTAATGCACGAGCTACATAAACCACCGAGGGTTTTTTGCTATTCATAACTCATAGAATACGAGGCACATAATTTCGCTCTCTTTCGTCTCGAAAATATGTTATAGACTTCGTTTTTCCAGTTTTATTAAACGTATAAAGAAAGTTGTCCATTGTGATATGGCGCCACAAACTCCGGTGGAAGAACATAAACAAAGGTTGATGGCAAAAGATAAAACGGAATTGGTTACTGAATCGATTTCTGGTTATTGGACTGATTTTACGCCAAAGAGGCGATTTTCTTCTATGGAGTGACTTCGATTATCTAGCGGAATATAAGATATGGTCTGGTGAGCTCACTTCGCATTAGACGGTTGATTTATAGCAGTCCTGTCACGTTGCGAAGTTGACGTTGAAAACCGTGAAATTCAGTTTACTCTTAAGAACCAGTTTTGGATTTTTATCCTGTCCTGGTTACTCCATACATGATAGGTGCTCATAAGAGAGAATAAATGGAAATTTATCTATTTATTTATGGACTCTATCCTCGGTATAATGCAGATTCACGGTGGTTCCCCATTTGCTCGTGTCCTGTGATGTAAACTGCGCATGTTCTAAGGTTGATCGGTTTGAAGAGTTAAACTAAAACAGGAAGAAAATACTGTAAGGACCGAAGGAATTTCTTTTATTTGCAATATGGCCGAGTTAATCGATCTTGGACAAGGACTGCATCCAAGTTTTTCATCCAACAAATAAAAGCAAACTGACTATCGAACCCACGCTTTAGAGGCGTCGTATACATGACACCTCTTTGATTTCTTGTTCCAATGTGCGACATGCAATGATAGTGCCTTTTTAGCTACAAGAGGTTTGCTAATGATGTCCACAATCTGGATGAATGACTTGGAAAAACGTATTTTCAAATCTGGAGTTCGTGTAATTGATATTTCAGATACTTAATGCTTTTTGACATTTAGAATAAAACAAATATTTCAAAAAACAATTTTTATTATGCGAGGCAATAAAGAGAGATAAACTCTAAGAACAGTACTTTAGAACTGCGAAGGTGCCAAATATTGATTCTGTTTTTAGGGTGAAGGAATGATCAGTCTAATTCCAGTGGTATTTACTGTTGGCAGTAAAATTTTATGGGGTAATAAAGACAGGCAAATTACTGAAATGGTAGAATTAACACTTTCGTGACGTGCAAACTACAAAAGAAGGGATAGATAGATTATATTTCACTGGCGAAGTCTCGCAGCATTTTATTAATGGTTGTTAAAAAACGGCTAGTTGGATCTGCGATAATACCAAACACTGGTTCCAGTCGAGGACAGCGAAATTTAGCCTGTTGAACTCCTGCCACCAGAGTGCACTTGCTATCTTGAAGACAGGGAGACGCTGTTGATTGAAAGAAGTATTTTTAAGACGAATATGACGACACATTACTACAGTAGTGTCTTTGGAATGCTGTCACATTGGTTTAAACTAATTTTTCTTATTTTTCTTTTAATAATATCCAAATAAAAATGTAATGACTTAAACAGCGCATGTGCTGGATGTATAATTAATAATTTTGTGTCATATTTTATTCAGTAAATTCAGCCATTACCGCGCGTTAAACAAAACTCGCCTGTTCCTTTGACATCAAAGACGCCGGCTTCTATCTGAAGAAGGGTAATCAACTCGCTGTTGACTTGTGATCAATCCGAGATTGTCTAAATGTAGAATATAAATAATACGAGAGGAAGTCGTCTCATCACGTGCGCAAGAGGGGCCACTCCAAATGTATCAGAATACGATACTTATCTTGTCTGAGGTTATCTTTAACTCGAAGGTTATTATTTGAAGAAGAATGGCACTCCTTGACAACTAGCCAGTAACGCATGCTCCGTGAAGCGGGAAAATCGGGGTACAAAAATATTCTGGCACGAGGCCCATACGAACACAGTTGAACACCTTTTAGTAAGTGTTGCCAAACGTCAGAATGAAATACAAAGAGAGCGATTTAATGGTAGAGGTCTGGTGGAATGGCCTACCTGGGAAATCCTTTGAAGACGTGCCACAAGCGGAGAAAATTAGATCAGCTGTTGAAGGGACGGTGACAAAGTTTAAGGAAATAATTTGTCGTTGCGTTTCAAGTGATAAATTTGAGTTGGAAAAAGTTATAATGCGATAACTTGTAGAACTATATAGAACTATATTTGTACAATATAAAAATTACGTTAAAAGTAAAACCAAGTTTATCACTAGAATATGAACGCTGGTCTTGCGGTCAACACGGCAATAACAATCGCTGTCGTTCCACACCTTTTAGAAAAGCCTTAATTACAGTCCGATATCGATGGGAGGACCTTTCATCGGTATTTTCACAACCTGGCCGAGTCAACCGGTCTCGGATGAGAGTTGCATGTGTTTCGTCCATTAATTAGCAAATTGTCGAAGAATACACCAATTACAGACTCAACATAATGATGCCTCATAGCTTTAGTTGCTTTGGTGCTTAACACGTGCCTAACAACAACAAGAACAACCACGACTTGGAAAGTGGTGGTGGTCAAGTAATACCGGCACGCCTGCATGTGGTGGTACCTCAAGAGGATCCTCTGGACAAAGAACAACAAGCCAATTATACGGAAAACGTACGATTATTCTCTCCAAAGTCACTTAGAGCATCTGACATACTCTTCCTGAAAATGCAAGAAATTTCTAATCCCCAGATTAGAAATTGTCTGAGACACAACTTAAAGTTGTGTCTCAGACAACGTGGAATTAGATTTGATCTGGAATAAAGCACTCAATGAACTTGTAACTGCCACCTTTCCTGATTATTACGTCACTTCTCAAGGGTGCCACCTATTGACTTTGTTTAATAGGTCAATAAAACATTTTGAGTTTCTTTAAGCAGTAAGACAAATTTTTTACTCTAATTCGTTTATTTCTTTTGAAGTATACCAATAAAATCGTAAAAATTATTTATTAACCCTGTGAAATGACCAGGGAATATCCTTGAGGAGAGGAGGGTGCACCTAGATGAATTGACTACAATGTCTAAAACATAAAATAGTTTCTCTCTAGCAATTAATAATATTTTCATTACCTGGGATACCTTGAAGCATGCGCATGACTGCTCAGATGGTCATAGATCACGGAATGAACACCACTAGTGAAATGATTCATCTTTGATGAAAATAGCCACTGTTGCGAGTAGAAAACTTCCTTCAGTTTAAGTTCCCGCTATCAAAAACCAAAACACCCCAACCGGAAACCACAGCGTAGTTAGAAATGTCTACAGTGGAGTCACAGATGCCTGAATCAGTTAAATTTGGAACATCCCAATGATGTAATCAAAAAAAATCTGGAAACTGGTTCCTATTTCCAGGGCATCCACTTTAATACAAATCACATTTTCCACTTCCTTTTATGCATACGCCTAATTTTCGAAAAAAGAAGAAGCAGTTCCCGTTTAGCAAGGCATGATGGTATCGCTTAACAGCCGCAAGTTATTTGGCCAATGGACATTCGGCTGCTTCTCGACATCGCTAACACACCTGTCCCCTTCCTCATATAGTTACCAGATGTTGTTGCCAGGCAAGTTAGACGCGTATACAGCCGAAGTACGTGCTGCTGATTAGAGAAACGTGCCACGATGGTGCAGCTGACGGAAGACGAGTCGGGAGGAGTGATCGACACTGTTTTGGCCTTTCCCTGACGGACCTCGACGCTGGAGTAACAGGGTAGCGATTGTATATTTACGGAGTATTTTCGTTTTGCTGCCACCCCGAGTGTTGCCAAGTTGTAACAACCCTATATATAGACCTTTAATTAAATATAGAATTAGGTGGGGAGTCGCTGATGCGTGTCTACCTGCAAATAATCTGCTGTGGTTGCTTTTATAGACAAGGCACTCTCTCTTACGGTAATGATTTTTTCCCTCCCTCCCCCTTCCAAGAGGGGTAATTACTCGGTAATATTTTGGCAGGTTTTAAGCTCCGGTGGTCTTCCAGGCTGTAAATATTAGTTCAACGACGCAGTCGGGTGGAAACTCCTTGACAGCGTCTTTGATGGGTTCGCACGTAATTTTTAGAAGATTTCTTTCACGCCAGGTTATTGGGTTTACCTTCGATCTTCGAGTCTTTAATCTGAGAAGGCTTCTCCAATATTTGCTGAAACTTGGAGATGCAGTGTTTAGTGATCAAGGCACCGTGACATGGAGCTGTTTGTTTTAGCCGTTGTTATTAGAGCCCGTGACACGAGGTTTGATCAGAGTATTAGACGAGGTGAAATGAGGCATTAGCCATCCAGAGGATTCATTAGACAACGCAACTTAGGTTAAGTTGTCCGATGATTACGATGTTTAATCATTTGATTTAATCAATTTGTTTTATTATAAATACGCAAAATAAACAAGCTTGCATATGTTTATTTTACGCATTTGTTCATCTTGAAAATATTGAGGCAATAAACCTGCCCTTCCAATGTTATTCACCCCTGAATGCGTTGAGTGGAATTGATCATAACTTTGGGGAATATTTCTTCGTTATATCCCAGCAGTTCCTTCAAGAATATTCACACACATGCGTCTTAAATTCTTAAGTAATTCTTGACTTAGTTACTGCTCTTGAGGTATCCCTATAAGAAGAAGACGTCAGGTGCAGTAAGATGAGAGAAAAGAGGCGGCCATGGCACATCTCCAAAGTGAGAAACGATTAGGTCTGGAGGAATTTCCAGTGAAAGATTCGTACTCGCTGTTGCTATATCAAATGTTGCTCCATCTTGTTGATACCATTTCTCGCCCTCCATAATAAACTGATCTCTCTATCCTGTTTGCACGAACTCACTAAAAACAGAGACTCCTGTTGCGCGTGCGCAGGAGAAAAACACTTAACAAAATACTTCAGTTCCTTCTGACGAATCCTGCAGTATGAACGGATAACGGGGGCTTTGGGGTAACACTGGATGGTCTCAGAGAATGGCGCAACCCTAATTTTTTAAATTTTCTTTTTGAAGCAGGAGAAATGATAAATACAAAGTTGTCATCGGTGAGTGATAAACTACAGGCAGTGGACATAAAAATAGAAACTCTAACGGAACATCATCCGGTTCTGTGTTTCCAAGCTTACTTATATAACGTACCCCCAGGGTTCAGTGCTGGCCCATTGCTGTTTTCTGTATTTATTAATGATATTGATGAGGCTATATCAGGCTTAATGTCTAAGTTTGCAGATGATACAAAGGTTGGCAGGGCGGTTAACGACAGTATGCTACTACAACAAGATCTAGATAAGTTAGGCAGATCGGCTGAGAAATGGCAATTGAAGTTTAACATTGAAAAAATCAAGGTACTGCAAATGGGTAGCGATAGTCTCAGAATAACGTATCGACTGTGGAGCACTACACTCAGGGTAGTGGAAAATGAAAAGGACCTGGGAGTAATTGTGCAGTCTGATTTCTCTGAGCAGTGTAGACAGACTGCCTGGACAGCTCACGGGATTTTGTCAACGATATACAGGGATTTTGTTAGCAGGGATAAGGAGGCAATTATAAGGCAATGGTCAGGCCACATCTTGAGTACTGCGTACAGCTCTAGAGGCCTCATTTTAGGAAGGATGTAGAGCTGCTGGAACGGAGACAAAGAAGAGCAACGAGATTGGCGAGGGGAACAAAGGGGCGCACTTACCTAGAAAGGCTTCAGTTCTTCAAATTGCAGCGTCTGGAGAGTAGATACCTACTCTCCAGACAATCAAATCAAATCCCCTACAGCGAGGGGATTTGATTGAGGTGTTTAAGGCTTTGAATGGATTGAGCAAGCTCAATGCAGATAGGATTCTTCCTCTTGCAGAGATAATGCCTCATGTATGTGCATATTCTGAGCAAGAGGAAGAATAGGCATAAATTCAAATTGGGGAAGGATGGTTGCTGAATAGATGTGCGGAAGTTTTCCATTCGGCCAACGGGTGGTTGATTGCTGGAACAAACTTCCATCCGTCCTTGTAGAAATGGATAGATAATTCAAGGAAGTACTAGAAAAACTATTGGAAGGGATGAATAGGTGAAATGGTAAATGGGAAAATTACCTGAAAAAGTAGTTAGCTACTCGCTGAATGAATTTACAAATCTGCTCTGTTTAATTCAGAATGACCTCCATCCTTACCGATAACGATCATTATGATATAAGTGGAATTGACCTCTGTGAAAAAACTCAAAAATTTTCGTTTTGTTCCACCTACTGAGAGAGATTTACTTCGAAATGCTTTCATTCTCCATGATCCATTCGTCCATTAGTCCATGACCCAAACAGGACTGATACCTTCCCGAATAATCAGTGGCGCTACGCCATCCCATATCATATTTCCTATTTGAGAATTTAACTGATCTTACCAGTAATGGTTACCAGTATCGAAAGAAGTATTTCAAATTTGAAACGAATTGAAATCTCGTATCTTTGGTCCACAATGTCAGAGAAGAAAATCTCGTCATTGGCAAAGTTTTTATTATTTTTTTAAATTATTTCCTTTCGCTATATTATACCAAAACATGTTTTTTTATAAAGTGGAACAGAGCAGCAATAGAACAACTAGTCTCTGGCACTTTTTATCCTGGATCCAGCACGCAAGCATGTGCTGGTCAACAAATTGTTGGAAATGCAACGTTTGTGTTTGTAATCCACAACAAATAGTAGATTTATGCTCCTCACGATACGGACAACTTCTTATTACTTAAGAATTGAACCATTTTTACGATTTCTGAAGAATGAATGTCCCGTTGTTTACGTTGATCATAAAACGGTCTGTCTATTGAGGGTGGGAGGGGCGCGCGAGATGAACATATGACGTACTCAACTTTCACCGTTACTCAGATGTCATAAAACTTGCTTGTAAAAGGGCGAGCTCCGTTTTCATTTTCTTCAGTTTGGTCTATGATCACGGTCCTGCTCGACCTCTTTTTACGAAGCTCGTAAAGCCCCTTTGTTGTCGTAGATTTACGGAGAGCAACAAGATTATCTTGCTAGAGTGAAATATAAAGATATTTCCTCTTTCGGTTTCCTCCATTACGATGCTTTTTATTTCTCTCTCTCTCTCTCTCTCTCTCTCTCTCTCTCTCTCTCTCTCTCTCTCTCTCTCTCTGTCGATTTTCTTCTTCTGTTACCGAAATGAAAGAATTCGTGTTTAAACAATTTTTATTTAAAGCAGAGAAATCTTTCTGTTAGGAAAAACCACATAACCTTCGCTCGAGACTGTGGGGCACCCAACTCGACAAGAAAAATGTCTACAAAATTCCCATCCAGATGAGAATCTAAAGCAGGTCTTTTCCAGCCGGTGTGGACAACAGATTCTTATAATCGTTCACATAGGGCTAATGTGCAGTTTCAGGGCGAAGAGGGCTGTCAGCCGAAGGAGATTTACTAAAGGATGCACGAAGTGTATTTCATCAACAATAGTAGATTGTTGTAAGAAATTCTTTGAGAGTCGACACCTAACTGAGAACATGCATTCATCGGACCCTTTGGATATGGCCAAAATGTGGTCTAATATTATTACTGTAGAAGTAGAAATGCATACCACCAGAAGACTTTCCGCATACCAAAATGCTTATAAAATGGAATGGGAGAACTTGATTTTTCGGAATTACGACCAACAGTTCCAATCTGAATCAGAAGAAGCAGTACCACACGTCATAATAGTCGTGATCTCATTATCAGAGCAAAGCATGTCAATCATTCACATAACTCAAATCATATATTATAAGTTCTCTCCACAAAGGAATATAAAATTTCGGATTCTCAGCATTCCGTAGCTAACTTATTCGCTGTATGATTGCTTTCGCCTCAAAGGTGGTACTTGTGCATATGTCCGTTCTGATATTCCCTGTCAGATACTTGGTAATTTGGAATCTCCTCTTTTCGATCTTTTCTGGCTTAAAATCTCTCTACCTCATTGTGTCAAATTCATCTGTTGTCTGTACCGTTCTCTCAACTCCAATAATCACTTGCAGCTCTTTGACCTCCTCTCTTTGCACCTTGACGACTTTCTCCAGTCCAACTTTCCTAACAGTGAGGTAATTTTCCTTGATGATTTTAATGTTCACAACTCCAGCTTGCTTCCGTTTTCTAGTCACACTAGTTTTCTAGTTTCATTTTCTACCTACACCAAAGTTCGCAACAATTGTAAAGCAGTTATTAATCAGTCCAAACTAGATGTTGAACAGGCTAAGAGTAGAAAACTTGCTTCTTGCCCTAATGGTAGCCGACCATTCTGGTCTCTTGCCAAAGCTATTGGCCGCAACTTTTGCCCATCTCTGCTCCCACCTCTGTTAAAACCAGATGGTTCTGTTGTCACTTCTGAAAAGGATAAAGCTGACCTCCTAGCATCCCATTTTTCTTCCAACTCACGTATTAATGATCTTAGTAAAACACCTCCCACCATTCCTAGCACGCTCCATTCAATGCCTCCTGTGGTCTTCCGTCAAAAGGATATCAGAAGGATTTTGACGAATTTTGATGCTAAGAAATCTCTAGGTCCCGATGGTATTTCTCCAATTGTTCTCAAAACCTGTGCTCCTGAACTTACTCCAGTTCTTTGCCGTCTTTTTTCACTTTTCCAAAGGTGTTTTTCCTTCTGCTTGGAAATTTGCTCATATCCAGCCAGTTCCTAAAAAGGGTGACAAATCCATCCCATCCAATTATCGTCACATTGCAATTACTTCTACTCTTTCTAAAGTAATGGAGAAATCAATTAACCGCCAACTCTTAAACTACCTAGAAACCTTCGTCTGATCAACGATCGCCAGTATGGATTCCATCAGCGTTAATCTATTGGTGATATTCGGGCTTATGTTTCCCATTTATGGACAAATTAAATGGAAAAGTTCGGTGAAACACAAGTAATTGCTCTTGACATCTCAAAGGCTTTCGATCGTGTTTGGCATAAAGATCTTCTAAACGAGCTTCCATCTTATGGTTTGCCAACTGTTTTTTGCAATTGGTTATTCAGTTTTCTCTTTGATCGCTGACCGAAGGTGATGGTAGATAGCTCTCTGTCTTCTAACTTCTCCACTAACGCTGGTGTCCGCCAAAGTTCAGTTTTTTCCCCCACTCTTTTCCTCTTGTATATTAATGACCTTCTTCCATTGAGTGGAAATCCTATCCATAGTTTTTCCGATGATAGCACATGCATTTAACTTTCCATTTTGAGAAACTTTGTCCTGCTAAATCAGCTTCAACTTCTCGAATATTCACTACTAATTCCTTAAATGGGGCAAATCCATAGTTTGAGGATTACCCTGACTTCTAATCTCTCTTGGCACAAGCACATTACAAATATTGCTTCCTTTCCATCTAAAAAACTTTGTTTTCTCTTTTGCTCTCGGCGTTACTTTTCTTCCAAATAGCTGCTCACTCTGTATAAATCGCAAATCCGCATTGCCATGGAATATTGTTTCCACATCTGGGGTGGTGCCCCAAAAACCTCTCTCAGGCTTCTTGATTCCATTCAGAAGAGAGAGAGTTAGGTTAATTAATGATTCATCTCTAACAGAGTCTCTCCACTCGCTCTCTCATAGACGCACTGTTTCTGCTGCATGCCTCTTCTACAGATACTTCCATGGGCACTGTTCTTCTGAATTGGCTTCTATAATTCCCGCTCTCTTTGTCATTTGGGATATTGTTCTTCCATTGTCATTTGGGATATTGTTCTTGCATTCCTGACATTGTATTATGATGTCCACTGTCACTCAGTGACCTTCCGTTCAGCCTGTACAGCATGCTGCACCCATCACTTACCACACACATCCACCTTGCGTAATACTTTACAATTTTGTAGGCGGGGGTGGTTTGACTCGTTCAACACCATCTTTGTACAACTTCACCACAGTGGACCGTGAGCAACCGATAAGATATGGCGTTTCCGATATGGAACCACCCGACGCACGAGCTCCCACAATCATGCCCTTTTGAAACTCCGTCATATCTTTACTACGTCCCATAACTGCTACTTCATCACTTTCACTTGCGCGACTGGATGCAGATTATCACTTCTCTAGTGTAGGAAGCTGTTTGGCTTTTTCTGCGAGCTATGCGGAATAGTCCATTATTAAAGGGTTGGTCATAATTCTATGATTACTGAGTGTATATAATTGGATTTCTGAAGCTTCAATGATAACATATCAGATATATGGAGAGAGAGAGAGAGATAGAGAGAGAGATTCGTAGCCTCTGATTTCTTAAACAAACGCCAATCTCAACAGCTGATTTAATCTAAAGAAAGGGAACTTTATAATGGCCTTCAGTGAATAATTTCAGTTCAACAATACCTTAAATAAATATGATTCAGTACAAACACAAACGCGCGCGCACATTTGGGGATGAAAAGATCAAATAGCTGTGTTTGCCTCCCACTCAAGCTTTACTCGTTGAACTTAGCGACACCATTCTATTGACAATGACAAGTTAATCTCATTTCAAGTAGTCTCCACTCCCCTGTTTATGCGCACAACCACTGCTGTCCTAATATATACGTCGGCTGCAACGGACTTCGTGTACTACATTCTGTTCGGGTTTTATAACCACGTGACACTAAGTAATTGAAACATTTGGAAGGGTTACGTGTTGCGCAGGGAAATAAATTTCGATGGTAATTTTCTGTGACGAGAGCTACCACGGTGTTGGTTTTGGCATCTAGCACTCAGAAGCTCTTTTCGAATAAGGGCTTTGCTAGAATGCAATTCGGGTCGATTTATCGCGTTTGTGTAGCCTGAACAGAACAACTCTAAGGTGATATCCCCCCCTCTGCTAACCTACAGTAGTTTGAATTAGACAATGTAATAAAGATACCTCACGTAGATAGATAATGTGTTTAGAATGCGCTCCTTTGTTGATGGCTGAAAATGAAGCGCAAGTCACTGCTGCTCTTTAGGGAGTTTTGATATAGGGAATTCAGCGGGTTTACACAAACAGAGAAGCTATTTTGTAATTGATCTCAGAGCTCCATAACATCGTTTTCAACATCCATCGATGGCGACTACTCTTCGCCCTTTGAGTTGGACGTTTCTGAAAACAGCAACACGGTTATTCGATGTTTTATTTCGCCCTTTTGTGTTTCTGAATCTCTGAAACGCTTCAGATTGCATTATAATTCCAGAAGAAGCCAAGAACATGCCAAGCCTTATCACCGAGATTTCTCTACCTGAAAGGAGTGTATGTTTTGTGCTTAAAGCAATATTCACTCATGAAAATGCTTTGCATATCAACGTGAAGTATAGTGTCTATGAACAGCAGTACAAGCCACCTATGCCGCTGTAGGGAGTAGAGTCGGTGGCGGCAGTTGTTATCTTGGTGAACACTAAGCTATGCTCCTTGCACTTTTGCTTTGAGTGGGCTTGACTGGTGGTGGAGAAGCAGAAGTCAGTGCACGTCTCATCACATTCTAAATGTATTCAGTGGGCGAAAATATGTTGACTGTGCAGACCAAGGAAGAATTTCCACATTTGTTAGGATATGAGAGCCATAGATGAATGGGCATTGTCCTGCTAGAAAACAGTGTTTGAAATGAAGCGTAGAAATGGCAGAAGCACTGCTCTTAGAATAATTTCAACATAATGTTTTGCTGTAAAAGCAGGTAGTGTCAATAACGATGTGAAGTGAACGCCCGTTGAAACTAATGGCTGTCCATATCACGGCCCAGTATGCCGTTCATTGATACAGGATTAATTGCTTCCTACCCGATACTGTCTCCAGACGCTCATACAGCAGTCACTGGATCCAAAACAGAAATTTGATTCGTCCCAAAAGACAACATGATACCATCCTTGTCCCCAAGCATTTCTCATTGAACACTACAGAGGACGATAGAGATAGAATGGGGCCAGGGGCAGACGAGGCAACGGACAGCGTGAACGCAAGCCAATTCTCACAGTGGTCTGATAACTGTGCTCCCCAACACAAGGCGCCAACAGAGATGGTGTTACGACGTTGGAAACCAGGTGGTGGACTGTGACAGATGTTTCCTGTCGTTAGTCGGCAGATCCGTAGATCCTCCTGTTCTGTTGTTCTTCTTCTGATGACACCAGAGCCATGGAAACTACTATGAGTACCTTCCTGTACACATTGGTACCAAAGCGTCTAGCTGTCGGGTCGAATGGCCATTTGCGGTGTTGACTATCTATCTTCGACAACCCAATGATCTGACCCCTTTTAAAGTTTGTCAGTTGTACATAATGCTGCCTTACTTTTGTTAAATATGCTGCTTATTCTTAGACGACTATCTTGCCCGTTTTGTTTTTGCACCACCTTCAGATTACTACATCAGGGAGGTAATGGATACGTTATTGGACGTTGTGCTGCCCCAGTCAGCTTTAAGTGCTAGTTATTTACGTCCATACATGTTACAATCATGAATGTGAATTTTTTAAGTTGAATCCATCATTTTTTCTAGATGAGGAAATTTTAATGATGAACATTGTATTTTCTTTAAAGAATCGCGTAGAGAATGAATACGATTGAACTGTGGTACGCTTTTAAAACATTAATCACAGATGCCTTGAATGCCTATATACCATTAAAAAAATACTCCACGAGGAGGGTTCCAAGTTGGATGAATAGTGAAATTGCCACATTACTTGAGCAGAAAAAGGTGGCATGGAAAGGTTACAGAACAATACAAAGTACTGAAGCCTATAACAGCTACAAGGTGATGTGTAATAGAGCCACAGAAAAGGTTCGACAGGCAAAGGCAGTTTATGAGAAATCACTAGCAAACAGAGAAAAGAGGGGGGATGAAGAATTCTTCACATATATAAATGCCAAGAAGAGCAGGACAAACCAGATCGGACCTTTATGTAAGGGAAAGGGGATAGTAATAAATACACCAGCTGCCGTTGCAGATGAACTCAACAGTTATTTTGCATCGATATTTACAAATGAAAAGCCTTTTGTGGCAATGGGAAATTGTGGGAGCGAAGTTAAAAAATATGTAATTAATGATATTGAAATTTCGCAAGATTATTTAATGAAAAAACTTTCGAGCCTACAGACCAGTAAGGCTCCTGGAGTTGATGGAATATACCCTATAATCTTAAGAGAGGCGGCAAGCGAGTGCATTGAACCATTGAGGCTAATTATGCGAGCATCATTAGACTCTGGGGAGATTCCCTTGGATTGGAAAAGTGCAAATGTATCTCCCATACATAAGGGTGGCTCTAAAAGTGAAGTTGGAAATTATCGACGTGTCAGTCTGACTTCAGTAGTAGGGAAAATCATGGAGGCAATGATCAAGGGTGGAATTCAGGATCATTTGGATCGAATTGAAATTCTCAAGGATACTCAGCATGGTTTCGTAAAGGGAAAATCATGTTTAACAAATCTGGTTCGCTATTTCGAAAGGGTCACTCACGAGCTGGATTTAGGGAATAATTTCGACATTGTTTATTTAGATTTCAGCAAAGCTTTTGACTCAGTCCCACATGAGCGGTTGCTTTATAAGCTGGAACAGGTTGGAATCACTGGGAAAATCCTTAGATGGATAGAAGGATGGCTTCAGGGCAGGAGGCAGAGGGTTGTGATAAATGGCTATTCCTCAGATTGGGTTGATGTAAGAAGTGGGGTTCCCCAAGGATCAGTATTAGGACCACTGTTGTTTTTAATTTTCATAAACGACATTGATGAAGGGATAGAGGGCGTGATGTCTAAATTTGCAGATGATGTTAAAATTGGGAGAGTAGTTAATGATCACTGTCAAGCTGAGCTTCTTCAGAGAGACCTAGATAGACTTCAGGAATGGTCAGAAAAATGGCAGCTGTGCTTTAATCCAACAAAGTGTAAGGTATTACACCTGGGAAACAGTAATCCCAAAAAACTTATTCACTTGGTGGAGTTCAACTAAAGCCAGTACTGGAGGAAAGGGACTTGGGTGTTACGATACGGTCAGACATGAAATTCTCTGAGCATTGTAAACAGGTTGCAAGGAAGGCCCATGGTGTCCTATCAATGATCTATCGAACTTTTGCAAGTAGAGATAGGGACGTGATAATCCCATTATATAAGGCTTATGTTAGACCACACTTGGAATACTGTGTTCAAGTATGGAGACCGCACCTGAAGAAAGACATCGAGCTTCTTGAAAGGGTGCAAAGAAGGGTAACTCGCCTGGTGAGATCGGCAAAAGGGCGTCCTTATGAAGAAAGACTTCGAATATGTGGGTTGCAGAGTTTGGAAACTAGACACCTTAGAGGAGATTTGATTGAGGTGTTTAAGGCTCTGAGAGGCATCAGTAAAATGAATGAGGACAAAATTTTCAAGATTATAAATGATGCTAGAACTAGGGGACATAAATTCAAGTTACGGGGGGAAATGTTTAGATTGGATTGCAGGAAGTTCTATTTTAGCCAGCGAGTTATAAATTACTGGAATAAGTTGCCTTCATGGGTGGTAGAGGCCGAGAGTTTGGGGAAATTCAAAGGTCATCTGGATAGTACTTTCGGGTAAGGGAAGCACATAGGATGATAGGTTTAATTTCCTTTTTATTTATTTTTTATTTTATTAATTATTATTATTTACTTATTTATTTTTATTTTTTTGTTTTTATCATTGTTTTGTTCGGATTTATTTTTTTTTATTTTTTATTTTTTTTTGGCTGGTGCAGCATAAGCCATAGGCTTTCTTGCACCATGCGGCCGTTACTAATACTAATACTAATACTAATGCCTCATTTCGTTCGCTTTCTCTTTCACAGGTCAGATGTTGCCAGCTATAGAGAGACAGAGAGAATCGCAAGCTGCTATAAATAAAATAAAGACATGTACCACATATAACGGATATCGGATCTCGGTACAGAAGACAGCAGCAATACACTTCTATAGAAAATGCAGGATGCACTCCGATCCCGAATTATGAATAGGTAGCCCAGCAACCCCGTTTAAACATAGTGTCCAACTTCTTGGACTAATCATGGATGATAAACTAAATTTCCTCGATCACATAAAATACTTACGTAATGTCTGTAATATAAGGGCGATAATAAGATTTAGGTTAACTGTGGAGTTCCCATCTATAACTGTTAGAAAGAGTGAATTAAAAGGGCCAGATCCTATCCATCATACCGCATTGCGTATTGTTTCAGGAGCCTTTCGAACGTCACCAGTACAAAGTTTATACACCGAAACCCATGAAACTCCTCTTATTCTTCACAGACAGTTTCTTCTACTGAATTACGCTGCAAAAATTCGAAACATACCTGATCATCCAATACGACAAATCTACATAATCCAAGTGTGAAATGTTACCTAGACATAAACCAAAAATTTGAAAACCAGCCAGTATCCGACTAGAACGTTCACTTGAGGGACAGAATGTAAAAATGGACATGGACAGAATCCTCCGAGATGATTCCACATCCCACTCTCCATTGGAAGTCAGTTTCTCTGACTATGATATGGATCTCATGCAATCGAAAATATCTCAATCAATATATCAGAGAGTTACCTTCTGCACACTTGAAGAAATAATCCAACTAAGTGCATCTATACACTGATGGATCTAAAACACAGACAGATACGTAGCAGCTCAGTATTCCTACCAAATGATACACTTTCTCAGTTTCTTCCACTTGAATACGTTACATATACTGTTGAACTGTTTGCCATACTGCTAGCTTTGAAGCACATTGATTCATATTACATTGCAAACAAGTATAATTTTAAAAGGCTCTTTTAAGTGCCACCTTTTAACGAGAGGATCACTCCTTCAACCAGCACGTAAGAAAAACTCGTCTCTATTCATCTCGCCTTGCGATAGACAGCAACTAGTGAGATTGTGATGGATTCCGGGACTTTCTGGAATTCCAGGAAATGAGCAAGGTGACTAAGCTGCAAAGAAACCCCATCGAATGCCTTTATAATAAACAACCAGGTACCACATATAGTGATTATATCCCTGTTATTAGACAAATCAGCGAAACAGAGTGGATTAAAATATGGAAAAACCAAACAAATAATAAATTGCATGAGATAAAACAATGCAAATCATCAAGCCTTCGCTCAAAGAAACATGAAGTAATCATTCTTTCCAGGCTACGTACTGGGCATACATACCTGACACACATTATTCTTCTGATGAAAGATGATCCACCCCAGGGTCACAGATGCCAATCTCGACAGCCAGTAAAGTATATTTTCATAGAATGTCCACTTTATCATAATGCTCGACAAACAGTTTTTCAATCATGTATTGTCAGCAAGATCACAAGACTACCTCCCCCCCCACCCCCCACAACACTGCAGACAGTTTTAGGAGATAAATCAAACATTTCGAATTAAAACATGTCGAACTATTTCAAACATAATTCAAACTTCTTCACGCACACCATCCTATCAAATTTGGAATTCAGAAGGAATTACGTTGGATCTTGCTGTAACTAAGTTCTTTCAGTTTAATTTCATAATTTAAGCTCTGTTATATTTACAGTAAAACCATCGATTTCATGTACCTCTATTTAACGGATTACCTCCATTTAATGAAAAACGTGACTGACACCAGAGTGTATTCTGAGGTGCTGATGAAATAGAGGACACCGGGAACTGAGTCACGAGCAAGCAAGCATCCCGATCTGCTTGTGAATGATTTCACTATTATGTGGTTAACTGTTCTTCTGTGCCCCGTTGCTCTAGCATCACCTCACTTACCAGTATGTCATCATGGCTTAAAAAACTGGCAAAAGTGAAGGTGTGTCCATCTGAGGGTTGAGCAGAAATTAAGGCTGTGGCACAAGATAAAGATATAATTTATGCAACTTTTGAAAAACAGAAATTAGCTCATGCGTACGTGAAAATTAGTATATCTTAAACCTTAATAAAATTACGATATTACTGAACTTAACATTTTATTCAAAGAACGAATTTGACTTCCATATTCACTTTTGAAATTTATGGAAAAAAAGTTGTTTATTTATAGTTTTTTTGAGACGTACATGGAGATTGTGAATCTCGCCATCCAGTCTTAATAATTGCCAAAAGGAAGCATTTATGATTTTTTTTTTTTTTTTGTAGTAGATAGCTGTTTAGAGTGAAGTGTCCAAAGAGGGGCCAATTAGACTCATATTCCAGCCTAGGAATGATGAACGCCAAATGCAAAGTTTTGTAGAGTGATACTGATCTTAATAAAAAGTAAAAAGAGGAACCCTATCGACCATCTTCAGTCTGTTGGCTTTTATCCTCAAGGATTTCGTAAGTTTAGTATCAAATATTAATCCCAGATCTTTATGAGGTCTGACAACTGGGACAGGCATCCCATGTAAACAATAATTACAGTCTTCTGTGGATTTAGAGCCAAGCCAAATTTATCTATAAGTACACGAATAACTTCATGAGCTTACGATTAAACTGGTCACAGAATGCGCTATTAGACACGGAAGGTTGGATGGTCGTTAGAATCTTAATATCATCTGCGTATGTGTATAAGTCATCCCTGACCTCAGAGAACGGGATCATCATTGCGGTAAAGAGGAGTCCGGATAAGACGCGACCTTGTGGAACTCCTGCATGAATTAGTAGTTGAAGGATGTAACTGTCTCTATGCAAATAAATGGAATGACATGTTAGTAGGGACTACAGGAACTTCAGCAAGTTTCCCTTTATTTGGAAGGCCGTTGCAGCAGACGCAGTATGGAATGTGCATTCAGACTATCGAAAGCGGCCTTTATATCAGCATATATTATTGAAATGTCATTTGTGGCTTGGAAAGCGTTCAGTATCGTAGTTTGCACTGTAAAGAGGTTCGTAATGGTTCGATATAAACAAAGGCAGGAACGTTTAGGAGCCCCCATTGGCTGCGATCCTGTGTATTGCACTTCACTAAATATGCGCTACTGGTGTTCAAGGTTCCTGGTGGTACTGAAGCTTACCTTTCCAGGATAGCCATTCGTAATTCATGTAATGGTTTAGGAAGTTGTTGACAACTCGATGTTTGTCTACACGTAGCATCCGATCCTCACTAGCCACCTTCATTCTAGAAGGAACCTTGCCATCCATTAAGTCTGAGATAGGATTGAAGAATTTCATCCCTGTATCTCACGGTAGTGACCATTCCCTTCTCGATATTTTGTCTGTCGAGATTGTCAGCCACCTTCTCCATAGTGATCTGTTTTCCGATGTTTTTTGTTTGGCTCTCTCTCTCTCTCTCTCTCTCTCTCTCTCTCTCTCTCTCTCTCTCTCTCTCTCTCAGACTCAGATGAAGATACATCTAGAATCGAATCCAGTTCTAGACTGAATTTGAACATCACATTGGACCATTTCTTTATTATCATTTATCTTTTTCCTTTTCGATTACAGAAACAGAGATCATGAGTAATCTTGGATACTACAGTTTGGCGAGAAATATTGTCCTAAGGTTTCTGGAATATCAAAGCGGGTTTGACGTGCTGCCTTCTCCCTGTATCGTCTGATAGCTGGTCTGATGACTGCTTGTGTAGGGGAAAATAGACTTGACAAAGCTTTTCAAGATACTTCTCCTGTTTCCTTGGATAGTTTCACAATCGGCATATCATATTTGTTGGAACATTCAGGACCATCAGTACCTCGACCTGTGATTATCCCATTTCCATTGTGCGGACCGCTCTCAACCACTTTGAATTATTCATACGCTTCGCAGTTTACACACATAATTATTCATACGTAAACACTTCGCTTGCTTGGTATACGTGAACGATTAAACTGAGTGACGTATATTTAGGCCACTCTATTTAAAAACACTTACAGTTGCAAATAATAACGAATGCGCATGTGTTTATTTGATACAATTCCCCAATTTTAGCTAGATTTACAAGGATATGTGTTCAGACGGGACTGTACCTTAACCTTTGATCACCAGTGTGTACAGGCAACTTGATTCCAAGATATTTTTCTTTCTATGGTGCGCCATATATTTAATTATTTGTAGTAATGCATAATTTCAAAATATACGATAAACAGTAAGGTGGTTCCAAGGAAGAACCCCAGGAAACTCTCAAAGACATTGCAGAAGGAGTATAATCTGCATCTTGAGAACTCTTGCTCTCGTCTGTAGCACGGTTGGTATAATCACCTTCCACTCCACATTGGGTGAAAGAGGCTCTGGTTCGAATCCTAGTAATGACCAGAAGAATTTTTAAGGGCTCTTTTCACAAATTGGCTGAATCAGTTGATCTCAAGGGAGGGTAACGCTGTTTTTTCTTCAGGAAACTCGGGATCTTCGTCAAACGAACAGGCAAATCGCCCACAGAAGACATGCAATTCACAAACCTAATATATGTGGAGTAATATAGTCTAAGTCTTTGAGGCGCCTAAACCCTACAACAACAATTCTTTCTCCAGATGAAATTGCGCATGTATTGATTTGTTGAGGTTTTTTGAAAATTGTTTTTTTTAATTTATGCGTAAATTTATATTCTTAACCACGACTGGTAAATGCAAATTTAATCGTATATCTTTTTAATGTTCACTTTTATTTCTGACGCAATGAAGAACAGCAGCTAATGCCTTCAGGTAAGTTTAATTAACTTTCTAAATACCCAAAGGCATAATGCAGTATTTCAACTGATTTATCACAAGTCTCCGTTGCTCTGGATGCGAATACGATAAGAGTAATACTAGAGTAGCTAAAGTCCCTTAAGAAGACATCAATTTCCAAGCTAAATTGAAATTTCGAGTACTCCAGGCGATGTCTCTAGATATCGAATTTAAAATAAGGGTACATAAACTGGGAGACATCCGATTTCCAGTTTTTGGTTAGGCAATTTAGTTTGGCGAAGCTGTTCGAAGCTGAAACTCCATCTCAAGGATATTGAATTAGAAACTCAATTGCTGGAAAGAAAAATCGTTAATCTCCTGGCTCGAATTAACCAAGAGCAAATTTTTCATAGCTGAAACTTCAACTCTAAGTGAGAGAATTTTCTGGAAAACGGTGCGGGTGATCACTGAGAAGCGTAGCTAGTTGACAACTGACAGTGTCTAAACACGTTTCTTAATTCAAATTCAAAGAAAAAGGTTCGTTATACTGTATTTGCAGCCTACGCAGTGTATCTCATCGTATTTTAATTTAATGTGTAATTTTATTAGAACGATTTTTTTAATAACTTTAACAGATGAGTTAGGGTAGCAAGAATTCCTTCGTGACTGTAGCGTATCCATCCCTGAATGGGTTCTTCCAACAGGATAATGCACCATATCACAAGTAAAGAATTGTACAAAGCCGATTCCAGGAATATCAGAGTGAATTCAGCTCACCGCGGTGGCCTCTTCACTCATCAGATCTCAATCCAATTAAGCACTAGCGGGATGAGGGAGAAACGATCTCTTCGGAGCAAAGATCCGCAAACCATCCACTTGCGATAACTATGGGAGGCATTGGAGTCAACCAGCATCAGTGTGGCAGCTTTCAACACCTTGTTGAGTCCACACCACGAAGAATCCAGGCTGTTCTAAGGGCTAAAGGGAGAACTAATCGCTGTTAGGTAGGTGTACACTAATAAAATGGCTGTTGCAGAAGATAGCGCACTCTAATGGATATTTACACAGAATATTTGCTCTGTATATAGACCAGATAGGTCTGTACATAGAGGAAATCTTCCATAAATAAAGAGAAGTTTAATATTAATGAATAAAATGCAGACATTTACCCTTCCACTTACCTATAATTGCATTTAGATATACTTAAACAAACAATTCTAGAGAATTCATTAGAATGATGTTAAGTAAATGAGCAAATAAAACAAGAAGACATAAAATAATTATAAAATATTGAAACTCAGGAGTAATTAAAACGCTTCACCAAATACATAATGACAAAAATAAACAATAAATATATTCCACCGTATAATGCTTGCAGTGGGATCTGTCTCATTAAAAAGACAGAAGAAATCAAAAAATATATAAATATTAGATGGGTGATGCAAGAAAATTCATAACGAATATCACATGGCATTAGTTCTAGAAGATGGAAAAGTGGAGGTATATCGTCCTTGGTGAAGTATTTTTCACTTTCAACATATAATTTCTTGCTTATTTTATTTTTTTTTTTTTTCGGCAGTAACCCTTGAATTTATGTCACCACGAGGAGCCTACCCTACTTCACTTCACTTGTGGGGGGTACACTCCATATCCACGTACTGCAGCTGTCACTCTGTAGTAGTCACATTCCCATTGAAGATAGAACACAGTGGGTAATCATCCAAGGATCGCTGTAAGTAGTTTCTTGAAGAGTTCCCCTGGGTGTGAAGCAACCTTCGGGGAGAAATCCGTCAAACAGAAGAAGTCGATGATAATCGATTAGGAGAGCAGCATGATCAGGCGATAATAGGACAAGAGAGACAGGAAAGCGCAGATAAAGTGGTTCCTTGATGTTTTATAGGAATGATCGGATCGGTACTGAGGTTTGTTTCAATCACAATTCATAATAAAAAGGGCTAGAAAAAGACAAACCAGTTTAGCCATCTTTCATCCCTAATTTTTCGCTTTTCGAATAGTTGCGATGGCAATGGAATGGCTGAAATTATCGCGAGTACCAATACTGTTCAATCTCTGTTTTTATTTCTCATTATAGGATTTTTATCTTAACTTCGAGTATTTTAAGCAATTTTAGGTGTTGCAAATTCCTCGTCGAGTTCAAAGTGGTCCGAACATAAACACTTCAGCATTCTGTCATGCGTGCTACAAGTGTGGAGGATTTTACGACCCTAATGACAGATCAATTAATGGAGTCTCTGCGACAAGAATAGAACTGTGAGAGCATTTTCACGCTTGCTGAACGTAACTGTTGGCTTTATCAGTAGTCCCCATATCACCTCCCTGGTCTCACACTCACGGCACAGTAGGTGACACGTATTGCGAGTGTTGGCAGGTTTATTAATTATCGACCACGTCTGTTATCTGTAAACTTCTTATCGCCACAGAGCAAGCATCAGAATGAGAGAAAAATAGCGAAGCTATTAACATAAATCCAGTTTATCTGCTCAGTGCTGAACTACGTCATAATTTATTGTTACACTTCACTGGTTAGAGAACACACGCGACACTTCATTGCTGAGAAGGTTTTTATTCATTTCGAAAAGAGTTAATGAAATGTTGGATGCTAACTGGCGAAGATTCTTTTTAAAGATAAATAAATATAATGTTTATTTATTTATCTAAACTGTAAATTGTTTTACGTGACACACAAACTGCATTGCGCAACCCATGCCACCAACAATTATAATTTTTCAGGTAATACGAAATATTCTCTTTGGTGCAGAGGTTGTTGAGGTTTTTTTTTTAGAGGATATTATTTCATTAATATGGAAGGAAGTGAAATAAGGATGGAGGATTTCTCTGCAAATATTCTAAGCAATTGTAAACTTGCTATGTTTCGATAATTGCAGAAAAAAAAAAAAAGATAAATATTAGTAGGTAGAAATTCTTTCTCCCTGATAAGGAGTGTTCTCGATCTTCTATTTTTCGAAGATTCGCTCATGCGCACTACGTACATATTGAGTTTGTAATCCAAAAAAAGAGTTGTTGCATTTATTAACAATATTTATGATGGGGAAACGCTTTCAGATGAAAAATTGGTCCTTTGATTTTTAAAAAAAGGGAGTAAAAGGTGTAGACGATGTACTAAAAATATTTGTTAAGTAAAAAATACTGACAGAAGGCAAAAATATTAAAAATATTAAATTGGCATTTCACCAATAATGAAAAGAAACAAAAAAAAAATTGGTTAGTTGGTGAAAAAAAAAGAAAAACTCGATAGCAAAAACAAAAAAAAAAACTTACGTGGCTGCTGAACCACCAAGAAAGATCTGTCTTTTCCTAGAGATTTGGTGGGGCTTGGGTTCAGACACCATATTCACGTCTGAAAAAATTTACAACCATATCATGCTTACGTCATCGTTTGAAAAAGGACGCAAAAACAGATTCACATGACACAAAAACACAAATATTCATCAACTAACCACTTCTTCCAAAAATTTAAAAAAAAAATCAAAAAATCAAAAAATATTTAGCAATTCCATTTATGTGTAATATTTTAGAGACGTTTGGCTATTTTGGAAGATCCGCAAAAGGGACCAATCAGGATGATGATGTCATAAAAATAGCAATCGCACTGTGCAGTCTTTCTACTAGTGTTTAATGAACTGGTTCTAGATAAACATCTCCGGCCAGGGATCCTTAGGAAAAGAACACAAAACACACAGCGCTTAATGAACATCCTTTGCTATCTAACGACAGAATATATAAACAGGAATTGGGATATTTAACACACTACATTATTATTACTATTATTCATTTATTTATTTTTTTGACATCGTAATTTACACTTTCATAATTTCGTTTTAAATTTATTGCCCTTAAATACAGGGTAATTGTAAAATTCAACCCATTTTGGGATGCTTTAGAAAGAAAATAGATTAGCGGAAAATATTGATATTCGAGATACAACATGTCCAAATCATTCGATAAATCTGGTGTAAAAAAAAAACCGTTTCCAAATCTTCCAAAGATTGTGGGTTGTCCTACATTTATGGCGACAACAAAATCTACTCACCAGTTTGACTTAGAAGATATGAGAAGCAAACGCAGATGGATTAAAAGTAACAAAATAATGATGCAAAATAGCCAACGGCAGAAAGAAACAAAGAATACTACTTATACCTTGCGGACTGTGCAAACAGTTAGAAAATGCTTGGGTGTTGGATTCCAGTAAAGATGGAGGAATGAATTTTGATGGGCTTTTTTATATCGAGGCTAAATGGGATGGCATTTCATGGATTTTTCCCGGAAACTCTTCTTTTTTATCCATAAAACCGACCGAAGATTCAATTGTAGAATTATATGCTGACGACTCATGGTCTTGTCTGCCTTGGCGTTTATTCAAAAGCACAACACAACATCCGGCTTGGAACACAACATCCGGCTTGGAACAGACAGAACGGTATCGTCATGTGACCTACTCCGTGATGTCTTTCACCTTCGACTGCTTCGTTGCTCATCTGGCTAATCATTCCTCCACGATCTGGACACGTTGCTTTTCAAATCTCTGCATTTTCCGATTATCCGTTTTATTTGTACAGCGTCCCAAAGAGGGATACTTTGATTATAGGCCCCCTGTACACAAAACAAAAACTCGTTTAATAACAGGTTACCCAGCACACTTATTCAAAGATAATTCCACATATGAGTGAATGCATCTTTGTATACAAATTGTATATTGTTTTGGTTTAATTTTTTTGCTTTGGCACTTACTGTACTGTTTTTCAATGTTTGGTTGCCTAAATGATTTCAAATAGCAAATTTACTTTTCAAAAATATCTCTTCTAAATATAATTGTGTATATTTTAGAAACAATTTATCAATTAGTTCAAAACTTATATTTATAAATAAAATTTCTATCGAACTAACTGAATTTTTTAAATAAACCCACTTAAAGCATTTTATTCTGTAAGTTTATGCTTTAAATCGAGCAATTTTAATTCTGCTACAGCTATTGTGAATACTTAATAAATATTAAATAAATCAAGGCTTATTTTTACAAAATTATCAATCACCATATCCCGGACAAGAGCGAAGTCCCAAGAAAGATGATTCGCAAAAATATACAAAATCAGTAACTTCATCACAGGTCATATTTTATGGTAAAATACATGCTGCTTGCAGAATTTGCAGTTATGATTATTGTTCTGAGGCTGTCGGCTCAAATTAAAAAATGGCAGCAGAAATTTGGATCGTACCAAAATAAATTAAAATGAGTTGCTATCCACTGTGAATATGTTCTATTATACCTAAAGACTCTTTGAAGAAGAAGAAAAAGAAGAAGAAGAAGAGCTCTTTATTGCATACAAAATGCACACGCAGTACACAATATCTTTCACGGCTACAAGCCAGGGGTTTACAGTAAAGATTAATACAATGTAATAAACAAGGATGAGATAGGAGAAAAAAAAAACAATATTATTGCTAATTATACAAGTGTAGGTTTAAACACTGGAAAAAAAATTGAAAAATTTACATATGAAAATATTTACACAACAACAAGTTATCAAGTTAAATTATTCTCCAGGGAGCAGTCCTTTTACAGTGCTGGAATCATCTGAGCAGGCGCAGAAAGTTGGAACACTGTGGTGATGGATCCATGGCAGTGATGGACAGTTCCTTGGGAGCAGGTTCTAATGTCCTGTGACGTAGTCCTGAGAAGGAAGTCGATGGAGTAAGTTCTGCCTGTATTTTTTATCCAATGCGAACTTGTGGAGGTCGCCATCCAAGGAGTGTATGTACTGCAGCATTTGCACAGGTAAGAACCGATCGGATAACTTTAACCAGTTTGGGGTGGCCTGGAGGACTGGATTGGCCCGAAGGCTTGGTACTGGGATTCTCCATCCGCAGTTAGCCCAGAAGTCTGGGCTAACTGCAGATGGAGAATGCCAACCATCATTTTTACAGCAAAGACGAGTCTTCTCTCATGTATAATGGCAGGAAGACGTCTGATGTTTAGAGCTGCTGCCATCTGGGTGGTCTTGGTGCAGGGGGAAGACGAAATTTCCATACGGCCCACTTCAATAGCCAAAATTCGCCCGCAAAAATCCGTCTCAGATGCGTTGCGGCAGTTGAGGTCCAGATTTCTGCGCCATAAAGTATGACCGGATAGACACATGTCTTAATATATCTGCACCCAACGGCCTGGTCATGGACATGCATAAGTTGTTGCTTAAGCATACCCGGAATCGACAGAACTTTATTTGCAGATGGTCTATGTGTGGTAGAAAGGAGAGCTTCTGGTCAAAGATAACGCCCAGATCGGTGTGTTGCTGAACAGCAGAAATCGCAGATCCTCTCATATTGGGTATATTGGGTTGCACCATTGTTGGGTTGCGTTTGAGCGAGAAGGTCAACTGTTTCCACTTCTCAGGATTAATGTGAAGGCCGAAACCGGATAGGAAGGCCTCGACGTTCTGGATTTTCTGTACGATTAAGGCATTTGTGTAGTCAACAGTGTCTCCAGGGTTGATAGCAGAGAACAGCTTTATATCATCAGCGAAGGTGATAATATCAGTTCGGCCCGTCGCGAAAGGCAGAAGAACAGCTGAGAACAAGATACCAGATAGAACCCCACCTTGTGGGACTCCAGCTGTAGTTCTGGTGTAGCGCCGATTGACATCGCGAACAATGATAGTCCTGTTCTCAAGCATTGTCTGACTAAACAAGAGCACGTCTCGGCGAATGAGGTAATACTCACGTAGTAGCCTTGCCAACGCGTGAACGGATACAGAATCAAAAGCCGCCTGGACGTCGATATAAGTAACGGTGATTTCCGAACCGTGCTCAAATGCCTCGAGGATCTTGGTAGTGGTGGTAGCTAGATTTGTAGCAGGTGGTTCTTGACCGGGTGGCATAGTGGATCTGCGGTGGCTGATGTGGCATTATTTGAGTGGTTAACGTTTTCAGAAGAGATTTTTCAAATATCTTTAATAGGCTTGATGCAGAAGAAATAGGACGGAAGTGACTGGGCTGAGAAGCAGAGCGTATTTTTGGCAGCGGTCTTACTAGATAAACATGCCACATAGGAGGGAAGAATTTTTGAAGGATTTTGTTGAATAACGACAGAATGGGATCAACAATAAATGTACTCAGGCATTTCAGCATAAACTGAGGAATCCCGTCGGCGCCAGATGCGGCCGTAGGTGCTAAACTATTTATTGCATCAATCAGCTGATATTTGGTGAGTTGAACTGAATTTAAGGGGTCTGTTGAAATCGGATTGATTGGGAATTCCATTGGTGTAGTGGATTCTGGCTGAGCGGCGAACCTAGTGATATGGTCGAGCCAACTGCTCAGATTGAATGAGTCGATGGCGTTCTCTGATTTGCTTCTATGGAAGAGCTTCCCCTTATTTATGGTAGCCTCTAAGTGAAGTTTTATTGCCTCCCTCTTGTTCCTAATAAAAAGCGCCCTAGCTAGGGAGAAGGCAGTTCTGTCCGAGGGTGAGCCGGAGTTTTTCCATCGCTTATGCATGTTCTGTTTGACATGGAAGCTTTCAGAGACTTTTGGACTCCACCAGGCCCTTGAATGCTCTGTAATGGTTAGCTTCTTTGTTGCAGCATAGAGAGAGGGAGATAGTGGCTATCCATCTTGTCATTAGATCGATTACGAGTTCAGGATCGCATTCCTCAAGTACATCTCATGGGATTGCCTGGGCTGCATAAAAACACCTTTCAGGATTGAGGTATTTGGGCGCTGTAATTGTTTTGGCTGTGACTTTTCTCCTGCCAGAAGTGATGGGCATTTCTCTTTGCACAGAGAGAATGATAGGGTTATGATCAGACTGTATATTGCTTGTCGAGTTTTGATTAGCTACACAATTTGCTGACGCGAACACGAGGTCCAATGTGCTTTCACCCCTCGTCGGTGGTGTGCTCATCAGTTTAAGATCTAATATGTCTAGATGCTGACTCAGTCTTCTCTTGAGGCTCCCCAAGGTATTTGGGAGATTGAAATCCCCACAGACGACGTGCTTCAGTGATGAATGGAGATGGTTAAGCAGTCAATTGAGGAGTTCATCAACTACTTGTGCGTCTGGAACTGGTGGGATATACACTGCGACAATGTCGAGAAAACCGTTCTGGCTGTTGTTGTTTATAGGTTTTAGAGTGACTAGAACTGCCTCGAAAGAATCGGATTGGCTCGATACTGAGCGGAGGATAGAAAATACCAGCTCACTGAACAAAATTGCAACTCCTCCTCCCTGTGGTTTTCTCTAGACGTGCACACCATCTGATATCTTGCAGACCAAGTAGAAGAAAGTGTTTCTTCACTGGCATCAAGCCATGTTTCTGCGAAGCAAACCACGTCCATTGAACTGGACAGCAAGAGCTCCTCAACATCATTCAATTTGTTCCTAATGGATCGCACATTTTGAAATAGCAGTTGGAATGAAGCTGTTCTCTTGACCTTGACGACGGATATACACTGTCTGATCCGTCTATGATGTGTTGCTGGTTTTCGATTTGTCGAAACAATGACAGGGATCGTAAAATTCGGAGATAGAGATGCCGGAGATATTGAGTAGTTTTCAATCGCCGTTGGGAGCCCCTTTTCCATAGGTATGTTAAGGGCGAAATATGGAATTACCTTTTTGCTATGGCCAATCCCATGTAGAGCAGTTTGGTTGTTAACTGGGAATAAAGATACGTCGTCTAGTCAGAGTCTGGACTGTTGTGGACACCTCTCAGGGATATTTGAGGATATTGTTTCTTTTCTGCTTCGTGTTTCATGGGGCTTTGGGATTTCCAGTGGCGATATATGTGAGATGGACCTAGTCCTCATGATTAGCATAGCTCTGGTTTCAGGACGAGGACTTCTGGAAGATTTATATACTTTACTCATCTTTTATTAGCGTTGTTAAACGAAGCTGGTGAGAATCGATGTTACTAATGCTGTGGCGAGCATATTGTGTCAGGCTGGGCAGACTTCATCATCATCATTGGACTTTCCTGAAATGGTAATGCTAGTGCCTAACACAGATCCTTGCACTGTGCAATTGAATCTTAAACTCTCCTAGTGACTCTGTCCACTGTATGGTGGCTGGTCTGGTTCATTATGCTGCAGCCAGCATGATTCCTTGCATTGTAATCTTCCCAATGAGTCTGCCATCATAATTCCTTGTGCTGTAATACAGAGTCTCATTGTGTCCTCATCTTCCTTGAAGGATGGTTGCGGCTCATTGTGTCGTACTGAACTTGGGTATTCTAGCTCAAAGACAGGGGATTGCTTGGTCATGTTTCCGCCTTGTATTATACCTTGGATTGACTTGTAATCTAAACTTTGGTCTGTAATACGGATTTGATTCACAATCTCAACTTTGCCCTATATGATGAATTAGATTCACATTGTGAACTGTGGTCTATATCATAAACATGACTTTATTTTATTTTATTTGATGACCCTGTACACATGGGAGACGGAGTGGGATTCTTATATATCAGTACAGTACTAGAACGCTTAGAATGATGGTAATAGACAGTCTACCTTCACGGGACAGGAACGAAAATCAGTGGGGTGTATATTCTCGATATCCACTCGCTAAAGGCGATCATTTAACACAAACAACACAACCAAACCCAACACAGCAGTACGCAGACACATTCACCACTTTATTGATCGACTTTGCTGGGTACAGACCTCCACATACACACGGCGGGATTGCCATAGTCTAGCTCGGGACTGGCTTCACACAAGAAATAAAAAAAGGTCCCCATGATCACATAATTTCTGCATGATTTATTGCTTCTTCGATGTTTCAAATAATTGTACTTAAAGCAGTTATTTAAAAGATAGAAATCTATAAATGCTGTCAGATGGCGCTGTTGTTCACTTATCAATGTCAATCCAAAATAATTTATTGAAACTCTAAACTGTACCGACCTCCTCTAGCATCTCAGTTCGATTTGATTTAAAATTTTAAAAACCCGGACGCTTTATTTTATACAGAAAACGAAGTAGGCTTAATGATTTTGTATCAATGTTGCCGATGAAGTCGGTTAGTAGTTAAAATCTACAATTGGGGCTTTGCGGCAAGTAACAAATTTGATTAACACCGGTTCTTCTCCATGATAATTTATCGATCTAATGCGGAAGCCTTGGGAATTTTTTTTCCACAGATAAACCTCTATTTAGCAAAAAAAGACAATCTACTTTTAGAAACCACATGCGCAATACGATCTTAACTCTCACAATACGCTAATCCAATGAACAAAGCGATGCCATGCACTTGTATTGCAGTGTTTAGTGTAGAATTCACCGAACAAAAACAAAAGCTAACTTGTATTCCAATTTGGACTGGTTATTTCCTTCCTTTTTTGGCAAAAGTTAACAAAAGACGTTAATCTGATAGTATAAGACATCGATTTCAGGCGTAAAAAGAAACTTAAATATTATGGTGAACGAATTATATGTATTGTACTGATAGAACATGAATTTGTTATAAGCGTGGTACACAATAAGTCCGGAGATTCGGAAACCCTTAACTTATTCAGAGACATTCTTTTCTTGAAGCACATTTTATCGCTGTTAAGGCCATTCATCCAGACTGTTTCGTGTCCACCATTTATTCACTTCTCGATCGATGAAGCCATGCATCCAGACTGTCTCGTCTCCACCACTAAAGCAGTTGAATGTGATATCACGGTATGGAGTAGGTTCGGTTGGTATGGACTGGATCCATACGGTTAGAAGGTCATGTACCTCCAATAAATATAATTTTCTTGTATTGTACCAACTTTACACTGCAATGTTTTATTGTTAATTGCTTGCGATGGATTCCTTCCAGATATCCATCATACAGGAATTGTATCTGAATGGTTCGAGAAACATCCCCAAGGTTTCCAAAATCTCAATGGAAACCTTGGATCGCATGGGGACAAATTAAAACTATAAGGAAGATAAGGAAAAAACAAAAACCTACATCAGCTCAGTTAGTGTATTCACAGTCCAATTGGTCATTTGTCTGGCATTAACTTTACTGCCTATTTTCACAAAATCAACGTGAAAATTACCAAAACACGCGCGGTTGTGATATCACTAATTACAGTTGCCGGCCTTGCTTTGGGAGCTTCGTTCTCCAGGCGTTAGTGAACCTCTTTGAATGATTTAAACTATTTGAACACGGATGATCGTGGCAGGTAAAATTCCTCATACTGTGCTGCGACCAATAATGAATTTTAAACCCTTTCACAGCTTCCATGGAGGGAAAATCAACGATAATGAGTTGTTCCACTAAACCAGAAACATTTGTAGACACCATCTAATAGTGAGATGGGTTACTATGACAACCAAATGATTGCCACTTCATAGAGCCCGCATCACAACGATAACCTAGACGCAGTTTTAACAAACTTAGTACCTATATATAATTAAAACAAACAAAAAAAAAATTGCAGGTCAAGTTTAAACCTAATCCCCGATATTATTGATTACACATTAGCGTAATGTTATCGTCCTCGTGAAGACTCAAGGACAACAATTCCATCCGAATTTAACAACCAGTGTCAACCAGTCATTTTAATCCTGGATATCCACAAGAAACTCCGACTTTCAAAGAACAAATTACTTAACCATTTCAAGAAAGCTATTTGAAAGGATCCCCCTCTCCGACACATTTCTAGTTAATTCTAAATGACCCTATTCTGCACGAGATCCTTAGTTGTTCTGTCTTCTCCCCTTTCTGTTTCGAGGATACCGGCCAAGGTTAAAGAAACAGTTAAGTGTCACGTGCATCTTCTTGCGTTAATGTCACCTCATCAGTTTCTGGTGTCTTTTTCCAGGTAGGACATTCATCAGTCTTAATATGTCACTCTAGCCCAAGTTCTGAACCTTCTCTTGATTTACGAGCGACTTGAAATTTTAGCTTCAAAAAAATACATATCGATGGAAAAAGCAGGGCTGGCATCCGATGCACAAAGAAGCAGACACTGTAATCTGATTTGTCTGTTTCGGTGACCTTGAGACAGACAGCAGACAGCGTTCTATTTTTTTTCTAACCCAGAAATGTATAATGGTGGCTGGTGGTGACTTCTCTGTCTTTCAGTACAACCTATACAAAATCTACAAGTTTTATCATCAGGCTACACACAATATCTATTTGTCATAAGTTGGTTAAAGTTAATCTCTTTGAAGAACAGATCTTTCATTTTGGCCCCATTCTACGACCTCTTATTTTATGTTTCGGGACTCAAAAAGACAAAAGTTTGCACAACAATCTATGGGTACATCCAGGCACTTCATGAGACAGCATTCTTACTGCAATCGTTTTAATGAATTCCACTTCCTGAGCAAAATTATGCTTCTTTTTAGGGTATCTCCAGGATATCTTCCGCATTAACTATTGCTCTCAAACAAACCGTATAATAATAGTGATAATATTTATTATTGTTATTATTACTTTTAACTTGTCAATGGAAATATATTCACTCTACAACTGGCACGATGTTATCATGCCCACCGGGGTAAATAAAGCTGAAACTTGGTCAACGGAGCAGACCGAGGCCTAATAACCTTCGTGGTCGACCTACTCTATCGTAAACGCATTTTGGTGTGCCGGTTACTATGGCAACCGACTGACCGAAAACTAGGAATGAACAACCTTTATTAATTGACAGTTTGTGTGTGTGTATGTGTGCGCGCGCGCTTGGGAAGCCGTGCGGTTATTTCTTATCTTCAGATTATTCTTAATCGTGTGTCTGCTCAATAGGAAAGTTCCCCCCCTTCTCCCGAAGCGTGTAAGACTCCACGAGAATAAGACAGTCGAGAGATAAGTGCCTTAGGTAAGAAGGAGAAGAGGAGGATAGAATAACGAAATCTTCCTCGAACCGTGACGCCTTGAGGCCTCAAAACACTACTGTGAGCGGCCTGAATAGATAGAAGCGTAACAGCAGGCGGAGCGGGTAAACACCCACCTTCCAGTGGCAGATGGCCAGACCAGAAAGGCTTTTTGTTCCGTATCGTGCATCTGTCAAAAGGGAGGAGAAAGTTAGCGAACACGTTTTAGCTTTAAAAGATGGGCGGATTATATTTAGTCGCCTTGAGGCCACCCCCTTCAAAGGTTATCAGAGAGCCAAGTCTGTAACCGCAGAATTCAGCTAAAGAATAAACTTTGTGAAGTATCTCATCCATTCCACTTGACACATATTTACTCTTCTCGATACACACGTTAGCAGCACCCTCCCCCCTTCCCCCAAGAGAGAGAGAGAGAGAGATCTCGCTGGTGGTCTCCGATGTCACGATTTTATTAGCAAATATCCTCAACGATGTTATGCCAGTTCCCCCTCGGGTAAAGCATATTTCTCCAAATTCTTTCGCCTTTTTCGCGTTCATCACATTCCACCGAGAGCTTAAATTTTCCCTTGACTCATCACACTCTCTAAACATCTTATTATCTGACTAATCGTTCTCTCTCTCTCTCTCACATTCTTTCTCTTTCTTCTATTCCCACAGAGAATTTAAAGACTATGCAATGCTCTGTTTAATTTTTAATTCTTCAACAGTATCCTTTATAAATAAATCCCTGTTAGAACAACAGATGAACGCATATGACCGAAGTGGTGGATGAGTCAAAAAATGTCCTTAAAACAACAACTTCTGAAGATCAGTGCAGAATATTGTTCAGATTTGCGTATCTGCCTGATTACAGTTTTTTGTTTCCTATAACCATTACGGGGTTGACGCCTTCTTTCTGTTCTGTTCTGCTAATATAAATCAAACTTTCGTAAAAGTACCACTCATTTCTATTCTAATTCTAGAAAAGCATTGTGACCCATTATTAATGAGCACCCCTGTTAGGCCGGCTATGTAAATAACAAATCAGCATTCCTTTCTTTCGCCCCAAAAAGCACATTAAATCGGTAAGGAACTGAATTTTCAATTAGAATTATTCGGTATCCAAACGTTGGTAGATCCATTATTACTTCTTCGCGACTTGCGAATACAATTCACGAAACCTCTGTACCGAATAAATCAATAGAGAATAGCGTTTAATCCCTGGAGAGTCTGCAACGAAATAAGAAAGCAAACTACAGTCGCAAATCTTCGTCTATTTTGTTTAATCGAATATGTACTTTGATCGTTTTGTTCGTGTTTTTTTTGTTTTTGAGCAATGAAGGAAAGTAAGCGTCGATATATTCTGTCTACAAATGTCTTGTATTCTCTTTCGTTTGTTTTGTCTGTTTTGATGGAAGAAAAATTAGTTTCCTAAAATAGTGTGTATGTTTCCCGTCATATGTGAAGCTATTTCACAACTTCGGCCCGCATTGGGAAACAAATCCAGACCTTTTCTACACTCTGTAAAAGAGGAGTAACACTATCCACTACGCTACCTCTAGTGATAATCTGGAACTCCAATCTTCATCTTGCTTTGAATCCTACTCCAACTGCTCATGAACTCAATTCTGAAAAGCGATTTTGGAAAAGGAAATTTGTTCAGAGATTACGATGATATAATGATATTCCAGTCCATTAAAAGCTGAAAAAAACAACCCATTTCCAAAAACTTTTGAGAGTTACGATGTTACGATTCAGGAAATGCAAAACTGTCCAAAAGATTATAAACCTTTATTCAATGTATAGTAGGACCACCGTTTGCCAGAATTATAGCCCTTGCAAGTAGTAGCATGGATTACTAGGTGTCTGAGTTTCCTCAGACACCTAGATTTGAAAAATGGTCAGATTTGACCATTTTTCCATCAGCATACTTGTAAGCTGTTATGTCGTGGTCGGTAGAGAATTGAAAAACAGAGCTGCCCTTTTTAAAATATCCCAGAAATTTTCAATTGGATTCAGTTCTGCAGAATTAGGGTAGATGTTTTGAATCTTGGGAATGTTCCTCGAACCATTGATAGCATTTTTTCAGGGTGGATAGTTGCGTTGTCATCTTGAAAGAACCCAGTGCATCCAGCTCTAAGGATGAAGCACTGCAGGGTGAAAATGGTGCAATACGACATAGAGGTGTTAACACACCCTTCTAACAGTATGAGTGGAACCATTCCAAACCAACAGAACACAGCCCGTACCATGATATCACCTCCAGCCGTTTCAGTGGGAGACTAGAAACAGTCCAGATGCAGGACTTCATGAGGTTCACTCCACATTTTCAACCTGCCATTAGTGCTAAAAGGTGTAAATGGAGACTCGTCAGACTTCATTATCTTTATCCACTGTTCCATGGTCCAATCTTCGCTCATTGTATAGTTTTGAGATAGTTGCTTTCGACGAACTAGCGATGTCCTTTTGTTTACTCAAATGTGGCTCCTACCAAACTTGCGACAAGAATAACACCTGAAAATTATAAGGGACACCTGCCTTCCCATGATCAGATCGACTAAGGAGTCCCAGAATTACAGGGGTATCCATGACTTTTAGTAGAATAGTGTAAATGGTGGAAATATATAGGAGAAATATTTCACACACACGCTTTCCCAATCACTGGGTTTAAAATCATCAACATCCACGCACCCGATAATGTCAAATGATGTAGCTTTACTGCTGTCAATAAGTTTTGGGTGGGGGATGTACGCGTTTGGTGATAGCAATAAAAGCAGATGGCTGAAGTAATAAGTTTTTTCCCTTCCTTTTTTGAATGTGAATTCAGTTATTAATCGAATTTGGTTTACAAATGAACCACATTTCCATCTCAATGTCAATAAACAGAATGTGGACCTCAGAAAAGTTCTCCGAAATCCAAGAAACACCTTTTCATCCTTTAAAATATAGTACACGATGTAGTGCACACTGTAAGGATGAGATTATCGAACCAATTTTTCATGATGATGCGGAGACTGTGACCCAAATTTGCATCTCTTTCATGGTGACGTCACTCGCGTTCTTAAAAGGTTAGGAATAAATTTAGAAGAAATATTTTTCGCCAACACACTCACCATCACCTTAACTTGAAAAGAGTGCTGGATTTCTTCCTTGTTTAAACAGCCACAAATTGTTACTTGCTAATCATGGTCACGAACAGATTACAGATGCTGGATCGAAGACCTTTTTCGGTGGTTAATTTCGTCTTATTTTCAATTTTTGTTAGGTATCTATTGGCTTTTCTTTTTCTGGAATTCTCTCAAATAATCTCCCGATATGTTCTCTCGATTTAATTTATTTTGTTTTTCTGGACTTTTGTATTTGACTTCGAATTTTCCTCTTCTACCTTTAATGAAGCGCTTAATGAAGTAAGCGTACACAGAATAAACGTTTTAGAAAAAGATTTTGACCTATTTCTACACCGAACGAAGGCCAAATGCATTTAGAAAGAGGACCTGGATCCATCACAGTACGATGCATTTGATGTAACAACCAGAAATTTAAACAACCGGAAAAATAATTTCTTTCAAATATTCAAAGATAAAAGTGTGCATAAAGCATGATTTTCCACGTATAAATACATCATGAATCTGCAAAAGGTTGAAGAAAGTGTTTTGGAGTCTGCATTCTTCGCAAAAGCTAATGAATATTTAATCAGGTAAAAAAAATACTAAAAATTTTCCAACACGCCACTGATCATCTGACTTATCAGACAATAGTTTGCATTCCTTTGTGTTCCTGTTATTCACGTATTTCATATGATATGTTTCCTATTTTAGACACTAAAAGCACTTCGAAGTGTGTGCCATCTGAGCCATAGCTCAACTGGATTACTACAGTGGAAAGAGCAAACAAAAACCACTACGTTTTAATAATAAATGCCGTTGGGTTATTACATAAGCAGCGTTGAGAATTCTTTTACAAGGACTACACAATTTCTCTACTTGCTTTCTGAATAAACTGTTGAAGACTTTCTTATACGGGTACATCACTAGATGAGAACCTTTTCCACAGTTCTAAAACTGCGATTATTAAGGAAAATATTTAGAAATATCGCTATCGTTCATATTGTGTGGAAAAAAATCTATTAAGTCAATGAATTCCATTGGTTACTTTTATATACCGTATTTTTTTAACTATAAGATGGTCTGAGCCACATTTTTAGGAGGTAAATTTGAGGAAAAGCATTTGTATCAGGTATTGTGCTCCATGTATAAAAATTTTATGATACTTATACACTTCCTGGCCAAAAAATTAGAAATATTTTGCAAATGTATAGTAAGTTGTCATATGTTATGATCGTAAGTTTCTTGCTATCAGATAAAAAGCACGTTTTCCGGGTGCTTCTTAGTCGATCCACTCATGGGGTAGACAGGCGATCTTTCCGCTTTTCAGAAACGTGTTATGGTTGAAGCACTTTCAGAAGGAGCCACAATTGAGAAAACAAAGGGAATCTGTGGTGTGTCGAAAGCAAGAATTGAGGAGAAATCGATACTCCAAGAACAAAGCTACAAGGATTTAAAGCGAATTGTGCGTCAGAATAGAATGTCCAGTGTACAGAAATGATAGAAAAATTCAATTTAGGCAAAGAAAGACCCATTTACAACCGAATTATGTGGCGAGAGTTGAAGAATCTGGGATTTGGTAGCCATATGCATGTACAAAAGCCATGCAACCCAATGTACAAGGCCTGTTTTCTAAAATTCTGATTAAATTTTTCCAGATATCTATTCAGTTAATGGGAGAACCTCTCGTCCAGTTTTGCAGGCTCCAGTACATTTGAAGATTATGCAGATTATGCGGTCATCGTTCCCGAGCAGTTGCTGATGAGGGATTTCTGCAGAGACTCATTCTGTGGATATAGCAGCTATTCGAGAGCATTATTGCGTGGGTCTACATGAAGGGCACTCTTCTAAAATTTTGGGTTTTTCCTTGAGGACTAGGGTCATCCAGCCAGTGGATACGGATCCTAAATCTGGTACTGATTTTGCCAACCAGATTGACAAAATCAGTACCAGATTTTCTCGTCTACGGTGGATCTCAAAGCAGCAGCTGCTACACGTCCGACATCCTGTTCGACATCCGCAAATGTCTACCCCGCCATTCTCTATGGTGCAGAAATATGGGCCTCTGCTGCACCTACAAACCTCAAGCGGGTGTACACCGCTGAATACTGGCTACTGAAATGGGCCAATAACAAGCTTCGGCTACCTCCTGCTACCACAACCACCACGATGGCACAAGCACTCGACATCCCAAGGTTGAAGTCCCTGATCGTGGAAAAGAGGCTGGTCTTCACAGCCAAACTCATCACAGGCCAGATATCATCTCCAAATATTTGGAACGCTTGCTTCCACAGCCAAGCCTAAGGTCGGTACCAGCACTCGTGGCTCACCACAACAGGCTTGTACTCACTGAGAGATTTCTTCCCAAGCAGATGCTCCTCGTACTCCACCGTGTGGACGCCGACATAGACAGCATAATAAGTAACAAGAAGGACAGACACAACTTTATCAAAGCCAAAGCCCTTGAACCTTGATATTTATTTATTTGTATTTCTTATGTATTTTTTTCTGTATTTATGTCTAGCTCTGTGTTTTTATGCTGTATTTGTATTTCTGTTGCATTTGTGATCGGTATTTTGTAGCCTTTTTGTATGTTCGCTGTATTTTGTAGCCTTTTGTATTTGTATGCCGTACTTATCTTATCTAGATGTGAACCCCTGGCGCTCGTCGCCGCGATGGGATATTGTGCTGTAACTCTACTTCACAATAAAGATTTATTTATTTATTTAAATCTTGTGTGGTTGTTTTTAATGAAAATCTAGACATTACCCAATTTTCTACCTGCCTCCTAAACCCCTGGATTGTAGCCGTGAAGGGTATTGTGTACGGCGTGTGCGTTTTGTATGCAATAAAGAGTTCTTCTTCTAATATTGAATTCTACCTTGTATCTTTATACTGCCCACTGTCAGCTGATTTTAGGGTAGATGAATTTTTCATGATCAATTTTTGGTTTACCTGGAGAATGCATATCTTCTCGGATCGTCTTGCAATATTTTAATCTCATCTGACATGAATGCCAATCACATTTCTGGTTTAGCTCCTACAATTATTCTCGTGGCTATCACTCACTATTTTAAATAGGCCGCAAAATTTCGCTACTTACTACAGTTTCACTGGTGATCCAAATATTGACTTAACTCTCTCACGATTCACATTTTGATCTGACAGTTTCTGATTGGAGCGTCAGTTTGACTGGTGTACAAATGATCATCGTGTGATCTTTTTCACAATTTCAGCCAAACCTACGTTACTTTCTGACTCCTTGCCTCTGCAAACTATTATATTAGGCCATTATTTAAATTCATCTGCTGTGCTGTATGTGTGCCTTATGTGTTAGTTGCATGTGTTCTTTGGTCGATTTGTCTGTTTTGCTGCACTAAAAACCCCAGTTTCCTGGAGAGAAACCTTGCTATCTACACTTGAGACCGACTAACTCAGTCACGGAGTGAAAAAACCCATTAAAGTTCCTCGCGTCATCGACGGGATTCGAACTCGGGACTATTCTACCCGGTGAAGGAAGGACGGTGACAATACCACTGTGCTATCCGCCCAGACTCCTTGCCTCTGCAGCCGAAACTATTAAGGTTCTATTTGAAAAACATAGACTGGCCTGCCTTTGATTTTTCTATTCTTCGGGACTTGTTGGATACATCGCCTAACAGATCACACACATAATACACACAAACCTACATTATCCACATATCTGGCCCTTTTTTCAGTGGTACTGTTTTTCACAAAGATAAGAGGCGGAGTTGAACTGACGCTCTAGGAGCCGCCCTTTACAAAAACACATGTCCACACGTCCAATCGAAACAACTTCACACTGCCAGTGCTTCATTTTTATCCGAATTGTGATGGTTTTGTTTAAAGACGACAATGCAACTATCGATTGTTTTCCATCATCTACACTGGTCATCTAATTCTCGAAAATTAAGAATATCTGGGATATGTTGAGAAGGGCAGTTCTCTACCGACCACGGCGTCAGATTTCGGCGTCAGGTGACAAATACCTGATGGAAGAATGGAGTTAGACTCCCTCGTACACCTAGAGGAATCCATGCTACGGCGTATATGAACTGTACAAAAGTGGCCCTATTTTAAATTGAGTAAAGGTGTTTAATCTTTCGGCCAGTGAGTGTATAATAAAACGAACCAGTGATGTACACAGTGACATGTGCAATAGTTCTTCCTGTTCTCCCTTTTTGGGTCCTCTGTGATGATATTGTGCAGTTTGCGAGATCCAGGTTCAAATCCCTTTGAAAACTGGAAGATTTCTTAATAGTCTTTTCACCCGAGGCGTAGTTAGAAGGACTGGAACGAAAGGAGCAGGGCTTTCTCGTGATTTATTTTAGGATTTTCATCCCGAACAACAAGCAAATTGGTCAGTGAGTATTCACGTGTGAAATCAGCATGCCAAGTTAACTGACGCACTACGAGCAAAGTAATATGTGTCAGCCACCCTGTCTTCCAAAAAGAAAAAAAAAATATACAGATTTGGAAACCGTCGCAAATTTGTATCCAAAATGTTTCTTACAGTGGTTTATTTAAAGTATTATAACGAATTACTAAGATGTTATTCACTCTTTATTAAAAGTTCTGGTAAATCAACAGCCAATAATCCAATACCCTTTTAATGCTTGCTCAGACCAGATTGAAGAGGTCATTGAACGACTGACAGCAGAGAAATGCATCCTGAAAAATGCTGTACTCGTAGTAATTTTGTTTTAAAGAAAAAATACATCTTATATTTGGAAAAATATGTAAAGTTGGTTATTTTGAATTTATTGGATCGAGACTGTATTATGTTTTCTTTATGTATAATTTATTATTTCTATGCATTTTGTTTTGTTCCTCTCACACCCAGTTAATAAACTTAAATCATGAAGAATTCATTTATTTAAATAAATAAATATTTTAAAGATTCTAGTTTTAAAATGGAGTGGCCAACACACGCGATGGCGGTCCTTCATGTCGTGCTCGATGACTTATGGTTAAAAGTCGTGCTCTCGGCGCACAACATCCCATGGGCCGAATGTAGTGAAAGTCCAAGAAGTACACGCACCAATGCGTTATTCATTAACGAGGGAGACCAAGAATGGCACACACCTTTCATCACTGAACTATAGAGGAAGAAGTCACTGTAGTTTAATAATGAAAAACATAGTAAAAGAAGGCGATTTCGTTAAACCTTAACTTTTTTTGTCATTCAAGAAACTGCAAGTGTAAAACACAGAGTTTCTTTTGAGGGGTTAAAAGCACATTATTATTATTATTATTTATTCAATTTATTGCTTTTCATATTCATGAATCAAAAATGAATGCCATCTTCAATATATATTGAATTAGATAATCGAGACTCTCCAGAAAATAGTATCCTATAAATTTGCATAAGTTGAAGATGGCATTCATTTTTACTGTCCGTTTGCATTGCTTCTTTGGATGAAGTGGGTGAAAGAGTTGACTCTTCATTATTAGGTATCCTCATAGGTTTAGATATGAGTAAAGCAAGGCATTATATAAGTCTTTATGGATTGATTTTCTGTAGGCTTTATTTCTAACTAGTGTGTGAAGATCTATTTGAAATTCGTTGAAGTATTTTATGGTGATTCCCGGAGAAGTGTTGTTGAAGCAGGAAAGATTGTTGAACATCATCATAAGGGAGAGGAAAGGATTCTGTCCGCTCCTTTGGTGGGATGTCGAAGTTGTAACAATATCATTTATGTTATGAACATCTACCCTCTTGGTAGGCAGTTTGACAGAGTGTCGATAATTTTTTCTTAGAATGAGGAGCTTTCAGGGAGTCCGGTCGATGTATGATATTGATCGGGATGTGGTGAATGGCTTCCCTCTTATTCGGTTTAGCCATTTTAGGATCCAATATTCAGTGTCAAATATTGTTTTATAGTGCCTCTTCGTGAGAATCATCTGCCCAACTTTTTTCAATGTTCTGTTGAGTCTACCAATTGCAAAATACGAGCATTTCACAAGAAGATCGATTCATACAGAGATGGCATTGCCAAATTTGGGACGCATGGTCAATTTCCTACTTTTCAGCAAAGAGGTAAAGATCCGAAGTAGAGGAAAAGATATTTTAAAATAATGCTGTGGTAAATAAAGTAAGGTGTGAATGGACACATTACCGAAGACAGTTTTGATATGGAAAAAGTTATATTCAATCTGTGATTTGTTGCTTATGGTTTGCTCTATTCTGAAGAGAGTACCCAAGAGATTGGGTGGTGTAATTCTGTGTTGTATATAAGGAGGCCAATTAGGGAAGTAATAATTGACCATTGCAGGGTGGATGAGTTTTTCAAAGACCTTCAACAAGTTTCATCCTATGGAGATTAGGCGGAAATCTTTTGGTGATTTTGAAGGTTTAGATTTAGGAACTGGTTTTATGTTGTAAGTTTCCCAAATCAATGGGACATATTTAGTTTCGATTTTTTTGTAAGATGCGTAGCAAGACGTGAAAATATATATTAAACAAATTTTGAGTGCAAAGAGTGGGAATCTGTTTGGTCCCGCCATTGCCTTATTGGGTGGATCTTTTATCAAATTTAATAGTTGGTTCTTAGAGGCCTCGGTGTTCGTGTACATGAACAAAACTTAATTTATAGTTTGTACCAATTTGGAAAAGAGGATAACGCTGATTGCAGCGTTTGTTTGTAGACCTGGTGGATGGTCGCATAATCAAACTATGAGGATAATCCCTCCTAAGAAAGTTGTTGTTTATAAGGTGATTTGTTTTTCGGCGTCAGATTGAGAAGTACAATGTTTCTGAAGTTAACAAAAATAAATAAATAATCTTTATTGTACAGATAACGTGGGCCCATCACTTCAACAATGCCAGAGGTTACAAAAATTGAATTGCATAGGACAATATTAGGAACATACAATATTAAGGGACAAGAACATACAATATTAAGGGACAAGAACATAACCAATTACATGAAGGTACACAATTACAATCATTAACCATAGGACACTAGGAATTTATTGATACAGAAAATTTATCGCTGTCATGGCTTTTTGCTCTAAGGCTGTATGAGTCAGTGCTCATGCATCCTATTGCTACACCTTCAGATGACATCCGGTGTTCCTAAGCCATTCTCGCAGGTGAGCAAGTTGATTCTATACCTCTTATTTGCAGCAAATTTCAGGTTACCATCAACACCGGAGTTACCCTCGAATTTAAGGGTGGCTCCTATTACAGAAGAGCAGAATCTTCCTGATGGTATGTAATATAAACAAAATGAAAATTTTCCATTAATTTGGATCCTAAGAATAACAGTACACAGATGTGCTCTTTAATTTTTAATTTGACTTCTCTTTCCACCTACCAAAGGAGACTCAAAATCCTCTATCCCATCCCATTCTTTTTTTATGAGAAAATATCAATAGAATGATAAAAACATATAACATCCAATTCTGTACAGAAGAAAGAAATTAACTTCTCAGATTCTCTCCTCTCCCCTACCTTCCCTTTATTAAGAAATATTGTCTATGATGGTTCAATTAAGTAAATGCGAATGTTGGAAGCCCTACTAAGGCAGTCATATAAAAGACCGAACTCCTGGCTGGGCAATGATGAAATTCCACTTCTTCGACCTGTATGGTTTCTTAAGATTAGCACTCCACTGTTATTTTAGAAAAGTATTCAGACTGTACATAAGGTTTTGTGTTGGAACAAGGGTATACACGAATGCACATTAATGGTATTTCTTTTTTGGTGTTGTTATGCATATCGACAGGAAGAAGACAAAATTTGCCATATTTTAAATACCCGAGAACCAACTTATCTACCTGTGTATTGTATCCTAAGTTGTGTGAGTTTTCTGGTCGATTTGCCTGTTTTACTGGATGAAAAATACGAGTTTCCCGAGGGAAGAGGGAGGGGCGACCCTTGTTATCCATACCCACAAACTCAGCCACAGAATATCTTTTAAAGACCAAAAAATTGCTTATATTTTAGAACAACCAGAACTTCAGGGCAAGAGAAGTATTTACAATTCGTGTTGAGAAAACCCCACTTATACAAGGCACTTAGCTGGACAATACTCCAACACAGCCAGTTTAGAAATCCAAAACTGCGAGCAGCAAAGGGCCTGAGGCCTATGTATACTGTATCTCTAATTGTGCATTCTCCGTGAGTGATCCCACTTCTGTATGCTGGACAAAAAAATCAGAATTTCTCGGAAATAAAACCCTCGCTGCAGACTGATTAAATGGGTTACAGTGAAAAAAGACCATTGAAGTTCCTGCCCTTGCTCGAACCACTGTGCTACCAGTGAGGGCTATTGACATTCCAAAAAAATGACATTCCAAAGGGTAAATAACATGATTTTGTTAAGGAAAAATCATGTTTAACTAACCTCCAAGATTTGTAGTATTATTTCGACAGTCTATTTGAATTTTAGCAAAGCATTTTGACTCAGTCCCTCATGAGAGGTTACTGTATAAACTGGAAGATGTTGGGATTACTTGAAAGATTTTAATATGGATCGTAGAGTGGTGCAAAGCAGAAGACAGAGGGTTATCATTCGTGGATACTCTTTAGATTGGTGTTCCATCAGAAATGGGGTCCCCCAAGGATTGGGTCTTGGACCACTGTTGTTTCTGATTTTCATAAATAATGTTAACGAAAGGGTAGAAGGCGTGATGTCAAAGAATGCAATTTGTAGGTGATGTAAAGATTGCTACAGTCATTAATGATCAGTGCCGAGCAGTATACTCCTTCAGGACGATTTTAACAGGCTTCAAAAATGGTCAGAAAAGTGGCAGCTATGTTTTAAGGCAGCAAAATACAAGGTCTTGCACTTGGGAAATATAATCCCCAAAATAATGTATATATTTGGTGGGGTTGAATTAAAAACAACGGAGGAAGAAAGGGATATAGAGGTATGAAGTTCTCTCAGCAGTTTAAATAGGCAGCCAGAAAAGCCCATGGTGTCCTGGCGGCGATTTATCGAACCTGTAGAGATAGGCAGGTCATAATCCCACTGGATAAAGCAATGAATAAGGCAATCGCGGAGATGGGGGAAACCCCTGGTGCCGTCAGACAATTAACACACTGGATAAGGCAATTGTAAGACCGCACTTGAAATACTGTGTCCAAGTGTGGAAACTAATCTGAAGCAGACATTGAGCTTCTTGAAAGGGTCCAAAGACGAAAAACTCACATGGTGAGTCGGCAAAAGGGCAACAGTATGAGGTAAACTTTCGATTATATAGGCCACAGAGTTTGATCACCAGGCACCTTAGACGAAAGGACCTAATTGATGTGTATGTATTCTCTCTCTGCGAGAGGATATTAAAATGAATGAAGGCGAAATTTTCACCGTTATGAATAATTCCAGAATTAGTGCCATAAATTCAAATTACGGTGAAAGAGGTTTAAACTAGATTAGTATTAGAATTAATATTAACAGTGGAAAATAATGCAAGAAAGCAAGCCATCAGCCAAAAAAAAAAAAAAAAAAAAAAACACATTTCACCTATCCATTCCCTCCATTAGTTTTTTTAGTTCCTCTTTGAATTTATTTAAGCTATCAACTTCCACAACAACTTATAGAAGTTTGTTCCAACAATCAACCACCCGTTGGCTGAAGGCATACGTCGGCACATCTATCCTACAACCATCTTTCTTCAATTTGAATTTATGCCCACTCTGAACAAGAGGAAGAATCCCATCGGCATTGAGTTTTCTCAAGCAATTCAAAGTCTTAAACGGTGAAAAACTAGATCGTCCTGCAGGCGCCTAGTCTCAAGACGAAGAAATTTGAAGAGCTTAAGCCTTTCTTGGTCAGAGCAACCCTTTGATTCCTTACCTTATTTCTCTCTGTGCCCGTTCCAGCAGCTCTACAGCCTTCCTAAAATGAGACCTTCAGACCTGTATGCAGTACTCAAGATGTGGTCTGATCAATGCCTTATAAAATAGGATGATCATCGCCTTATTCCTGCTAGAAAACTTCCTGTATATCATTAACAAAACCTCATGAGCTGTCCTGGCAGTCTGTCTGTACTGGTCAGCGAAATTCATATCAAATTTCACGATCCTCAAGTCCTTTTCATTTTCCACTACCCTAAGCAGTAATCCCATATTAACATACCACCCAGTTAGTATGTTAATCTGGGATTACTACTGTCCATATGGGGTAGTACCTTGCCTTTGTCAATGTTAAACTTCAATTGTCATTTCTCAGCCCATCTGCCTAATTCTTCAAGATCGTGTTGAAGCAGCATACCTTCATTACTGTCATTAACCAATCTGCCAACCTTTGTATCATCTGAAAACTTAGACATTATGCCTGATAAGTTTCCTTTTGATTACTGGAACAAGTTGTCTTTGCAGAAGCAAAAGTCTGTGGCTTCCTTGGCTAATACTGTACTGATACTAAAACATTATGATCTCTGGATCTTCCTTCGATGACTGGAGAAAATCATAGGACCTTCCAAATGGATGCTGAATAATTTCGTCTCAGATAGTAGTGTAGAATTTATCTTTGCACACCGAGTTAAGAACACTGGCAATTTCCCAATCGCAGTCCGGGCTAACTTCAGGCTCAAAGATACCTTAATATTAATTAAAAATAAATCCATTTCGTGTTTTTTGGCAAAAACAAATGTAGCACTAATAATTCACAAAGATAAATTGCAAGCTGGCCTTGGCCTGCATCATTCTGCTCTCGCTATTGATTTGCAAATAACTATCAAGGTTGACGCTCGTCTGATTCCCCACTGAACACAAGGAGGTCAATCGGGATTCCTGAGTTAACTTAAGCAGACTTTGTAACTAACATGGAAATTCTATAACATGGCATAAAGCATAAGCAGTTCTTCATGGAGAATGCCCCGAGTTCTGATAAGTGTAATGTGGTGTAGATATCGAATACATAAGGAGAAACAATATCTTTTTTCCCTTTTATTTCGACGTTTGTGAATTTGAAAAATCTCTCCATATTTTCCCCATCCCCAAAGTGAAAGCAGTTACTGTAAAATGAGTCTAATTTATCTTCGAGAAATGCCACGAAGATATTGTATTCTCTACAAGTTTTACTCACCCTCTACCCAAGTTCGATACTCATAATAAATTCTCACTTAGAATAGCAAAACGCCTAAATTACGATTTAATTTATTCATAGCAATTTATTTCTATTTTTTTCCAAACGTATCACATCTCTATATACACACTGCAACGTATTTTCGTACACGCTGCCCTTATCCACATCTATCCTTCTATAAATAAGTACACAAATCTTAATTCCTTGAATGTGTATCGGTTTTCTCCGCACTAACAGTGGTGTATTTTATAATGGCCACTTTCCTCTGCCCACATGCATTAATGCCATAGATACCCACGATCTCAGACACTGGCAGTAAGCATTTATCTTCAACCATAATTCAAGCTGTAACGAAAGAAACGAACAAAGAAAAAAATAAGTTTTTCTTGTTCCGCAGTTGAATCTTAAATCCATAACAGAAACATTACGGCCAAACGCAGGACCATTACACAACCCCAAGGCCGTCTGCAAGAATATCAAAGTGAGCTGTGTTGGTAAAATCAATTTCTTTAGCTTACACTAACCTACTTTATTTCGTGTCTTGTCACACACACACACAAGGCCACTGAAGGAGATTTGTATCAACCATTGAGTACCTTCTAAATGGTTTGGTTAACTCTTTGACTTGTTGCTCAAAGTTTTACTGGTACAGTTTCCTTGCAACGCAAGAAAACTGAATCAACTTCTTCCTTTTGTTATGTAAGACACCCCAGGGAATATAAAAGCGTGTGTAGGTGTCTTCGTTGCTACGTTGTCAAGGGTGGCCGACTTCTCAGCTCTAAGGAATCGAGGAAGAAAGCCAACAGCGTTTGCGCACAAGTATCGACTTTTCTCCTCAATTTCCTGTAGCGAACGAGAACCCAGAGGCGGAAAAAAATGCTAGCCAGCACACCAAGGTCTAAATTCGAACTTAAATTCCACTTGCTTTGAACGTGCTGACTACAGCAAAGAGAAATTGTTTGGCAAACGAAGTTTGCACACATTTAACGACACCCAAGTTCATACAAGGATAGCGCTTCAATTTTCAATAAAGAATTCGATTTTTTCCCTTTCCCAGCAAATATTTGTATTTTTCTTTTACCATCCTCTCATTTTTTACCTTGAAAACTGCAGCAACAGCCAATTCTTGGTTCGCTAAGAAATCTGTCGCTTGGAAAAAAATCCGAACACCATGATATTTATCCGCTTCTTTACGCTTTACTTCATTTTGTAAAAGTTAACTTTACCACCATCTTTGGACAACGAAACATTGCGTATTCGCCAATATATATTCTCAATGACAAAAGCTTCTAAAACATGGAATTTTAAACACAGAAAAACTCCATAAAGACATTTAAAACGAATTAATAGTATATCATCATCATATTATTATTATTATTAATTTTAAAATGAACTTCAGTAATGGATATTTTAAATTTCTTGTCCAAAATTACCATTAACTATTTTAATAAGTTTATGTCCACTATAATGAGGAAATAAAGCATTAAATTTTTCCCCAGCTATTTACAAGACAACTTACTGTGTAGGTAACTCCTAAATACCCTGTCTTACCGAGTACTTGGCCAGCCACTGTTCGTCCATCTTCTCCAACCACTGCATTCCTGGCATCCCAGGTGTCGGTGTACTGAACAAACGCGTATCCTTTGTGCATCGAGATTCCTATGATCCTTCCGTAACGCTGAAAAATCTTCTCTACATCCTCTTTGCCCACGATATATGTGTTGAGATTGCCAACAAATAATCGAGAATTCACTGCTTGGGGATCACTGCTGTTGGTTTGGTTACCAACGCGGGTCATGGTAGATGGCAGCACCGTTGTGAATCCGTTTTGGGGGGGGAGCACCCTGCAAGGTAAATTGATTGGAAGACTTAAGGAGTGGTAAATACGTTATGTTTGATAATTATTTACAAATTTAGTACCAGTATCAAAACAGCTGTTTAGAAGAAGAAGACATGCACCATATAGCCAATGATGGGTTACAGTTTGGAATGGGCGATTAGAAAACTATTTTTTTTTTAATACTGAAGTCCCTTTAAATGCCTATATATAATTTTATTAATAATGAACAATTTCCTTTCTAAATAAGGACCTAGATGCATTACAATGCACAGTTATTTTAGGTTGAGTACTGAAGTACTCAATCAAAATATCTGTTGTTGATTCTACGATGAAACAACAACAGATTCTTGTAAACCATCAGCATTACAATCAGAATTATGTTTGCCCTCCGTTTTTACTTTTGGAAAGGGATGGAAAGAGATGTGAGACTCGTTTTAGACATGCTAGAACCGAAATATGGTGTGCATAGGGAAATCACAAATACGTTTTTCCAATAAAATCTCTCTCTCTATTTCTTTCTTTAACTTCTGTGTCTTTCTATTACTTCCGCTTTTATACTTTTTTTTTTAAATACAAGACACCAGACTGCATGTAGAGTCATACCTTTCGTGGTTCAGACCACTCAAGCAGCTAATCTTGGTATATCGCGGTATGAAGCCCGAGTAAGCATCGAGAGAGTATAAAAATATACATGCAGTACCGAAAGAGAGGGATGCGCATCATTTTTAATTTGCCACGTGATACCATTTCGCACAAACGTGACCGTATTACAGCCCCTGATGTTCTCATATAGTTGCCACAACGAACTCTCCGAGCTCCAGCAGATGCAATAACTAGAAGTAAGGTTGTTGGGAAACAACGCTGATTCTGTTCATTTCTTTCTATCTCACAAGCGCACATGAATCGGTCTTCAACAGCTGCACAGTGTGGAGGCAATGCGTGACAAAGAGAGTAGGCTTAGTTTATAGGTAAAATGACAAATGACACTTTAGAAAAGAAAACAGGGACTTGCTCGATTAGTCATGTCTGCTGCGCTCTTGTAAACTTCTCTGCATCGACCACAAACTTATTTTCTTACAAGTAGACTTAACCACCTGAATGGCCGAATGTTATGAACGATTCTGCGTGTTGCTTAGAATTGATATAAAGCGAACGGATGCCATTAAAACTTTTCCAACTGTTACAAACAAATGCATTGCAGGGAGAGAATATGACAGCTGTCTTCTCTCTCTTGGTCTATCTATTTATCTGTCTCTCTTAATCCATCTTTATCTTTTCTTCTTCTTCCTTACTTCTTAACTATAAATACTGATCACGCAGACAAATATATCGATAGATCAATATCTCTCTTGTGTCTTTGTCTAAACTGGCTCTTTATTTGGAATTCTTTCTTTCTTACAATCATTGTATCTTAACGTTCCTCTTCCTTTCATTTACCTCTAGTTTTGTCTTTAATTCATCTTAATTTCTCTTTGTTTCTTTTTCCTTTTGTTTATCTATTTATTTATTTTTTTATCACAGCCAAATTGAGCACTGGATCAACACATGTTGGAGAAAGAACAAATATTATTCTAAAGACAGATAATATTTAAAAATGAATTTAAAAAAAGAGTTAATATTAAAGTTTTACAAAGTACACAATTATCCATTTATCGTAATCCATCGGTTAGCTGTTTGTGTCGATGTGACCATGGAAACAGGGGAAACGACGGCATTCGATAAGAAGTGATATTTTTAAACAGGTGGCAGAAGGCAGTTTCATTAGGACAGCAGCAAAGAATTTATTAGAGCAGCGCGTAATACGGATTTTTCCTGAAGAATTAATGTTTCTTTTAGAACATAATTCTTTATCTCAATCATGTTTGCTATGCCAAGATGCAGCGCGCGCGTGTGTGTGTTTTTTTTATTAAGTATTGAAAATTTTATAACAAAAAATATTGAAATATTAACAACTAAACTGATTTTTCATCAAAATATTCCCCTCGAGATTTTATCACTGCCTTACACACACACGTGGCATTCGACGTCACGGACTTGACGAACCAAATCCCTTGAAAGCTCTCTTGGGCTTAAGTTAGGCAATTGGAGTAGCAACAACATAATTTGCAATACCCCTTCCTGTTGTTTAGTTGCTAGAAAGTTCCTGGGTCATTGTTTTGTTGTAATATAAAATTTCTTCGAAGTCGAAGTCCAGAGAATTTGCATTATGTTCAAGAATTTTTATAGGTTTCTTTTCTTAAAATTTCTCCATTTCTGATGACGTTACCCACTCCAGAAAAACAGAAGCAACCACAGATCACGATAGAACAACCACCGTGCTTGACTGTTGACATTAAACATTGTGGCACCATTTTTGATTCAGTTGATCGGCTCACATAAACTGCACGCTTTTATCCAAAAAAATTCTAATTTGGATACAACCGTCCACAGTTTTTCCACTCTTCAATTGCCCAATGTTGATGGCTCTTAGAACAAGCTAACCATTTCTTTCGATTTCCCGGTTTTAATAAGGGCTTTAGGATAGTTACACGACCATGAAGTCCTGCTTGTTTAAGACGAAATTTTACAGTGGATATAGACACGGGAGTGTCTTTATTTCTATTAAACTCAGCTCAGATTTGAGGTGCGGTAAGTCATCGATTGCACTTTGAAATCAGTTTTATGGTCTTATCTTGCACTCCATTGTTAAGCTTGGTTTCCTGACCGTGGTGGTTTTTCCTTCAAACTATCAGTCTCCTTGAATCGTCCAATGGTAGTTTGTACTCCTTTAAATGAAACCCCCAGTTTTTTTCCAATACTTCTCATGGAATAACTTTCTTCATACAGAGTTATAATAACACTTCTTTTTTCAACACTCAGTTCCTTATTTCTTACCATGTTTATCATGAAACACGCAAAATTTACACCAAACACTCTTTCTGAATGACAGGTTTTCAATTTTATAAGTTACAGCTGTTACTCCTTAATTTATATTATTGAAGAGCACTCTAGAATCATCTACCATCTTTTACAATATTGCAAAAATATCCCTACTGTCTAGAACCTTGTATAAATAGGTTTATAGAAGGTTCTAGACAGTATAGAAGGTACAACGGGAAGGAAGTAATAGTTAGTAAAATTGACACAGAAGGCAACCCCTGAACCAGGACGTGAGATAGGGGGTTGGCCAGCAGTATTATCGCGTATTGTTTTTCCAACTTCGCATGTTATGTGACTTCTGTTGAACAGGTGCAAGTAAGACAAGGGAGGGAGAGAATTGCACTGTTATAGTACTCCACTCTATTTCAGCTGTATGACAACGCAAGTGTTGTGTAACAGCCTCTACTGGGGATGTATTAATGCTTAATTCAAGTGGTGTACTCCCTCAGAATGCTGGGATAAAAATAATTTCTCCCGTTGGGCTTGTGCCATGTTCGGGTATTATTATTTGGGTAAGTCCAATGGAGGATAATTATAGAAATTATAAATGATTCCTTATTTTGCTAAGGCTTCTACGAATCCAACATTCGATGCTTAGAGTGCTTTTAATACGTGATGACTGTGTAGGTGACAAACTGACAGAGGCCTACCGATTCACTGGGTCAATTCATCACATTCCTGCAAGAATTTCAGATTAGTGACATTGGCAAGCTTTTGCTTAGTACGCCAGAGTCCTGTTAAGGTTTCCTTATTGCCTTTGTAAGGTGATCTACGAAGAAAATCCCATCATTCCAGATAAATTCCAGGTCCTTGTGGTGTTTCTTTTTATCTGTCGTCCTCCGAAATTTATTAATGTGTTATTCAAAGTTAACTATTCTCAAATATTATACAACTTATAGTAATTTTATCCTTATAATGAAACTCGCTATTTTGGTAATATTAGAAGGCGGGTAGTTTTAAGCTGAGAGAAAACATGCGTGACAGCTACAATTACGTGGTTTATCTCAGAGGCTTTGTGTGTGCATACAGTTCACATACACACACACACACAAACGGTGCTGGTAAGCCGCATCAGCTCTCTGATAACTTTTACAAAGTGGTCGTGTCTCTGAAACATGAATACCTTCTGCAAATAAAAGCAAACAGAATGTAATATTAGAAAGAACATTGCGAACGTCATTTATGGCGTAAAATACTTTATTTATTTATTTATTAACAATTGGTCTGATTTGTGGGATGCACTTGAATATTGTTTTATAATAATTATGAAAAAGACTTCATAAATTGCTATCCATCCAAGATCTTCTTCTAACCATTGTTCTTTCTTGTTTTCTTTCTGAAAATTGCACATTATAGCTTTCACTAATAATACATTTTCAGTTTGTTATTTTTAGGTGTTGAAAAGCTCTCTGCGTGTTTTCAAATGAGATGACGTCACTAATGAGACGTTTCATAATGCGAACACACAACACGTGAGCAACAGAATGGAACATGTCTCGAGACATTTTGTACGATTATCTGATGCTTAACTACTTATAGCGCTCCCTAGCGGCTGTGCTGAAGATTGTAAAGTTATGAATATCACTCTTCGGGCTATTAACAGGCGCATTCTATATATAAAAAAGAAAATATCTTAAGCTACGCGATGTTTAGAATATAGCTAATTAATTAATGGTGTTTTACTCTCACATTGCCGAGAGGAAAAGGCTTATTATTATATGGTCTTTTTTTCATACTTCGCTTTTTTTATATTAACCAAAACAGAACTTTTGCCTGTAGCTTGTCGCTATTCTTAAATGATGTGATTTAATTATTCCCAGAGAAACAGCCTCTTCGTAGTTAATGTAAACATTAATTAGTTTGTTCTTAGTGTAGTATTGTTAAACCTGTTCCTGAGGAAAATAAAGGAATTTTCAAAAGGAACATTTCAAACAAAATATTGTGAAAGACGTAAAATAAAAACGATTTCTGGAAATAAATTTTATACTGTTTAATCAGTTGTGTAGGAATTGTTATAAAAATGTTAATTATGACATCGAGACATGGCGGATATGTCTAGATCAACGATTCTTTCAAACAAAAAAAAAATAAATAAATATTTACATCGCGTATCTCAACTGCAAAATTTCATTTAATGGGTAATTTTTAGTCTGAAACAAAAAAAACAATGTTCTTCCAGATTACAAATTACACATTAAATTACATTTTGGTTAGTTGCTTTTGTAAATCTGGTTGTGCGCCTGCGCACACACCCAGAATAGCACCAGGAAAATATAATTAACTTATTTATTAAGATTATTACTAAATATAATATTACTCTTATACCACGTGAATTTAATAATATAGTTTATTAAGCTATTAGCCTAAACTACTATATATTAAGGTAACGTTTCAGGAATCTTACCGATACCCGTCATCAGACCGTGCTGCTGACAGAGCCCCCTTGCCGATACTCCCAGAAATCTGTAAAACTTATCTATTGTCATTTGGTCGATTTCTTAGGATAATCGTCAAGACAACTAAGGCCCCGTGGCATCAATATGTCTGCCAATTGCGAATTTTGACTGTGAAGTAATGTATAGGCTATCTGTAATATAATCAATTTTATAATAATTTCAACATTATAATATGAAGATTATTATTAAGTTGATATATAAAGGTATATACGAACATTACACACAACTTAGAAGCTGAACAAAAGTCTGAACAATCAGCTGTCCCGTGTTTCACTAATTTCCACTCATTTTTAAGCCCTTCACATACTTGTAAAATTATTGGTTGTTTCATTTGTTCTGTAGATGTCAAATCATGATTTCGTGGCTCCAACCATTTGGTTCCCTCCTCACAAATGAATATTTTAAACGGTTTTTTTAACTGAGATGTCCAATGGAAGAAGTCGGCTAAGGGATCGTGTAATTACAGATAATTTCTCGTTTGATGCAGCAATCGTTCTGTTTGTTGTCTCTGTGAATTGCGATCTGAAATGGTCACACAATAAAAGAACTGGCTTTTTAAGTAGGCCACCTGTCATTTTGACAACACTTTCCTTCTATCTCATTAAAATATTTATGAAAGGGAACAGTAACTGTTCGAATTTTACGAGAAAACAAAGTTGTATGTTTTTTGAACTCTTATCAAGATTTGAACTGCGCGTTTATATACATACTACAAAGTGATGACAGTATATTGAATGGCTCTTTATTGGGTACACATTAGCAAGTTCCCGCTTCCCCCTTCTTTAGCCCTCAAAACAGCTTGAATTTGTTGTGCCATGGGCTCAAAGAAGTGTAGAAAGCATCAGTACATTGGTCCATATTGATTTAATTGCTTCTCGCAGTTGTTGCAAATTGGATGGTTACCAATCTCTAGAGCTCATTCCACCTTATCCCACAGGAACTCGATTCTATTGTGAGTTGATGACTGGGAAGGCCGTTTCAGTAGGCTAAATTTACTCTCGTGTTACTGGAACAAGTTCTCATTCGCAAATTGATATACTGCAGCAGCCATGAAGAAATACGTCTGATCGAAAATAATTTCCTCATAACCTGTGACACCCAAATGTTGCTTCAATGGTATCAAGGGACTCAGTGTGCACCACGAAAACACTTTCCACACCATTAAACCGCTACTACCCCGCCACCATTTATTCATGGACATGGACTCATCCTGCATTGGTGATACTTGGCAGGATGAGTACATGAACAAATATTTCGCCATATTCTGATCCTACTATCAGCGTGAAACAATATGACCCGTCAAGTTGTGCAACGTTTGATCCTGCGTTGTCTATTTTTTTTTTTTTTTTGTTGTTGTTTTGTATTCTTGAGCCCACTATAATCGTATCTTCTTGTATTTTGCTGACAGGAGTGGAACCCGGTTCGGTCGTCGTCTTTGATACGACAAGTCGTGCATTCTGAAATGCCTCTTTGAATACCACTGCTGCGCTGCGTTATTCTTTAACTAACTGAGCATTTCTGTTATTCTGTATGAATCTCAGTTAGCCTTTCGCATCAATGAGTTGTTTTCGACTGTTTGGTGACGCTGTTAAGGAAGAAGTGTTCCAATTCATGAAAAGGTCCGTGTAACTAATAAAGTTGCCACTCAGTGTATATAGAGTATTACAGATTCAGGACTTTATCGTTAAACATGTTAGAGAAGCATTACTTTTAATAAAGTCAATACGCATGAAAAACTTTTTTGAAAATTATTAAAAGGGAGTTTATTGTGAAACTAGAAGCCATTAAAACAGAATATATACACTGATGTTCAAAGAAAGTGCATCACCCCTTAAAATTGTAATTGTTGTCCGAATAACGTAGGTATATTGCAATATTTCTAACAGATTGCATCAGATAAGATTGACACGCATAGGTGATGATGTAATATTGCATCAGCTCTTACTTTCAGCTTTGCAAGGGTTGCAGTCATTCCTTGTTTGTGTCAGGATGGCGAGTTACGTGCAGTTGATGCCACGAAGAAAGAGTGCTATTGTTGCTTTACGTGATGAAGGATGTTCTTCCCATCATATTGCTTATAGAGTGTCTTGTAATCAGTCGACAGTCAGTAGATTTCTTTCCAAACTCAAGAATACTGGTTCTGCTTATTGTCAGTTGGAGACTGTTCTGTTTACTTGCAAATATAACGAACGCAGCACACAGATATGGCTACAAAGATAAGTTAGGAAGGAAAAAAGGCACCGTCCCCAAATTGCTCCTTAGAAACTGTAAGTGCAAGCAAATGCGTAGTACGGTAAAGATGAAGGGAAAATAAGAGTTAAGAATTGACCGCTGAGGGAAAACGCCCTGCCAGAAATTATCTGTATTTCAGGGGCGAAGTACAGATAATTTTAATCATAGAATAAAACTTTTAATCATGGAATAAAACAAAAAGAGGATAAGTTCCCACAATTGGCTTGTTGTGAAGCGCTTCTTAAGAGGTTGATTAAGAAAGGGGATAACAAAATACCTTTAGTCTTAAGCATGTGGAAGAAGGGATAGAAAAAATATCATATGTGCATGTGAAAGTAGAGATTATATGAGAGATTATCCATATGTATTACTGTGAAGGAGTATGAATCGAAGATGGTATATGCTAGTTAATTTAGTATTTTTTTATTGCTCATATGTTTTACATGGTTATAAATGCATGGGAATTAAAGAGGTGTACGAGAGCATTATAATTACGTAGAGTAGAAGAAAGCAGTGAGTGAGTGATTGTATATTTATGATTAATTTAGTGTTTGTATTTTCCACGCGATTCTAACTGCGCAATAAACTTTGTTATGTTGATAATAAAAATGTCTCGTCATTCAAGAGAAATACGCACAGCTGTACAATAAACCACCGGGGTTATCCTGGTTGGGGGAAGAATAAAAGAAAATCCTCATTACACGCAATCTTCTGATACTGAAAAAGGTAAATAAAATAAAATAATTGAGCAGTAGATAGCTTGTGGACTTTGGAAACGTTTTGGAAGTTTTTTAAACCCAATGTTCCAAAATAAAGTTACATTTATTTGAGGGAAAACCCATATTAGTACTAAGCTTAAGGTAGTGCGTAATATGAAATACTTTTAATGAGTGGGCTTACCACAAATTAGAGAACTCTTATCCAACGTTAAGTAATATTGAAGCAGCTTTTCAACGACTAAATATGGTGAACATTTTTTGTCCACTACATCCTCTCTTATAGTTCTGTAGACTTCCTTCTGTTAAAAGGAAGTCTCCAGAGCTATAAGAGAGGAGACTTCCTTCTGTTAAAAGGTGTCTTGTCAGACCGTGGCTGGCCTAATTGATGGCCTAATATAATAAAGATTTTCTCGCCATCCGACGGACTTGTATGCGACCACAACTTCGAGAAAGATTCTTCTAAATCACTTAAGACACTCTTCGAGATTGACTCGCGGATGAGGTTAGCGCTAGTGATCTGTGTCAACACTCAGTTATGATCACGCCAGCGCAACGAAGGTCGGAGACAAACAGACGTAATTTTCTCCGACACATTCCGTACCTTGTTTTGTCAGAAACAGTACGCCGTTGGGCAAATTACGGAGACCAGGAGTCATTCAATTTCATTAGCCTATTTTCTTCTCCCACCTCCCTCTGTTTAAACATTTTGACCGGAAGGAGATGACGATGCATTTTGGGTATGTCGAAATGCCCAAATGAGGTTCTTATCTCCAGCGATAAGTGAAAAATATACCAATAGCATCTCTCTGGAGAAATGTGGTACCATCTGTCACCATGGTTACATCGACCTGTTTTTTTTTTCCTACAAAAAAAAAGAGAGTTTATTTACTCTGAGAATATAGATTGACACATGTTCGCTATGTTAGTATGGTTACCATCGTACAAACTCACGCACATAGCTTTATAAATACTAACTTCCAGAGTTTGTGCGTGCCAGACACTCTGATAAACCACAGAAAATGCAATTGGACGTATTCCAAATGCATTTCATGACATGGCATAAATAGGAGGGGAAAAAAAACCCTCCTCAGATTTTAGGCACCTTAATTATTGGCTCTAAATATAACTGGAACTTTGATCGCACTCTTACAGCATACGTAGTATATCACGGACGGTTAAAGAGAGGTCAAAGGGAAAGTAAAAAAAAAAATGTTCTTAGTATCCGACGTTCGTTATAAGCGAGGTTCCAAAGAAAACATATTTTAATGAAAACAAGATCTAAAAGCGAGCGTTATAAACCACTTTACACGTTAACCATTTAAGTTTATCTTTACTTCTGTTATCCAAGCAAAGTGCTTCTATTAATAAATAAGTAGTCCCTGTCATTCAAGTGTCAGTTGTTGATCGACGTTCCTCTAATGCAAATTAAACATTATCTTAAACTTCTCTTATACTTTGCTGACAAATGTTTGCCTTTCCCTTTTGAGAACACTCAGGTTGACCACAGAAATAACGACAGCTGTTTTGATATCGTGACAAGTGTAGTTCCGAATTTTTCTGATGGTTTTAAATACGTCTTTTATTTTTTATATAATGTATTCTTAATTTTGTTTTAGAAAGTTAAGCAAAGAGAGAGCTACATATCACTAAATTATGTTCTGAATTTAATTGTACCTTTTATGTTTTATGAAAATTAGGTAATATTAGGTATTTTGTTAGATTTATTATTATATTAGGTTCAGTTAACGGGTGCACAGTAATTCAAACCTGAAATTTCCCATTCTGTTGTATTTATCTATCCTGAGTAAATTCAATTTATGTTAATTTTCACCCGTATTCCAAAGCGAAGTAATGCAATTACATGATTGTGTTAAGTTAGCAAGAGCGAAACAGTCTTGAATATTTGGATGGTATTGGTAAGGATACTGACATTAAAATTCACCCGATGCCGCTTCAATTAAAGTCTTCAGAAAGTTTCATTCTAAAATGAGAGAGTGGTTGTTGTTCTGGGAGTTTACTTCACAATTTGACCGTAATCAGGAATGGAAATACTATTTCTGAATTGGATATCTGGTTAAAATAACATTCTGTGGTCAAAGTGTTATTTTATAATCTATTTTATAATTCATTATCCTTCAATATCATACCTGTCCAACTATTAAAGACCAATGAGAAAATAAAAAAGGCAGTGGGGCATACATTTTATTTATTGATTTCAACGTATTAACATTTTAACAATTCAAATCAACCTTAACAAAAAATTAGCTTTCTTACAAAGGTTTGGTTAGTTCACAAGGGAATCCCCATGGGACTCCGACTCAAGACTCAATTGGACTCATGTTGAACTCCCAAAATAAACTTTTGTCAGCCATGTAGGTGCTGCTATGGGTTCGATTAGATTCAAGAGAGGTTGAGAATTAATTAAAATTAGAATTAACTCACAACCACTCATTCTGGATACTTTGTTTCGAGTTACTGGCATTTAGTTTTTGTTTAAATAATGACCATTTAGTTTTAAATGGTCATTATTTAAACAGATGAAATTTCAAATCTTGGAGATTGTAAAGAATCTCAGAAAGTTAAAGAGTAAGATTTTAAAGTAATTAATACATCAACCACTTTGAAAATGAACTCAAATACAGGAAGTCCTCGTTGTTCGTCGTAAACTTATGTACGACTTATATAATCATGCAGGAGTATAACCATAACTTTTTTTTTTATTCAGAAAAGAATTATTTCCATCCACTGTAGATCAGCTAATGCATCACCTCAATTACAAAGACCAGAGTGTCGAAACAAGTATATTATTTTAGGTTTATTTCTAATCTGCTTTTCTCTCTTCTAATACTTCTAGAAAAAACTGTACTTCTAGTTTTGACAGCCCGGATCCTGCCTCATGATCCAGTGCAAAATCGTTATGCTATCAGGAATCGTTAAGCTTAAATAACCTTCTTTCTCTAACTGAATCGGTTATTGATGCCTTTCCTCAAAAAGGAGTTTGCAATGATTTATCCCGATGTTCAAGAAACCTTCGATGTTGTCAGTATCTTTACTCAACTTCGCTTCTGCGAGCACCTAGTTAGCACCGGAGTTCCTCAAGGCGGAATTCTCTCAGGATTATTATTTACTACTCTGATTACTTCCATTAGTAGCCCCTTTTTACTACTAATGGAAATGATATCCTCCGTTATGTGGAATCAGACTTCTGATTTATTCGTCAAAGTGAATTTTGCAGTAGCAGTACCTACTAAATATTAAGGATCCTAAAATATTATTAAAATATGTACATAGATTCATTAATTCCAGAATTTTGTAGGCTTCAAATCTGGGCATCTGCTGTCTGTTTACCATCTGAACAGTTCAGTCAAAGAATTCGTTTGATTGAACCGTTTGGCTGGGATTTTGGTTTGGTTTGGAATTTATTGGTGCATCAGCAATGAAGACCTTGGAGCAATATAATGCTCCAAGGCACATTATACTCACTTGGAAACATCAGCTGATCAGATCTTATCTATTAGTTCTTCTCCATCTCTTCCCGTTGCTCTGCTTTGAGTTATGAGTAAATAGTTTTCAAATTAGATTACGTGCTGAAAATAATCTATTTACAGCCTTTGAGTACATCGCTGTTGTTTAAGTTTTAATCAGATATTAAGTTACGAAGTTTGCCAGGATCGTTTCACTCGAGTAGGATTCATCAGACAGAGAATTTGTGTTATCACCAATTAGTGCACATATTTGTACAACAGCGAATTTAAGCATCTGGGAAAATAAATATAATTAGTTAGAAGAGAAGAGTGAACGAGTAATGTTTGTAGTGCGAATTATTTATATATGACATAGAAGAAAAGGCTGATGGTGGAGACAAAGCTAAGTAAAACCAGCTTGCTTACATTATTGATAGATTTGGAACTGTAGGATCTTCGGGCACAGTTTGGAGGATGTATTTTTTCTTTGCCCCAGCAAGGGCAAAGCTGAAAAACCACTCTCCGCTTTAAAAACCACCCTCAGGAGTTCGATTCTGTTTATGCAATTAAGTTCCATTCGCGCAACTTCGAGCCAATACAGCTTTCAAACCAGGTCACTTGGACAATCATCTTTATATCGCTAAAGGAGACGTTTGCCTATAACCCGATAAGTCTTTCTAATGGTTTTCTATAATTTAGGCACAGATTCCCACTTAATATCAAAAACTGAGGCTTTCCCTATTGAAAAGGAAATCTCCTTCATCCAAACTCAGTTGGTTCAGCGTCAGAAAATAAGTATTCAGGACTCGAAATCAACCTGTGTTTACAACAGGAAATGAAACAATTCAGTGGAATCTATTTTGTAGAGATGGTATTCATGTGAACAAAGGTGGTACAAGTATTTTTGCCAGTATCATTGAGGATACCCTAAGGGTTCGGGAAAACTGCTAGTTATGGGGGGAGTAGTTTAGATCCGCGTTTATCTAATGATATGAGTCAGGGTAATGCTTGCACTCACCTCATGGATTCTTGTTTGTCGCCACAACAGTCGATGTTGATAAGATGTTCTGAGAGAAACAATGTTTCAAATGAGAGGGAAGATAAAGCTTGGGATACAAACCTAAATAACTTCAAGGGGCGTGTCAGCGAAGTAAACTGTGGAAGATTACTTAGTCTCAACTGTGTCTACAGTAATGTCAGGAATGTCTTCAATAAAATTGTTGAATTTGAACTCCTGATTAGGACAACTAAGGCTGATATAACAGGGCTAACAGAAACGTGGTGCTACCCGGAAATTGGTGATAACGAGTTCCACTATGGTATGTATTATATATTTAGGAAAGATAGGGAAGACAGAAGGGGTTGATGGGGTCATGCTTCTTATCAAAAGCAGCCTGAGCACGAAAAGAGCCTTTGCTGAGTCTCAAGCAAAAGCTCTTTTCCACACAGATTCTATGCTGGCGTCTGCCAGCATAAAATATGTGTGGTGTGAGTTAGTTGGAAGCAAAGGAACAATGAGAGTGAAAGTAATCTACAGACCAGAAGATTGTGAAAAATATGACGACAATATTTATATGAAGATGGAATGGGCAAGTAAGTGTGACTGTCTTATTACTGGTGAATTTAATCTGCTCCAGATTGATTAGAATAAGTGAGAAAATCACAGAAGCCATTAACGCATACATACCTTCATGAAAATATTGCAGGGGGAGGAGGAGGAAATGGATGACTGCGGAGATGGATGCTCAAATAGAGCAGAAAAGGTAGCATGGGACAGTTATACAGCGGTGAAAAGTACTGAAAGCTACAGCAGGTTGTTGGTTGTTGTAGGGACCAAGGCCATATTGCTCCGTACGTGTTCTGTGGTCGATTTTCAGTTTGCTTGACGAAAAACCAGGGTTTCGGGAAGTAAAAACTATGCTGCCATCGCCTGAGACCGACTAACTCAGTCATGTTGTGAAAAAGACCCATAAATATTCCTCTCGTCATGGATGGGACTCGAACCCAGGTCTTTTCCACCCGGTGTGGGGAGGACGCCAATTCTACCAACTGTGCTACCGAAGAGGGCTCCTACAACACGTGCAGGTTGATCTGTAATAGTAACACAAATAAGGTCAGGGAAGCCAAGGCTGCGTATGAGAAAGCATTGGCTAAGAAAGAAAAGAATAGGGACAAGGAGTTTTTCATGTACGTTTGTTTGTTATTTGGTTTTTAGGAGCATTAGCAACTAAGGCCATATTGCTCCGTGAATATGCGGTGGTCATTCCCTGACCTTTCCGCATCCTCCGTATTAGGTGGTGACGGGTTCGAACCCCGGTCTAATCAAGAAGCATGTGCTACGCACTGCTGCTCCTTCCCACCTGGCTACGGAGGCTTTTCATGTACGTGAACACGAAGAAGAAAGCTAATCAGATCGGACCCTTGTGCACCGGATGTGGAAAGTCTTGATTAACCCAGCTGATGTTGCAGGTTAATTGAATTTTGTCTTTACTGACAAAGACCCTTCATGCTGAGAAGAGGCTGTGCGAATGTGGCTGAGCCATATGAAATTAGTGATTAGAAAAATTTTGTGCATAAAGGCAAGTAGGGCTTCCGGAGTTGATGCCATATACCCTGTAGTTTTGAAGGAGAGCGCGGGGGAGTATATTGAACCATTTAGGTTAATCATGAGGGTATCTTTGGACTCAGGGAAGATTCCTTTGGATTGAAGAAGTGCCAGTGTATCGCGAATACATAAAAGCTGTTCTAAGAGTGAAGTTGGTAACTACAGATCTGTTAGTCTGACTTCAATGGTAGGAAAAATCGTAGAGGCAGTGATTAAGAGTGCAATCCAGAGACATATAGATGGATATGGCATTCTGAAGGACACACAACATGGCTTTGTTAAGGGAAAATCATGTTTAACTAACTTAGTGGGCTATTTTGACACAGCTACTCATGAGTTGAATTTTAGAACAATTTCGACATAGTTGATTTGGATTTTAGCAAAGCATTTTACTTATGTTGTTGTAATTGGTTTTCAAGAGCATCGGCAAGTAAGGCCATATTGCTTCGTTTCTGTAAAAATGCTCATAAAAATTCCTCCCGTCATCAACGGGACGAGAACTCGGATCTTTTCCACCCGGTGTGGGGAGGACGGTGACCCTATCAATTGTACTATCCACGAGGGCAGCAGCATTTGACTTTGCCCCTCATTACAGGTTACTGTATAAGCTTGAACAGGTTGAAATTGAACAGGTTGCATAGGATCGGTTCGTGGACAACTGTTGTTTCTCATTTTCATCAATGACATCCACGAAGCGATAGAAGGCGTGATGTCAAAATTTGCAGATGACGTAAAGATTGGCAGAGTGGTTAATGATTGGTGTCAAGAAGCGCTCCTTCAGGATCACTTGAACAGTCTTCATAGATAGTCTGAGAAGTGACCCCTATGTTCGAATGCTGCTAAATGCAAGATCTTACACTTGGGGAACAGCAACCCACAAATAAATTATACCCTTGGTGGGGTTGAATTTAAAGCGAAGGAGGAAAGAGATTTGCGAGTTACAATACGGACAGATATGAAGTTTTTTTTTCTGAACAGAGTAAACAGGAAGCCAGGAAAGCTGTGGCGTTCTATCGATGATTTATTGTATGTTATTTTGTAGAGATAGGGAGGTTAAAATTCCGCTATATAAAGTAATTGTAAGACCACATTTGGAATACTGTGTTCAAGTATGGAAACCTCATGTGATCAACATTGAGCTTTTTGAAAGGTCCAAAGACGGGTAACTCGAATGGTGAGATCGACAAAAGGGCGATCATACGAGGAAAGACTCCGATTATGTGGGCTGCAAAGCTTGGCAACCAGGCACCTCAGAGGTGACTTGATTGAGGTTTATAAGGCTCTGAGAGGGATTAGTAAAATGAATGAAGGAGGAATTTTCACTGTTATAAAGAGTTTTAGAACTAAGTGCCATAAATTCAAATTAAAGAGGAAGAGGTTCAGACCAGATAAGGCGAATACTATTATTGTTGTTGTTGTTGTAGTGTTTAGAAATATCAGCAACTAAGGCCATATTGCTCCGTGTATACTGGTTGTAAATTTCGTGTGTTCTATGGTCGATTTTCTGTCTTCTGGACGAAAATTCGGAATTTCTGAGAGAAAAACCATGACTACTCTCGACCATGAAACCGACTAACTCAGCCACGTTGTGAAAAAGGCTCATAAAAATTCAATACTATTACTAAAACAATTTTCATTTATTATTAATATATACAAGTTTTTATAGGAACATTAATGAACAGTTCAGAAGAAAGATGACTTAAACAAAATAATATTAATATTAACGTTAAACTTATAATTCACCACGATAAACAATAAAGCGATAAAAGTTCTACATTAATCCACTTTTAGTCTTGTTAAACTGGTGATCAGTAAAACAAAGCCTTTAATCTTTAGTGACCAGCAAATAACCAACGATGAAATACCAGCATTTGTTTCTTACGAAATAAACAAAATACTCGACTTTGTCCCACGAAGGTTACTGTTCAGAAAAAAATAAATAAATGAAAAAAACGTGTCCACATGTTACAGATAATTATCCTCCTTTCGAAGTCACATTCTCTTGGGGAAGAAACCGCAGTACAATTGTGTCCTAGACATCTCTTATACCCCACGGGGTCCAACATATTGGGATGCTGGGATTTGTTACACACGATGTCCGATTGGTGCTGTGAGGGCGTTACTTTCGCAATAACAAGAGATCATTTCCAAGTAAGGACTGAGAAATATCCCTTAATCCCATTTATCCCCTTACAGCCGCCCATATTTCTAAGTTAATTCCATAATAAGTCCAATCACAATTCTGTAGAGCTGCGAAGCGAAAGCTAAGAGCCGATGGGATGTTCTCCGAGATGCGAGTGTGACTTTCCACACCCTCACTACCAACTTACGCCAGGATTCAAATCGGAAATCAATACGGTTACCCTCCTTTCCCACTTGATCACGGGCATTAGTGTCCTTCAGCTTATTTCTCTCAATCTCTCTCTCTCTCTCTCTCTCTCTCTCTCTCTATCTCACTCTCTCAGAAACGAAATCTTTCTTTAATATTTACTTTTGCTGTTGATTCTTAACGATTCTGGTTTCTATGGAGTTTCTATGGAAATACCCTCGCTAATTTAAGACCATATTGTCACACATTAGCCACTCTTAGGGGTCAAAAAAAAAATTCCAAAATTAACTAAAACGGGAGTAACTTGATTCCTACCTTTTCAGCGTTACTGGAGACTCCTCTGTGTTTAGCTGTACGGATCCGTCTGCCAGTTACTCCCTGTGCGTCTAGGCGCCGACTACTTGGTCCTTCCCGCGGTCTTCCTACCTACGGGAAGCGATTCATACCCCAACCTCTATCGATACGAGCAAAGTCACGGCACTAGCTCGGTGCAGGAGAGTCTCTGCGAAGTGCACCAATAAGAGAACGGGTTTCATTTGGTAGGTCGCCTTTAAGCCAATCAATTTCGTGGTTAGATTCCTCTCGAGCACGCTACATTGACAGTCGGAGGCGAGGTGTGCTGTTCGGCCTTACGGTTGTGTGGTAGTACTGCGGATATCAGCGAGAAATACGTTGGTGGGCCAGCTTTCTGCGTGGGAGAGATCGACGCCCTCTGGTGTCAGACAGAGGCGCTGCTAAGATGGTCAGTGCTTGTTGCGCGAGTCCGTTTATACGTTTTTTTTTTATCTTCTCTTCTTCTTTTACTTCTTAAAGAAAGCAGAAGACGGTCGATGTGGTAAGAAGCACCCGGATTTGAAGTGTAGTATGGTTTATTCCGTGTTAAATCCTCCTGTCACTCTCTCTGGGAGTGATGAATGATGTCGAATAATGTGTAGAAATATTGATCCGCTGACTTCTCCACTCGTGTAGGGAATGCAGTTTAACAGCGTTATTGCAGTACGCGCGAGTGGGGTTCTGGCTTGTAGGCTAACGCCATTTCTTAGAGCTACAGTCCTCAACACCATCCTCCGAAATGCTGGTGTTTATTATTACCTTAAAAAAAGTTGAAAAAAAACACACATCTTCCGGTTGGATGTATCGGCGCTCCACAGATTCCTCGGGTAATTCAATTACTTCATTATTGCCCACAGATGATGGCATCCGCGGTTGCTAAGAGACAGAAGCTTTCGTTTTCAGTGACTTTTTTTTTTTTTATCCATTATTCTTCTTTTAATAATGGGAAGAAGAACGTAGTCCCGTGTCGACTGTATTTAATATTCACCCTAAATACGGACAGAGATGAAATACAATAACTTTACTCCAATATAATATTAAAATGAGTTCTTCCTGGACTTTCCTGCATCATCTATAACTAAGAGATGTCCCCGCGTTATTAGGATTAGAGGAGCTTTGTCTGTCAACTTGTCTCGTTGGGAAAATATAAATAAATAAGAGAAAGTGGAAAGTTATAATTTCGAAGGTGAAACAATTAATTTAAGTTGTAAACGGATTAATAGAGTTAGGGCAGAGATAATACGATAATTGTGATTGCCTCACAGAGGTATGGAACTAATGACTTTGGAAACCCTTAAGAAAACGTAGGAAAAGATTAGATTTTGCCATGTTTAAGTTGATTGTGAAAAGAGATTTAAATGAAGACAATGATCAACAGACAGGAAGAGCAAGACATGGTAGATTTCATTTGATGGTAGATTTCAGATTGATAGGAATTGATTTCATTTAATGGTAGGTGGTAGATTTGATGGTATATTGATTTCATTTGATCATAGATTTCATATTGATGGTAGATTGATTTCATTTGATGGTAGATTTCAATCTAGACATACATGGAGGAGTGACGATAGGACACAGCTGACGGTTTCAGTTACGCATAGCCGTTGACAGAGTGCAAATGGACTTTCCACAGAAGAAGTTTATGTTTACTGTTGAATATTGCTTTTGACTGGTCTTTTTATGCACATCAAGATGCGTCCAATGCTGTTTCCCAATAAATAATTCCTAGCAATACACTTTACTATATAACAAGAATATTGGTAAAACAGAGAGTGTTTCTAATCGGGAAAAACTTTGCCATAACAGTTTTAGCAGACGGGACCTCGGAAGCTGTCCGGGAAAGAGTTTCATAATATTCAAGCAGAGAAACATTCGTAGCAAATTGGATTATCATGTGGTGGCGCATATCAGGCCACAAAACAAGTGAAATTGCTATTAATTAACTCAACTGCCACTGCTCTCGTAATTTTGTTCTTGCTGGGATAGACATATAAGAAAACTATTATCTTAGTGGATATATCAATAGTTAAAACAATAAAACATGGAAAGCCCTCGTGGTTAGTTCAGTTGGTTAGTATAATCCATCCTCCCCACAGCGGGTGGAAAGACCAGAGTTCGAATACTGTCAATGATGCCAGGAATTTTTATTGGTCTTCTTCACAACATAAGTTGAGTTAGTCGGTCTCAGGAGAAAGTAGCATGGTCCCCCCCCTCCCACTGGAAACTCCGTTTCGTCCAGAAAAACAGGCAAGTCGATTCGGATTTCTCTTCATTAGTTATTAAGAGAAACAAAAAATTCATGTTAGGGCCATGCAAATATTATTATTCTAATTAACAGCTACAAAATAGCAATCAAACATGCCTGAGGGTGCAGCTACAAAGCATCATTACACAGTTCCAAAGTAGAAGCTGGGAGTATAAATTTTCAATATAAAGAGAAAAGTAAATGTACATAAAAAGAACAGTAAATTGAAATGTACAGATGAAAATAAAACTAAGTAAATAAAAGATGACGGATCAGTCAGACTGAAGTAAACAGGAAGGAGGAAGGTTGAACACTGGTGTTTCTTCACACGAACATTACACAATCAGAGTCTTAGAACTGGTAAGAAGAGTCAATTTTAAGGTTCAGGTAACGGATGTAGTTAGAAGTTTCAGTTGTTCCTTGAAGTGTCCAGTGGTGTCAAATATCTCCAGATTTGCTTTGTTGATTGATCTTGCAGTCCTGTTGCAGTAGTAGTAGTATCCTAATTAGTTCTTGAGTAGGAATGGTTTTAGCAGTGGATGGTTTCTTAAAGCTCTTGTCGTTGCGTTAAAGTTTATTTGTAAGACGAGGTGAGGGCAGTTTATAGTACCATTTAACAGCTGATTAAAAAGGAGTAAGTCAGCTTTCTCTTCTTTCTTCCAGCGTTTCCAGTCCAAAGAATACACGTCACTCTTGGTAAGATTTCTCATTGTATTCAAGGCCGCTTTTAAAGCAAACGTCTTTTTTGAATATTTTCAATTTCCAATTTTTGGTAAGCTGCATGTGGGGACCAGGCCTGTAAGGCAAATTCTAGGGCTGGCCTAACATAAATTTTGTAGAGAAAGATGGAAAGTGCCAATTGATTGGCGTCTCGGTTAATCCTTTTAAGAAAGCCAAGTTTTTTGCTAGTTGCCTTCACAATATTTGAGACATGAACATCAAAGGAAAGTGATTCTTTAATAAATATAAACTTTTTTGATTGCTTTGTTGTTGATACAATAAGAAAAATTAAGGGTTTTTTTTTGTGTGTGTGCATTGGCAAAACTCATCAGCTCGCACTAATTTTAATTGACTACCATTTTAGTAGTCAATGAAAGCTTAGGTCAAGGAAGATGGAGTCGACTTGTTCTCTTCTTCAAGCGCCCTGGGATATATTCGAGACAAACGAAATCATATCTATACAGGTGGAACGATCCTTGATAAATCCATGAGAATAGTCTGACAGATTAAGTTTCATAAATTTGAACAGCTGCTTCATTACAATGGATTAAATTATCTTTGAGAGTGTATTTAATTGGCAAACTGGTCTGTAGTTGTTTGGTGATTATGGGTCTCCTTTTTTATACAAAGGGGTAACAAAAGCCTTTTTTAGTTGAGCTGGATAGATTCTACTCTCAAAGAACAATTTTATTAAGTGAAGTAATGGCTTTACAAGTGTGTTTCCTCATTTATTTTTTCCATAAAAGAGTAAGGATACCATCCGGACCTCGTGTGAGGTTTTGTTTCATATTGTGGATTGTGCTGAACAATTCTGCTTGGAATACTCTTAGTGTATCAATGTAGTTGAGAGGAAAAATTTCGTTACCTTCCATCCCGTCGTCGTCTGTATCTGTTTTGTAAATTTCTTCAAAGCTTCTAGCATGGTAGTCGACCTCAGACAAAGATGACAAGTCACTGGGAATATCTAGCGTGTTTACAGCCGTATTTTGATTTTTTTGCATTGAAATAGCTGAATATAGGCTTCATATCTTTTGCCTCAAAGACTTCTTTCAACGAAGCCCAAGTATTTATTGTAGTCCTGTTTTAATATCATCTTGATCTGTCTTCTTAAGCAAGAATATTTATTATAAAGCCATATTTCCTTAATCTTAAACCTGCTATGCATTTTTCGTGTTATTTTTACCAGTAGGGATTTTAATTCTTTAGAGAATCAATGTGGGTAATTTTAATCAGGAGCACTATAGCATGGAAAAAGGTTGTTTGTAATTTCATTAATGATTTGACAAAAGCAGTCCAGTGCTTCTTGAGGATCATTGATTTTAATAGTAATTCCCAATTACAGTTTTTAAATGGGTAATTAATATCAGGCCATTTCGCTTTATTGAAATTGAACTTATGTTTTCGTTCTAAATTCGTATCTTTAACTGATCTCTTCTTGATGAAAAAATCCTCGGGGATGTGATCTGATTTGGAAAGGTTAGTAGAGTCTTAAAGACCTCCAAAGGAAAGTTGGTGAAGACTAAATCCAATTAGTTTTCGTTTCTGGTTGGAAATTCACAGATCTGATTCAAATTTAAAGAAATTAAGATTTTTTGAAATGTACCTTTAAGTGTCCACACAGTAGTTGGATTAGCATTACATCCATTGTAGGCATGTGGCATATTGTCCCCTAAAGCAATTAAATGGTTCAGTTCCAGATGTTGATCAAAAATTTGGTCGATAGTGTTCTCAAATTCCATCTACAGGTGGTGGAAGGTAAACAAGCATAACATAGCAGGTATACGGGGCCGCTGCCCAGTTGAAGGAAAATACCTTCAAAGTGAACCAAAACTTTTGACTTTTGACTCTTGAGATAGGAATCTCTTTTTGGCAAACGATCATGAGACCACCCCCTCTCTTATCCAGTCTATCCCTAAGGATAACAACAAAGCCCAGTGGGACCAATTCAATGTCTTTAACATAAGTGAGCCATGTTTCCACTAAAAAGTAGATATCGTAGTCTTCTTATAATAAAAGGGAATAAGTGTCTTTAAAGTTGATATTGTTCAAATATTGCACGTTTTGATAGTAACATAGAAAATTATCTTGTAAGTTATTCTTATTTTGCCGAACTGGAATCCTATTTTCCAGTTCGGCAAAATCTGTATTTTCTTTAGTTTCTGTAGTTGCTATTTATTTACGTTTTCAATATTCGTACGTGAGGATGGGTTTATTGATTTTGTCCTTGTACTTACATTCTTGCCAAAAGGCAATATCAATGTTCCTTCGGCTCAGTTATTAGTGTCCAGAATTCTTGCTTCATTGTCCTCACTATATGAGACTTTAAAGGATGAGTACTCCTGTGGAAATCTTGATTTCAGTTTGGTTACCTGAACATTTTACTTACAAAAGCTGTTAAAGAACTCGGATTGCAGTTTTTTTTTACTGCTAGAGTACATTCTTTCAATTTTGTCATTTGCCATGACCTTTCGGATTGTCCCCTAACAATTAGAGAGCGCAGTTGACAATGAAAGAGTTACTTGTGTACAGTAATGAGAAGATGGCCTTGGGGGAGAGTGAAGCTGGTAGGGTTGACGTTCCCGAGTAGGTCTGTTTTAGATGAAGCAGCGGATGGCCTGGGGATGAAAAGGGCGACCTTTGTGCTGGTAAGGAATGGCGACTGAGTATTGCCGGGTATTCTGCAGTATAGAACGAGGGAAGCTGCAGCAGTTACAACTAACCACTTTCAAATTCATTTGAATTAGCATTAGCATTAATATTTAGTAGAGGCATATGATGCAAGAAAGCAAGCTTATGCAACATCAGCAAAAAAAAAAAAAAAACTTCCATTTCATCCCTCCGTCCGTTCCAAATACCTGTCCAGCTCAGCCTTAAATTTATTTAGGCTATCCACTTCCACAACGAAAGATGGAAGTTTATTCCACCAACCAACTACCAGCTGGCTAAAGGCAAATTTCCGCACATCTATTCTACAACTGTCTTTCCTCAATTTGAATCTGTGCCCTCTCAGGAAGCTCTCATAATTATGGCTAAGGGTTTGCTTACTTCCTTTGCTGCCTCCTTTAATATAACGGATATCCCCCGTCCACCCCAGGTGCCTTTTTTTACGTTTAACTTTAGCAATTTCTCCTCCGCTGTGCTCTCAGTTATTACAAAATCACTTAGCTTCCTGTTAGAGTTTGATAAACTTCTGGTACTCCCCTCATTGAATAACTCTTCATGTGTGAATGTAGATGCAAAATACTCATTCAGTTTATCAGCTACCTGAACGTGATCATCAATAGTCAACCCATCTATGTTAAGTGGTCCAATCTGATTCATCCCCTTCCTTCTAGAGTTTACGTAAGTAAAGAACTCTTTGCTGTTTTTCTATGCATCCTTTGCCAAAGATTTCTCGCAATATGCCTTCGCCTGCCTAACCTCCTTTGTGACTTGATTACATAGTTTATTCTTGCCATAGGCTTCTGTGTCACCTGATACTTTATATGCATCCCATACATTCTTCTTCTCTGCCACTAGCCTCATTAATTCATCTGACATCCATTTAGGCCTAAACCTTGAACAGTATTTCTTAGTTGGAATGAAAAGCCTAGTAGTCTCCAAAATTAAGTCCCTGAAGGCTTCCCATTTAGAATTCAAAGTTGTTAACATCATCAGTTGATCTCACTGTACAGAATTTAAAAACTGTCTGAGACCCTTGTAGTCACCTTTACGAAAGCAAAAGCCCTTCCCTTTAGCCTTGATGGTAGTTACATCTTTAAGTAATTCCCACATCAGTACACTGTGATCACTGTCACCCAGTGGTTCTTTTATCTGAAAATTCTTAACTCATGAATAACCACTGCTGATAATCAGATAAGAGTATTACTCCCTCTGGTTGCCTCTCGAATCAGAGGAAGATGCAGACGATTTGACACCATGATCGGATAGCTCGTCACAAGACGAATTATTTAGAATATCATTTCCCAAAATCAAGTCAGTAAAACTGCATTAAACATTAACTTTAATCGGAGCCCGATTGCAGGCAGCCTCACACTATCCGCGCATGCGAACTTAATCCCTGCATGCGCATGGCCACTAGAGATCCAGCTCACCTATCCAGGTATATATGTCTATAAATTACTTGTATTCTCCGATTGACTTGGCTGTTTTGCTGGAAGAAAAATCGAGTTTCCATGGAGGGGAATCCTTGCTATTTCACCTTACTCCCACTAACTCACCCACAGAGTGAAAAAAGTCCATAAACATTCCTCGCGCATTGGCTGAATTTGAACAGGAGTCTATTACATCGGCGTGGTGAGGACGATGATTATAACCACTCTACCACCCACGTGGACTGGCCATTAAGAGAAGGAATCAGTTTCGAAGTCCCTAAACAATTTACACGTAATTATAATTTATTCTGTTTCGTATATAGACCTGGCCAAGGAAAGATCAGCTCTCTGAATTCCTACCTTTACCACTGGACTTCTGTAAATTAGATCTCTTTAGAAATCTATTCTATAGTGGTCTCAGAGTTAAAGGGCAGAGTCCTGACTTACTTACACTCTGTCATTACTTACACTTTTGAAAAATAATTGAATGTGTTGTATTTGGAGTGGGCATATCTGTGTTATAGCACGCTTATATAAGTTACTTTCGGGGGGAGGGGTTTCATTTTAATGTGATCATTATCGATCTGATTATTAATATGATTATAATGTTTGATACTTGCAGTTGGTTGGTTCAAAAAAACACACCAATCTCAGTTAACAGCGTATTCTTGCCAGCTCCCTAAATTTCGATAGGTGATCAGCATGAGTCAGGAAATAACCCATTAATTACAGTAGTATATTGCCAAAAATAAATTATCTTCATTGTACAGTATAAGAGTATATACAGATGCTATTACTACATGAAGTCTTTGATTTGCTCTAAAAGGGCATTTCAATTTGAAGGAAGCAATCCTGGCCGTATCTTCTAGCTTTCAAAGACTTGTAGGACTACTCAACTTCTTTCTTTGTTCAGTAAGGAACATTTATTTATTTATTCATTAAAGAAATAAGTGAAACCGGCATCTGCTTGAGCGAAGTTTCGAAATAGAACGAAAGATAGCTTGAGGGAAACTCCTACAGACGAAATTCCAAATGTCTGAGGCTGAAATTCTTCCTATTAGCATTTTGACTCTACAAACTAGTCTTCATTCACTAGACTGGTTTGCACAGTCGATCTTTCATGTGTTAGTAATCTTGCTAGTTCCAATGATCCTTCCACAGCTGTCATGCGCTGCTGGGTGGGGTAGAGGTGACCGTTCCATGTTTCCCAGTTGAGGAACCAGTGTTCTGCAGTATATAGTGTTTCCAGTGTTGTAACCGTTGATGCACATTCACATATGACCAATCAGAAGGTTTTCTTTTTTTAATATGAAGCCCTCTGCGTCCATCATATTAAAACAGAAAAGGATTAATCTTCTTTTTGAAAGAAAATTTCATTTAAACATGAAAAAGACAAACTTTTGACAGCGTACCTCTTAGCTACAGTGACGCTATTCAATCGCAAAGTTCGAAACTTGCTCAGAGCTATTCGTTTTCAACGAATGATAAAGATACCATGAACATTTACTTTTGAAAAGGTAGTATATTCGTGATCTCAAAAAGGAGACCACGAATGTACTACCTTTGTTCTTCTCCAAAGGATCCCGGGACTCGTTGAAATATGAGTTGTAGTACGCAATTATGTTTCCTGTAAGAGAATAATTTAGCCTAACCGCGATCACCTGGAGTGGGTCGACGAGTAGCACGTGACAAGCGAGGGGGGTGGTGGTGATTCGAAAAACATAAAACATCGTTCCTTGGCACAAAAAGGGAAAGATAAGTGACACGAACGTCGGCCTTCTACCAAAAACTTCAAACCATTTTTCACGAGGGGATATAAAACATGTCAAGAAAGTTAAGAAACTTTCAACTTGCCTTTTGTTTGACCAAACAACAAAGAACACAGACTCAGATCGAATTTTTTTTTACTAGATAAGAAAAGCCAAAAGGATTTATCTGTGCGCTCCATCTTTCTATCGAGGAGGGTTGCAGAGTTTTACGGTCAAACATTATTTGGGATGAAGTAAAAATTTTCTGTAGTTTTCTGTGAGCACGACTAATTCATCACACCCTGATAGCGATGTTTGTAACGGAGATTGCACTGGCACGTTGACCTCCTTTTGCATGCATAATCATAAATAATAAGTGGGTGGTGCGGAGGCCGAGAAGAAAGGCGATGTTAAAATTGGATTAGCGCCTGTTGAAAGAGTGTGGGAAATATGAATGAATTATATCACGCGACAAATTGCTGAAGCCCTTCCGGGATTTACGGGTGTTGATTTTCGTGGGTGTGTCCCGAACACTTGACGAATCTGCTCGAGCGAGTCCATGGAAGAGAATCCTGTTCAACACGTTAAATTAACCATGACCAAATAAAAAGTTCCTCACAGGAGAAAAAGATTTTCAATGTCCAAATTGTGTAAATTCCACACATCTGTACTTATACGCTGCAGTTGAAACTTGAATAATTCATTTAATTTATCAACAATGACCAAAAATTTGCCAATTTTAAATTTCTCATTAGAATTCTAGTGTTTTTTTTTTTTCACCAAGACTTTTCCCACCCAAAAAAATTTATATATTCTCTGACTTTTTCTCTCGATCTGTTTACATACGTACTGCTTAGATAACAGTCCACTCTAAAAAACTGTCAGGCTTCTGTGCCATAAAAATAACTAATTAAGGAGATGAAGAGGCTAAAAAATGAATAGCAAATGCTTAGAGATGAAGAGGTAAAAATAATTTGAATTTACCAGAAAAACTCTCTTTAAAAATTAACGATAACTTTCTTTATGACAAAAGGCAACTGCCAAAGAGAAACAGAAGTCGAAATAACAGAAACATGTATACAGTAAACTCATTAAAATCAGACTGAGAGGGGCTTGATTTTAGAGAGGAATGCCTAGTGGTTAAATAATTTTAAAGAAGCGCATTTTAATGAATATTAAGACTAGCAACTGAGAAATTCACTCATACCAACTGTGTGAATTTCTGAGTGAATTCCCCAGTTTGTACAATCACCATCCTCCCCGCACCAGGGTTAAAAAAATTTCAGTTCAAATCCTGTCAATGACGTGAAGAATTTTTATGGGACTTTTATACAATATGGTCTCAGGCTAGGGTAGAATGATTCCCCCGGATTTTCTGGTTTTTCATCCAGCAAATCGTAAACTAACCGTACAGTACATGAGACTACAAACACAATATACCGACGACCCATAGCCTTGGTTTCTATGGCGCTTAACATACCCCTAACCTTTAAATTTTGTATTACTTTATATTTTAAGTATTACTTTAAATATTAGTAAATTAGAGTGGAACCGAAAGGCTCGGAAAAATAAATTACTCCAAAAGAAGTGAGACTAGGGCAAGCAAGAAAACATGTTTTTGTGGTCCCCTTAAATACCATTCACGTGAAATTTAAAGGGATCACAAGAAAACTTGAAAGGATTGTTTGAACTGTCTTGGAATCTGCGAAGTCTCAGTATATATCCTGTTTGTAAATTATGTGCGTCCTTTTTAAGGTTTTTCATCCAAAGAAGCAGAAAGCCAGATCATAGTCAATCTGACTGTTTTGAGGGATGAAAAACCCAGAGATTACAAGAGAGAGAGAGAGAGAGAGAGAAACCCATGCCACCGAGACTAACGGTGCGATCCATAAAACGATTCTGAAAGGAAATGAAAACACGTGTCCAAGGTTTAAAATATGACCGCGAAGTCCACAGCAGACATGGTCACTGTGCTAGCCACGAGGGAAAGTTGATTGTAGTAGTCTGATTTTTTTTTTCTTTTTTGCCTATTCGTATAACATTGAAATTCAAATGAGTGTTTGAAGACTTTTTCAAGGTAATTTAGTTTATTTATGCGGTTTTTATTATTATTATTATTATTGTTATTGTTGTTATTATATTATTTCTCCCTAATGCGGGTTCCAACCAGTGACGAGTATGTTACTAAGTGTTATGTAGTGGTTGTTATGTCTGTTGTTACTGTTGGTCGAAGATATCTCTTACAATCCTACAGGTGTTCAGGATTGCGACTTTCTGGAATTTCTTTCAGGTGTTCTCTGAGAGATCTTTTGCTGTGGGCTGTCATTTAGGGTCTTTGGCACCATATCCGGGGTTGACACGATGATCGTCATGGTCGTTACTTGTTGCATGTGCCACATCTCTTTGATCTTCTGTCTTAGGTCCGTGTAATTCCTAATCTTTTCCTCATGAGTTTCTGGAGGTTTCCAGCTTTGGGCACCGCTATATCAATCAGATAGGCAGCTTTTTCCATCATGTCGATAAGGATTACGTCCGGTCTCTTGTGTGGGATTGCCTTGTCCGTTATTATGGCGCAGTTCCACCAGTACAGCTTGTGGGTTGGGATCTCTAGTACGGCCTAGGGTTCGTTCTTGTAATAAGCTACACTTTCTTTGATCAACTGGTATTTGTTCGCTGGCTTCTGATGTATTATCCTGGTTACCTCGTCGTATTTACGAGTGTATTCCGTCTGGGTGATCACCGCGCATCCTGCGGTGATATATTGAATCGTTTCTGAGCCAGGTAGCATCGTCGACATGTGTCACCTGACACTCTGGGCTCCTTTGTCATGCATTTTCTATAGTTCTTGGTGTTGATTGCCTAGTCAAGGATGGCGGGCATGAATACTTCAGCCTCGGGGAAGAGCGTCTCGCTCGAGAGCCATGCATTTGAAGCCATTTCATCTAAGCAGACTTGATGGAAGTCATTGTAGTGTCTATCATGGAGTGCCTTTTTTGACGATCTTTTTAGCTTCGTTTGTTCCGTCTGGGCGGGTGGGCCTCCTCGCTTAGGTCGAGTGGGGGATATTCCGCTTGTCTATCTTCCTTATGGCCGTATAGAGCTGCTGTATGTTTCTGTAAGTAATCATTCAGGCTAGCTATCACTGTTTTCTCTTGCTCGATGAGGTCTATCAGGCCCCTTGCTCCCTCTTTTCGAGCTATTGTCAGTCTCTCCATGGCTGACTTCGGGTGGTGTCAGCGCTTTTGGTCATTATTGTCCTTGTCTTTCTCATGATATCCTACAGCTTGGTGTTAGTCCAATCTACCATCCCGAAGGAGTATGTTAACACTGGGACGGGTCCCATTAGGGGTCTAGCGGCTAGATGACTAGAGGAACAACGGTAGACGACACTACACATATACAAAATCCATACACCTTTAAATTTCTCATTGCAGTGTTCTGTTTCACACCCACAAAGGTATACTATTCGCAGATGGGAGAAGCCCCTGGTGCCGTTTGACACTAAACACACTACGCTCTAACTCTACAACACTGGGACTTGCATAGGTGTTTATGGCTTGAACTGTGTTCCCTCCATTTAGTTTTGCTTTGAGCAGGCTTCTGAGTCTCTGGTGGTATTTTTCGGTCAGGTCAGGCAGTCCTTGATTTCCTCGTGCTCTAACTGCTGAGTCTGCATCATTACCGGGTATTTGTATCCGGAAATGATGCAGACTCCCTGTCGCATGGCTCCTAACTCTTTACCAGTCTGTAGCTGCTTTCGGATGACTAATTCCCCCTGATGAAATCTATGGGTCTTGCACTTGTCGAGACCAAATTTTATCCTGATATCATTGCTGAATTCTTTGGTGATCCTGAGTAGTTGCTGGAGTTGCTTCTCGGTTGCCGCGTTGAGCTTTACGTTATCCATGTACATCAGGTGGGAGAGGGTGTATAGGGTTTTCCTTCCTTCTTTCTTTGAAGTTATATCTATACTTGTTGTTGTTGAGCATGTTGAATAGCGGGTTGAGTGCTAGATAGAACCGCAGTGGGCTCAGGGCATCTCTCTGAACAATTCTTGTCCTGATGAGTATCGATTGGTTGTAATATTGTCGACCTTGATGGTGGCACTTCATTTCGCAATGGATGCTTCTAGGGAGTTTGTCATTGTCGGATTGGCTTTGTAAATCTGTGTTTCCTCCAGCTCGGTGTTAGTCCAATCTATGATCCATCCATCTGATCATTTATTATTATTATTATTGCTCTTATATTATTTCTCCTTGATTGGGGGGTTCCACCTCGCGACGGGTATTGCTGCCAAGTACACAGGGTGGTTGTTGTTATGCCTAGTGTTACTGTTGGTCCAGGAACTCTCTGACTACAGGTGTTTAGGATTACGACTTTCTGGAATATTTCAGGAAAACTTTCAAAGTTTTCCTGATATATTTCCAAAGTTGTGGGGAGGAAAAAACCACGCTACTCTCACCTGAGATCGACTAACTCAGCTACATTATGAAAAAGACCCATAAGAATTCCTCACATCATTGACAGGATATGAACTCAGGTCTTTTCCAAGCCCGTGTGGGAAGACGGTGATTATATCAACTGTGCTACCCACAGGGATTCTTCTTCTGGACCTCATTAATGTTGCGTTATGTTTCTCAAATACGGACCGAATTTACTACTGAATTAATCGATATGGGTTGGAAAACCATCATTAGGTGAGAGTGACTCTGCTCATGTTTAATACAAAGTACAGCGTATGCCCTGCACATGATCTGCCATGTGGTTTTCTTTTTGCTTTTTTAATCTGTCAGCGAGTAGCATCGCATCAATGTTTTCTACAATTTGTATCCTTATATAGTTGCATAGTTTCATAAAATGGTTTTAATCTTTTAATTATCTGTTCTAAAAAAATATTGGGGACCTACAACTTACCCGAGAATCGGTGGTTTTGTATTAATGAAACAAGATCGTGCTTTAAAACAAATTTTTGTGCCTTCCTATTTCAGTGGCTGTTAACCAGGTGAACACCGTGCATTTATTTACAGTAACGTGCGTCGAAAAAAATGTTACTAAAAATAGAAAGAGGTCTCAGGAGGAGAATTTGCAGAGTTGAGTATTGGGTTACAAATCGATAATAACTTTGTGAAACGAAGTTTAAAAGAGAATTCTTTCGTTTGAAATATCACTGAAGGTTGATCACATTACCTGTCTTCGTTGCACGTGTTCCAGAAGGTATTGGGAAACGTCCAAAGCAACCTACGTAATTAGCTTAGAATTTAACTTTCTCTTATTTCACCCGAAATAAAATAATTCCATATAGTCATTTAGCTGATTATGCATTTTATATTTATATTCATTATTAATTAATTAATAATATATTAAAATAATTCTTTTGAAATTCCGTCCACCGAGAGTCGAGTTATTACATGCGGACGAACAGACAGACATGATGAAGACAATGTGCGCTTTATGTACGTGGTGACAAAGGTTACCTTAGCTGTTTTGTACGTACAGGTGAGCAGCAGCAACAGAGATATTATGGCGTTAACAGCGACGGATGCGTCCAAGCCAGCGCAATATAGTATTATTCAGTTTCTTACAGCGGACAGCTTCTCTCTAGAAAGTTCACTGGAAAAAGGAAAAGATGTACTTCAATGGAATGAACGAGCAGGCAAATTGTTCTGTAGAAAAAACATTCCGGCGAGATAACCTGGCCTAATATAAGCTCACAGAGTTGTCACAAAAGAAATTGTTGTCTTGGCAGGTGTCTTTAGAGCTGACTGATGTACGATTGTCGATGGTGTGACCGGGGAGTTGGATATCACTTATGAATATGTCTACACCATCATCTGTTATAGATAGCAATACAGAAAAGTCAATTGAAGCGGTTTCCCAAGTGTCTGAACGGTGAACACAAAGATTTACGAATGGGATCGTGTTCTACAACACCTAAAATGATATGAAGAGAAAGGATGTGGTTTCTGGGATTGTACAGTGGCTGTGAATGAGAGATGGGCGGCCACTTTGAAGTAGAGCAATATGCAGTGGAAACATCAGGCACTGGAAGACTGAAAAGTGATGTGGAAGGACATTTAATTCACCCTTGTATGATAAAAAGTTCTTCTGAGGTTCTTCAGAGAACTGCACATATATTTTTTTCACATAACAGCAGAGCTAGCTCTCGTCTCGAAGAGAAATATGTGCTTTTTTCTTCAAGAAAATGTTTCATCGCGAAAAACAGGCAATCCAAACATAAAACACATAATTTAACGACAGGATGTATCGGATCTTTAAGATCTTGGTTGTTGTCTCAGTGTATATTTTGGACAACCAACTGAACACATCTCGTAGCAAAATAAAGTAGATTACCGGTTACTTTATATATATATTTCGGTTACAGATTTCACCACTGGCAAAAAATACTCACAGAGTTGTTTTCCCTGGCTATTGCACAATAACAATTGCTTGTGTCGAGTTATTTGTCCAAATAACAGCTTCAGTTTTCCATCGCTTGTATGAAACGTTAGAAATTGAAGAGTTGCTGAGAAAAAACATATGTCTATCTGAAACTGAGTATTGAGAAAAATACAGGAGCATTAAGAGTACTATCACGTAGCTACAAACGGTTTGATTTGGATTGGTTTGATTTGAGCTCCTCTCAGTTTTATGGCCCACATCTCTTTGAAGATACAGAAATAGCGGAGCGGATAACTCGAAACATCAAAGACGTATTGGCACGTGATTACCACTTTTGGAACAAATTTCTGAAGGACAGACTTTCATATATATTTAACGTTATGGCTACATGAAACATAAGGTTTTAGGAATTCGCGCATTGTACTTAGTTTTATCCTTTGTATAAATTTATGACAGCCATCTTGGATATCTCATTTATTTACCCTTTCTGGAAACCCACACTCGGCAAGAGAAATATTTCGTGTTATTTAGTGGAAGGCTATTTTCCTTACTACAGATGATTCACATACGAGGAGTGTGCAGTTCTGTGACGTTACCAAACAGTGATGGAAGACTATGATCGCTATGGCAACAGCGAATTACAATAAATGGATGGCTTTTTCTTTCGTCTGTTTACCAGAATGCAGCGACTCTATCTAAATCCCATAAGACAGTTGCTGCACATCAGTACGTGGTCTTGTATACGTTTTAGCCTATTTCAGGATTTGTTGTAGTACTTTGGATTTCATTTTATGGTTTCTTCGCTCTACCCACTCTGCCAGACTTTCAGTTATTAGTTGATTTATTTTAATGTGATAAAGGATGGAGATTTCATCATATTCGATGAAATCTCCATCCTTTATCACGATTATAACGTTAGAATCCTTTCTCTTTGGTTTTGTGTTCTGTTTTTCTGATTTTATAAGGAAGCAAACATTTATCTTTGGACTTGTTGATTCTTGAACTGTGTTCATTTCGTAGATTAGACTGTGGAACGGTGGAAAACGGTTATATGGTCTGGAGAGTTTCGATTTATCCTTTTTTTTTTGTACCACAAAGGATAGGGTGAAGGTGTGGCGTGAACCTCCTGAATCCATGCATCTAGATTGTCTCGTGTCCAACACTCAAGCGGCTGGAGGTGGTAATCATGGTTTTGGATATATTCTGTTAGTATATACTGGGTCCACCCATACCATTAGAAGATCATGGATGAAGATGGATTCTTCAAGACGACAACGCAACTATCTAGCGTGCCAAATTGTATCTGAATGGTTCTAGTTACATTCCCAAGATTTCCAACATCTACCCTAGACTCCTAATTCTTCACATCTGAATGCAATTGAGAGTGTCTGGGATAGATCAGAAATGGCAGTTCGGCTTCCCATTCCTCTGTCGACCACAAATATTCTGAAGGAAGAATGGTGAAATCTGGAGGTGGACTCTCTAAGACACCTAACAGAATCCATGTTGTGTACGCGTTGTAATTCAGGAAAACGGTTGCTCTACTAGATACGGAATGAAGGTTTCTAATTTTCTGTCCAGCAAGCGTCTTTTTCAGTAAAAGAAATTCTATAGAAATAAGTTTCCGGAAAGTAATTTATTCAAATGATCTGCGTAGAAACAAACCTGGTTAACAATGCTCAACGCACATCGAAGAATTCTGAATGTCATTTTCTCCATTGTCGAGAAAGAACTTTTATTATTTCGTTTCCCAGTAAGAGTAAAATATTTGTTAACGATTGCTACAGAGATATTATTAAAGAGCAGTAAAAGATTTTAGTACGAGCGAGATTGCTTAGAATTTGCTTAACTCACTTAGTTTTTTTTTCACAATAAGGCACTCTCGAGGGTGCAATAAAACCCCAAAACCTACCATGAAGCAGATTTTACTACAAAATGCTATAAGTGCCTCGAGTCTAGTAAACTGTATTACTCTAGACATTGATTTACTTGGCGCAGTAAGTGGTCTTCAAAGTAAAGTTCAGATGCGGGTGGATGGTTCTGCGAGAGGAGGGGTTGAATGGTGGAATTCCAATAGGCCCACTGTTCGACACATAAAAGTGTCCTTAGCCTAGATTTTTGTGGGCTAAACTCCAGAGTTTCGGGATTACGGGAAACCATGATAGAATACTAGCTTACCATACTTTATAACTTTACAGTTAAAAGATCCTTACAACTTGGAAATCATGGCAAATTGAAACACGCAACTCGTGCATTCTCATCTACTTTTGTTCATCTTAGAAATTACCTATTTGGTATTTAAAATTTTTCGGTCTTTTGCGTTTCCATCATGAGCTTGATGTCTACGGAAGGGATGACCTCACCGTACTATACATGCCAGCACATTCAATCTTTATAGGTATGCCCCAGTCAATGGCAACAAAGATCTTCTTGTTAGACATTGAAATTATTTACATTTCTAGAAGGATGTCGAGTTTTAAAGGAAACTACGAACACGTTGGATGTTTGGATCTTTATATAAATAAATTCTGATTTCCTGCGCATTTGTGAATATTATTTTTAGATCGCTCCTTCGGTCCGTTGCCTCTTCGTTGGGAAAATTCTGTAAATATCTGCATCAGTGAAGTGACACGGGCAGAAATCCCTTTCCCATTCACTTCTTTCACAGGAGAAGTAAGTCTGAAGTTTCATGACTTCTCCAAATATCGAATTCCGATTGTTAGACAGTGTTCGCCTTCGAATACTTGGATATTTTAATATTTTTCAAGTTATTGGGAAAACTTTCTACTGGTATAATAAATAACAGCGAGTGTGGATGACTGACAAAGTTTTAATTTTAACTTTTCTTCAAAGGTCAGAGCAGATCAAAATATCAACATACATACATTATTTATAAATAGACCTATATTAGTGTACACAAGTTGAATTGATGGATCTTGGTTATAATTTTTGGAGTCAACTTGACTCGAAAAATTCAACAGTTCACATGTTAATTTACGCCAATGGTTGTTTTCTATGAACGCAATGTTCTCCATTTGAAATACTTGATCAGCCAATAATCATTTAAGAGAATGACCAAATGACTGTTCTTAAACGTAACATTTGAACTCAAAGATATTATCTCTGTTTTTTGGAGAAAAAGTTTTAAAATAACGATTAAGATTTAAATTATTTAAAAGCACAGATAAAAGCACAAATATTGCGTTAAATTTATTATAAACTCCAAGTCTCCTTACAAAAACATGGACACAAAACTACTTGAAAGCTTCTCTATACGTAAATACAATTCAGACATTATTTTTTGCCCAACAGTTAGATGGATGGATCTGCTGAGTAAGACGTTACCCAAGGACCCCCAATTAAGCCAATATAAAACGCCTTACGAGCATATACAATCGATCATATTCTACGATCAGTTTATGGTACAGTTCTGATCCTGCGCTTCATTTCCGATTTTTGCATATTCACAATTAAAGATTCACTTCAGGAGACAAGTTCAAGGATGAAGGATGATGCAGACTTCAGAATGAGGTGCGTAATTGCTTTATACATTCCTTACCGAAGGTTTTCTTCTTTGATGGAATCGAGAAGTTCGTTGAGTTTTCTGGAATAAATGCATCGAAGTAGGAGATAGTTACAGCAAAAGAAAATAATGCACTTTTCTGCACTTTTGAAGCCGCATTGAAATCCAACTTGTTTCTCGACTCTCTCCATTATTAAGGTGGCTGTTTGGTATCATTTCAATTTTCATGCATGAAAGGTAATTATCTAAGTCAGAAGGTATCTCTTTAACCAGGTTCATCTTAGTTAGTTTATCCATGGTAACAAAAACCCATTCCAGTCTAGTCTCCGTTGTATGGAGATTAGACTGGATGCTATCTAGTTTTTACTCTAGACATACGTCTTCATATTTCATACAAAGGGGACTCGAGACTTGTCTTAAACTAAAAGAAACGCTTCAGGAATTGCATTCCTAGCTCTCATACAAAGTAATCCATGTTCACATTGGAACTCAGTCACCCAACAAACTTGCATTCCCGTGAAACTTCAGCAAGGTCTGGGATTAATACCGGATTTCTAGCGCACACTAACAAACTGACAGTGTCGGCAATGTAGCATCCAGTCAAGTCTCCATACAACGACATCATTACAGTTCTAAAGATAGCGAATATTGATCTTCCACTATGATCTGAAACTCCTATAAACTAACTCAGTGCATCATCTGGGCGAATACCATTAAAGGGGAAGCTACATCAGACAAAACAACCAAATGGTTCGTTACAGAGGTTGCGTATAATGGCATTGCATATAGCTCTTACACGCACCCCTAATTGGCAAAGGTCCTCCATCTAAATTTTAATAACTATAAGGCTATCTTTTAGAAACTTCTAATAGTATAAGCAAAATTACGCACGAAGAAATGAAGTTTATTATTGTTCAGTACCTAATTACCGAATCCACCAAGCCAATTACCGAATCTACAATAAAAGAGCCCCGCCCTTTTAGAAAGTTGTGCGCAAAGAAAGTAGGCAAGACAAATATTAACACATTATCCTTACTCTCTGTTCTTTTTGAATCCCTATTATAGGTGGAGAGCTATAAGAGGCGAGGAACCATTATGGTTTTTTTCATACTGTAGCCAAATTAATGAGTTTCGAAGTCCTTTCTCCACTCTCCCCCCCTCCCAAAAAAACTTCGGATTTTCATCAACAAAACTGGCTGTTGAATGCACGCAATTTATAGATACAATATACTGACTCCTGGTAACCTTAGTTGTCTCGGCACTTATTCAAAACAGTCCAACCTAAATCCCCTCCAAACACCTTGGTCATTTAATAGTGCTTATCGTCTCTCACCATATAATCTGTTTGCCACTTCGAACTCGTTTCGAGAGGGTCAGCATTCAAATTGGGTCGATGACAGGAGGAATTCTTGAAGGCCTCTTCAATATGGACTGCAGTTAGCCGATTTTGCCGGTGTGATTGTAAAGCTTTTCCACTGAGTTATTCTGAGTTTCTTTCTTTCCACACAACACGCAGATTTATTCCTGCTTAGAAACCCTGAAGTGGTTTCTAAGGAGAAAAATGTGGATACCATAAACATGTAATGAAATCTGTTCTCTGTCAGGAGTATATACGTATGCCCACTTACGTATATACTCCTGTGGACTTATGCTACTTTAAGATGAACTTTTAAATTTTTATACATAAGAACTTACAATTATAAAATCTTATGATCTAATACCTTTCTGGAACGAGGCACTCTGGGGTGCCTTGTTCCAGAAAGTTTCATTATGTTTCATTATGCTACTTCATAACATAAATGTCAAGGATAAACTGAAAAATTATGGACTAATCACTAAATTCATTAGCAATGATATTAGATATTATTATTTGTAAAAAATCTGAATTAGAAAAAAAAATAGTGTAACCTTAGCAATGTGCATTTCGGAAGGGAGGCTCTGTAGCATTTAATTTAATAACGGTGAAATATAATGCATATCTCTGTTTATCACGATTTACTAATATAAAAATTATATTTAAAAATTAAAATAATCCTATATTAGGATGTATTAAAAGCTAGTTGCAAAATAGAACTTATATAGTGCTAATTAACGAAACCCAACTGCATCGTTTGCATTTAATATGGGAGTCCCTCAGGGTTCTTCCTTAGGTCCATTATTGTTCAAACATTCGATTATATATTTTTTTTTTTTTGACAACGATGTAAAACTTCAAATCATCTGCGTTTTAAGAGTACGCAGATCACTTGAAGTTTTACACACACAGTTGTAAATATCTCTGATAACGCTTTTGAACTTCGATAGGCAGTTGATATCTTTGCACGAGCAACTGCAAATCAAAATTTCATACAATGAGGTTAACTTAAATGATATAAAATTCTAATTGGCATTTTAATTAATTTATTTAATTATATTTTAATTAATTAGTGAAATGAATAAACATAAAATAGCTTTTCTGTTTATTATTCCTATTCATATTACCAGTATTATTATTATTATCATGCAATATAACTGAGGGGGTTTGTTCCCTATTTCGTACATTATAAAATTCAATAAAAAAAAAATAAAATGAGCCGATATTTTGGTATGAGTGTTCAAGAGGTTCAGAGATCTTCTCTTCCGTCTTAATCTCTCACTTCTAATCCGTACATGACGGTCAACAAGGCATTCTCTCTCTCTCTAACGTGGGGGGAGGGTTATAAACACTGCTTTAACGATCGGTTGTAGTACTCCAGGTTAATTGCCTTGGAGCGTACGGAGAAGCAGAGCCACAATTACTGTCAACAGATTCTCCATTCGCTCACATTGCTGTGGAGATAGGTGGTGAAAGTTGAGTCGGCCATTGCGTGCAAAATGACTGGAAGTAGCGGGGTCAAAGGGCGAGCGACTTTGGACATGACATGATAATTAATGGTCACCAAAGTGCGTTTTAGCTGAAAACAGTGCTAATGTAACCGCAGTGCAGACAGGTATACGTATAAACTGAGGGATGCTTCGTTGTAATTATTCAGCGGATCATCGAGTTCAAAGTTCGCGTTCTTCGAGGATTGTTACAAAGAGACCGAAAAGCGAATGAATTTCATCAAGTCCATACACCATTACGTTTTTGAAAGGCACAAGCTGTTATATTTTGTTTATACAGAAGATAACATTGCATCTCAGAATTTTGTTTTGTTTTCTTGTTTGTTTGTTTGTTTAATGATGACGGAAATTTCTTAAAAAGAAACAGTCCCTATGGAACTTATTAGGTGGTTATTTTTAATGAAGTAACAAATCAAAGATATTAAATTGAAGCATAACTGATGAGAAAGCACTTTAGAATAACACAAAATGTGGAAAGTTCGAAGAGGATTTCAAATTTCACGATTTCATTAGAAAATCAAAATATTGCTTCAGCAAGGAGTCGCATTTGCCAACGTCGTGATGAAAAAGAAGTCACAGTGGGGAAAAAATTCCATACATGAAGCGATTGGTTTCTATGCCGACTCAAAATAGCCATCATGAATTTTAAATATAGTTCCCAAGTAACAGAGCGCAACAAGTTTGTTTTTTTTTAATTCAGTTTGTTTCCGTTTATTTTCATTTCTTTACGATATCTGATATGCTGATTATTAAAATGTTATTAGTTTTTTTCATTATATTCCCATTTTTCCATAGATTACAAAATCAAAATTTGCATTTAAATATGCTACAGCCGTGTTTATTATCAAAGTTCATCTAACTCAGAAAGGAAGCTCATTCCTGTTCCAGATCTCAGAACGACGAATCATCCGAGCACAGTTCTATAGGAAAATGAACTACGATTCTCTTTCTGAAAATAAACATCTAAACATTTTCTCTTTTGAAATCATCTTGAATCAAACACTAGCTGTAACCCTTTTATCATTCATACAATAGAACTGGCCTATTACTTTGTTGTCCCATAAAAAAGTAAGGATTATTAAGCATAACTATTGCGACCAAAGACTGGACCTAACACCCTTCAAATCTCCACAGACGTTCCATTTTCAGCTCTCATAATTGAACTCCAAATTCCACACATTTTTATACTCTTCCGATGTATAAACTGATAGAGGTACAGGAATCGATGAAATAATTCCCTTGGTGTAGCAAATGGGTCTTCACACTTTGCACTACTCTGCCGGACTGTGATCAATACGAACTTCTTCCGTTCAGATCTCAGTTCCTCAATAAGTCACAATTCTCGCTGATTAAGGCAATTGAGCATCTTTTTCTTTTGCATGAGGACATCTCCAAAGAAACATCAGATGCTGCCGTCCATCACTGTGTCCAACTGTTTACTTTTGAATCTTCAAGAAAGATAAACCAAAGCTTGTGCGTTAATCGGTAAAGCAACTAATGTTACATGGAGTCAGTCAGTCAGTATACTGTGTCTGTAAATTGGAGGTATTCTATGGTACATTTTGCCTGTTTTCTGGAAGAAACAAGCGAGCTTCCGGGTTGTTGCTATTGGGATTTAAGCTCATATTGCGTCATATATAATAATCAGTAAATTGCGTATATTCTCTGGTCGATTTTCTGTTTGATTGAAGAAAAACCGTGATACCCCAAATGTATTTAAATCGAGACCGTGGTAGAGTAATTCTCTTGAGATTTTATACAGCAATTGTACGTTGGAAGCTGTTTGGTTCCGGTGTGCTTCAATACCAATTAATTACGTGCCTATATCTGGAAAGGAACTACACATTTTCAGACATTCGCCTTTATTTACATTAAATCACGATTTGCGCTTGGAAAATTTACATGAGATCGTTAGCCCGTTTTAGAACGGCGTCATATCCTGCTGGGAGTATATTTCGGTAAAGTTTTCTCCCGGAAACAAGACTAGGAAACAAGTCTGTGGAAATTGAACTGATTCAGTTGAATTAGCTATTATCGACGTATCTCTTTAGGTGTAAAATTCTTAAATTTGCATGGAGCCAGTTTAATGAAACGATCTTCTCGGTTCCATTACATTTCAAATTACGTGCTTGCTTCAATTGGTCTCGTGTATTCGTATCACGCACCGTGTTTGAAGCTGTTCTAACAAAGGACTTTTGTTTACCATCTCGCTTGTGCTACTTGGCATGCCATAAATGAATTGTTAAATGTTATTATATTAGAAATGCATTTAGAAAGCTTATAATGGGTATAACACTGGCCAATGTCGATGGCAGAACTTAATAGGACCAACCGGTTGGAAACATCATTATGGTAGTGGAATCTAGGCTAGGATAAATACAGTATTATGATACTAACGGGATTTATAAAACATAACGACAGGGAAAGATAAATAATCTATTTACCAGAGTTTCAAAAACCATTTGTGTTTGTTTCTCAGTGTATATTTTACATTGGGAAGTTAATAAAATGATGGGTTTATAATCATGCAATACACAAAATCTATTATTTCATTTAAAATTACTTGGTTTTATAAAATTTTATTGAATAATAAACAATTCTTTCGGAAAATTAACTTTTTCTTCTTTTATGAGGATGTAAAATAGTCTGTAATATTTATATAGGTATATTTTAATAAAATTTGATATTCATTTCAATTCTTCGTATGATCAAATTAAACAGCAGTCTAGTGCAATAATATAAACATGCAGTTTAAAGATACATCTCGTTTCATACCCAGGTCCTGAATCTCCACATAGCTGTATAGTTTAAGGGAATACTTCCACACTGCAAAATTCACATTGTCCCATAACTTTTGTAGGGTAATATAGACATCTTATATATTACTGAAGATATATAGTCGCAATTGTCTAGTTACAAACCATTGTACCCAGTCGCCAAACCAAAAAAGCCATAACGAAGGCCACAAAAAAAAGGATTTGATTCATGTTCGTCAATACATTAGATGGTTTCACGATGCACTTAATCTTTACTTGATTCTTTCTCAATAAATATGGGTTCTTCCCTCGCCCCATAAATAAATCAAATATTCAAAAATTCTAATCGTATTAATAAGCAACTCTGCTGCTTTCTTTATGGTTTTGAGACTATAAAATCACTTGCAAGGAATCTTAATGGCCTTCATTAAAGGCGCTCTTAGATACAGCTGAAGCAAACCATTACCGTGACGTAGTATCGCTAATAAACTTAAAATAGCCGTATATAAATGAATATAACGACAACGTCAACCCAGCTATGACCAGCTGCTTTTATTTATGGAGTTTTATGATTGGCCGGTGTTGAGTCCCCCGTTAGTAGTCCGTTTATGAACGCATCGTGCTGAAGGATGCGATAAAGCGGTGTCATTTATTACTACTTTCGCTGTGAAACTTTTAATCTCTCTTATCACTGCTTCCTTCTGCTTGGGGCAATAAATACGAAATCTAAAACTGATCAAGATAATTACAAAAGTCATAATTTAACCGTACTACAAAAGATTACCAAGAGAACTAACAAAAAAATTAAAAACTCAACAGGTTTAGAAATCATTTTCGTTTATGCAGTTACCAAGACGGTAGTTATTTGATTTTGAAAAATTTTTAAATTATTTAAAGTGTAGAAAAATTATCAAAACAATTGATAAAAAATTAGTTAACAAAATCACATTGGATAGCAAACAAATCCACCCCTGTATATGTGGCTTTCCATCATTGCAATCGAGTAATGCAGGAAAGCTGGACAACCGGCTTAAAATGAACTTTGCTTATAAACTTTATAAATCTAACATTAAATACAGTATTATTTGAAGATTGAGATCTGGGAAAGAAAACATGTCTAAATAAAATATAAAGGTTGAAGAAGAACGATATTTGAAACAAAAACAAAGCACTCAAACTAAGACTTCGCTGTCACTAATTATAACGCTGTTAATTTTATATTTATGGAATATATAAATGTAGAAGCAAAATATATGTGTGCTTTAATCTACAGATTTTTCTGTTTCTGTTGTTGCTGGGAAGTCAGTGGCTAGACCGGTTCTGCAGGCCCAGATTTTGGAAGACATTTGATAGTTTATAAAGCGAGATTAAGCCTGGAAAGATAATTTCATCCTTATCTTTGGAAAGGCTCCTGTTGATGAGGATTCCGCTTGTGGGTAGAGAGACCTTTCAGAAGTTCTTCAAAATATTTTGTATGTCACATTTTTTACATTACTTCTTTCAGAGCTTTTGAGACATAAAGACAAGACAGGTTCAAAATTAATGTCCTCCCACTAACCAGAGAGAGCAGTTAGCTGAAACATTTGTCAGGGAGGTAACATTAAAATATTATCCTGTCCTTTTTCCTGAAATAGGAATTGTCAAAGTTAATCCTTGAGGTGATCTGTTGAATGTTCACGAATACAGAATATTTTGTTCTGGGCATCAGTATAATGGAAATTCATACACTAATTGAGGAGTATTCTCTGTGACGCATTAAATAAACAAAATAAAGATACAATAGAAGTTATAATGCAATATTATTATATATACATATATTTCTATGTTTTATATTATCTATTTAAGCTTCGGCTATGTACCATATTAACGAACTTCTGTTTTAATGCAATGGTGTGTAGACTCTCCTTGTGAGGAGAATGTGTTCTCTTTTTTAGCTCAGTTGCTGCCTTAACTGACAAGTGACATGAACTTCTTGACAGCCTATTGTGTTCTATTGCGCAGTTGGCTGGTATAGATTCCTTGGAAACACGATGGAAGAATCAATCATGAGCTTCCAGTTCATTAAACGGAATATTTGGTAGCCCCAGAGAGTTGATAAATTCCTTTGATTAGTTGATGCCCTCACAGAAGTTTGGTACAGTATCAGCGGACCTGTAATTTTACGCCGTATCAGGCAACTGAGAAAATTCTTTGTTTGTGCTACTGACTGCATAATTTCGGTGATTGCATTTAAGAGAATTCAACCTTTTACTGTTACATAGTAGTTAATTCTATTACTATAATTTGGAGAATGTAATGAAAAGAAATGTTCTCGGTTCGCGCATGTCAACTAGTTTTTGCGAAGAGCTCCTTTTGTTAACAGTTTACTAAATATATAACTCATGAATTATTGCTATTTATATTAATCACAGTTAAAGGGAAAAAAGCCGTTAATTTAACAAACAAAAAATAGAACGCGGCTGAAATGCGTACATAGATACGTTTTTAGAGTATTAAGGAAGAACAAAAACTTAATATTGCGATTTTAATCTTAGGTTTTGATTTCCTTAAATTTTTGTTAACACAACGCTGCTATATTTTCGTTTATTAACTGGAATTGTTAGTAACATCCGGATATAAAGAGGTCTAATGCTGTTATAATCCTGTCCTTTTTTTACACTAATCGAAATGAAGCCTCCCTTTTGTCTTTTAATAAACCCGACTTTGATTTATAAGGTGTATGTGCGTGAGGGGATGAGGAACCAAAGCACGCCAGTTTACGGTTTCAGCTGTTCTCTTTGTCTGATAGATTTGGTCCGGTGAAGATGCAAGAGATGTTCTCTCGCACATCCAATAGTGGGTCATGTGACTGGGCAGTTAGCAGTCAACAAATTTTCTCCAGGTGCCGTCGCATCGAGTCACGCATCTGGAACAAAGAGGCAGGAATATAAGCGGGAAAACTAACTGCACATCCTGAGGATGCGGTAATGGCCAGGAGTTCGACATAACGATCCGCACAGCTATTCTCATTCTGCTCGTAAGGAGTTTGAACGATGGAGAAAACCAAGTCTATCAAACTGAGAAACTGCATTTTATTTATTTTTGTTCTCGATATTTATAATCGCCTGTGTCCTGTTTTCAGTTGATCTCTCTGGCATTTTTATTGTAAATCTTTATTTCTCTCCCCTTACTTTTTTCTTCTGTATTGGCGATAACTTCTCTTATTTCTCTCTGTTTAAATTTCAATTTCTTACTGTTGTTTTTGATGCGCTTTCATTCTTCGTTTTTGTTTGCTCTCTCTTTCTCTCTCTCTCTCTCTCTCTCTCTCTCTCTCTCTCTCTCTCTCTCTCTCTCTCTCTCTCTCTCTCTCTCTCTTTAATGCAGATTCCCATCGGTTGCATATGAGGAACGTTATAAATTACGTAACAATTTTTGTAAGATTTTGAATTCCCCCCCCCCCCCCCCTTCTTAAGAACTTTGACTCTCTTTCTCCTTTATTATATGAATTGAGGCAAACTTAAATTTTTCGGTTAAAACCTCACTTTTGGAAGGAGACCAATTAACTCATCACTGAATGAAATTTTACAGAAAAATCCGAGTAGAAATCTTTAAATATCAGCGCCTTTTCCAGCAAGCACTTAAGCATCATGATCTAGTCCGTTAGTGCGAATTAATTAAAAGCCCACTAAAATAAGCAGACCTGTTTGTGTTTCGCTTTGTGAAATATGCTGGTGCTAAACACGCTGATGAAATATGGGACTGCATTCTGGTTAGCAAACATAACTTGCTAAATCAGATTAAGATGAATAACAGGGATTCATTAACAGCAGCTATGAAAGCGAGATATCATGTTAGCTTGGATGGCTTCTTGATCTGAAGAACCATGTCGTCTTTTTCTGAGACTGAGGGAGAATGTATTTAAGTGCTCGCGCTCTCTCTTTCAAATCTGGTCCTTATCTACTGCCTTTATGTCATCAGAGCGGCGTGAATATTTCTTGGTAAAAAAATCTGCATTAATCTGCTTATTCTCGATTTTCAAACCACCCAATATATTTTAAGAGCATGTTTTCAGTTTTCTGGTGATTTATAAGAAATAGCCATCATCAGAAAGTTCACAGAATCATCTGTTTATCACTCTAACTTCGATTTCCTGATCAATTTAGGAGGTTAAATCTCACATCAGTACCTTCCGTTGCAAACTAATCATTCATTTTCTTTCTAATCTTTCAATTTGGTTTTAGAGTTGGAAATTTTAATTTCCAATGCTTCCAGAGGGTGCTCTATCCTTCCAGCGAAACTCTGAAATTTTACAGTTCCCTGCTACAGCATTTCGCACAGACTTGGCTTTTATAGAAGTAATTACGAGCTCAAGTGAATTTAGGGCATAATTACAGTCGCAATTATGTTGGATATTACAGTAGCAGGAGATTTGCAATATAAAATTATATTAAACATCCCATTAAAGCATCTAAGGCAAGTTAATGTGGAAAAAAATTTCTATATAAACAAAACCATCGTAATAATAAGTCATTTAAAATTTTTTATTTAAATAAATTGAAAAATAAAGCTTCCGTGTCTTTGCTTAAATTTTCTATGTCATTAATTTTAACAGTTACTAAATTCTAATTTATTCAGACACCTTTTAATGTTTTTAAGGTGGCGCCCTTAAAGTTTCACTGTAAATAACGGTTTATTCGGTGGTTGAAGGTGTATATAAGAGATTTAACAGAGAAAATGTAGGATTACATGCATTTATTCATAATATTTTTGTCATACGATCAATTCATAAACGTCATAAACATTCCCTAGATGAGAAGGCGCAAAATAAAAAGTGAAATCCTCTTTCTCTCTAATCCAACTCATTATCCATTGAACTACAAAAACGATAACCAAAGTAGTACGCAAAAAAACCTCTAAAATAAAGGTATGGAACGGCTGTAAATTCAAAACTGAAACAGACTAGTCCACAAGCCCAAGGTAGCACTCCCAAAAGTCTCTTTGTATCCAGATTTGTATCCCCCACACCACGACTAACCGAACTGCAACCGCACTGAAGGAAGAGTTAAGCGTAAACAACTAAATGTTCAAAAATCTCCGAACAGAAATCCCAACTACGTATACTTCAAATTGATTAGAAACGCAGCCACATCGATCTCTTTGTAGGGAATCAAACTGGCCAATCGTAACCTTAATCAGGATTCATTTTGAAAAAGTTGTCCACGAAACCGCGGACAACTTTTTCAAAATGTCTGTTCGGATAACAGACTGATCCGAACTGATGGGTTGAATGCACCAAACGACAACAGCGGACGTACAAAAACAATTTTAAAATCACTCCCATACCACAGAACAATCCGTGCCAAACGATACATCATCCTCAAATTAAACTATCCCACAAAACAATGCCAATGAGTACGACCATGATGTCCCATCATATATTCCAAGTCCTTATAACAGCCCACACACCTCTCAAGAATCCAAAAATCAGTTTGGATTCTTCGGAGTGGTCTGTAGGCTGTTATAAGAACTTGGGATATTCATTGCCGTAAAACGAAGGTCTACACAACAGTGATGAGGACTTCAACCATACGGGTTACCTTACAGAATAAATAAGCATCCACAACAAACTCGTTTCAACAGTTCTCTTTGGGGTGAGGGGATGGAGTACCTTCTGCAATACTACAACTGCACTCTTGCATGAAAGAGACATCGTTCTAAGAACTCAACCAACCAGAGGTCCATTTCCTAGAGCTCATGTTTGCTACAACCACATGTGACATCAAAGAGGGTTTAGAAAGATTCCAAACCAATCAATCACAATTCCACAGCCATTCAAATGCACATACCAGCCCCAAGTTTCAATACCACTGATAAAACTGAGAAGAAAAAACATCACCACATCCAAAGTCTTGAATGCTACTTAATGCGTGGAGGCAGCCAGAAGAATTCCGTGGTGCAACCATAACGATCAGGATATCATCACTTTCAAGAGCCTGGTGGACGCCAACTCTAGCAAATGCTTCGATTCAGTTCAGTGTTGTGCAACACTGGAGCAACTACAATAACTGCAACACTGCAGTGCAACTGAAGAAGTGCAACACTGAATTGAATTTTCCAGAGCAATAGTTGTGTTCATCCGATAGAAATCAATAGAATTCATGGTCCTTCATGGTCCTCCGTTCATGGTCCTTCACAGGACCAAGAACGGAGAGAAACCGTTCTAAAGGAGAGCACTCAACGAAAAAAAAATAATGTAGGGAATGGACAGATTACATCGCCCTGTAATAAATTTTCCAAATAACACATTCGCAAAATTTCACTTAGAATCGCTTTATTAAACCAATAAATTCTCTACCGCGAACTGTTAGAAAGACGCAGATGAAATTCCACAATTCATACTTAAATGCTTCGGTGCATTGATTGCAGCTCCACTGAAATCAATATACAATCGAATCGTCACCCAGCTTTACTTCAATTATTCCCAATAATTTCAGACCTATTTATTACTCATCCTGCTTGCTAAAATTAATGGAAAAGGCACTCTTCCCTCCTCAGAGGTTCCAACAGGTTAATTTTGCCATCTTTGGCCTGCTCTGACCACAATTATTCTACGAAAACAAAACAAAGCTAGCAGCCTCTGATGTTGACCTTGAAGCAACATTTCAAACCATAAGCGTCTAAGGGCGCCGTTCTCACATCGAATACTGCTAGTTTATTCAAAGTGACACGCTATGGTTCCTAACTGCACTCTTGCACGAAAGAGGCATCGTCCTAAGACGGAACATCATACAATCTCAAGGAAAATTACAATAGGGTTCCCACAGGGTTCTCTCTGGGATCTTGTATTAGCAGTACGGTTTTAGGGGGATAAGCGACTATAGGCAATATACACTGGTGTTCAAAGAAAGTGCATCATCTATGAATTTCTCATTTCTAACCCTTTTTCGCGATGGTATGTTACGTTAATGACTAGCATGAAAAATAGAAATATAAACAAAAGATATTTATTAATAGTTGAAGCAAAGTTAAGTAATATTTGACAGGTGCTCTCAAAATATTCCAAAATGAGCATTTGCAACCTTTATACAACAGTTTTGGTGAACACGACAACTATGGCTGAAATGTTATCGGAAGCCCACAGTTTGCTTCAGTTTATATTTTAAATGGAAAACAAAATGAAAAGTTCACCAGGTGCAAACTAATATTTAGCTGAACCACCTCTGGCTCTGATGACAGCAGCACACCATCCAGGCATTGACAAGATCAATTTCTGAAGATAATCAACTGATAGTTCGTGGTTCCAAACACGAATTATGAAGTTCACGAAGGGTCTTTGGTTTCTTTCTGGCAACTGCAGATTCCACACGATGCCAACAGTTCTCTATAGGATTCAGGTCCGGGCTGTTTCCTGGCCAGCTAACAGTTATAACGGACCGTGTTTTCACATGTAACAAATGTAAACACATTACTGTCGAACCTCTAATGCAGAAATGAAGCTAAAGTAATTACAGAAGTGCCCACTTACACTTTTCGCCAGATGACAAGGGGCAGAGTCGTCCTGAAAGATGCAGTTACTTGGCAGGTTGAAATGGTCTCTAATGGTTGGCAGCAATTTGCCTTCCAATATAGCCAGGTATTCATTGGCATTTACGGAACCTTTTATAAACTGCAGGTGATACGAAATGCACCCCCATATCATTTGGCTGGTAGGGAATTTCACTGTAGATACCATACAGTCTGGATGGTATTCTTCACAACGTCTACGGAGAATCGTTTGTCTTCCACCAGAGCCATGCAGGTTGAATTTCTTCTCATCCGAGAAAATAATTGACTTTCACTGCTCGAGGGTCCATTTGACATGCTCCTTACACCAAATTAATCGGGCCTTTTTCATTTTTTGTGTGAGAAGGGGCTTCTATGGACGACGCGCTACAAGTCCATTTTTGAAGAGGCGTCTTCTGACTGTTACTGCACTTGCTACCACTCCTGTATGTCCTTCTCATTCTCTTTTCAGCTCAGAAGAAGAAGCTTTACTGTTTTTAAGGCATAAGCGCTTCACAACGCGGTCCTGTTTTGACGTAGAGACTCGTTTGCGTCCGCTTCCTTTTTTTTCTAATTAGCAGAACCAGTATTCTTGAATTTGGAAAGAAATCTACTCACTGTCGACTGATTACAAAGCACTCTACAAGCAATATGATGGGAAGAACATCCTTCCTCACGTAAGGCAACAATAGCCATCCTGATACAAGCAAGGAATGACTGCAACTCTTGCCGAGCGTGCTTATATAGCTGAAAGTAACGGCTGATGCAATATTACATCATCACATACACGTGTCAATCTTATCTGATGCAATCTGTAAGAAATATTGCCATGTACTTACGTTATTCAGATGACAATTACAATTTTGAGGGGTGATGCACTTTTTTTGAACACCAGTGTAGATAAGTGGAGTTTTTAACAACACGCTGTTACTATTTTTGGTTTTGTATTCCGAAGTGCTGCATGCACTTTGATAGGTGTTCATATACATGGCAAAAGACAAATTGTGCAAGATGGTAAAATGGCGTGTATTTGCTTTATATTGCATCTGTACTTGCATTCGAAGATATTTATCCCACTTCAAAGCCATTTCGCCAGAATATTTCGCAACTAAAATTCATCCTTTGAGCTTTTAACTTTTCTCCTCCAACCTGTAACTCGCGATAGCTGCCTGTTAGCTGCAGCAGGAAGGCTTTAAGACCACTGCGGCAATTTAGATCTCTCGAAGAGAGTCCATGAAGAAGTTATTTGAGATCAGTGACTACTGCAGGAAGTCTATTTACAAAGTGTAATGAACTATCACATACCGAAGGATTTTTGGTTTGACCTCATTCCAGGCACGACTTTCCAAGAATTTTACAACCTTCTCACGTACTGAAGACACAAAATATATCTCTCTTTTTATTCTTTGCCTTCTTTAGGGAAAAAAAAATCTGGCTTCACACACAACACGGAAATGCTTGCGAGGTTCAAGAGATCTCTGTAACCAAATCATAAGGATAAATAATGGCGTAAATATTTTTCGAAGTTGCTTAAGGTATTTCATTGTATCATGTCTGATTCTGTACACTGAGTATAATGTTTTTGTGCTTTTATATATTGGTAGAATAGTATGAATCAGAGCTGTATTACTCAATATGTTCTACGTTGGTAATAATATTAGTAAATTGATAAGAGGAGTTTACCTCAATATAGTACGTGGAACACTTCCGTATGATACCCTCCAGAAATTAAAACGAAAAAATCGACAACTTACCGGTACATTAAAGTAAAATATAAATAATTAAAGTGAAATATAAATAATTAAATAATCAATTTAACACAATTCAAAACAATTAAAATTCAAATTAACGCAATTAAAAGAATCTAACGAAAATATTCAAAACGATTTTCCTTCCTAGGAAGGAAGGAAGGAAAATCGTTTTGAATATTTTCGTTAGATTCTTTTAATTGCGTTAATTTGAATTTTAATTGTTTTGAATTGTGTTAAATTGATTATTTAATTATTTATATTTCACTTTAATTATTTTACTTTAATGTACCGGTAAGTTGTCGATTTTTTCGTTTTAATTTCTGGAGGGTATCATACGGAAGTGTTCCACGTACTATATTGAGGTAAACTCCTCTTATCAATTTACTAATATTGGTAGAATGTATCCATGGGAGTCTAAAACACTCGGAAAGACTACAGTAGATAAAAGTGGATTAGGAAATCTTTTTAAGTCCTTTCTATATAAGGTTTAGAATTTCTTAATCCATTAGAATCATGTATAATAAATTCCATAGCGCACTATTCTAATTTATTTTACAGATTAGGATAACCACTAATCCCAAATAGATTAAGATGACTGATAATTCCAAGTAGATTAAGATGACTGATAATCCCGAATGGATTAGAAACCACTAATCCAAAATAGATTAGGATGACTGATAATCCCAGAAGGATTAGGAAACCACTAATCATAATTTATTTTAATTAGGATAACTCATTTTATTGGTGAAATAGTAGGGATTGTGTAGGACCAGGACCTGTGGTATAGCACAGGTTCCCTTAGTGGGCAGTAGTGCGATGGTAGAAGTGTATAATGAACGGATTGACCTCTCGTGGTATACCAGACAATATTGAGTTTCCTTCGCTAATGGAATTTTAAGGTGAAGGACCACACGTTTCAGCAGGACAATGCACTCTGTCATAAACTGAAATGGCCGCTCGTAATCGCGTTGAACATCTGTACCATGAAGTGGACAAACTTGTGCGAAATCGACCATGAAGGCCGATTTCTTAAGAAGCATTAAAAGATTTGAAAACATTTCCTAGAGAAATAGAGAAATATTTTCATTAAAACTTGAAAAGAAGTTGTCCGGGTAGGCTATCTGCTGCTGAAAGCCAAATTTGAGCCTACACTGTATTAAAATCGTGTTTCCAGTCACTTATATGGATTAGCTTAGTGTGCCAATACTTTTGATAACAGTGTATATCTATAGTATTCACTTTGGTGGTCTTTGGTATACCTTTGATTTCAATTATAAGCTATTAATGGGTGAAAAGTGTTTATACAGCAGAGTGAAAGAGAAAATGGAGGATATTCTAGTGCGTCTTTCGATAATGGAGGTTTACATTTAATAAGAGTGATGGAAGTTTTATCAGTGGACTTTCAACTCCCTGTCTGTAGATATGTTAGGCGGTGATGTTGAGGTAAATATAACGAAATTGCTTTTTCTTAGAATAGACAGATACCCACACGAAGGCTTCTTCTAAGAAATTCTGGACAAAAGACTAATGTACATCAGTAACGAAAACACTGTAATCGATACAATGCTAGAAGCCACCCATTTTCAAACAAAGGGGATATTACTTTCCTATAGGTCCGAAATAGCAAACGATGACAGCAATCCGTATCTAATGACAGGTACTTACAATACCCACCATTCATTAAATAAAAGTAGATCTCTCTTCGTCCTCGTAAGATCCATTATGAACAGTACAAGGTGTAGAATAAAGAAACAAGTTAAGCAGAATTTCGCTAGCGAAATTCTACTTAAAACGTTTTTCTTTTCTTTCATCGTGGCGAAATCTTGTTTGAAAACAGTGAATAAAAGTAAAAACACCGCATTAGGGTACTTTTAGATCCCCCTCATATGGCTGCAAAATACAGCGGTCATTTCAATTCTAGTTGCAGCCATCTTGAAACAAAATGGCGGATGTAAAAGAAATTCTCTCATACCTTACATGATCATATTGTAAACAGAAAAGTTTGTGGGAGGGGCACAATTAATGATGGACAGAAAGAGTCTTTTGGCTAACTTGAATCATTCGAGACATTACAGAAAACTGACTCATATCCGACTCATCGAGTTACTTCGAAGCATTCATCATAGTGACAGTGGCCAGTGAGCTGATAATTTAACGGAATCTTTGATTCCAGTCGCTGAATGCCCAAGAGATTCAAGAGGAAACTACTTGGTATTCCCAAGACTATTCTCTCTCTCTCTCCAAGGACTAGCGTATTCCATGTGTCAGAAAAATACAATGCACAGACGTTAAATACAGTGCAATGAAAAGATAAAGAAACTAAATAATAAAAGTACAGTACCATAAAATTTTTCAAAAAATTCAAACTTTCTTTTTAAGATTCGAATTAAGAAATATGTTTAGACACCTTCAGTTGTCAATCTGCAACGCTTCTCGGTGATCGTCCGTACCGCTTACAAGAAAATTCTGTTGTTGCAAACAGAATTCAAAAAGCCTAAAGATAAATGATTTTGTTTTCTTTCTTCCAACTGAATGGATTTTCGTATCTTAACAAAAAGGAGTTGATATTTAAATGGTTCTAGTTAAACAATACCGCATTCTCTGCAGTTTCTGTTGAAAATATCAAGGTACGCCACAGTGGAATAAAATCCGGCCAAATTAAGTTGGATTTTGTGTTGCTGAGTGGCTATTGATCAATGGCTTGTAGTCCAGGATCAATGACTCGAGTCATTAGTCACTTATTCGGCTAGATGACTCCAGTCGTTCGCTTGCTAGACATCACTAGTGCTTCATTCAGACATTGTAAGTGGGCACTCTCTCAAGAGAAACATTTTAGAAAGGCTCATATCTGGGTATGATTAAAATTCTCATCGACAATCGATCCGTACTCAATATCTTTTAATATTGCCAAGCTAAGCAACAACATGAATGAAACTTTTCGTGCTGTTTATCATAAATCAGTGCTTACTACTGTTTTCTCATTAAAATTATTAAGTTAACATCTTCTTTTTGCTCAGTTTTGTTGAAATATCAACTTTGTGGTTTAACATCCGTTTTTTCCTCCCCCGAAACTTAGCAGAGGTGGCATCTACACCAACCAAATTAATAAGGAAGTCGAAACACACGAAAAGCAAAACAAACTGGTGGAGTTAAAGCCGTTATCCGCCTGATTTAGCGTGTAACTTAATGTCCCGTGATAGAGCGAGAATGCTGCAAAGGTCTTCATAATGGTATATCGATAATTATTTAATTACCTTTCGTGGCTACCTGAAACTAATGAGTGAAGTACGTTCGGAGACTGAAAATAGTTTACGATAACAGAACGAAACATGGAAAGCAATAGCAGAATTTGGGTTGCATCGAAATTGTCTATTTGAGAAAACTACTCGAGAAGGCATTTGTAATGGCAGCTGCTAAACCTCGCCTCTGGTTGCACTAATGAACTGAAAGCGACCAAACGGGGATGCCATTACGAATTCGTGTACATTAAATATCAAAGAGTCCGCTTGGTAATTGTGTTACAGTTAATTACAGTTGTTATTAGTAATTACAAGTAGCGTAAAGTTTAAGTTTCGAATATGGAACTGTTAGTGGGTTGATTCCCGTTTATCACTCCCCATGGTAACGCTGTTTCCAATGGCAGCTGCTGTTACTAAGTTCATCAAAAATTTTATTTGTTTTCAGTAAAAGTAGATCTTCAAATCCCTGCAATAATGATCAAAGTCCGTCTTAACAGTGTTTTAATATTAAAGTGGTTTTCTGGTGTTCGAGAAAATTCATATAATTTAAAATTTCAGTAACTATGTCGCAAAAGATTGCGTGTTGCCTTTGATCGTTAATTTAGTTTTAGTCGAAGAAACTTTGCAACGAAGGTTTTGAACAGACTCTAATAAATTGCTGCAATTTGCCCAGAATGGACCACTTTTGGTTTCTTTAGATTGGATCCCAATTTATGGCCGGACAAATGGTTTTTCACCCTTAAAATGCACCATGTCATTTCTCTATCTCAATGAGAGAGTTTTTAACAAAAAACAAGATCACAACATTGGAACACCCTCCTTATATTTCAGATCTGGCACCGTGAGATTTGTTTCTGTTCCCGAAAATTAAAAACCCACCTCAAAGGAAGCAGACATCCAGAAGAACACAACGCAGCAATTAATAGGAGTATCTTTCGAGGCTTCCTGCTGTTTTAGATCCTGGAAATCGCGAATGGAGCGCTGCATAGGCGTGGCTGGAGAGTACTTTGAAAGGGATAAACATTGAAATTGTTGAATTTAAATAATAAACGATTTAAAAATATATTTCCCGTTTCTTTTTAGCCCCACCTTGTATTTGCCATTTTACTTGTTTTATGGAATTTAAATTAAACATTAATATAAACAATAATTAATTAATTATTGTTTATATTAATGTTTAATTTAAATTTGATTAGTTAATCAATAATAATTTGATTAGTGTGTAATAAGCTGGTTAAGTTGATCAATAGATCCCCCCATATAATCATAATATTAACAGTTTATCTTTTATTTAATAAATATAGTTTAAATTTTCTTCTGTAATAAACATTAGTCTCGCTCATTTATTTTTGATAATAACCAGTTATTAAGAAGAATTTCGCACAAGATTAACAATCAGTGGTGGTCCAATCAACGGGTCTGTTGATTGGTAAAAGTTATTGATCTTTAAATTTAAGTAATCCACTTCAGAGAGCGTTTCCTATAGAATTAATCCAAACTGTTGACTTCTAGATTTTTTTATTTTTTTCGGGAGAGGTTAAAGACTGCGTATCAATGGATATCAGTCATCACTTATGTGCGCAATGTACTATTTTAACTGTTCCCCACACGATCGCATTTAATGGAGGGATTTTCTTTTTTTGGTGGCTGACTGCAGTGTACATTGATGGGAACATTGTTTTACTTGTTGCTAAGTTACTAGCTTTAAAAGTATTACTCACCTCATCATGATTCCGATCACGGTATTTCACCAATTCTTTTCACTAAGCCCAGAAAAACGTAACACGATCCTCGCGATTCCTTCGACGAAATTTATATGCTGTGAACGTGCGCTCCATTCCCCATTCCTTCTCCTTCCAAATGAGTAAACGACAGCTATCTACTCTTCCCCTATAGTCTCCATGTACTGGTTTAGTGAATCTACTCTGATGTTTCACATATCTTCTGATTTCGACTAAATATCTCTGCCAAAATAAGATGTTGTTGGACATCATCCCAAAATCACTGTGCTTTGACACTCCTGATCATATTTCTTTTTTGAATTCCTCACAGGGAGGATGACTTATCACCTCCATCACAATATTCTTCCCTCGATGTAATCTAGAGATTGCACTGACATATTCTCTCTCTTTATATCCATCCTATTTTCTTGTCAAATTTTATATTCAATACTTCTGAAAATTCTTTGTTCATCACCTCCAAGACTTTCATTTTGACTACGACCACACGATCTCTCAACTCTTCCCCTTCTTACTTCAGGGACTTTTTTCTCTTTTGAGCGAGTTTAATAAATTTAGGCCCACCCATCTTAGGGCACTCCTCTGATAGAGTTCATTTTAGCGAAACTGCCTAAAGAATTCGCCTTCTTTGCTTTTCTTTTTCCACCACTAATATTGAATACTAATTCCTTCCTCCCTACAAAAAGTTTCTCTCCTTTTTATATTTTTACTGCACTACACCTTTTTATGCGTAGAATAACACCCCTTGCCTCTTTCCAAACAATATCACGCATGCGGTGTTCTTGATTATTCAAAGCAGGCATTTCCATCTCCAATATGATAATATCCGAATATACGTTCCAATTCAAGGAAGTCGGATATTCTAATTCATTCTCTCAACTCGCATTCTTAGTAGTATCAGAAAAACTGCGTGTTTCGGGCGAATTTGAATTTTATTACGAATTCATAAGTTATTTTCCTTTGCCTTCTTCGTGTTTCGGAGATCGGCATAGAAGATAAAGGTTATCGGGGTTAGATGCAGCGTAACAATAGAGAGAGAACCTTTCCTAGTCATCTTAAGAAATACGTGCGCTTGGAAATGAATTATTAAAGAAAAATTCAAAACGTTCCCAGGAATATCTCCGTTATTACTCACTATTTAAATTGGTGCCAAACCAAAGTCCACTGAAAATATGGTATATAATCCGTTCGTATCTTTCAAAATAAGGACAATGTAACATTACTCCAATTATATGAATGCGAACCTAAAAATATACATTCAATTGTCAGCATCGTTAAAAATTCAATATTACAAACAAACGTTGTAATTTTGCTCAAATATCGTTTGAAGTTACTTAAAGCGTTAGACACCAGATGGCAGTAGCTACTTCTGTACTCGAAAATCTAACCATTTCTTTCGGGTTGAATTTTAACGCATTTGAAGGGTTTTTTTTTAGTACGTGGAATCCCAAAATGATTACCTAATTTACCAGTGATCTCAGATTGCTCTTTTCTTCTCTTGGGTCCATTCAGTTCTTGGTGTTCCGTAAGATAAACAAGTCTCCTTTTCAGACATCGAGTTATTAAGAAGACAATTCCTTCTATCCTGCCCACTTCAACATCGTTCTTAATTTCTCCACTCAATCTCCGCGCGCGTGGCAGCATGGAACCCTACTCCTCAACCCCCCCCCCCAACCCCACCCAGCCTACACGATGCAAGTTAGGTATACCGTGTAATCAAACTTTATGGTAGGAGCAATAAATCGTGAAGATGCAAACAGTAATCCCCTAAGCCGGTGGGTATTATGTTATTAAAGATGTCATGTAGTGTCTGAAGTGTATTGTTATAACTCACGAGCGCAAAAGTTGGTTGCGCGCATTGCTGTTAAATATGCCTGTCATAACTTGGCTCGCTGAAGGAATACTTCATCTTTGGATTTTTGTTCCATGCCGCTGATGAATGACCCGGAAAATGTGCAATGACGACACAATGCGGAGTCGTAACTTATAACCACCCTGAGACAAGCGCACATAATGTCTGACAAATACCAAACGCGAGCATCAATCTATACTCGGCTGGAATATTTCAGCTACATCCAATTAAGGATTGCTCTGAAAAGGGAGTGAATGGTGCACTGTGGATGTGTGGGCTTAATTGTCCAGGTCCCTTTCCACAGGACACAATAATTGTTCCATTAGTGTACCTCGGCTAAAATAGCACGTGCAGGGACGTTCTCCTGGTGGGAGTTTATGCCGGCACTTTTGGAATTCCCGTAATGCTCGATTCGCAGTGATGAGAGTCAACTCCACCCGAGAAAGGTCACATTACGTCGCTGCAATACCACTCCATTTAATCCGACTCCAAATAATTTTATTATAATTCAGTTTTTGACGTTGAAAGAGGGATGAAATATTGCTGATTTTAAAGCAATCAAAGTGTCAATGAATTTGATTTCTTTAGGAAGACTTAAACAAAATGCTGTTGAACAGGATCTTTAAAGAGACACGAAATATGCCATTTACCAATGATAAAGAGGTTGGTAAGGATAATAAGGACAGTCTATTAAAAGTACCAACCGTAAAAATGGTCATCAAGAATGCTTCATACCAGCTATCATTACTAAAACTTCAATTGTTTTTAATATGGCTATTTCCAGAGTGATAATGTGTCCATGCCAACACGCTCATATCTTGTAGAAGTGGTTCTAGGAGTAAGAGTGGCTTCGACGATTTATTGGCCAGTACAGTCACCAGATCTCAGTCCCAATAGAGATTTTTAAGAAGTAGAAAAACCTCTTAGTATCTTTTTTAATTGTGTACCTCGTATTCTCCAAATCATATTTTTCTATTTCTATATCGGAAAAATGCTTGTTAAAGCTTGCGTTTAAATAAAATGAAGACTGAAAAATATTATAATAAATGTAAAAAAGTCTACGTAGATTATTGAAAACTCACTTATTTGCTGAAGTGAAATCGAATATTATTTATATTAAATGCAATTAATTCGTAAGTGATTAGGATCTTATGTAAAAGAAGGCTTAGTGTCGAGTCCAATACTTTGTCCACGCGCATTAAATTCAGCTGATTAATATATTCGGAGCAACGGCTCTATCACATCGTACACTTTTCGAGAAGAAGATAATTAATGAGCTCGTGTTATCAGCTAAAATGATGCTCAAACTATCGAGGAGCAACCCAACCCGTGATGCATCTGGAGCAGAGGATGTTGACAGAAGACAAGATCAAGGCAGAGTAGAAAAGTGTTTGTAGAAATGCAGCTCTCTAAGTATTGCTGGAAAAGGATGAGGATGGAGGAATCACGCTCATTGCTAGTGACAAAAGATTTCAGTTTCTTTTAAATTTATTTTCACAGCATTATCGTCCTAAGAACTACACGGACGAGTTATTCTTTTATAACAGTATGGTATACCACTAGCCCAGCCATTAAATTTATATATAAAAATGCTTTAATTTTAATTTTAAAAAATTGAAATCTTCAGCTTACGTCAGTCTGCACTGAGTGATGATTAATCGACAATGCAAGCGATTCGTAATTCCAGAGAAAGGAAGAAGATGGATACAAGTTGTCACAAAGAGCACTATTCCACTGCAGGTGAATCTGTTTCACCATCAGTCGTGTAGCTGTTTTGTATTACGCTGGACAGAGAGTTATGACCCCAGTTCTGCCTTATTAGTTATCCTGCAAGAAACCTATCGCCCTTCAAGGCGCAAACTCAAAATGTTTCTCCAGTTCTGCTGTAGATAATCTGTTCACAGATGGTGTTGTATGTGTTTTCGTAACAGCATTTGTAGCCACGCTGTTACTTGACAGTTAAATTAACACGAAGCTTGAAACCTGTGTTTCTTTGCATAAATCACCACCACAAACATCTGAGACCCCACACCACCTTCTTAAATAGCAAATTCCAGTACTAACGATGAGAATAGAGTCTTGATAAGTTTGAATTATGTAGAGTATATATCATAATTTGGGAATTGATTGTATTGGTTAGCACAGTTGCTATAATCACCATTCTATCCCCCCCCTTGGTTAGAAAAGACCTGAGTTCAAATCCCGTCAATGATGCGAGAAATTTTTATGGGTGCTTTTCACAACGTGACTGAGTTAGTCGGTCGCAGACGAGGGCAGGTTGGCTTTTCGTCCAGTATACAGAAAATCGACCACAGAACACACGCGATTTACAGACAAAATATATAAGGGGAAATATGGTATCTAATTTGCTGATGAGACTTAAAAAAATCACTCTGTAACTTTGATTTTGGTAGGTCATGATGAGATCGCGAAAGCCTACATCAAAGGCCTGGAGGTAAATTGTATCATTCAGTTGTCCCCGTCAATTTCCGTCATAGCAAGTTGCCAGAAGACAAACATTTGGGACAAAGTACTCTGGTAAATAACGTCCTCCGGCCATCCTCCACAGATGAATACGGCCATTGGATCGGGAACCGTGTAACTCACCACTCCCTAATGCAGCTAGCTTTCTAACATTCTGGGGACCAATTACTATGGGTTGGCACTAAGAAATAAGTCGACTCTGGGGTTTGAGTATTGTGATATTTGGTCTGTGGGCTGCAGTCTTCCGCAAAGTCTGATGAAATACAATTCCCTACGTATCCTTGTTTCAGTATATAGTTTTTATGGCCTTCCTTGTGCCCTTGTATCTTGTATAGTTTTTTATGGCCTTCTTGAACTCCTGGTTGGTGGTAATCGTTGAGAACTGACGGAAATTACTTACCACTCTTCTGAGCGCTCTCCAGTCTCTTTCCATCAATCTATGTGGTCTACTCAAACGTCTTCCGGCTGTCGTAGCATCATAGCGTTTTCCTTTGACGATTACGTCAGCCGTGACACGAACAGACTGATTGTTAATGTAGTATCCTATGATGACCACTCTCCAGAGGTGTCCGGATGCTTTTGGAAATATCGTGCAGTCGTCTATCAACACGCTGATTTTTGTGCAAAAGAGAAGAAATGCCGTACCCTTCAAATTGAATTTAATAGGATGAAATTTTATTCAAAAACGTTAACTGATAATACTCGTATTTCTTTTTTTATTAAATAAAAATTGTTATACAAATACGTACTTGGAAAACACCCTGTACTGGAGCTTATTTGCTTTGGAGATTATTGATGACTTTATTATACGAAACTGCTCATCCATGTACTCTGGTGTAATAAAACGAATCCATAGAAATATCATCAGGGCACTTTTTTATAAATAAACAAAACAGGATTTTATTGACACTGACAACCGCAATCTTTGTGTGCTTCAGATCTTAAATATCTTTACTGAGTCACATAAACAATCCTGTTAACTCTGCTTTCAGAACAATTGGGTTTCACGATCTGTTTTTCTCATCTAAACAAACAACGCTGTTATCCAAACAAGGCTATTATTATCCATAAGTAAAATTAATGATTATACTAGTCATTGCTTTGACCTATTAGATGTCAACTTTAAATTATCAGCTCCTTAACTTCTTTCGCTTCTTTCCTTCACCGCTAACAACTACAGAACTAATCATGAGTAAGTGTAAAATATTATTTGGGGAAATGGTTATAAGGTAAGGTATAAGGTATGTTAGTGTCTAACGGCTCCTGGGATTTCTCCCATCTCCGCGGGTGTACATTGTATCGGGGCCAGAGATTTGAAGTGTGTGGGGGTCATGTGCTGTGTATTGTGTTGTGCCCTTTGTTCCTCCGGTCTATTAGCCGCCGAGCCCCTAGTGGGACCCGACGTTACCACACCATGCCACGGGGAGGCTGACCGGGTGTACCACTGTAGCTAGAGTACTCTGGCGGGTCCTGCCACCTACTTTCCTGGGATTTCAGTGGCTAGGACCAGATTTAAGAATGAGATGATCGCTGTTTCTTGAGCAACGGTTGTAATTTTAACAGAGCGTAGGGTTGTTCGCTGATAACTTGTTCTAGGGCCAAATAGGTCGGGCAGTAATTTTGATGTTTTTAGATTTAGACCTGTGGGGGCATGAGTGTGTGTGTATATAAAAATATATATACACACACACACCCACACACAAATATATATATATATATATAAACTAAAAAAAAAAAAAAAAAAAAACGTTGTGCAAGAGAAAAGTAAGGGAGGAAGGCAAAAAGACTGGAGGGTAGGAAACAGAAGAAAGGGGCCAATAGAGAAGATGGCCCCTGATGACAGTGTGGCATGCCCAACGCCTCACCAGAGAGAAGAGTGGGGTGGCGGGTGGACGAAAACCACCTCCCCACAAAAAAAAAAAAAATAAATAAAATAAAAAATAATAATAATAAATAAATAAAAAAAAAAAAAAATGGTTATCTCAGATGTGAGATAACATTATAAAAATCTAACTCCCTTTTACCAAAACCCTCTTCTTAGCTCGTTTTCTTATTTCTTTGACACCGCAAGACTGCAGTACGTTCCCAACACTTCAGATCTCAGCAACACGCTCCCTACTGCTTTGTTTTACATTTTCTCTAAGTTTGCCATTCCATTTTCTACAGCAAAATGCTTTTGAAAAAGCTTCGGAACTACCAAACATAAAACTTGATGCAGGCTACGATTCGCATCCACATTACTAAAAGTAGAACACAAAGGTCAGTAATATCTACGCATTCAGCTAAAAGAAACCATTCAAGGAATCTCTAAGGTCTTGCAATAGGAGAGGAGCCACTTAGAAGCGGAAAACATCAAATACTCAACTCCAGCAAAAAATGGAACCATACTAAGAAGTGTGGAATAGTTTGGACTATAGACAACGCAATGTATATTGCAAAATTCACAGTTTCATGAGTGCACCTGGAATGGGGAGGCATTCCCCCACCTCCTCTGCTAAGCTACTCTCGCCACCGACAAAATCATGCGGGTGAGAGGGAAGAATCAAATTCCACAGCGTTGGCGGCCAAAAGGAGAACCAGTTGTATTCACGATGACGACTTCGCAGGATCTATACCATTGAAGAGCGCCACGCGGATTCCTTAAATGTAAAGAAATGAATCGAACATAAAGCTGTCTTCGAATGGAACCGAGGGGTTAATAAAAGAAGCTCCCGTTCATAATTTCAAGTAGTCAGTACAGTCGAGAGACTTACAAACTTTCCAATTTTAAGAAGCCCATTTCGAAAACACTCCCAAGTTTTAAAAAGGTTTCCGAAGTTCTTAACCTTAAAGACGAAATATTCGGCCATAACGATGACCATAAATTTCGCTACGGCGACACAGCGACACGGGTTATTCGGTAACGCGCACATTTCAGATGACGCTTTGAGACACTTTGAAGAGATGACATGAAACACTTGAGACTCCGGTAGATTCGAAACGAGGCAAACTGGCACGCATACAGAAACCATAAAAACACGGTTCGCAGGCTGTTCGAGGAAGCACCTCCCACAGAAAGATGAGGTAACTGGGCAGCTCGAACTTCTGAATATTTTATTGGAACCATCATAACATTTCTCAACAAAACACTTTTCTTGTCTCAAAATAAATTTATTCGGTCCTCTGCTTAGAAAACATCCCAAATGTGTTGCATGAGAAACATAACGGGATATTTGCATATCCTTTGCTTGGTTGATTGGCTTTTTTGAACCTATATTGCAAACAGGGATGTCCTAAGTGGTACCATTTAGGACAGATGTCCGAAATAAATGTTCTCAATGTCACATCTTCGTCAGACAACACTCGAGGAAAACGTCGTGTGATACTAAACGGTTTTACACTTAAAAAACATTCCTAAATCTATAAGCATAATAAGGAGATTGTTTCGGTGATGAAAGAGGCGCTTTTTAAGTAATTTCGACTTTAATACACTATAAGTTCCTTTCGTCTTCGATGAGAAGGGTTCTGTTCCAATCTGAAGACGGAAATGAAATCCAGGAGTCAAATCGGGTGAGGGGATGCACAGCCACTATTCTGCCAAAAAAAGAATTGTAATAAAATCTACGATATTCATAGAAGGGCTCAATGCTCGCATTCATAAACCATATCGTTTGTTGGCATGGAGCTATCTTGGCAGGTCCTACATTTTGGGTCACTTCCAAAATACCCTGCAATTGGTAAAGAATATTTGCATCCATATCATCATATCGCTACTCTCAATAAGACTCACTCACTTTACGGTTAGTTAGAAAAGTGCCTTGATCACGTGAACATTAAACTACTCGAAACACCCACAGCACACAAAATCAGAAAGAATTGTTAAATATTATGCTGATTATCTGAGGATTAAAATTGCTAAAGGATCCCTCCCCTCCATACACAATGAAAATACCAAATGATATGCAATTTGTTAGGTTGATATTTATTTCAGGTTTCGAAAAAGTGGACCTCCGAAGTTATTCCGTTGAAAAACTTCCTCCGAAGCTTTCCACTCTGACCTTCCTCTCTGCGATCTGGACTTTAAGGTGCCAAATTCTCAATATATTTTTAAAATCGAGATTTACGAGCAGTCGGATACAAGCAGTCTGCAAGACTGATCCCCCCCCCCCTTTAGCGACCACAGAATTGAACAGGGCTGGTTTAGATATGAATCAAGGCACATCATGGAACCTCTGTAAATTGTTTATATTCTATGGTTGGTTTTGGGGGATGAAAAACTCAAGTTCAAAGAGAAAAATTCCTAGATCTCCTTACGTGTGAAAAGAATTTTAGAAGATTCTGCCCTTACTGATGGAAACAAATTAATCCGATCTGCGCATGAGAATAAGCAGACCTTGACGAATATGAGGTAAGTATTGGCTCTACACCGCCATGGACTCTTCCCCACTTTTGCAACAACCAATAGAAGGAAAATTCTTAAAATTCAAAGGAACCTTTTAAATTATGCGGCTTAAATATCAAGAAAGCTCTCAATCGTTATAAAACTTTAGTCAAAAACCTTTCATGAATGAAATACAGAACAGGAAGGACTTGATTGTTGAAGAAATGGAATTGTCCCCATATAAATTTTTTCATACTTTCTGTTTGACACTTCGAATATTTTCACCCCGCTACTTCCGGTACTTTGACTTCATTATTTCCGTCACATTCACGTCAGCACTTCCGGTCCACTTGTTTTCACAGAAGTTATAAAGTGTACCCAACTCTATTCGCATACCATTCAAGTCATAAAAGATAGAGAAGTCCAGCATGTTTTAAAGGAGAAAATGGAAAATGTTCCAAACCCACCATTTCCTTCTCCCCCGCATACTTGGAACGCATTCAGATCAATACGTTCTTATTTATGATCGACATCACTAAGCGAACATCCTGACGTACTTCGCAGGTTTCATTTTAAGTGTGCATCGGACGTCTTAAAGGAGGTGAAGACGTGTTGACTTCTGGGAAGGTATTTCGGAAAAGAAATTCTACTCGGGTAATATCTACGATGAGAGAAACACGTGGCAAACAGCCTGCCGCTTTCTCACGCACCACGGAACACGAAAATCTGACGCTTTTCGTCTCGTAGTCAAGGAGATGATGACGTCACCCGAGGCAAAGTGGTATTGCTTGTTTCGCATCCACTGTAACCGACAAATGTTTTCCACTGGAACGGAAACTCTTTAAAGAATGCAAAGATGTTTGAAATAAGAAATGTTTCTGGTGTTTTGGTCTATAACATGCTCTCTCTACTAGAACTCAAGAAATTGCTAAGAAAAATACAACAAATTCCTTTTCGGATGGATTTTTTTGCTCTTTAGAAGCATGAGGAAGCACATCTCGTGCTCATTTAAACTGGTTGAAATACACGCGTCTCTGGGTAGAGCGAAATCTTCTCGAGTGTTATTTTACCTGCATCCAATATCACAGCCTTAATTCGAACCCGTCATAACTCAGCACTATCTCATCCATCAATCAATGCCTGTGGGTGATTGTATCACGAATTAAGATCCATTGCAAAATGTTAACTTTAGACGAAGTTTGGTCTGAAATCTTTGGTCATAAAAAACACAAATGAAACATTAGTACTTCAGTATTAACAAAGAGATGACACTGTTAGTACAGTGTCACCTCTTTGTTAAATAATCCTCTTTAACTCCTTTGGTCCCGAAACACGGAAGACATGGTTTTTGGAGTTCATCTTGAAATTCCTCCCCATACTGGAGACGTAACACCTTGAAATCCACCCTTTCCAATATGAATAGATGTGTCTATTCCATGGACCGTCGTTTAGATGGAAGTTTATGGTGTTACACCCGTGTCTAATCTCTTATTTCGCCTTTAAAAAGTGTCCTAAACAATAATTGGAATCAAAGAAGTCTTAGAAAATCTCTTTTAGACGATTCTATATTTTATTGTCATTTGGTCTTGCCGTGATGCAGTCGTTAGCGTGAGCGGCTACAAGTAAGTAGAAATGCGGGTTCGAACGCTTTCATTAAAACAAATACGCGGTCGTTGTGAACTATAGCGCAAAATTCAGTTGATGTCAATAATTCAATATGTATACAGTTGCGATGAATTTTCCAACACCTCTGGCCTGGCCATCCAAAGAATAAATGTAAATCTATTTGTTTAGTACCAAACTGCAGCATATTTCTTCTATAACCACGTTCTTCTAACAAATCCATTACGTTTACTTTTTAATAATCAAATTCAGCTGATATGTTGTTCTAGACCAGTCCGCCTTCAATCTTCGCGGCATACTCTCAACCAGCTTTTTATAAATGTCAGGTGATACGTTCCTCCACTTGGCCTTTAAAGCAGCCACCAGTTCGGCCTTGTTCTTTGGGCGATCTCGACGTGCACGTACTCGACGACTCAATACATCCTGAAGATGCTCGATAGGGTTCAGATCAGCACTCTGGGCTGGCCAATCCAATCTTTCCACACACATGTCCTCAAACCACTCTGTTACGACCCGAACAGTATGTCATGGCACGTTGTCTAGCTGATACACGTATGGGCCTTCCCCGAAGTATTGCCATAATGTTGGAAGTGCATAGTTGTCCAGGCTGTCCTGGTATTGCACAGCATTCATGGTTTTGTCGATAACTACTAATGGGCCCAAGCCAAACCATGAAAGGAGTCCCATACCATGACACTGCCTCCACCAAACTTCATTTTTTGCGAGGATACAATCAGGGAGGAACTGTTCCCCTGGTATTCGCCACACCCAGGAACGGCCATCAGAGTGGTAGAGTGCGAACCTTCACTCGTCTGTCCACAGTACAGGATTCGCGCTCCTTACACCATGATAATCAGCGTCTAGCATTTGTTGAGGTGATCAATTCAATTGAACTGTTGAGCGCATAATCTTGCATGCCCACTTTTGCAATTGTCTGTTCGAAGCCCAGTGTGCATATTTTTAGCGAGTTCTGTGACGTGTTGCATGCATAGGACATGTTTCCCCATCCATGGAGGGGTGTCTGGATATTAATGGTAGGGCAGTGTATAACATAATTTACAGTGGCGGACAAAAAAACTGCATCACCTTAAAAAAAGTAACATTTTTATTGAAACGTATAAGATATTGTTTCATTACAGTAATTTTGTTTGTCGCAAAACGATTATATTGGGTCAGATAACGTTTCTATTGCATCACACAGTAATTGCAAAGCATTGCATCAGCTGTTTCTATAAATACGGTGTTGGAAGGGTATACGCGGTCTCTACACCGAAGAGCTCTTTCCGCCTCATCCTAAAGGTGCTTAATTGGGTTGAGATATACTGGTTTGAGAGACCTTGCAGTAGGCTGAATTCATGTTCCTGGAACCAGTTATTCTGAACAATTTTGAGCTTGTGGTATGGCATATACTGGAATAGCCCATTCGTAGATGGATACGCTGCAGCCATAAAAGGATGACTCCTGGTCGCGAACAACTTTCAGATAACCTTTTGCCATCCTAAGGTTGCTCCACTGGATTATATCGTCACCACCAGACTTCGTTGTTGACTCCTGGCAGGAGTCAACAACGGACTTGTCTTGTTTTTGCTCATTTCATCAGTGTGAAACAGCAGGAACAGAGATTAGTCAGACCAGGCAACATTTTTCCAATCCTCACTTTCCAGTTGACTTTTCTGAGCCTCTGAACCACCTGTGGCAAGGTGAGACGATTTGTGAATTCTGAAATGCCTCTTTGATTACCACTGCCTGGGTTTTTATTTGGCTGACTGTACCCCTTTCTGTTGCGCTGCACAGGTCTTTTATGAGCATAGAATCATTTTTGGCTGGGTATTATTTGGTTATTGGATCACTCTCGATACAATTTCAGTTCAATTTTCCTAATCTTTTGTTACACAACATTTCCCGAGCGACAGCTCACTCACGGCTAAGACTCATCTATACTTAACATAAAATATTGTATAAATAAAAAGGAACACTTAGCCCTTGGCACTCATTCAAGCAACTTAACCAAACTCCTCTAACCGTTTGGTCGTCCTGGAGTATAAACAGAAAATTTATTTATTTTTATTTAATGTCTGAATTACCATCCCTAGCCACTAGGGAGCGGGTCCCTACTATCTACAAACAATCCTGCTGCTGAGTTTGAGCACACCGAATAATATGTACAACCTATGTGCAATACAGTATAGTTTGTTCCTATTCAACTGTTGGCTATTGTATATAAAGAGTTGCCAGATCGGTCCAGCCAGTTGATCTTTTGATCAATTGACAGATTCGCAGTGGGCATTAAGCTGGCTTCCGGAATTGTGGGCTGGTGGAGGGGCTGAACGTTCTTCAGTTTTTTGGAAGCAAGGTTGCCTCATGGAACACGAGTCAACCATGTTTCTTGAGAACCAAAGGCAGGGGGAGAAATGAGATTGGATGGAGGGGTCATACCACAATGTTCGCTTCGATTTTAAATATACATGCCAAACAAAATTAAAAGCACATAATCTGCAATGCGCAGAAAGATTTTCCAGAAAAAAGCGGACATAAATGGTCCAATTTGTATAATTTTAAATACACATGTTTATAAAGGAAAGCATTTCAAATTAATATTCTTTTTTGGTGTACTGTATTATACTGTACTATAAAATATCGAGAATATGTAATTTGTACTCCGATAATGACGATCAAATGTCGACTTGGTGATCATTCTGTTCAACTCTTGATAGCCAGTAAGGTTCTTCGAAATGTACTTTGGAATCGATGTTTACAACCAATTACTAGTGTCCTTTTGAATAGCAATTTTTAGAGTTAATTAAAATATTCTCTCTCTCTCTCTCTCTCTCTCTCTCTCTCTCTCTCTCTCTCTCAAACTATTTATAAACAATACTATAAAACCACTTTTATGCAAGTACACGATGCATACAATTAAAAGCCTCTAGATCTAAAAACTTCATTAATGAATATCATAAAACTTTGATAAATTCTTCTGTGCAAATCACTTAGGCGAATAAAACCTCCAACAGGATTAAAAAAAAAAAAAAACATTTCTAAAATTCTAATACAAAGCACAGTCAAACACAATGTTTTCGTTTTTCTCCTACATCTTCCCACAACTGCAATATGGATTACTTCAACTCCAAGAGAAGACAACCTGGACCTCGAAGACCACTACATCCATTAGCTGTTTCTTCTACTTTATTAGCCTTGAGTATAAATTTATGAGCAACTGTCCGCAGCAAAGAACCGTCCCACCTATCTTGCCACATTTTGAATAATTCCCTTCTAAAACGTATCCTTTCTTTCTTAATCATAGACATAGTATAAACTACGTCTATCTTAGCGCCTCTCATACATCCCTAAGAATATAATAAACTGGCGAGTCACAATAGGGGTCATTTTTCCAGAATATGGCAAAATACAAACCAGCTTTTCTTCTGCACATTTTATAGACCAGTCCTCTTGGATGAGTTCATCTGGAAGGAATTTAGAGCATTGCAGACTATATTATCATTTATGGAACCAAAGTTATGCGTGTCCCTAGGCAACATCCGTAAGGAATGCAGAAGAGCTGGAAGGTTTAAAATTGCAGTACGACAAAACGTTTGTTCTGTAGAACTTGTCCTTGCGGAATCTCAGGGTTTCTCTATAAATCCTTGAAAATTCCAATCGTGTTTGCTGGGAACATAACTGAGGCAGCTGATTTATTTAAGAGAGAATCAATCTATTGAAAGAGCCCAATATGTAACCATTGATATCTTTGTCAGCTTTATGGAATTTCATTTAGAAATGCTTTAGATAATTTCTGTGGATGATTGGTAGCGTGAGCGTTGGAAGTGCCCTCGATGTTCGTGGTAAATGAATGCTTTAAGGTTGCTATAACAGAAAGCTATTAAGACTGCGCCTGTTGTTTTTTTTAATATTTTTTTTTTTACTTCAGTACTCTCCGTGTCTTTTTCACTACATTATTTATCTCAATATTTAACTCAATAAAACTAAACGTGCTAAAAAGATATTTTTTCATTTCTTACAGGTTTTTAGTTAAATAAATGGTTTCATTATCAGCTAATGTTTGCCTACAACAAATTCTGTTTAGAAAACTTATTATGTAGTGCCTGTTTTTTTTTTTTTTTTACTATTCGTTTTGACTTAAATACAAACAAAAGCATGTTTGCTGAAAAATAAACAAATTTTACCATTAATAGCACAAGATCGGAGAAAGTGAAAGACTTGGATAGACAGAATACAAAAAAACCTCTTTAGCGAAGTAAAATAAAAAGTATCCGCTGTTTTATTTTATTTAATTTCATGCTTGATGATGAGACATTGCTGTGTAGTTGCTAAACACGGACTCCTTTTTTTATTATTGTTTTTATAAATGCGTATAATTTATTTGGGGGAGGGGGAGAAGTATCCCCTTTGACAAGAAGTAATTAAAATTTAAGTCATCATATAAAGTAAAATTTCTTTTTTATCCGTTTTAATTTATTTACCACCATGCCTACGTCCATAAGAAAACTGAACGCTCATAAAGTTAAATTTTTCTTCTCTGAAATAGCAAAAATAAAACAAGTACAAAAATAAATACTCAACAAGTTGTTCTCTTTGAAATGAAACTATAAAATAAAATGGCATTTTCACTTGTACCCTGTCTGATCATCTATTTTCTGTATTTTTATTCTATTACTTCCTGTAAATTATTCCACTACTTCCGGTAGTTTATTCAATCACTTCCGGTGGCTATTCCGTTACTTTTGGTAGTTTATTCAATTACTTCCGGTGGCTTATTCCGTTACTTCAGGTAGTTGATTCCACTACTTCCGTTAATTTATTCCAATCCATCCGGTAGTTGATTCCGGTACTTCCAATATTTCCATTACTTCCGATATTTTAACTCCTCTACTTCCGTTATTTTACTTCCGGTATTCTCTATCTTTTTCGTCATTTCTTCATGGAATTATCATTTCAGTGTTTTTGATATTTTCAATCTGTTAATTGCAGAATTTTTACTTAACTGAATCCAACATTTCCGCTTCCAGTCTTCTGATATTTTCGATTTTAATACCGCACGCTTTTCCACTTAATTCTTTTAGTATGAAACATTCGTAACAATAATAAAACTAAAATAGTAACAATAGTAATATTTATCACGTATCAACGTAATATTTTGGATAAATGCATCTGACGAATAGAACACTAATAGGTTTCGAAACGTTTTTTTCTTAACTTTTGAAGTTTAACGAGTGTATTACCATGGCAATACCGGAATTTTACTGTTTTGGCTGCATTCGTTGTAGGTAAGCAAACATGAGCATTGGGATCAAACGATCCCAGCGTAATAGTTTTTGGTTTAAACGTCTGTTTGGATGAATCCGCGTGATGTGAAGCAACTCACTTATTCCCCAGACACGCATATTGAGAAGCTGGTTAACATAAAACACTTCGCTGCTCTTCCCTTGGATTACTCGAGAGCTAAAAGTTTTATAGCGAAATCCTCTGAAAAGTCTCGAGCACCGTGAGCGCCCCGTCTATTTTCTTGAAGGCACGAAACGGCGGATTTTTATGAACACCCGTCGATGAACACTTTATGACGGCTACGACAACAAGTGTAAGTACTTCCGGCACTGACAGCTGCTTGCTGGGGTATAAAACTTCTTCGAGCCACGAGGAAAATAGATGTCGTTTCAACAAAGATGCGCCCTCGGAGAATGTCTTTGTAGAAGGCTGTTTCCTCTTTTTCTCGCTTATGTATTTCCAAAGAAAGTTTAACAAGAAACAAACTCGTGGTTTTTTTTTCTGTCTCTTCCCCTCTTAACCCTCGAGCGAAAAAAAGTTTCAAAAATTCTCCGTCAACCGTGAATGGCCAAACAGTTAAAGTCAGACATCGTGAGGTTCCCTGAACCAAAATAATGTCCTTCATTTATTGAGAAGAAGCGGGCCTGCTTTGAAAAAATAAAGTGCACGTGAAGACGTAACTCTTTTTGTTGTTTTGAGGCTAATTGTATTTTAAACCCTTGATAGAGAAAGATCTTTGGTTAACGTTTTTGTTATGTATGGACCTTTTTCGTAAGAAATTCATGAATTGAAAGAACTGGGTGGACACAGTTAAAGGATCCCTGTTTACAGCTGTCTTAAATGCGAGCTAATAGAGGAAATGCAACGAAATTTGGCAGGTATGTTCTTCTGATGACGCGAAAGAGATTTGCACAAAAAAAAAAAAAGAAAATTCCGAAAATCACCCCTACCAGGAGGAAATTTGCAATGCGTAAGACATGATGTCCTACTCCACTCTTGTACAAATACGTAATGAAAGGAATTAGATGTTGAAGATGAGAACACCTTACCAGATCGTGCTTTGGCTGTCAAGCTCTATTACTAAAATGGAATCAATGCAACAGCAGCGATTCCGGATTACAGGAGTAACAAGCACCAATGCAGAGGTCCAATTGCACAATCTGGTGTCAGAAAAATGAGTACACCACTCGAGGAAAGGAGAAGTCTGGGAGTGAAGCCAAGGAGTAGATGACATACCTAAAACAAGAGTCATCAAGGGCATTGTTGCCAGAGTCAGGGAAAGGTCCATAGAGTATGGCGCACCGGTAGGCAGAGCCAGTGGATGTAGGACAATTCTTTTCCGCATCCTCTTAAGAACATACCTGCCAAATTTGATAGAAGTGTGGCCACCCGGTATATTTTGGCCATTCAGTATATTTATTGCTCTAATTTTATCAACACTCAGTATGAATAACAGTGCTACTCAGCTGAATTAATTCCTCTTGAAAACACAAAGGCTGATTGGTGATTACTGTCGATCAAAAGATGACCTTCTTAATCTGCAAATTGCACAAACAGCTTCTTAAGACGAACAAAAAGAGTCTCACTTTCACTTAGAAATAATTATTACTGTTAAATGCCCTTATAATTACGCATTGTCTTTCGTCTCTACGCACACGCCAATTCTGTCTTTGTCTTAATTACGACTTATTTGATGTTGCTAAGTCAAGGAAGAAAATAATCAACGTCAGAAAATGAAGCGAAACCCCGAGAGACGTTGGACTCCCAGAGAGGAAAGGGATTTGCTCTGGAATTAATGACATTTCGCTGTCTTGTCGTGCATGTGTGGGTGGCCAAATGTTTCTTTGCAACACCAGATACAATGCTCAATAAATAAGGTCGTAAGAAACAAGATATCTTAAAATTTCTTTGTAAGAAGGGCAATGTAATGTGTATCTGAATAAATGGTGATGCTTTTAAGAGTTTGGCTCTGGAAAAAAAAAAGGCTGTATTAAGTTAATAATCCTTTAAGCTCTGTAATTAAAAGATTCTCTTTACAAATTATTAAATTTAAAAAGTCTATTTGTTCTCGTCTTAAATTTGACTCTAGTATAGAGGCAAAAGTTGTCCGCAACTTTTTCCTCCCATTTTTAGGCTCTTTAGCGCATATATTTGTAAAATGCACATAGTCTTCACCATGTCAGTCCGTCTGTTTGTCACTTCGACCGCATATAATAACTCGATTCTCGATAGATTTATTTTTATGAAATTTTATATTTAGCTTTGTTACAGAGACTTGTAGAGTTGTCTTAAATTTCTTTAAAATTGAATCATTAAAAATCCGACAATTATTATTTCTTTGTCTGTCCGTCCGCATGTAATAACTCGATTTTCAGTGAATAGATTTCATCAAATTTTAGATTTATCTTTTTCAGAACGATCTGTCGGGCATTCCCAAATTTCATTAAAATTATACCTACATAAATTCACAATTTGAGTTTTTTTTTTTTTTTTTCATACAGATAACATAGATTATACCTATACCGTTATTATAGTTGAAGCACTAGATATTGTTTGTTTCCATGCTCTGATTGGAGGAATGAATGTGCATTAAAGCAAATGCGCAGAAACGAATTGTTCTTGGTTCGCAAATAAAAGTCTTTGCTTTTTTTTTTTGTAATCGGTTTACTAAATACATAAATTATGAATTGATTATAACTATTTGCTTATTATATATATAATAAGGATATCCATAAATATACTTGGTCACAGGAGACAAGACAAATTAGATCAGTTATAGATTACATTATTTCAAAACATTCAGGGACATATGTATTGAAAGTTGTCAGAGTTCATAGAGGAGCTGAATGTGGATCTGACCATTTTCTTGTTAAAACAACACTGAGGTGGAACTGGATTAAGAAAATATGTGTGGACAACCAACAATACAGGGAAGGAGAAATGCTACAAGTGGATCAATTTAACATTGACCTACTCCAACTTCACCCAGAGACTGGATGCTGCAATTAACATAGAGATAAAAGGTAATACTGAAGAAATCTATGAATATTTAAAAAATACTGTTAAAATAGCTCGTGGAATCCTAGGCAAAAAGAAGAGCCAAGGACCAAAAAAGACCTGGATTACAGAGAAAGTAAGAGCTGCTGTAGAGGAAAAGAAACTTGCATATCAGAAATGGCTGGGTGATAGGAATGATGTGTATAGGAACATTTATGTTGAAAGAAAGAAAATAGCCAATCGGTTGGTAGTAGAAGCGCAAAATGAAAAATGGGAAAGGAAATGCGCAACTATTAATAGCAAATTGGGCTTCAAGCAATCAGCGGAATCGTGGAAGGTCCTTAAAGACTTGAGAAAACAGAATAAACACAATACTGGTTTGCAATTAATACCTTTGAAAGACTGGACGGAGTACTACGAAGGACTTTTAAAAGAAGACCGGGAAGAGTTCAAGACGATGGAGGATTTTGGTGTAGAAGACTCGGGCTTAAAAGTTTCTGTTAGGGAAGTGGAACTCCTGCTAAAGGAAGGAAGGAATGGCAAATCACCTGGACCTGGAGGAGTTTACATGGAACTTCTGAGATATGGAGGAAGAGGAGTGGCTATTCTGATACAAAAACTGTTAAATAGTATACTGAGAGGAGAATAAATACCGAAAGAAATGATAACAGGAAATATTACATCAATTTATAAGAAGGGCGATCGGAAAAGCTGTTTAAATTACAGAGGAATATGCGTCTTGAACCCGCTGTTAAAGATCCTTGGAAAATGGATCAGGAACCATTTAGAAGCCCGAATCGAGGTATCAGAAGAACAAAGTGGTTTTTCAGCCGGGAGGTCATGTATAGATCATATCTCAACAGTACGACAGATCCTTGAAAAATGCCAATCAAAAGGAAAAAAAATCTTTATGATTTTCATTGACCTTGAAAAGGCATATGACAGTTTTCCAAGAAAACTCTTATGGGAAGCACTGAAAGAGGCAAATATTGATGGACAACTGATTAACATTATTAAGGCAATTTACAGGAATAATAGATGCAGAATTAAAGTGGGATCAGCTTTGCCACCTGAATTCCATACTTCAAAAGGCTTATTACAAGGTTGTTGCATGTCACCAACACTTTAAAATTTATATCGACATCTGCCTAAGATCCTGGTCAAAAAAATGTAATAAAATGGGATTGCCGATTAATCAGAACACCTCTATATTCACAATTTACTTTTTGTAGATGATCAGGTGGTGATAACACAAGACTTAGAAGATTCAAAGTATGCATGTCGTCAATTGTTTGAGGAATATAAACAATGGGGTCTAAAAATCAATTTTAGCAAGACTGAAATGTTGTCTGCAGAGCCAGGACACGTTCTAAATATTGCAGGTTTTAAAATCAAACAAGTCGATAAATTCAAATATTTGGGATCAATCTTACAAAGTGATGGATCATCCCAATCAGAGATCAATAAGAGAATTACAGACGGCAGAAAGGCTATCGGCATGTTAAACTCTGTTCTGTGGAGCAAAAACACCCTACATAAAACAAAGAAGCTTATATTTCAAACGATTGTACAAAGCTTTCTATTGCATGGAGCGGAAACCTGGACATTGAATAGGTGAGCGGAAAACAAATTGCTCTTCACAGAAATGGATTTTTGGAGACGCTCAGCAGGAACTTCTAGAAGAGACAGAAAACGGAATGAAGACATAAGGGAAAAAATGGAAGTGAAAAAGACTGTTACTGACACCATCAGAGAAAAGCGTCTAACATGGTATGGACATGTAAAACGGATGCAAGAAAACAGATATCCAAAGGCTATCCTGGAATGGATACCTCCTGGAAGAAGGAGAAGAGGAAGACCTTGGAGGACATGGATGGATGGAGTACAGGAGTGCATGACAGCCGAGATTTATCCGACCAAGATCCCTTGAACCGCACTTCATGGCGGGAAAAGCAAACGTCATCCAGCAAACACCTCAGAACACACGCAATTTACACACAATATACACGAAGCAATATGGCCTTGGTCCCTGACTCCTAAAATCCTAAACAAGAACAACAAACAGTTCAGACGAACGATAATCAGTCCTATAAAAATGCTACCCATTTAACACCGAAATACAGCGCTTTACTCGGTATATAGTATAAGCATGTTTAACTAATTAAAATGTAATCTCATTAATTACAAACAGGGAAGAGCAAACTTATCACATTAGCCATTTATTCACATTTATTTATTCATTCTTTGTGCTTGTTATAGCTGGAAAACCGAACCTTTTTATCCCTTTAGATTTGATCAAGATCGTTCCAGCTGGTCTTCATATTGTGAGGTGCGCAATTTCTAAAAATGGCAATTTCGCCCAACCAATTAAGACAATCCGCTGAAGAAAATTTAATCATCGCAATGCTTTCACGGTTATTGAATTAATTACTACAATTCTACGTTGGGATTTTCCTCACTTTGCCTAATTAGCCCAAAGTGTTTGGTACACTAACCTGACACACGTGTGTTTGTTTACAAAGTGTGTAACCATAAAAATCCCACGCCCGATATTTCTGGATGGTGGCCCACTAGTCTTAATTAAAGAAATAATTAATTCTCGAGCTTAATTAATTTAAAGACTGGTTGAAGGTTGTCTGCTGAACGTAGGTTTCTTAAAGGATAAAGAAAAATTTTCTTTTTTTTTCTTTAAATTGCAATTCAAATTATAATTTTTCCATTAATTAGGCTTAATTTACAGCTGTTTGGCTGAGATGGAGCTTTAACAACTCAGATGAAAACGTGTTCTTTTGGTGGAAAATAAATTTATTTAAAAAAAATTCTGTTTCATGAACATCCGAGTCCATATAATGAATAGTACGAGTCCGAGACCAAACTCACTATGTAGGACCCATAGTGAGTTTGGTCCATCAAAGATTGAATTTTCTCTGTTACTAGTCTAACATGATTTCTAATTGTCATCGGATAAGAAAATATCAACCAGTTAAAAGAGCTTTAAAACATACATAAGAGAAAAAATATTGCATTACGCTAACGTTTGGAGTGTAATTAAGCGCCTTCTTCGTCAGAGTGTCTGATCTGTGAGGTGTGCAATCATACTGCAGATCCAATGCAATTAAAATATTGTTTCTTTTAATTAGAACTTAAAGGGTTCTTCACGTGAAACTCGATTTAGTCCTTCTCAGATAATTCGGGGAAATAGACCAACTACTAATTCTTTTTGATGCTTGGTTTTCGTTCACTAAACTAAAAATTAACTTAATGTAATGCTTGAACTTCTACTCTGATGCAGTTTAATCTTTAAGATTTCTCCGAATGTTTCTAGCAACGTATTTATTATTAAATAATAACTTCTGATAATATATCTCTAAGAATTTTAATATTTCAAATGGCAATGATTAAATTAAGAGCGACATCTTGATACAATTACAGAACTTCTAGTGATTTCAGACGAAGAACTTCGCTTACAAAAGAAGAAGCAGACGCCGCATTAAACTTTCATAGGATAATTTGATATGCAAATAAACCATCTTTTCCATTACCTCCTATTATCTAAAGAGAGGAATAGAAATTGAATCGGTGAAGTCGAAAGAGACTAGCAACAGTCAAGAGATGGTTAAACTACAGTAGTGAAAAACAATGCAAATATACACTGCCCTACAAAATATTAAAGAACTCATCTACAACGTCGTAGATTCACCATTAGCGCCGAAGACAGCAGCAATACCACATGGCATGAATTGTAGTATGAGTACGAGGGAAGAACTCTCCATTACGATGCTCTTCTGCACGAACATTAACGATGATGGCTCACTTGGAGCGCGGATAATAAGACATGGGATTCTCTAATAAACTGACAACGTAGTGTAGATGGAACTTGTAAAACTGGGCACAGCTAAAAAATAAAAAATATTTCAACTGTCCCATGTCATGTGTTTCTGTCTCTTAACTTTCCATTGGATAAAACTGTTGAGAGTAATGTGCTGCTTTAAATCGACTTTTATCACTATATTGAGCCGTTTTTCCAACACGTGAATTTAGTATTTCGCATTGGTGATTGGTTATTCGGATCTCTCTCTCTCTCTCGTAACCCTGTAGCTGTTAATTTTCGTGGACGAAGGAGAAAGACTTTTTAAAGTAATCGCAAATGTTGTTAGTTATTTATTTTTTTATATTGTCGTTTAGCAAACTCATTAGAGAGCTCTGAAATTAAGTCGAATCCGTCTTTCTTCACATTCCAGAGAAAGTTAATTCGATTAGAGAAGCAGGTAAAAATAATTTAGTTTCACTTTCCCCTCAATGAGTTGTACTGTAGTTAATTGGCGCGATAGCTGGGTAGTAAATTAAGAAAACGATCCGAGTTTTTAAGAGCCCATACAAAAATACCCTAAAATACTCTTAAATCTTTTAAATTGGCGTCATTGCAGTTGATCTTTTCAAGTGCTCTACTTCGAGAGGTATCGACTGATTGTGAAACAATATTTAATTCTGATCCGAGTTTTGTATTTTGAGTCAAAGATTAGGTTGTCTTTTGTCATTCCTCCTTCAAATTGTATGCCTCTTGTATTTCACCTTTTCCCAGTTTGTCATATGAAATCAGTAACCTTTATCTTGCGTTTAAAGCAAACGAACAGTGATGTAGTAGTTCCCGACCCGCCTCCTCCCGGCATGGTCGGGTGCGGGGTTTGCGGCTTGGGCTCCTTGTGATTCTCGTTCCCCTGGTTGTAAAGCGGCCGGTTGACAACACGAACAGCACTATTCTACACTACACTCTATCCAGCCTTTATAGTGACCTCTGTTTATACACAATGACTTTGCAGAGTTGAAATAATATTCTAAGAGTCGCCCTATCATAGAATACACACATACATGACCATGGGCTTTAACCACGGAACGGCCAGCGGTGTTTCCAAGACAACTATCCAATGAACCTGTCTCCGTATAGACCTTCTGGAGTAGATTTATGGCCAATATCCATGCTTGTGATCACCTATCGCCAGTGATGCCTAAAGGTTGCACTTGAACGGCGTCATTGAACCACTGACGACTGGAAAACGTTGTCTTAGCGATTCTGCTATGCCGTGTGGACGTTATATGGAGGGTACTGCGACAAACTGCGGAGAGGAATGTGGTGACTTCATGGTGACTGTCTTCCCAGATGGCACAGGTGTGTTTCAGCTGGATATTGGGCCCTGCCGCTTTGCCGGTATTGTCCGAGAGTGGTTTACCGAACACGAAAGCGACTTCCAGATTCTTCCCTTGCTGCGGTATTTTCCAGATATGAATCCCATTAAACATTTTTGGTGCTAGGAGGAAGACGTACCCACTATTAGGCAGGTGGTCATAATGTTTCGACTCGACAGAGTATGTTTCTGATAATATTGGAAAACCTTCCGCAAGTTTAAATTTTTTTGCACTGTAACTTTTAGAATGTGTGGTTCATTAACAGTGACACAGCTTTCGTTTTGCGATTTCTTCCAAGTAATGGATATTTGAGCTATCTTCGATTGGTTTATCTTGAGCCCACCTGAGGCCAAATATTGTTCAGGTTGATAATATTTTTATTGGCCTGGCAAAAGAAACTGTTTTTGGTCAGATGAGGTCATGCAGAGTTTTAAATCATCAATATCCTTGACTGGAACTCAGTTGGATGCTGTAAATGACCTTCTGCGGTGGTGGACAGAAATTCATCTTGTAGTAACCCCTACTGGTGGTGCATGCATAAAAGTAATTGTGATGCAGTACGTTGAGATGTGTGTCTGTTACAGAACAGGCTTAATTACATTTAGAAGAATGCCTATAGTGTTAAAGTCATTCCTGAAAATAGAGATTTGGGCAGTTATGTTAATATTAACATTGGCTGCGTTGATATCGATGAAATCGGGTAAAATTGTGCTCTTATTGAGAACTTTCTGCACCTCTGAAAATCGTTAGTGCCTCTCGTGTCACATGGTCTAAAATTATTCTACGATACCACAGTATATTCAGCATAATCATCATTTAGTTACGGGATGCCCAGCGTTGCAGGATGTTTGTTTGAGGCAAAAGAAAATCTGTAACTCTTCCTGAAGAAGAAGAAGGAGTGCGAAATTTTTTCGCTGAAGAAGAATCTTTCTAACAAGCACTTCACTGCTGTTTTCATTCTGCATCGCAACGTCTAATCCAACATACAACTATCTGAATACCAAAGTATGGAAACCTCATCTGAAAGAAGACATTGAGCTTCGTGAAAGGTCCAAAGACGGGCAAGTCGCATGGTGAGATCCTCAAAAGGACGACCGTACAAGGAAAGACTTTGATTATGCAGGCTACAAAGCTTGGCAACCAGACACCTTAGAGGGGGAGGGCTCATTGTGGTTTATAAGGCTCTGATAGGGGTTGGTAAAATGAATGAAGGCGGAACTTTCACTGTTATAAAGAGTTTCACTAGCTGCTATAAATTAAAGTTACAAAGGAAGATATTTAAACTACATTGTAGGAAGGTTTATTTTAGTCAGCGAGTTGTTTATTACTGGAACACGTTGCCTTCACAGGTAGTTGAGGCTGGCATGAAGAAATACAAATTATGCGCTTCCCTACTAGTTTCACACGGAATTCAACTATACACCTTTGCCTTAGAACATATTGTTTGCATCGATTGTATCGGAACTACTCCCTTTCTACGCGATTGCAAAAACAAACAAATACAGTAGCTTTAATGGTAACCTCGGTGCTTCTAATTCAGTAACCCTACCACGGATGAAGTTACGCTGCAAAATTCTAAGATGGCAGCCATGTTTGGCTGCCATCTTAGCTTTTTACAGTCTGGCACCGTATCAAACAATGCCTGTACTGCCATCAGGTTACAAACCATTTATAAAAACTTCTGATTTTTATTTCGTGTTTGATATACACCATGTTACCAAACGTATTAGACATTGTAATTGAAATTAATTGGAAATAATTGGACAAAAATTATTATAATGACACTTCCACCCTCTGCAGCTTTTTATATCATTATACTACCACACTGCCATCTACAATATTTGTATAATAATCAATTTACATAAATATACTCTGTTGTTAGTGCCCCAATTCTTTTGGTATCACAATATACGCATATTCTACACCATGTATTAGCAGTACATTAGAAGCGAAACTCGGCTTAATTCGAGGTTTAGTTGGGAATTATGATAAATGAATTGGCCGCACAATCGGACTGATAATAACTGCTAGCAAATGATCGTGTTGTCTTTTGTGCTCTGGTTCTCGCAATTACTGGTAATTGGGCCACTTGGCTCTCTAATGATTAAAATTGTTCGATTCCCGTGCAGCGTCTCTGCTCATCAGGAAAATAACACGTAGTTTGATCCTGTAATGGACAAATGACGGATAGCGCACTCAAACAAAGCAGACACATTCATAACGTTGAACAGATAATGATTAAAAGAAACTCTCATGGGATTGGGTAAAACATAAACACGATTCCTCTACGTAGTTTTACAGTATCGTTCGAAAGTCGGATAGATATGCCAATATCAATTACAAAAGCTGGCCGAAACCCTTGAAACTTTCACGAATCTTGTTTTTGATTGTGATCTTTATATTCGAAGGTGAGCATAAAATAATTTCCTACGACTGATTCAATTTTTAAGGTTAATATTAGCTGTAATCAGCAACAATCCATGAAATGCAACTCGTACGTAAGGGACGCTCATGGCTGAAACACTCTGCAAGATAGATCGAATTGTGGCCGATTTTTAATCATTCTGAAATAACTATCAGTTGAAGAACGTATTATCCTTATCATTTGTTATTATAAGAATAATTCTTCTGCCGTGGAATGCTTTAAAGTCTTTAGAAGACGAAGAGGAAGACAAGAGTGATCCATGCTCCACTAAAGCTTTTATTGTCCTTGTGAAAATATTCGAAAAGACGAAAAGTATGCACGATGCTCCTAGAAATGATAGTAGCCCAGCAAATCCGGACGAGATAGTTGAGGAAACTTTGGACATTTGCAGTGATAATGTCTGGGATATCGTTTAAAGTGTAGATATTCCACAGAACACGGCTTAAAAATCATGAAGCCTTAAGAGACAGATCTGTTCAATCAATAACTTCGAATGATCACTTGAGTAGGATGAATTTTGCTAGCATTAAGTTCAAGATTAGAAGAAAACCAAGACTGACTAAGTAATTCGTTTTGGACAGAAGAGGATCATTTTTATCTTCATGACACTGTCAATATAACTTCTTAATTCAGGCAAAGGAACTCTCTCACTTACATTTAAATTCTTTTCCATGGTTAAAACGCTACCACTTGGTGTTATTTTACATCGCGATTTGTAACTGGTCAATATTTATTCGTATCTTATCAGAAACAAAAGAAAATGGGAAAAAATAGCGCGTATGCTTTTTGTACTGGTGATTTTCATCCCTATACCACAGACCACTTCTTTTTCCTGGTATTGGATCTTTTTTTCTGCAGGAAAAAAAGCCTGCATCGACTCTGTATGCGGCCACCAAACATAAATGTTCTCCCTGAGTGCTCTCTGCAGATGCGTCAGTAGGTGAACTAATTACAGCCACCTTAATGTTTAGTTACTCAAGCTGTATGCCATGCAGATAAATAAAATGTGTTGTCTTTTAACTTAAATGCAGTCCATTTAGCAACATCGTTAAAACTAAAGACTCAAAAATCCATTTAATTTTATTTCAAGTGGAAAATCGATTTCTTTTCCTTTAACATTCTCGCATCTGTATAAATAGCTCAGGGGGCTTATTTAAAACGGTAACTCGCTTGTTTACTCAGCTGAAATCGAGTGGTAGGCAAAGCCACGAAGGAGAATATATAATCTCTGTAACTTGGAAATACGAAACAAAAAGAAAAAAAACGTCTACTTTGAAAATAAAAGTATTTCAAAGAGTAAAGGTACTAAGGCGAGAATGTAAACAAATTCTACTAGCGAAACCCACAAAAACCCGTCTGTCTGGGAAGAAAGAAAAGAATAAACCAGGTGCACTTTTCGCACACAAGTGGTCTAATAATCCTTTATCGAGAAAATAAGCAAAATTTCCGCGAAAAGTACTACTAATGTGGTTAAGATAGCTGAATTCCACCTTTTAGCTTGCAACTCAGTCTTCATCCTACTGAGCATGCGCCGTTTTGATGTTATTTGGTTAATATCCTGGGAGAAATGGACCTGAAAAGAGCAGAACGTATTACGTATTAATTGGTGATGACTTTGGAGGCGGCTTATTCCTTTAGTTTTGTTTATTTTCCCCCTAGACAACTGTGCCCCTTCAAGACCGCTGTTCTTCGTCTTCTCTCAGAAGATGAAGTCACAGTACGTGCTTTACATTATCAGGACATTCAGTCCCCTCCTTGTTATTCTTCTAATGGCAAGTTTTAACATGCACGATTGCATCAAAGAGACAACACAACACTAGGAATAGCCAGGTCCCTATTTGCATAACAGGAGAGTAGTCTGGAAACCACCCTGTTTTGGATAACAGTGTTATTTTATGGGTCTATATATTTTTCGACAGGAGTCTCATAAGGCTCATCCTCGGGACCTTTATTATTCAAGCTCCATAGTAAAATTTCTTGCTATCGAGAAAGCTGTCCTTCCTTAAATTTCTCACTTTTTATCAATATATGGTTCCTAATCGGTTTCGTTATTTAATATGATAACAGTAACGTGTTAAATAAAAACAGTCTTTATTGTACAAGAGGAAAATACAAGTAATATAAATAAAAAGTAGCTAGGCGTTTAACAAATCAAAAAACTCTCCTGAAATGTCCCCTCCTTTCTTATCAAGATGTTTGAGGAGAAATATGAGCTATTATAACTCGTGACTTGACAACAAATTCTTTTAAAGATTTCAAAAGATTCATTAATTCTGTCAAAATGGAATAGAAAATACTTTTTAATATTAAATTTAGTTTTCAAACATTTTATTATTTTTATGAATATATTAATCGATTATGACCATTTAAGTTTAATTTAAACGTGGTGGATTTTAGTTATTAATGAAGGCAACCCCTTTTATTTAATTTTAGACTTATGGCACCAAAAAATGGAGAAGCCATTGAAACGTAAAAACTGTTCTATAATGGGAAGGAAGAACCAAAGTCTGAATCCGCATCTTATTAAAATTTTCTCGATCGCTTTTAGAAAAAAAAAATTTAGACTTTACTCTTCTTATTAACAAGGAAGAAAGTTACTTGCACACTTGTAATTGAACTCCGTGTTTTTGCTCGAATAAACTCCTCTGATCATCCAGGAGTATAAACAAAAAATTTTATTTTCAATTTTACTGAGTATTCTGAAAGATTCGCATTCTTAACTACCCTCTTATTGTCTCGTGCTACTGTGGGTCTCTATCCTTCATTCCTACTCCTCTTTGAATTTCGAAAAGTGAGCCGCGAACTTCCAACCGGATGCGCTTCAATTTTCGAAAATTTTAAATTCAACTGGCGAATATTAACACCTCGTGGTGGTTGAGACGTCGTATGCAAAGTACCCAAACGAGTCCATTATTCATGAGATGCCGACTGCTCAGATTGGTTGTTTACTGAAAAAAGGGAAATACAAAGTGAAGTTCAAAAAGAACAGAAGTCGTCCAAGAAATCATCATTGAAATGGGAGTTAACAGCAGCGGTGGCACTGTTCACCTATTTTCTCAGATAAAAGGCTTCCTGGCTAGAATAACCACACCTGAGCCCACCTTTTTTTATAACCATCTCCTGTTTCTCAACTAACTTTGTAAGGAATGTTATTAAGTATAAAACTTGTAGGGGAAATTCTTACTGTGTTCTACAGGTTTAAAAAAGTAAGAATAGAAATAAATTCTATTTATTTCTATTCTTACTTAGGGGTGCTACTCGATGTCCATGTGAAGAATGGAGTAGAAGGTGCGAACTACAAAGCTTGTCAAGGGAAAGGACTTCTCTCATTACCCCTTCCTCTACTACTCCTTTAATCCTTTCTTTTTTCTCCCATTTTCACTTTCTTTGCTGACTTCTGCCTAACTGGTGGTGGATTAGAGCCTATTCCCCCTCCTTCTTTTTCATCCATCCTGTCTTCTTTATTCTTCTCTTCCAGTCTTTTTATACGCTTTTCTCTTTATTTTCTTTGCATTTGGGCTCTTCTTTTCCTACTTTTGTGAAGTGTAGAAGACATCCATGTGGGTTACATATAGACAAAGGCCCGCCTCCTTGTAGAAGGAACGGAAACAAGGGAGGACCTTTCTTGTATTGCTTCTCCCTGGTTGAAAAGTGACCAGTCTAACGGCACGACATTGCACCATAACAAATCCCCACATTACATACATGTCTGGCTTAGCAGTGATTTTGCTTGACCTCAGAGTAAACCGGAAGATAAAATGGTAACTTCGGGTACAGACAGGACACAAGATACAGTATGTCTTATTAAATGTTCCTAAATATCTTAGGGGAGACCTGACAATGGAAATCATGTCAATTCATTGCAAGGCAATTCGTTGTACGACAGTTAGATGTATGCGACAATTTGGAGTATGGCTTGGTGAATGACAATTGGTGGTACGACAATTCGATGAATTCCTTGGAGAATTCGGTGTATGGTAAAGCAAGACAGAACTTTTAACATGCCGTGCTGTAAATATTACAAAAACAACGTATGACTTCAATAACCTTCACAGTAATAATCATCATTTCTGTTCCTTTCACCTAGTTTCTGTGCCCGTAATTTTCTTATTCCTTCCCAACTCTCAAACAATTCACGCTCCTGGAAAAGCATAGGATTCAACTGCGTGGGTATGTTTAAAAAAAATTCATAAATAATCTTATCTGGATTAAAGGTGTTACAATATTGGGGGAGTCATGCTGAAATGGGCACGTACGCACTTTCCAACCTTCCTATAAAGAGAATTGGCGTGAATCATTTTATACAAAATAAATGGATAAAAAATATATATCCATTATCTAATATGCCCTCGTAAACCGAACATTCGTGTACCAAATTGTCGTATACAGCGAACTGCCATGCCCCGAACGGTCTTGCAACAAATTGACGTGGACTCCTGACAGAGGTGTATATACTGTATATGCACATATAGGCCTGGAGAGAATCACATGAACGAGGGTCTTATATATTTTTACTGGTACAAGATAAATGAACCAGGGCACAAATGCAGATTTTGGATGAACTTTACTTTCGAGCAGCGTATTGTAGCTCATTGAAATTAATTTCTGGCAACCATAGTTGAAGTTGATGGTTTGATAAAATTCTTCACCAGATGATAATGGTTGGATATGACAGCACTGGAAAGAGACAAAGAGGCAAATATGTGCACCTGCGATGTCTATCCCTGCTCAACAGATATCAAAGATATCATGTTTTGAGCCCAATTCAGCACTTAGATCCCTTATTTGTCATGCAATGAACACACAATAACTCCAACCTTAGAATCAGTTGTAAAATAACATGATTTCATCTAATAAGTTCAGCCATTGAAACAAGAGTAATATCAAAATAATGAAAGCAGCTGTGTTCATTGGTGGCCTCAACGTTGGTCAACGTTGGTGTTGCTAGTGGCATACAATTCTGGGTTTGCCAATTCAGATTTTCGTGGCGTCTGTTCCTCTGAATGTTGCACAGTAAATTGCTTTTGTCATCGGAATACGAGTAATAAATGCAAGGTTCTCTTACTCAGTCGCAATTCTTTAATCTCGGTGTTCCAGATCCACAAGACGGTGACAGTTGATGATGAGGATTTAGATGACAGTTGACGATGAGGATTTAGATTACAGTTGAAGATGAGGATTTATACCGGTACAACCGGGTAAAGTAAATCCCGATGTCTTTAAAATTCTGAAAATCACGAAAATATCCTATGGATTTGTCTTCAGAGATTAAAGAGATCAGAAAGTATTAAGCTCGTCTAATTATCGTTACAGTTTAATCTCCAATGTCTTCTCACTAATTCTCTAAAATGACTAAACAAATACCCCTTCCATTAGAAAATTAACATACCGAAAGCGATCTTAAAAAAAAACACATGAAGACATTGAACTGAATTAATACATTAAAAGTATTAATATAAGAAAATGATTCTAACAATTGGACAGTCCCAATTCTTTGGTAATCTAGTTTATAAATAGACTCATGGTTGGTTCCAAAAAACAAAAATAACCTAAAATAAGAAATTCCATTGCTCTTCATTAAGTATTTAACGGGGCACTGAAAAGATTTTTTAATGTCTTTTGATGAGTAAACATCCAAAGTCGAATCAGGCACGAAGCCACCGGTGTTCCTTTCAAGGCGGCGAAGGATATTTTTAGCTGTTTAAAGACAAGTAATTAGTAACGATTAGGGAGTATGGCAAGGTGGCTGTAGCGTAGTTAGAAAAATGACTTTAACCATTATAAGTATTGTAAGTTTGCAGACATCGCTTGCCCAAGTGGAGGTTATTAACGAACGCCAACAATTAGCCTTATTTTTGGGCCATTTTCAAAATGATTCAGCCATAAATTATCATTTGCCAAGTAACTCGACCCGTTAATAGGCTTAAAGCCCATTAAAATTGAATCTAAACTATAAATTCCGAGTAGCTTATGAGGCCATAACTTGGAATTCATTGAAGAATTAACACACAAATTTTGTTATATGTTAACAGCGAAGATTATGTATTAAATAGCATCGTTATTATATGGGCTCAAAGGTAATTAAAACCTAGTTTTGCAATGTAGTCAATAATTCCATTTATTTATTTTTTTTTCAATGGTTTTCAATGAGCTGCGTGCTCTCCTGGAACCTGGGAGCTATTTCGAGTTGAACTAAGCTTTCTCCATGTTTTTGTCTTCTCCAAAAATCTAAATAATCTCTCAGATCTCAACTGCCAGGGTTGTGATCGCATTCTTAAACACAGTGACCCACTTCCCATAATAGCATTACCACCATACCAAGCAGTAAACAGTCTAGATGACAATCAAAGGGGCAATCCTGGTTATAAGTTTGTCATGCGCATTATGAAAATTATCCGAGTTATGTGTATTTGGCAGACTACTGTATGCCTCATTTAGCCTCATCTCAAAATCCTTAGTAGCGTGTCCTTGACGTTAAGACCTTGATGATGTTTAATAGCCCCCTTCCCCAGAGTTTAGGAGAGGAAGATCCAATTATAAATCAAAAGAAGATGCCGCAGTCGATAAGGAAAGGTGCCCTAGAAAAGACGTAATTACTGAGATTAAATCGAGTAACTTTGAGGCTGGGACCTCAACCCATCCATTAAAAAGGGAAAAAAATCCTAAAAAGAAACTTCAATTTAATTTAAAAAAGGAAAATTGCATCTTTCTGCAAAGAGCATAAATATTTGAAGTGTTTTAGCTGACATCGTCTTGGAGAAATACATCATTATATTCGATAAACACTCGCTCAGCATAAACATGCAAAAAAATAACAAAATCCATTCCAGCGTGGAATGGTAAACGTTGTCTTCAGCTAGGATGATTAATTGCTTTTTCTTGGTTCCTAGATCAGCATCTGTGAAGTCCCTGATTGATCATCCCTTCCTTCATAACGTTGTTCATAAACACTTTGGTGCCAATGATGAACAAACATTTGGAAAGCAATTTTGTCTCCACAGACAGCTAAGCGTCTTAAGTGGTTTCTTCAATCAATTCCCGTGTTCAAACAGTGCATCTTCGTTAACGGTAATGCTGATAGGCGATGCAGATGACTGCGAATTGTAATTTATCGTTCTTTCTGCGTATTCACCTAAGATGAAACAAATGAGAACGAAAAGCCCGCTGTAAACCAATTTGGCTCTGAGCCAGCAACAATAAGTCGACAATTGGTAGAGCTTCTGTTATCTCTTGTAATCATCATGAATACCACATTGCAGCCTTCGCTACGATTTTGTGTGGATTTACTTTTCCACAATAATCGTAAATGTATTATCGTAATGTAAAGACAAGCGATATTAATCCAACTAATGCCGTTATTCTTCTGTTTCTAAGAGGAAATATCTTGTGGAAGCTGAAATTGAGTTAAGGGTACGAGCAATTCAAAATGCAATAACAGATTCACTTCAAATAGAGAAAAAATAAAACTTTTTGATAGTTTTTGGGTTGGACTTAGAGACCATAACGCTCTTTGATTACCAGGTAGGGAGGAGGTGAACACATTTTGCATTTCCACAGACTATTTAGGTTTAAATTTACGTTGGCTCTTCATATCCGGTGATCTGAAGCAGTAAATTGATCCTCGTAACACAGGATGATCTTTTGTGGTTACGATCACTGTGCTTCTCACTGAGTGGAAGGAGATGCACCTTATTCGAGTACTTACAGATTAATCTCAGACTAGGTTGAAAACATTTCGCAACTGATAGACATTAAGTTAGCTTTCGATATCTGCTACTAAGGTTCTGTGGTCCTCCTTGTGTGGTAAAGTGTATTTAGGGTCAAACAGCATCAGGGGTTTCCCCCCATCTCCGCTTAGTTTACAATTTGTGGTGATACAGTTCGCTGTAAACGCCAGAGATTTAAAGGTTTATGGATCTTGAGGTATGTGATGTCATGCACCGTTGTTCTTCTGGCCATTTAGCCCCCAAACCCTTGCTGAGGCCCAACGATGTCCCACTTTCATCCCGTGGAGGCAGACCAGGTACCCAGTAGTTTGCTTTTACTCTGGCAGATCCTGCCATCTAATTTTCTGAGATTTCATGAGGAGATCCAGTATCCCTTACAAAATTCGAGGATGAAACTTTCAAACGGTGTTTGTAGGTCTGCCGTTAATCTCTTAAAATTTTGTTTCCTCTGAGCCAGCTGTGATTGGAAGGAATCCGAGTACAGTGTATTCTAAGGGGTCAAAGATTTAGGTATGTGTTGTGTACGCCATAGACAAAAAATTTATAGATTCATTAGTTAATATTAGTTTTTTTTTTCTTTAGGTAGCTCCGATCACAATTTCATAATGGTCTCGTCTACAATGGAGTCTCTTTCTGGTGACTTTCAGCCTCTGTCATTTGGCGTTAGAAGCGCATGAATGGAATGACCTGTATGTTGTCGATGCCTCGTTTCCTTGCTTATATTGCAATTAGCTTGTATCCAAATATCCAGTTTTTCATTTTCTGCTTGAACATAGACAGTAGTAAACAAATTATTAATAGATTCAAATTCGATTTCAAAATAGAAAAAGATTTTTGCCAAAATGGTAGCCAAGCCACTTTTCAAAGCTCATTGGTCGCAATTTCTGTCATACTTACAATTGACCTCAATTTCTGTCGTATACTTCCACCTGTGATAATTGAAGATTATTTTGCACGCACATCCTGATGCCAATATTTTATACGCGTCTCAAGTTAAAGCTGGCTTATGAGAATCTTACGTTTCCTATAATTTCGTTATTGATGACTGAAAAGTTGGTGTCTGAAACTGTTTGTATTCTTCAGATGGATTCACTGTTTGGTGGAAGAAAAATCCGAATGGAAAACCACGCAATCCTTATCTAAGGCTTAAAAAAAAGCCCATAAAAATTCCTCGTGCTATTTTCGATATTCGAACTCAGGCCCTTTCTACCAGGTGTGAAGGAATGGTGATTATAACCACTGTGTTACCCGAGAGGATGATTCTCGCAAACGATTTTTTTTTCATGGAAGTCGGTTAGTTCATGGTTTTGCCCATCTGGACACAGAGCTGTTGTTGACTATGCTGACAGTATTCCATTATCAAAATCGACATGTGACCATGCTATATAATTCTCTTATTTGGGGATTCTTATATTTCCTTGCACCACGTCAATACAAATGATGTAGGATTTCTGATATTTTTAACGACAGTGTATAACACAGCTAGTTTTGTATGCACAAAATCCAATTTAACCTTTTTATGCACACGTACGGTGAAGGTAGTTAAAGACGAGACATATTTCGACTACTTTTCAAAGCACATCGTTATTACTGACAAACTAGACAAGGGAAAGCAATTAAGTTACGAAACACCCGACCCTTCGGCTTATCTAGAGTTAGCATACTGTTTATAATTGACTGCGTCAGCTTCAAAGCATTTTTTCCATCATGGAATCCTCCTCGTTTGCAGCATTATTTAATAAAAACATGCCTTCAATCCATCTCCTTGCACACTCACTTGGTTGCCCTTTTGTTTCCGCGTGGAAGTGCTGCTGCAAATTGCATTAAGTGGAAAACAACCTGTCTTGTGACACAAGAGGCAGCAGCTGGTGTAGGGTAACTAAATCTCTTAAATCCGATTAGCCCACGGTTCATTTTCACTCGACCGTTCTTTCTGGACTGTTCGTTTGTTTTAAAACCAGATGTCTCCAAAAGAAATTTCATTTTTTCCCATTAGTACTGTTTCGAAGTCGCGCTATAACAGACGTCTGCCTATTACTGCACGAATTCCTCTGTGGGCTGTGAAGTCTGAGATGAGATGACGTATGCTGCTTTCTGTGAGGACACCGTTATGAACGCCATTTGCCTGCCTTGTCGATGCGGATAAAGAAAAGCGTACACGCAGCTTTGGTCATTGCAGATATCTTGTTGGGACGATGGCGTACAATAAAAGATTACAATTATCGAAATTTAAAAGCTCGAATTTCTGTGCCTCCACAAATCAATACGATGAAATCGTCTGCTTGATGCGACGCAACAGACGTAATTTAATTTTTAAAATTTTCAATAACGAGACATTTATCGAATTTACCTGCGCGTGCAGTGCAACAATCGATATTGAATGCGCATAATTATTTTGGCGCTGTGACAAATATGGGTCACGAGAAAATCTAGGCCTAGGTTTATCGAAACGTACACAATATCGAGTGCTGTAACAATATCTATACACTGAGTGAGAAATTTATTAGGATTGTTTTTCACTAACGAAGATATTAAAAATATTCTTACAAGCGAATGTTGTGAGTGTAATTCTGAGAACATGGCGTAGGTGATGTAACTTTAAGTGGAATATGAGAGATTTGTGGCAGGAGTGTGCATAACATTTAATGTTTGCTAGCTCTCAATTTGAGTACTCAATTTGATTTGCGAACTATTGAACTATTAATGAGACGTTTTAAAGTCTCTATCATTAGATTAAAAATGAGAAAATAGCTGTGTAAGAATGGGCAAGACGAAATATTTATGCGACTCAGATGGTAGCGTCGTAGTCGGCGCCAAACGCGCCGGTATGGACATGTAGGAAACCTCAATCCTGGTGGAGCTTTCGCATAAGATGGTGTATATTGAGATTGGTCCAATCACCAAATAACATCCAGCTAAAGGCGATTCTGTGGTCAGAAGCAGCTTGTTGATGTGAGAAGCCAACGGAGGCTTACACGACTTTTATAGGGTAAAATAAAAAAATACAATCAGTCACATTACAACCCAGTAAAACGGTAGTAACCAAAGAGGCATTTCAGCAGGAATAAATCGTCATAATTTGTCACGAATGGGGGTTAAAGCAGTCAATTGAGCCGGGTACCGCTGGTGTCAGCAAGAAACAAAATAGTTTGGATACAGTTGGCTCCAGAACATCAGCAATGGAGGGACAAAACATCGTTGTTTGGTGTGACTAATCACGGTTCCTCTTGTTTCACGCTGAAGGGAGGAGCATAATATGGCGAAAAAAAACCAAGTCCATGGACTATCCTTCAAGTTGTCAACAATGCAGGCTGGTGGTGGTAGTATCGTGGAGTGTTTTTGAAGTGTATATCGTATCCCCTTTCATAACAACGGAATGTTTGGATGCCATATTAGCATCTGAAAGTTGTTCCCGATCGGGTACATCCCTTGGTGGTTGCAGTGTATCGATCTGCGAATGGGTTCTTCCAAAAGAAAAATACGCCATGTCAAAAGGACAGAATTGTACAGAACTGAGTTTCGGGAACATGAGAGTGAATACAGCCTCCTCCAGTGGCCTTCCCAATCACTAGATCTCAGTTCGTTTGAGAGGAAGAACTTGTTCTTCTGAGTATAAATCCGCACCATCCAATTTGCAACGACTGTGCGAAATAGTTGAGTTAACAAACCAGCATCCCTGCTGCACACTTTTCGATGCCTTTTTGAGTCCATGCCATGACGAATCCAAGCTGTTCTGGGTGCTAAATGAGATTTACTGGGTAAATCCCCTTTAGCACTCAGAATTCCTAATAGAGTGGCAACTCAGTGGTAACGCAGTTACCACTGAGTTGTATATACACTGCAGTTTAGTGTATATAACTTGTGTATATGCAGTTTAGTGTATATACACTGTAGTTCAGTGTATATAAAAGCTGGTTAAAACTTCTAGATAAATTGGAGCTTAATTTTATTTTCAGTTGCTGTTAATCACATACATCATCCTCGTTTCAGCAACTTACAGCCCTGAACACAACTCACTCAGATCAACAGATTTTGTTGAATATAACTATTCTTCTTTTTTCATTAAATAAACCTGAGTCGATCTTTACACTCGTGATTTCATTGAATAGTTCTATCATTTATACAAATATCTAACTCAATTTCAGTAATAATAATACGCATTTTTCAGCATCCTTTGATGCAGATATCCAAACTGGCAAGATCCTTATTGTATTATTTTCTCAAAATTCCGCATCTACAAATTTAAATTATCTAAACGAGTTTCACAAAGGGCCTCAGCGACTCTTTAAATCAATATTTCTGAACCAGTGTTTTCCAGCGAACCCGTTGAGTAAAACTGGATAGGTGGTCGTTTATATATATCTAAGTCTACATGGAAATATGGAAGAATTATAGCCAATATTAATACTCGACAGATATTTCTGAAATTGTAGCGAATACTCTACAGATACTTCTGAAAGATAAAGATAAAATTTCATGAAACCCCATCAACTTGGAGTCCAGTTATCACATGCGAACGAACGGACGGATTTAGAAATAATAATTATCGAATTTCAATTGGTCCGATTTTGATGAAATTTTGGAAGGCTCCATAAATCTTTTTAAAACGCTCACGTACAAAATCTGATGAAAATCTATCCACTAGGAACCAAGTTATTACATGCGATCGGATGGACTTGGTGAAGACAACAGGCGCATTATGCCTAAATGCTAATAAATGGGACAAGACATTGAAAATCTGTTAGTACTTTGTTCGCACCCTTGTATTTCAATTATATGGATCAACACCAGTTTTTGGATGAACTATATAAGAAGTCTAAATATAAACAAGGTATCACGAAGTATAATAATCCATTCAGAATGATTAATATTACCTTAGTACAAGTATGATTTATGCAGAGAGAGATTGAACTTTAGTTTCGATTCAATAAATATTTCTTCGTGTTGCCTCAAAGGAATTTCTGCAGGGTGAGTGTATTCGTGACACAAATAGGGCACTACAGACTGGGTACACACAGTAAAGCTCACTTGTGAAGGAAATTAAAACCTAATCTTCGCGTACGAAGGAAAGAAGACTGGAAAGTGAAGAAGAAATGCTTTCTTATTGCCCATGATAATCACATTCCCCGATTTTCTTCCATCACTCCAATGGGCTCCCTAATGGTGTTCCTTAATTATGCAGTTCGGGCAAACCGAGTTACTGCGGCACTGCTAATGTCCTTAAATGAGAATTCCGTAGATGGAATGTTAATTGTTCCTCCTCGCCATTCGCTACACGACAAACAACCTGTATTTGTTGGTATTAGAGCTTACCATTGTGAATCCAGTGATAGTAATCTCCTGCATTAAGCTTTGAAAGTGGTCGCTTACTGAAGAAACGTGGCGAGAAATGAGGAAATCTCACATAATGAACGTTCTGCTCATAAACGTGAAGTTTATTTAGCCCGAGACGATTTTTTGGGCTTTATGTGATGCTAAATTTTGTTTTAAAAGGTAAGCGCGAGGAACTTTTCTATAAGATAAATTTTCTACCAGACGCCGGTGAGAAACTCCATTTAATTTTAATGGTAAACACGGCAGCCATTAATTTAAAATTAAGTAGATGTGGAGGATATAAAATGAATAGAAAAATGAATTGTTATTATAATTGTTAGTAATTTATAATTAATAAAATAAACACCATTAAATCCCTATTTTAATAATTATTTTATAAACACTATTAAAGCGGTATTTTAGTAATTATTTTATAAACACTTATAAAATGATTACTAAAATTAATTCCATATTAATTAAAGTTTAATTTGTCATCATACGCAAAAGCGAATAGCGAATATTCGCCTTTATTTTGTAAAAAAAAAAATTATAAAAAACGTTTCCGTTCTTTAAGTAATTTGTAAATAATAATAAATAACTTTATAACTAATATAAATGATATTTTATATCAGTTATAAATATTTAATGTAAATAATATTTTAATTACGCTGACGTTTCGAGGATGGATGCACATCTTCTTCAGAATGATTGATTCCGACGTTGCAATATTCAATATTCAAGTTTGTTTTCACTGATCCAATTCTCACCGATATAAAGAGTGAGTATTTCAAAAGTATGGGCAAAACGTTCCTGGAAATATTCAAGGGGGAAAAAAGAAGAAAAAATCATATAAATACGTTGTTGTTTGATGCTATTATTTATATAGCATAATATCATCTGAAGTCACGTTGTACTTAATATAAATGTATGTTAAGTTCTGGACAGTTATAGAGCTGGCTGTTTTAAATCCATAGATGTCTTAACCGAAGAGAATAAAATATGTTAAATCCAAAGTGATTTCACACCAACTATAAAATAATATAGTACCAGAATGGTTCCCCGTTACAGAATAACAAACTTTCTCAGGATTTCTCAAACACCACAATGAAGCGTTACCAGTGCGGATTACCATAAGTGGCAAATACTATCCAGGAATAAAGTTATCTAGTTGATTATCTAAATTGATCGATATCCTATCCAGTGGTGCCCAGAATCCTGGAAGGCTCTTGAACACCTAAAAATTAGTAGCAATCTTCACCTGAATCCTCCTGGATGACAGAAAGATCACTGAATTAATATCACTGTGTTTAGAATTCCACATTTTCAAAGAAAGCTCTAATCTTCTCGCTATTGATAATATACTTGCTTGACAAGAATATTATCTCAATCACTTCCATTGATAATCACATGGTTTCATTTTTATCATCTTGCCATCTGGTAGTATGGAGACGCTAGTTATCCTCTTGAACAGCATACATCATTCGATTTATTTATTTATAATGATTTATTATAAGATATATCTATAAAGATATACATACCAACATGCATCACATTCTCAAGAGTTTACAGAACTACAGGAATTTAAAGTTAAGGAATAGTTGTTGTTAAAAGTGAGTAATTCAGAAAAAATACCCAAGGCCTTCCTTGCTTGTTTTAAAAAGAGCTTTTTTGTATTTCTTCGAAAACTTCCAAGGCTCTGCTCAGAGAACAGTGGCGACCAGATATAAGCTGAGTAGTGTTATTTTAAAACCCTCCTGACTATGTCACAGTGACGTCATTGAGAGCGTATTACAGCACTTGATGACAAGAGTTAAGCCGACACCAGACTTCTGGTTAATTAAATGAGCATACTTCTCTTCTAGTATTAATTAAACTACAACGAAGCCAGGGCTGAGTGGATGTTCATTGAAACATTCAAAATCAAAATGACAGAGCTGAACAGATATAGTCAGAAAGAAATAAAAAAACAAACACAATATGGTATAATAAAAGTTTCCAGACAACAGCAGAATTTACTTTTAGGTCCTTCAGCTCTTTGCACAACGGAAATAAGGTTGTACAATACACGTGTGGCATATATAATTCAAGTTAGAGAAGCTTGAGTGAAGGATTATAGAATTTCTCGGAAAAATTCTGAAATGAAACTGAATTGGAGTTCATATTTTATGTTTTCCGTGAATACGTGATGATATGAATTTACTCTTTTGCGATTAGCTGCACCACGCTGCCAGTGTAGATCCCCCAGATTATTTTGCTTTCTCACTATATGTTCTCTTATCTTCCCAGTCTCTTTTACATTTCATGAACTGGTTTAATCAGAATCCATCGTACAATCTAGTTTTATGTTTTGTGTAGATCACGACCATGTACTTCTCCAACTCCCTTTCTGGGCGTATTAATTTTATTCAATTCTAAAACTGAACCAGAAACGCATAGGATCGATTACAACCAACAACAGGCCAAATAGGATGGCTTTAGAATTTTACTCATCTGTATCCTAGTGGGGATTATCAGAGGACACAGTTATTCTAACGCATGCAACCTAACTCTAAATATATCGCGCAAATGAAAACGACGTTGGATTATGGGATTGTTCTGTCTTCACTGGATGTGCTAATGTTTCCTTATATACAGTGTCAAGGGTTGTACAAAGCCTTAATTGACATTCACCCCAATAACGAAGCTCACAAAATTAGTTGGCGCCACAGAAGCATTTTCTGAGTGGAAACTGAAATCTGCCTGGTAATTATATGCTAATGCACCCGGTGTAAACTGCGTGTCAGCTAAATTTGCTGCCTATAACGCGTAAAGTTAATGCTTAACGTGGACATTACATCAATCTACAAAAACCTCTTAGGGATGCTAGAGATTTTAATAAAAACAAACAGTTCGAAGCCGTTTTTTAAATCGAAATGTTAATCAATATTATATGATGTATAAGAGGTCGAAAGATTTAGATAATCCACGATGAAATTATATACCGTATTTTTCAGAATATAAGACGAATTTATAAATAAATAATTCTTAATTTTACAGGCATAATGGCGCGAAATTAATCGAAATTGCTAGGATTATTAGTACACCTAATATTTACTAATATTTTGATAAGTTAGTGTAATAGAGCGAAGAAGAAGAAGAAAACCGCAAGTTCCTGTTAGCAGTTAATTAGCAGCTGCATTGCGACATCAGGAAGGACCATTTAGATAACAACACTGACTTATTCAACTGCGAATTATTTTCACGCGAAGTATAATCTTGTAGTCATAAGAGAAGAAAGAATAATCCAAGTAGGTGCTGAACACCGGAAACGCATTCATGGCTCTAATTCCTTCCTTATAAAGTTTGTTTAGCAAACTATCTGCACGAATATGAAATTAACAATTTCCACACGCGCGACAGTAACCATGGTGATAGCATCTAGGCATTGTTTAAAAATAAATGGCACCGCGCACATATGAAATTCAGTAAAGGTGGAGGATAAACATCCAGAATGGAATTTTAATTATGACTAATGATCTTAACCTCTGACCAGCATGGACGAAACAATAGTTTCTTATTTTAATTAGCTTTTCTTATTATAAATCTAACCCTCCGGTGTTGGTAAAGAAATACAAGAGTCGTTTATCCAAAAGTTCACGTTTAAAGATTATTCCTTCTTCAAGTGAGGTGGAAATAATGTCAAGGGATGCCTTATGCGCTTGCGAACACATACGAAAGTTTTGGAGAAGCTTCGGGAAAAACTAAAGACAAATGGGATAAGAACATCTGTTGGTGACTTTAATTAATGATATTTGCAGGTTGGTTGATGGTGTTTCTGAGAGTGCAAATGCATGCCCTGGGAAGTGGTACTGATGACCCAGTGACACATCAAACAAGAGAAATGCTTTAGTACTGCATTAAGTACGAGGTTCTGTTCCATTCTACAATCAATAGAATAACTTCGAGATCAAATTACAACTGGGGTGGAAGGAAGAGATTCAGAAACAGTTGCAGTGTTTTGTTCCGGGATTAATAGAGTAAGAAAAGTATTTCATTTGAACATTATCGCAACTGTATAGTTATATTTAAATAGTACGAGAATATTGAGCCAATACTCCCAATGGGGCCATCATTGAAAACTGGTGATGGGTTTTCGTATATAATTAACAATAGACTCAAATAGCTTGAGATGGCGTTGCAGTTTTAGGACACATAAGACTAAACGGAATACAACGCTAAGACAGTACGTCTATCATCAATGAATTCCCATCGCTTTGCAAATAACAGAAACTACACGTTGTCTGATTATAAAACAAATCGATGGGTTGTAAAATCTGCAAGAATCTTCGTGGGCTGACGTAGAGCGACATTAACAACACGAAAACAAATTAGATGGTTTGACTTAAGGGAAATAACTGTAATTTCTACGCTTTCTTTCACGTGCATCCGTAAAACAATGTCATTAATCATAAATGCTTTCAGACATCGGGGATGCGATCCATCATCGGGCACGATAGATACTTCTCAGTCAGGAACAGGCGTTCCTACCCACTTCAAGAAGCAACGATAAATGTCGGGAGGAGGATAGGATGCTCGTGAAGAAAACGCTGCTCCATTTCTCGCAGCAAAACAATTTTATTATTAAGCAGATACATGTATATGTATCTGGTTAATAGATATTTTAATTTCTGAAGATTGCAATTTTCAGGAAATACATGCAGAGGAAGGTTGTTCTAAAAGCAGAAGTAGAAGGGATAAATGGGGAAGCAGGAAAATTTGGTTCTGTCAATTTTGAGTTAAATAATGAATGGGTGTTGATGGCACTTATTCAGTCTGATTTGGATGAGAGTGTGAAATTAGAGATTCCAGTTGGGAAGGACAGTGCCGAATCTGCAGAAAGGCATGCAGCAGAAACTGAACGTCTGTACGACAGACAGTGGACAAGGAATTTGTAAGGGGTAGATCATTAATTAACTTGACTGTCCTCTTTTAGATGGAGTGTAGAAGTTAAAGAGATGTTTTGAGGACACTACCCCAGATATGGGAGCAATATTCCATACTAGAGTGAATTTAAGATTTGTAAAGAGTGAGTAGTTGTTTAGAAGAAAATAAACTCCAAAAGAGAAAAAGAAAACCCATCTTGCTTATAAATTTAAGTGTTTTTGAAGATGAGCAGGGTGAAGCAACAGACTTTTTTTGCTAGAATTACGACAGAATTGAATTTTAGAAAGATTTCACAGTTAACTAAGTTCTCTTGACCTCATTGACTAATTGCTTGAAGATTGATATATAAGAAATTAATAGTGGATATTCGAGAAGTTGAAAGTATTTGTGCAGAGAATCTGTGGAGAAGGATAGTTGAGAAGTTGAAACTATTTATGCAAAGCATCTTTGGTAAAGGATAGTTGAGAAGTTGAAACTATTTGTCTTTATCAAAATGGAAGGCGAAATGGAGTGTGATAATATCATCAGAAAGACTATGCATAGGTTTTCCGGTCAGTGGAAGAAGAACATTAATATAGAAGAACAGAGCGGAAAAAGGATCGAATCTTGGGTAACTTTAGCATTAATTGAGAAGTTAGAAAGCTGAGAACCAGTTAACATCACTTGCAACGGTTAGAAAGGAAACCAGCTGACAAATTGCAAAAAATCGGAATGGGAAGCTACACGATAGGAGCATGCATTGATGACTTTTTTGCAAAACACAATTGAAAGTGTTACAGCTGTCTAGAAAAGTTTCAGCTTGAGTTTCTCCAAACTTTTATAAGGATTTTGTCCGCAGATTGAACAGAAACTATGATATCTTCTTTGTATTGGCACTAACAGAATTCATATTGGCTAATCAGATGGAAAGTTTTAGTAGTACAAGAGTGGACGTTGAGTCAGGTTCTCCATTGTTCATAAAGGTTTGAGGAGCATAATAGGAAAGACAATTAATTGAAGGGCAACGATTTGCTTTGCTTTTCGTGGTAACTGATATTGTAGGCTTGTTGAAGGAGTTGCGTGTTTTTTTCTTGTGTAACCATGGGGTGCAACAACGATCGCCAAATGTATACTACTTGAAAAAGAACGCTTTCTCTTAAAATAATAAGAAGAAAATAAAAATATCTTTGTGTTTACAGTGTATCGCTCAAATACTAAGAGCTTTTGGCATATATTAACACTAGGTGCACTGTGTAACCAGGCGACTGATAAACAGCTGTAGCTGCACTCAAAGAACACAGTCTTCAGTAATCCTGGAAGCTACTATGCAACGGTTGGGGATAAATATACAGAACGGGTTTATCCCAGTTCCCAGAAACTTAGGTTGCATCAAGGACCGTATTGTATTGATAAACAAATCACATCTAGAAAGAGCCAATCGATGAGCTTGTCATTCGCTAGAGGACCCAGTTGTGCACCATAAAGAGTCCTCTAACAGAAAATAACTAATCGGATGGAGAAAGTAGTCCATGGGAGTGGGGGAGAAAGATGCAGTGAACTCTTAGAAACACCAACAGCTTGTCAATTTGTTCCGGGTTTGTCAGCGTTTAATTGAAGAAGAGAAGGAAAGAGCGTCCACAAAACGTATGGTTTTCAGATCTGTCGGTAATAAACAGATTGTAATATTGCACAGTTGAAGCGATTTCAAATATTTTGAAAAAAATTCATCAATCCATATTATTTCAGAGAGGAAAATTCAGGTTATTTCAAAGATCAATAGATGTTATAAAGAATAAGTTAAGGGTATCGTAAAATAAAAACAGATTAATTGAAAAACGTTTGCAAAGAAAAATAGATTGTTATTTTAAAAGAATAAGAATTCGCTGTTAAAAGATTCATTGGGGAAACAAGATAATTTATAAGAATTTGCGCACATCTAGCTACCATTGCCTTATTTTCAGAGAGAGAGAGAGAGAGAGAGATTAAATCCGGTTATGATTGTTAAATACTGTTTCGAACGTCTTATTGAAATCTTAGAAGTGTTTGTTGACTCAAACAAGGCAGTCCTTTGAGATTTATCCATATATTAGAGGAAATTCAAACTGTGTTGAATCCCTAAGTAATTCAATGTACACACTTTACAGCCTTTCGCTCTCTTATCTTAAATGATGGATTCCTTTAGGCTACTTAGACGAAGCTAGTATGATCAAGCAACTGGAAACTTCTGCCGTAATTAAGTTGAATGAAAGATGTTTGCTTTTGCAGCACATCATTTGGGTGATTTTCAGTGATAATGAGAAGGGTCTACACTATTTTATTAAGACCACCTTCTGTCAACAGTTCAGCTATTCGCTACTGAAGCCTCCAACGCGTTCACTTGTACTTTCTCTAATTCAGCTCTCCTGTCAGAAAGACAGTTCAACCCTTAATGCAATTCCATCGGGCTCAACAACCGACCAGGAGATGATGGTCGAAGTTCGTTACTATGGTAATCGTGACAGCGAATTAAACATTTAAAACAAGGCCCTCGCAATAATAGCTAACGAAATTATAAAGCCACGTATCCAACGATAATGAAGCTGCTAACGTTGCTCCCCCTATCGGCCATAATTGTGACTGTAATTTCTCTGCGAACAGACATTAGGCCAACGAATCTGCGCACGTTCTTGCCAGGCTATTTTGATCGAGGACAAAATTATTTTATATAGCTGCTTCGCAGGTTGTTTAATATATTTAGTAAAGCTGTTTCGGACCCAAATTCAGTACCTACTAAGTCACATACTGCTAAAAGAACTAAATCAATTCACGCGAACCGTTCATTTAACAAAAAGCTTTTTCATTACCTTCTAAGGCTTCCATTAAATCGACTTTCTTTCGCAGGTTACTTAAACTACTTCTTCCGTGGACACGTCAATTCTATCAAACCGAGAACACTATTAAGCCGCTGCCTACTACTCCCTGGGGGATAGCCTCGGTGTAAAACAAGAACGAGTTTCCGAAGTTTAAATTTTAACCAGTAGAAGAATAGCAAGCGATGTGGATAGGGAAATGAGGTGTGCATGTGGAGAAGAAAGAGGGCACGAAGGAGAGCGAGAGGGATAATTGAATAACCAATATACGAGGTGTGATCAAAAAGGTCAAGGATGGATTAAATTTGGGAAATGATTAAGTTTGCCCACTATTTGAATGGATTTCCTTCACACTGCATACACCGATTCCAACGCTTCTGCAACTTCTGTAAACCTTCCTTAGAGGATTCGTTTGGATTTCCAATAGTTCTTTTGTCATGATCTGAATAATTTGCTCAGTCGTTGCAAATCTTGGTAAACACAATACCTTATATTCAAGACGAGCTAATTCAGACTGATTGCAGATGAGGGGTGATTCAGGAGTTACTGTGTCTAGATGAGTTATTGAAAATGTTGCGACAAGTTGCAATTTCGAGATAAAAAGATAATCCTCAAACTTTGAGATCACACTTCGTATACCTGTTATAGATAAGAAAAGTATTAACTCTCTTTGTTAGTGCATGTCTTACTTGTGGTTTATATGGTCTGAAGATATCAGGATTTATCTTCTAGAAGTAGAGTGATTTTCACATGTGGCCATACCAACAATGGAATTTATTCAAGATTTTGAATTTGTGATCGTACCACATCCACTATATAGTTTTGATCTTTCTCCTTCTGATTTTTACATTTGACCACTTGGAAATTCACATCAGTGGACGCAAATTCAAAGATGACGCAGAGTTAAAATTGTGGATCATATTGAGTTGTCTATGTATAACATCTTGCTTACTGAGTAGAAGAGTCTCGATTCTGTTACGATTTTTAAAGCGGTGGGAGAAGGGTTAGGGAAGATTTTTTTTTCTGATTTCTCCAGAAATGCTCATTGTAGAAAGCTAGCTCAAATCGATATGCAACTCCTTCTAGTGGCATCTGAGGACATCAGAATTTGAAACTCCGAGTATTTTTTGACGAACATAACGATTAGTGGATTCGTTTTATATTGGAGGAGTCTTAAATGCGGTTTTTTGTAATCAAGCAGCAGAGTTTGGTCTAAAAGATACATCGCATACCTCATCGATGTCAACGAGCAAATTCCAGCTGGTTTCTTACGCTTATTTCTTTCACGGGGATTTATAAAAGATCGGGTATGATCTGAAATGATCAAGTATCAATTCATCTAGATCACCAAACTCACAAACCCTCGGACCATTTCATTTCTAATCAGAAGCGATGGATTCATTTTGTTTCTTGAAACTTTCTTTATTTTTACTTTTCTTATCGAACATAAGACGATTACATTTAAATGGAAAATCGTCTTATCTCACCGTGATAAGCACGCAACTTTCATAAAGCGCTTATATTAACTCAATGTAATAACTGATCGTCAGTTAATCAGAAAGAGAGAGAAAGAATATTATATTAAATTTATTTGATAATATTGGTTTATGGTGTCTGTTTTATTTGTTTATGCATATGTGTTCTGCAGGATTGTAATTTCCTTAAAATGATTATAAATAATAAATAAATTTTCTGTTTATACTCCGGCACGACAACCAAGTCAGTAGAGTTTACAATAAATCGTCAATACAAATATTTATCGTATTTAGTAGTCACGGGCTTGAACCCCGGTCTACTCAAGGAACGCGTGCTATGCACTCTCGCTCCTGACCACTGGGCTACGTCAGGCCTTACTATGGTGAATAGTCATTATTTTAAGATGCATATTAAGCGCGCAAAATTAATCTTTATATGATCTTTGATCATCAATTTTTGAAGCAACATAATCAACTATAAGGAGAAGACATTACGTATGGCAGTAATTCCACTGAGTTTATAGGAAGAGGCCATTCGCATTCGCTTAAACTACTTTTAAGAATTCGAAACAGGATCTTTAATTTCTGATGTGATTTTATTAGCTTCTCATTTATCGCGAAGTGAAGGGAGGAGGAGGAGGAGGAGGAGGAGCACATGCACCAAATGTTGCAGGGTTCCCGTTTTTGTGCTCTGAAAATATTAGATGGAACCTGCGTTTCATGGTATGGTATCAATGCCAATGCTAATAGAAAAAACAACATTCAGGGACCGAATAACTTGGCCACAGTGTGAAAGACCTATAAAAATTTCTACATCTTAAAGGGATTCGAACCCGCATGCTGCCGACCGTGCTAGCCAGATGGGTACAGTGCCTGCCTGGCAACCCAAAGGTAGCGGGTTCGTGTCCCGCCTCGGGCTTGGATCGGAGTAAAATGCAAAAACTTTGGGAGGTGCATTATGGCCACAGAAGCCGATGGGCCAACAAATAACAAAAAAAAAAAAAAAAAACCCGCATGCTGTGGGAGGATACTAATCGCAACTACTCTGCTAATCGCGAGGGCTACAAGTCTGTATATCCCAGAATATTTAATTTCTTCACCCCTTCAATATACTGAAAATTAATCGGCTCACCAATATCCCTAAACAAAGATAAATGCTTCAGTTTCTTAAAGTTTTATCCCTTGCCACCTAGCCACATTCAGATTGCAGCCAGGATAAATAAATTGCCTTATCCGCTAAGAAAAGAAGCAGCGTCGAGAACAGTTTTACGCCGATCGCAGGTTTAATATTTAATCTAAAAGACGCTTCAAACTCAGGCAGTACAGAAAAAAAAAACAGTGGCTAAAGAAGAATCAGTTCGTCATTAATCAACTTTAAAACTTTAAGATTGAAAATGAAGGCATACAATGAAGGTAACTCATAATCCGAACGCTGCAAGCCAACAAACGCTCCGCTCAAGTAAACAAACGACTAACTTGAACATAATGAAGTCCCAGTCAAAAATCCCAGGTCCCCCTCGGGAGGGGGACCTGGGCAGTTATAAAGTTATAATTGAGCCCATTACCCAACTCTGGAGAGTGGGCATTTGTATTTGTCCGTGCGCCTTGTACGCTGCCCCACCATTAATATCCAGACGCCTGCATTTCTATCTGCTCTTTATTTACAGGAAAACTAATAATTCTTGCCGAATCATTTAGCCTTTACGAGAGACTTTTGTATCTGTGTGGCATTCTCCACCAGTTTTTTTTTTTTTTTAATATGTCCTCCGATATTTTTTGTCATTCGGTTTTTAAAGCTGCGACTTATTCGTCATTGTTTTTGGGCAGTCCCTCCTTACATGCACCCTACGATCCAGTTCATTCCAGAGATTTTTATAGGTCAGGGCTCTGAGCCGGACAGTCCAACTTTTTGAAGCTCATCTTCAAACCAATCCATCATATGGGACTTTCTCGATGAGCTGCTCAGACGTAGGTAACGTATTATTCTGTAGGATGTCTAGACAGACCTCGATATTCTTGGGTTTGTCCAAAACATCCAATAGTCCGAGGTAAAACCATGAAAACCAGCCCATACAATCACGCTGCCTCCGCCGAACTTCATTGTCGGGGACGATGTACTCCAATAGTAGCTTTCTCCTTGCATCCGCCACACCAGGCACGACCATCGGGCCACGTACCATGATTCATCGCTCCAAAGCACAGCTTTCCACTGGTCCACGGTCCAAGAATGTAAGGCTTTATACCAAGCTAGACGGTATCTAACATTAGTTGGAGTGATTAGTGGCTTTTGGACATCATGCAGCACCTTGGCTCATTGTACTGGTGCTGACAGTATCCCAATTGTCTTACTGAGAGTCTTTTTGTGCGGTTCAACTTCGGCCTGCGTTTCCGAGGGAAGAATCTTTGGAGGGCTCTCACATCATAAACTATTAGCTTCTGAGGTTTTCAGAGTCGTTTCGTGACAGTTTCAGCACCAGTTCACTTCAATTTGCAGGTCACCATCGTTGCTTATGGGGTACCCTATTAACATTCCGTTCTGGGAGTCTGTGAACTCCGTCAATCTCGGCATCTAGCATTCACAATCGTACTACTCTCTTTTCGAAGGCTTATGAGCATATTTATTGTTGTGTCTGACACTTGGTGCTTTGGTAGAACGTGACAAACTATGAACGGAGAGGGGGTCTGCATATTAATAGTAGGGCAATGTATACTCGGTCGTTGGTCTGTCGGTTTTTGAAAGAAAAACTGGAGTTAATGATAGAGGGGATACGATCCCTCTTTCAAGATCAGCTAAGTCAATCATGGAATGAAACGACCTCATAAAGAGTAATCCGTAAAATAACCCTTAACTTCGACCAACAAAACTCAATCCATTTTCATTGAGTGTGAAAGGCAGCACAGCTATTCTCTGTGCTGTCCATGATGACGAGTTAACAAAAATAGAAGCCGTGAGCAGAACGTATAACAAAGATTGACCAGATCGAGCACAGAAGAATAATGAATTGATTTATATGGAGCATGACCCAGATGTTTAGTTCGCGCAATAATCTACACATGTCTGAGCGTATTAGATAAATCATTATACTTGGATTAACATATTTATGTTAAAAAGAATACAGATGTAAATAAAAAACCTGAAATGATCAGAATAATAAGACACACCAAAGGGTCTGAAAGATTCTTCTCTATGCAGCCGTGCTTTGAAATAAACAATCCCTTCCTGTATATCTTTTTCAGAAAGTACTTCAATACGCGTCGAAAGCTTTATTTTCGAGTAGGTTCCATAACCCTGCAGATAATAAACAATGACCCAAAACACAATACGTGAAGTTGTCTATTCTCCCAGGTGTCCTCGCACAGCAATCAATTTGTACGACTCTATTCCAGCAGAGGCCGACTGTGGCTGCGACCAATCAATGGTAAAGCATTGTTCGCAGGTAGCTCTGCTGACAATTGAATTTTGTGCCGGATTTAGTACAAAGACCAACCTGCCGACATTCCTGCTGCTTATTTTCGAGATACTCAACAGAAAAAAAGTCAGAAAAGAAAGAAAAATGTATTACATCTGGAGATTACGTTGCGAAAATGTTTCCCATTTCTAAGAACGGGCATTGTGTATTGATTGTACGACAGAAATCTTCGACGAAATAGAGGATTAATACCCAATGGACAACTGAGCGTATTGGGAGAGAAATATGACGAGCTCTGTCTTCTTAATCTTCAGATTCTTAAGGAAAACCTTCATAGATTTCGTAAGAGTAATGGCTTTGTCATGTTCTCAGTGTCACGTAGTTCCTCGAAGATGTGCACGAGTCAATTACAAGCATGTTAGATGCTGTGCCATCAACAAAAGGTTCATCCCTATTCTGTTAAACGATGCAATTTATAGGAATTAAAATTTGAAAAGACCACATCGCATACATGAATTTTGAAACCCTAAAACGTAGGAAGAAATATTCCAAACTACTTGTAAACATTAAGAAAAGTTCTATCTATGGATATTATTTCTTTTTAGACTTCAAGAGTGTTCATTCTTTATATTGTCAAAACGTAGTTTGTAAAATACAGCCTATAATTTTAACTTTAACATCAGAATCAAGGAAATGGCTTGAGAGGGCCTCGTCAAGATTTTATAAATACAACTATCCGTTGTCGATCACGAAATAGTAGAACTTTCCCTAATAACGCTTTTTTAATGTAAATTGGAAGCTCCTAGTGAAACTATTAAGTGAAAAGAAATACTCTAGAATATAAACTAAACGTTCTTTATGTCGAATTCGTGCTATTTGATCTTTCTCTCATTGTTCACCCAATATTCGAGTTAGAACTCTGCACACATGATCTCTAAAAGCACCTGAATATTACAATAAACTATTAAGGAGTCATTATAAGGATTCTTGAGGCGAGACGAAATCCTAATATGGCCTTATGTACGGCAAAATTTGATTCTTAGAATTTAAAGAAATAGCCAATGACTTCATCAGATTGTCAAACAAAACTCTTTACAATATAAATCTTCCCGTTCAGCTCTAGTTCCTCGTATAACAGGCTTGCAGCAAATCTCAACTGCTCTGAGCTAGAGCTGGGAACGAACTATAAAATTCAGAGGCAACCTAGGCCTAAGATTTAGAGTGATTGGAAAGATTCTGTGAGCCTATTTTTGAGGTTTTGGAAGACAGAGGAAGACTGAAGTCTCCACAAACGACATGAGTGGCTGATGTGTGCAGATTATTTATTAACCAGTTATTGGCTTCGTCGATAGCCATCACAGTTGGCGTTGAAGGAAGGTACAGGGATGCGACATCTATAGTGGCATCTTGATATTTCAGAGTTACCATTAAGGCTTCGACGTCTTGAGAGGTGCTTGAGACAGAGAACTTTGTCATATTGAAGATTATAGCAACTCCACCCCATCTGCGGTTAGAATCTTTAATTGTAGTATGATCTAATTGTATGTAGGAGGTCATACTATAATTAAAGATTCAATTATATTATTGTAGAGTATTACATATGGCCGGTTTGTGGGAGGACCATGTAACCATCAGTTTCTCCCGTCTCAACAGGAAGTATTTCTCAACTTCAGCCGACGATGAGATCAAATTTTGAGGGCTTTTTCAATGTTCTATGAAACAGTCCAAGTAATGCAAATGCAGGACAGTTGTCGATACAATTTCCTTTATTCCTTTTCAGGGTCACTTAAATCTGAGTTACTGGATTTCATTTGAAAATACATCCAGCTGTTCTCTGGAGCCAAGGTCTTTTGCTATACGGTGTTCCTTTCCTTTCGACTTTTCAGAATTTTGTCAAAGAAGACGTGTTGTCGGTACCACCGCCATGGTGATACACCGCCAGTTTGATAGAATTCAATCACTGCATCCATACTGTACACCTTGATGGAGGCTCCTTTTGAAAGTTTTACACCTTTCGTTTAGTTAGAACCAGCTTCTGAATTTATTTCTATATTAGTGCGAGAACTCCACATTATAGGGCCATAATTAATAACCACAGAACTTAAAAACATCGAAAGTAAGAGCAGCCCAGTCTTTCTCATAAAAGGATCACAGCCTTCCTCATATTAAAGGATCAAACTATCTCCAACTGAATTTCCTGGAAGCAGAAGAGAAGCATATTCGTGTTTACTGCCCGCTTTTCCCAAAATGAATGAGGGCCAACTTTCCCAAAGTTTTCGCTAATCTTTTAGCAAATCGCCTGAGTTGTACGGCATCCACTAAATCGGATTTGCTTTGTTTACAGAAGGAACAGTCAAGAGAACAGCGCACGTGGCTATCAAAACACAGAGCGGAACCTAATATGCTTTTACCGTTCTGACAAAAGCTTTCGCTAAACCACAAATATGAAATTCAGGCTGAGCATCTCAGGAAGCTTTCTTTATCGATAGCGCACAGCCTGGAGCATCTAGAAAAGCTTTTTTTTTTACTTATCTCTGCGTAGAATATTATTTCCTCTTAGTATTTGGAGATGCTGAAACAAATGCCATATTAGAGTCGAAAGAGAAACAGCTATAAAAGCAACATTAGGTGGAGTTCAAAGTTTGGATTTTATTACTTCTGCAGTTCCATTTCGGTGTTGTGTGCGCTCGTTAAAGTCTGATTATGAATCGCCTCGTGCGAAGGTTTAACGGTGAAGAGATTTTAAATGGGAATAGGAAATAGTGGGGATTGAATGGTGATGTGAATGAACCACAGATTAATGGAGATGAAAGTCTTAAAGCGCTTGTGTAAAAGATACCAGAAGAAGAAAAATTACCGAGGTATTGTAATCAGAACGAAAAGAAACCAATGTCGTTTCCACGATTTTTATTAGAAATGCAAAAACCTTATGATGATGACACTCGGGAACATGTTCACGTTTTACATCTATAACGTTTTTAAGGGCGTTAGCATATATGCATAATGTGTCCATTTCCTTCACTATGTTTGTTTGTCTGTCCGTCCATCCGTCCGCATGTAATAACTCGACTTCTAGTGGATGGATATTCATGAAATTTTATATTTGAACCTTTTAAGAATATTTGTCGAGACGAGCCGTTCAAAATTTCATTAATATTAGACCAATAGAAATCTAAAAATTATTGTTTCTTATTTTGTCCGTCCGCTTATAATAACTCCATCTCCAGTGCATTAAATTTTATTTTTCGCTCAATTATAATGACCTATTAAGCCTACCTAAATTTTATTAAAATCTAACCAATAGAAATCCCGCAATTGTTATTTGTGTTTTTTCATAAATATCACATAGATTATCCACTGTTGAGAGGACTGTATGGATAATTTTTTTTTTATTCTCAACAGAATTAATAACAGTTTTGTATAACTAAATTTAACATTTTCTCAAGAACAGAAAATGACGCCATAAAGCTTTCGCGTCATAAATCTTTTTTTAAATATGTTTTATTAAAAAATAACACTTTTTTTAAAAATATTCATTAAAAGGCACAAATTTACATTTAAAATATGTTACAATTCATTAGAAAGATCTGAAGCATTGTATACTACAAGCAGAACTCTGAAAAACCAAGACTTTTTTTTTTCCGGAATTAGAAAAGAAAGTTGAACGTCTGTCAGATGAAACGCCACAGTTTTTGTTGGACAGCCACCACCGCTGGATTCAACAAATATGGAATCAGACTTTTTGGTTATGCTACTTTAAAACGATATTAGCAAGTCGACTTGTTGATGACGAGTTATATCCAATGGGAGCTTAAGTCCATGCTTTGAAATTCGAAATTTGGTCTCCGTTACTGAAGAGATCAAGATGTCCCGAGACGAAAATTTAACTCAATAATAATGCTACAATTTTTAAGTGCATATAAGATTTCCACAACTACCCTTTGGCCCGCTTTAGTATCGGTTGTTAAATGAACACTAAATAAAGTATCTCCTGAACAGAGATCGCTCGAACCAGCCTCCTTCTTTTCTTCGGAGCACGTGTCTGTGTTTTACTTACCACTTCCCAAACTCTGGCAAAGAAGTGTCCACTTTTTGCCAAGCGCATGGCACACACACTTCATTAGCAACGCGAAGACGTGGGATGAACCAAAAACATTTCCGCTGCTGGCTGCTCTATCCACCACTCTATTTCCGATTCGGATCAGGCATTCTTTAAATTGGAGAGTTTGTTTCGTGGCTTTCCTCTGAAACGCGTATGGATTTGTAGAAATTGTTAGGGAAACTTTAATTAACTTGACGAACAGTAATTATGTTAGCTGCAACTCAAGGTACAATCCTAATTTAACACACAGAAATAAAGTTTTCATAGAGGCACTGCTTAGTGTGGGATTGCACGTGGATCTTTCGCAGCCCCTTATTAAAGAGAGAGATTTAAGCCTAGTCCGTTAGTTAGTGATTCGAGAAATGTTGCCGGTCGGGCCTAGCCCTTATTTTCTCGCGAGCAGGTCCAATTAACAATAACGTCATACTGCAATTGCTTGCAACACTTCCGAACTGGAGGTGGATTTTCTGACACAGATGGCATTTCCTTTTGCTGGTTTAGAAATGTTTTCATTCTGTGGTGTAAGTTTTTCTTAGTTTTAAGTTTATCTATCTGTGCACGATAAGAGGGTAAAGTCAAGAGCATAGATCGAGAAAATCCCCTCTGCCCCAAAATAGCGCTTTTACCAATGTGTGTTTCAACCATTGAAAAAGAACATTGAACATTAGAAACAAATATAAGGCAATTATAATGCTGTTGTTGTTGTTGAATTTTAGGAGCATCAGCTACTGGGCTGACTGCCCCAGGTTGCCGGATGGCGATTGCTGCTGGGTCCAACAGCAAATTGGGAGTCGCTGGGACCAAAATCTGCCAGTCCAGCCCTGGATGCAGACACTATGATGCGAGAGAAAAAACAGGGCCGCATCCAATTAAAACATTTCTTATCAACATGGCCGGAAAAAATTCAAGAGTTTCCAAATGAAACTATGCTCTTCAACTAATTTAATGTACCAAGGTGAAAGTGCCTTGTGTTTTCAGATGCATCAACATCCTCAAAGCGATTTGCGACGTGCCATCAGAAGTTAGAAACCATACGATTGACTAAAGTATCTCTGTTACAGGACTATGCACAACCATACACAACGCCATGCACTTTAGCAATCCTTAGTATATCGTGGAATTGCTACTTCCATATTTTTTGGAACTCAAAAGAGATTTGAAAGTAAGTCGATTCCCCATTATCGAGACAATTTAAAACAAATTTGTTACTGTTTTGAAACCATATCGAGTTACGGTTATACTGAAGTTATATTCTGGTCTCAACTAAATTTTCAACAACACGTTAACACGTCGTAGCAGCTGTCCTATATGGCTGCTTCCATCTGTAAGGTGAATTGAATATTGTGAGTCGTTCTTAGCTGTGGCATTAGAGCAGGTGATATCATTGCCTTAAGTAATGGAATAACTTGCGAAAGATATATGTGTTTCATGGTGTTGGAAAGTGTAGATGAAACCCTCTAATTTAAAAAGTATGTGGGAACGCTGTTCTATCTTGCTAGCGTGTTTTTCACCAGTTTGCAAGATTTCGGGATGGTCATGAGGATCTGGAAGACGAGTTTCAGGAACCGCCTGTTTGGATGATGAACGAAATCTACTCAGCTCGAAGCATGCAAAGAGCACAATCACTCTGTTGATGACTGTCCCTACTTCCTCGATTCAATCAAAACAGGTTGCGAATCTTGGTGCTTCGAATGCGGTCCACAACTAAAGAGACAAAGCATGGAATATCTATCAAATAGAAATTTACAGATAAAAAGACAGAAAAAGCTTCTTTTCCCAAAGCCAGAAACGAAAATGACATTGATCCTTTTCTTCGATAACCCTTTTGATGGTCCCTTTCTTCGATAGGAATCATTCAGAAGGAATTTGTCCAACGAGATTAGAATTCTACAAAAGTTTCGGATGGTTGATTAAAATTTGTCGAATTCCTCGAGTAGCGCCTCAGTTTTGCAGGAAAGGGAGCAGGTTCCTGTTGCATCATAACACTAGCCCGTATTCTAAACTGGTTATTGAAGGCTTTTTGTCAAAGAGTGGGATTTTGGAGCTAACCTCGTGCGTCTTTCCCCCTGACTTATCTTCCTCCAGACTACTTCTTGATCACTAAAGTAAAGTTCGCATTGAAAGGACGATGATTTGATGGTATATTGAGGACATTAAAAGAATGTGACAAAATAATTGTTGATCATCAGATGAAATGAGTAAAAAAATGTTTCCAAGAGCTGTGCGAGCGATCTCACAAGTGTATGGTAGCAGAATCTTTCTGTCTCTGCCTTAAAATTACTGAGAATTCCTATGTTAACTGAGAAGCATCTGTCGAGGTTTTCCAGATTACACTATAGAATTTTAAATTTTCTGTACTTCTCGCAGCAACCCATCGATTTCTTGTCCTCATTGATCTGAAAAGACTTGAAAGATCAAAAAAGAAACTTCATATTCTCTTCATGAACCGTGTTTCCATTTCTACTTTAATTAAAAGGGGATATACCCTTTAGAATCTTCTCCCCTCTCCCCAGCTGATGTTGAAACTCGATTTAAGCGGCAACCTTCGTTACTTTAGTAAAAGCCGTTATACCGCATGATGAAGATTGAAATTGATGTTGGCTGGAGTCAAAGTTTAGAAACAACCCATATAGACCGAAAGTTATCTAATCAGGACCAAATGTAAACATATTCTGGAAAGTAATAAATGGCATCAAAGAAACTAAGGCTATGAGGGGGAGTCAGTATTATACTGTAATCATTTTTCACTCGGTTTTCTGTTTGCTGGATGAAAATCCGACCATACCGTGTGTTCAGAATTCCAATGAAAGGGACTTTTCACGAGATCTTTCTTCAGAAAATCTGGTTTTTCATCCCGAAAATCAGTCAAAACCGACCACGCAATTTGCAGACACGACATAATGACGCCACGTGACCTCAATTACACGGGGCCCTTATTCTAACCCCCATTCCAGCGCACGCACGGTGATTTAAAACCACAATGAACATCGGGAGACAGCTCCTTAAATGCTACTCTTTAATTTCCTTACCATTCTTTACACCAAGGTATTGAGGTGGTGCCAGTATTAATCTGGGAACGGCTACGTGTGTTTTCTGAGATACTTATTAAAGTCGGGAATTACTTTACCCGCCCGCTGGTCTAAAAGAGTGAGACTTAATGATGCGCAATTATCTCGTACGCGGTGTTTAAAGTCTAAACAGTTTACTTTTGAATGAATAATTTTTCATTAGTTTCTTTTGGGAGGCTGTGCATGGGCGGCAAGTTGAAATTCGGCAATTAATCTCACGAGCCGTTAAATGATCCCGGTCAGCGAGCGAAAAATTAACCTCCCTTCCTCCGCTAATCAATACTAAATTGGATGCGATTTCTTGGAATAATTTCGCTCTCCAAAGATATTTTCCGTTATCTTAATGAAGAAATTTAGATCGCATGAAGAAGCGAATTAAAGTTGAAAAGCGAAGTTTCTCAACCTAGGAACGGATGTAAATGAGTTTCGTGTGCATTAGGGAGTGAGAGAGAGAGAGAGAGAGAGAGAGGAAGAAATTATCGAGCTCTAGAACAACGTCTAATTTTGCGTTAACAACTCAAAGTTAGACTTTTTGGTAATGTGTGGTTTGAATTGTGTGTAATGGAGTCGATAAACAAGGAAATTATTTCACCGTTTCTTCAAAACAGATTATTCTAGAAACGTGAGCGTGTACTACTTTTTCAATGTAACCCCAACATATATTTCTCGGAAATTGGAAACTTTTTTGTTTCATTCCATCAGATAATTAAGTAGTCGGTAATTAGTGAGGGCAATTATGCACTGAGAATATGGCTAAATGCGACACGTTTTGGAAATGTATCTTTAAGTGGCTTCAAAAGTGTGAAAATTGGAAAGCGCAAGATCAGGACTCTGCAGCGGCGCAGTAGAGTTTCAACTCCTGGATGTATTCCATGATGATTTGTCAGCGTGGGAAGGCAAGCATCGCTCTTCCTACGAAAACTTCTGATTAAATTCACTTTGAACTATATCAGATGTTTCTTCTCCGTTCGATCTATCAGGCTGATGTTTCTTTGCTACACTTAAAAGGCTACTTCTATTGTGCATATGTAAGTTGTCTTCATTTCATGTGGTAGCCCTACTCCCAGTTGAAGGATTTTCATTCAATTTTGTATTCGGATCTTTCAGAAAAATTTCTCAAGCCGTTCCAAATTTCATCAGAGTCAGCCCAACTGGAATTCAAGTTTTTTTTTTCTTAATACGCACACTGGTCAAAAAAAAAAAAAGAGAGAACCTTTATTCAGTATCGAATTGGGCTGCCTTTGTTTCGAATAACAGCAAATGTGTGGGGCGTTTTGATCTAATTGTACCCATTCTTCCAGCAAAATATCGCTTAGGTGCGGCAAAGTTGAAGGAAGAGGACCGTTGCGGAATCGCTCTCTCCAGCGTATCCCATACATTCTCAAGATTATTGAAATCAGGTGTACTTGAGGGCCAGAAAAGATGATGGAAGTCCATGTCATGTTCTCTGAACCATTCTTGCATGATTCTGACACGATGGGCTGTTGCATCGTCATCCATAAAGTGGTCATCACCTTGGGGATAAAGTGTAATATTGCAGAATGCAGCAGATCTGGTACAAATTTCAGGTATTCTCGGAATGAGATTCAACGGACCCAGTCTGTGCCAATAAAACATTCACCATACCACGATGTCACCTCAGATGCTGAGTTGTCTTAACATGCAAAAAAAAGAGTCCATCGCTTCGTGAAGTTCTCGCCACTCTGTCTTCCTACCATCAGTGCAAAACAAAATGTATCGTGATTCGTCTGACTACATGACTTTCTTGCATTGTTCCAATGTCCAGTCACAACGTTCTCGGCATCACTGCAAACTGATTTTTCTGTTTTTTTCTCTGAAACAAGAGACTTCCGAATAGGCAAGCGACTGCCAACATCCAACAATATCCAATATATAATTTATTCGATTCCCTGCTCATGGTACGGGTTGAAACAGGCAGTTCTAGGCTTTGCTGAATTCAGATGTTATTGCTGCACTGGATGTCCTAGGTTTCTATACAGTCCTCTTTAGAATACGACGTTCATCAACAGATCATCACCCCACTTCACTTCTGCCTGCGCATCACTCTTAAGGAAAAGCCAGGCACCATATTCTCAGGGTATGTTCTATTAGTCTGCAGTGACCTCAGTCACATCGACAGCTTCACAGTTTCCTCTGACACATACAAATCTCTATTAGTTTCAAATTTTTGAACAGTACTCGAGAAGAAAAAGTCAGTTCGATCAACACCTCATTTTCAGTATATGTTTGGTTAGATTCAGATACCGGAGGGGTGAACTAGGGGTACGATCCCAAACCTCCAGTTCACCCTCCATAAAAAGAAATGAGATAAAGTTGAAACAATCCAATTCAAAATCAAAAGCAGCTCCATCCTTTTCAAACTTTCAGGACTATTTTCAAAAGATGCTTAAGGATGGATCTTTTGTACCAAATATTATGTCGACAGATTAACTCCTATCCCACTATGCACTTCCCCACACAAATCTCATTTTTATATTATATTGGGCTCCCCTGTGCCCAAATAAAAGCGCAGAATGTACCACAATCAAAGAGAATATCAATGTACGTCCATAATGATGTGATTATCTTTCCATGACATTACCCATGGAAAGACATTACCCATAACTAATCTTAAAAAAGTAGGCGAATTAACAAGTCTGAAATCTCGTTAAAAGTTACATCGTGTCACAATTTTCCTGAGCGATTACCAGTGAAAATAGACCACCACCTCACCAAAAGAAGTCTAGGAGAACAAAAAGTTGATCGAAGAAAGTAATTTAGGAGCATTGATGCTTCCAATAATTAGTTTATCGATAAATTTTAAATCAAGGTAATTTATTCTTTGCTCAAATAGTATAAAATAAAGTTCTTTATAACAGAGTGCGTAGACCAATTCATTTTAATTAAGGTGCCAGCGATAACGAAAAATATAAAGATACGATAATTTTGAAATTGTTTTGGATGAGCTTATGATTAATTTGATAACAACTCCATGGAGTCTGAATAATTGATACATAATCGAATATTGGTAGACGTTTTAGGTTTTCATGGATTACTTAAAAGTATTACTTTTAAAAATTACTTAAAAGTATCCTTTGGGGAACTATTACATATTTTAATCTAATATAAAAAGGCAGAAAAAAATAGCTTCTTTCCTTGTGTCATTAATTTATGGGTTATAAAATTATCCTCTTAACTGAGGATGACTCTACTTCAACGTGTGTTTAAGAGGGCAACTGCGTCATTCGCTACTGCATTGCACGTAGAAGGATTATATATATATTATTTACTTTAGTCTCTCTCTTGCGCAACATTCAACACAATATATCTTCATATAGCTTCTAAATTATATCTTTGGCAATTATATTTGCTCTGAAACAATTGGCTGAAAACATGATAAGTAGTTCACCTTATGTCTCGTGCATTTAGACAATATATCAGTACTTCCTCCCTTTCTATGTGTACCCATTACTGTTTCTCCTTCTTTAATCCACCATCTCATTTTCGTCGTGCCCTCGATGTTTACCAAGTTCTAAATTAGACCTTTGGGAGATGGGTACACGTGTGTCCTCTTGAGACTGGCTAAACACTTTTGTTATTCGTCTGTGACCCTCAATCTCTTTCTTCTCCTTTTCTCCGTCTCTCTCGTGCATTAGATGGAAGTATAATGCCCCTTTATTAAATGATATCTTTGCTTGTTTACTCTACTCTCAGCCACCGTGCTCCAAAAATCAAACAGAGAATCCAATAAAGACATTACACGGGATCCAAACATCTTTTATACTTGGTAAAGATTGTTTCAGTTAAACTTAAGCGCCTTTCATGTCCATTTTCTTTCGGTTTAAACACTGCAATTTTCTTTAATCGTGTTCGTCATCAGCGTTATGTACTTCCATCACCAAAGAACTCGGCGTGATGACTCCGTTGATTCCATTTCTTAGAAATATTGTAGTTTCCATGGAAGCAGAAAACGGCACATAGCACTACGTGGTTTTAATCAATATTTTAATATATAAAATTTTTCCTCGTAAAAATGTAATTTGCCGTTAAACTATTCAGTTGTTTAAGTTCCATTTCATTTATTTTCTTCCAAAGATGTCAACTACAACTCTCTTGGATGAGAGTAATTATTACGAGGACCAATGAATTTCAATAATTTTCACCATAACCATAAAACTTTGACTCGCAAAATATGAAATGTATTCGTAATTTGAATCTGGAAGTTTACAGAATTTTAATATCATTTTGGTTCATCCATATTTTCGTTTTCTTTTCTTTTTTAAATTTCTACGATGCATACTGCAGATAAAATAATTATGGGGAAGCCCTTAGCTCTACGAGGATAAATTTCCTTAGACTCAGGGGAGCGTTTGGCACTAATATTAGTCTTAAGAAAAATACGCCCAAGCTGAAGAACTGCACGTATTAGACACAAAGGATGCTTGAAATATGTCATATTATGCTTATTTTCAAATCCACCAGTGTTGAAAAAAGAATATATTCAATATGTTAATGTAATGGTAACATAGCAAATCTTTATCAGTGGAACAACGATAAAAAAGTACAGTTGTGTTCTCTGCTGATTCCCGTTTTAGCCTACAAAGATTCTGGACATTATTTCATCTGGAGACAATGAGGAATGCGATACCATTCCTACAACATCACATAAAAGAACACTTATGGTGCAACCGGTGTTCTCGTGTGGGACAGAATAATGATCAATGACTGCATCCTTCCTCATGTTTTTGATAGGGGTCCGAGAATAAAGCTTCAAACCCTATGTGCAACTTTGTAGGGGTGCAGTTGTCCCACATTTTCTTTTCATTCACGACAACGCCACTGCACAGCGAACTCAAATGGTGGAGGAATATCTTGAAACTGAAGATATGCAACGACTGCCATGGCCAGCGCGATCACAGACTTAAATCCGATCGAACACGTGTGAAAAACACCGACAGCCAACTCCATGGTCACTTGGCCAGCTGAGGTCTTCACTGGTGGAAGAATTGAATTTGTTCCCACAGAATCTAGAGAACACCCTTTATCGAGTATGGTTCACCACAGTCAGGCCTGTTTAGCCGTTGTAGAGGATCATACACCATACTGATGTCATGTGAATATATTTTTGAGCATCTTGTTTGTTTGTTTGTTGTTTGGTTTTTAGGAGCATTAGCAACTAAGGCCATATTGCTCCGGGATATGCGGTGGTCATTCCCTGACCTTTCCGCATCCTCCATATTTGGTGGTGACGGGCTCGAACCCCGGTCTAATCAAGAAGCGTGTGCTATGCACTGCTGCTCCTTCCCACCTGGCTACGGAGGCGCCTTTGAGCATCTTGTATCGACTTCTGTAATGTGAGATTTTTTGGTAATTCTAATACAATCCCTATAAATGTCCCTTATACCTGCCCGAAGTTTCTCGCTGTGTTCTCATTTCATCTTTATTCTATGATACACCACCTTACCAAATTTTGTCCTGTTTCATCACAAGCTGTGCGAATTACATGTTTTCTGCATGTTCCGTTAATATTGACGAGCAGTTTAGAATTGTTCAAAGGGGATGCCCACAAAGATCTGTATTTGGGCCTATAATGTGTAATCTAGTCTTAAATGACTGGCTGGAACGAAACTATATCAATCTAAATATGGTAACATATACTGACGACCTGTTTTTTTTTTTTTTTAGTGAACGGTGACTTTCGATCACAACTGGAAGAGTATTCTAATTTTGTTTTCTCAGAGCTGCAGAATTGGTGCGATTTGCACAGACTTCACTGTACATGGAAATTGATTGAGGTATTCCCCTTTACTATTAATTGCTGTATTGTTGGGACTGTTCAAGTATGAGGAATGTTAACTTCTTCATTGTGGCCACAATTCCTGGTTTAGACATAAACTTCCTGGATTGAACTTCCACTTATTTTGAATCTTCGTGGTGGATCTACAAGTGTCAAAGTTTCGAAAACAAAGATGAAAACCTTATTACTCAAAGAATATTTATCGTGATTAGTGATGTTATTGTGGTTTTCGGAACTGTACATGCACTCTGAGTGAGGTGTTCCCCTGTAATTACTATTAACTACGGGACTGTTCAGGTTTGAAGAAAGTTGACATCTTCATTGTTACCAAATTCCTGGTTTAGACTTCTAGTTTCTGGATCGGACTTCTACTCATTTTCAATCTTCATGGTGGATCTACAGGTGTCAATTGGATCCTTGGAGATCATCACAAACTTTCTGTTGGGACTTTATAATGTCAGATACCTTCATGGTATTGCATTGTGATATACACATTACATTGAGAACTAACTGACGCTCTACGAAGGAATTTGAGATAATTGTACATCGACATTATTCAGCGGTACAGCATTGTAAATAGATTGCGGGGTTGCTGGTAAAGCTGGCTGGGACCTCATAGTACAACAAATAAAAAAAAAATTAGTTTTCTGTGAAATTGCGTAGGAGTAGTGGAACTTTAATCGTAGCCGCCCTGTATATATATCAACTCAATATGGACAGAAACTCTTTAGAAAGAGAATGGACAGTAGATGTATCTATTATACACGCATTCCTATTGACGCACGAAGTGTACGGTCATTTATTATTAAACTATTACAGCCTCGTCCGAGAGAAGTGTCAAAAGTTCCTGTTAGCTACACTCTTTATTAGAGAAATTCAAAGACATCCTCCAAAACACCTTACAGTTATCTTTTCACCGTCTATTATTCACCATCTGTAATAGTAGATTAATCATTAGCAGCGAATGTGTCAGTCACAAAGTCCTGTCTCTTGAAGCTACCTACAGAACAGTCGAATTAATCATAGTTTCATGCGGGGATGGCTGAGCGCTTCCTACAAGGGAATCATATGCCATTAATATCACGAAGCTTTTGGTACAAATTTTTCGTTTGCGATCGTTGGTGAACGAGTCTTTAATAAAAGCTATTATTCGTGTTTCCTCTAGAAACGTCACTTGTTAACAGCGCGTGAAACAGGCCACCTGCTGGTAGTCACCGACTGAGACGAATTGGCTTAAATGAATGAGTTTATTGAAATTAAATAATCTCTCCGTTTTAACAGAATGGACACCGCTTTTGCTACAAAGAAGGTAGGAAATTTTCCTTAGGGAATACAGTTTTGCTCTTTGTTTTAACCTCATTCTTTATCAGTGGTTAATATGCATGTGTCTAAGGCAGGGCGCCCATGGACGTGACTCAAATACGATATCAACTCTTAACAATAGTTATATCAGGATCACCAGATATCAACCTCATCCACCCATGTAGCTTCTGTACGAGCTATAACTTGCATGGTTTCATTTGTAGGGCGACCCAAGGAGCTTGACATATTAAGCTCATCGGAATGTAGTATGGATTTTCCTGAAACCCTCTAATCAGCTCCATTAAGTCCTCACTGAGTTTTTGATAGGGGTGATTGCACAACAGATGATTGCACAACAGACACTCTTTATGAATTTTTCCATGCTATTGCAGAACTATAGGTCTACTCGATACTTCTTTTTAAACCGAGTTCGGAATTTAAGCGTAAGAGCAGTAACAGACTGCAGCTCGTTAAACCAAAGTTCGCATTTTGTCTTATCAAGATTGATAAATTCCGCCATGATGGCAGTTTTGCGATTGCGCTGCCATCTGACGGGGCAAACGTTCTGATTGGTGAATAAAAACTCTAAGATATCCTCCTGATAGTGGTTTTATATTTGTGTCATGTACCCTATTTAGACAATGACATTTTATTTGTGTAAAGGAGGTTTTTGACACCCTGTATATAGTTTACTTATTCGGACAGTAAGCCTAGGATAGTCTGCCAAAAATGAACAGGATAAATAAACATAAGGTCAGACGAATTCAAAATATAGAGAGAATAGAAGAATTTTGCCTTATTTATAGTTTCGCAGGTTTGAACCACATTCCCTCACAGCGACGCATGTATGTACCTTCTGAGATTCAATCCTTGAATGCATGGAGTAATCGTATCTGAAGACTCTAATGCATAGAAAGTCGAGCCTGGATCCTCTTAGTAGGGCTGGATCACTATTTGACTGTTTAGCTACGCGCTGAATAAATGCTGCAGATTACTGTCACCAGCTGTCTGTCTCTTGCCTTGACATTCTTTTTGCCTCCACCTCCTTGGTCGTAAGGCATGACTTCTCTGTTTCACTCTGATCACATCCCTATTGTGTTTGATATAATATCATCTGAACAATTATCTTATGAGTCTTCAGTTATTCCTAGACAGATCTTTCGTAAAGTTAACTGGTTCTGGTTAACCTTATCGTAGGCACTTTGGAGCTCAATTCCTTGGCAGCTTTTGATAATGTAAATCACTAATGCTCTATTTCAAACCATTATATCTTCTTTCTCGACTTCATCTCATTATCCAAACATCGTGGATCCAACTACCCATGTTTGTGCACGCGGGAAATATAATTAAGACCAAATCAAGGAATTCTTTGGGTGTAGTTTCAAACCTTCAGGTGACTAAAATTATCTTGCTATCTTGAACTACATTATGAAGGTAAAGAATTTATTGAGAGAGGAAGACATTGAATTTGACCTAAAAAACTGTGATGACTATTCCTAGGCTATGACCTCGTTCCAGTAATTTTCTTGTAGAAGGTATACGAGCATATTTGCTTCGTTGCTGTTTTTCTCCCTATGATTAGCACAGTGGTTACGATCGCCATCCTTCCACTCCATGCAGAATAGATCTGCTTTGTTTTTTTCCAGATCCAATCTCGACGGGAGGAATTTTTATCAGTTTTTTTAACAACGCTTGTTGAGTAACAATTTGTATTTGATACCAAAATTTTGAGACTTTATAACTTGAACACTCCTGGTTCAGTGTCTGGAACCCACATAGGAAATGTACTTCCTATGTGGGTTTTTCCTATGAACTAACTCTGGAGATTGTCCAGCGTTAGTTCATCAGATATATGACACCCAGGAGTCCTCTGTACTGACATACTTGTTGTTATGGCTGTTCACTCTGCTCTTATTTCAAACTTAAATTGCTCTGCAAAATAGGCATAGTTAGAGGAAGTGTGCCGAACGTAATGGGGGACTACATCGAAGACAGGCATGCACAGTTTCTTCGTACATATTATCTCTTTTATATTATCCAGCCTCAATTCACTACCGTTCTCTGTTTCGCATAAATAAATTGAATTGTTTCTTATCTGAACCCTCTTCAAAGAGTCTACAGATGTTAGTGTAGCAAACAGTTAAGTTATTCGCTATTATAGCGCATTAATCTTGAAGAGTTGTTTAATAAATGACACTCTAGTGATCTTCGAAAAGTACTTAAATCAGAACTCAATCCAAATTAATCTTTATTTCTCCCATTTCGGACAAATGAAAATAGTTCTCATTATTAAAAACTAATCCTCTAAATGGACTTATATGCCTTTATCCCGTTGATAGCTGAAACACAACACCCGTTGGCGGCGTCCTTTTATTCTGTTTATTGCGACCCTCTGAAGACACTAGTCCATGAAGGGAATGATGTTTCAGGTACGCCGGGTTCCCATTTCTGCATTAGCAGATGGACGCCTAGATGAAAAGACTGCAAAGTGTATTGATATCGATCTGTCTGCAGCATCAGCGCGTGATAGTCACGCTGAATTACATCGATCCACTAGAAAACAACTTGCCTCCCTTATAGGTGTCTCGTATTACTTGCCAGCAAGTTTTGTGAGAAGATGCTGTGGTAGAGACGGTGCTCTTTATACTTAAGATTACTGTAGGAGTTCAGGAAGCGTGCAGTGGTTTTCTAAAGAACAGAAAAAATATAGTATTTCGTTACTTTCCTTCTCTAATATTTCGGAAAGATGATAGAATACTTTATCTCTAAGATAAACAAGTCCATCGTCTTTCTGAATCTTTTTTATAATCGCATTATGACAATCGGATATTTTTAAGAGACTGAACTATAATAAGGAGCGGGTTTTTAAAAAAATCAGATGTAAAATACATTTTATGTCGAGCTAAACTAAACAGTCAATTAAGTGATAGACAGATGGAGTTCGCTGTTAATAACTTAATATATTATTTCAATTGCTGATTCTTAATCTGTCTTTTACCTTTTCAGGACACGACCCGCAAACAAAGAACAAGTTGGTAATGCAACCATTTTAAATAACACAAGTTATATCACTGCTGTAATCAGTCTGGCTTGTTTTGAATTTGCGCTAAGGCAACTAAGACCACGAGGTATCATTATATTTTGTGGTAGTCTGTGATTAGCATATCTGTTTTGCTGGATAATAATGTTAGTAAGGATTTCTGACTAAAGATGAATATGGCAAAAACGAAAGTAATGATGAACAAGTATACCACAGAAAAGGATATAATCGTTAAAAGAGTAGAAATTGAAAAGGTGGATTCATATACTTTTCTTGGACCAGTCATTAGCTGTAACAATGATAAATGGCTGGAAGTCAAGAGAAGATTAAATTTTGGATGGATAGTATTCAGGAAATATAGTCGCATAGTGAGAAGCAATATCCTAATTTATCTGAAACGCAAAATAATGAACTAATGTATACTCCCCACCATACCTTAAAGAAGTGAAACTTGAGCACTCACCAACAGAATGGATAGGAAGCTGAAAACTACCAAGCGAAGAATGGAACGAATTATATTAGGAATCAGACTGTTAGATAAGAAGAGAAACACATGGATTAGGTAGCAAACTCAAGTAAAAAACATTCTTATCAAAACTAAAGAACTGAAATGGACTTGGGCAGGACATATAGCTCGAATATATGATGACAGATGGATTAGGAAAATAACAGAATGGTATCCAAGAGGAGCTAAAAGAAAACCTGGAAAACAGATTAAATTCAAGAGTCCTTGAGTAGAAAATGGATGGCCATTGCACAAAACAGAAGGAACTAGAAAGTTGCTGAAGAGGCCTTCATCCTGCAGTGGATTGAAAATGGCCGATGATAATGATTATGCACATTTTTTCATTGGTGGAAAATATTGTGTTTATATCTCATAGGTTTTTGTAACTTGAACTTCGGAATGCAGTATAGTTCAGTTGGTGACAAGCGTACTCCTAGATGGCAGATGCAATTTGAGAAAATTTCGCTTAGCCTTACTTCTTTTAAAATATAATTAAAAACTAACGAATAAATTGAACGAGAATAAAAGTAGTCAATTCTTGTTCACAACGCTGGACGCATTATTGAAAGTCAAATTGCCAGTTCTCAATAGAATTATTGATTGTCTTCAAGAGTTTCATGCAAACAGAAATCTAAACCTCGAAAAAAAAAAAAAACCTTTTGCCACCATAAATAAATTATAATGTACTAGTAGACTTATGCGCGATATAGACTTATACATGACTTATGCGCAATAATTTAAAAATAGTTATTTTACTGCTTTCAAAATTGAAATAAAAAACTTCATATTTGTATTTTGTCAGCTGATAGTATTTAAGGATTGCAACTCCATCCATCTCATTAACCGCAAGTTCAATTTGTGTAATTTTTCTAAAAACGGGAACTGCTGTTAAATGTTTGTTTGATTGGTGAATATCAACACAATACGCCCCTGACATAGTATCTTCACTGCGTGGCAGTGATGCATTACTGAATAACACAAACAACTGTTTTTTTTTTTTTTTATAGAACCAAATTATATCTACATTTTACTCTTTTAAATATTGACATTTTGGAGAATTTGCCCAGCTGTTAATATCATAATTAGGATGATTTTGTAATTATAGAGAGAGAGAGAGAGAGAGAGACTATTAACAAGCATGGATATCCCTTACAATACCGGGAAGAAAGGTTCTAAAGCAAGCTCGTGCGTGTACAGTGATACGGTACAAAGCAATTATCCTCTTAGCCTGTTCGCTGTCTCTGTCAATATATCACACTCTTGTGTTCAAATAGCTGATTAACTACAGCCTAAGTTAATATCACGGTAAGAATAAACTAACTGGATTCTGAAATTAAACATTAATATTACAGATGTCACAATAGAGACGAAGCTATTCACCTCGTAAGTTCAAAATCTCTATAGATCAAAGGATTTGTCCAGCTTACAGATATCAATTCTTCATTCAAGCAAATTACAGAGAACTCAGAGAACAAAAACACTGACGCCCTTTTCAACACTCAGATAACTATTATAAAGGTTTTATCTTACAGCATGCTTTTTAAAAATGTGTCGTAAGATAAAATCACTATTTTTTGTAAAGAGGGTTTTTAATTCAAAAATTTAATACATAGTAAATCCATCTGTGGCCTGTATGACAGTCTCATCCCTCTGGAATTCTACCAACGTCCGATATGTGCCGTGTCTAGAATTCAATTCAGATTGATGAATCCACAATGGATTCATCAATCTGAATTGAATAGCATACGTTCGCTATTTCAATGATGATTTTAAATTGCAAGAAGAGATGTTGTTTGTAAAATTTATATCAACTGTACTGGAACATCCATTTTTGTTGCTGTAAAATATTAACAAAGAAAAAAACAATTGATATGTTCAAGAGGAAACATTAGAATTAAACTTACTAACATCATACCAAACATTAAACGTTTAGCTAAGAAGCTCAGTGATCCCATTGAATAAAAAGAGTAAGTATAGAGTATTTTCTTGTTTAAAATTTCATGGAGGGCGATTAGGAAAAAAATTGTCTAATAAAGCCTTTTAGGAGGCGATAATTAAAAAAAAGGCTGAGAAACACTGGTCTAAGTTATGAGTCGTCCAGTCCAAATTTTCGATATCACTGTCCACAAACCAGTCCTCTTCAGCACTCAATGCATACAGGACAACGCTCTTGTATGATATGGAGCATTGTTTCTGTGCTCTCTTGGACCTGCTTCGTGCTGTGATGTTTTCTGCAGATGGCATGCGTGAGGCATGAACCAGTCTTCTTTTGTTCGCCTGTCCATGAGTTTATGTGCCGTCCAGACCTTTTTCATTGTGGTTTACCTACAGTCTTCCATCTTTGAGTTAACATGTGCCACAATAGACCAACGGAGGTTCAGACAAGTCGCGTTCATAGAAAGGTTACTCATGTTGCATCCAACCATCATCCCACGATGAAAGCCTGTAAGTTAGGATCCACGATATAGTGTTTATAACTCATAAATCTAAATTATAGAAGTAGATTTATAGACTATACGATTTATATTTGTACATCTGAGAGATTTTGGATATCCCTCTACAATATTCGTGGAAGGATATCCGAATACTTTTTTATCATTTAGAGTACTCATTGTCAGCTTCTCTTACTGCATTTCGAAAAATGTACTTATAGACTCTGTGATGTAAAGTTAACAATAATAGCGCCGGCAGTAATTTTTCAAAACGGTATCTGCTTCTTTCAGTTGCAGTGCTGTTGGACAGCAAAATGTCATTCGATATTATCTTGAACACCTTGAACAGGCGTTATCAACAAACAACGAGGTAAGAAGACAAGATGACCTACTCCTAATGCCATCTTGTCTTCTTACCTCGTTCATATCCCATTATATTGGGATATGAACATCCCATCATATCCCAATCCACTGCTTCGATGAACGAAAGAGCTGGTAGACTTGCAAACAAGAAGAATGTGTCCATCAGTCATGCTGTAAAATAGTTTTCATAAAAAATGCTTTATAATAATAAAAAAATAATTTCACCAACCTTTTAAACTCCAAAATAATTCATAGATTATTTAAATACAACAAAATAATTCAGCAAAGCAATTTACAAATCAAAACGTCTCTAGGCAACGAAGGTTTGGAGTTGTTTGTAATCCTATGATGGAAGAGAAGTAGTAAAGTTCATAAGGCAGATAGCGAAAATGCATTAATCCTAACAGCAACAAATACACGAACGACACCCAAAGAGCTCTCAAGGAGAATAAATAAAAGTTTATCTTCTCCTGTAAGACGACAACACCTGAAAATGAGGAAAAGCGCAGTGTGATAACAAAAAAGTGTCCCCAATTAAATTTCCACCGTGAAGCAATCTTATACACGGACATAATAAGAATTCAGGAAAAGATTCAGGACAAGAGATAGAGAGAGACATTCGTAGAGTTGCATCTCTGTAACAACCTTAAGTCCATAAAAAGATTTCCTTCAAATCCCTGTGAGGATAAATGAAAAGGTCAAGGTAACGTACAGCCACTGCAACGCAAAGTTAAACGTTGTCTAAGATTATACGGTCCCCAGTCTATCTTAACTCTAAAAATCGAAGTTTAGTGACTATAAAATAAAAATTACTTTTAAATGTTGGAACAATAGTCGTTTTATATTTTAAACTTCATCTTGTTTTTCTCACCTAGTTCAGATATCCAGATTACGATATCCAAGCGGAATTCATCGAATTATTTCTGTTTAAAGTAGGCTAACTCTTTCAAAGAACACGAACGCATTTAAGTTAGCAAACAATAACTTACAGAAATCCAACGTTTGAAGAACTTTTCCAGTTAGAAAGGGCCTGTCACGGAAGTGAACACTAAAAACAAGTCGAGCATCTCTCTACAGCTACGAGTGCTTGCCACTTGCAGCTGGAATCAAAGTGGCATATGCTCAGGCAACAGATGCACGTTATTGTGGGCCTATTTGCAATCGCCTACTCTCAAAGAACGTGGGACGAATCTTTTAGTGGCGACTAAGGTTGGTGCTTACAAACATTCCTCACTATTCTGCCTTTGAAAAAAAACGTTAATTTCCTTCATAAATAATAAATCTGCAAAAGAACCATTAAGGACAACAAAAACTTCGTAATAAACGATGTTATTTCCTGACAGATTCTTTCTTTTTTGGTGTATTAAGCGCACTGTTACTGGAACCTCCTACTATATGTATTTGTTTCCTCCTATCATACGAAAACACCTGAGTTCGAGTCCCATCATCAACGGGATTCGAGCTCGGATCTTTTCCACCCAACGTGGGGAGAACAGCGTGTCTGCCAACTGTGCCACCCAAGGAAGAATGTACTCAGTACACTTATATTACCATATATGCAGAAGAAACAATTCATTATTTGGGCTCCTTAAATAACTTTAGCGATTCGTTATAGTAAACTTGAAATTATTTAAAACACTGTATTTTATTTTCAGATTCTTCGTTTGAATTTCCATTTATGTGTAATAGGTATTCATTCCTATCTATTATTAATTAACAAAATGGTTCTAGGATATACGTTTCTTAGCGATAATATTTTCGAGTTTTACATCTAAAGAATAAATCACATCATTTTCAAAGTCCCAACCAGTAATCGAGTTTGTGATCTTAACCAGGATTTAACGAGTTCATTTTCAAATACAAAATTCAAGAAATTGATGCATATGACTAACTGACATTATAAACCAGTCCAAAAATAACAGATCAAACGGTAGTGTATGGAAAGAAGAGTTTTGTATGGTTTTATTACTTCGAGTCATCACCATCATCACAATCATTAGCCATTTTCAATCTACTGCAGGATGAAAGCCTCACCAGCAACTTTCCAGTTCCTTCTATTTTGTGCAATGGTCATCCATTTACTTCCCACAGACTCTTGAATTTCATCTGTCCATCTCCGTTGTTGTCTTCCAGGTTTTCTTTTAGCTTCTCTTGGGTGCCACTCTGTTATTTTTTTAGTTCATCTGTGATCATGTCTTCATAATCTGGCTGTTATTAAATCAGAATATTATTAAATTTTCTTTTAAATGAGGATGTTATTAAATTTCTTTTTAAATTGGGATGTAATTAACTTGATATATAGTTTATGGACACTAATTTAAAATTAATAAAATATAAAAAGCTGTTTATAATGACCAATTGAGCAATTTTAACTAAATGGTAAGAAAATGGCAAAAAACGCTCTCTCTCTCTCTCTCTCTCTCATGTAGAATATTACATCTGCAGTGGGATGTAACCTTAAACTGACCTTCTCAAGTTGTTACTCAACTGCATTCCAGATAATGAGGATAATTTTGTTTTATCGAAGTCTTACTCGAGAGACTCCAGAAATTCAGTTATCTCCTTAAAAGAATCAGTTTGGCCTTCTAACGAACCCTCTCTTCTACGGAGAGCGGACTGTCTATCTATTTCGTTAACAATTCGCGCTAAATTCCAGAACTTTACGATTCCGAAAATTCTGTACACTGGATTCCAAATTATAGGAATACATCGTTCATTTTAACCTTTCTTATGATTTTGGCTGTTCTGGGTTACGTGCCAGAGCAACTCGGATTATGGGGCATTAATGTTTTTAATAGTTTTTAATAAATTACGTTCAAAGAAAGGGTTGGCTTTTCGGTTTAAAACCTAAAAATAACCCAGGGTTAAATTCTAAACTTGATACCAAGAGTATGTTTATCTCATAGATTAATAGAGTCCATATGAACTCCACTGTTGTGACAAGTTAAGATAATTCTTTGCCACGCATTGGCACACACACACACAAAAACTCACGAGCAAAGATAAACCCTACAGCTCGGAGGCTGTAGTTATCCCGAGACCAGCTAACTACGGCCCTTAATATAAAGGGGCCTTAAGACATTCCTCTAGTTGTTGACACGCTTTTAATTCAGAAAATAAAGCATTATAAGTATCGCAGAGACCGATGAAGATACTTTTAAAACCTTAAATGTTTAATTTTTTTAATTTTAATTTTAAATTTCTTCTTCTTTATACGAAGAAGAATTTTAGTATTTTAAAATTCTTCTTCGTTTAAAGAATTAAATTAATAATTATTATTAAACGAATCTCTGGAGGGATCGATTAACAATCATTCTTAATCTACTTGAAAATTTCAAAGCACATTAAGAATTATTGTTGAACTAATCGATTTTACAACAGACCAGAACATCTTTCAGAACAGAAAGTTATGTTTTTCCAAGCCATCCTGTAGTTCCTTTAATTATCTTTGAGAATCCAGCAATAATCATCCATAAATCTGATGTATGGATGATTATTTTGGATGTATCCGTCACTGCTGTAACGATGCTGAGGATGGCCAAATACACAGCAGAGAGAAATTCACCATGCGGGAGTTAGAATTCATTGAATCAGAAAAATTTTCTCTTTAGTCGCAAGGTGGTCGATGTGTTTGCCTAATATAATGCTTGGATGGAGAGTCCATTACACAGAGAGATCATCCCTCATGACAATATAATGGTTTCACCACTTGTCACTCGTTTGGATACGTCTGGGTTCAAATCCCATCGACGACTGGAGGAATTTCTCTCGAGACTGTTGTGAGCCGATCTCAGGCGAAGGGGGTATGGTGGTTTTTCCATTAACTATTGTGAGTTCCATCCCTCAGAAATCGGTCCTTGAGTGCACACTTCTACGAATATAACTTACGCTTGGGACCCTTTACATACTAATTTATTAATTATATCCAAAGATATCTCTGGTGTTAAATAGTGAACATGAAGAATATTTTGATTTAGAGCATCAACGCATTCAACACATTGTAGTTTCATAACATAAGTGGGATGCTTAGTTTCATGTTGCACAGCAAAAATCTGACATAATACGAATTGGATAAATTTTTGGAAAAGAATGATCGAAAATTCCCTTTAAATACGAGAATTCTCCGATTAGAACATGTTTAATCTTTTCAAACTGTTCCTGAGTGAGTTAATACAGCCAGCCATAACAATTTTTATCACCATTATGAACGATATTTGCACGTACAACGGCTTTATATAGCGTACAGGCCTCAGCAACTATCAAACATATTTCGCACCTGTGATGCATCGATAAAAATCAAGGTATAGATGAGATTTTGCGAAATCATTCGCCACTCTTATCTAAGTACTCTTCTCGGCTGATTAAGTCTTAGAACCACCCGAGAACCAACTCATCTGACCACGCATATTATGTCTATAAAATGTGTGTATTCTCTGGTCAATCTGCCCGTTTTCGGGGGAGTGGACCTTGCTGTCCACGCCTGAGACCAACTAACTCAGCCACGGAGTGAAAAGCACGCAAAAGTTCCTCGCGTCATTGACGAAATTCGAACCTGAGCCTTTTCCATCTACAAATCCACGCGAACAATACCTTATCTTTCAATATATTGTTAATCCTTTGCCTATGGGTCTGAGGTTTTCGTGTGTAACCTACGTGAGGCAGAATTCCGCTTCAAATGAAATGGAGATCTGTATGACCACGGAAAAATAATGTCAACACACCAACAATCCACCTCCACAGAACTGACTGTGTTACTGTTTACCCCCAACCATAGCTTCGAATTCCTGCTTCCTACCACACTCAAACCGACGAGAATCAGATTTTGGGCTGTGCCTGGACTCGTCTGCAAAGAGCACATGGCACCATTACGTTCTTCAACTGCCCTACGATATCGGGCGCTCAACAGAAAATACAACTGGTCTTCTTAAATATAATTGATATTTGTGTAGAAGATTTTGGGTGGTTGTGTAGAAGATTTTGGGTGAATGGAGTCCCCTATTGTTGTCCGAGTAGTTGGACAGTGTCCTAAATCATCAATTGCGACAAACAAGGGGGAGAGGAAAAGAGAGAGAGAGAGAGAGAGAGAGAGAGAGACAGAGAGAGAGAGAGAGAGAGAGAGAGAGAGCTAGCGATCTTGTTGAAGGATTACAACCCTGACCTGGACGTATACGAAAGGTGCCATGGCAGGTAGCACAATAATTATATTCATCATCCCTTCACACCCGGTGGAAACAGCTCAAGTTCCAATTCCATCAATGACGTGAGGAATTTCTAGGGGCTTGGCTTTGTTTTTACAATGTGGCTGAGTAAGTTGGTCCCAAGCGAGGAGTTCATGATTTGTTTCTCCGAAACTCGGGGTTTTTCGTCTAGCAAACACAAACCGACAAAAAAATACAAGGAATATACAGACGCCTCATAGTTTTAGTTATTTTGATGCCTAACACACATACACACCTAACCTAAATCGTCGAACAGTCTAAATTTCTTGGTGTCTATTCCAAAACTTGCTGATGGAACTTTATGATACTGCGAGCCAACTTAACGTTGTGAGTGTATCGCCACCAGTTTCCCAATGATTCTCCAAGCGGAGAATTGTGAAAATCTTCTGAAATCACATTTCGGATGTTTCACTGCGATAATCGACACTGTTGTTGCAGCTGTAGTTTACGAATGAGACGAGTCTGCGGCAAGGTCGAGCATTTAAACGGTCTCGTGTCTGAACTGCATGTTCTAGTAGGACTCTATTTGCTGGCTAATTAGTAATTTACTCTGCACGATGTAAATTACTAATTTACATGGCGACCACAATGGATAACGATGGCAGATTATCTGATGGATTGTGTAATCGGTTTGACCACTGTATTTGATAATTATATTATTCAGATGTAGTTCCCCATCATCGATATAATTCGTTCTCCAAACAGATGGAAAACAAAATACAGTCTCGAATACTTTTGATTGTGGATAGACGCTAATGCTCTTTCCATAGTTCATAAGCGCCTACCCTAGAGAAATTCATTCCCCTTGGTGAAGAGATCAGAACCAAATGGACTCGTGTTAATAACACGGTGGATGCTGGAGTGTTTCCCAATGGAATCATTCCAGAAGGTTCCTGCCACACTAGCGGCCACATGTTTTGTAGTTCCAGATGGGTGTTGTTTATTCCTACATTTAGCTTTCGGAGTCAGTATTTTAACTCGTTCTTCAGATTACTTACAGTATCAATCACGTGACCATTGCATAGTGTTCGCGGTTCATTATTCGAAGGATTACCTTCTGGATATTAAGAGCTCCATGACATCTTTTGCCCTAACGAGTTGTGGCCTTGTATGCAAATAGCGACGTTAACTGTAATTTTGAGAGCCGCTCCTGCCCGAACGCCTTCGTAAAAGGATTACCTTCCTTATTTCCGTTCCGCTTAACGGGATCTTAATCTGCTCTGTCATTTTCGATTTCAGTGCCGCCTTCGTTACCCGGCCAGTAATGATGGGCTGGTTACGTGCGAGCTGTCTGAGATTACAAGTATTGCATCAAGCCCTTGGAAATATGACTGCAAACTTTAATATTTCCGCCTGTCTGCCGGCACGCCACCTTTAACTGACAGCGAATGCCAATTTTGAAGAAGAAAAAAAAAAAACAGAAAAAAAAATCGTGCACGTGCTGTTCAGTAGAGCGTGCTAATTTAGCTCTTCGAGAAAAGTGTGTGAAGTTTCCTCCCTGCCATAAATCTTACAACTCGTTACAGTAGTAGGGAAGCTACCAGACGAGAAAGAGAACCACGCTCGGTGTCTACTCTTCTGTTCCGTCCCTAACTGTGATTTGTATCTACCTTTATTTATTATTTTTTTTTCTGGGCGGTACCGGTTCGATAGCACTGAAGCGACGCCTACTTCCGGAATTAAGCAAATTAGGAAAAACAGCAGACGACGATCGATGTGGCTGCTGTTGCTGATGCTTCCATTGTTGACGTAGAAACTAACTGTCCGGATACGTTTCCATGACAACCGAGTTACAAATATCGAGAAAAATACGGACCTCTCAAGGAGGATTCTTCCCACGATGTAGTTTCCGAATTTTGGACTAATCGCGATATCGCAATAAGACTGGGCCTCTGCTGCGCATTACACTGCGCACTGTAGCCACTTAAAGAATCATCATTTTTCTAATATTGTACGATGAGCAGCTCATTACCAGTTTTCCAGAGCCCAAAGCTGAAACACGAGATGATAATTCTTTAATTTTCTTCAATAGAATGAACGCCGTTTCAGATATTGTCATACCCGGGGGAGTAGGGGTTTGAGGCAGCCGGTGATAATGAGACCTTAATGTGTCCTTTGGGAAATAACGTTCTGATGAATATTGCCATACACCCGCATAATTTAAGTATAGTACATGCATCTGTATAAAGCTCATGGAAGTTTGAGCATTCTTAATGAGCTTCTCGTTATTTACTATTCTCTGCGAAGAAAGGAAAGAAGGAAAGAAAACAAATAGCGCAAGTTGTGAGTTTTCACAACAGATAGTGTCGTGCAAACGCATGAGGGCTAAAATCCTGGATTGATTGGATCTAATGGTGGAAGAGCATCACGATCACTCAGGATGTAAACGGGGAAGTTTCCAAATACAAGTTTGTACATGCACAGACTCGTTGTAACGTGTTCTGTGTCGTGGAAAGCACGTAACAAGGTAAAACCAGAACAGATGCAAAAACCAACGTCCCATGAAACAAAAATGAATTAAAACGGATTTATAAAACAAATTTTTGCACAATTCCTATAATTTTAAAAGTCGCAACCATACCATTGATAACAATGAGGGTGCTGGTATTGTTATAAGTTTTAGAAATTAATATTGTTGCATATTCAAATAATATAATGGGAAATGACATACAGAGTTGCCACTACTTAAAATAGTCATTTAAACTCCAGTTTTCTGTTAATACGTTGCTGCCGGATTCAGTTTCTACAAAATGTTCCACGTGATATTTCCAGCCGTATTTGTATTTTTCTCCGTTTTACATTTAACCCTGTATGCAGTATTTATGGCGTATGTAGTGGAATATTTCTATTTTATACTTATCATGGATGATGAAATGGATTTTGATTTGGGATTTGATGACGACAGAGCTTTAGAATTCCTGTATTATGTTAGTCATTTCTAACAATACGTAAAATTGTTATGCATAAATATGTTTTTAAACAGATCTTACATGCTGGAATTGCCAGAATTGGACATAATAAATGAGCCGTTGATCCAATATTCTCTGTATGAGCTGCTCAGACCAATGTCCTTGAAACCCTTTGCAGTCAGTGCTGCGTTTATTTTTATTTATTGTTGAAACCCACTAATAAATTGATGTATTAAAAAAAGGAATATTATTTTCGTTATCTCTTCATTCCAATTCGATTGTTTTCATATCATCCAACAGTTGCAAGAATACGTGTAATTTAAAATAAGTAGGAGACGATGGCATGAGGTAAACTTTCACTAATGTTTAGTCGAGAAATGTTTAGTTTCTGTTTAGGCAGAAATTTCTCAAGTTCATCAGTTGGCGTGCGCCGATTACAAGACTTTATTTTTGTGATCATGATTCATGAAACCAGAAGAATATTTCTTTTTTCAAACTCATTGTTGGTACACTGTCAGGTATATAATCCGAGATATCAAAAACAATAACAATATACTTTGATAGAATTCTATGAAATCTTTTCTGGAAACTATGACTCAAATTACATTGCTTTTGCAAAGAAGTATACTATTTTGAAGAGTCTTAATCGTGAGATTTGATTATCAAAATGGAGGGGTATCCTCAAGCGTTTAATGGAGGACACGATCTCTCCTAGCGGCTAAAATCTATCACGCTGAGTTGTCATATTGGCTAGACTGGCGATAAGACCTTGATGAGTCCAATGTGGAAAACCTAAGTCTTGTTGTTTAACCTAAGGCTAAACTATTGTGGCCATAATTCAGCTACCATTAGTGGCACAATGAGGAAGCACGCAGTAGAATATAACAGGCATTGATACAAATTTGTATTTGCGATTTTTAATCCCGGTTGAATAATGAATGTGCATACCTTTAGGATGAAGGAAATACAGACGGTGGACAAAATAATGGAAATACCTGTGATAAGAGTTATAAGTATGCATTCATGTAGTGCTGCGCCAAACTTTGCTTTTAAAACAGCTTGTATTCTACCTTTATTCAAAAATAAATCTTGGACTATCTTAAGAGGAATGCTGGACCATTCTTCACGGAGGAAGGTTTCAAGATTCTTCAGTGATAAATGTGGAGGAAATCTGCTTCTCACTCTTCTCTCCAAATATGCCCACAGTGGCTCAATAACGTTTAGATGTGGATTGGATTGTACAAGCCATGAAAGATGCTTAGCCTCAGTTTCATGTTCCTCAAACCAAGACTGAACATTATCATCTTGAAACATGGCATTGCCAGGTTCATCCCATGATGAGAACAATATTTGTACCATGGAATGAACCTGGTCACTCAGAATATTAAGGTGGCAGTAATTCGACTGTTCAGTATGATCGCAGAGCCTAAAGAACACCAAGATAAAAGTAAAGTATTTAAAGTTCTACTGTGTAAAATTTCTCCACACGTATATGGGGTGATGAGACAAATGCATGAAATAAATTGCTTTTGTTTATTTTTATTTACTTTTTGCATAAAGCTTCCCTTTCCACTTTCAAGTAGCGACCTCTGACCTTTGACGCACTCTAAATAGACGTCTCACGAAACTGATATTCCTTCGAAAAATGAAAAGCCCTGTTCGTACTCGCATCACCAAAAACAGAAAACGTAATGGCACCACGGTGAATTCATCACTATTCGATAATTAATGAATCATTACTTCTCCATTAATATTACTGCCGCCTCTGCCAGTCAACACAGTTGCGTATTACCTGAATAAATCACCTCTGCATTGCTAATGAACTTAAATTATTAGTTTCGGATGTTGAGAAACATCCTTGCAACCCTCATGAAATTTGCATCCATCAAAACTGTTGCTGCCATCCATTACGCCTTCTGGAATTATCATATGTTAAAATTTCATCTTGATTTTAATGGGACTTCTGATTTTTTCTTATCTTTTTACTTAAGAGAACTGTTGGATCAAATCAACAAGGGATTCTTTCCTTCAGCGATTCCTCTTTCATTTATAATACCATCTTGGTTGTGTGTCTGAACAATATTCATGGTAGAGTGGATTTGAGATTTAATACAGAGTGGATAGCTGTTTAGAGGTGTTTAGAGATGTCTGGAAGAAAAGTAACACCAAGAGCGAAAGAGAAACCCCAGTTTTTTTAGATGCAGAGGAAGAATATTTGCGATGTATTTATGCCAAGAGAGAGATTAGAAGTCAGTATAATCCCTAATAGAGATATGCGATCTCGGCTAGAAATCTGAGTGTCATCGAAAATAAGCATAGGAACAGAGGAATCATTTTTGCGAGATATAAGACAGACTGAGTTTTAAGAGGATTGAAATCAACTAAGATGTCTTTGTCCCACCAGAGAATTACATGGAGATCAGCAATTAAGGAATTGGTAGCGGATATTCGAAAAGTTGAAGCTGTTTGTGCAGGGCATGGTTTCTCAAACTGGAAGGTGGAACGCAAAAGTCGTTTCGCCATATCCACAAACCTACTTGAATTGGTTATTGAATATTTATAAAATATCCACAGAATTGTTTCATACCACATCTCCAACAGCACATCGACACAGCATTCGATCAGTACTTCTTCAACTTACTTTTCAAGAATAGAAAGTGAGCTTATCTTTGTCTTTCCCCCTCTTAATAATTTCTATTTACGCTATGATCCAAACCAATACATCCAGTATATATGAAGGGATGCCAAGGACCTTTATTGAGGCCCATTTGCATCAAATAGATACTTTATGTTTCTATTCCATGTTTAGAAAGACATGTTATTTACTTTTAAACGAATCTATGGGCAGATATATTCAAGGTTCAACTTGGTTGGTCAAGATTCAACTTGCTCACCTAGAACACAAGACTTCCGGCCACCCGCCAACCTCTAAGGCTATCAGAACTTGCCGTTTCTTTCCGAATAGACATCGAACATAGCATGACGCGTTTCGATCTCATCTATTTTCGAGAGATTTATAAGAATATATTTCTCGGAATTTTTGAATGTACTCTGTATCAAAATAAAATCTAACTTGATGCACGCGATACGACCCTTAAAATGTGAGAATTCAATGTCTCTAATATTGTGTGAAGAATATAAAAGATGTTTTTATTAATTCTACCAGATTAGGAGAATTTACCATAAATCATGGATACAATCGTTAATTTAGAAGTCTCCCACAGGCTGGAACCACGGTCCACTCAAATAATGGGTGAAAGATTGGATTTCCCAATGGAGCATGAACACATTCTTGTTGATAAGACACAGAGCATACAATGCCATGTCACAAATTTCGTCTTTCACCATGCACCCATAAAGCGGTTTGACTGAGTTTTCCTGCCCCAATAAATTACTACACAGTGAAAGCCATCCGGTAGACAGCCACTGATAAGGATTTGGACAGAAATTTAGGTAACCTTTCACTCCATTGGATAGAATGCAATTTGTCAATTCTTAACCGATGATTAACAGCTGACATCCTGTTAGTATTAACTAACCAATGGAATTGATTGATGCGAGTTGTTTGGGATTAAACTTAAACTTGCCGTTCATAATTTATGCAAGTAATAGGAGAGTTTGAGAGGAATAAGATGGACAGATAAGGATGGGATGTTAACGGCGGTTAATGATGGTACAGAAATTCGATTGGGTTCGTATCAGAGAAGGAAGGCTTAAGATTTATTCCCAGAAACTGAGATTGAGTCAGGAATAAATCAAGCAGAGAAGGAAGATTTATTGTACAGATACAGCAATACAGTAATGTCCTATAGCTGTCTTGGAATAAGACTTCTGTCCTAAATTTGAGCAGACGAGAAGTTATTCGAGGCAACTCGTTATGATAGACTCACAAAAGGAAAGATAAAGCAGACGTGAAAAAACTTTTCATAGTAAAGATTAGCTAATCAACTTAGCTAAATCCATTTGTAGAATAGTATGACGTCACAGTGTAGGATATTATGAGGTCGCTGGAGAGGCCTTCATCCTGCAGTGGATTGAAAATGGCTGATGTTGATGATGACGTCACAATCAAAAACTATTGCAGGAAGTGAAATATTTGTATTGTTGCGTTCTTAAACAATGGAACATTTTTAAGACAAGTTTGCGTTTTTTCTGGCTATTGCCAGAAAAAAACGCATTGTATTGTTAAACGTATTGTTTATGCCCATTATTTATAAAATATTAGAGAGTTTAATAGGGTTAGCGTTTTAAATTCTTTCTATCGAATATGGTGCATTTTTTAATCTATTTACTGTATTGTACATTGATAATTTTATATTGTGTATTGAATTGCGGCCTCAGACATGTTTTGAACATGATATGGATGATATCAATCAACGTATGTAAAGCGATTATTTCTTTAATCCACCTGTTCGTTCTGTCAGCTGTAATAGAAGCTTTGCCTGATAATGAATTTCTTGAAGAAGGAAGACTAAGGTGCTCTTTCATAAAGTGTTTAATTGCTTAAGATAAATAAGATTTCCTCTGGAATCTCCAATTTAGGCGTAATCGTCGTAATGCGCCACTTGCGTGGTTTGTCCTTCCCAGTGATGTGATCCGCGCAATAATATTGGTGTAACTCTGTTTTTCGCTGCCCAGTTTTATTTTAAAGGTGTTTTCTGCTGTCTTGCTAATAAAGTGAGTGTCAAAGTGATTTTTTGTCCCTGAAAATGCGATTTTTTTATCCCGAAAAACAGACAAACCAACCGCAAGATACACGCATTTTACAAAACCATTTTAGATGTATGCGTTTATGTGGTAAGAGTGAAAAGTAAACTGCAAATGAAAAGTAAACTGTAAACTGCAGGAAACGATTTTTGGTCGCTAAAACGGTTTTAGATGCGGATTGAATATTTATAAAAAATTATTTTAACTTTGAAATCTGTGATAAGAAAGGATGTCCACGAATACCCATTAGTTTTCCTTCTTTTGATCGAGTGCTGCCCATTGAAGGTCTCCGTTGGAGAGGGAGAGAAAAAAAGAAAACCTAATCGGAAGCTGAAAAGAAAATCAAGAATGGAAAAGGAGGTATCGTGGCTTTCAGGAACGCCTTTGCCTTTGAGGAAGCAAAATATTTTCCGACAGAAAAGTCCACTTTTATGTTTTTTACTTGGAAAGAGGTCGGTGGGTCTGCATTTTACAGTGCTCGGGAACAACTTTTTAGACTCCATCGAAGGTTCTTTGGCGAATCTTCATTCTCGTCGGCTGATATGGAGAGAACGAACAGTATTTCCCATCGAGAAGATTAATGTAATTTAGTTTCACTCTCCTTCTTTCACTCCCGCATTTGAACTCTGATTAAAATTCCCGATAAGTATTTCATTGCTTTCTTTTTCATCTACAGTATGTATCATCTTGTTGAAAGGTACTTTTTTGAACTTTCTTTCGTGTGTGATTTTTGTTTCTTTGGTGCTCTCTCCTCTGAAAATCTTATATTTTTTCTCTCTCTCTCTCTCTCTCTCTTTCTGCATTTGTCTCTTTCATTTTCGCACAAACACTCTTTCTGTTTCTATGTCTTTCTTTGAATCTCTCGCCCTTTCTCCCTCCTTCTTTCTTTGAGTATTTCTCAATTTTAGTCTCCCCTTTTTCTCTCTTTCAGTCCCTTTATCTTTCTTTTTCTCTCTCTTTCTCCTTCTCCGCTTTTAATGTTTATCTTTCTTCCTCACTCTCTCTTTCTTTCCTTTGCTTCTTTCGTGTCTATTTCTTTAAAAAGAACTTGACATTTCCTCCTTTTCCTTTGAATGCCTCGCTCTTGTCATCCCAACACTGTCAACATCGCACTCCTTCTCTCAAAATTTCCTCCTGCCACAGTTTAAGGGATCAGATGCGACTACAGGCTCAACCTTCCCTCGAGTTTTCCTTCTCCTCCCACAGTTAAAGGGATCAGATGCGAGTACCGACTCAAGCTTTTCTATTACTATCAGCTTATGAGAATATCACGCTATTGTCGAAAAACATATCCCAGAATTCACTTCTCTCCATTACTGTTAACTCCCTTCGAATGGAACTTAAAGAAAAACAGTCGGATGAAAGATACACAAAATTAAATGAATGAAAGTAAAAACAAAAATAAAGAGAGAGAGAGCCGTTGGGATTTCTAAAAATATTTCCTGTTTACATCGAGTGGAAGGCCTTTGTTTGTCCAAGCAGTCCCTCGGGACCGTCGCAGGAAACTACTGCATCCGAAACTCGCCCTCTGAAACAAGAATTCTTCTTCTTTGCAGCTTTTATTTTGAGAAAATCAACTTGAACCGTAACATTTCTTTATGTCCTGATAACTGCTGCGCACAAATCGTAAAAGGCTAAGTGGACACTTAAACAGGACAAACGTGGGAAGCTTCCTGAAACAGCTAACTTTAACGAGGCACCGTGTGAGCAATTATGGCAGCCGCATTTTCAAAGTTATGCGATTAGATTAGTTCTGTGACACGATTTAATAGAGCCAATACTGTACGAATTCGGATTAACTTATTGTATGACTGTTAAACAGGATAATAAAAATGCGCGTATGACCGTTCAGAGATGGGATTTACGAAGATTTCATTACTGTTGTGTTAAATTTCTTTACGGTTACATAAAGTTGGATTGGGTTAAAATTACATTCAGATTAAATTAAATTAGATTACTTTTGTGTTATGTTGTTTTGGATGTTAATTAGGCACGAGTTTGATTATATCAGACTGGATTAAAGTTTATCGTGATTATATTAGATAGGATTAAAGTTCGCTATAGTTTAATCCAGTCTCATATAATCAAAATAAACTCTAATCAACTTTAATCCAGTCTCATATAATCAAAATAAATTTTAATCAACTTTAATCCAGTCTAGTACAATCATGATGAACTTTAATCCAGTCTAATATAATCAGAATTAACTCTAATCAACTTTAATCCAGTCTAGTACAATCACGATTAACTTTAATCCAGTATAATATAATTATGATCAACTTTAATCTAGTCTAATATAATCAAAATAAAGTTGATTGGAGTTGATTCTGATTATATTAGACTGGATTAAAGTATATCACGATTATATTAAACTGAATTAAAGTTAATTATAATTATATTAAACTGTAATTAAGTTGATTAGAGTGATTTTGATTATATTAGACTGAAATTAAGTTTATTAGAGTGATTTTGATATTATTAGACTGGATTAAAGTAGATCCTGATTATATTAGACTGGATTAAAGTACATCCTGATTATATTAGACTGGATTAAAGTACATCCTGATTATATTAGACTGGATTAAAGTTAATGATAACTATATTAGACTAGAATTAAGTTGATTTTGACTGTATTAAAGTTTATTACGATTGTGTTAGGCTGGATTAAGGTTTATTAGGCTTGATTAGGGATTATGTTCTACCAGATTAAGGTTTATTAGGCTTGATTAGGGATTATGTTCTACCAGATTAGGGTTTATTAGGCTTGATTGATTAGGGATTATGTTCTACCAGATTAAAGTTAACTTGCTAAGATATTGTTATAAGATGGGCTGCAATTACGATTATGTTAATTCTGACATAATCTTAATACATAAAATTAAATTAAAGCCGTGTTTCATTAGTTAGATTAGATTAAGATTAAATTTAATTTACGTTAAATTAAATTATTAAGATTATGTGATATTTGATTAAGAATAGATGATTAATGTTATGTTATATTAATTACGATTAGACTATTAAGATTATTTGATTAGGATTTCATTACTTTAAATTATTTAGAGTGGACAAAGATTAGGATTTTGCGATTTTTATTGTGTTACGAGTATATTACGAGAAAGTTATGGATTTAGCGTAGAACTAGATTAGGCTGGATTATGAATAAATGATATTATACGAGGATTGAAATAGTTTTTATAATATTTTAATATTTTGTTGGAATTCTTTTCAATAAGAACTGAGAATATGGATAAAACTTGTGAATTTATTCAATGTCTAACCTAATCTTTAACTTTTATGCCAAGGATGTACTCCATTGGGTTGCCATAGAAGATTGACTTCTCGATTTATGAACATGTGTTGTTTTTTGTTTTATTGCAGTTTCCCCTCTCAATCTCTACTGCAGACATCTAAGGTTCTTGAAATCTGACTTCCCCTACCATACTCTAGTAGTATTGCAAGTAAGTTTTGGATTGAGAAGTGAGCAGACATTATTAGCATTGAACTTCAATTTCTGTAGGTTTAATTTCCAAGGTATACACGATAAGTTTTCAGCTGAACCGCAGATGGATATTGACTAGTTTACGACCATCTCACTAATTTCAGAGAACGAGGAATTACAGATGCTAAGTCAAAAGAACAGCGCCAGTCTCCAGAAAGGTATTCGGCAGACAGTGGAAGTCTAGTAATAGGGAGTGATCATTTTGTATACTTGACAAATTTAGAGTGATCTGTGGGGAAAGGTCTTCCTTAGGTGTGTAAGTGGTATTCCGTGATAGAGCAGGTTTGTGCTTTGTAGAGAAACTCTTTAGTTTCTTTACAAATCACAAAATCTGTTCTTGATGGTGATATTAGGTACGGCTGATTCTTTTTTGCTGGGAAATAGATCAGCGTTTTAAAATGACTGAAATTAAATAAGCTTTCCGCCTTGTTGGCGAACAACCTGAAGATCACATATAAGAAACCGATGGTGGACATTCTAGTCATTTGCAAATGACTAGAATGTCCTTTGCAAAGGGCAAGTTTGTCAAACTAAAGCGTGAAATTCAATATAATGCGAGTATCATCAGTAAAACCATGTGTAGAATTCAGAGAATATTGAAAAGGTCATCTTCCATTGAGCAAAAAAAAGTAGGAAAGAACAGAGATTTCAGATATTCCAGTCTAACTGAGTGCAGAAATAGCACGAAATCTATAATGGTAACAATTGAAAACCTCAGACCATTTATTTATGGAATATGAGCTTTCCACTCGTAGAGCACAGGATTGATGCAGTTGGAGGAATTTGTTGGTGGCCACAGTAGCTTCTCAGGAAGTTACTTGACTGGAAGGAAGGAGCTTGCCTATAAATTCTTTTGTTAAAGTTGATCCTTAGAAATATTACTTACCGGCGAAATTTATTCACAGATGAGTAACCTAAACCAATCACTTGTGGATCAATATTGACGGAATCCATATTGGCCATCGTTAATCAGGTGGAATATAGAGTGAGAACGAGAAATTGAGGAATTTCTGCATAATTTGAAAAAGAGTTGGAAGTGAGGACTATGGGATAAGTGGATGATTATCTTTCTTCTTAAAAATTGACTGGATGCGTACAAACATCCACGCAGAAAGAAAACCACCAATGGGAAAACGTTAAAAAGCTACTCAAAACATGCGTGCCTCTCCTCTTCTTTTATCCCTAGCATGTAAGAACAGGAGATGAGACTGTCCCAAGTGCATCTGCTCGCATTCAGTGGTCAGCGAGATGCGGAAGCAACTGCATCGTATCTACTACGTAGAAATATGTTACCGGGATGTTTATTGACTGGTACCAACATATTACTTGCCAAAAGAAGTTCGCTTTTTGCGTTATTCGCTTCTTGAGAGGATATTTTTCTTTCAAGAAAACGCGATGTAACGCTTATCACGGCGGAACGTGTCACCATGGATACCTAACACATTCGAGCTGTCACACAAAGAAACCCTTCTTTGAAACTCTTCCGTCACGTTATTAGATTGTGGCAGATATAAATACTACAAGTAGTACATCATGGGCGCTACTGACTTCATTTATCTAGGTCGTGATGTGTTTGGCAGTTTTACTACAACGCCTGTCACATCGAATATGCAACACTTCAAGGAGAAAGCCACGGAACGTGGAAGAATTCCCACAGCGCTCAAAACTTTCCTATAAATATGGAATTCGGGTCGAGGACGTGTGTGCATTTATGGTACTATTTTATTCATTAGGTATCGAATAGGGGAAAAGCAGACGACAAGTATCAAATGGGGGGAAGCAGACGACAATACGTCTCGATCGTTCTTCATAAAAGTATTGTTGCACGCTTTCCGTGTCTTGCGCATGAAATGATACGTCTTCTGCTTTGTTCCTGCGCACCAAACGATAACAATTAGAAACTATTCACAGTTTATGAATAATTTATCAACTGATACATTATTCATTGGCTATTAGTAATAAAACGGCACTCTAGTTTAAAGTGTCGCAAAGAAAAGTGATGAAAAGCATCTCAGTTGCGAATAATCGTTTGTCCAATTAAGCTGAAAACGAATTCCTTAAAAAATTGAATTTTTCTAAGTTACATTTTACAAATAGTTTCTTGGAGAGTAATAGGAAAGACAGTGATGATGATGAAAAGTAATTGTTTCTCAGTCATTCGCATTTAAGGCTATTTACTATAAAACAGCTTTAGAAACTTCCTTTTAAGAAATAAAATTCTAATTTAAGAAGATAAGAGCTCATTTACTACCCCTGATCCCCTCCCTGAGAAGAAAGCATCGACCATTTCAAAGGGAGAATTGTTATCATTACCCAGATGAAGGCACACAGGATACGAAATGCAAAGTGTTCCTTGAGATCTAATTACATGCTCGGATGCTTTGCATAGTTAGCCTTTCATCTTTCTCTCAACCTTAGAGAAACGTGGATATGCAAAGTGTTTAAACTTTTGGCAAGTTATGCTTCAGTGCTTTTCCTCCCAAGTCCGGGCTCTCTTTAAAGTGTTGACTCGTTTGAGGTGGTGGTTCGCAGTCATTATAAGAATCTCGTTCTAAAAAAGGAACAAATGGAGGTTTTACTACAAAGGACATCGAAAGTTGACGGATAGTACATATCGTGGAAAGTACATCTCCTTACAAGAGCTAAGACACTACAAAAGCTTTCCCTTTGCTAATTCTAAGTTTGTTAATCTGATATTCTGAAATCTTTGCATCCTTTTATAACCAAATAAAATTTTAGAGTTAAATATTCACACGAGAAAACGTTCACTAATGAAATGATACCGGAATCTGGCATAATCTTGTAAAAACCGAATGGGTGCGTGTTTAAAATTAAGGCTATGAGGAAACTAAGGTTGTGAGGCAAGATTGAGGTTCTAAAACTTTAAATATCTTCGCCTAGAAAAATCTGCCGATGTTTGTGGAATCTTTAGAAATGTGTTTATGTTTTAATAAAATTTAAAAACAAATAAGAGGTTTGCTAACGCGTTAGGTTATATTATCTTAATTTTTTCAGAAAGGTTTTATTAATTTTTTAGAAATTCTGTTTTGGAAATTTGACTCTTTTTTTACGATACTTTGAATAGCATAACTTCCAGAGTGGGAGAATATTTGTGAGAATTCAACCTAAGCAGAAAGCGCGATACCAAATATTTCTAATTGGATGGAAGCTCGCGTTTTATGTATGACATACATTTTTGTTTTTTAAACACTTTGAATACGATTCAACTGTTGATCTTGATTGTGGGCAGCAAGGTCTCCAGTTATTCAGCCTTCACTTCTCCAAACATGAGCCTTTCCGAAATAAAAAAAATAAAAACTTTCTTGCGATTAGAAAAAGTCCTTCGACGCTCAAAATCGCTGTTTTTTTTTTGACTTCTCGCTAAATGTCGAGCAAAGTTACTTACAGCAAGTGACAGGTAAAAATGCATCGACCATTAAACACGTCGTAAATCAGATCACACAGCAGTACTACCAACTGAAGCATTAAGCTTGTAAAAGTCACTTCCAGATTAACCGACAACGGCACAGCGGCATCTGATAAAATTTGCTTCATAAAAAACAAAAAAAAAGAAAACGTTTGATTTATTTCCAAGGTAAAGGAGAACGAACATGCGCTTTACGGAAACATTTCGAATTGACCTTGACCCACTTTCTCGGAAACCTAGGCTCTCCTTCCAAAAGAGGGATCTCCTTCCACGAAGATCAGGAAGTGGTGCAATACCGAATTTTCCAAATAAACGTTGTTATCTTATATCATGCAGGCTAACTAATAATAATAACCATAATACTATAGGAATAAATATTGATCATTTCTTTTACCCGGATAAAAAAAAATTAACTCTGACCAAATACTATATTCCCTTGGGTAGTTCTACAAGAATCCATTCCCTTCTGCCACAATTAGAAGAATTTCCAGAACTCTTTTACTGATATCGATTTTACTGCCTCCTGGCTTACGTTCCTGGACTTCCTCCAAAGACCCAAAATGTCGTCCTTCCAGCGATATTCGATATTTGTTAATGGAAAGAGGTCAGATGAAGCCAAATCAGTGGAGCCAGAACGATGTTCCATCGGAAAAGTCCGTTTCTTGAAGTCTTGCGTCATCTTGAAACGAGGAAGGTTCCATAGACCTTCCTCAATTCAAAACTGACAGTAAAAAATTTAATGAACGCCCTCTTTATCCAACCGCAACTGTTCTGCTATCATTCTGATGATCTTTCTTCAACATAAGAACAAATTTTGCAAATTTCTTTCAGTTTTCTTGCCTTCAGGTGGCCAGATCAAAAAAAAAAAGGACAATTCTCGATCATAGACAGTTTCTCTTCGTTCAGAAAATAGTGCCCTCACGGGTAGCACAAGTTGACAGAATCGCCGGGTTAAAAAATTTTCTGCCCACAACGGGTTAAAAAAGCCTAAGTTCGAATTCCGTCAAAGTCAGAGGAGTTTTTATGGGCCTTTTTCACAACTTGAGAGTTGGTCCCTAACGAAGATAGCACGATTGGTTTTTTTTCTCCCTGGAAACTCAAACTGAACAATATGGTCTAAGTCGCTAAGGAAACTTTCCACCGAATGTCATTCGGTGGAAATTTTGTGACATTCCCTGGAAAATTTTCTTAATTTAACTAGAAATTTCCAGTTCACGCGCTGTTCCATGAATTCTTCACATGTATTTTATGGTTTTTAAGCAAAAACCCTTAAAATGGCCGCTCTAACGACAGGCAAAGAAATACGACACAATATGAACTGACAGCTTTGCTTTTGATTGCGATCGCAGCGCCTTACTGTGGCCATTCATGCAACTTGCTGGCTACATTTCGTATAATTAGCTTTAATTTTTGAGACTTAAGTATGAAACCACCAGAAAAATGCGATAATACTGAAATTAAATGCGCGTGACTCTGAGCATCCACAGAGCGATAAATGAAAAGCTAAACCGAAATAAATTAAAACAATCCTGGAATAAACTTTCCTAACAAACGTAAGGGTATTATTTTCATTAAACGCAGAAATTCCAGCGGCCATTTCTAAACAGCACAATGGATTCTTTTTTGGAAACACCTGGCGCTTCTGTTTTACTACAAATTAATCTTAATGTTCCACATTCCTGCATCGTGTAAAACCTCCGTTGGAATATTGTGTTTTCGCATTCTTTAAAAGGTGCCACTCACCTGGTCAGTTGTCATGGAAACGATGGAATTACCGGTGTCTGGCGAATACCTAGCTTGTTTGCGAAATGGCTCTTTTCGGGAGCAGTCAGTTATCTGATCTTAAAAAAGTTAAGTGAACAAAGGGAGGCTAAACAAACGAGAAATTCTTGGGAACGGATGCGCAGAATACTGATGTATCCTTTAATCTAAAAGGTATCGAGTTAATCTCGACGATCGTCAGAGAAGAGAAAGGAGGTCTGTGTGGCACGCGATCGCTGGCTTATCTGTAATTCAAACGCGCAACTGGATGGACGAACTGTCTTTGATAACCTCCAATGGCTGATTGCTGCTGCCTACTTACAATGCGGGCTAATTTCTGGCAATTACAAATTCCGAGACAATGACCTCCGATGTTCGCAGAGTTCTCACGTTGCATTGCGAGAGGGAGAGACGCGTACCGGGGAGGCTAATTTTGCCACACCGCTCCACTGAGCGAGAGAGAGAGACTTACGGAGGTTACCCGATACCTCATTCCCTCTTTCCCAGGGACTAACTCCAGCTGCCATGTTCGTGACATGTTCGCTTATTAATGCGCCGAAGTATAATGACCGGCGATGGTGCGGACAAGCGGCGCGTGCAGACCTGGTAATTAGCTGGTAATTATTGGCGGGAAAATAGGAAACAGTGTTGGTACACGGGGATGATTAGTATCCACTGCTGAAAGGCGTTTGGGGTTAATAGGAAGATGATGGTTTAAGAATTGAGAGCTGGTAAAGGAGTAACTAATGAATTATCGATATCGGGGGACAACCTTTTGGGGGAGGCTTTTTTTGGGCTGTCGTCAGCATTGCAGTGAGGTCTTTCAAGTCTCGTTGGACCATTCGTGACAGGTAAACCAAATGTGAGTTAATTAAGTGGAAAAGTCAACGAATAAAGAAAGATGAGTTTTTCTCTTTTTTTTTTTTTTTACCACGAGAAAAATTGCCCTCATTAGTGTGATTGGCGAAATGATACTGGCCACGCACACGATCCTCATCAGTACTCTTGACTGTAGCAGGGAGAAAAACAACAGGCGGTTCCAGGTCACTCATTAGGCCTTCTCTACCACAGAGTTAACTCAAAACTATGCGAATTCCTCAAAGAGCTCTATTCCAGTGTTTAATCAAAGATAACGTCAATTTTACCTAATTATCAGCAGTAAAGCTATACTGGTCTTACCACAAACAATCTTAGAACATTTCATTAACTTTTTATGTACAGAAAACAAAGGGTTGGTGAAGGTCCTAAAGTGGCCTTTATCATCCTAACTTATCATATCAAGGCCTTTGTAATTTAATTCCAAATAAGACAATTAATTCAATAAACAAATTATTAACAAACAGAGCCAAGCAGAGTTTGAGCAGCCCAACAAAACTAAGTACGTAATAACGAGTACGTTGAGAGAATGGTATTGGCAGTGGTGAAATGACTCCAAGGAAATTTGTAAATGGAACGCTGGGTTCAGGAAAACCTGAGTTCGAATCCTGTCAATGATGCGAGGAATTTTTCAGGACTTCAAGAAGCAAATTGAATTTTGCAGTATAGTGGAGAGTTGTGTGTGTGTTTAAATAGATGAAATTATCCTGGATATGAAAGGGCCCTTGTCATTTTGGCACTTTATACTACACAGAAATGATCAGTTTTAATTTCTGAGAATTCAACTTTTGCTATCTTTATTATTTACTGCTGAGCAGTGTTTCTTCTGATCAGACCACTCGATGAGTCACTCTTAGTCATGGTCGCTGACTGAAGTTGTCAATTGCGAATTTCAGATTTCAGCCATGTGCAGACTCGAATCTCTTGATTCGCTAGATTTCGCTTCACACGAAGCGAAATCTTGCGAGTCACGAGCCAATCGGGGAATTCCAGAAAAATGAGCTCGTACTTTTCGCTTCTAAGTGTGCTTGAATAATTTCCATTTCTAAGTGATTATTAAGTTTCTTTCAGAGTGTTAAGTCAGATTCAGAATTATTTCAGACGTATGCCCCACAGCATTCTCTTCAAAAGGTTGGTAAAGCGTGCTAGGCGTCCTTCACACGAAATGGCAGAGAACTAATAACAAGAACATATGGCTGTGTCGTTTAATTAAGACATTCCATTTTCTTTGATGCGTGCTTTCTCCTACGGCCCTAGCATTTTATTAGAGAATGATAAAAGGCTGAAAACAAAGTCAGAAATCTTTCGCTACTTTTCTTACTATGCTCTTTTTGGAACAACGAAAACAAATTGAAATGCGTCTGTAATTTAAGAGAAAACCCTCATGTACTAACACGCTGTTGTCATCCAGAACGTTCTTCCACTGGATGAAAGCAAAGACCATAATTGGAAAATTGCGCAAAGAAAATTTCATTTATATATTCCCATAAACATCAAAGTTCTTGTAAGATACGTTTTTCTTGTCCTTCAGATTGATACAAATTCTTTGCTTACAACACCTATTTGATGATGCACGGGATTTCCATCTGTTGTTTGGAGTTGAGAGGGAGGAAACTATGTCACTCTATAATTAAGTTAGATTTAGTGTGCATTAAGCGCCAAAGAAACTAAGCCTATGAGGCGTCAGTACATTTTGTCTTTTACTCCATTTATATTTTAGTCGGTTTTTGTTTGCTGGATGAAAAACTAGAGTTTTTCTGAATGATAACAATGCATCCCTCGCTTAAGACCAACTCAGCCACGTGTGTAAAAAAATTCTTCATCTCATTAAAGGGATTTGAACTCAGACATTTTCCACCCAGTTTGGAACAATGGTCGTTATAATGGCTGCGATTTTCTAACTTATTTATCTGCTTGCAGAATGGTAGACTATAAAAAAAATCCAGAACGAGTTATTAATATCGTCTTTTCTCATGGTGTATTATAACATGCCCCAAGAACAACCTGTTTTTGCATATCGTACTAGAAGTTGTGATTAATGTGGTGTATTTTTAGAATACTTTCGATGAAACTTCACTTTCAGTTCATTATTTCTTCATCAAGTGTAGATCTTAGATAGCCCTCGGGGGTAGCACAGTTGATAGAATCACTCCACAGCAGGTGGAAAGGGTAGCGTGGTTGTTTTCTCCTGGAAACTCGGATATTTCGTCCAGAAAATAGTCAGATCGACCATAGAACACATGAATTTTGAATGTGGAATAATTATTCCACATTCAAAATCAGTTAATAATATTGGATTTTGAAATCTTCTACCATTATATTAAGAGTGGAATATCCAAAGGAATAAACTAAATATTCGCCTTCCGCGAATATTTGGTATGATAGCATCCCTTACATCGAGCATGCAAATTCCAAATATCTAATAGAAATCGATCTACCACTTTGCAGAACCGCACATTTTGCAAATTATTCACACCTATAAAAACACGGGTTGAAATCACATCAATTTATTCTAGTTTTTTTTTTAACTTGCTCAATGGGATAGCCACATCTCCAGTACTCACGGCATCGTCGTTAAAATGATTCTTGGAGATGGCAGGTCGTTAGACGACTTGAAGCCGTCCGTCACAGGCGGAAACGGAACCTTTGCTTAATGTGTCACGCAGTTTCGTCTCGGCACTATGGAAGGAGTTTCAGGAAACAGGAACCATTACAAGAAGAGCTGGCCAAGGTCGTCCGAGGGCTACGTCAACCAGAATAGACCACTATCCGACTCTAACAGCAAGACGGACCCCTACGATATTCTGTCATCAACTCTCTTGAGGTTGCTGCAGCCACAGGTGAAAACATTTCCAACCAGACTGTCTTAGGAAGGTTCGATTCAACTGCACTCTACACGCAAGGCAGCCAGTTGTTTGTATTTCATTCCATTAACCCCTAAACCACCGCAGACCTCGTTGTAACTGGTGTCATGAACGACTTGGAGCCCTGACACTGTTCTCTGAGTCTCGTTTTAGCCTACAAACAAATTCTAAACGTTATTTCATCTGGAGACAACGAGGAATGCGGTACCATACCTCCAACATCAGAAAAAGGGACACAATGGAGGCGACATTCTCCTGAGAGGAATAATGATCACCCCTCTTGATGTTTTTGATAGGAATACTGTAACTGCGCAGAGGTACCGAGAATAGATCCCCGGATCCTATGTGCGACGTTGTAGGGATGCGGTTGGCCTAATTTTCTTTTCATGCGCTACAACGCCAATGATCACCAGACTTAAATCCGATCGAACATCTGTGGATCGTCCTTGGGCGTCACATTGCACGCAGACAACCAATTCCTCAGTCACTTGGTGAGTTAAGGTCTACTCTGGTGGAAGAATGGGATTTGTTGCCGTAGAATCTTATAGACACCCTTACATCGAGAATAATTCACCGCTGTCAGCCGCTGGAGGGAATTACACACCGTGCTGATGTCATTTGACCATATTTTCTAGCATCTTGTATCGACTTCTGTAATGTGACCTTTTTGGTACGTCTTACACAACGACCCGTAAATGTCCTTTATACTTGTCCGAAGTTTCTCGCTGTCTCCTCATTTCATGGTTATTCTACAGTACACCACCATACCAAATTTCGTCCCGCTTCATCGCAAGCTGCACGAGTTACACCATGTTTTCTACGTGTTCTGTTAATTTTGTCGAGCAATGTATATAAATGTCTTTCTAAATTTGCGCATATGCCACCTACCTACAAAAAAAGTTAAAAGGTCTGAAGAAAAATAATTTTGCGCATTACCAAAAAGAAAAAAGAATCCTGAAAACTTTCTTCTTGCCTTAAAAAAAGCTGCTCCCTCCTCTTCACGGGGATAAGGGCAGATTACGTTTGGGCCCTTTCATATTAGGCCACGATTGTTTCACTTAATAATTTTCGTCGACCAAAAAAAGTCGTCGTAGCGCTCCTTAATTCCTTTATTAAGAAAAATCCCAAAAAAAAGGAAGTGAAAAAAGTTGTTATGACAACCAGTTACAGTTTCTATACGTACACAAATCAGTTGATCACCATTTAAAAGTGTACGCTCTGGTCTGCTCGCCCAAGCGGAATATCATAGGTGTTTGCGTGCATTTACATAAAAAAAAAAGATTAAATTAACTCCTAAATTCTCGGAATTAACGGTGTGAGATGAAAGCAGCCACTTCAAAGAAATCCCGTGCCCTCAGATATAAATCTTATTCGAGGAAGCATCATCACGGTTCGTTTATATTAAATGAAACGAATTTGCGTTTAATGTTTCTGTTTTACATTCATGGGCTTAATGAAGTCCTACGAAAAAAATTGTACCTGCAAAAAATTGCTTTAATGAGTATCTGAGTGGCTTTGCTAGTCCCAAATGAACACGAACAGAGGTACAAAAGCCTCTCGTTTGAACCGTTTATTTGGAAATAACGTTTGTTGGCTATGCTTAATGCTTAAGAGAGCTCTGCTTTCAGGTTAGATAAGATGATTCTCGTTAGTTTTTCTTCTTGGCCCTTTTCCAATAAGTATAAAGATAATCGCCATCCGCTAATTCTTGTCTCTATCATCATGGTTTTGTTTGCTTTCTTTGGTGTAGGAAGTAAAACGAATGATGGTATTGAGTGAGGTATATGAAACCAAACCAACAGAATAAAACTGCGCTTAAAATACGCTAACATATATTGGAACATCTCACTCCTTCCCCGGAATTAATGGTTAAACCCAGAGATCACATGACAAGTAGGTGGAAGTATCAGCTAAAAGTAGGATATAAAAAAGCACGCACGCTCAGTGACAGGTGGATGGAACGAAAAACAAAATGATTTGTTGAAAATATCATACACCGATTGAAGACAGAAGGTAATGTAACCATTCTTCTGTCTTCCTAAGCAGATATACCACCCTTAATGACCTCCCCCCCAAGAGCATGACAACAATTGAAACCGATCACTTAAGATCCCACCTTTAAGCTGACTCGAGATACACTTATCAGAACTGAGATAAGTGTAGGACCGACAAACATCGGAAAAGTACTTCATAAAATGGGTCACCATGGTGGATTAGATGGTCGCTGTCTTCCAGCAATGCAAGTGATCGCCTATCCTGTTGGAGTAAACGAGAACATTGAACTTTATATCAATAGCAGGAGGTGATGTGGATTGATGAATCGTGCCAAACATTCCAGGATTATATGACCGCACCTGGATATCGCACATTTATCCCATCATAACGATTTGTGCGCTATCTCAACATTTGAGATAAAGCATCCTTTCAAAAGCTTGAATAGTGTTTCTGAAGTCATGTTTACCAAGATCGAAACAAAAGGTAAAGCAAACTCTTTGTTCTTTTGAACTCTCAAAAGAAAAACACGTTTTACATGCCTTCACACTAACACAACAGAGAAGGTTGTACGACAAGGAAACTACCACGAAGACTAGGCTTATACGCCATCACCACCTAGCTTGAAAAATTACCCTCATAAGTAACACGTTCGTGTACAAAATTCCTCTTGACACTGTGAAGGAAATTTTGGAAGCATTGTTTCACCACCTGAATGCCCAATGTTCTATTTAAGGTTTTGATATGCGTGTCCGGTGCTGAGGACCAAATCATCGAAGTCTATAAAGCTACCTGGACACGTTACAAAATACACTGTGCTGCCACTTTATTAGGTACACCCCTGCTGTGCACACAAATGGTTTGTCCCACAAGGTTGCAAGTCACTTGAACACTGTTGTGGATATAAATTCAACAGAACAACCTTTCTAGTATCAGTTAAGCGTACAAACCGTAGCAAGAATAGGGAAAATGAGTGATTTAACGGACTTCGAACGTGGCATGGTAGTAGGTGCAAGGCGTGCTGGACAAAGCATCTCTGAAACGGCAGTTCTCCTGAACTCTTCACGCACCACAGTTTCAAGGGTGTATCGAGAATGGTGCAACGAACAGAAAACGTCCTCTCAACGGCACTCCTGTGGAAGAAAATCGCTTGTTGATGAGAGAGGTCAAAGGAGGATGGCTAGAATTGTGCAAGCAAACAGACGGGCCACAAAGTCGAACATCACGTCAGAATACAACCTTGGTGTGCAGAATAAAATATCGCAACGGACCACTAATCGCACTTTGTCGCGAATGGGCTACAACAGCCGACGGCCACATCGCGTACGTTTGTTGTCAATGAAGAACAAGAGAGCACGCCCCCTGTGGGCACAGCAACACCAGCACTGGACTATCGAGGACTGGAAAACAGTTGCTTGGTCTGATGAGTCGAAGTTCCTGGTGCATCATGTTGAAGGAAGGCTCAAAATTTGGCGAAAACAACATGAATCCATGGACCTCTCATGTCTGGCATGTTATGATGTGGTGAATGTTTTCTTGGCACAAGTTGGGTTCATTGATACCCATAGATTCAAGTTTGAATGCCACATCGTACCTAAACATCGTTGCTGACCAAGTGCATCCGTTCATGTTGACAGTTTATCCTCAGTGTGATGGTTACTTCCAGCAGGATAATGCGCCGGTGCACAAAGTCCCAATCACTATGGAATGGTTCTAGGAACGTGACAATGACTTTTATTTGCTGCAGTGGTCCGCTCAGTCCACGGATCTCAATCCTATCGAACATCTTTGGGATGAGTTGGAAAGGGCTATTCGCTGCAGGCCTACACCTCTGTCGAATCTCAAGGAATTGCGTGACACACTCATGTCTGAATGGTACTCTATTCCTGCACAATGGTTTCAGCATCTTGTTCAAATCATGCCTAGACGAATTCAGACTATTTCGAAGGCTAAAGGAGGCTCAACACACTACAGGGTAGGTGTACCGAATAAAGTGGCAGCACAATGTATATTCCTTCATAATTTCGTCTAGTGCTGGTTTTCCATGGAAGACAGGTGGTCATCCCAGGTCACTCCGAAGTCCTTGTGATGTTTCACTTTCTGGATTGGCTAGCATTGAGAAGAACAATGATAATAGTTTTCTTATGTTTTTTGGAGAAGGAAATCTGAGCTTTTTTAAGTAGGTTTAATTGAAGACCAATCGAGCATAGAAAGTTGGCAAGACCCTGCTCTGTGAATTGCAAAAAACTTTATACTCATCAATACTTTGTGCTCATCAACTTGATAGAAAGAACATTTTATATCATTTACCTAAGAAAACAAAATTATTGCATTTGCGATGAAAGGAAGAAGAGATGTAGTAAACAAAGTTGCTGCTACATTCAAACGGTCGAAATTCATCTGCAACACTGGAAAGACCATTTCCGAAAACTTGATACACACATTTTATACGTTTACTCTTGTAAATAGCTGTATCATCATACTGTGCACACATTCTACACTTCCATTAATATCCGACACCCTTACATTGATAGTTGGTCAAATTTCACCCAAGCACAGCTTGTCAGATACGAATATAAATATGCTCATAGGCCTTCGATGAGACAGTAGTACGACTATAAATGCAAGATGCCATGATCGACCGAGTTAACAGACTTCCAGTGAGGAACGATAATACCCTTCGACATAAGCAATCGGTCCGTACGTGATAATTTAATGACCCTTTTGTGACGTGATCTGCAAATGGAAACATCTGGTGCTGAAATCATCAATAAATGACCCATAAAAGTTCCTAAGCTAACGTTTTATGACAGGAGATTCCTGAAAAGAACTATCCACTCGGAGAACAGGTTGACCTTGTCGCAGCAGACCATCAGTGAAACGATTGGCGCACGTCACACCACTACAGTTCGCAGGGCGCTGCACATATGGGTTACAACGGTCGCGCAGCTGTTCACAAAGTTTCATGATTCAGTTCTCCGATTGCTGCCTGCGAAAAACGTTGTAAATAGTTGTACGCATACATGTATTTATTAAAAATTCGTATTTCACTGATGTCTCAGAACAAGAACACCCTGGAAAATCTTCAATACAAAAGATGTCACGCTTTGTCTGTTAGTCGTTAGTTTCTCTGCAATTATTCAGCTGCAGAATATTTCCCAAAGGGATAAAGAAGTCCATGAAAAATTCATCGAGATTTAATGGAAGCAAGCTAAACATGTAATAAACAAGCGACTCTTCCACCAAGATTAATCTCAGCCACGTACGGATCGATATTCGCATGATTTAAATTGTTTTCAGCTGGAGCTTGTCTCTTAGATATGAAATACTACTAACAGGATTATCTCCAATTTTATTGGCATTTATTTTAAGCTTATCGCAAAAACGGAAGCCGCTGTAGATGAGTTCTGTCCTTCCTGACAAGAATTATATGGGGATTTACCTTAAAGTACTCGTGTTATCAGAGTAGTTTATATCATTAGCTGAGCTGCTAGTTAACGGTGTGTGGGAAGGGGCTTTACTGTCCGATGCTGATAACGTAATGAGTGAGTAAAGTAATGAACTAGTAATTCCTCTGGATTCGTTGTTTATTGGTTTCATTGCCCTAAGCCATCGCTGTAAGGCATTTAAGGAAATGGCGTCTTAAACTACGTACATCGAACGTAAGAAATCTGATATCTGCTCTTTTGGAAGGAACCGCTAATAATTGATAAATTACAACTAATCTCAGCGGTATCCCTCGCAGTAGCACAGTGCATGTAAGCATTGTCCAATCATAGTGAGTCGAAAAGGTTCGAATACCATCAATGACGCCAGGAATATATGTTTTTTTTACGTATACGGCATCGGTAATTGTATTGTTTATTTATTCATGATGAAAAACGGAAATATTTAAGTTCAAAAGTTTGTAAACCTAAGCGCCCTCTCCAACTCAATAAACCGTTCCCACTGTTGAGTCCAATTTGCAATCACCAATCCAAGACTGCTTTAAGATCCTCTTGAGATTTCCCATAATTGGGTCATAAATATTCAGCATATGATCAAAAGGAGACATCCACTCAAATGCGTTTGATCTCTGGAAATAGAAAGAAATTGGAGGAAGTTATATCAGATGAAATGGAAGCATCAATTCGGTGCCCATTTCTTCATTCGCTGCCTGTGCAATTTGAGAGCGATGAGCGGGGGACATTATTTTGTGGAGGGAATTTTAATTCCGCAGCCTTTTTATTTTAATTTTCCGCTTAAAATAGCCTCTTTGAATAACGGCGTAACACAGCTAGTGTGCATTAGCTATAGATTTTCTTGGATAAGATCCTTTTTATCAAAAAAAAATGCATGCCCTTAGTTGGGTCTTCTTGTGTATTTCCTTGTCTGTGTGTATTGTGATGAACTTCGGTGCCAGTTGTTCCCCAACAAATGTAAAGACAATTAGAACTTTGAATCTATACCGGGTACTATAAACATGTATGAACTGGACGTCTGCTTCCTTAGGCCCTCGTCAATAGCATAGTTGGTATAATCCCTGTCCTCCCCACACCAGATGGAAAAGACCTGAGTTCGAATCTCGAGGAATTTTTATGGGTATCTTTTCACCACGTTGTTGAGTTAGTCGTTCTCAATGAGGATAGCGTGTTTTTTCTCCCAGAAACTCCGGTTTTTAATCCAGCAAAGGCAAATCGACCACAAAACACACGCGCAATTTATAGATATATTATATACGGCGCAACATGGCCTAAGTTGCTAATGCGCTTAAAATTCTACACCAACCAACCAACCCTGCTTCCTCAGAGCAATAGCAAGCGTTTTGGAAACCATATTTTGGCATGAAAACATTCGTACAGAGAACGACACGACAAGTGACAAAAGCACACGCTGCTGCATATAGCTGTTTATTGGATAAGCATCAATCTCCTACTTTCATTCTTCTTACTTCTTTCTTTACTTACTTTCTGCTATGAATAAGCTTTATTCTCTATGAGTACAGTACACTATTCAACTTACAGAATTCTGATGGAAGAATTTAGTTAATATTTTTCTTATTTGTGAATTACGCAGAAGTGCCAGTCAGCCTAACGAGAGTCTGTAAATGATGCGGACATCAATACACGCTTTCCAATACTTGGAACACACGCAGAGCTCGAGTGACAAAGTTGTAGCACAGACTGCAACTTCAAAATATTCAATTCTAAGAGCTATCAAAGCAACGGACAAATGAACTTCGTCTCTTCAAGGGAAAAAAAAAAAGGAAATGAAACAGATGATGCAATTAACGAACTCCTTGACGTCAGTAAACTGAAATTTGTTTCACTGCAGTAGCAGATAATTCTAAAGATTATACTCAGAATCAGACGCAAAAATACTTTAAACACCGCTATAAAGACATTTTGGCTCATTCTTTTGCTAATCCAGAACAGGAAGCATCATTATTAAAGCACAGCTACAGGATTTGAAGGATTATGTCACGGTGTAGTATAAGGAGATTAAGTTGATCCTCCTAGATATACTTTGTATAACTAAATAGAATCAAAGAATCTTGTTGATCCTTCCAAACTTCAACTCAGCTTATATAATTTTAAATAAACTATGCACTTAATCAACTTTAGTTTCTATTTGCCTTCAGTACTCAAATAATCAAATTGATAGCCAATCTTCGCTGATTTACGGCTGGGATGGGCTATCAGTCCTCGAGTTCCCACGAATTTGTTCTTTCAGCCACCGTTTCCGTTCTTATATTGATGACCCACTGCTTTGTTTGGAAAATTCTTTCCATAGGTTTCCTGATGAGAGAATACTGCAACCCGTCTTCCAGTGCCACAAGCTTTGCTCTACACAAAGAGCTTCAACTTATCGAATACTCGCATCACTGTCAGTTCCTTAAATCTTAGGTAATTCTCCAGTTGGGAGTAAAAAAGTTAGTCAACTAATTCTTCTAAAGCGCAGTCCTCTCATTTCTCGAAAAAAAATAAATAAAATAAAGGTCTGCTGCTCCTATACTCATCTTCAATATCACTCATATTTCTAAACAACACCATATATATTTAGAGGGAATAACCTTGACTTCTAACCTTTCTTGGCATGAACACATCACAAATATTGCTTTCTCTGCACCCAAAAAACTAATTCCCCTTTCTCTCTCAGCGTTTGTTTTTTTCTAAACAGGTACCAACTCCATAAATAAAAAAACCTGCTTTACCATGAAGTAATATTCTCATCTGGAGCAATGCTTCTTGAATTTCTAGACTCTATCCAAAAAAGAGCAGTCCAGCAAATTAATGATTCCTCTCTTACTAATTCACTTCATATCAAGTGGTAACAAGTTATCTTCGATTTAATTCTTTCAGTCATCTGAATCATTGCGAAAAATCAAGATGTTCAAACCAGTAATAAGGTAAGGATACCAAGAATGTAAAAAAGTTAAACAAAATAATCAAAGCCTGGAAGGTTTTGAAAACAAGAAAGAATTTCGACCATTTCTGATATTGTGAGAGAACTTGACGACCATCGTAGGGCACGGATGACTGAATTACCCCCGGAGGAGACACTTAAGGAAGTAACACCAAATGGCCAATCATACACATCAAAATCACCACCGCGTCATCCAAGAACACGTGTTCGGAACAGAAGTTATCAAATGTGATGCCATAACACTAAACGCCACATGAGAGTAAACAAAAATAAGCAATACTTTCATCATAAAACAGATTTTATTTATTTACAAACTTCTCACTCGCAAGGCACGCAGGCTCTAGATAATAGTGAGAACCCTGAGAATTACAGAGAATCAATACAAAACAGTCATTAGTGTTAAAACATATACAAAATGTGGATTAACAAAACAGAGTAAAGAGCAGTTTCTTATACATATGACACTTTAAGTGTAAAATCAATATTCGGATTATTCAATACCAGAAGGAAATGGAATAGAGGACTTCCAAGTGTTGAGTAAGAGGGATAGACAGTGAGAAGTTAGTTTTATGACGACAATTCAAGCGGGATATAGTGAAAGGTATTTGTTCAAGAAGAGATGGAGAATCGATAATACAGTTTGTGATATTGTGGACGAAATGAGACCCATGGAGTTTTCGTTTGGAGTGAAGAGGAACGAATCTGAAGCGACGACAAAGAGCTCCATAGTTTCGACTGTGAAAAGGAAGACGATTTCAAAACCATAAGAATTTAATGAATTTAATTTGAATTCTCCCGGGTATGTGAGAAAGATATTCCTGTTGTGGGGACCAAATAATATCACAATAATCAAAAATGGAAAGTATAAGCTGCTTGTAGAGAAGAATTATAAAACTTTGTCACTCTTGAAAATAGAGCAAGAACGCTTAATTAATCCAAGAAGTTTGAAAGTCTGAGATATTACGTGATCAACGTGGGAAGATAGATGAAGGTCAGATCGAAATAGGACACCTAAGTCCTTGAATGTATCAGAACTTACAATTAGAGAATTTTCAATACACTGAATGGACAGAAATCATGGGATACCTACCTAGTAACGGGTAGGTCCACCTTTCACCCCGATAAGGGCAATCACACGGCGAAGCATTGAGTCCACTAGTTCACGAAAGTGTTCCACGGGTATTTCCATCCATGCTTGTTGCACTGCTGTCCATAATTCCGTCGCTTTCCTGGGTGGAGGATCCAAAGTTCGAAAGGGCGTTTCCACAGCATCCCAAAGATGCTCCACAGGGTTCATATCCGGTGAGCGAGGAGGCCATTCCGTGGTGGTAAAATCTGTGGAATGCTCTTCGAACTTTGTTCTAGTCACCATGGCTCTGTGGGGGAGGCGCATTGTCCTGATGGAAGAAGGGCCCATTGCCCTGTGGGTGCACGATGACCATGAAGGGATGCAGATGGTCTGCAAGGATGGACACGTAACTTGGACCGTTTAGAGATGCGTCTAGACATACCAGAGGTCCCAACGTGTGCCAGTTGAACATGGCCCAGACCACTACCGACCGTCCACCTGCCAGAACAGGTCCTTGTTGACATGACGGCTGCATAGCTTCGTGCGGTTTCCGCCAGATACGCACCTTCCCGTCCGCTCGAAATAACCGGAAATGGAACTCGTCGGACCAGGAGACCCGTCTCTAATCATCCAAGGTCCAGTGCCGATATTCTTTCTCCAAGTTGAGTTGTAGAGTCCTGTGTCGTGGTGTTAGCAATAGGACTCATGGGTCGGCGGCTCCTATAACCTATTGCGGCTAATGATCGCCTGATGGTCTTGGTGGAGACGTTTTTGATACCTCCCTCGTTGAAGTCGGCGGTGATTTGTGCCACTGTCGCTCTCCGGTTGGCTGAAACAATGCGAGACAGACGGCGACGGCCACGTTCATTCACCACCTTTCTCCGCCCACAGCGCTATCCACGATGAGATGTCCTTCCGGAAATGGCGTATTCCCGATACACTCTTGAAACTCTCAAACGGGGATAATGCAATTTCTATACCACCTCCGCGATAGAGCGACCCATGCGTATGGCACCTACTATCATCCATCTTTCAAAGACATGTCGTTTATCACGACGTTTATCCATACTGACATCGCATTACCGTCTATGTGAATGCAGTGTACCAATATACCTGCCAAGCGGCGGCGGATTCGTCCACTAGCGAGAGGGGTGACAGCGTCACGTTGCCCAGGAACCAGGTGTCCCATGAATTCTGTCCTTTCAGTGTATAATAATCAGTAAACACGGAGGGTCAAACTGTACAATTCGAGCAAATGCGACATAATTTACATTTTAATGGGTTTCGAAACAAGTTATTTTTATTGAGCCAGACTGGGAGGGAATCAAGACAGGACTGGCTTGACAGGAGTGACATCGCTGTCAGTTGAAGAATAAATAACTTTGTAAAGTTTAATATCGTCTGCATAGATTTGCCACTCAACATTAACGGACTGAAATAAAGTTGACAGATAATTAATGTAAACAATAAAGAAGAGCAGACTCAAGGATGAGCCTCGAGGAACACCTTGTGAAACAGTAATCGGAGTTGACGAAGTACCATCAATTATTAAAGATAGTTTACGATTTCTAAGCAGTGAATCAAGCAAATCCAGTAAATGGAATCGTAGACAATAAGATGAAAACTTGAAGAGCAGAAGATCGATGTGGACAGAGTCGAATGCATGTGAAATATCAAGGAAAAGTGAATCAATTTGATTTCCTATGTCCAAATTAAATAAATAAATTTTCTGTTTATGCTCCCGGGACGACCGCACGGTCAGAGGAGTTCGCAAGGTAGAGAAAATAAAAGGAACAGTACCGTGTTTAGCAGCGGTCAAGGGCTTAAACCCCGGTCGCTCAAGGCACGTGCACTTATGCACCCTCGCGCCTCACCACTCGACTCTTACGCCAGCCTTTGATTAGTTTGTAGGAAATGATAGAACAAGGTCAGTTTTCAAACAGTTGATTTCCTGGGAAGATACTGATAATTATTGATAAAAAGATGAAGGTAGGAGCTAAGGTTTTTATAAAGTAGGAGTTCAAAAATTTTCGTAGTTGTATTCAGTATAATAAAAATAGGTCGGTAGTTATTAGGCATAGAAACCTGGAGAAAATTAGGCATAGAAACCACATCACGAAACCTAGAGTGTGTTGTGAAAATTACGTATTTATTCTTTTGGGAAAACGTGCGCCTTTCTTGGCATTCGTTGGATATGTTTCAGAAGTCAACCACAAACCACTTAAGGAAGAATTGCCTAAGAAGACTCGGCACATAATGTTTTCATATATAGAACAATTTCGATGGAAGAAATCTTCGAAAAGCTCGTTTCTGAATAAAGTTCGTAAAGTCGAATTGCAAGAATTCTGTTCCAATTTGGATTCCTCGTGAGCTTTGATATAATCTTTCTGAAGATAGGGTGCCCACTCATCCATTCAATTTAGTTTGGTCTTTTCCCGTTGCCCCGGCCATTATCTTTATGCCGCATCTCTTCCTCTATGTTTATTGAGCTGTTTGAAAGATGCGAACCATCAAGTATTCATGAAAGTCTCGAGACACTGCAGAATTTACCTAAGCTAACATCTTTCTGGCTGCTGCAGTAATGAAAGGTCTCGAGAGCCATTTATTTATTGATATGCCAACCCGGTCGCCTACGCAGATCCCACAAAGATCCGTAGCGTACATTTCTGCACAGAGATTAACTACCCCTTCTCCCAAAACATCGAGACTCTCGTGACTTTACACAAAACCCCCTAAGTGAATACCTCTCTTCCACAAAGAGTGAAGATACAAATCGTGCCATATCGAACTCCCTCCTCCTAACTCCATCTCAGAGCTTTCGAGGGTTATAAATTATTCCATCATTCTGTGGAGCAAACTGCAGCAATAGCTCTTTGTTTATAAAGGTCTCTAATGTGCCATGGTTTCTTCACAAATACGGACAACAAGCTGTTTCAATTTATCCAAATCTAATACAGTTTTGCATACTGAAGAGATTTTTTGTTTCTGTATGTTAAATAATTTGCTAGAATTTTATATTGGTATGTTAGTTAATACTTACACTAGAGAGGAAAACGTTAGGGAACACTATGCTCAAGACAAAGTCCAGTATCGTTCAAAATATTTTACTGTTTATAATTATTTTCTTAACTACTTCCAGAATACCTCTATAATCATAAATATAATGAATACTACTCTATAGCTAGCATTCGATTCAAACCAAATTTGCAATATAAGTAAGGGAATCTGATTGGTATGATGGAGGGTTTTTTTTTTTTCATTTTGATCCATCACTCAAATCATAAGAACCATACATTTAGATTGCTTATGTTTATAATACTAGCTACTTTATTGAAGTTTAGTTTCCAATACTGATTAGCAATGCACTTTTAGCAGAGGGAAATTTATGTTACTTAAGGAAAAATGTCTATTGATGTGTCAAACTGTAAATTGTTTTACATAAGTATCAATTTACTTTCGAAATACCAAAAAAAAAAAAGTTTGAACTCGTATTATAGTAAAAGTACTTTTGTTACTGAGTTGTAGAGGAAAAGCTTTTTATACGAAGGGTCAATGATTCAGTCACTGTTCAAAGAGATACATTTTTATTTGGGGAAGCAGGGTGGAGGATCTTTAATACATTATTTAATGCGATTTAATGAATCATATTAAAACTGTATCAAGGTCAAATTGGAGACAATACGTTGGGAACGATTTCTTCAGCGAATACCTTATTAAACCATGTTATACGTATTGTAATTTACAATTTAAGTAAAGGAAACCTTGTTGGTATGATGGCGGTGTTTTCATTTTGATCCATCAAAATGGAAACACCGATTGATTTTTTAATCAGTTGATGAAACCATTAATTTATTAAAATATAGCATTATTACGGAGAGTACCTTAAGGAATGTGGAAAAATAAATGTTTACTGGATTCTAAATATTCTAAATATTTGGGGGGAATTCAACACAAAGGAGGCTCAATGGACCACTGGACAAATTTCGTAAATAAAGTAAAAATCCCTTAAATAAATTGGCGAATTAATGGCGACTATGGCCATGCCTTTATTGACCTTAGATATCGGGCTCGAATTAGTATGATTATTGTAGAAAATGAGGGTGAGCTAGCCTTAAGAGTATATTTTAAATTATGTTAACAACAAAGTCAATAATTGGCAGAACTGAAAGGATTCAGGCCAACCATAATAGTTATCAATAAAACGCAAACAAAAGAAATTATTTGTTCTTCTTATTAAGATTTCATTAAACAGGCTGATGTCTATATTTCAAAATACTCCCGGTTAAGATATCGCCACTGCCCAGGTAAAATCACGAGACAAAGAACACTGAAAATTATTGTGTGAAAAACGTTCCAGAGTTTGGAAGTGAAAACTCAGAAAAAAATGGGAAAGGTAAAAAGATATTGCAAAAGCTTCTTGGTGTTACCTTCGCCAGGTGTACAAGCAGAGAACTTGAGATCAGCGACCCGGATTAAAGGTGAAAACTTCTATTGTGTTATGGGAAAGAGGGCAAAGACGATACCCACGTATACAACACAAACAAAAAAGGGGCTAATAAAAAACGAACTAAAGCTTAAAAAACAGCAGAAACAGAAAATAAACTAGAAATAATAATGGGAATAAATTGCGAGATGGTGGAATAATAAAAATAGGATTGAAAATTTAAACGAAATTCTAGAAACTACCGATTAAATTTCAGTTAAGTTTAAAAAAAGTAAACTAATACTAAAATTAGTGAATTATGAGTCAAAAAACTGAGAAAAATGAACATGAAAAATGAATAAAAGGAGAAACTGGAGCAGTCTAAATTACCAAATCAAAACTGAAGATCTCTAGAAAGATAAAAATCACATCTCAGAACTCATGGTAATACAATCATATGCAATAACAGAAGGAAAAGTGCCCAATTATTTACAAAAGGGAGTAGTAAAATGAGAAGAGCAATTTTATGCAAGGAAAGGAATCAGCAGATGGCAGAAAACAATGCATGAAAACTTTTCATAGAGTGAAATCGGAAGAAACTGGTGTCGAATAAGCAAATCTTGTCCTTGTCAAACCTTGTTCTTTTAAGTTCGCCGTATGGGGATGCCTAAGAGGGAGGCACAAAGCCTTCGATAAGTTTCGGTGTTCTCTTTCACGTGGTTCTGCCTGGACACGCATCCTGTTATAACCCTGAATACTTAAATATAAGGGTATCATTTGTATCTCTGACAGTCATTCAGAAGACGAAGAGAGTGTGCAAGTGCATTTGAAACATAAGTACGCTTAATAAACACGATTCTTATTAACAGTAAAAAGATTCAATGAGTTCCTTTTAGCCGCAGTCAACGCCTACGCCTTGTCACTCCGAAAACATACTGTCCTCGTTGTATATTGAGACACGTCCATGCTGCAAAGTATTGATTAATTCCAGAGGTCGTATAGAAGTACTGAAGATGGCAGTACCACTTAAGATTAGCATATAAAAGGTATGCAGATTCAATAACAGGCAGGCGAAAGAAGGAAACGTCCTAAATTCTTTTACAAACGTTGCGATCGTAGGTTATAATACACACTCTGGCCAAAAAAAAATGCGAACCTTTATTCAGTATTGAATCCGACCGCCTTTGTTTCGAACAGCGTGTGCGGCAGGCATGGATTTATGAGGTGTTTTAGGGCGTTTTCGTCCAATTGTAACCATTCTTCCAGCAAAATATCGCGTAACAGTGACAAAGTTGAAAGAAGAGGACTTCATTGCCCAATAGCTCTCCAACATATCCCATACATTCTCATTGGATTGAGATCAGTTGAATGTGGTGGGCCAGGAAAGATGGTGGAAATCGATGTCGTGTTCTCCAAACCATTCTGGCACGGATGGGCTATCACATTGGCATCCAGGGTGCAGTAGATCTGATAAAAAATTGACGTATTCCCTGAATGACATTCGACCTTCTACCAGGTCACCTTTTTGTAACTCTACCAGTTACAAAAGGTGGCCCAGTCCTCCTTAGAGTACAATAGCTTCTCTCATGAAGTATTTCGGGTGTGGAGAACAGTTTGCTTCCCAGTCATTAAAAACCTATGAAAGGATGCTTTTGAGGAACTAGCTATGGTTTTTCAAAACCATTTCTTTTCTTTCGTTTCTGAATCGTGGCTCCTTTTTTCCTACTTTTACTTCAGATTACCTCAGTCGAACAGCTTGTTCAGTCTTTATGCTTATCAACGCAACAGGTCGTCACAATTTTCTCTGCATCTATTCACTTTTATTTGCATTTCTTTTGTCTTAATACAAAGGTTTGTATCTTTTTGGCCAGTGCATATATATCTATCCAGCAGATAGCAGGAAAGGTAAAACACCCAAAATCAATTTGCGGAAACATACGCCTATAGGACAGAAGGTCATTAAGTCAAAACCATAGAGATCAACACTAATGACCCACACCACAGAGTATGTCGGCAGTCGAAACGGATTAGGAGAAGGAATTGCAAAGGCATCCTAAGTTAGCTCACTTGAGATCCAGTTCACAGAAGTGGACTAAGTGTAGGTCCAACAGCCATCAGAAAAGCAGTTCGTTAAAGGGGTCACGGGTCATGCTTCGTTGTTATCTCAAACAATACGTGTCATCGGCTATCCTGGTCCAGAGAGCCGAAGTATTGGACATTATAGAAGTAGCAGAAGGTGACGTGGAATAATGAAAGCTAAATAGTCCAGGCATTAGACGGATGCACCCAGATGTGGCGTATTATCAAAGAACTGTTTCGCAAATTGTATTGTTCCAACAATGAAGTTTGATAGTGGTAGCGATGGTATGCAGCTGGTTTAGGTGGTATGGACTTGGTCCATTAGTTGTTATCGATGAAACTATGAATGCAGGTGACCAATGTGACATTTTACAATTTTGACTAATCTACATTGTGACAATTCTTTGGAGAGGGGGTCGTATTTGTATCAGCACAGTAACGGTCTGTGCTGCAAAACAGTGGCGAAATTACCATACATCCAGGTCTGCCACCGCAGAATGGCTCGACGACTACTTTGGTATGGTTACCAGATTTTTATCTCCCTACCAGATTGCCAAATCTGGTAGGGAGATAAAAATTTATAGTTTCACCTTACAAAGCACGGTCAGAACAATAGTAATTTCAGGAGAATAAAATGGTGAATATACAATTTCCCGTCCAGATCGGGACACCTTTAGGGTGGCTTGGAACAACAACAACTGAGAGCCAGAACAAGAACTTGTAGAAGGAGTCTCTTCCAGTGGGTTATGATGTTCATTTTCATCATTCTCAACTCTAGAAAGATTGCGATTGGTTCTCTACTTGAAATAGGACTTATTGATCTGGCTCTCAGTTGTTTTTCAGACCCGGACTTCGGTCTGGTAATGGCAGGCTCACCAATCATTATCCTCAAATCACTATTGTACTGACCGTGCTTTGTATCACCGAGTAAATAATAATTTACTAACAATGTCATTCCCAACTTCTAGCCGTTTACAGCGTGGACAATGCCTGGTGGGATAATCAGAACGAAATGTGAATTAGACTAAGACTTTATCAGCTATAAAACGCTCGATATTAACTGCTAACATCGTTCAACTGTTAAACAAACGAAGTATTGATCGAGGTGCATTCCAATATGACCGAAAGTGCAGAAATACAGTATTACAATTAGTATAATGATCGCCACTAACGAACAACTGCCAACAGTCCTCGCGAACCTCAAGTACGTTAACAAACTTAATTAAAAACTTTCACTGAACAATTGATAATTTTTCTGGGTTTATCAGATCGGTATTAAGAGCAAACATGAATGTAAATCTCTGTTATCATTAGATCATGTTATTAATTGTTACCATGCATCAGTACTTAGAGCTATACGTTTGGAGAGAATTGAAAGGGCATAAGAAACTTTGCTTAGAGAAGTTTAAAAACATTAATAATAGCAAATGTTTAAAAAAACTTCGTACAATTTATATAGAGGGTGTCATGAAAAGAACAATGCCTAGTAGAAGGCTACAAACAGACTATACAGATCTGTCGATGTTATATAGAAAACTGAGTAATATTCATGACGTCACATACGACACAACCTTGCATGTGTGTATGAAATAAAAGAGGAAAAATGACATTACTGGGATTGTCATAGGAGATTTATCCTATTATAAGGCTTTGCTAAATTTATTTAACAAGTAAACATATTATTTTTTATCTACACCTGATCCACGGTTCCCAACTCAGTCATACAGTAAAACAGGCAAACCGACCATATAATACATGCAATTTACAGGCGTAAAACACGTCAAATTAATTGTTAAATAAATTTAACATAGCCTTATAATAAGATAAATCTCCTATGACAATCCCAGTAAAACCAGATGGTTCTGTTGTCACTTCAGCCAAGGATAAAGCTGACCTGCTAGCATCCCATTTTTCTTCCAGCTCATGTATTAATGAACTTGGTAAAACACCTCCCAACATTCCCAACGCGGTCCATTCAATGCCTCCTGTGGTCTTCCGTCAAAAGGATATCAGAAGGATTTTGATGAATCTTGATGCTAAGAAAGCTCCAGGTCCTGATGGTATTTCTCCACTTGTTCTCAAAATCTGTGCTCCTGAACTTACTCCTATTTTTTGCCGCCTTTTTTCACTTTCTTATTCCAAAGGTGTTTTTCCTTCTGCTTGAAAATTTGCTCATATCCAGCCAGTTCCTAAAAAGGGTGACAAATCCCTCCCATCCAATTATCGTCCCATTGCAATTACTTCTACTCTTTCTAAAGTAATGGAGAAATCAATTAACCGCCAAACTCTTAAACTACCTAGAAACCTTCCGTCTGATCAACGATCACCAGTATGGATTCCGTCAGTGTCGATCCACTGGTGATATCCTGGCTTATGTTACCCATTTATGGACTAATTCAATGGAAAGGTGAAACACAAGTAGTTGCTCTTGACATCTCAAAGGCTTTTGATCGTGTTTGGCATAAAGGTCTTCTAAACAAGCTTCCATCTTATGGTTTGCCAACTGTTTCTAGTAATTGGTTATCTAGTTTTCTCTCTGATCGCTCACTGAGGGTGATGGTAGATGGCTCTCTGTCTTCTAACTTCTCCACTAATGCCGGTGTCCCCCAAGGTTCAGCTCTTTCCCCCACTCTTTTCCTCTTGTATATCAATGACATTCTTACATTGACTGGAAATCCTATCCATAGTTTTGCCGATGATAGCACATTGCATTCAACTTTCCATTTTGAGAAATCTTGTCCTGCTCAATCAGCTTCAATTTCTCGAAAATCTGCTACCAATTCCTTAAATGCCGATCTTCAGGTAATTCTCCAGTGGGGCAAAGACAACTTAGTTGATTTCAACCCTTCTAAAACTCAATCTTGTCTTATATCTCGCAAAAAGGATTCTTCTGCTCCTATGCTTATCTTTAGTGACACTCCAATTTCTAGGCAAAAGGATATATCTCTTTTGGGGATTACCCTGACTTCTAATCTCTCTTGGCACAAGCACATTACAAATATTGCTTCCTCTGCATCTAAAAAACTTGGTTTTCTCTTTCGCTCTCGGTGTTACTTTTCTTCCAAACAGCTGCTCACTCTGTATAAATCGCAAATCCGCCCTGCCATGGAATATTGTTCCCACATTTGGGGTGGTGCCCCCAAAACCTCTCTCAGGCTTCTTGATTCCATTCAGAAGAGGGCAGTTAGGTTAATTAATGACTCATCTCTAACAGAGTCTCTCCACTCGCTTTCTCATAGACGCACTGTTTCTGCTGCATGCCTCTTTTACAGATACTTCCATGGGCACTGTTCTTCTGAATTGGCTTCTTTAATTCCTGCTCTCTCTTTCAAAACAGTCCGAACACGTGCCGCCACCAGCCAACATCCATTTACTGTCCAACTTCAAACCCACAGAACCAACTTCTCATCTTCCTCGTTTATTCATTCAACTGCCTTCATACGTATTCCTTCATACGTATTTCCTGAAAATTACAATCTACAGAAGTTCAAGTCCAATGTCAACAAATATCTTCTTTCGTCTTCTAAACCTCCAACCCAAGCACGGTACTAAGTACTATAGGTTCTAATACCTCTCGTGTTTGGGGTTCACATAAAAAAAAAAATGGTACTCATCTTAATACTAGTCCTGCAGTACATCTGTACCTTGATGTGCTACACTGGTGTGCAAAACTTAAGGACCAACATTATTTCTAAAGGTTGCAACCACAAAATCTTTCTTAAGGCACTCTTTACTGATGAGAGTAGATTCAGTTTCAGCAGCAATTCTGGACGTCAGCTAATCTGGCGAGAGGTTTGCACACGGTATCACCCCGCAAACATCGCTGAAAGGGATCGATATGGCGGTCGAGGTGTTCTCGTCTGAGGAGGAGGCGTTATCTTGGATTGACGTACACAACTCCAGATACTGGAAGGCGGTACTGTAACCTGTGCACGCTACTGTACTGAGGTAATCCTTCCCCATGTGCGTCTGTTCCGAGGTGCCATTGGCCCCGAGTTCGTGTTTATGGATGATAACGCCACACCCCCATCGCAATGCAGCTATTGATATGCATTTGGAAAGTGAGGACATTGTTTGTATTGATTGGCCTGCCCGTTTCTGGCGATCTAAATCCCATCGAACACATATGGGACGCTCTGGGGAGACGTCTAGCGGCACGACCACACTCACTAGAAAATGTTCACCAGTTGAAGATGGAGCTGACAGAGAAATGGACGATGTTACCGCAAGAAGTTATCAACAACATTGTTCTGTATGGAGGCGGTGCAAAGCCTGCATCGACATTAGGGGTGGCCATATCTTCTACTGAGGACCACCTCTTCCCTTTGTTCCATCTTTGGCACTGATAAATCTGTATCATGGCAGCCACGATGTTGTTGTTGTTGCCATTTTTGAATAAAGTCACTCTTTACCGTTTTGTTTCCGTTGTTGTTTCCTTCATCATTTCTGTACCTAACGAGGTTCCTTTGGTATGCTTTTCCCATATCCAGGCCATTCCTATGAGAAGCCACAGGTGAAAACTTGACTGGTTCTTAAATTTTGCACGCCATTGTACTTGTGATATCCATAGTAACTAGATATCATAATTGACCAGCAAAATCAGATGTCCTATATGCCCTTACGTTTCACTAAGAAAAAGCCTTTTAAAATTTATCCAACTAATCTTCGCTTACAGTATCTTGTCGAGTCCCTCAGCTTTCTATCGAATTAAAAAATTCCTGGCATTTGTTATCACCAATAAACTGTAGAAAAACAGAGAATATCGAATTAATATAATGGTAATCTCAAGCAGATAAAAACTTGTGAATTAAAGTGAAGCGAGGTCTCTTTATTAATAACTTGCAGTAAAAGTAGGGAGAAAAGCAACAGGCGGTTGAAGGTTACTCATTTGGCTTTGCACCAACTGTGTGGAAGAGAAGGCTTAGTGAGCGACCTTGACCCGCCTACTGTTTTTCTCCCTGATATAATTGCCACATGGCTCTAACAAAGAACGTGTTCGTTAATCATCACATTAGTACAGAATATTTAGCAGTGTCCATTATTAAACAGTAGCGCTAATCTTAAATTCCTTAAAAGTCGAATTTCTGAAGCAGAAAGCAGATAAAAATAAACCAAAAGAATAATAATTTAATTTCTATCCACACGTCACGACAACCATCTACTCTGGAACCAATGTTTATCTCCGCTTATTTATTTATTTCGTGCCAACCGGTTGCACTTCCCCCCTCCTCTTCCTCTATATTTAATTACGGTTAACTGGTTTAATTAATGTTTCGTACGCACAATAGCAGATAAGTTGTTCCAATGATAGGAAACTCAAAAATCTCTGGAGCAGAGAACAATACTTTTGCCATAGTTTCATTACAGAATTAAACCTGGAGAAACTTAACCATCAATCATTCATTTCTTCTCCATGATTCTTTAAAACCTGCACTTTTCGCATGCTATCATCGCTGGAGAATTAACCGGTATTTTATTTTTGTTTCTCACAACTAGCTAAATTAGAAGATATAATTAATTAAGTTGGGGTAATTAAAATTGTAAACTGTAGCCTTGGAAATGACAATAGAAGGAAACATTGAAGTTAATGACGAAGTGCCCATTAAATTAATAGTTAATGACTTCTTTTAGGAAGAAAAATAATTATGTCCAGGCCAAGAATGGAGAGTGGTTTACTCCAGAGAATTGTACCTTTGAGACGTATTAGTGCAAAGTTATTAAGGAAGAAACGAGTGAGCACTCTAAGAACATAAAAGGTTTGTCTGGGAAATGAATTAAGAGAATTACGTTCCCTAGATGCAGCGTACCTTTTAAGGATGCTATTGTCTACATTAGTCATCGCCAAGTATACTGCGAAGGAGTCAGGAGAACTAAGATCATGAAATTTATTTGTTTGATTTTTGCACATAAAATATGAAAATTGGATTGTGAACACACTTCTTCAAATCCATGATAAAAATGTTACGCAACAATCACCGGTGCCAGAAAGGACTCAACGTATGTTCATCATATACTCTGACAAAAGTTACTTTGATTTTCCCAATTTTAATTGTTTGAAATCCCACGATCGACGGAGTTGACGCACTCCCAGCGCGGAATGATAATAGGGTGCAACATAAGCAGCTGGTCTGTACGTGACAGTTCAACGGTACTACAGATCCCTAGGTCGTGTAGATGATCTGCAAATGAAACAGTGAGAAACAACGCAGAAAACCTCCGAAGCTGACGAAACGTGACAGGAGAGCTCTGGAAGGTATCGTCCACTCGGAAAGCAGATCAACGTTGTTGCAGCACATACAGGCCCTCAATGGGGCGATTAAAACACACGTTAGCATCAGTACAGTGCGCAGGACATTTCATGATGTGGATTACCATGGTCATGCAGCTGTCCATAAGCTAATCACCTGGACTAACGCTAGACTGTCAAGCTTAGTGTAAAACGTCGTCCTTGTACCGTAGACCCACGGAGGGAGGAATCACAGTACATGGTCTACCAATCTAACAGTTGTGCCTGGGGTGGCGAATGCATAATGTACCTTGCAGCTGTCTTGGGTAGCACGGTTGGTAGAATCGAACTCAGATCTTTTCCTACCCACAACAGGTGGAAAAGATCTGAGTTCGAGTCCCGTCGATGATGTGAGGAATTTTTATGGGATTTTTTTTCACAACATGGGTGTGTTAGTCGGTCTCAGAGAGGGTAGCGTGGGTTTTTTCTCCCGGAAACTAGGGTTTTTCAACACACGCAATTTACAGACAGTATACACGGAGCAATATGGCCTTAGTCACTGATGCTCCTAAAATCCTACAACAACAACGACAACAATTTACGGTATGGTACTGTTTTTCATTGTATGGTCTGGGTTTGATCTGTATCCTAATGCTTTCTTAAACATATAAAAATGTTTATCGCAAGGTAGATTTCTAGACTTTTGGAAGGTTGCATTGCTGAAAATATTGCACAAACCATGAAAGCAGTTGACTGATCCTAGAGAATATCGACCTATTTCTTTTATTAGCTAACTTAGGAAAAGTATTTGAAAGATTAATTTCCCTCAGAATAACAAATTTATTTAACTTTTCTGGTTTACAAGCTACCTGTCAATATGAATTTAAAAAAGGACATTCAGGTGAAGACGCGCTAGTTGACTTAGTACACTAATATAAGCAGTCTACAGTCAAATATGAATTGGTGATATTTGTAGATTTTCAAGGAGCATTCGATTCAGCATGGTGGAACCAGCGCTTTGAGTTATTTGCAATTATTTCGGAAACAGAATGCAGCGTTAAAGCATAGCACCTGTCATACTCCGAAGTTATTACCAGAAGGTGTCCCTAGAGGATCAGTACTGGGACCCCTGTTTTGGAACATTGTGATAGATCAATGGTTGACGCTGGAGTTGAACCATTGTTATAACACAACATACGCTGATGACTTAGTTGCTTGTGTTCTTGGAAGATCTAGGAGGACTCTTGAAGAGAGAGCCGCAGCAATTTTAAATAGTTTGAATACATGGGCAGACATTAACAAATTAAGAATATCACCCAGGAAATCAATTATGATGATATTTAATGGTAAATTTAATTATGACAGACCGTGCAGAATAGCAATAGAGAGAGTAAACAAATTCCACTAGTTTCAAGAACAAAACATTAAGGTGATTTTTGATAATTTATGACAAGTTAAGTTTTATATCACATATAGACAATAAAATCACATATAGACAATATATAGACAATACATATTTGGTCTGGGTCCATTGGTTCTTACGGAAAAACCATGAATGCTGAGGTCTATCTAGACGTCCTGGACAAAAATGAATTACTTATTGTAGCACCAAGTTGGGGAGTGCCCAAGCAAGACTCCATGTCATACTGCTCGTATTATGACAGACTCGTTTGAGGACATGTGAGTCGAAAAGTTGGATTGGCCAGCCCAGAGCATTGATCTGAATCCTACAGAGAACCTCTGGGAGCAATTGGATTGTCAGGTGAGGATGAGAACAGACTGTCCAAAATAAGAGCTGAATTGGTCATCGCTTTGAAGGCTGAATGTTTGAAGGCCGCAGAAAATAGTGGAAGATATTTACAAAACTCTGGCGGAGAATGTTCCAGGGAGACTAGATGCTGTCATACAAGTTTTCAGGAGATGTTTTTAGTTTACTTCTAAAAAAAGGTTATTTTTAGGTATGCAGGTGTCTCGATACTAAGATAGGGCAATTCATGTCCCTGGGGACAAAATCCTTGCCTCGATGCAATTATATCGATTTAAAACAGATCGTAATTATATATTTGTATAATACATTACATTAACCGATAAGAAAGCCTAACTAAATTTATTTTCTATTCAAAATGAAAACTGGTTAATTTAAATCTATTAGGCAAAATAATTTAATTAGTTTATGCAAATGACGCAAGTTACACCGATCTGCGTGAATAATAACAAAATCAGCCTATATGTTCTACAGTAAACTAGCTTTAAAATATATTCACGCATGCAATTCTCCGAAATTCAAAAAGGTTGAAAGAGCAAGAGGAAATGGCGATATCCGTTGATTTTGAATTACAAAAATTATTGCATAAATGAAGGACATTATTAAGCAGTCTTGTTCGGGTGAAACGTTTATATTTCAAGATGAATATTGCATGTTAAAAATTAGCATTATTCCATTGAAAATACTTAAATTTACTATAAAAATTGTTAGCATTCCTCGCCCTCCAGGTCTACAGTAGCGGTTCTCAACCTTCTTATAATATTACTTACGAACTTATTACAAATTTTCGGCGACAAACCTTCCAGCTCTTCGCGATAGACCATTTGAAACCTGCTCGTAAAAGTGTCCTCATCTGATCAAATTAGTCCAATTGGTGTTAAAACCTGTTCTCAGGGGTTAACTCCTGTTTTAATTTGTCTTATTTCTTTTCATTTTTCTCTTTATACGTGAAAATTTCTCTGGACTTTCCTTTAATTTACTCCTCTTACCTTTTAACAGGTTTGCTAAAGACGTAATACCAGTTTAATCTTTCACCTACTAATATTCGTGTTTGTGGTTCCGTGGAGGACTGGTGTTATGTTTTGTTTCTTTGTGCCCTCTAAAGATCTTCGTCAAGAAATATCAACCTTAACACAAGAATTCTCTCCTGGAAAAGAACATGACCTTATTTAATACAGACAGGGTTTCTTTGCCTTCCAAAACTTTGCTAAGAAATTGTTTGATGGACGCCGCCATCTTAATGGTTCTCCCAATCTTTCTGGAACTTCTACATTTAAATTATAGCAAAGATTCTACGCAACACAGTCTACAGAACTGCGCCCACATTCTTTTTATCTTCCATTTCACCTGCTAGCACCAAATATCTCTTTGGTACGAGTTATTTTATGTTCTATTTTCGTTCTTCACCCTTTTATTTCTTCTTTTTCAATTCCTTCTGTCCGTGTGTGTGTGTGTGTGTGTGTGTGTGTGTGTGTGTGTGTGTGTGTGTGTGTGTGTGTGTGTGTGTGTGTTGCTATCCTCGGAGGAACTGGCATTTCTGGATTGATCATTTTTTTGCTCCTCCCATTGCTGATTGGGGTCCCAATAGTACTGAACTGCTAGCAGCCTAGCACCCGTAGGACTTGCACTACTGCCTGTGGGCGCGGGATTAAGAACAATAAGGGGGAATCCCCTCATTATGGCATGAATGGGTGCTGGGAAGCAGCCTTCCTGATGATCGGTGCTCCCTCGTAGCAATATGGCCAGAACAAACTAAACAACACACACACACACACAGCACAGACATAGCATTACCCTCATATCTAGCCACTTTACAGAGTTTTGTGTCACCACAGAGTACCATGGCGGAGCGGAGCTACCGTTCAGAAGCCGCCCTACATAGGATACAACATAAGTCCATATGTACGAGTAGAAATTGCATCCACCCAGTTTCTGACAAGAGCTAAATCTATACTATCGTTGTCTTCCTAATATGCTTACCTGAACTGTTTCTAAAGTAATGGAAAAATTCTTTAACTGCCATCTCGTACATTACGTGAACCCCTTCACATTAATAAATGATCGCCACTTTGGATTCTGCTACTCAATCCACAGGGGACATCATGATTTATTTAAATCATTTTTGAAGAAATCTATGGAATAGTGTATAGAAATTCAAGCCATTGAATATACGTTTCCCAATACTTTTATTCCTCTTTGGCATAAAGGGCATCCAAGTAATATTCCATCCGATTATCTGTCTGTCCATCCAAAGTTCTCCCTGTCTGGATTTCTTAGTCAATACTGGACCCTCAAAGTTCTGTTTTTTCGCCTTTTTTTCTCTTCTATGTTAATAGTCTTTTTTTTCCACTGACTGTAAATCCTATTCATCGTTATGTCGATGATATTATTACACTGCACTCTACTTTACAGTACAGTGCAGTATTTTTTTATTGAACAACCAGAACTATTCGAATATCCATCGTCAGCTTCCCAAATGCATAACTCCAGGTTTTTCTCCAATGGGGAGGAGAGACCTTGACCAACTACAAACCCCTCTAAGGCTCAACTTACTTTAACTTTCACAAAAAGTATCTAGAACACTTACGTTCACTTTAACAGCGTTAAGATTTCCAGACAAGAACGCATTTCTTTACTTCGATTAACTACAACTTCCAATATTTATTTCCTGTAATAGCACATCGCTTCAACTGCATCCAATAAAACTAGACTTTCTCGTTTTCGTGTTTTTTCCCAACGTTATTGTGAAGCTGTTAATTCTGTACAAATCCCAAATTCTTCCTACCATGACATAATTTATCAAAGCTCACTTTCATTCAAACTCATTCCGCTTCTAATTACACTGACTTTCACTTTCTGTTGCGTGCATTTCCAACACATGTTTCTACCGACACTATTATTCTAAATTAACATATTTAATTTCGCCTTTGTCTTCGAAGCCCAATACGTGAATTAACTAGCCAACATCCATTCACAGTCGATTCCAATTACAGGAGCAAGAAGAGTGTTCTGTATGTTGCTACAGTAGCCTTAATGACTTCATAAATAGCGCAGAACAACCCTCATAACTAATTTTCATTAAAAAAAGTTATCTGCAGATTGGATTAACGGAAATGCCAGCAACAATTTAATACGGTCCGAAACCATATTCTTCAGGAGGGTGAATCTTCGCTAGGCGCCAGAAAGTTACTGACACAGCATAAAAGAATATAATTAATCCATTTGTCCGAAATATATATTTCTTAAAGCCGCGCAAAATAATTCTTGGGTATTTGCGCCAGCTGTACCAGTTTATTTAAAATTCTGAAAGCGAAAGTTTGGTTATTTGTATTCCTTTGGTTTTCGGATAAAAAGCTATGCCTGTCACGCACATATCGAGACACCTGCTGGTCGCTAAAGGTACTGGATACGTCAAAGTTTAGCTGAAGGTGCAGATTTTATTTTAGAATTGAAAGAAAAGTTAGAGAAAGTCTTAAATCTCTTTAGAAAATAATGGTCTACTGCGGACATATCAAAAAGGCGGGCAGCGTGCAGCCAGTGCTTACTTTACTACAAGTCTAGTCCAGCAGTCTTGGCAGCTGATCTGATGTCTCAAGGGAGGACTGTGGAAGCTGAAGGCTATCGCGTTCTGTACTGATATTCGTACATTCATTTCCTTTTTACTTATTTTAAAAACATTCATTTTATATATTTTACTTTACAGCCGGTATTTTTAGAACTTTGGAGCTTTCAAAAGTCTTCTGCATTATTTCGAAATCTGGAATATCGAGAATAATAATAACGATAAAGTTCTTTAATTAGAGAATAATAAGAGAATCACTAGCTTAGCATCTCAGTGAGCGCTGAGATAAATAAATCCAATTCTTTATTTGTGAGAAGCTAGACCTAACATACACTACGTGGCCACTTTATTAGGCTATGGAGGTTTAAGCTATATGCAGCAATTTTTTTTCAAAAATGTGTAAATCGAAGAGGTCACATGTTTGTTTTACTTGTGTGGGAAAGCGCTATAAAGCCTTCTGTCCAGATTGGTGACTAAATTAGTTCATCAGCAAGGAGAAACGGAGAAAATCTTATGGACTTCTACAGAAGTGCCATCCTCAGTGATGGTGGCTGAGTGATGATGGCACTACTGTAGAAGTGCCATCCTCAGTGATGGTGGCTGAGTGATGATGGCACTACTGTAGAAGTGCCATCATCACTTAACCAAGGAGTGAAAACAGCACATAAAAGTTCTTCGTGTCATCAACGGGATTCGAACCCGGACATTTTCCACCCGGTGTGGGGAGGATGTTGATTATAACCACTGTTGTCTTCACTACCTGCGAAGACAACAGACAAGACAGCTACACTTGTGGGGCGTCGAAAGACTGTTCTCAATGAATATTTAATGAATGTAAAAAGGACTAGAAAGCATCGGTGAACAGGTGCACAGGCATACACCCATTTCGCTTCTTTTAAAGGATTGAGAAAATGATGGCATTAGTAAATGGAAAACCGTTAAAGTGTTCTAAGTTATTCACCAGTTCTTTTGTTCCAAACAACAAAGATATATTAATATTTTCAGTAAAATTGTACTCATGCAAAATTATACTAGCAAGTTTTCCAAGTATTAAACTTTGCCATCTTTACGCCTGTGAAGTCTCTATAATAACAAATAAGAATAACAGAGGTAAGGGAAGGGAAAGATTTTGAAATTGATGTAGTGGGATTTTAAGGTGTCTCACTCCTCATCCGTGTTATTCCGATAATAAATTGCTTTCGTTTGAAAAAAGTTAAATCCACCGATGAAAATAATACTCGGCTATGTTGTATCTGAAAAAAATCAGCGTTATCTTGAGTAATATGACTGTATAAAAATGTCACCAGGACTGTCAAAAAGTTTGATATTTGTCTTCTTTAGAAAGCAGAATGTTTTGACAGCAGTACGCCTCTTTGACAAAAAAAAAATTCTAGTTTACTAAGAGAAAGATAATAAAACTTTTTAAAACTGAAGTATTAGGAATAAAACATAAAAAGTAAATATTTTCAAAGTGGTATAAAACTGCAAATTTGAAATATCAACATAAAGAACTCGACTTCCATTCTTTAATGGTCAAGTGATATGAAATACAACATTAATGATGAATTTATTCAGAAGATTCGTGTATGGCTCGATGACGGGAACGTATTTAGTCATAAATGAATAATTTCGAAGTCCTAGAGGTTGAAAGTTTAAAAGCATATTACTTTGATTTTAAATTTCAAAAATCTGTGTGTAACAGATTTTTGAATTTTAAAAATAAGATAATTTTTCAGACATAATACAAAACTGAACAATATGAATTAAATTGTTGATACTCCTAAACGCCAACAACTCCACTGTGTCCGAGCCGGGTTCTTCGTGTAGTGAAATATCGCTTTTCAATCACAATTTTTTTGATTATCAAAAAGTTTCTCAAAGATCACAATCTCGCCTAAGTGGGTACTATCAGGAAAATAAAAGAAATTCTGTAGCGTTTGTGGCCACACCAGTATATCAACAAATCAACTAACTCCAGTGTATTTGCTTTCCAGGACGGTGTAGTTGTAGTACACTGGTGTGCAAAACTTAAGGGCCAGTCAGGTTTTTACCTGTAGGACTGGCGTGGATATGGGAAAAGCATACCAAAGGAACCTCGTGAGGGACAGAAATGATGAAGAAAACAACACCGAAACAACAACGGAAACAAAACGGTACAGACGGGCTTTATTCAAAAATGGCAAGATAGCACTGGCTGCCATGATACAGATGCAGCACTGCCAAAGATGGAACAAAGGGAAGAGGTAGTCCTCAATAGGAGATATGGCCACCCCTAATGTCGATGCAGGCTTTGCACCGCCTATCCATACTTAGAAAAATGTTGTTGATAAGTTCTTGCGGTAACATCGTCCATTCCTCTGTCAGCTTCATCTTCAGCTGGTGAACATTTTCTGATGAGTGTGGTCGTGCCGCTAGACGTCTCCCCTGAGCGTCCCATATGTGTTCGATGGGATTTAGATCGGCTGAAACGGGCAGGCCAATCCATGCGAACGATGTCCTCACTTTCAAAATGCATATCAATAGCTACATTGCGATTGGGTGTGGCGTTATCATCCATTAACACGAACTCGGGGCCAATGGCACCTCGGAACAGACGCATATGTGGAAGGATTACCTCAGTACAGTACTGCAGCGTGCATCGGTTACAGCACCGCCGTCCAGTATCTGGAGTCGTGTACGTCCATCCAAGATAACGCCTCCCCAGACGAGAACACCTCGACTGCCATATCGATCCCTTTCAGTGATGTTTGCGGGGTGATACCGTGTGCCAACCTCTCGCCAGATTAGCTGACGTCCAGAATCGCTGCTGAGACCGGATCTACTCTCATCAGTAAAAAGTACCATACTCCATTGCGTTGCTGTCCAGTCCTTGTGTTCAATGCACCACTGTAGACTGTGTCTCCGATGGGCAGGTGTTAAAGGGACACAGCGTACTGGCCGTCGGGCAAAGAGTCCACCTTTGTGGAGTCGCCTGGTCACAGCAATCCGCGATATCTTGTGTCCTGTGCTCCTGTGCAGCTGGTTTGCAATGGATCCCGCTGCCTGGTGTCGGTCCCTCTTGGCCTGTAGAAGTACTGTATATAGCGGTCATCATTGGGCGTTGTTTTTTGTGGTCCACCACTGGTCCTTCGAACAGCTGTACCTGTAGTTCTGAAAGCCGACCACGCACGTGAGGCGATGCTATGGGGGATACCGAACTCTGCAGTCACACTCCTCGCACTTCGACCATCCTCGAGGTTCCCAATTATTCGAGCTAAAGTCATCCAGATGTTGTCTACTGGCCATTTCGTTGTCTGTAGCACCGTATGAAACCAATTGAACGCCTATAACAATCGTGCTCACCATTCGGTAATTTGCACATAACTGCTGAACTGCTGCTTTTATCTGTTCATGTGAGCCCTCTCATCACAATTCAAATTTTTGCATGTGCACCAGCTTTCTACTGAACGGCCACAGTTATGCAAATCGCCACAGTCTGTTTCGTTTGATTTTGTGGTTGTAACCTTTAGAAATAGTGTTGGTCCTTACGTTTTGCACACCAGTGTAGTAGTAGTGTATCATATATTGCCCTAAAATTCTGACATCTAATGCGAATCATAGCCATAAAACTGATGCCTCAACAAAAGAAGACGACATCACAGTTGGACGAATTGTATAGTACGTACGTTATGCTGGTACATGGTGATTTTTTATTCCTTATTGGATTTAGCAGGCATCGATTTTCAAGTGACATTTCTTAGGCACAATACACATTCAGATGGTACACGAAGGAAGCCATTCATAAAAAAAATCATAATATCGCGATGAAAGATGGACACAGAAAACGACGTATTTCCATATAAATTTGTATTTGAGTCATATAGAATTTTCATGTAGTCAATGTCAGAAAAACCTTGGGGAAAAGAGATAAATAATTTCAAATTATTATTTTACACTTATATTCGTTCCATATATAGGCAGCATGAATAGCTCCTATTATACTTTTGTTCGAATTGAAATAAGTTAATTTCAAAGTGTTTTTCGTAAATGGTGGCTTAGTTTGTTGTGCTAGAGTAATGAAGTTCAGTACAATGAATGCCTCCACAGACTTAAATTTAGCAGAGATTAACAGTTTGGTGTGTGTGTATATTACAAACACTTTGTGAAATTTTAAACATTTTTTGTAAATTTTTTCATTATAACTAATGAGTTATAAACACGATATTTTCAAAAATTTGAATAACTATTAAAAAAATTCAAAATTTATCAAGTCCTTTAATAGTACAGTATATTGAAAAGGTCAAGAATTGATATACTCCAAAAATAATTCAAATGCTTTTTCTTCAAGTAGTAAAATCTGTGACCTTGTCAAAGTTCGCGATACTACTCGAGTTACAAAAAGGGGCACTACTACTGCTGGATTAAGAGAATTAATAATTAATCTGTCTATTATTCAAATGATATTTTAACTCAAATTTTACTCTAGATTGATATTATTTCAACTGAATCCATTGGAGATGTTTCCAATTACAGTTTTAAACGGTATATTGTTCTGGCAAGACCTCTCTCTCTCTCCATTGTCGATTAAATTTATCGCGGTTTATTGAGTTACAGATTCAATAGCTTAGACAAACGAAGTGTGCGAGTATTCCAAGAAATATATGTGCAATAACACAGCGTATTCTGATATTGACTTTTAAGTATTTACATTTAAGTATCCAATTTCGCTTTCATAAGTTTATCCTTGTTTTAAAATTCTACAGTAGCTTCCTTAAAAGCTTGTTAAAGACTGGTTGCTTAGGGGAAATGGAATCTCTTTAAAACTGAGAAAATAACGAAGATAACGCTTCACCCATATTGGTGACCCCCCCATAGGCCGTAAATGGAACGAAAGTGGAAGAGGGGGGACAGTGCAGTAATTGTCGTGGTGGCTTCTTTTCTTTCCTGCCTTTCGTCGTTATCAACTTACCTGGCGCGAGTGCAAATATAGGTCTCCTTGCGGCTTAACGATTTTATAATAACGAGCAAGTACAAAGGAACTCCTTATCTCTTTGCTGTGGGCCTACCTAGACACCTTTTACAAAAGACTGGTTTCCTTAGCGACGTTCGCCCACGCTTCCTGCACACTGCACCAAAAAATGTTTATCGAATAGTTCCTGCGGAGCCTTCGTATTAAAATGGATGGTGGTGTTCTGTAAAAGACGGATAACTGCAAACGTTCTTTTTTTTTTAATTTACATAACTTTGGTTTTATCACAGATGATTAAATTTAATTGAGCATTCCAAAATATGAAGAAAATCTTTTATGTATTTTTTTAAATACACAGAGATGAGGGAAGTGGTGACCAAATACCTCAAATTTCGTAGATTAGATACTTTTAACTTGAAACATTCTAAACGACTGCAAAATGAATGCTTTCTTATTTATGTGAATATTTTGTAAGGAAGATTCCCCAGATCCATGTGTTTCTCGCCAATTTTTATGCTAACTTTTGGATTGTCCTGTTCCTTACGTATATACCATTTAAATTCTCACCACTCTCTGTCACACAGATTTTAAGTTTCAGCTGCATGCCTTTTCTATAGATAGAAAATATCCATGGGCACACTCTTCCGAATTCTGTAATTCTGCTGATCTCTTCCAAATCAGATTGAATACGTTCATAAATTAGTCAATATCCACTAACTGTTCAACTTCAAAAACTAATTTTTCCTCCTCCCCATTTATCCTTTTACTTCTATTCTTTGCAACAACCATCCCTCTCTTATGTTTCCGAAAATTGCAATTTACAGAAATTCAACCTCAAAAAGGTCTTCTGTCTTTTTGTGCGTTGACCAATACAAATTACTGATATACTAAAGTTCCTTTTACCTTTCATGTTTGGAGGCGACCATAAATAATAAAAATTACAAATACATCACGTCTAGGCTATTTTTAGTTAAAGATATTTTAAATACTCGCCTTATACCTTTCGAAAATGTCAGATATTTGAAGAAAACGAAGATAATGCAAAGTTTTAAGAGATAGGTAAGGTACTCTTACCTATCTCTTAAAACTTTGAGATAATACTCTAATACTCTAATAATACTCTTTCGTTGTAAAGAACCGGCTTTAAAAGTTTCAGGACTAACGGTATAAAAAAAACATACAAGATACCAGCCATTGGTGTTTGTTTCCATTAAAGTAGTCTACCCCTACATTGATACAGCATTGTAAGGTTGTCAGCGAAGCAGCCCAAGAAAACGTTTTCTGCAATATTCGCCATCAACTCTGTCATGATTGCATGAAAGACTTAAACGTCAGTCGCGAAAACAAATCTAGTGAATGCAGAGTGCGCTAAACACGTATTTTCCAAATGCCCACAAGTCCGGACTGTGTATGTTAAGCTTATCTGCTACCACCCATTGATGAGTGCAGCAGTTATCTGGTTAAAGTTCATTAATCCTGTTAGCACGTTCAACATTATGTGATAAGGAAAGGCGATCTGAGATCACCTTCAGCTTTCTCTGTTCTATCACGAAAGCGATTGTACGGTTCAAGTATGGAGAATGTGATAAAGCTTAATCACTGTAAGCTTGCTGCCACATGTTAATCTCGATTGCACTTTCACCTAGTTCGAATTTTATGTTCACTTGTTGCTCATTCATTCTCGTACATCAACTGGCTATACTGAAGTAGTGTGGAAGAGCAGACGAGGATGCCTAGGTCAGCATCTAGAAACAGGAATGAACTTGTGAAAATTTGATTTGACGTTGAAAAGTAAGCGGCTTTTTCCCCATGTTAATGAAGGAAACTTCATTGTAAGATAGGTTGAAAGTTTGCAGTTTAAAAAAAAAGAAGCCCTGTAACTTGACCTCAGGGGCTCACATTTGGTGAGTGTGGGCTTGGCACACCCAGGGTCCTGAGTATCATCATTCTTCTTCTTCCTTGGTGATTCTCTCTCTCTCTCTCTCTCTCTCTCTCTCTCTCTCTCTCTCTCTCTCTCTCTCTCTCTCTCTTCTTTTTTTGGCTGGTGCAGCATAAGCCTTAGGCTTCCTTGCAAGTGGTTGGTTGGTGCAGCATAAGCCTTAGGCTTTCTTCCTAGTATTAGTATTAGCAATGGCCATATGGTGCAAGGCTTCCTTGCACCATATGGCCATTACTAATACTAATACTTTTGAGGGCGAGGTGCTCATTTATAATTCTGCAATAATACCTTCAAACTGCCCTTTATTCCCTTTTTTCTTTTTATTCACAGATACTCTTTAACTGCGCCATTTAAATGAAGCACAATCTCTTCGTAAACTCCACTGTGAATGGCATTCAATAATCATTCATTCTAGATTTTGACACTGAAATCAATGCAAATTAATACAAAAATATTCGCATCACGAACTTGAATCTATTGGGAGACCAGTCAGAATATTTTAGCATTTTATTTCCAAGTGGGGAAAAAATCATCCATTTGTTCGCACGTAATGTAACAAAATACAGTAATAAATATTATACCTAATAATAAAAAAAAACTATTCATTATCATTACAATAATCAGACCATTTATTTATATCTAAAACAGCTGCTGCTGTATTTCAGAATATTAAATTAAAAATCATGCTTTACTTGATGAATTGCCTTTCGAAAAATTTAACCATAAAGATTTTTTTTTCTTGCAGGAAGTGACTTACCAAACGACAGGTAGAGGCGCTAGTAAATCAAAAGTACTCAATAATAGCGCCCTCTATTTGTCAGATTTACTAGTTGGTGACGAGAGAATTATTTAGTCTCAAGCTAGTCTCAGTTTAAAGTTTCAATATTAAAATAGATTCAATAATAAAAGTGCTGAATTAAAATAGAAAAATCATCGAGAACTGTTGTGAAACCTATTTAAAACAACCCGCAATCAATAAAACAGGAGTATGATAAACAAAAAAGTTTTATTTCGAAGATCTATTTTTATTATTGAAAACCATCGCAAAAATCATAACGCAGAAAGCGTACAGAAGTGAACATTTTTCAGTTTTAGGTCTTCGATGGAAGATAACATAAAAATGATTACTTATATTCTCTCAGCTCAGTAACGGTACTATCGAAATAAAGTTTTATTTATGATTTCTCTCAGCATCTGAAATGTGTTCAATATCAAACAACCTGATCGGAATTTATCTCCTTTAAATGGACTGCAAATGCATGGTCCAACGAGCAAATTTCTCAAAAGAGTCGATAAGATAAATGGAGTTTATCGTAGATATTTATAACGGTCGTTGTAGAAACACATAGAACCAAATTTCTGGATGACTTTCCAATATGAAAACTCTTATAAATGATGAAAATCTTTAAACGTTCTTAAGACTTCGTTCATTTTAGTTTTGGAAATTTATATCAGCAACTGTACGAAGCTGCTGAAATAAACTGACATTCTCAGAATCTATTTGTAGTTTATCTGTTTTATGAGGCCGAAGGAGAAAGACAAGAGGATGAAGATATGTGCACATTAAATCTTTGCGAATCAACAATAACCATGATAAGCATTATATTTTATTTACTATTAGCGAGCAGAATGTAACGTAAGATAGAGACATATGTTCTTAAGATCACTGAAATCTTCACATGATGCCACATGGAAAGCGCAGTGGTCAAAATGGTTGTCCTTCTACACCGTGTAGGAAGGATCTGGTTTGAAACCACTTCAAGACCGGAGCATTTTTTCTCACTGTGACCGATCTGGTCCATGTTGAGAGAAAGTATTGTATACGGTTCCCCTCAGAAAATCCGGTTTCTCATCTAGCAAACTGATCACAGAATACACGAAATTTACAAAAATAATACATTGACGCCTCACAACCGTAATTGCTTTTGTGAAAAATCAGTTGCGCATGGTTATTATGCTCATAGATTATGCTAATTCCTAAAATTCCAAGTGTCATCACAATATAACTAAACCCATAGCATTTCTCCACATGTTCGCTCTTCTTAAAGATGGTTTATGTAGAGATGTTCTGCTGGTTTGCTTTGAATAAAATTGGATAATAAAATACAGTAATTTCCTATGTGCTCGAGGTTGAGATTCTGCTGAAATTTAAGAGGAAGATGAATTGTTACGTTCTTCTGGTGTGAAGGCTAAATATACTCTATTTGTATGGGGAATTATTTTTATTTATTTCATTTTATTTTAGCTGATGCAACAAAGGCTAGCTTCCTTGTATGTTTTTCCCATTACTGATACTAATACTAAGATTAATTTCCTGGGGTACATGACTTAAATATCATTGATACGAGTTTTGTGATATTTCTGCTTGCTTAAGGAAAAGATTGATTCTCTAAAACCCTTCGCGTGATCTGTATTTATCTGGGTGAAAAGAAGTTAATTAAATATGAATACAGAGTAAAATTCCTTCATAACGAACGTCTTCTGGATGCACGAATCATTTCGTTTTACCGAAATTTCGTTCTAATGAATATCACTGAAAATTATTTTTTAAAAATTACGTTATTTGTTCAAATAAATTCCTAAAGCTCTACAACATCAATAACTTAAACAGGAAGGCAACCTACTTTGAAATCTTACCTTGAACTGAGATTACATGGAGCAGCAGAAAAATAAACAAAAACAGAACTTTGGGATCATATTTAACCCCACCATAATTTAGCTATTATGAGCTCCTCCAATGTTTTCTCCATTGGGCAGAAAATATTGGAGGAGCTGGAGAGCTAAACTGATCGATCAGTTTAGCTCTATTTTTTGGGCAGTCTCTCCTCCCACACACACACACACACACACAGAGAGACATACCCGACGATCCAATTCATCCCAGAGATTCTCTAAAAGATTGAGGTGAGGGCTCTGGGCAAGTCAGACTTTCATATCGTCGAACCAGTCCGTTACAGCGCAAGCAGTACGACATAGAGCGCTGTCCTGCTAAAACAGGTATGGGCCTACTCCGACGGACTGCCACAATGCATTATTGTCCAAAACTTCTAGATAGACCTCAAATTCATGGTTTCGTCCAAAACAACCAATAGTTCCATGAAACACAGCTCCCAGACCATCACGCTGCCTCTGCTAAACTTCGGTCCGTTATAGCGCAAGCAGTACGACATAAAGCGTTGTTCTGCTGACACGGTATGCGCCTTCCCCGACGGACTGCCACAATGCCTTGTTGTCCAAGACCAAACTATTAAATTTAGGCCACCCGAATAATTAAATTCATCTGCCGTGCTGTGTCTTATGGCTGTTAATTTCGTGTGTTCTCTGGTCGATTTGTCTGTTTGCTGGACGAAAAACCTCAGTTTCTGGGGGTAAAATCTTGCTATCTACGCCTGAGACCGACTAACTCATCCAACGAGTGAAAAAAACCCATTAAAGTTCCTCACGTCATCGACGGGATTCGAACCCGGGCCTTTTCCACCCGGTGTGGGGAAGACGGTGACGATACCACTGTGCTACACATGCAGACTGTCCAAGACTGTCCTAGATAGACCTCAAATTCATGGTTTTCTCCAAAATAACCAATAGTCCCAGCCTAAACCATGAAAAACTGCCCCAGACCATCACGCTGCCTCTGCTAAACTTCATTTTACGATGATACAGTCTGCCAGGTAGCTTTCTCTGAGCATCCACCACATTCATGCACGATCATCTTCGCAATATCACCTTAATGGTAGCTATATACCAATTTAAATATCACTCACTGGAGAGTTCACGTTGCATCCAGGAATATTCTTCTTCTTTCTCAGATGCTTACCGGTGTGATTGACGCCCCCAGTCTTCGAGGACTTATCTCTACTCCACGTGCTGGACGCAGTAATGACAACCCCTATCTTCCGTTACATTCTATACTGTCCAACCTGTGCTGTCTGAAGAATTTCTTCCCAAACAACGCAATGAACCTTCTTTCATGGCTAAAAAAGATATCTTCATGCGAAAATTATTGAGTAATGCATACAATAGTTTTCTAACAGACACCTTTTCTACCTACCTTTTCTATTGCCAATGAATTTTCAATTCATTGGCAATATTGCTTGCTATTTTTAATAAACGGATTTAATAATAATAATAATAATAATAATAATATATTCCGTTTAAAACAGAAATTAATAGAACTAGTCAGAATTCAGCGTGTTCAACTCATTCAAGGCCTTATACACCTCAATCAGATTACCGCGCAGGTGCCTAGTCTCCAGCCACTGCAATTTGCAGAACTTAAGCCTCTCTTGTTAATAAACGGATTTAATAATAATAATAATAGTCGTATTCTGTTGATTGGTCCAACACCATAAAACGAAAAGTGGGCTGAAAACATGAGCCTACCAACATCGTATTTCACAGGGCACTCCTTTTCAAAATGTTCTCCACAAAACTTCAGCACCACACCTAACTTGTTTCATCTTAAGGAAACATCCCATATCGAGAAAACAGGACTTCAAAAACTGTCATTAATAGAATTATGACAAAAAAATGTGGTCTAGAGCACCCTTAAAACAATTACGAACATAAGACACATTAATCGTAAGAAAAGGTGTTTGTTAGCGAACTATTGTATGCATTTCTCAATAATTTTCGCACGAAGATATCTTTTTTAGCCATGAAAGAAGCGCCCTGCACTAAATACCAGTACATACACGGATTGGGATTGGTTTATTGAGAGAAATTTTGCGTTAATTAAACTCACTGGTATACGGACTGTTACAGATAGCGGTAGGTAATGATTTAGGAGAAGAATCATTAACTACCATCAGTTTTTTCGCCACACGATATGATTTCTAATACTCCAAAGCCTGCTTAATTCTTCCATCACCGAAAGATCGATAATTATACTGTATTATGACTGTTTTTTTTTTTTTTTCTCGAATGTACTATTTTTACTTTTTTCAGCGGACAAAGAAGCCAGCATGAATAATACATCCGTATTCCATATACGATAACTTTCTGGTATTATATCCAATAAAAACCTGCACACCGGTGGCAATCCAATTCAGATCCTTTAAAATATATGAGTTGCGCATTAATTCAATTCCACATTAAGAATGACAGAAAGTAAAGACGCGGTTCTGCTTATCTCGCTTTATTTGTTTTGTTATCTTTTCCCGAACGTTGTTTATTGCGTTAACGACGTCAACTTTTGTAGCGACATCATTTCTTTCTGAAGCTCGTTGTCATTCTGCTGGTAATTAGCAAGCAGTAAATGACACCAAAACGCTGATAAAGCGTTTCACATTTGCATTTTAAAGCTTCCTAATATTGTTTTCGCTCAGTTAGCCTCGCGCAACTGTTGTTAGAGTTAGAATTAATATTAATACGATACGCATTCTTCTTTGAGAAATTCATTCCCAGACAAACGATGATGGCTGCAACCTGTTTTAAAGGCGGATGTCATTCCTGTCAATCACTGATAAGCTGCAGCTTAACCCACTTTGTACTTTTATGGACTGCACATTGCGCGTGCTCTATTTGAAATTGGACAATCGGAGAATCCCCGGAGAAAAACCTCTCAACTAGAGCCTCATAACTTATTGTTCAACTTCCACGAACGATCTCCCATATAAAATGGCGCCTTCTCGGTAGCACAGTTGGTAGGATCACCGTCCTCCCTACACCGGGTGGAAAAGACCTGAGTTGGAGTCCCGTCGATGAAGTGAGGAATTTTTATGAGCCTTTTTCACAACGTCGCTGAGCTAGCCGGTCTCAAGCGAAGGTTACAGGGATTTTTCTCCCGGAAACTTCGGTTTTTCTTCCAGCAAACAGAAAATCTACCTCAGAACAGGCAATTTAGAGCAATATACACGTGAAATATGACCTTAGATGCTGATGCTCCTAAAACCCCATTACAACAACAACAACAACAACATAAAATGGCAGTAGAAATGAAAACCATGGAACTTCCTATCCAGTCTACTGCTTAACCCACTGTTTTAGTCCCCTTATGCTTTTTAAAAGCAGGGCTTGTCTTTAATATCAGTCTCGTTTCGTTTAAAACAGGAATTATCCTGTATGAAATGCATTCTTCTCTTGGCCTTTTGGTGCATTGTCTAACGAAACCTTCTAATTGAAGTCTGCTTATATAAGTGACACGAAATTCCCGGATGTAGCGGCATTATGAAACACTGCGAAATATCTGATTTTATCGCCATTCGCTGATAACTATGCTAATTGCTACAGGGACATCTTACACGAAGCAACGTTAATTAAATCTCACTGGTATAATTAATAGTGATGGAGTGTCGTTGTCAGATGGATAATAGGATTGGACGAGTCCTGCATCTATCATTATAGCAGGCACAGCCAGGAACTTTCTCCTTCAGGATTTAACGCTCTTTCTCTTAGTCCATTTAGTACGTCGGCTGTATTGCGTTGGCTACATTCACTTTTATAGAAATTATTAGCGATGCGAGAGCCCAAAGTGAAATTTCGAATTAAATTTAGAGAACGCGATTGTAATGATTGGCACGTATTGTTAGTTGAAATAACTTCAGTTTCTCTCGTAACAGGGTAACCTCCGAATTAGTAGATATGTATAGAAATGGAATACAGGAATGAAATATAAGAAACCAAATAAATAGTTATGAATTGGCTAAATTTGAATCTGAAATTCCCTAAGTGCATCGATGTTGATTGCGAATTTGGTCTGAAATTGAAGAGGCCTGTGGTACCGGGTTCCATAGATAAATAAAAGAATTCAGTAACTAAGTTTAATAATATAAGTAATTAACAGAAGTATCCCTTTGTCAGCTGTGAGAATACATAGATAAAACATAAAACGTTACAAATGGAATGTGCAGAGCGCGGTCGTGTTGAGTAAAAAGAGAGAGCGTGCAGGAAGATGTGTACGAATGCTAAAGCATTTACTGGGCAGAATTAGGTGATTCTTATTGATTCGGATTGTGTACATGGGCTGAGTGCCAGCGTTTGTCATATTGTAACACTACAGACTCCATGATTGGATGTAGCTGCACACCTCTTTTGCGATTAAAAACGCTATAACAACCAGATATGTTCAGTGCCTCAAGCCACAGTCGTTGATGGTAGTGGCGGGATTGGTTAAAGACCTCGGTATCACGTCTGGGCTTGAGGTCATGTTGTATTGACAAATAGCGCTCTGCAACTGCGGAGTATGCACAGTCAGCCATTCGAAGGGCCCTTTCATGTATACTGTGTTCGTGTCTAACGGCACCAGAGGTTTCCCCCATCTCCGCGTTATATATGTTGTCACGTGAAACAGTACACTTGTTAAGTCCAGAGATTTAAAAGTGTTTGGGCTTTGGGAGGTGTAATGTTGTGTACCGTTGTTCATCTGGCCATTTAGCCGTTGTACCCCTAATGGGACCGACCGTTGTCCACACTAAGCCCGTGGAGGCAGACCAGGTACACAGTAGCTCTATATTTTACTCTGGCAGGCCCTGCCGCCTAGTGTCCTGAGATTTCAGTGGCTAGGACCTAAAAAAAAATAAAATAAAATAAAAATAAAAATAAATCATGGGGTAAACACTAGAATTAAAAAAAAATTGAGAACGCGATTTAATTTGGAAATAGTTAGATTTTGCCGTGTGGGGCGTATGTTGGCGTACAGGTAGAGTGGAGGGGAGGCTGAAGACTTGGGGGGGTAAAAGGCAGAAGTATGGGGACGACAAAGAAGGCGACCCCAGGTGGTCAGTGAGGCAGGCCTGAAGCCTTCTGGCAGTTTCTCCTACATAGCAGCTGTCACAATCGTGGCAGGTGATGCGGTATATCGTATCGCTGCACAAAAAGGGGGGGGGGATGTCTGCACCCTCAAGACAAGAGATCGCAATCCTCTACGGAAGTTGCAGGCACTTTATCCAGTACCCAAGTAAGATCTTAGAAATGTAATCTGAAGCGCCCGGGTAATACGGGATGTAGGCAGTAGGGGTTGGCCCTCGGACGTGCGGCAAGCCCACGGGCTTGTAAATCACACTTATCCAAGACATAGGTGAGATAGCCACAGTTGATGAGGTCGGCTCTTTTCTTAGAACTTCGTTGCGCCTGCGTCCATAGAGTTGGAATGAATCCAGGCTTGAGAGAGTAGTGCGCGCGCAGTACTGAACAGGTGGCAGGAGGGGCGTACGCTGAACTGTAGTTGGTAAATTGGACAGAGTTTTCGGTGGACCGAAGTTTCCAGATGTCAGCCTACCCGCTTCATCATAACATCCAGGAAGGAAAGGGTGTTTTACTCTAATTTTATTGTGAACTGGATGAAGGGAGATAGGGGAGTTGAGATGGTGTAGTAGTAGTTGTGTCGTGCACATCCTCGCGCACGCTCTCTCTTTTTTACTCAAAACGACCACGCTCTGCACATTCCAGTTGTAACGTTTTATGTTTGTATTCTCACAGCTGACGAAGGGATACTTAATCTGTTAATTACTTATATTATTAAACTTAGTTACTGTTCGTACCTGTTGAACTGAATTCTTTTATTTACCTTTGATTCAGTTATGAAATATGGTACATAAATATCTGAGGTTCGATTCTCGTCAGACAATTTACAGTACACACAAAATATACTTTCGCCTTATGGCCTGGGTTATCACGCCGGTTACTTTAAAATAACAAACCTAACCAAATACGAAATGGAAAACGTGGTATATCGTATTGTCCGCCGAGGCTTAGTTACTTAAAGCATGTTTCTAGTAAACACTTGTGGGTTCGAATCCCACAAATGCCAGCGAAAATTCTAAAATGCAAGAGTTTCACAATTTTGTTGGCTGCCATAGTCGAGTTGTGAAGCGAAATAGTACACAACTACCGGCGCTTTATTGACTGTGGTTCAAGCCAGCATGAACAATTAATAGTGTTACGGTGACGTTCTTGTATTCTCTCTATCTCGTGAACTTCTCTAACCTTATATGATCGTCACAGAGCAAAAAGATAAAATTTATTTTAGCCTCCATCAGAACCTAGCAACGATAGGCCTCCCAGAGAACGCTTACATGGAACTCCATAAAGCCGCGATCCTGAACACTTGTAGGACAGTAAGAGAGTTCCGTGACCAACAGTAATACTGTAGTAACAATAATAATAGCCAACCACCCCATGCACTTGATTCCAGTACCCGTCATGGGGCAGGAAAAAAACCCCATAAGGAGAAAGAGTTTTTTAAATAATAATAATAATTGCTAAGGATTCCTGAGTGAGAGATGACACCTGGCCTCAGAAACAATTGAGCACATCACCGCGGAATGCAGGGTTATCACCCAAACGAAGTACCCTCATAGACATGGCCAGGTTACCAGGATAAGTCATCAGAAGCCAGCACGAAAATACCAGTTGATAAAAGAAAGTGTACCGTGTTAAAAGTATGAACCCGAGGCCGGACTAGAGTCCCTCTACTTACAAAGTATACTGGGACCGTGCTATAATAACTGACAAGATGATCTCGCACAACAGACCACACATAATCCTCATCGACAAAAAGGAAAGCGCTACCTACCTGATTGACATAGCGGTGCTCAACACAGCAACCACCAGAAAACCTACAAATAAAAGACGAGGAAGCATACAGACCTAAGACAAGAAGTCAAAGAAATGTGGCATATAGAACAAGTAATGACCATCCCGATCACCGAGTCAACAACCGGCATGGTGCCAAAGAGCCTCCATAAGAACCTAGCAGCAATAGGCCTTCCAGAAAACACTTACATGGAACTTCAGAAAGCCGCGATCCTGAACACCTGTATGGTATAATCGGAAAACCCCTCGACCAATAATATTAACCGGATATAACAACCACCCCACGCATCTAGTACCCGTCGCTGGATAGCAGAAAACCCAATAGGAGAAGAAAGAGATAATAATCATTATAGAAGAAAAAAAAGAAAATAAGAACCTACTAGTCCACAAAGTTTTTGTAATAGCTCTTTTTCAACCCTCTCCAACTCTTTTAACGGGTTCAAATCCCGCCAAAGACATGAGGAATTTTTATGGTTTAAACTCGAGTTTTTCGTCCAGCAAACAGACAAATCGACTACAGAATACATACATTAAGCAAACACAATATACTGACTCCTCGTGACCTTAGTTGCTTTGGCGCTTGATGCGCACACACACGCGCACAGTCTATTGCTATGAAAATTTTATTCTAATATTTAAAAAGATATTCTAAAAAATATATCTGGATCAACTAAAATCAGAACTGTATTGTGATTTGAACTGCCTTAAGTTGATATATTTCATCTCAACAATTCCATTAAGTTTTCAAACGTAAAAACTGTCTTAAATGCGCAAATAAATCTTCAAGCAGAACGTAATAGCTGCACATTTATTAGGCTCATATGCTTAAAAGTGGTGGGGGAAAGGGAAATTGCTTTATCTTCCCGCTGGGTTTTATAAAAGCGCTGTCAAGAAAATTTCCTCTAAATGACACTGTGGAACCCACAGATCCATCAGATTCTTGAAAGGTATTTGAGACTTCTTAGTGATAGCACACTTTCGTGGCTCTACGCATCTTGCGACTTTGGCACGAGACCAACTTACCCGCTTTTCTCCCGCCCATTGTTTAGACTCACTCAAGGACATAGACCCTGACCTCCTCTTTAAATAATGTCCGAGCACGACCTTTCATACTGCATTATTCTCGAGTTCTTTGGAGCATTGCGTACTTAAAGACATCGACGAAGAAAATTACTTCTCGAAGTTTCTCCTCTTGAGTTATTGATGCGAAAGTTTCAAAAGTGTTTCCTTTGAAGACTAAGTAGAAGACGAGCAATGAAGATAAATGAAAGTTGCTCCCTTTGAGCTGGAAAGACGCTTTTTTTTATTCTCTGTTCTTCATGAGCTATTATAAAGCCTTCTTCTACTTCTGAAGAGTAAACAAAGTCATTTTATATATGTTTTCTATTTTTATATAAATGAGGAAATATTGTAAGTGAGTTGGACGCTGAGGATCTGCTTCATATCTTCCATCTATGTCTTTGGCCTTGCTTCGTTGAACGAACTCGAAAAGATTGTATTTGTTGTTGTTTTGATTTAAAATTTTGCGTTAGTTAAGACAGTGTAGCATCAGTATAATCATGTCTGCAAATTTTGTGTATTCTATGGGGCGATTGCCCTCGTGGGTAGATAGTTAGTAGAAACGCTGTCCTCTTCCCACCACATGGAAAGACATGAGTTCGAATCCCGTCAATGGCGCGAGGAATTTTTATGGGTCTTTTTCACGACATGGCTGATTTAGTCGGTTTCAGATGAGAGTAGCATGTTTTTTTTTTTTTTCTTTCTGAAACTCGGGTTATTCGTCCAGCAAACAGAAAATCGACCTCAGAACACACGCAATTCATATGCTATTCAAGGAACTTTTCAATGTGCTTTTGAAAAGTTCTTGGCCTAAGTATGAAGGGTTTATTTGAGGAGTCTGGTAACATGCTACTTTTCAACGTAGTTCCCTTTTGAATCAATACACTTTTGTCATCAATGCTATGCTGCAATGCGTTGATTCCAGCTGCGAAGAAGTTTTCTCCTGGGTCTCCAGGAATGCATTGACAGCAGCAATGACGTCACGGTGGGAAAATTAATGTCAGGCAGTTATTTTTTTTTTAATTGGGAAATAGATGAAAGTCCGATTGTGCTAATCAGGTGAATATGGAGGGGTGTTCCAAGATTTCAAAGCCGCATTCATGCAGTGCATCCATGGAAATGACAAATGTGTGAGCAGGCACATTGTCCTGATGGAAAACGGCTCTTTTGCTGAGTTCTCCTCGGCGATTTTCTTTGATGTTTTCACGCAAACGCCTCACAAGTTCTGCGTAATATGCCCCTACGACTGGTTTTTCTGAAGATAATCTACTAGCAGTACTCGATTAGCATCCTAAGAAACCGATGCCATCACCATGCCAGCAGAGAGAATCGACATTGCTTTCTTTGTAGGGGAGAAGAGCTTATTTCCACTGTTTGGACTGCTCCTTTATCTCTGGCCGAAAGTGATGGACCTGTCATCCATGGTCACAAATCTTTGCTGGATCTGTTTGAAAACAATGTAAATGTTCCTTACTTGAAAACTCTTGTGCGTTTTTGATCTGCTGTCAATAATTTTGGGACCCATCGTGCTGACACCCTTTTGATAGCGAGAACCTCTGTTATCACGTTGTACCACCACTTTCGGATTAGATGTCCAAGATGTTGGAAATGTACCAAACTTCACTCATCAATCACTCATAATCAGATCATGCACTGTAAACACTTCGGGGGTGATGGACATTGTAGGTCTTCTACAGCGTGGTTTATCTTACAAGATCTTTCTCCCTCGTTTAAATTCTGCTGCCCACTTTTAACCATGGAATTTTAAAGGGCATCCAGTCCACATTAATTACTTTTGGCGTAAGTCCCCTTTCTTCACAAATATTGGACTACCTATACTGTAACTTATTTTGTCCATCTTTCCTCATTCAACAACCTTGTTGATTTCAGGACCTTTAATAAAAAAAAAAAAAAAAGAACTTATTGAAACTGCATGAAACTGAGTCAGTTACCATTTGAAGTGGTACACATATAGTATAGAAATTTTTAACGCTGTATCACTACCCTTTTATACTCAGGCCACAAACTTTTCAAATGCCACTCGTATATCCATAGGCTATCCATATACCGTATATTGTAGCCGAAGCACTGGATATCATTAGGAGAAGGTACGGTGAGTGAATGCACAGTCCAAAAAATGGTCCAAAATATGTTTAAACAGGCGATGGGTCCCTTGATGACGCAGTCCGTGAGGAGCGATCGACCTCCATTAATGATGACGAACTGAAGTCACCATTGAGTTAGATTCAAGCCAGACATTCCAAGTGCTTTCAGAAAGATTCAATGCGAACAACGAAACCTCGTTTGCATTTCATTGATTGAGAAAATGGTTTCATTGATTGAGAAAATGGGTTCCAGACTAATAATATGTTTGTCGGAGCCTTCGCGTCAAAATAATGAGTCATCTTTGGGACGGTTGTTGACCTACGATGAAGAATGGCTTTCGTAAGCAACTCCAAACGATCACATCATTGATTATCATCCTATGAACCTGTACAGCAAACATCAAAGCCCCCCCTTCCCCCACCTTATCAACAGAAAATTTTGTTCTGTCTATTAGAATACAGCTGGTCTCACAGCTATGAGTTTTAAAGCCTGGAGAAGCAATAAAAGAGAACAATAAACAGTTCTTGATCATGTTTTATGTATGTTTTAATTTTCACCTAAAAATGCACACGAACTTTTACATCAACGTTACCAAAAGAAAAGTAAAGTTAACTCAGTGAGCTTGCAGTTTAACCACAAACAGGCGATAACTGTGTTCACTGAAAGTTTTGGAGGAATGAGGTGGAATTTCAGATGCCAATTCAGATCAGTGACTTTGAAACTAGCTGAAGAAAAGGTTTTCAGTAGAAAGTGAACGTCTAATGTGCAGTCGGCAGTGTAATGGGCAGTGCAGTGAGTCTTTAAGATGGAATTAATAATTAACCACACCTTACTGCAAGACTGACTTCGTTTAGAAATACTGCAACACTCAACCAGCCCTGATCTGTCGCCCCTACAACCATTGCAAAAGAGTCCCCTGAAGAAGCCTCTCGAAGGCTTCGGCTTTTGCTAGGACAGTGAAGTGAAACAGTCCGTCACACATCTGTTTCGCCACCAGCCAGCACAGTTCTATGAGGAGAGCATTTCTCACCTGGTCACAAGATGGAACAGATGTTTCAACACCCTGAGTGTTTACAGTTAACCAAGTGCGTCTCTGAACTACTTACTCCGAAAGCTGTTTAATTTGTTGTTAAGGGAAGATCTTGTCGTTTATAGCAAATGAAGTAAAAGCTGGGGGATGTGCTGTATGAATTTATGAAATTTTTATGATACGCAAGAATATACCCAGCTACTGGATGTAACGTGGCCTCTATAGTGCCCTCTTGGTACGCATACTACTCGAAATCTCTAGTTACAGCTGGCAGAGTAGAACCAGCCAGATGGTGTGACGTGAACCCAGAGACGACACACCGATTGATGTTTTTGCACCTGCAATATTGCAGGATACAGCATTAAAAACAATGCTGCAATACAATATCCAATTCTGCTATCAGCTATTCGTCGTGTGGATATTTACCAATTCTAGGTAAATCTCAGAACTCTGCTACTTCAATAACAGACTAATTCTGAGTTTTCTCCAAGTAAGCGTAGCGATCTTGAAGGTACTGGTGAAAGCTGAAGCCACATCAAAGAAGACTCAGCAGTTTACAAGCTGAACTGAACGATTTGGAATCAGGCAGCTGCATATCATCGCATATTTTTCCTGCCATGGCGTGACGTGATTTGTTTATTTTTTTATATAAATTTTCTTTTTCCTTTTGGTCTCCCTCTGTGTTCAGGGTCCTAGTGCAGCTCCATTATCTGCACAGATAATATTCCATGTTTAAACTTGGACCTGTGGACGAATTTAGCACAGTTCTTAGGCTTTCTGCTGAGTGAAGAGAATTCGTTAGCACCTAGTACTTCATTTGCTTGGTATTGGTACAGAGAAAAAGAATTCATTCCCTTCTACTCCAAGGAGTGTTCTTTGTATTCAACACTGATGAAAATGCTTTAATCGATACTCTGGGTGTAAAGTATGATTCATCTGAATGGAAATCTTTCATTTACAGCTTGATGACGAGTTTAAATGGATTTCTGGTACACAATAGGAACACGTTGCCTTCATTTACGCCTGCTCTGTACAACTGTTATTAGAAAAAGTGAAATATTGTGTTCATCATTGGACAGACTATAGGGGTTTGAAGGTTCTTCTTTGTAGACGGCAGTTATATTACGCAATTTCGTTGTTTTCTGTACAAATCAGACAGTATGGATAACTGATCGTTGTATTCTAAATTGGAGCAATATACAGTATGTCCCATAAGTTATTTTAGGTGTCCGTCTGCATGTAAAAACTCGTCTCCTAGTTAATAGATTTACATCCAATTTTATATTTGAGCCTTAAAAAAAGATTTCCCAAGCGATCCCGAATTTCATTAAAATCGCACCAACAAAAATACAGCAATTATTATTTCTTTGTCTGTCCGTTCGAAAAGTAATAACTCTGTAATAATTCAATTGCCAGTAGATGTATTTGCAAAACATTTCATATTTGAGCATTTTAGAAAGATTTGTCGAGCCTCCCCCAAAATTTTATTAAAATCAGACAAATAGAAATCTGGTAATTATTATTTATTTGTCCAACCGTCTGCATATAATAACTCGACTCCCAGTAGATGGATTTTAATTAAATTTTATATTTCTCTGCTAGAACGATTTATGGAGCCTTTCCAAATTTCATTAGCATTCGACCAATAGAAATCCGGCAATCATTGTTATTTTTTACATACATATCTCATAGGCAATCCATATACCATATATTTCAGTTCAAGCACTGGATATTATGTTTACTTCCATTTGTTCATTGGAGGAATAAATGAGCAATGTGGCAGATGCGCAGTAACTAAATTAAATTTTCTCTGTTCACGCATAAAAGTCGTTGCTTTTTGCTCTTTTTCTGTTATAAACCATGAATTATTACTACTTGCTAACGTGCCTGAAATGTAAGGCAACGTTAATTAACTTGTTATTTTATTATTTTGTTTTACTTTTATAATAATAAAAGTACAATAGCAAAGTAATTTTAAAATGTGTTTCATAATAAATATAATTTATAATTTATAAATAATTATTTTATAATTTATTTTTATAAATATTATTATACTTTTACAGTTAGGAGTATATTAAAATTTATACAATCTAGTCCAATACAGAAACCTTTCCCTCGAGTCATCAATAAGCTCTAGTCTCTTAGGGTTTTGTAACTCCCGAAAACTCGAATTTTTCGTCCAACAAACCGACCGAAGAATATACGCAATTACAAACAATATATTAATGGTTTATAGTCTTAGGTGCTTTCGTACTTAACATATACATAACACCTGTAAACGGTTACAGTGGAATACGAAATAATTACCACAGTATACTAGTATCTAAACACAAGAAGACATTTCAAGGTTCTGCCTGAATTTCAAGACTTAATGATCAGATGTGAACAGTGTTCCTTTTCTTCATTTATTCACTTTAAAATTGTGATTCTTGGCCATGAAGAAGGTGATTTTAATCAAGGAGTATCTAAAAACTACATAAAACATTCTTTTTAAAGTAGGTCAAGGAAGAATTATACTTGGCAAGATTTCAGCATTGATCGATGAATATAAGTGTAAGATGATGCAGTTCATCACTTGAGACCACCTTTTTTTTCCCTTTTTTCTTTTTTTTTTTTAAACCAAAGGATGTACTCAACTTTGAATTTACTTTCCTGAAAGGCAAGAAAGCTAGCACACGTTGCAAAAACAAATATTCCCTTTTTGTGTCCTTCAAGAATTACTTCAAACTTCACTTAATGAGGAAAGCTGCAACTTGGTTGGTTGTTTATACACCGGAGATCTCGGCATAACGAGGCGTTTTACAAATATGACAAGAATTTCCACCAATTCATTATCTCAAAGTTAATATTTTTTCCAGTTATGACACCATGTAGTTCTCTACGTAATAATGGATAGAGACAGAGCGAGAGACAAAAAAACTGTTATTACGAAGTATTAAGGGAGAGGAAATAATTTTTAAATGCTCAAAGTTAAGTAATTGGTCAATAATCGCTAAATCAGCATTGCTCAATTTCTGTCCTGTGAGCTTTATCAGAACACATCGGTTCACGCAGCTGTTGCAATACACTGCTCGACAAAATTAACAGAACACGTAGAAAACGTGATGCAACTCGTACAGGTGGTGATGAAGCGGGACAAAATTTGGTATGCGCAGTTCTTTGCTCACCAAGTGACCGAGGAATTGTATCTCGACGTGTAATGCGACACGGACGGATGTCGCACACATATTCGGTCGGAATTAAGTCTAGTGATCGTGCTGGCCACGGCAGTCGTTGAATATTTTCAGTTTTAAGATATTCCTCCACCATTTGAGCTCTATGTGCAGTGGCGTTGTCGGGCATGAAAAGAAAATCTGGACCAACCGGACACATAAAAATCGCACATAGGGTTCGAGGATCAGTTCTCGGTACCTCTGAGCAGTTACTGTATCCCTATAAAAAACATGAAGAGGGGTGCGGCCGTTGATCATTATTCCGCCCCACACGATAACACCTCCCTCCATCTTAAGTGTCCCTTTACGTGACGTTGAAGGGATGGAACCGCATTCCTTTGTCTCCATTTGAAATAACGTCTATAATCTGTTTGTAGGCTAAAACGGAATTCATAAGCGAATCCCATATGTCAGGGTTCCAAGTCACAGGTTCATGGCACCAATTTCGACGAGCTCTGAGGTGATTTCGGATTAGTGGGTACAAACGCTGGCTTCCCTGCGTATAAGTCCACTTGAATTGAGCCTTCTTAACACAGTCCGGTTGGAAATGTTTTCACCCGTGGCCGCCCGCAGCAACCTCAAGAGACAGTTGATGACCGGACATAGTAGGGTTCCGTCTTGCTGTTAGAGCTAGATAGCGGTCTATTGTGGTTGACGCAGCCCTCGGGCGACCTTGTCAACCTCTTCTTATAATAGTTCCTGTCTCCTGAAACCGCTTCCATAGAGTGTAAAGTGTAGAGTGTGTTTAGTGTCAAACGGCACCAGGGGTTTCTCCCATCTCCGCGTAGTATACATTGTGGGTGTGAAACAGAACACTGTCAATGCCAGAGGTTTAAAGGTGTATGGATTTTGTATATGTGTAGTGTCGTGAACCGTTGTTCCTCTGGTTATTTAGCCGCTGGCCCATAATGGGACCTAACGTTGCCCACACTCCGCCCGGTGGAAGTAGACCAGGTACACCAGTATTTTATATAGTACTCTGGCAGGTCCAGCCACCTGAGATTTCCTGAGATTTCAGTGGCTAAGACCTAAAAAAAAAAAAAGTTCCATAGTGCCGAGAAGACACTGCGTGACACATTAAGCCAACCTGCCATCTCTGCCTGCGACTGCCCTGCTTCAAGTCATTCAAGGACCCGTCATTTCAGAGAATCATCTAAACGACGATGATCTGCCATCCTGAGTACTGGAGAAGTGGATATTCCACTGAGCAAGTCGAAAAACAGGAATGAAGTGATATGGCCGCAATTTGTGTTTTTATAGCCATGAATAATTGCATAATGTGCAGTTCTGCAAGGTGGTAGATAGATCGATTTCTATTGGATACTCGGAATATGCGTGCAGGATAACTATTATATCAAATATTCGTCTTCGGCGACGCTGCTCACAGTAAAATATTCATGAAAAACATTTTGGTCTGTTAATTTTGTCGAGCAGAGTATTATTCATATCGCCTCTTGCCATCCACTTGGAAATCTTTTTAGGGGAAACTTCTCCGCCTTGAACAAATGCATTTGTAGCTTTCAGAATTATCCTTCGAATATATCCCGTAATGAACTCGTATCCAACTGCGTGTGGTTGTCTCTTCAGTTAACAGAGTCGAAAAAAAAAAAACTCAGTCTACTATAGTCTCCTTATAAAAATTGAAATCTTTATATATTTTTTTTTGACCAAAAAATCTCGTCGGAATAAATAACAATCATCCAGACGTTTCAAAATTATATTTCCCCATGGCATTTTACTAGTTTTCGATTGATTTCCAGTCCATGGAATGGGTTTTGAATGGGTTTGAATGGGTTTTGTCTATAAGAGACAGGTTGGAATTAAACATAAATTCATTTATTTACAATAATCCTAGCATTACTATTGTAAGCAAATTAATTTTTTCTTTTTTTTATCTTTTGACTTTTTACAACCCTGATGCATCCCTTACAGTTGCCTAAACACATTTTGACCGGTGGTCTGTGACTGCTGGAAGTGTTTGCACTTATTTCAAAGTTTTTCTCTGCGGACAAGCCATTTACAGGTAAGACACGATTACTTACACGCTTTGCAGCAACTGTGGAAGAAATCCAGAAGAAGAAGTTTGCAGCAACTGTGGAAGAAATCCAGTCAGCATGGAGCCGTATCTCTGTGGTTTACGTTCGATACCTTGTTGAGTCCATGCCATGACAAATCCAGGCTGTTGTAAAAGCTAAAGGCGAGAATTATACATCCCCTATTAGGTAGATGTGTCTAATAACCAGACCACCCAGTACATAACACAATTTATCACTAATCCTTTGTTTTATGAAAATCAAGTTAATTGTGACGTATCGATTTTCAATTAAAATCTAGGGAAATTTTCTATTATTTCGGGTATCGCTGTATTTTTGCTGTTCTGTTCATACGCCCTGTTTTGGTACACAATTACTTTCTTCAGTGAGCATACGTCATTGAACCTCTACTGAAACATCCGATGAATAACAACAAATAATAAAACGCGCCGCAGAGAAGAATGAACAGCATTACAATGATGGAAGTAATAATTCCACTTAAATTAAGAAAGAATAGTAAATATAACTAATGGATAACAAAAAATAAAATTTTGGAAAGGTTTATTATTATTCTTAGAGATAAATACACTGCACTAGCATTCATATACGGACACCTTAATACCATACTGCATATGGGTAGAAGTAACCCCAAAGGAACGTACCGACTGTGCGGTACTATACTTAGGGTGGTAGAAAATGAAAAAAGACCTGGGAGTAATTGTGCAGTCAGATATGAAGTTTTCTGAGCAATGCAGACAGGCTGCCAGAGCAGATCATGGGGTTTTGTCAATGATATACAGAAATTTTGGTATCAGGGAAAAGGAGGTGATTATCCCTTTCTATAAGGTAATGGTCAGGCCACGTCTTGAGTACTGCGTACAAGTCTGGAAGACTCATTTTAGGAAGGATGTAGATTTGCTTGAACCTGTACAGAGAAGGACAACAAGATTGGTGAGGGGAACGAACGGGTGGTCTTACCAAGAAAGGCTTAAGTTTTGCAAATTGCAGCGTCTGGAGACGAAGCACCTACGAGTTGATCTGATTGAGGTGTAGAAGGCCTTGAATGGGTTGAGCACGATGAATTCTGATGGGATTCTTCCGCTTGCTCATATTACAAACCGGAGGTGATATAAATTCAAATTGAGGAAAGACAGCTGTAGAATAGATGTTCGGAAATTTCCCTTAAGCCAGCGGGTGGTTAATTGCTGGAACAAACCTCCATCTGTCATTGTGGAAGTTGATGCTTAAATAAACCGAAGGAAGAACTGGACAAACTTTTATAGCGAATGGTTGTGTGGATTTTTTTTTTTTTTTGACCGATGCTACGCATTTTGACAGATGCTCATACGCTTGCTTTCTTGCATCACATGCCTCTATTACTATTACTATTACCTGCCTTTAGACAAAAAAAGGCCTTTATTGTGTAATTTATTATTTTGTGCTGAAACCTTTTGCTTTTACGATGGCCTTCAATCTTCGTGTCATACTCTCAACCAGCTTTTTATAAATGTCAGGTGATATGTTCCTCCACTTGGCCTTTAACGCAGCCACCAGTTCGGCCTTGTTCTTTGGGTGATCTCGACGTGCAAGTACCCACGATCCAATACATTCCAAAGATGCTCGATAGGGTTCAGATCAGTACTCTGGGCTGGCCAATCCAACTTTTCCACATCCATGTCCTCAAACCACTCTGCTACGACCCGAGCAGTATGGCATGGTGCGTATAGGCCTTCCCAGAAGTATTGCCATAATGTTGGAAGTGCATATTTTCCATGCTCTCCTGCTATTACACAGCATTCATGGTTTTGTCGATAACGACTAATGAGCCCATGCCAAACCATGAAAGGAGCCCCATACCATGACACTGCCTCCACCAAACTTCATTGCTGAGAGAACATAATCAGGAATGAATTGGTCCCCTGGCATTCGCCACACTCAGAACGGCCATCAGAGTGGTAGAGTGCGAACCTCGACTCGTCTGTCCATAGGACCGAGCGCGAATGAATCCCTGACTATAGTCAGGGATTCGCGCTCTTTACACCATGTTAATCGGCGTCTAGTGTCTGTTGAGGCGATCAATTCTGTTGAACTGTTGAGGTAATTCGGTTGAACGTGTCATCTTGCATGCCCACTTTTGCAATTGTCTGTTTGAAGCCCAGTGTGCATATTTATAGCAGGTTCTGTGACTTGTTGCACGCATAGGACTTGTTTCTCCATCCATGGAGGGGTGTCCTGATATTAATAGTAGGGCAGTGTATAAGGGAATATAAAGAGGTGATCATTCCATTATATAACGCAATGGTCAGCCCACGTCTTGAGTACTGCATACAGGTCTGGAGGCCTCATCTTAGGAAGGATGTAGAGCTGATGGAACGAATACAGAGAAGGGTAGTAAGGTTGGTAAGAGAATAAAGCGATGCTCTTACTAAGAAAGGCTTCAGTTCTGCAAATTGCAGCACCTGAGGTGATCTGATTGATAGCTGTTTAATGTTTTGAATGGATTGAGAAAGCTCAATGCTGATGGGGCTCGTCCTCTTGCTCAGACTACGTAAACCAAGCGGCATAAATTCAAATTGAGAAAGGATGGTTGTATAATAGATGTGTGGAAGTTTGCCTTCAGCCAATGGGTGGTTGATTGCCAGAAGAAGATGGTTTGAATAATTCAAGAAAGAACTGGACACTATTAGAGAGGATAGATAATTAAAATGGAGTTGTTTTTTTTTCTTGGTTTCTTGCATCATTCGACACTACCAATACTATTACTAATCCCGGCACTAGTAAAATTATATTATCCTAGACAGTATTAACCAGCGTGCCAGTATTGTGGTTTGATTACTCCTTAGACAAGAGAATTTCTGACAGTGTTTCTATTCGGGTTGTAGTTATCCGGACTCAAGCGAATGTGGGGGGATTTTCTCCGGTGAATTTTCCCTACTTATTTTTTTTTACACAAGGCAATGGTAAACCGCCGTAGCCTTTATAGAATTCCCAGGATTACGCACCTGCCTACGGGTAGAGCACTCGTCATCATCTTACGGTATTGGGCAGTAGAACCGGAAATGAGATGTGTGAACAGAGAGCCAAATCACTGAAACAGTAATAACCACCATAGTTATTTCTGAAATATCAGCTTATCAGGGATCCTCTCTCCCAGCATGAATGAAAGAGGCTTGTAAAGTTCCCTACAGAGAGATACATCGAATCGAAATAGCAAAACTTTCCCCATCAGCCTCCAAAGTACCTCATTTAATCACAAACCACAGAGAGATAAAGAATCGTCCACATTCGCGGTGAATTTATTTATTCGTTGGTCTATTAAGCAAATTACATTATAACGTTAAGAAGACATTAAATCCTTTATTTATATAAGCAATCTCCTCTTCAAGTAACCACTTTGTTGAATTGCTAACTTATCGCATCTTTGGAGTCTTATTTCACGTTTATCCCAGTATTTATAGCAGTCGTGAACACAAAGGCTCGCACCACCATGGTGAGGCGCAAAATGTCACCTCACATCTGGATTATTGCCCTTCGTCTGAACGTGCATGAAAAATGATGCGAGAAATCTCCCGGTGATGAAGTTTCATGTCGAACACATCAAGCCATCTGCACGAGAACAGAGTGCAAAATAAATCACGAGACCCAGCTTATTTGCCTGCAACCCTTTATGACTAAAGTTGATTCTGTTATCGCCATGGTCACAAATTCCCTTTTGCATTCAGCGCCACCTATTGGCTACATCCAAGTGTATAATGTAAACCAAATGAAATTTACCTACGACTATAACTGGGTTCGTTCTACTGCCCTTAACAGTTAAGGTTATTATTAATCTCTCTCTTGGGGGTTGTGACCTGGTAATAATGTGCAGTTTCTTTTTTTTATTATTTGTTGTTTTCATTTTAAAGCAAAAGCATTAAGGTTATGAAGCGTCTGTAAATTACTTATATTCTCTGATCGTTTTTCTGGATGAAAAACGGTTCAGCTCTCTCGCAAGAACTTGGCCACGAGGTGAGCACACACACACACTCTCTCTCTCTCTCTGTTATTTTTTATTATTATCTATCTGTCTAGCTATTTAGTTTTTTAACTTTTTAGTTGAACTCAATAGCTGAAAACGAAATTTCGACTATTTTCTCATAACAGTAGAAATTATGCTATCTGGAAGAACCGCAAACTGTGGTTTGCAGTTCTTTCAGATAGCAGATTAATGTAGCTTTATTTAAACTTCCCAGAATGTTGAATTTAAAAATACCATCTCTTTTAATATCTAATTACCATAATTTTAATATCTAATTAGATATTAAAAGTAAGAGTTGGTATTTTTAAATTTATTAACATATTACATATTAATATGATAACTCCACTTTTGATCAAATATTAAACTATTCTAAGGATGAAAAAGCAAAAAAGTAAGATAAGTTTAAATTACACTTACTACTTTAATATAAACTAATTTACTTTTTTTACGAATGCGGAGTCAGTTTCAACATTAGCAGCAGGGACAAGGGAGGGATGTCTCGTTGTATAAGGCAATGGTATGACTATATCTTCAGTACTGCATGCAGGTCTGAAGGTCTACTTTTAGAAAGGATGTCGATTTGTTGGAACTGGTGCAAGAAAAGCAAAGAAATTAGTGAGGGGAATAAACAAGTGCTCTTACGAGAAAGGGCACCATTTCTGCAAATTGCAGCGTCTGGAGTCTAAACACATGCAAGGAGATTTGATTGCAGTGTTTAAGGCTCTGAATAGATTGAGTGAGCTCAATGCCGATGGGATTCTTCTGTTGCTCAGACTACTCATATAAGAGGCATAAATTCAAATTGAGGAAGGATGGTTGCAGGATAGATGTACAGAAGTTTTCCTTCAGCCAGTGGGGGGTTGATTGTTGGAAGAAGCTTCCATCCGTTGTTGTGGAAGTGAACAGTTTGAATAAATTCAAGAAAGAACTAGATATACTATTGGGGGATGGACAGGTGATATGGGAAGTGTTTCGTTTTTTTTTTTTTTTTTTATTATTTTGGCTAATGCTGTCTTAATCTTGTTTTCTTGCATCATTTACAAATATTAATACTAAGCGCTGTGACAATGAAATTGCAGCATCCAGAAGAAACGATCGAAGTGCATGCATATCAGCATGCTGATGAGTTGCACAGAACTATACAAATGACTGTAATGCAGGATGAATCTGGAGGACACTTCTGCTGATATAAAAAAGGAAGTAGCGATCGTGGAGTTCAAAGCAACACGTGTATGACGAAGTTAATAGGCTTCTGTCTCGCAGGAACCGACTTCGGAATGAAAGAAGATTGCAAAGAATGCCGAGACGTCACGATTGACACTGACATCAACAACTTCGACAGAGGGCAGATTATCTGCCTTCGAGAGGCTGGATGGTCTCCTCGTTGTGTAACGGAACGTGTGTGCCATGACAATACTACAGTACATAGATGTTGGCAACAGTGGCTGCTGGAAGGTAAGACTGCTTGTCGAATGAATAGTGAAGCATGACAGAGGATTACAGAACGGGAAATTCGTCTTATCCATCGACAGGTTTACACAGCACCTATAGCCACGCTGGTTACCATCCAACGAGCTATGAGATCAGCTTACTGTCACCCCATCACCCGTCGAGCCATTTACACCGATTGGCAGAGGGGGACCACTGTGCATACCCGCGATTGCCTCGATTATCCCTGACCGCTGCTTATTGTCAACAGCGTCTGAAATGGTGCAGCGCACAGACCACCTGTGATTCAGAATGGCGTTTAGGGCGCTATAATTTCAATGTCAGCGAGTGTAATACTAAATCTAAATTACCTTATGGTTATCTGACTCTCTCTCTAAGGGTTAACTCGGAAATTTTTTTTTATTTTTTGGCTGGTGCAGCAAAAGCCTCAGGCTTCCTTGCACCATATACCTAATAATAATAATAATAATAATAATAAGAAGAAGAAGAAGAAGAAGAAGAAGAAGAAGAAGAAGAAAAAGAAGAAGAAGAAGAAAGAAGAATTCATAGTACAAGTGGGCTGAAATTAAAATGGTTCACTTCAAAACTCCAACATAATAAAATAACATATTTGCATGTATGTTTTGGTGGACGGGCTAGGGGGAATTAGAAATAGACTCCAACCATGTGTTGTTATAGGCAGTGATGGTACCAGGCTATTTTGCGCCCTAGGCAAGGATAACTACTTGCATCCCCCAAAAAAATTGCTAATTGCAATTTTCAAAACCAGATGTCTTTTAAGTAATACAACAATCTTTGATTATCTTTCTCAAATACAAAAGAAAATGCTCTAGCACACAAATCATTTTGAACAATCTTGTAAATTTTGTGTTAAAATTTAAGTCTCTTAAAAGTTTCAATTTCAGGCACATCAAAATCTCACTGCCTTTTCCTTTGCAAATTTTGCACCAATTCCTGATGTAACGTATTCAGCCGTAAACAACACGCTGCCAACTAAGAAGAATAAGAGATTTTTTTCTTAGGCAAAAATATCAGTAAATTTCAAAAAGAAAAATAGAACAACATATAAAAAGGATAAATAAAAAAACAGAAATTTTTATAAGACTTTATAATTAATTATATATAATTCATAGCACTATTGTGGTATTTATCTTAAAATAAAAAAATATATAAATTATCAGTTGCATTTTTTTTTTTTTTTACATGGGTTAAAAAATAATCTGCATAAAACTGTGCCCATTAAAGGTCAGTACTGCGCCCTTGGCGGCTCCCTAATTGGCCTAATAATAGCACCGACTTTGGTTATAGGGTTTTGGGAGTATCAGCAACTTAGGCCATATTTCACCGAATAGTATATGTCTATAAATTGCGTGTGTTCTGTGGTCGATTTTCTATTTCCTAGGGCCTTCGTGGGTAACACAGTTGGTAGAATCGCTGCCCCCCCCCCCACACCTGGCGGAAAAGACCTGAGTTCGAGTCGCGTCGATGACAGGAAGAATTTTATGGGTCTTTTCAAAACGTGGCTCAGTTAGTCGGTCTCAGGCGAGAGTAGCATGGTTTTTTTTCCAGGAAACCCAGGTTTTTCGTCCAGCAAACAGAAAATTGAGCATAGAACACACGCAATTTGCGGACAGTATATACGGAACAATATGGCCTTAGTCGCTGATGCGCCTAAAACCATTTGCTGCTTCTACTACTACTGTTTGCTGGACGAAAAACCCGAGTTTCCGGGAGGAAAAGCTATGCTACCCTCCCCTGAGACCAGCCACGTGTTCGTATTAGTCTATTATTAAAGTTTGGATGATTTTACTAAGTCCATTACTATTACTATTGTTATTAATACAATTAGTTATGCGATGAGCAATTGATATCAGTTAACAGGTAAGCTGAGTGGCAATATTTCAATGTGTGATAATATAACTTAGTGCACGTTCATTGACGTTACAGCAATGAATCTGATTACAGAAAATTTCAAAATACGATTGGCCATTTACCATTTACATAACGTGTTTGTGGGACTGTTTTTTCTTGAAGTATATTTCTTTGGGAATTTTTTTCAATGGAGAAATCATTTGATTGTGGAAAAGATCATAATACAGGGTGTCCATTTTAAAACTCAAGCGGAGCTTCACTTCAAGATAATTCTTATAATAACAACAAAATATGTAAAACGCCATGAAATCATCACTTAAATGCAATCATCACTTTCAGCATCTTCACGAAAGATGCTGAAAGTGCTCATCATTCTGCTGAATGCAAGCATTCACTCGTTTCATCATTATACTGTGCCACCCGAAGAACAGTTGTTTGTTTGATTTATTCGTGCAATAGCTTCTAAGATGTTCGTTTTCGATTGCTGTATGGTGTAAGAGTTACTGTCGTAAACATGTCCTTTGAGATGGATCCATAGAAAGAAATCTGGGAAACACAGGTCGGGGGGTCTAGGGTCTATAAGCCCTGTGAAATGAGCTGCGCTCCAAAAAATTCTCGCAATAATTCTCCATTCGCGCGGTGTTGCAAATGGCTCCTTCTTGCTGAAACCAGGAACAACTCTCATCCCCTTAAGCAAAGCGATGAACTGCATTAAAATGTTTTGATAATGTTCTAATGTCACAGTGTCCTCAAAGAATATTGGACCGATAATCCTAAACCGTCAGAGCGCACACCAAACGCCAATTTTAATTGAATACAGTGGACTTTCATGATATGCATGCGGATTGTCCGAACTCCATAATCGGTCATTCTAACTATTAACATAGGCGCTCAGATGAAACCACGTTTCTTCAGGAAAAAAATGGTTTGTCTAACACTTGAATGTTATTATGAACAAGGGCCTTAAACAAATTACAGTAACGAAGCCTAGCAGCATGATCGGTAAGCTGCAGTTTGTGCATGGCATGGATGCGATACATTCTCAAATGCAGGAAACGTGTAACTTTATGTGCACTATATAAAGACATGATCTTCTTTTGGAACAATTTTCGTAATGATTTAGAGGGGAGGGGGATTTCAACAAACTGAGCCTCACATCTTCAGCGCATATTCTTTTAGGACCGTGGGCCTGCGATTATGCTTTCAATCACACGCAGACCCTCTCTCCCCCCCCCCACTTCAAACTTTCTTACAAGGCGGTAAATTGTGGTTTTGTCTGGCACCTCCACATCTGAGAACACTTGTTGGAAAAGTTCTTGGCACAACGCATACGATTTCTTACCAAAATAATGATTCGCTACAGAAATTCAAGAGTCAGATGTAAATTTTCCGCGTTCCTGGCAGTTTATTTGCTTAAAAGTTATGTCTCACTAATTAAACTCAGTTAGCTCCCTCTACCAATTACCAATAAAATCTCGTACAAACAACGTACCGAAATTTACAATTTTGGGTCCCTTTTTAAAATGAACACTTTGTATTAGCCACAATTTACAGAACAGGTTTGCGAACTTGCTAGTTGGGTTCTTTCAAAAAGTCATTTTCCCATTTTGAACGCCTGATGCGCAGCAGCAACACGTAATTTCCTTAGGACAGAGCAAGGTCTGGGGGTAAATGGGGTATGGACGTATAAGAATGCTAATTCTGAAGTTCCTGATTATTCATCTCGATCAATTGACAAAAGAAGTACTAAAAATATTATTATAATAACCTTATTTGCATTGTCGAAGCTACTTACTTTTTCCAAAATGCTTAATTTAATTAGAAGACATCACAGATACATTATGGATTGCGCACATTACCTGTGGATCACCAAATTAAGACACAAAAAAACAAAAAAAAACTATAAACTGAACTGGGTTTAATGTGGTGGTTATAAAGAAATTTCCCACTTTTACAAATTAATAACTCAAAAAAAAAAAAAAAAACTATGGGGCGTATCGAAAAATAGTTTAGTTTCCTTGTAATCAGTATTATGTAATATTTTGTAAAGAACAGTTTTAAATTTGACCATCAGAGAGCTAAACGATTATTTACTCATATAAACAAAAAGAAAAAAAAATGATTCTAGGATCAGAGAATTCGACTGTTTTTTCATCGTGGTCGTGATTTCGCCCAGTGGAGAACTGGGAAAGTTGCGCAGGATCCAGTATGGTTATTTAATACCTTACGAACAGATGAAGCACAATTTCAACTTGATGGAGCGATCACAGATACATTTATGGTAGGCCCAAATTGTCGCAATTGGGCTATAGAAAATCACCATGAGCACATTGGGGAATCACTCCGCCTATTAAAAGTTATAATGTGGTTTGAATTTACGACGTACGCTATTATTAGTTCCTTTTTCTTTGAAACTATTAACAGTCGAGGTTATTTTGTACGTGCATAAATAAGAAAAATGCTTTCAGTTCTGCAAATTAAAGACAAATTGCCGTACTTCTATTCTACAACTGTCTTTCCTCAATTTGAGTTTATGCCCCCTCAGGTTTGTAATCTGAGCAAGAAGAAGAAGAATCTCATCAGCACTGAGCTTGCTCAAACCATTCAAAGCCTTATACACTTCAATCAGATCACTTCGCAGGTACCTAGTCTCCAGAATCTGCAATTTGCAGCACTTAAGCCATCCTTCCTAAAATGAGGCCTCTGGACTTGTATGCAGTACTCAAGGTGTGGCCTGACCATTGCCTTATACAAAGAGATAATCATCTTCTTATCCCTACTAGCAAAATTCCTATATATCATTGATAAGACCCCACAATCTTCTCTGACAGCCTGTCTGCACTGTTCAGAAAACTTCTGAACTGCACAATTACCCCCAGGTTTTTTTTTTCGTTCTCCACTACCTTGAGTGTACTACCACACAGTTGGTACATTTCTCTGGGACCCAGGCGAGGGCAACATACTTTTTTTGTTCAGGAAATTCGAGTTTTCATACCAGAAAAATAGACAAATCGACTACAGAACACATATACTTTACAGATATAATATATACGGCGCAATATGGTTAAAGTTGTTGATGCTTCTGAAAGCTTACAACAACGACAACACGAGGAAAAAGCAAGACGAGAGCTAGGCTATTAAAAATAAATTTAACTCCTCGCTCTAGAATTTGTCTACGCTTCGAGTGAGCAATAATGTACATGAAAATGTGTTTGATGGACTCCTAGTCCGTTTACAAACACCATTAATGCCTTCCATGGTCCAGTTGCTGCTAGATGGCGCTCAGTTCACCTGCACAATATTTTACTCCATCAGCAAGTCGCCTTGGACGGTAACACGTCTTGCACACTTAGAGAAAACCATACTGGCAAGTATTATGTTTGCGTCCAGAGTTTGACCTGAAGGTACTTTTTTTCTATTCAGCTTGGTGTTGATGAAGATGGAATAAAAACTCTAGATACTTTGTTTAATAATCTCATTATTGTCACTACAGTCGGTAGAAAACCAAAGAAACCACGAATAAATACTAAAAAAAAAAAAAAAAAAAAACTTAAAAAGTGAAAAAACAAATAGAGAGAGAGATGAAAAAAACACGTTAGAACGTATGTTTCAGTTTTCAACACGCGATATCATCATTAACTTATTGGAAATCATAAGGTTAACGCTCCTTAATTTGTGACGAATAATACATAATACAGTATATAATTTCTTACACTTCATATGCCATTTTAGAGTATCGATGTGCCAAAATTGGCACATATGATTAACACCACAGGCTTAACTCATAATTCGTGCAAGATCACTAATCATCGTACAACAGCAGTGTACATTTTAATGATCTTGGCCTACATTTTCAGCCTGTGGCTAGATTAGAATTATAGTGGCGCCATCTACTGATAAACCTTCGCATTTCAATATTCTGATTTGCTTCAGATAACAACATTGGCGAGCCCGTTTGGAACGAAGTTCTTATAGAGAATTTAGGAATATAACCAGTAGCGGTCCCAGACAGAGGCTTAAACCGTGTTAAAGACATCATCTATAACGAGCCCTGGGAAATAGCACATAAGGGAACTTTTACTGGGTAGCGAAGTTTTCAGGAATTGTGCGTGTTAAATCTTTTTCGCTCAAAAAAAGCCGTTATCATGAGGTGATACTTATTCTTTGGAAGAACGAGCCATTTGTTTTCGCAACGTACACCATAAAAGCATTCTTGTACACTGTACTATATACACAAGCTTCAGCAGTGGAAAAAAGAATTGCGTTCGAATATCGGGATCATTAGAAAGTTACGCGGGAAATTTTTCTTTAAAAAGGAAAAAACGAAACAAAGATCCTCAACAAGCAACCGATTGGTAACAGAATGTCTGCTGAATTCTAGACGAAGGCTCACAATGAAAGTTGATATGAAGATGACCAATGAATTCGCTTGTCATTAATGGAATTGTGTCAAAATATCTACAGATAAAATTATTTCGGAAGGCTAGTTCTGTTGCGATTAAAAATGAAGAATGCCGTTTGATATAGTCCTTCATTGTATTGCGAGAATACAGTAGCAAAGCTGTAGGATGGACTCGACCGCCACGATATTAACGGTAGACATGGAAGACTTTTGAAGACTCAGATGTCAGGGTTTTTAGGAGCATCAACGACTAAGGCCATACTGCTCCGTATATACTTTCTGTAAATTGCGTATGTTCTATGGTCAATTTTTTGTTTTCTGGATGAAAAACGAATTTCCGGAAGAAAAACCATGTTACCCTCGCCTGAAACCGACTAACTCAGCCACATTGCGAAAACGTGGCTGAGTTAGTCGCTCCGAAAACGGAGCGGGAGTGCAGTAGCACACGCTCTTTGAGTAGACCGGGGTTCAAGCCCCTGACTGCTAAATACGGTCGATCTGCCAACCCACACAGGACCAGCGTGGCAGATTATGATCCATTTCCCTCAGCATGAATTGTTGAGGAGGCTTCCATCCTGCAGTGGGTTAATAATGGCTGCAGTTTACCTTACCATTTTTGTTTTTTTATATCAGGATGGTTATTATATGCTTCTAATAGCACAACGTAGAGGTACTAGCCAAGCAGCTCTTTCTGGAGTTCCTAGTGACCAGAGAAACTGTTGTTCCTATTGCCACTGAAGACATGCATATAGAAGGCTTTGGAAAAGGAGACTCTTGCAAGACAGACCATGGTTTTGCTTTCCTTGCCCTTTCTCAGAGAACTGCCTGTCTCTGACTTGGAGAAGACAATTCTGGAATCAAGACTAATGGATCAATGTTCTGTTTACAGTTTAGTCTTAAAAGTGTAGTCTTGGTTTAGCCTTTATTTTAATTGCCCTTGCAAACAGCACGGTGGTTACTACTGCCATGCCTGCTGTCTTCCTTGCTATCTTTCCACTATGTGGAAAAAGCCTAGATTCGAATCAAAAGAAACTCTTCTGTGTATTTTTTTCCTGGCTTGAGATTAGCTAACTCAGCTGGTCTCATTCCAGGGTTGCACAATTTTCTTATTCTGGAAACTCGGGCAGTTTTTCATCCAGAAAAACAGACAAAACAAACTACAGAATTTACAAACATAATACACTGACACCTCATGGCCTTAGCTGTTTTGTCACAAAAACAGAGCAAGACATCACCACTGCCAGCAGCACAGAAACAAACAGACTGACTATGTAGCCAGTTCAGGAGACTTCATTCAGGTTTATCATTGGTGTGGTATTTCTACTTTCCTTGGTGCTCCTTTATTGGCCCAAACAAACGAAACTGGGGACTAAATCCAACCAGTAAAGAAGGTAGTTCAATTTTTCAGCCCAAAATTGTCAACGTCATCATTGTCAAATTCTCTGTATGTGGATGTGTATCGTTGTGCAGTAGAATGATCACTTTGAAGTTTTCTACCTTTTTCTTGAATTGATGTGTGTATATCATTGTGAAATTTCTGTAATATGAATATTAACCAGGGCTCAGGTGGAACACTGTTATGGTTTGTCACATGCATCCATGTATGTAATTGATTATTAAAAAAAATAAGATATTTTATTAATGAGCATTCCATTTCAACATTGACCTGTACTTGTTAAGAAAATCTGCAGATCTTTTACTCTTAATGTCATTGGTGATGTGTACAACAGTATCACCTTTTGTGCCCTTAAAAGATGATATCTGCTCTACAGTGTCATCAACTTGCCTGCAATTCTGCCCAGACACGATAGGAGGGAATATATGAGCGCCTTGTCGATCAATTTCGACTTGAAGAGATTGTGCAAGGCTCAAGGGGTAGAATTTTTCTCGGACTGATCTGTGCTTGTTAACAAGAGAGACTGCTTCTAAAGGGATGGAATACACTTAAATAGAAAGGGTGCAAGAATATTTGCTGATGCTATCGAGGCAGAATTAGGTGGGTCGGAAAACTGCTAGCTTGGGGAAGTACACGGAGTAATAGATTAATAGTAGCTGCTGGCAGAAGTGAAAGTGATTCTTGCACTGCTTCTATTGAAATGAGCAGCAGCCTGGAAAATAAGGTGCAGGGAATTCCAGAGACTGCTGGGAGTCATTTCGGAACAAGTCATTTCGGAAAAATACATGGGCTGTGTTAGGGTAGCTAAGAATAGAAACAGATGCATGTATACTTGGGTGTACACCAATGCAAGGAGTTTACTAAATAAATTTTATGAATTTGAGGTGCTGGTCAAAATTTCAAAGGCAGATATTGTTGTGATAACATAGACGTGGTGTCACACAGATATAACGAATGCAGAACTGGAATTTGGTGAGTTCAATGTGTACAGAAAGAATAGACAGGATAGGAAAGTCGGAGGGGTTATGCTATTGATTAAGAAACACATAAAATCCAAGGGAGTACAGCCATGACTGGACAGTGCAGTGTCGAGTCAGTTTGGTGTGACATAAGCACTGTGAAAGCAAAATTGAGAGTAGGAGTGTGTTATAAGCCTAATGACTCTGGTGAGTATAATAATCAACAACTGTACAAGGAAATAGAGTGGGCCAGTAAATCAAAGTGTCTTATAATGGGGGTTTTTAATTTCCCAGATATTGACTGGAATTTGTGGTTAGTCACTCACACACTAGAAAGGCTTTTGAGGATTTTTTTTTTTATGCAAACCCCAAACACAAGAGGTATTAGAACCTATAGTACTTAGTACCGCGCTTGCGTTTGAGGTTGAGAAGACGAAAGAAGATATTTGTTGCCATTAGACTTGAACTTCTGTAGACTGTAATTTTCAGGAAATACGTATGAAGGAAGATTGTTCCAGAAAACGGCAGTTGAATGAATAAACGAGGAAGATGAAAAGTTGATTCTGAGAGTTTGAAGTTGGAAAGTAAATGGATGTAGGCGGCAGGTGTTCGGATTGTTTTGAATGAGAGAGCGGGAATTACAAAAGCCAATTCAGAAGAACACTGCCCATGGAAGTATCTGTAGAAAAGGCATGCAGCAGAAATTTAACCTAACTGTCCTCTTCTGAATGGAATCTAGAAGCCCGAGAGAGGTTTTGGGGGCACCGCCCTAGATGGGGAAACAATATTCCATGGTAGGGCGGATTTGGGATTTATACAGAGTGAACAGCTGTAATAATAAATAATAATATAAGATAAGACTGAGTTTTAGAAGGATTTAAATCAACTAAGTTGTCTTCGCCCCACTGGAGAATTACCTGGAGATCAGCATTTAAGGAATTGGTAGCGGATATTCGAGAAGTTCAAGCTGATTGAGCAGGACAAGGTTCCTCAAAATGGAAAGTGGAATGCATATGCTATCATCGGCAAAATTATGGATAGGATTTCAAGTCAATGGAAGGTCATTAATATACAAGAGGAAAAGAGTGGGGGAAAGAACTGTACCTTGGGAGACACCAGCATTAGTGCAGAAGTTAGAGACAGAGAACCATCTGCCATCACCCTCAGTGAGCAATCAGAAAGAAAACTGGATAACCAATTACAAAAAAGTTGGCAAACCATAACATGGAAGCTTGTTTAGAAGACCTTTATGCGAAACACGATCGAAAGCCTTTCAGATATCAAGAGCAACTGCTTGTGTTTCACCAAACTTTTCCATTGAATTTGTCCTTAAATGGGTAACATAAGCCAGAATATCACCAGAGGATCGACACTGACGATCGTTGGTCAGACGGAAGGTTTCTAGGTAGTTTAAGGGTTGGCAGTTAATTGATTTCTCCATTACTTTAGAAACAGTAGAAGTAATTGCAATGGGACGTTGGATGGGAGAGATTTGTCACCCTTTTTAAGAACTGGTTGGATATGAGCAAATTTCCAAGCAGAAGGAAAAACACCTTTGGAATAAGAAAGTGAAAAAAAGGCGGCAAAGAATAGGAGTAAGTTCAGGAGCACAGGTTTTGAGAACAAGTGGAGAACTACCATCAGGAATCAGGACCAGGAGCTTTCTTACAATCGTGATTCGTCAAAAACCATCTGACATCCTTTTGACGGAAGACCACAGGAGTCATTGAATGGAGTATGTTGGGAATGGTGGGAGGTGTTTTACCAAGATCATTAATGCATGAGTTGGAAGATAAATGGGATGCTAGCAGGTTAGCTTTATCCTTGGCTGAAGAGACAACAGAACCATCTGGTTCTGAAAGAGGTGGGAGCAGTGATGTGAAAAAGTTGTGGCCAATACCTTTGGCAAGAGACCAGAATGCTCGGCTACCATTAGGGTAAAAAACAAGTTTTCTACTCTTAGCCCATTCAAAATCTAGTTTGGACTGATTAATGACTACTTTACAATTGTTGCGAACTTTGGTTTAGGCAGAAAATGAAACTGAAGAACTGGAAACAAGCCAATTACAATATGCAACATTCTTCTCTTGAACAGCCTTAGCACATTTATTGAAAAACCAAGGTTTAGATAAAGGACGAGATTTTAGAATGGAGTGTGGAATAAAGGATTCCATTCCTGCAAGAATAATTTCACTGACATGATCTGAGCAAACGTTGACATCAGAAGTTTTGAAACAGTAATCCGACCAAGGAAAAGAAGAAAAGAAATCTCGCAGGTCATCCCATTTTGCATTCTTGAAATGCCAAACAACATGAGGTTGGGAATAGCCACGAGATAAAGGTTCCATTGGAGAAGAGACAATCACCAAGTTGTGATCTGAAGTGCCTAAAGGACCTCTTACTTTGACCATGTACTTAGAAGGGTTGTTTGTGAGAAAAAGATCAAGCATGTTGCCTATATGGTTAGGATTGTCTGGTATTCTAGTAGGTAAATGAACAATCTGTGCAAGGTCATTAGAAATTGCAAAAGCCTCACCATCTCGGCCAGCTGGATCAGTGTGACTAGAAAATGGAAACCAGCTGGAATTGTGAACATTAAAATCACAAAGGAAAATTACCTCACTGTTAGGAAATTTGGACTGGAGAAAGTCAAGTTGCAAAGAGAGGAAGTCAAAGAGCTCCAAGTGATTAGTGGAGTTGGGAGAACGATAGGGACAACAGATGAATTTGACACAGCGAGGTAGAGAGATTTTAAGCCAGAGAAGATCGAAGAGAGGAGATTCCAAATTACCAATTCTCTGACAGGGAATATGGGAACAGACATATGCATAAGTACCACCTTTGAGGCGAAAGGAATCATACAGTGATTCATACATTGATTCATACAATAATTTGGGAAACTGAGATGAGCAGTAGTTGGATTAATCCATAACTGAGTTTCTGTCAGAAAAAGTACATGGGGTTTGGCAGACTGCAAGTGGAAATGGACATCGTTGAGATTGTTTTCTACAGCAGCATGTTTGGGAGGCAACTAGAGGGAGTAATAATCTTGATATGATTAAGTGATCCTTCATGCATTAAAAATCTGCAGATAAAGGAACCACTAGGTGGTAGTGATCACAGTGTGCTGAAGTCAGATTTACTCAAAGAGGCAACTATCATCAGGGGTAAAGCGAATGGTTTTTGCTTTCATAAAGGTGACCATGGTGGTCTCAGACAGTATTTAAATTCTATATGGTGGGGCCAACTGATGATATTACCAACAGCAAATTCAAATTGGGAAGCATTCAAAGAATTAATCTTGGAAGTTTAGGATTTTCATACCAATTAAGAAATATTGTTCAAGATTTAGGCCTAAATGGATGTCAGATGAACTAATTAGACGTGTGGCAGAGAAGAAAAATGCACGGGATACATATAAATTAACAGGTGACACGGAAGCCTAAGATAGATATAAGCTGTTCTGTAACCAAATCACAAGGTAGGTTAGGCAGATTACAAGAAATCTTTGGCAAAGGATGCAAAGAAAAACAGCAAAGAGTTCTTTACTTATAAAATCTAACAGGAAGGGGATGAATCAGATTGATCCACTTGATATTGATGGTTCAACCGTTGATGATCCTGCTCAGGTAGTCTAACAAACTAAATGAATATTTTGTGTCTACATTCACACGAGTTATTCAGGGAGGGGAATGCGAAAGGTGTATTAAATTCTAGTGGTAAGCTAGATAAAAATAAATAAAAATAATCTTGTAATAACTGAGAGTAATGTGGAGGATAAATTGTTGAAGATAAACATAAGAAAAGCACCTGTGGTGGACAGAATCTATTCAGTTATATAAAAGAAGGCAGCAAAGGAATTGAGCAAACCCATTGCCATAATTATGAGAGCTTCCTTGGACTCAGGGGAGGTAGCCGTGGACGGGATTCGTGCAAATGTGACCCCAATCCACAAAGAAGGATCAAAGGGACACACAGATAATTACAAACATGCTAGTTTAACTTCTGTTCAAGGGAAATTAATGGAGGCACTGGTTAAAGAAGCATTTCAGGATCATGTAGACAAGATTTCAGTTATAGCACGGACACAGTATGGGTTTGATAAGGAGAAGTCTTGTCTGACCAATTTGATGTGGTCATAAAGGAACTGGATGCAAAGAATAATTTTGATATCATATATTTGGATCTTAGAAAGGCTTTTGATACTGTTGCACATGGAAGACTGCTGTACAATTTGGAGCAATGTGGCATTGGAGGTAAATTGCTGCTATGGATAAAGCAATGATTGAGTGGGAGAAGGCAGAGAGTGGTAATCAACAGACACTGCTCTTCGTGGACTAATGTTATTAGTGGAGTCCCCTAGGGTTCAGTGTTGGGTCCATTGTTGTTTTCTGTATTTATTAATGATATTGATGATGGTATATCAAGCTTAATGTCCAAGTTTGCAGATGATACGAAAGTCGGCAGGGTTGTTAATGACAGTATGCTGCTGCTGCAACAGGATCTAGAAAAGTTGGGCAGGTGGGCTGAGAGGTGGCAACTGAATTTTAACATTGACAAATATAAAGTACTGCATATGGGAAGCAGTAACCCCAGAGTAACGTATCAACTGTGTGGTACTACACTGACAGTGGTAGAGAATGAAAAGGACCTGGGAGTAATTGTGCAGGCAGATATGAAGTTTTCTCAGCAGTGCAGACAGACTGCAAGAGTAGCTCATGGTGTCTTGTCAATGGTATATAGGAATTTTTCTAGCCAGGATAATGAGGTGACTATCCCCTTGTATAAGGTAATGGTCAGATCACACCTTGAGTACTGTATACAGGTCTGGAGGCCTCATTTTAAGAAGGATGTAGAGCTGTTGGAACGAGTACAGAGAAGAGAAACAAGATTAGTGAATGGAACAAAGGGTTGCTCTTACAAAGAAAGGCTTAAATTTTGCAAATTACAGTGTCTGGAGACTAGGCACCTGCGAGGTGATCTGATTGAGGTGTACAAGCCTTGACTGGGTTGAGAAAGCTGAATGCTGATGGGATTCTTCCTCTTGCTCAGATTAAGAACCTGAGGGGGGCACAGATTCAAATTGAGGCAAGACAGTTGTGTGTGGAAATTTGTCTTTAGCCAGCAGATAGTTGATTGGTGGAACAGACTTCCATCTTTTGCTGTGGCAGTTGATAGCCTAAATAAATTTAAGGCTGAGCTGGACAGCATTTGGAACGAATGGAGGGGCAAAATGGGAGGGGTTTTTTTTTTTTTGGTTGATGCTGCATAAGCTTGTTTTCTTGAACTTGCATTGTATGCCTCTCCTAATGCTAATGCTATTTTTTTTTATGTCCTGCTTTTCTTACCTCTTGAGAAAGAAGAGAATCCTGAAAAAAACAATTTTCTTTGATTTATATTTTCTCCTAGATCAATAGCATTTGTTTTGTTTTTTTTTTTTGAAAACTAATTTCTCTTATAAGTTAACTTTGTGCAAGTCAGAAAATGTATATTTGCCAGAATAATCAAATTGCATTAAATCTGAACTTTAAATTAAGTATTTAAAATTTAATTTAAAAATTTGGTGAGCAACTAATAAACAAATTAGTAAAAATTTCTTTATGAACTGCCTTTTTTTTCATATAACTTTTAAGACAAGCCTGACAGTTTCCAAATGCAGTTTTGATATATATATATATATATATGTACACACACACACACACACACACTATAGAAATGACTGGATAACCAAACAATACTTTAAAACCGCATTCAGCACGTTTATTATTCCTTGTGTAACAAGAAATGACACAACATAATGTTTCTGAACTAAATATCTATAAGTTTAAATATCTACAGTCAAACAAAAAGAATGTATGAAAACAAACAGTATTGCAAGTTAGTTTTACAATGTGCGTATATAACAAAATTATGACTATCAGAGCAAAACCACAATATGAACATCTGAAATAGCCACATCCAACATCAGCTATTAGATCACAGGGTCAGTAAACACAAAATATAATTCAATACAATTATTCAAGGCATATTTATAAAAGTAAATATTCTGCTCAACTTTTATTAATCTTGGAACTTACAAGTATTTTTTGTATATGTAGATGAATGAGTGAATAAATGTGTATATGTGCAATGATGTGAGATAAATTTATGGCAAACAGTGAACATCTTTAATTTTAAAAAAATAATGTTAAATAAGTCAATAAATTCATATTCCATATAAACTATTTTGTAAGGAAAACCAGTTTGAATATATGCTAAAATAAAAGAGACTGACAATTAAGAAATATTACATCACTGGTAACTTAATTTATAAAATTATTAATGATCACAGCCTACTATTACAATAAAAATAATAATAATAAGAACAAAACATTACAGTAACACTCATAATAAGCACTATATACATAGAATGAAAACAAAATGCTAGGGAATCATAAGTCCATTAATACTGATATTAAATAATCAAATTTATTTTATATTATTATCATCCTAGGACCATGATGACTGACCTCTAATATTAAATAATTAACACTAATTTCAATAAAATGTTTAATCAGTTCTAATTACAATAACAGATTTTAGTCCATTTGCAACAGCAACCTCTTTCAAATCCAAATTAACAAATTCAAAATTACAAAAACATCACAACATACCAAAAAGCTGCTCATTCTATTAATAAAGAACTTGGCTTATCACTTTATCAAAAGTGATATTATAAATATTGTGCTTATTTTTTTTAATCTTAATCAGGCAATATATATGTTTCTTTAAAAAATCTTAAAGACATAATTAAAATAAATAACAGTAACTAAATCAGATATACATGCTTGTATATATAAATATATACACAATTTAATTTTAAAAGACAGTAATATTTTACAGGAATTACAAAAATTTTAACAACCAGAAGTGTGCTTTTCATACTGCTTATAAACTTGTCGAAATTCATAAGACAAACCTGAACAGGCTTAGTCTCATAAGAACCGCATGATCTTGCCAATACTGAATTTTATGAAACATGATGGAATTAATTAAAGTGCCACCAAAAACCACACTCTTCTATAAAATGATATGGTAATTGTCTGATGACTATAATATATGAATATTACCACTTATACTCTGGCTACTTGATAAATTTTATGAAAACTATCCTCCTTGAACTCGCCAACACTAAAAATGATGGGATGAGGAGGAAAAATAAAAGCAAAATAGCATCACAAAAGTAAAGCAAAAGCTTATCTACTTTCTATTAATTTAAATTTTATATTATCATTGTCTTTTCACAACAAGAACTTATTTCTCACTATGCTCTAAAATTTACTAAGTGTTATTACATATTATGTATTGCTCTTATTCTCTTTGTCTCAAAAACTCTTCATAAATGCCCAAAATAAGGAAGCAAACTCCTAAATGAAACCCATGCCTCCTTCAATTTTCTGTCTATTTCATTTAAGTATTTATCCAATCCCTTTTTAACTGACATAAGCTTCCCGCTTCCAAAATATTATATGAAGTTTATTGGCTATTTCCAATAGCCAATTACTCTTTGGCTAAAAGCAAATGATCACAAGCTTCATCCTATCCACTCAAAGAGACTAGATCAAAACTGAATAAATTTCTCTATGTCCAAGCAACACCTCTGATCCAGCCATCCACTCCCCCTCCCATCCTCCAAAGAAAACTCTTTCATGACTCAGATTCCTTCATAAATTCGTGACCCACAGGTAGGCCATGAAGGAATTTGATGTGGGCTCCAACAAATCTTTTTTTAAGATTACTTAAAATATTTTTGATACGCATAGGTAAACAAGTCAATGTTTTACATCTTACAATGTTTATAACTTTATACCTTTTTCTTTTCCAAAGGTATATATACTGCATGTGGATATATGAATTATAAATTCATTGTGGGAAGTTTCATAAAGTTTAGGTAAACTATGATATTAAAAAAGGATGACACACACTAGTCTAAGTAGAACACCTGTAAAATATGTTTATATAACTGTAACTTAAGCATGAAGAATATGGCGTATGTATGTCTACAGAAATTTGTACATCCAGTTTATTGATAGTCCGTGCTATGTAATATAAAGCACTATAAAATCTATGTAAATATTCCCTCTTCTATTGAAGGTTGTGCTCTGAAACACCCTTACTCCATATTCTTGATCCTCCAACCCACCTATGGTACTTGAATATAACATTTTTCAATAAATAATTTTGCAGGAAATAGGTTAACACTTGCTTCATTAATTTTTTATGCTTAATTATGTAATATCTTACAAAATAAACAAAAAATGAAGCACTTATAGCCTCCAACATATAATGTATTTTGATGATGAAATATAAACTCTCTTCTCATAGATGTCAATTTGCTAGGTCTTTGAATTTCTCCAAGACGTCAGCCTCAACTACTTCAGAGATGACTTATTCCAATGATTAACAATTCCTGGCTAAAGAAAAAATTTTTACAATCCAACCTATGACTCTTTCCCCTTAGTTTCATTTTATGCTCCCAAGTTCTAGCATCACTTAATACTGTGAAAATTTCACCTTTATTCATTTTACCATACTTCTCAGAACCTTATACACTTCAATCAAATGATATACAATCTCACAATGTGGTGCACGATCCACCTTTGGACTTCTCACGAAGCTCAACATGTCCTTTTTTTTTTCATTATAATCTTCCAACTCTAGAAGAAATTGTTTGCTATATTATTAACACCATGGGCCTTTTCTTGCCACCTATTTGCAGTGCAAATAGGTGGCAAGACTTTCTTTCTCTACCAGTTTTAGATCAATCCCTCCAAATGCATGTCATTGTTGGGTTATTTCACAAGAGTAAAACCTTGCAATTTTTAGCTTCAAAACATGTTGCCAGTTATATGAGCATCCTTGAAGCCTAGTCAAGTTGTCCTAAGAAGCACTACTTGATGCTAATTGTTAACCACTCTCATAATCATTATGTGTCTACAAATTTTGATATAAGCCCTGTGTCCCTTTTCCAATAGAGAATCAAAAAAGGAGTGGTGGAGCAAACATTAATCCCCAAGGGAAACCACTTCTGACAACCCTTTGCCTCTTGTCAAAAACCATCCTGTAATCCATCTAAGGATTTTACCTAAATCCCAATATGTTCCAGCTTAATATAATCTTTCCTTTAGGAGCAAGTCAAATGCTTTGCTAAAGCCCAAAAACAATGTCAAAATTATTTCCTGCATCCAACTCATGAATGATGTTGTCATAATAGTTTATTAAGTTAGTTAAACAAGATATTCCCTTTACAACTCTACATAACTATGAGAGGAAAAAAAAAACACAAACATTTCCATCTGTTGATATTACTATCTACAGTCTGTAATAGACAGTAGTATAATTTGGATGGTTTAGCCTCAAAAATGGTTCACTACTGAAGTACTAAAGATTATTCTGATTCATCAAATAATAACTGAATAAAACTTAAGAAAAATGTCAGTAAAGTACACCCATGATTTTCTTGGTGAATCTTAATGCATTTTCAATATATTTCATTATTTTTACAATAGAATGTGGGGGGGGGGGGAAGCATTTCTGCCCAAAACCATACTTTTCAGGAAATCAGATATGACTTTCCACAATATAGAATTTTCACAATATTCTTAATGTTACCATGGGAGAGTTTTAATGACTATAGTACAGCTGGATGAAATCAAATTAATACAAGCTACCAATATAAATTTATTTTTTTATTTTATTTTTAATGTATTTTTTTATTTTTAATGTATTTTTTTTATTTTTAAGGTATTTTTTATTTAATTTTTCCAAAATTTAATTATATGTATTCTGCAGCCTCTCTATAGCCTGTTTTATTGGTGGCCTTGTTTTACTGATGGCCTGTGTAATTTTGGTAAGTCAATATATGTGCCATGGTCATAAATCACATCAAAACTATTGTACTCCTAGTTTGATGCATATCATCAATCTCTTCTGGAGACACATTATACTCAAAATGCAGCAACAAAACTGTAAAGCAACACTGTTGGATGCTTTAGCCTCAAAATGTTTGAATACTGACTATTTAAAGTAATTTACATTAATTACTTAATTTAAATTACAGTCAATAAAGTATGCTCATGATTTTCTAGGTGAATATCAAGGTATTTTACATGTCATTATTTTTACAACACAATGTGAGGAGAACTCAAAAACAATTAAAAAATTTACATGGCGAGATTAAGGCCCCACACCCAAATTAGTTTTGCAGTTCTCCTTAGAAAATAAGAACTCCAAAAATAAATATTTTTTTTTTTTTTTAAATCGTTATTATGCAAAGTAAACAGGCTTCAATTTATGCAACTGCTAAAATCATATAACAAAATTTAAATAATTCAGAGTTCATTACCACCACTTCAAATTTATTACATGGTATCAAAGGGGATGATGTGAAGCTGATGGTATTGTAAGGACAGCATTACAGGAGTTCACTAAGAAGTGGTACAGGAAGTATCATGAAATATTTGTGAATAATCTGTAATTCGTAAAGAAATTAAAGGCAGATTATGCTCCATGCAGGTTTAAGTTCTCATTATTTCACCAATTTCCAGTTCTTGATATACCTGCACACCCCTCAGCTAAAAGAATATTTAAGGTCTTTTTCAGTCAATGAAAGATCTCATTTCATAAGATTGGACTATTTTCTCTGAGCAAATTATTTACCCATGAGAAAAATGTATTGCTGCAATTCTAGAAATCCATAAAATTACACTATAACCATCAAAATTAATACTAGTATTAGTGCTGTCAATATGATGCAAAGAAGCAAAGCTTACACAGCACCAGTGAAAAAACTTCAATCGGCAATTCCTTCTAATAATTGCATTCTTAACTTTATTCAAACTACCTGCATTTCTTAAATTTATTCAAAATACCCACCTCCACAATCCTAGATGGAAGTTTATTCTAACAATTGATTATTCTTTGGCTGAATGGAATTTTTTATACATCTGTTCTGCAGCCATTCTTTACAGTATAATATATGTCCCCTTGTGTGTGACATCTGAGAATGAGTAAAGATGCCATTAGCATTTTCAGTTAACCTTTTAAAGCCTTATACACTTCATTTAGGACATCACACAGATGCCTAGTTTCCAGAGCCTGCAATTTATAGAGACCTAATCTTTCTTAATATGAATATTCTCTTGTGCCCTAGATATCCTCATTGCTCTTTTTTTTCACTCTTTCCGAGCAAATCTGGGTCCTTCCTAAAATGAGGTTTCCAAACCAGTGTGTGGTATTCCAGATGTGACTTAACCATGGCCTTATACAATAGGATGATTGCCTCTTTATCTTGCTGCAAAAGTTTCTGTATAACATTGACAGAATCTGATTAATGTGCATTGCTCACAGAATTTCACATAGGACTATACAATTATCCCTAGATCTTTTTAATTGAAAGTGAACTTGTTTAAACTTAAAATGTTAATTTTAATTTAAGATGTTTTTAAGTAATAATTTGTTCCTATTTTGACTTAGTTTTCTAACATTAGAGTGAAATTACCATAAAAAAAATAAAATCAAACCAGAATTCAGAATTTTTCTTCTTTAATTTGTGAAAAAAAAAACAACTTCTAACTTTTTTTTTGATGCAGTAATATCCTCTATATCTATTTACATATCAGCTGATTTGATTTCGTCAACTTTTTGATCTAAATTCCAGAGAATTTTGACTTTTGAATTCATTCAAATGTTCAAACATATTTTCATGCTGTGCACTGCCAATTGTTACAAACTGTGTATACAATTACTTGGAATACACAGAAAAGAGATGGCGGCAATTACTGAAAATTTTCAAAGAAATTCATATGTTCATGGACACATTTGAAATAAACTTCAAAAGCATATATACATGTGCATGCTCTACAGAGCTCACACATTGAAAAAATATGTGTATGTACTCTGCAGAGCCCACATATAAAAATCATATATGTATATACAGTGCACACCAGTTATTATGAGCATGGATAATATTATCACTTTTATGAAGTCCTGATATATACATATATAAATCAGAATTTATATATGTATGTGTATATATATAAAAGGGTATTCAATGTAACCCCTTAAAGGTAATGCTTAAAGAGTTACATATGAAAAGAGGTATACAGTTGGTTGATGAAATTGTTTCAGTGAATGCAAGATTAATAAATAAGGTATGACAGATGCACCTGTAGAGTATACATGTGCATACTCTACAGAGCTCACACAAATTTGTGTGAGCTCTGTATTCCTTACAATACCATCAGCTTCACATCATCCCCTTTGATACCATGTAATAAATTTGAAGTGGTGGTAATGAACTGAATTATTTAAATTTTGTTATATGATTTTAGCAGTTGCATAAATTGAAACCTGTTTACTTTGCATAATAACAATTTAAAAAATGTATGCATACTTAATTCAATATATTAATATTACTTATACATATATATATATATTAACAGGTGGCCCAAATAACCGGAATCCACTGGATAAAGAAAAGTTATTAAAATCAAGAATCAGAAAAGGGTTAAGGCCCTACTATGAATCATTCAGGTTGGTAGGAGTACAGATACAATACTTTCTTTCATGGAGTAACAGCACTGGCAACCATACAAACTATGAAGCAGCAGCAGCAATAACTGAACATGCAAATTGAGTTCAAGAATAAATCAGTCTATATATATAGACTGATGAAATATTATATATATATAGTATTTCCACTACTTGGAAAGTGATTACACCTTATGACTTCTATTGGAACGATGTTCGTGTTTTTTTACTCTCTAAGTTATTCTTTTCATTTTTTAATTTGTTCTATTTTATTTATTAATATTACCAGTAATTACTTATAATCAATCCTACTTTCTATATTTTACTTTGACTACAGAGAGCTCCTATTGTTCTTCTCTTCTGAGCAACTCCACCGTCATTGTCATAGTTCTCCCTCTGTTTATATTCCATTCTTTTTAATCATGTTTGCATAATTGTATCTTCATTTCTTAATTTTATTATATTCTACCCATTTTGATGCTGCTAAATACTATAGGTATTTAATTTTTCTTCCTTTTTATTAGTCTTTCTCCCAATATTTTATATCATATATTTTATACATCTAACACTCAAAATATACACTACAAGCTAGTGGTATTAATTTCCACTTCTACTAACACTCTCACAGCTAAGGCCCTCTCTATGAGGTTGGGTACTTACACACCTAGCTCGCCTAGTATCCTTTAAACTCTTTCCCTCTCTTTACATCTTTCTACTCTTCTTTTTTCTGTCCGTTGAACTATTAGTGCAATACGAGGGTGATTTGGACATTCTCACTTTTCTTATTCTCACTATCTTTGCCTCTACATTTTTAATATCTTTTCCCTCCCTTTCCTTGCATTACTTCCTTTTTCTATGCCACTACCTTGCCTTGTTTTACTTTTAACTTACATACTTTCCTTTTTTTTTTTTTTTTTTTTTACATACTTTTAACTCACATACTTTTGACTTAATTTATTAATCTAAACACACTGTGTTGGGGCTACCTTACTCATGTTTCTGGAGATCAATTTTTTATCCATCTTATTTTAATAGTTTCTCCATCAGGGGTTTCCTTACTCGATTTTTTTATTTTTTTATTTATTTTTTTTTTTAATAGTTTCTCCATCAACATGGGTTTGCATAGAAACACAGTGTTTGGTACATGATCAGGTGCAGCTCCCTGATGACATACCTGATCTATGTACCAATTTTTTAATTTTTTTTAATTTTTAATTTTTTAATATTTTAATTTTTAATAATTTTTATTTGTATCTTTATTAACTTCTTCTCACTTTCAGTCATTTCCTTTTCAGCTTGTGTACATATGATTTGCCTGTTAATTCAGCATTAATTCAGCCTTAATTCTACTTGATGTTTTTTTTCTTTTTTTTTTTTTTAGGTTCTTAACATTCTTTCTCTTTTATTTTCTTCATCTAGGCCTGGCATTTTGTGGTTAATAACTTCTCCATCTATATTTTCTTCTATTTCATTTTACTTTTATTTGTAATACTTTATATATATATATATAGACAAATGTTTATTTTCAGTATATATATATATATATATATATATATTTGAATAACGTTTAAAATAGTTGGAAACTGAATCTTTCATAATAAAAATAAAAAGGTACAGCAAACATCAGAGGCAGCAAAAAGCATATTCCTCTACATGATACTTGAAATATAATCATAGAAATAAATTAGAATAGGAATTGAAAATAATGCCAGCAGCATGGCAATACAAGAGCGAAAATAAAACATAACAATAAACCAACAGGGAGGCAAGAGAGGGGGTAACAAGGAAAGAGGGAAGAGGGGTAACAAGAGTAAATATTGCAGCAGAAACTTTCTAAGATAATTTAGAACATCTAAATGTAAGGATAATAAAATAGATTAAATTTCAAAAGCCAATTAAATAGAAATTTAACAGCGCCCCCTTTGACGGGCACCAGGTCCAAATTTATGTGAAATATTACTAGCAGAGATGTAAACCATTACAATAAAATAAAACAAAAATAGATTGACCATTACACCCCATCTCAACAGAGGACCACAAGGCCAATAATGGTCAGGGAATTGCTGAATTTCGATCGCTAGACAAATCGCCGCAAAGGCGAGTCAACCGAAAGATCAGTCCGCCACCCGATCCCCAGATTGAACCACCAATGCAGAGGACTTGTACAGCGGTGGTCCTGATGCAGCGAAAATTAAAAAATAGAACAGATATGAGCACTCCAGTGCAAAGCCACACTACTGACAAAAGTAATCTTAACCAGATTACATAGACAAGTAATGAACTATGGATGGCAGTACAGGTGCAGCATTAGCAATTCGCCCACTACTGTCATGTGATATAATTACACATATATTTGAATAAATTCAATTATTTTCGCTCTTGTATTGCCATGCTGCTGGCATTATTTTTAATTCCTATTCTAATTTATTTCTATGGTTATATATACATATATATATATATATATATACACTAACATACAGAAAAAACAATATTTATTGTAATCAGAGCTTCAGTTTACATTATCACTTTTTTGACTTATACCGTCCCGATTTATTCTTGAACTAAATTTGCATGTTCAGTTATTGCTGCCGCTTCATAGTTTGTATGGTTGTCACTGCTGTTACTCCATGAAAGAAAGCACTATATCTGTACTCCTACCAATCTGAATGTTTCATAGTAGGGCATTAATCCTTTTCTGATTCTTGATTTTAATAACTTTTCTTTATACAGTGGATTCTGGTTATTTGGGCCACCGGTTAATCGGGGCAGCCGTTTATTTGGGAAAAATCTTAAAGAACAGAACCCAGTCAAGAAATTAGCCAGGGTTTGCTTTGCTTAATTGGGACAACATGCCGTTTAATCCGGGCAGGAGACCGCAGCACTCAAGATTACCCTACGATTGTCTCCGACCATACCACGTGGTTTGGTCAGATTTCTGGAGATCACAACCATAAAACAATAAAAACAATTGGCAGTCCCCTGTTTATTGGGCTTTTCTGTTTGTGCTTCAATCATATAAAAAAATTAATTTTCAGAACCTGCTCTTCATTCCTATTTTTTATGCTTCGTAATTTGTTACTCCGTTCTCACTTGCGAGTATCATGTTACTTGCCATTTGTGTGTGTGCCGTGTTCTTTGTTATTGATTGCTTATCTTTTTTACTGTTTTAAATTTTAACCCCCACCCACAAATGTCAGTGAACAGAAATGTCAACTAGTTAGTATGTGCATATTACAGTAAGTATTAATTAAGCTATTAATTTATGTAAGCGTAAATTTATTTTTATTTTGCTAACCTGTGGAAAATATTCTTCCGATTTTCACGTATCATTTAATTTTTAATTGGTAACGTAATAAAGTCTAAATTTGTACTTAATACAGTATATCTTTACTTTTATAGCCTGTGGATAATATTCCTCCTATTTTTTTTTTTTTTTTTTTTCGCTAATTACAATTGCTTTTAATAGAATTAAACTTTAATTCATAAACGTGATCAGAATGACTGGTGCATACTACATATTGTATAGTGAATGGTACTTTACTATGGTGAGCCCATTGTAACGTGATTTGATCGTACAAAATCAATCATAAAAGCTGTGTTTTTAACCATTTACATGAAACTTCACATAATTGGGGCAGCCTCTTAATCAGGCCAAAATGCACTAGTCCTGATGTGTCCCAAATAACCGGAATCGACTGTATTACTTTTAAATACTTTACTTTCTTTTAATGGTTTGTATGGATTTTTAGAATGTTATAGCAGTTTCATTTTTATTGATGACTTTCCCAAACAAATAGTTGGCAGTCAATTAAAATATTTTATATTGTTTGATTTTCCTGTTTTATTTCTGTCCACTTCCACCTTTTTATGTATACATTTACACTCTACATCAATAAACAACTCTGAACAGCTGCACTGTTGTTCCATCAGTTATTGTTATCAATTAAGCTATGTCCTAAAATGATTACAATGAACAGCATCCACTGTATGTACATACTTATGAAAGAGATAAATTAAATCATAACAATCACTGAAAAATTGTATTGGATTATTTGCATCACTTGAACATAAATTTTTGCTTACCTCATTACTTAATGGCTTTATTAATTATAAAATGACATATAGCTCACTCCATAAACTTCATATATTTTCACCTCTCTATAATTTCTTACATTTACAATAAAATGTTATCTATTCAAGCTGTAATAAAATTATGAACATCAATAAAATATGGTAATTCAGAGTTCAATATAGATATAATATACTTTAGTTTGTAGGCTATTAATATGTGAGATTTGGCAGCACATGCAAAAATGTAGCAGACATTTTTAAACAGTACACAATCCATATTATGTTGTGCCTTAAGCATTTACTGATTTATAATTTGGCTTACTCCCAAAAAAAATATTTCTAAAGTTCTGAACAATAAATTAAAGCAAGTTTTAAAGCTTATAATGAAAAACACACTTAATTTATGTATGAATATAATTCATTTATAAAATGAATTATTATTTTTTATCTCATTATCTTCTTATCTCATTTATTGGTTTATATAAATCATTAATATAATTAATTTTAAAAATTTTAATTATTAACACTTCTCTGTAGAATAATTTGGATTATATTATAATTCACTGTCCCTAGTGTTTGAAGCAAAATAAATTACCTATGTTTATTATGACATTTAGAATTAAGAACCTTAAAAGGTTTTAAATTATCATGAGATTAATTACTAAAATGATTCACAATTATTTGCTCCAATATCTATGAACACATTAAGGAACAGCAAATAAAAGCATAATTTTTTATTGTTAGTTTATAAAATTTGGTGTTAAAGCAAAAGATGCTCTCAAAAATTCAATAAAACATGGTCTTGATTAAAAGAATACTACTTCTGCAATAACATAATCACATAATTGAGATATTTAACTATTTATTAGTAAATACTCTGATTTTAATGCTTTCAGATCTGGATAAAATGAAAACAAGGCTGAAAATTCTCCAAAAATTGGAAATAAAACATCAGATGGAAATAATCTAGATATCAAAATAATGCATCAAGTATCAGTAAAGCTAATATTTTATCACATACAAAAGATCATAACAGAATATATCTGAAGGGTGACAGGACAGAGAGGGAAAAAAAATCCATTCTAACTACATAAATAACCAATATTCCCTTACACAAGCTGTACTTGACTGGCAAATGCTATTAATACTAACTAATACCAACAGTAGTAATTAATGAGAATGAAATGACTAGTAATAACTCCAGCGTGAAGTTAAATAAGGTATCACAATTACTCATGGTATTTTTCTCTTGAGCATATCTAATATTTGGATTCAAATCAAAGCAAAACTTAACAATGCATAATATTTAATACAAAAACGATCTTTTTTTCTCTGATTCAAAATTTAAAACTGTTTATTTCATACATTTCCATGCCACAGCAAATAAAGATAAAAGTACTTTTAAAATCTAATATCTGTATGGGCAGGAAATCCAATAAAATAGATAGTGATGATATGCACTAATGTAATGATAGAAAAGTTGGATGCAAGTTGGAGTAATATTCTGTTAGGTAACAGCTTTTCTTCATCAGGAAGAAATATTTGAATCAGTTAATATACAAGAAGTACTAATGCAAAAATAAAGTACCGGGGATGACTGGTATGAAACTTTCATTATCTGCACCCAATTTCCCATATCCGAAAAATTTACAGACACAAGAGAAAATTTTTCTCACTGTCTCACACATGCCCTTCTCATAGAAGAAAGTAGTATATTGATTACAGGATATGCAGTGATTACATTTATGAATACAAGATTAGGACAAGCAAGTGTATGAAAGACAGTGGTTACTAATATATTTATATATATATATACATCACTACCTTCTCAGTAGACAAATAATGATGTTATCTGTTAAGTTTGGTTCTTTTTTAAAGATAATGGAATATACAGTAACTCTGTAATTCTTCTGTAAGTACACATAGGCTATGGTCCAACTTATGTTAACTGTTGAGTGTGAATACCACCATTTTGAATTGCCAAGAGGAGGGTTCCAGCTTTATGGAGATTATCATCACTATTCACATCCACATCCATTGCTCCATGTACTACAGGATGAACCCCAGGTGCAGCTGGCATTGCTAAAATTGTCTCATCCTCCTCTTCATCCTTATAAAGAAAATCATGAATTTAAAATTTTCAAAAATGTATCTAAACATGTTCTTTACAGATATATCTAAATAATTTTAATAAAGTAGTGAAAAAAAAATGCAAAAAAATTGAAAAATTTTTAATGATCATTTTACAATACAATCCAGCAATGAACTTAACTGATACACAGAATCTAAAAATAACAATAGTATGCTATACTCATATGACACAAATAAACACTGCAATTGAACAGGTGATTTAACATTGATTATAAATGAACAGGTTATTTAGCATTAGTAGAGGCATATGATGCAAGGAAGCAAGCTTATGCAATACCGGCCAAAAAAAAAAAAAAGTCTTCTCATTTCACCCACCCATTTGCTCTAAAAGTTTGTCCAGTTCTTCCTTGAATTTATTTAAGATATCAACTTCCACAACAACAGATGGAAGTTTGTTTCAGCAATCAACCACCCACTGGCTAAAGGCAAACTTTTGCACATCTATTCTACAACTGTCCTTCCTCAATTTCAGTTTATGCCCCCTCAGGTTCGTAATTTGAGCAAGTGGAAGAATCCCATCAGCACTGAGCCTGCTCAAACCATTCAAGGCCTTATACACCTCAATCAGATTACCTTGCAGGTGCCTAGTCTCCTGATGCTGCAATTTGCAGAACTTAAGACTTTCTTTTGGTAAGGCACTCCTTTGTTCCCCTCAACCAACCTTGTTGCTTTTCTCTGTACTCGTTCTAGCAACTCTACATCCTTCCTAAAATGAGGCCTCCACACTTGTACACAGTACTCAAGGTGTGGCCTTACATTGCCTTATACGAAGGGATAATCACCTCCTTATCCCTGCTAGCAAAATTCCTGTATATCATTGACAAAACTCGATGACCTGCTCTGACCACCTGTCTGCACTGTTCAGAAAACTTCTGCCACACTATGGCCATAGATGCTGATGCGCCTAAAAAATTCCCAAACAAACAGAAAACTTCATATCTGACTGCACAATTGCCCCAGAACTTTTACATTCTCCACTACCCTGAGTGTAGTACCACAAAGTTGGTATATTTTTCTGGGGCTACTACTACCCATATGCAGTACAGCATTTAACATTGATTATAAATGAACAACTGATAATATATATTAGCAAGAGCTGTTTTAAACAAGTTAGTTAATGCATGCAGTGCATTTCATTTTATATGCATTCGATTTTATCTTAAATTAAATAATTTTTTTTCATTTTCTGGGATTAATAGAAATGAAAAGTAAACATACTTTTCATTTCTATTAAAACTTTATAGAACACTTAATAAAACTCTATAGTTTTATGTTTGCTAAACTTAGCCATTTAGTTTATTACAACTGTATAATATTTATTACTCTTCTTCTGTATTACTCTTTTTTTTTTCTTTTTTTTTTTTCTTTTTTTTTTTTAATTTTCTTTTCTCTCCATATACATCTATTTCTTCACAAGCAACATCACATTCACAAGTCTTGCATAACAATACACACAAAATATGCAAGGATTGTCTAAGCTAACAATACTGCATTACAACTATATTTAATCTTTGAATTTCTTTTTAGGCATGTTCGCATTTTTTTTTTTTTTTAATGAAAACTCCAAACACGAGATGTATTAGAACTTACAATATTTAGTACCATGCATGGGCTGAAGGTTAAGAGGTGAAAGAATATACTTGCTGACATTAGACTTGAATTTCCATATATTGTAATTTTCAGGAAATACATATGAAGGAGGGTAGTTCTAGAAAACAGAAGTTCAATGAATAAATGAGGAAGAAGAAAAGTGAGTTTGAAGTTGGACAATAAAAGGATATTGACTGGTTGCAGCACATGTTCAGATTGCATTGGAAGAGAGAGTGGGAATTACAGATGCCAGTTCAGAATAAAAACAGTGCCTGCGAAAGTATCTATAGAAAAGGTATGCAGCAGAAACATGTCTATGAGACAGAGAGTGAAGAGATTCTGTTTCAGATGAGTCATTAATTAACCTAACTGCTCTCTTCTGAATGGAATCTAGAAGCGTGAGAAAGGTTTTGGGAGCACTGCCCCAGATGTGGGAACAATATTTCATGGTAGGGCAGATTTGCAATTTGTATGGAGCGAACAGCTGTTTGGAAGAAAAGTAACACCGTGGGCGAAAGAGAAAACTCAATTTTTTAAATACAGAGTAAGCAATATTTGTAATGTGCTTATACCAAGAGAGATTAAAAGTCAGGGTAATCTGCAAGAGAGATATATGGGCAAAGGTAAAGAAAGCCAACATGAGAACCACAGGAAACTTTGGGTGACTTACTGGGAAAATTGGTTTGCCACTACCGCACTCTAGCACTGCTCGCTTGGTAAACAGATAGTAGGTGTTATTGGTCTGGAGCAGAAGTCAAGAATAATATATTGATTGACGTGTAGGCATGGCAAATGATGTACTGATTGGTGAGGGAAAACAACAGACAATAACATCAGTTTGGTCTCACTTGCTCTAAAATCAGAAGAACCAATAGTCACTTGCCCCAATGAACGCTTTCCATAATGGTGAAAAAAAAAAAAGTCAGAGTACCCTGACTTCCCATCACTCGGAATGTTACTACCTACTGAACCATTGACACCTTACCTATGCTACATAGGTCAACTAACTCTGCACTCTCGTACCTCACGTGGTCAATGGGTCGCATTCAGTTTTCATAGGGGTGGTCATAATTCAGCAATCACTCAGTGTGTATATATATATATATATATATATATATATATATATATATATATATATAAAAAGAATCTTTCTTTCTTTTGCTATTATTTCCTAATCTAACCTAACCTTTAAGGTTAGGCAGGAAATATAAGGAAACCTTTTCTATTATTTCCTAACCTACCATTTAAGGTTATGAAATATAATGAAAAGTAAAGAAACCTTTTCATTTTTTCGTAACTAAACCTAAATCAGTAATATAGTGAAAACACAAATTCCAAAAATCTGCTTTTAAAAATGAGAAAAAAAACATAATGAAGAACATAAAAATGAATGGAACAGTGCTTTTTCAGGAAAAAAAAAATCAATTTCATGAATACAAATCATATAGTTGGATCTCAATAACTATTCGCAATTTAATTAATAACATTCTGAAAAATATCTTCATCATTTTTCCCATAAATTTGACGCCACATATATTCATTCATGTGACCCATCAACATATCTTTACAGCTGCCATTTAGTCTTTTAGTCACACATTTTAGTCTCTTCCACTGGACTTCGATGTTATTCGTAGGTGTTCCTGTATGTGGATCTACAAAATGTTCCTCACGTTTCACCATTAAATGTTTGTAATTCTTTGTTTTTTTTTAACCCGTAATATGCCTATATCCACGCCGTTTATCTGTTATGATGGTAGTGTTTTTCTTCACTACTTTTCTAATAACGCTTGTTTGTTTGTTTGTTATTTGGTTTTTAGGAGCAAGAAACTAAGAAACATTAGAAACTAAGGCCATATTGCTCCGGGGATATGCGATGGTCATTCCCTGACCTTTCCGTATCCTCCGTATTTAGTGGTCATGGGCTCGAACCCCAGTCTAATCAAGAAGCGTGTGCTAGGCACTGCTGCTCCTGCCCACCTGGCTACGGAGGTGCTCTAATAATGCGTAAAAGAGCTTTTGCATTCAGATTTTTTATGAATTTCATGAACACGAATTTTGATTCTCTTTCAAATATTCCAAACACCCATTTCTTCTTAGCAGTTAAATTTTGTCATCTGTGATGTTTTGATTTTACCAATACAATTTCATCTGCTTCTACAGTTTTCCCTGATCCACCCAACTTAATGGGTTCAACTGCAATTTGCAAATATCTCTTAGTTTCTTATAAAACTTAATTGCTGTTACTTTCAAAATCTCCAGATGGAATGCTGTCATAGCTACTGGCATGCATACTGACCTAAAGTATATATTATACATTATCTTTTTTAATGGAAATTTTGTATTTTCCATAAAACTAAGTTTTAATAAAGAAACTCATGCAGAATATTTTTTACAATGCCAGAACTTTCCACATGACTCTGTTCATGATTTAATTAGTTTAAAATAATTATAATCGTTGCACTTAAAACAGTACAATTTCAGTCTTATTAATTTAGTTTTTATCAAAAAATCAGGCAACATTTTATTTTCCCTAAAAATTACTTCCATCTTTAAAAGATTTATCGATACTATTACCTGTTTACTGTTCATTACAAAACTAATAATGCACCGTTCTTTACTCATAAATAGAATAAATAAAAGAGAGCTATAATGCTCAATGAGTCCTACAGTTATATTAATATACAGGAATAAATAGGAATTTACCTCAATGCTTTTTTGTAGAATGCTTCACTACAATACTCTCCCAAATTCAATCAGACGTAAAATTGAAAAATGATGAACCTTTCCTCACAGATATATGAATGGTCCAACGTATCCACAATCATTAGTCAAGATCTCCCAACCCAACCACCAACACATCAAACCACCACCACCACATAACCCTGAGAGTCAGAAGACATCTTGTCTAATATTAAAGAAAGATCAGTTATTCAAAATTGGGTTAAATTATTTTAGCTAATTTAAAATTTTAACTTTTATATGCTATGATCATTTCATTGATTTTAATGATTTTAATATTAGACAAGATGTCTTCTGACTCTCAGGGTTATGTGGTGGCAGATTGATGTGTTGGTGGTCGGGTTGGGAGACCTTGACTAATGATTGCAGATATGTTGGACCATTCATGTCTGTGAGGGAAGAAGCCATTGAGTGATAATCTTACGTCTGATTGAATTTGGGAAAGTATTGTAGTGAAGCATTCTACAAAAAAGCATTGAGGTAAATTCCTCTTTATTTCTGTATGTTTACTCATAAATACACATCATAATGCCAACCAACGACTACATAGTATCTTGTCGTCTGTCACACCCACCACCAATCATGTCATCGTATGTCACGCCTATGTGTCAAACAATATATCGTTCTTAACTTCTGCTCCAGACCAATAACACCTACCGTATGTTTACCGAGTGAGCAGTAAATCAATTTTCCTGGTAAGTTACCCGAAGTTTCCTGTGGTTCTCGTGTTGGCTTTCTTTACTTTAGCCGATATATATATTTTTTTTTATGTGAACCCCAAACACAAGAGGTATTAGAACCTATAGTACTTGGTACCGTGCTTGGGTTGCAGGTTGAGAAGACGAAAGAAGATATTTGTAGACATTGGACTTGAACTTCTGTAGATTGTAATTTTCAGGAAATACGTATGAAGGAAGGTTGTTCCAGAAAACGGTAGTTGAATGAATAAACGACGAAGATGAAAAGTTGGTTCTGTGGGTTTGAAGTCGGACAGTAAATGGATGTTGGCTGGTGGCGGCACGTGTTTGGACTGTTTTGAAAGAGAGAGCAGGAATTATAGAAGCCAGTTCAGAAGAACAGTGCCCATGGAAGTATCTGTAGAAGAGGCATGAAGCAGAAACAGTACGTCTATGAGAAAGTGAGTGGAGAGACTCTGTTAGAGATGAATCATTAATTAACCTAACTGCCCTCTTCTGAATGGAATCAAGAAGCCTGAGAGAGGTTTTGGGGGCACTACCCCAGATGTGGGAACAATATTCCATGGCAGGGCGGATTTGCGATTTATACAGAGTGAGCAGCTGTTTGGAAGAAAAGTAACGCCGAGAGCGAAAGAGAAAACCAAGTTTTTTAGATGCAGAGGAAGCAATATTTGTAATGTGCTTGTGCCAAGAGAGATTAGAAGTCAGGGTAATCCCCAAAACAGATATATCATTTTGCCTAGAAATCGGAGTGTCACTAAAGATAAGCATAGGAGCAGAAGAATCCTTTTTGCGAGATATAAGACAAGACTGAGTTTTAGAAGGGTTGAAATCAACTAAGTTGTCTTTGCCCCACTGGAGAATTACCTGAAGATCGGCATTTAAGGAATTGGTAGCAGATTTTAGAGAAGTTGAAGCTGGTTGAACAGGGCAAAGTTTCTCAAAATGGAAAGTGGAATGCAATGTGCTATCATCGGCAAAACTATGGATAGGATTTCCAGTCAATGGAAGAAGGTCATTGATATACAGAAGGAAAAGAGTGGGGGAAAGAACTGAACCTTGGGGGCCACCGGCATTAGTCGAGAAGTTGGAAGACAGAGAGCCATCTACCATCACCCTCAGTGAGCGATCAGAGAGAAAACTGGATAACCAATTACTAAAAACAGTTGGCAAACCATAAGATGGAAGCTTGTTTAGAAGACCTTTATGCCAAACACGATCAAAAGCCTTTGATATGTCAAGAGCAACTACTTGTGTTTCACAGAACCTTTCCATTGAATTGGTCCATAAATGGGTAACATAAGCCAGAATATCACCAGTGGATCGACACTGATGGAATCCATACTGGCGATCGTTGATCAGACGGAAGGTTTCTAGGTAGTTTAAGAGTTGGCGGTTAATTGATTTCGCCATTACTTTAGAAACAGTAGAAGTAATTGCAATGGGACGATAATTGGATGGGAGGGATTTGTCACCCTTTTTAGGAACTGGCTGGATATGAGCAAATTTCCAAGCAGAAGGAAAAACACCTTTGGAATAAGAAAGTGAAAAAAGGCGGCAAAGAATAGGAGTAAGTTCAGGAGCACAGGTTTTGAGAACAAGTGGAGAAATACCATCAGGACCTGAAGCTTTCTTAGCATCAAGATTCATCAAAATCCTTCTGATATCCTTTTGACGGAAGACCACAGGAGGCATTGAATGGAGCATGTTGGGAGGTGTTTTACCAAGATCATTAATACATGAGCTGGAAGAAAAATGGGATGCTAGCAGGTCAGCTTTATCCTTGGCTGAAGTGACAACAGAACCATCTGATTTTGACAGAGGTGGGAGCAGAGATGGGCAAAAGTTGCGGCCAATAGCTTTGGCAAGAGACCAGAATGCTCGGCTACCATTAGGGCAAGAAGCAAGTTTTCTACTCTTAGCCTGTTCAAACTCTAGTTTGGACTGGTTAATAACTGCTTTACAATTGTTGCAAGCTTTGGTGTAGGCAGAAAATGAAACTGAAGAATTAGAAACAAGCCAATTACGATATGCAACATTCTTCTCTTGAACAGCCTTAGAACATTTATTGGAAAACCAAGGTTTAGATAAAGGACGAGATTTTAAAGTGGAGTGTGGGATAAAGGATTCCATTCCTGCAAGAATAATTTCACTGACACGATCTGAGCAAACGTTGACATCAAAAGTTTTGAAACAGTAATCCGACCAAGGAAAAGAAGAAAAGAAGTTTCGCAGGTCATCCCATTTTGCATTCTTGTAATGCCAAACAACACGAGGTTGGGAGTAGCCATGAGATAAAGGTTCCATTGGAGAAGAGACAATCACCAAGTTGTGATCTGAAGTGCCTAAAGGACCTCTCACTTCGACCGTGTACTTAGAAGGGTTGTTTGTGAGAAAAAGATAAAGCGTATTGGCTGTATGATTAGGATTGTCCGGTATTCTTGTAGGTAAATGAACAATCTGTGCTAGGTCATTAGTAATTGCAAAAGCCTCAGCATCTCGACTGCTGGGTCGGTATGACTAGAAAACGGAAGCCAGCTGGAGTTTTGAACATTAAAATCACCAAGGAAAATTACCTCACTGTTAGGAAAGTTGGACTGGTTTAAAATCAAGTTGCAAAGAGAGGAAGTCAAAGAGCTCCAAGTGATTAGTGGAGTTGGGAGAACGGTAGAGACAACAAATGAATTTTACACAATGAGGTAGAGAGATGTTAAGCCAGAGAAGATCAAAGAGAGTAGATTCCAAATTGCCAAGTCTCTGACAGGGAATTTCAGAACGGAAATATGCACAAGTACCACCTTTGAGGCGAAAGGAATCATACAGCGAATAATTTGGGCATCTGAGATGAGCAGTAGTTGAATCAACCGATAACTGAGATTCTGTCAGAAAAAGTACATGGGGTTTGGCAGACTGCAAGTGGAAATGGACATCGTTGAGATTAGAATTGAGACCACGTATATTTGTGAAATGAATTAGGAAGTCCTTGGGAGGTTTAGATCTTTTTGCAGATAAGCTTGCTCTATTAGTTTGACAATTCATGGTGTATTCAATAGTAAGAAAAAGTGGGTGGGACATGCTGTATGAAGTAATGAAATTTTTGGTTATGGCGTACACATGGTAAGAATATACTCAGATTTTTGACATAACGTGGCCTCGGCAATGCTCCCCGCATACACACTACTTGGACTCCCTCCAGTCACTATCTGGCAGAGTAGAGGTAGCAAGATTATACTAGCTGATCTGGAAGCCTCCTAGAGAGTTACCAATAGGTTCGGTCCGGTGTACTAACTAGCGGCCAGCCTGGGAACACTGTTTGAGAGCTGTACCCTCGAAATGTAAGGAATATTGGCTCTCGCCACGACGTTCATCATAACCTCAAAAGTCATCAATCATACTGCATGATGGAAGAGATAGGGAAGGGTTGACCGGAACTTAGCTCTAGAGACTAAACATGGGTTCCACCACTTCAAGCCTCCAATAAGCAAAGTGGTGGTATTTCACTGGTTGATGAGAGTCATCTACCACCTAGTACTGCCTGGTAACATAGAGGGGCGGCGTTTCTCCATGTGGTGTGGGCGCCACACCTCGACCCCTGCTTACGTTGGTTCACACCAGGGTGGTCACCCACCATGTACTTGTGCATGGAGGTTATACCCAGGATTACTAACAGTTCCACCATCGTGAAGGTGCAAGCAGAGGATTTGGCTGACACAGACCATCCAGACTTCGCCGAAATTGGGTCCACTTGACTTGAGTGTCACCCGAATATCAGTTCCATCAGCGTTTTAGACTCCCAGATAGCAAGTACAGCTTGTCTGGCATATCTGAGAGAATGTCTGTGACAACCTCAAGGACCAATATGATTTTGCCTAGAAATCAGAGTGTCATCGAAGACAAGCATAGGAGCAGAAGAGTCCTCTGTGTGACATATAAGACAGGACTGAGTTTAAGAAGAATTGAAATCAACTAAGTTATCTTTGCCCCCACTGGAGAATTGCCTGGAGATCAGCATTTAAGGAATTGGTAGTGGATATTCAAGAAGTTGAAGTAGTGGAGAAGTTACAAGACAGAGAGCTATCTACCATCACCAGAAGTGAGCAGTCAGGAAGAAAACTGGATACCCAATTACAAGAAAACAGTTGGCAAACCATAAGATGGAATCTTATTCAGAAGACCTTTATGCTAAACATGATCAAAAGCCTTTGAAATGTCAAGAGCATCTGCTTGAGTTGAACCAAACTTTTCCATTGAATTTATCCACAGATGAGTAACATAAGCCAGGATATCACCAGTGGATTGGCACTGATGGAATCCATACTGATGATCATTGATCAAATGGAAAGTTTCTGGATAGTTTAAGAGTTAATTAACAGTTAATTGATTTCCCCATTACTTTAGAAAGAGTAGAAGTAAGTGCAATGGGACGATAATTGGATGGGAGGGATTTGCATATTCTAAGCATCTATTGTCTTCTCCATGTCAGCCCATCCATATTTAACAGAAGAACTCCCAGTGGACACATTTTCATGAAATTTTGTATTTGAGCTTATTTCAAAATATTTGTCAAGCCAAACCAAATTCATTAAAATTGAACAAACAGAAAACTGGAAATTATTTCTTTTTTCTATACATTTTTTATGAGAAAAATAAGAAATTCATAAGTTTATATGTAGTTTTAGACAGCCCATGCATGCTTCATGTGTATCATTATGCAAGATATGAATATGATGTCGCTTGTGAAGATATACAAGGTGTGGCTGTTACATAATGAGACTGTACATGCATCCACTTGTGAAACAAAGGTACAGCAGTTAACCTTGATGTGACCACCAAATATGGAGGATGCGGAAAGGTCAGGGAATGACCACCGCATATCCCCGGAGCAATATGGCCTTAGTTGCTAATGCTCCTAAAAAAAAAAACAAATAACAATAACAAGTTAACCTTGAACCTTTTCCTGGTTGTCTGTTAAGCCACGTTCCAACACGCTCATTTTCTTTGCAGTGAGACAGGTTTCATTACCATGCATTTTTGCAGTGTCAGAAAAATGACAGACAAAAGAACTGAACAACAAATGAACCTCAAAATTCTAAAAAAATGTAAAGAAAACACCAATTGAAATCAACTTGATGTAACAACTCATATGAAAGTTATGAGTTGTTACATCAAATTTATAAGGAAAATACTGTCAAGAGCTTATAAGTTTGAATGGCATAAAAGATTTTTAAAAGGAAGGGAGTGAATGTGGTAGATGATGAATGACCAGGACATCTGGAATCCATGAAAACTGATGAAAATGTTGACTGAGTAAAGACATTGATTAAAATTGACTGTCATTTAAGCATTAGAATGGTTACATCAGAACACAATATGGACAGAGAAACAGTTAGACAATTTTTAACTTAAAATTTAAGCATGAGAAAAGTGTGCCAAGATGGTGCCAAAAATTTTGAACGAAGATCAAAGAATGAGAAGACTAGAAGTTTGTGAAGATGTTTTGAAAAAAAATTGATGACCCAGACTTTCTAAGTACTGTTTTGAAAGTTGGCTGTTCTAGTGTGAGAAATGAGCCCAGAAATTAAAAGACAGTCAATGCAGTGGGAGAGAAAACAATCCCCCAGACCAAAAAAGCAAGAAATGTCAAAATTAAAAATGAAAACCATGCTTCTTGTTTTCCTCAACATTAAAGAAATTATTAAGGCTGAATACATCCCACCAAATCAGACTGTCAATCAAACATACTACATTGATGTTCTGACAAGGCCGCATGGAAAAATTCAAAGGAAGAGACCTGAATTATGGAAGAATGGTTGGATGCTCCATCAAGACAATGTTCCAGCACACAACATTCTCTCTGTTCACCAGTTTCTAGAAAAAAAACAAATCCCTGTATGTGAACATGCACCCTCACAAGACCTAGCACCTTGTAACTTTTGTCTCTTTCATAAACTGAAAAGTGTGCTTTAAGGGAACTCATTTTCAGTCCATTGAAGACATTCAGAAAAAAAATATTTAAAGCATTAAAAGGGCTTACAGAAGATGACTTCCAGAAATGTTTCTGTGCTTGGAAGAAACATATGAAACAGTGTATGCAAGCCCAATGCAATTATTTTGAAGGAGATAATTTGTAAGGTACAAAATGTTTCATTATATTTATTTTATTGCAAGGGTCTCGTTATTCAATAGCCATACCTCGTACATATATACAGGAAAGAGACTTAAAAAAAAAGAAAATAATATGGGAGGAGAGTAATAAATATTATATAGTTGTTATTAAACTAAATGGCTAAGTTTAGAGAATGTAAGCTTAAAGTTTTATTAAGTATTCTATAAAGTTATTATCTTAGTAATTAATTGATAAGGAAATAACTACATTTTCATTTCATTTCCATTAATCAGAGTAAATGAAAAAAATAATTTAATTTAAGATAAAAAATCGAACTGCCTGAAACATAACATACTGTGTACATTAACTTTTTGTTTCCATACAAATTGTATGGAAAAAGAAATAATAATAATTTTCTATTTTGTCCTATTTTAATGCAATTTTATTTGGCAAAACAAATGTTTTTAACACGTCCTAGTACAAAATTTCATGACAATCCATCCACAGGGAATCTTCTTTCTGTTATGTGCAAATGAATGGACATCGTGAAGACAACAGATGCTTAGCATATATACTCTTATGAGCCAAAATATTATTGAAGTCACCAATCAGCACAGCATATATAGTGAGTGACGGCACAGATAGTGCCTGTCAGTTCATCAGTATAAAACCTATGCAATAGGAAATGAGAAGAACCTGATGGAGTTTGAAAGGGGAATGATCTGTGCTGTTAGGAGCCAGTATCTCAGCAAACACAGGCATTGTAGACTGTTTGATAGATGCTGAAAATGTGGCAGCAATGGTCTGAAGAGGGACACACAACCACCCAATGTGCTGGGATGGGGAGTTCCCCACTCGTTGTCAGTCGAGGTGAAAGACAAGTTTGCACATGCTGTCTAAGACAAGAGACGGCTCACGATTCCTCAATTACCAGCAGACTACAACTAGAGCACACAATGAAACTATTTCTGAACATACCATATAGTGAATGCTTTTGTGGATAAGACTACAGAGTAGGCAACCTGTTCACATAACCATGCTAACCAACCATCATCAAACCTCTCTCTCTGCAGTGGGCACAGGAGCAGCTGTTTGTTTGTTTGTTTGTTATTTGGTTTTTAGGAGCATTAGCAGCTAAAGCCATATTGCTCCTGGGATATGCGGTGGTCATTCCCTGAACTTTCCGCATCCTCCGTATTTGGTGGTCACGGGCTCGAACCCCGGTCTAATCAAGAAGCATGTGCTACGCACTGCTGCTCCTTCTCACCCGGCTACAGAGGTGCCGATACAGGAGCAGCATTCCTCAACATTGGACTACTGGAAAAGAGTTGCCTAGATTGATTGTTTGATTGATTTTGGTTTTAATGGTGCATTGGCAGCTAAGGCCATAACGTGCCAAGTCAACAGTTGCATAGTCTAATGAATCAAGGTTCTAGCTCCATCATACCAATGAGCAGTTGCGTATTTATTGGCAACCATGTGAACAGCTGCAACCAGACAGCATGGTTGGCATTAGCATTACTTGAGGCATACAATGCAAGAAAGCAAGCTTATACGGCATCAGCCAAAAAAAAACTTCCCATTTCACCCATCTGGTCACACCAAATGTTTGTCTAGTTTGGCCTTAAATTTGTTTAAGCTATCAACTTCCACAACAACAGATGAAAGTCTGTTCCTGCAATCAACTACCCGCTGGCTAAAGGCAAACTTCCACACATCTATTTTACAGATGTGTGGATTTGAGGATTCAAACCTCAATTTGACTCTATGCCACCTCAACTGCATAATCTGAGCAAGAGGAAGAATCCTATCAGCACTGAGCTTGCTCAACCCATTCAAGGCCCTATACACCTCAATCAGATCATCTTGCAGGTGCCTAGTCTCCAGATGCTGCAATTTCAGAACTTAAACCTCTCTTGAAAAGAGCAACCCTTTGTTCCCCCTCACAAATCTCATTCCCTTCTCTGTACTCATTCTGGCAGCTCAACAACCTTCCCTAAATTGAGACCTCCAAACCTGTTTGAAGTACTCAAGGTATTGTGGCCTGACCATTGCCTTATACAAAGGGATAATCACCTCCTTATCTCTGCTAGCAAAATTCCTGTATATCATTGACAAGACCCCATTCCCCAGGTCTTTTTCATTCTCCACCTCCCTGAGTGTAGTACTGCATAGTTGGTATGTTACTCTGGAGTTACTGCTACCCATATGCAGTGCTTTGTATTTGTCAATGTTAAACTATAGTTGCCACTTCTCAGCCCATCTGCCTAACTTTTCTAGATCCTATTGCAGTAGCATACTGTCTTTACTGTCATTAACAACCCTGCCAACCTTTGCATCATCTGCAGACTTGGACATTATGCCTAATATACCTTCATCAATATCATTGATAAATACATAAAACAACAATGGGCCCAACACCAAACCATGGGGGCCTCCACTAATAACATTAGTCCACGTAGAGCAGTGTCCATTTATTACTGCTCTCTGCCATCTCCCACTCAACTATCCATAGCAGCAACTTGCCCTTAATGCCATACCGCTCCAATTTGTACAGCAGTTTTCCATGTGCAATAGTATCAAAAGCTTTTCTGAAATCCAAGTATATGATATCAAAATTGCTTTTTACATCCAGTTCCTTTGTGAACAAAACATCATAGTATCCAATCAAATTGGTCACACTAGACAAACCCATGTCCCTTAACAGACCCTTAACAAACCCATGCTGTGTCTGAACTATAACTGCAGCCTTGTATAGATGATCCTGCTATGCTTCTTTAACCAATGACTCCATTATTTTCCCCAGAATAGAAGTTAAACTAACAGGTGTGGAATTACTCGTGTCACTCTTTGATCCCACTCTGTGAATTGGGGATACAGTTGCACATCTCCAGTCCATGGGGACCTCCCCTAAATCTAAGGATGATCTCTAATTATAGCTAATGGTTTGCTTACTTCCTTTGCTGCCTCCTTTGATATAACTGGATAGATTCCATCCACCCAGATGCCTTTCTTATGTTTAACTTCAACAATTTCTCCTTCCACTTTGCTCTGAGTTATTACAAAATCATTTAGTTTCCTGTTCAGTTTGATAAATCTCTGGCCTCCACTTCCCTACAGAATTCTTCATTTGAGCAGGATAATCAACAGTAAAACCATCAATATCAAGTGGACCAATCTGATTCATCCCCTTCCTTCTAAAGTTTACATAAGTAAAGAAGTCTTTGCTGTTTTTCTTTGCATCCCTTGCCAAAGATTTCTCGTAATCTGCTTTCACCTGCCTAACCTCCTTTGTGACTTGATTACAGACTACCTTATATCTACCATAGGCTTCTGTGTCACCTTATAATTTATATGCATCCCATGCAGATTTCTTCTCTGCCATGAGTCTCATTAGTTCACCTGACATTCATTTAGGTCTACACCTTGAAGAGTATTTCTTAGTTGGTATGAAATGCTTAGTAGCTTCTATCATTAATGCCTTGAATGCCATTTAGAGTGGCATTCAAGGAATTCACTGAAATTCCAATTCAACAGCTAATTCTAAATGCTGTTACCAACAGCATTTAGAATTAGCTTATGTCACACAGAACTGACTCAACATTGCACTGTCAATCCTTTTCAACTGGATGCACTGCCTTAGATTTTGTGTGTTTCTTATCTAACAGCATAACCCATTCTCCGTTTCTATCCTGTCTATCCTTTCTGTACACATTTTACTCCCCAAATTCCAATTCTGCATTTCTTACATCTGTGTGACACCACATCTCTGATATCCCAACAATATCCACCTTTCATGTCTTGAGCAGCACTTCAAATTCATCAAATTTATTTACTATACTCCTAGAATTGGTGTACATGTACTCCTAGCATTGGTATACAAGTATACATACACCTGTTCTTACTCTTAGTTACTCTAACACAGCCCATGTATTTACTTGTTCCATGATGACTCCAGCAGTTCTTGAAATCCCCAGCCCATTGCTTTCTAGGCTGTTGGTCATTCCAATAGAAGCAATGCAAGATTACTTTCACCTCTGTCTGCAGCTACTGTTAATCTGTTGGTCTATGAAGTCCCCCAAGCTAGCAGTTTTCCGACCCACCTAACATTTCCTTGATAGCATCATATTTACCTATACATTTTTAATCAATAATTTTTATAATATATATAATATCCCCAGGGGCTCACATCTGATGAGTATGGGCTTGGCACACCCAGGGTCCCAAGCTGGATATCATCATTCTTCTCTTTCTTGGTGACTCTCTCTCTCTCTCTCTCTCTCTCTCTCTCAGGGGTAATTCAGAATTTTTTTTTTTTTTTTTTTTTTTTTTGGCTGGTGCAGCATAAGCCTCAGGCTTTCTTGCACAATATGACTAATAATAATAATAATAATAATAATAATAATAATAAAGATTAAATCCCAGATATGTTACCAATACATAAAAAGGATAATTGTACATTTACAGATGTTTTATTCAAACTTAAACAATTAATTGTTCATACACATTGTAAAACTCACATCATTAAATCCAAAACACTCAGCCATATCTTTTTCTTTTTGTTCTAGCCTCCTGCGGACCATCTCTGCTTCTCTACGTGCAAGTTCTGCTGGATCTACTATGGGCATCTCTGGATTTTCAGATGTATCTTCTTTGCCATCTTCATCTGCAAAAAACAATAAGAATATATAACTCTATAATTGAATATATTTACTTTAAATACATTTGCAAGAAAATGGAAATAGGGATCAAAATACAGAGTTGAATGTAAGAGAAGGATAAAAAAAAAAAAAAAAAAAAAAAAAAAAAGAGATATCCAACAGAAAAGCAATCTTTAAACGATTCTGAACAGATATAAGGTAGTATTATTGAAGGCAACTAAGAAACTATACAGAAAGATGTAGTGAGAAATCGGATCCATTCCAAATGGGACAACAAGTGGACACACAACCTATTCTCAAAAGTTCCAAGACTGCAATAGAAAGCAAAAAGGACTGAATTAAAAAAAACACAAGATACTTAAGAAATGCAGTCATTTGTTTCTTTCAGAATAGTTTCCCCTTCACTGATACATTTTCAGCATTGCTGAAAGTCACTGACAGCTCTGTCACATCCATTCAAATGGATTATACATCTATATAGTAATGATTTTTCAATGCTCTGACCCAAAAGAAAAAAAAAAAAAAGAAAAAAAGCCTGATTGACAGTCCTGGTGACTATGGAGCATAAGGTAAAAACAATGTAACTGCTGAATGGATACTGCTTTAAATAGCAGTATTCATCCGTGTGTGTGTGTGTGTGTGTGTGTGTGTGTGTGTGTGTGTGTGTGTGTGTGTGTGTGTGTGTGTGTGTGTGTGTGTGTGTGTGTGTAAAAACAAGCTTCCTGTACATATAGTATTTTGTGACCATTCTGTATTCTGATTAGCTTTTTTTCTTACTATAATACCCCTAGTAATATCCACCATAATATCAATCCTTTTAGACTTCTTTATTACTTTCAAAGATCTATGCAAATCTGTAATAGGTTTCCTTGGAACATGAATAATACCACCAGTTTCATAAAACATTTTTAGCAAAACAGAAAATAGTCTGAAGTGCACACCACATTTTTTACAATTACAAAACAAAAGAGAAATAAGATACATGACTGAAAACTACTAGATACGTGTTCTGTGACACAAAACAATACAGTGTTATAATTATATAACAACAGTGTCATAACAATACAGTGTTATAAATATATCTACATCTGAGTTAGTAAAAGTTATACAGAGTATTAAAATATTTTCAGTAAGTTTACATACCTTCATTTGCCCTTTTTAACCGGCAAGATCGAAGTGGTCGTCCTTTTCTTGATGCTCCAACTGATGTTTCAAGCATAGTTTCATCTACTGCCTCATCTAGATCCCTTCCCCTTCGCCTTCTTGAATAACGTCCTTCTTGTACAACAGTCTGCTCCTCAGGTTGTTTTATTGAATTTTCACTTCCTGCATAACATATTTATGGAAGACGTCACTTCACATATTCATTAAGCCAAATTTTTTTTAAATAACACTTTTTATTAATCATCATAATATTTATTCAAAAGAAAGTTACTCCATAAGTGAGCAGGAAGAAAAATAAATAGCTTATTACACACCAAACCAACACCAACATGCATACAAGACGTTTATTTCTAATACCTGGTTCATCCGAACCAGAAAATGATTCTGATATTTGCTCAAAGCCAGGAGAACTCTGAATCTAAGGCAATACCAGTAATCATTCTTGTTTAGTTTTCAGAGACAGGTAAATTAAGTATATGTTGTATATAGGTTGGTAATGTTTCAATATACAGCTTATCTACTACAACCCATGATATATACATTCTGAAAGAATGGCACATAGTACAAAAATGCACACTTATATTGTGTATCTTTTCATATAACAGGTTCCATAAAAGTTTCATATAGGTTCCATAAAAGTTATAAAATGTCAATACTTACCTCAATTTTCAAAATTATTTTTATAAATACACATTTATAGTACTATAAGCATAGAACTCCAAGTGATTATTCCCCTAGAACTCTGGCACATGAATAATGATTCTCTCTTTACCTCCTTTAAAAACTGACAACCTGTTGGTAATATCACTGAATCAGAGCAGTCTACACTTGATCATTCCCCCCTGAGTCCTGATTCAAGAGTACATCACCTGGCAGGCCACTAGATATTTGAAATTCCCTGACAAGTCTGCAGTTGTATCTATCTCTATGGAAGCGATTCATTTCTTCAGCAATTCAATGTCATCCAGCAATGCACAAAGATTTAATTTTAGCTTGGTACACTCCTTTCATTTCAACACACAGAAGGGAATCATCTATTAAACTAGGATTAGCTACTTAGACTGACCTTTGAATACAAGCCATAGACTGTACAAGTGATGAATTCATGACTCACAAGGGAAACTGCTTATGGTCATGCCTGTCTAAATCATGATATCCAGTGATGAAGCATTCAATGTGAACCATGTATCAACTATTATTAAAGTAAAAAGTGTGTAATTTTTGTTGACTACAGAATTAACTTTACAAAATATTACAGTAATTAAATTAACAAACTATTACAAATATTAAACAGATAACAAAATATTACAAATATTAAACAGATAACAAAAATTAATCTATTACTGAAATCTAAGAATCTAAACTTTAGTATTAGCATTATTAGAGGCATATGATGCAAGAAAGCAAGTTTATATAGCATCAGCCAAAAAAAAAAAACTTCCCATTTCATTCATCCAATCACTTCAAATATTTGTTTAGTGGAGAGATTGTCAGATCAATTTACAAAATACTAAACAGAAAACTTTACAAGCTTACAGTATTTTAAATAAAATTAAATTAAATTTACAAAGTATTACAAAAATTTATAAAATAATAAAAATTAAATTACTATTCAACTGCTAATACAAGCCTTTTATAATTCACAAGACTTCATATACTTAGATTTCAATAAAGTTTTTGACACTATTCCATATGAAAGACTGCTGTACAAATTGAAACAGTGTGACATTAGAGGCAATTTGGTGCTATGGATAAAGGGATGCTTAAGTGGTAGAAAACAGTGACTGGTTATAATGGCCACTGCTCTTCCTGGACTAATGTTATTAGTGAAGTCCTTCAGAGTTCAGTGCTGGGTCTCCTACTGTTTTTAACATTTATTAACAATACTGATGAAAACATATCAAGTTTAATGTAACGTTTGCTGATTATACAAAGGTTGGCAGTGTCATTAATGACTTGTAGTAGTAGTAGCACCCAATTTGGTTCTATTACATTCAAAGTAGTGGAGAACAAGAAAAAAAAAAAAAAAAGACATAGGGGTAACTGTACAGTCTAATATGTAGTTCTCTGAGCAGTGCAGACAAGCAGCTAGGGCAGTTCATATGATTCCATTGATGATATACAGAAATTTGCCAGCAGCAACAAAGAAGTGATTATCCTATGGTATAAGGCAATGGTTAGGCTGAAGTGGTTAGTGGCTGAATGGTTAGGCTTCAGTACATCACACAGTACAACTCAAGAGAGTGCTTGGATGAACAAGTACAGGTGTCTGAGTCTTCCAGACCTGTACTTGTAAATAATGGAAGTCTTATTTTAGAAATGATGTGGATCTGTTGGAATGGTGCAGAAAAGAGCAATAAGATTAGTTGGGAAACAATAGGGTATTCGTACCAGGAAAGACTCTTTGGTTCTGCAAATTGCAGCGTTTGGAAACCTGGCACCTGCAAGGAGACCTGACTGAAGTGTTTAAACTTTAAATGGGTTCAGTAAACTAAACGCTGATGGCATTCTTACTCTTTCTCAAATGATGTATATAAAGACATAAATTTAAACTGAAAAAAGGATGGCTGCAGGACAGATTTGAAAAATTTGCTTTCAGCCAGAGAGTAATTAATTGTTTGAACAAACTTGCATACAGTGTTGTTGAAGTGGGTACTTTGAATAAATTTAAGGAAGAATTACATAAATTATTAGAGAGAAATAGCAGATGATGTGGGCAGTGATTTTTTTTTTTTTTTGTCTGTATAAGTTTGCTTTCTTGCATCATTTGCCATCACTAATACTAATTATAAAACAGGAGCACACAGAAGCATATGTGATCACTGTAACTGCCAACTACCTTATTTATTTTGGCTTCAGTAAAGTATCTGATATGGTTTCACATGAAAGGATACTATACAGTATTATATAAACTGAAGCCAGTTGGTATTACGCGTAAAATCCTTCACTGGATTGAGAACTGGCTGAAAGATAGGAAACTGATGGTAATCAAAAATAAACACTCTTCAAAGCAGTGTACCAAGTGGATAAGTGCTGGGCCACTCTTGTTTCTAATCTTCCTTAAAGACATTTCAAGGGGTTACAAGGAAAGCAGTGAAAGTTCGCTGATAATCTGAAGGTAGGAAGGGCAGTTAACAACCAGAACCAGACTATACTGGTTAAAAATGAAACTTAGGTTGAGTTGCAATTATGGTCAGAAAAACGGCAACCAAAGTTTGATGTTCCTAAATGTGAGGTTTTCACCTGGGAAAAACATAAATCCAAGAATTACTTTAAATGAGGAGCTCATGTCAGTCAGGGGCTAAATACATCTCAATAAACTCTGTCCATGAGATGTCCCCATTACAAGAAATTCAAAGTGAAATAATGGGGACTTTTTTTTTTTTTTTTTAAGCAGGTGCAGGTCCATTTCCTTGCAAAGAGGCAATAGGACCATCAGATTGCAGCAGAGGTGGGAGTATTGATGGACATAAGTTGTGACCAATATCTCTGACAAGAGATCAGAATGTTCAACTACCATTTGAACAAGCAAATTTTCTACTCTTGGCATGTTCTCTGCTCCTATGCTTATCTTTAGTGACACTCTGATTTCTAGGCAAAATGATATATCTCTTTTGGGGATTACCCTGACTTCTAATCTCTCTTGGCACAAGCACATTACAAATGCTTCCTCCGCATCTAAAAAACTTGGTTTTCTCTTTCGCTCTCGGCGTTACTTTTCTTCCAAACAGCTGCTCACTCTGTATAAATGGCAAATCCGCCCTGCCATGGAATATTGTTCCCACATCTGGGGTAGTGCCCCCAAAACCTCTCTCAGGTTTCTTGATTCCATTCAGAAGAGGGCAGTTAGGTTAATTAATAATTCATCTCTAACAGAGTCTCTCCACTCGCTTTCTCATAGACATACTGTTTCTGCTGCATGCCTCTTCTACAGATACTTCCATGGGCACTGTTTTTCTGAATTGGCTTCTATAATTCCTGCTCTCTCTTTCAAAAAAGTCAGAACACGTGCTGCCACCAGCCAACATCCATTTACTGTCCAACTTCAAACCCACAGAACCAACTTTTCATCTTCCTCATTTATTCATACGTATTTCCTGAAAATTACAATCTACAGAAGTTCAAGTCCAACGTCAACAAATATCTTCTTTCGTCTTCTCAACCTCCAACCCAAGCACTGTACTAAGTACTTTAGGTTCTAATACCTCTCGTGTTTGGGGTTCACATAAAAAAAAAAAAATATATTCACAATCGAGTTTGGACCGATTGACAACTGTTTTACGATTGTTGCAAGCCTTAATGTAGGCAAAAAATAATCCTAGAGATTTGGATACAGGTAAATTACAATGTGCTACTTTCTTATCTGGAAAAAAACTGATAACTTTAAATTAGTTTATTTATAATGTTGAGCTTATTTACAGACAATATTTTTGAACTCACTAAACATTTGGGATTGCGAAATCAAGTCATTTCAAAATACTACACATGACTGCCTTCAGACTGAAACACTTTTGTTTCATTTCTATCTGAAGGCAGTTGCATTTTGAATTGACTTTAAAATATAATCTGAAAGTAAATTCAGACAAATCATCTGTAAATAATATTAATTTATTACATTTGAATGTTCTGGATGAGAATGGTGTTTCTCACCATTGCAGGAAGAAACAACAAACAAATGGTTTCTTTCAGAACATGGAGGTTAGGTATTATACTTATAAATTTAGTCTAATTTTAATTGTTAACTCCCATGTCATATCTTTCACTCAACATATCAAAAATAAAAAAATCCATACATACACATGTACTTAATTTCATATGTCATGTACTTAATTTCTCTGGCATGATTATAGGATTCCACAGTGAATCCAGAAACACTGCTTCCACACACAAATATTCTCCATAACTTATTAAATTTATCATGCGGGTTAAAAGTATCTCTCATTTTAACTGTTTACTATTCCACACTATGCCTTTCTCTCAAACATATAGGAATTTTTCTTGTTTTATGTATTTCTGGTTCTCATTGATATTATTAATTCAGATTCAAGAAAAAAAAACATAGTTAAATTAAAATATTCATAAAAATATAATACCTACCTGGAGTTAAACCAGTAGGAGCTGTTGCTTCATTAGGGAGGGGATATTTTCTTGGTCTTCCTCTTCGACGTGGAGTTGATGGTGGGGGTGGAAGCGGGGGTACTGATGGTTGTGAAATAATAGAGGAGGTGTTGTGAGATATATCTGTTAAGCAAACAGAGTCCAATAAATGAATACATTCATAGCAAGAGATGAATAAATAACATTATTCAAATATAAAGTTTCAAAATGTAAAATTTATCTATTCTAAAAGTTTTAAAAAACATCTCTGAAGCAATCAACTAATTTCTTAACTTGAAGTAAATCCAGGCATAAATGCTCAGATTTTAAATACAAAAATTTAAATTCTTTGAAAAGAAATAATTTAAATTATTTTTTCTCCATATTATCGGTGTACTATTATTTTGAATACTGTAATTACTAATGCTGATTTGATGATCCCAATCTATCAGTCTTGTCTACAGGGTGCTGGCAGCTTTGTTTGTGAAAATGTACATTGGTTTATAGTTAGGCAGTAAGTGTGCATTGGTTTATATTAATATAAACCAATGTTTATATTTATGTTTTGTTTGTGAAAATGTACATTGATTTATAGTTAGTATATTAATATAAACCAATGCACAACAAATGCTACTCTAATAGCATTTGCTGCTACATGCAGTCACAAAGATGGCACACAGTATAATTATTTGATAAAGTTTCAGTATAGTATTAGGAAGGTACAAGTTGTAAAGATAAAACTACTCAATGACAAAAGCATTTATATTGCAAATATGCTGAAACAGAACAACTTGTTTAACTCTTGCCTGAAGTATGTTACAGGATATGTTGGTAACACCCTGTGGCGCTTTCCTGTATGTCAGTCAGAGATTGAATACTATCTCAATAAACCCTGTCAATGACATATCCTGTAACCACTATTAAGGTTTGGAGAATCGTTGGTCAAGCATTGAGACAAAACATCAGGAAATGACCAATCATCAAATGTATCCCAAAGCAACTGTTTTTAATGGCAAAACAATGTAGGTTGAATGAGTATCTCTCTCTCTCTCTCTCTCTCTCTCTCTCTCTCTCTCTCTCTCTCTCTCTCTCTCTCTCTCTCTCTCTCCACCTTTCACAGTAACATTCACTCATAATGTACTCAATGCACTTAAATCTCCTTGAAGAAGAATGATCAAATTATGAAGTATGCTGCGAATTCATCCTGAACAATAGACATTGGAGAGAAGCTTTATCAATAATAGGTGAAGGCCATATTTCCCATACCCAAACAATTAGGAGTATTCACATCACTAGAGCTGTGAAGCTTCACTGGTTCATAATATGTTCAAAGGCCATATGTCATCTAACCCTAACCTAGATAGACACTGTAGAGTGAAGATGTTGCACTGTTCAAAATGAAAAAAAAACTTTTTAAAGCATGCAGCTTTGTAAAGAAACCATTTCAGGAGGGTTGAAGCACTTCACTAAATTGTGCACTATGCCATGGAATATCTGGTTGTCACAGTGCTACTCTAACACTAGCAAATGAGTATGCATTTCATGTGGCATCATCAGCCACAGCCACAACTGCTGCAACTGGATGGCATCCTCTGCCTGAAGCTATGGAAAATGCACCCTTCAAATTTCCTCATAATTTTGTGCAATCTATTTTGGGTAAAGAGCTTCTTCTAGTAATCACAGAAGCTGTTTGGCAACGTTAACTTGGCAAAACAATCTGCACTGATCTAGTGGTGAGTATTGCAAACATTTAAAAATTCTAGATGAGTTCTGAATTGAATTACAGTCATTCTGAATGTGGGAAATGAGGTATTTCTTGCATTCCACTGGCTTTTGGTATACCAAGATCTTAAAAGTGTCCGTACAAAAAGAAATCCACTAGATGTCAAAGGATAGCACCAGCCTTGGTACAGGACTACAGTTGCCAATCCATTTCTCCTAGTGCATTGCAGTCAGATGTTTACATAGCACCATACTGAAATGAGCAGGGACACCATCATGCTGAAACTACATGTTCCATCAGATACTCAGAGAAATATCTTCCAGTAATCCAAGCAGGGTTTGATCAGTTTTTTTTTTTTAAAGGCTTTTTGCCCATCACTTTTTAAACACATAAAAAGGGCTGCAACTTGGGAGGAAACATTTCCAGACCCATGCTTGTATGAATTTTTTTTATTTATTTTGCAATATAGAACTATCCTTATAATTTTCTAGATATGATTCAGAAATACTCTGAATATATGACCATAAGGTATATATAATCATAAGAGAAGAAAAGAAGACAGTGCCTGCAACTGCAAAAAATAGGAGATTACTGTATTTGGAGAAAAAGGAGGAAGCAAATCAGGAAAGCAAAGACACGTCCAAAAATGTATGATATGTGATTAAAAAGTTGAAGAAGTGAGAGGATATTTCTACTAATTTTGAGCTCCTGGAAATGGAGAGGTGTTTTGGAAAATTTTGCAGGTTCTTTGACTTAATTAACATATTCAATTGTGTACAATAAATAGTTTAATAGTCCTAGTCAAGTTCATTAACTTATTTTTAAATTTATCTAGAGATTTTGTAAGTTAAGACTTTAATATTCATAAAGCTTTTGTATCAGTGATTTGGAGTGAATAACGTATCATGTAACTAGCAGTGGAGTGCACAGTAGTGGAATTGTAGGGTTTTAATTATGGTAAATAAGTAGCTCAGAAGATCTAATCATGTAGGATGGCATATATTTTTTGCTTTAGCTAAAAATTTTATTTTTAGTAAGGCTATAATTAAAAATAAATGGTATAGCATAGCGTGACACATATAAGGTAAACTTGATAGCATAATATGTTTTATTGAATTTAGGTATCTATGAGTATTAGTTTAGTGTAGTAATATTCTCAAATTAAATTGAATTTAAATGTAAATTATGCCTCAGACCAGAGCAGCAAAGAAATGGCGAGAGTGCTGAGACTCGGAGAGAACTGAAGGGGAAAGTTCTCCTATGAATCATGGACTTATGAAATGTGCTACTTGTGTGAATTTTGTGAACTATCTGGAACAGGACATGATACAGCCGGGGGGGGGGATGTCTTTGTGTGTGTGTTTGGGGCAAGGAGTGTGAGAAAATTAGGCACAAACTCAGCATTATGATGGCATTTATGAGAGCTTGAAGAACAAGGTAGATGTCCTCAAAGGAATTAAAACTGGGCCCATCAAGCACTCAGCTAACTAACTCAACACCAGAGCTTACACTTGTCCATCAGGCAACACAATGGTAATCCCAAGGCAGAACATACTAATCCCACAGATGATAGTTATTGTCGGTGACACTACTGTCAGGGAAACAGGAAATATATTGTGCAAAAAGAAGGGGTGAAATGGGGCCAGGTTAAGTCAGCCTTAGGAAGGGATACACAGCCCAATAGATTAATTAGAACTGCAGGCAGAGGTGAATGTGATCCTTGCACTGCCTCTATTAGAACATGCAGCAGAATGGAAAACAAGGTATTGGAATTTCAACACACCTGTTATAAGTCATCATGGAACAAGTAAATACATGGGCTGCATTAGGGTAACTAAAAGTAAGAATAGGTACATGTATGCTTACATGTACACTAATGCCGGGAGCATAATAAATAAATTTGATGAATTTGAAGCACTTGAAGTACTGATTAAGTCATCAAATGCATTGTAGAGATATCAGAGACATGGTGTCAATTAGACAAAAAGGATGCAGAATTTGAATATGGGGAGCAATGTGTACAGAAAGGACAAACAGGGCAGGAGTGAGGTTTATGCTCTTAGTTAAGAAGCATATTAAATCTAAGGCAGTGCATCCATGGTGTGACATAAGCACTGGGAAAATGAAAACAAGAGTAGGAGTGCATTATTGGCCTAATGACTGTGATGAGTATAACAAAGAACTATAGAAAAATTAAGAGTGGGCCAATAAACCAGAATATCTTATAATGGAGGATTTTATTAATTTTCCAGATATTGATTAGAACTTGTGGGTTGGTCACTCACATACTAGCAAGACTTTTATGGATACATTGGATGACTGTTTTCTAAAGCAGCATGTTAGCAAGACAACAAGAGGGGCAATGCTCTTGATCTGATTATCAACAGCAATTCTCATACACTAAGAATCTGAAGGCGAAGACCCACAGTATAATGATGTGGGATTTACTTAAAAGGATAACTACTGCCAAGGGTAAAGGGAATGAATGGGCTTTGCTTTCATAAGGGTGACTGCAGTGGTCTCATGCAGTTTTTAAGTTCTATACAGTCAGACCATCTGATGAGGTTACCAACAACAAATTCTAAATTAAACCATTCAGGGAAGTAATTATAGAAGCTACTAGGCTTTTCAAACCAACCAAGAACTACTGCTCAAGGTTTAGATCTAAATGGATGTCAGATGAACTGATGAGACTTGCAGCAGAGAATCGAAATGCAGAGGATGCATATAAATTATCAGGTGATACAGAAGCCTATGGTAGGTATAAACTAATCTGTAATCAAGTCACAAAGGATGTTAGGCAAGCTAAGGCAGATTATGAGAAGTCTCTGGCAAAGGATGCAAATAAAAGCAGGAAAGATTTCTTTACTTATATTGACAGTGGAAGGCAGTTACCTACGAATCACATTGATCTACTTGACATCCATGGTTTTACTGATGGCCTGCTTGTTAAAACCCCCCCATTTAACTAATGGGGGATTTTAACTTTCCTGATATTGACTAGAACTTGTGGGTTGGTCACTCACAAGCTAGCAAAGACTTTTGTAGATTTATTGGAGGATTGTTTTCTACAGCAACATGTTCGAGATGCAACCGGAGGGAGTAATGTACACTAATGCCGGGAGCATAATAACAGGATAATACTCTTGATCGGATTTCAGCAGTGATTATGCATGCATTAAGAATTTGCAGATAAAGGAACAACTAGGTGACAGTGATCACAGTGTATTGATGTGGGATTTACTTAAAGATGTAACTACCATCAAGGGTAAAGGGAAGGATTTTTGTTTCCATAAAGGTGACTACAGTGGTCTCAGACAGTTTTTAAATTCCATACAGTGGGATCAACTCGATGTTGCCAAAAGTGAATTCTTATGCTTTTGATATCTTGGAGACTACTAGGCTTTTCATACCAACTAAGAAATACTGTTCAAGGTTTTGGCCTAAATGGATGCAAAATGAATTAATGAGGCACGTGGCAGAGAAGAAAAATGCATGGGATTCATATAAGTTATCAGGTGACACAGAAGCCTATGGCAGATATAAGCTAGTCTGTAATCAAGTCACAAAGGAGGTTAGGCAAGTAAAGGCAGTTACAAGAAATCTTTGACAAAGGATGCAAAGAAAAACAGTAAAGACTTTTTTACTTATGTAAAATCTAGAAGGAAAGGGATGAATCAGATTGGTCCACTTAACATAGATGATTTGACTATTGATGATCCAGATCAAGTAGCTGATAAACTGAATGAGTATTTTGCATTTACATTCACACACGAGGAGTTAATCAAGGAGGGGAACACCAGAATGTTTATCAAACTCTAACAGGGAGCTAAGTGATTTTGTAATAACTGAGAGCAAAGTGTTTAATTTCAACAAGAAATTGTTGAAGTTAAACATAATAAAGGCACCTGGGGTGGATGGAATCTATCCTGTTATATTGAAGGAGGCAGTGAGGGAAATTAGAAACCCTTAGCCATAATTATGAGAGCATCCTTAGATTCAGAGGAGGTCCCCATGGACTGGAGATGTGTAAATGTATCTCCAATTTACAAAAGGGATTCAAAGGGTGACAAATAATCATAGAACAATTAGTTTAACTTCTGTTCCAGGGAAAATAATGGAATCATTGGTTAAAGAGGTGATACAGGATCACCCAGAGAAAACTGCAGTAATAGTTCAGACACAGCATGGGTTTGTTAAGGAGAAGTCTTGTCTGACCAATTTGAATGGATACTGCTATGTGGTCACAAAGGAACTGGATGCAAAAAATAATTTTGATATCATACATGTGGATTTCATGAAAGCTTTTGATACTGTTGCACATGGAAGACTGCTGTGCAATTTGGAGTGGTATGGCATTAAGGGCAAGTTGCTGCAATGGATAAAGGGATGGTTGAGTGGGAGAAAGCAGAGAATGGTAATAAATGGACACTGCTCTACGTGGACTAATGTTATTAGTGGAGTCCCCCCCCCAAGGTTCGGTGCTGGGCTTATTGTTGTTTTATATATTTATCAATGATATTGATGAAAGTATATCAGGCTTAATGTCCAAATCTGCAGAGGATACAAATGTTGACAGGGTTGTTAATAACATTAAAGCCAGTATGCTACTACGACAGGATCTAGAAAAGTTAGGCACGTGGGCTGAGAAGTGGCAACTGAAGTTTAACATTGACAAATGCAAAGTACTGCATATGGATAGCAGTAACCCAAGAGAAACGTACCAATTGTGTGGTACTACACTCGGGGAGGTAGAGAATGACAAAGACCTGGGTGTAATGGTGCATTCAGATATGAAGCTCTCTAAGCAGTGCAAACAGGCTGCCAGAGCAGGTCATGGAGTTTTCTCAATGATATATAGGAATTTTGCTAGCAGAGACAAGGAGGTCATTATCCCTTTGTATAAGGCAATGGTCAGGCAATACCTTGAGCACTGCATACAGATCTGGAGGCCTCATTTTAGGAAGAATGCAGAGTTGCTAGAACGAGAACAGAGAAAGGCTACAAGATTGGTGAGAGGAACAAAGGGTGTGCACTTACAAAGAAAGGCTTAAGTCTGCAAGTTGCAGCATTTGGAGACTAGGCACCTGCAAGGTAATCTGATCGAAGTGTATAAAGCCTTGAATTGTTTGAGGAGGATCAATGCTGATGGGATACTTCTGCTTACTCAGATTAAGAACCTGAGGGGCATAGATTCAAATTGTGGAAAGACAGTTGTAGAATAGATGTGCAGAAGTTTGCCTTTAGCCAACGGGTAGTTGATTGCTTGAACACACTTCCATCCATTGTTGTGGAAGTTGATAACTTAAATAAATTTAAGGCTGAACTAGACAAACATTTGAAGTGACTGGATGGGAAAAATGGGAAGGTTTTTTTTTTTTTTTTTTTTGGTTGATGCTGTATAAGCTTGCTTTCTTACATCATATGCCTCAACTAATGCTAATGTGATAGGTCTGTTCACCATCATCTGTAATGGTGTGGTGAACCATGTTCAGTAATTTGGGACTTTATATGATATTCAGTTATAGTATAGGCAACACTGCTTTGGAGGAGATTACTCCTCCTGATGTTCTTGATGTGCTCTCAAAACTCATGTTTGGAGTTTTCAGAGAGGTTACTCTCTATCAGTGGTGAGCAACCTTTTTGATACAAGCACCAATTCAGGAGGGAAAAATGTTTGTGGGTTGGATTACAAATGATATACATGTATTTATTATCTATCATTAATGACATTGCAAATTGACAAATGATGTGAAACTATGCAAGTGCCAGTATAGAAGTGATCACTATTATGATATATAAAATAAGATTTATGAGAATGTTGCAAGTGCTTATATTTACATTACCATCTTGTTATACAGAATCTCCCACAGTAACAAAACCAAATATTTGATGGTTATTTTTATGAGAGATTAAACTTTTGTTTGGTTTATATTTTTGTATTAAAAGTATTAGTTATATTATCAGTAATACAACATAAAATTGTAATAATATTTTTATAGGAATATAATAACATAAAATTGTAATATTATTTTTATAGAAATATAATAACATAAAATTGTAATAATATTTTTATAGGAATCTAATACTTGTTCATTAAATTTAAAATTTTTTATTTCTTGTTCCTTAAATTAGATTTTGAGCCATATTGTAAAGCTAGAAGGGCCTCCTACAGCCCATGGGCCATAATTTGCTCATCACTGCCCTATATAATATTTACCACATTGGAAATCTAGTACTTGTTTAATGTTTTGCTGCTAGTGGACTGTACCTTTATATTGTGTTTTTAGATAGTCTGTTGACCATGTTGCATATACCATGGTGGACAGGGAATACAAAGTGGGGGGGGGGGAATTTTTGGCGTATGAGTTTGGATGGGGAGTAAGGTTATAAATTTATTTTTTAATTTTCATTTTAAAAAAATATTTTTTAAATGAAAATTAAAAAATAAATTTATAGCCTTACTTTTAAATCTCTGCTGCATCCTCGAAGTAGCAGTCCTTCAGATAGTCTGAAAGACTACTACTTCGTAAAATGCAAATCGTGTAAGATCAGGGCACATCAGACAAATTTTCTCCCAATGATGGGTGGCAACTCCATGTACAAATATCTTTCTTTGTTAGCTGTAGCACCTGCAGGAATAACTCATAATGCATGATCTCCTGCCAATTGCAAAAGATTTTTACATCACCTGCTTTGAGTGATCCTGCCAGAACGTCTTGATTCTCAGCAGTAGGAGTGGTAACTTAAATGTAGAGAATTGTTTGTTTACTTTGAGGACTGTACAAAAACACAGCCAAGTTTTGTCAATCTGATTTTTATCTTCTTTACTGATGAGGTCACTGTTGATCTCATGTACTTGTTACACTGATTGTGCATCAGCATTTTTTGAATTTAATGGTGATTAAATTTAACTGATATTTGCTCATGGGCAGATGTGGTTTGCCCTTCTAATGTGCAGTTAACCATGTGATAATTACATGATGTTCTTCAAATTGCAGCATCTGGAGACTAATCACCTGCGAGGTTATCTGATTGAGGTGTTATAAGGGCTTAAATGGTTTGAGCAAGCTCAATGTGATGGGATTCTTCCTCTTACTCAGATTCCACACCTGATGGGGGCACGAATTCAAATTGAGGAAAGACAATTGTAGAATAGATGTGCAGAAATTTTTCCTTTAGCCAGCAGGCGGTTGATTGCTGGAACAAACTTCCATCTGTTGTTGTAGAAGTAGACAGCTTAAATTGATTCATGGCAGAACTAGACATACTTTTGGAGTGAATGGATGGGAGAAATGGGAAGGGTTTTTTTTTTTTTTTGGCTGATGCTGTATAAGCTTACTTTCTTGCATTATATACCTCTAAAGCCTCCTTTCTTTAACTAAAAATGCCTTGAGTAATTACAAAAAAAAATTGTTCCTAAGAATAATTTGTACATATGTAAAAGCACATATCCCAAACTTCTGTAACTGAAGAGATATTTGTGTATTAAATTTGGGATGGATACCCTATCCCAATAGGCCTCCGTAGCCAAGTGGTCAGGAGCGGGAGTGCAGTAGCACACGCTCTTTGAGTAGACTGGGGTTCAAGCACCTGACTGCTGAATACAGTCGATCTGCCAACCCACACTGGACCAGCGTGGCAGATTATGGTCCATTTCCTTCAGCATGAATTGTTGAGGAGGCTTCCATCCTGCAGTGGGTTGATAATGGCTGCGCTTTACTTTTTTACTTTTACTTTACCCTATCCCAACAACCTTAATCTTTGCTATTGCTGGAAAAGGAAATACATGGGGAATACCAAAAAAAGTTATCTCCCTGAATAAGAATAAACTGGAAAAAATGGAATATGAATGAATTAAAAGTACAAAATATGTTTTGGTTGTCCAAATTATTCACCCACACCCCTCCTTGTTTAACACAATGTCCTTATTCCAGTTTGATTTTAAGACTGATACAAATGAAGCTAAAATAGGTAGCAAAAATAAATGAGAAAGTTTAAAATGTAGTCTTCATTGGCAGGCATCATTTGAGAAACAACCATCTGTGTGTGTGTGTGTGTGTGTGTGTGTGTTTTTGTTAGTTGTTGGCGCATCAGCTTCTGTGGCCATATTGCACCTCCCAAGGGTTTTGTATTTTCTACTCTGATCCAAGCCCGAGGCGGGATTCGAACCCATGACCTTTGGGTTGCTGTGTGTGTGTGTGTTTAAGTTTCAAAACAAGTTTGTTTTGTTTATTATTTGGTTTTTAGGAGCATTAGCAACTAAGGCCATATTGCTCCGGGGATATGCGGTGGTCATTCCCTGACCTTTCCGCATCCTCCATATTTGGTGATCACGGGCTCAAACCCCGATCTAATCAAGAAGCATGTGCTACGCACTGCTGCTCCTGCTCACCTGGCTACAGAGGTGCCTCAAAACAAGTAGAAATTACTAGGATCGCTTTAAAAAGTGTGGACTGGTTCATTGAGAAAAAATGCTACATGTTAATTTTCCTATATATTTTTAGAAAAAATATATAGGAAAATTAAAAGACCATCTGGGGGAGCACATGCGAGCTATACAGACCGCAGAGTTCAATGAGTCCGCCATTACTGAGCATTATTGGGAGAAACATCATCAGGTCTCCCCTGTGAATGCTGTCATCCTTGACCGGGCGCATAGGTTCTGGGACCGTAAGTGGCTGGAGAGTTTGTGGATAGGCTCGTCTGAGAACAATAGTATGAATAGGGACAGGGGTGTTCAATTTTACCCCCTGCTGGAAGCCGTGGTCCTGGCAAAAGACGAGCGTTTTATATTTCCACACTCCCGAGCCGCTTCCAGTTCTGGTTCACATGGAAGAAATATTGAGCATGCGCCTGGTCAACAATGTGTGCTGTGAGCCTGTTACTTAAGGATGTGTTGCTTAAACATCATTGTTGTTGAGAAAGGAGGCGGAAGCCCCCAAAATTTTATCGCTTTTAATTTTATTGTATTTTAAATATTTTATTCATATTTTATTGTATATTTTAAAATTTTTTATTGCAAATTTTATTTTGTAAATCAGTTTTTTGCATATATTTTTTTACTGTGTAGTATCGTTTGGTAGATTCAGTATTAAACCACTATAGTTAAACGGTTGGTGTATTTGTTTTAAATTCTGGCTATATATTTTTATTTAAGGGCTTCATAAAGAGATCAGATCATCCTCATCTCTAAGGATGGAGTTCCAAACAGGACTAAAATATACTAGGGTGACTTAATAATTTCACATTAGATAAGAGTTCATTTTCACTGTTGGGTGAAAAGCTGAGCCACTGATTTATGATGTGCAGTGTTAAGTGATAATCTTAAGATATGACTGATGCATTCCTAGATTCACTTTTTCATGCAGTGCAATCAGCCAATTATAAAATTCTCTAACTTTTAATAGATAATTTTGTGTTTGGCTAACTTATGAACTTTAAGGTTTATAAAATTCAGGTTTCTAAAGTTTAAAAGTTTGTTTATTTTTTTATTATAAAAAATAAGCATTCTGTTATGATTTAAAAAATTACTTTTACCTTCAAACCTACTAACGTGAATATCATCACCCAAAACATCAGGATCTTCACCATGGACTTGAGCAACTGCAGCTGCCACTACATCAGCTAAACTTTCTTCTATTACAGGTTGAAGAATTGTCAGCCCAGATTCCCCATTAGTTGTAGTTACTGTCATTGTGCTGTTGCCATCAGCCATAGTTGCAATAGCTTGTTGTTGATCTGTAGATCCATCTGGAGCCTGTAATTGAATTACTTCAAACACTACAACCTGTAATGAAAACAACAGCAATAATTATAAATCAGCTGATAAATAAAAAATAACATCATTTGTGATTTATATTTATCAATTTTTAAGCACAGAGTAAAAAACCAAAGCCAACATGGCAGAAATGAATTGTGGATCTACCATCACAAGCCAAAAAAAATAATGAAAATCAATTTAGATCACTTTTATCTGAATTCTGTTGTCACTGAACTTTATCACTTTCCACAAACACAATTGTGAAAAGTGATAAAGGTCATGTATCTAGGCATAGGTTTTATGCCTGTGTTGCATTTCTGCACAACAATATACTCACACATACATGATTACAAAAGACTATACTAGATTCTTTTCACTGGGGTGGAATGCAAACATCCTACTGACAGCCACATCTTTTTCTATATGATTTGGTACAATATATTTAGTCACTTGAGTATCATATCCCAACAACCTTAATCTGATTTTCCTTGAAAAGGCATACACAGGAAATACCAGAAAAAGTTACCTCAGAAATTGTCATTTGAGACTTGGAACGATGGCTGACGAGTTAGATATGAATAAGGAGATGATTCATAATATTCTGCACAGAGATTTACAGAAAAGAAAGGTCTGTACAAAATTTGTGCCACACAGCCTGATGGATGAGCAGATGCAATGAAGAGTGGCATCATGTGACGACTTCATCCAGACTTGTCAAGACAATCCTAATTTCCTTGTCTGAATTGCCAGTGGAAATGAGTGTTGGGTGTTTCAGTACAACCTAGAGATGAAGCATCAGAGCATGCAGTGGACTTCAAAATAATCATTAAGGTCCAAAAACTTTTGTTTATAGAAGTCCAGGATCAAGACAATGCTGATTACGTTTTTCAACAAACAAGGTGTGATTTGCAAAGAATTTATATCTAAAGAAGAGACAGTCAATGCTGCTTTCTACCAACAGGTGCTTCAAAGACTATTGAAGTGTATTTCCCAGGTGAAGGCACAATTTTGAGAAAAAGGCAGCTGGTTCTTGTTGCACAACAATGTCCCCGCCCATTCTACACTTTTGTGAAGACATTTAGTAGTAGTAGTAGTGGTGGCATGTGATGCAAGAAAGCAAATGTATGAGCTTATGCAGCATCAGCCAACAAAAAAAAAAAAAAAAAAAAATCACACCATTCTCTCCAAATGCCTGTCCAGTTCCTCCTTAAATTTATTCAACCTATCAACTTCCACAACGACAGATGGAAGTTTGTTCCAGCAATTAACCACCCGCTGGCTAAAGGCAAATTTCCGCACATCTATTCTACATTTGTCTTTTCTTAATTTGAATTTATGCCCCCTTAGGTTCGTAATCTGAACAAGTGGAAGGATCCCATCAGAATTCAGCATGTTCAACCCATTCAAGACCTTATATACCTCAATCAAATCACCGCACAGGTGCCTAGTCTCCAGCCACTGCTGGAGACTAGGCACCAGAGAAGAGGGCGCTGACTCTCTTTAGAAAATACAGTTGCAAGTTACAGGCTCCGAAAAAAACGATAAGTGTTTGCTTTTTATTTACATAATTGTTATTTTATATTGTACTTAATACGTAGTCTTATAGTTCTAATTACGCTGGTTATTTTTATTTTAATTTATATAAACAGTTTTTGTAGATATACGTAATACTTTATAAAACCATTATTTCGTTCGAATCTTGTAGGCATTGTTTTTGTATATAGTGATAGGGAATTCAATTTTTTAATTGAGGTAGTTAAGTAGCTCTAACGTATAATTATAGAAACAGTGATACGCTTCACTGTTTCTATTAAATAGCGTAGTACTGACATTTAATTTAATTTAATTTATTGATCTTATTAATTTAAAATATCATGCCCCAAACTAGAGCAGCAAAGCAACGGGCACAAAGTGGCAGGAGTGCTGTGACTCGATGGAGAACTGAGGGGGGCGATTCTCCAACGCATCACAGCCTAAAAAAATGTGCAACTTGTGAAATGTTTGCCGAACTATCTGGAACGGAACATGATATTGCCATGGGGGATGTCTTTGTGTGTGCGCGATGTAAGGAGTGTAAGGAAATCAGGCAACAACTCAGCGTTGTTATGGGCCTATATGAGAGTTTGAAGGACAGGATGGATGCCCTCGAAAGATCTAAATTGAGGAGCCCATCAGGCTCTCAGCTGCCCACATCAACGCCAGAGCTTGCACTTGGTCATCACGAAACACAGCGGCAACCCCCAAGGCAGAATGCGCTGGTCCCACAGGAACTAGTAGTTGTTGGTGACTCTATTGTCAGGGAGACGGGAAATATATTGTGTAAAAAGGATAGGTGGAACAGGACCAGGGTATGTCTGCCAGTGGCAAAGGTCGATGACGGTGTAGAGCAGATATCATCTTTTAGGGGCACAAAAGGTGACATAGTTGTACACGTTGGCACTAATGATATTAAGAGTAGGAGACCAGCAGAATTACTTAACAAGTACAGGTCATTGATGAAAAAAAGCCGTGAATTAGGGTTGAATTTGAAAGTGTCTGCAATTCTGCCCAGACACGATAGGAGAGAGTATATGATGAGAGCCTTGTCGATAAATTCGGCCCTGGAAAGACTGTGCAAGGCTCAAGGGATAGAATTTTTTTCAACCTGGACTGTACTTGTTAACAGGAGAGACTGCTTCTACAGGGATGGGATACACTTAAATAGAAAGAGTGCAAGAATATTTGCTGATGCTATCGAGGCAGTGTTAGGTGGGTCGGAAAACTGATAGCTTGGGGGGGATACAAGGACTAATAGTTTAACAGTAGCCGTAGGCAGAGGTCAAGGTGATTCTTGCATAACTTCTATTAGAATAAGTAGCGGCCTGGAGCGAGGGGTGTTGAGGGTTTCAGGGACAGATAGCAGTCATCGTGAAACAGATGGGTATATGGGCTGTGTTAGAGTAACTAAGAATAAGAATAGGTGCATGTATACCAATGCTAGAAGTATAGTAAATAAATTTGATGAATTTGAAGTGTTGCTCAAGACATGAAAGGCGGATATTGTTGGTATATCAGAGATGTGGTGTCACACAGATATAAGGAATGCCGAATTGGAATTTGGGGAGTACAATGCGTACAGAAAGGACAGACAGGATAGGAAGGGAGGAGGTGTTATGTTGTTAATAAAGAAAAACATAAAATCAAAAGAAGTGCATCCAGTTGATATATATGAACAGTGCACTGTTGAGTCAGTTTGGTGTGACATAAGCACTGCGAAAGCAAAAATAAGAGTAGGAGTGTGTTATAGGCCTAATGACTTGAATGAGTACAATGAACAATTGTACAGAGAAATAGAGTGGGCTAGTAAATCGGAATGTCTTATAATGGGGGATTTTAACTTCCCAGATATTGACTGGAACTTGTCGGTTGGGCACTCACACACTAGTCAGACTTTTGTGGATTTATTGGATGATTGTTTTCTGCAGCAGCATGTTCGAGAGGCAACCAGAGTAAGTAATACTCTTGATCTGGTTATCAGCAGTGATCATTCATGTATTAGGAATTTGCAGAGAGAAGAACCACTAGGGCAGTAATCACAGTGTACTGACGTGGGATTTACTTAAAGATTTAATTACCATCAGGGGTAAAGGAAAGGGTTTTTGCTTCCGTAAAGGCGAGTACAGTGGTCTCCGACAGTTTTTAAATTCTGTACAGTGGGATCAACTGACGATGTTACCAACAGTAAATTCTAAGTGGGAAGCATTCAAGGAATTAATCGTGGAAGCTACTAAAAGAAATATTGTTCAAGGTTTAGGCCTAAATGGTTGTCAAATGAACTAATAAGACTCGTAACAGAGAAGAAAAATGCATGGGATGCATATAAATTATCAAGCGACTCAGAAGCCTATGGCAGATATAAGTTAATCTGTAATCAGGTGACAAAGGAGGTTCGGCAGGCGAAGGCAGATTACAAGAAATCCTTGGCAAAAGATGCTAAGAAAAACAGCAAGGATTTCTTTACTTATATAAACTCTAAAAGGAAGGGGATGAATCTGATTGGTCCACTTGACATCGATGGTTTGACTGTTGATGATCCTGCTCAGATAGCAAACAAACTGAATGAGTATTTTGCATCTACATTCACACGTGAGGAATTATTAAGGTTTGAAAATGGCAGAAGGTTATCAAATTGTAGCAAGATACTTAATGATTTTGTAATAACTGAGAGCAAAGTGGAAGAGAAATTGTTGAAGTTAAACATAAGAAAAGCACCTGGGGTGGATGGGATCTATCCAGTTATATTAAAGGAGGCGGCAAAGCAACTAAGCAAACCCTTAGCCATAATTATGAGAGCATCCTTGGACTCAGGGGAGGTTTCCATGGACTGGAGATGTGCAAATGTATCCCCAATTCACAAAGGGGGATCGAAGGGTGACATGAGTAATTACAGACCAGTTAGTTTAACTTCTGTTCCGGGTAAAATAATGGAGTCGCTGGTTAAAGATGCATTGCAGGATCATCTAGACAAGACTGCAGAAATAATTCAGACACAGCATGGGTTTGTTAAGGGAAAGTCTTGTCTGACAAATTTGATAGGATATTATGATGTGGTTACAAAGGAACTGGATGCAAAAAATAATTTTCATATCATATATTTGGATTTCAGGAAAGCTTTTGACACTGTTGCACATGGAAGACTATTGTACAAATTGGAGCAGAATGGTATTAAGGGTAAGTTGCTACAATGGATAAAAGGATGGTTAAGTGCGAGAAGACAGAGGGTGGTAATCAATGGGTGCTGCTCTTCTTGGACTAATGTTATTAGTGGTGTCCCACAGGGTTCGGTGTTAGGTCCACTGTTGTTTTGTATATTTATCAATGATATTGATGAAGGTATATCAGGCTTAATGTCGAAGTTTGCAGATGATACAAAGGTTGGCAGGGTTGTTAATGACAGTAATGGCAGTGTGCTACTGCAACAGGATCTAGATAATTTGGGCAGATGGGCTAAGAAGTGGCAACTGAAGTTTAACCTTGACAAATGCAAAGTACTGCATATGGGTAGAAGTAACCCCAGAGAAACGTACCAACTGTGTGGTACTACACTTAAGGTGGTAGAAAATGAAAAAGACCTGGGAGTAATTGTGCAGGCAGATATGAAGTTTTCTGAGCAATGCAGACAGGCTGCCAGGGCAGGTCATGGGGTTTTGTCAATGATATATAGGAATTTTGCTAGCAGGGAAAAGGAGGTGATTATCCCTCTGTATAAGGCAATGGTCAGGCCACGCCTTGAGTACTGCGTACAGGTCTGGAGGCCTCATTTTAGGAAGGATGTAGATTTAATTGAGCGTGTACAGAGAAGGGCAACAAGATTGGTGAGGGGAATGAAGGGATCCTCTGATGAAACATGGCATTGTACAGATTAACCACCCATCCTACTCTCCCACTCTAGTACCAGTGGACTTCTTCCTCTTTCCCAAGGTGAAAATTTCCATCAAAGGAAAGAGATTTCAGGATGTTAAGGGAATAAAGCAAAACATAATCACTGAACTGAACATCATTTTTTGGATGCCGTCACTGACTCTTTTCAGAAACTTTTAGAATGATGTAATAAGTGCATTCAATTAGATGATTCATTAGGTGAATTAGAAAATTCATTTATTTATATAGTTTATTACTTTTTTTAAATTATTTTTTCTTCTTTAATTAACTTAATGCATACTTCTTTTGAACATATGATTTTAATGTTTGAATCTATCAATGGTTTATCTTTCTGTTGGATTTCTTACTGTTGTGATCAACTCTGCTCATTGTTCTGCTCTCAGATATGATGTTAATGGTTACCTGTCATGTATCTTGTTATTAATAAAATAAAAAAATATAAAATAAAGATGATGATTACTTTGAATAAAAATAAAACCATTTTTGAATTCCTTCACTTTATGTTCTTTTTATTGCACTAGTTTATACAAGGTGTGGCAACTTTATTGCCACACCTAAGGCTGTTCAAGACAAGAATACAGCATATCACAACTGGATTGTATCCAAATCCTTAGCTTCATCTTCTGCCTAAAGCTTGAACAGAGTTGTAAAAATGTTATTATTCTGGTAGTTGTGGTGCCACCAATTGTTACAATTACAGTGGTATCTGGCCTGGCAGACCCAAAATTTTCTTCTTTATTTCAAAAAAAAATGCTAAATTACAGTTAATTAGTACTGAAATCCATTTTACTAATGACTGCAACACTAATTATCTGTAATTTTTTTTATTTTTTGTAATAAAAACTTAAATTTAAAAATGTGTTTTTTGACACCTGTTATTTCCAATGAAACAAAACTTGAGTTCCATTGAAAAGAATAATAAACATTAAAAATATAAATATAAGTCATTTCCATTTTCAAGTTTAAAAAATCATTAAGCACACAAAAATTCAAAATTACACTACATGTGCTCTTAATAACATGTTTTGTCAAGAAAAACAAAATAATAAATAAATAATAATAGTAACAGAGACAAGAAACCATTTCACATATTGAGTAAACAAAGCAAACAGAATCTAACTTCTCTGGCACTAGCAACAACCATCTGGTGAGAAATGTATTTGTTTAAACTATTTACAATGTATTTGGTTACACTGAAACAAAAAAAATAATAAAAAACAAACAAAAACAGAAGAAAAAAATAGTATTATTTAAAAAAAAAAAAGCATGCTGACACGGGGCCCCACAAACAGCAGTGCCTCATCTATCAGCATGTTCTTGCCAAAGAAACTAAGAAAAAACAATATTCACAATTGGACTTGGTCAGATAACCCAAGAGTCCTGTATGATCCAATGAGCTAAATCATGCTCACATTAAATGGAACCACACCTGACCCAAAATCCACAAAACAAAAAAAAAAAAAAAAACAAAAAAAAAAAAAAAGAACTGACATGCTAAGAAAATTTTCTTAAATTTTTTACGCATCAATAATAATGCAAAAATCAATCAACAATATTTTTAAAAAAAATTAAATAGAAAAAATATAACAAAAATATATTTGTAACAACTAATTTTACCCATTTTTGCTATGCAGAAAGAGCACAACATCTCATCACAGTTGGTTCAACTGTGTTATTTCTTCCATTAGATCCTTGGATCCAGCTACACAAAAATCTCTATTGCTAGCTATACTGCTGGCAAGGATGACAACAATGAAATGAGCCACAGTTGCAGGATTTTTTTTCCAACCACTTCAACAACTTAAAATCTTCTTCACTGTCAGAAATTGATTTTGGAAATTTTATTATGATATAATTTTGGATTTCATCAGGTGGAGATTCAATGTTTTCATTAAATGAATCTTCACATCAAATAAATTATCTGCCTTCCTCCTTCTTTCCATTGAACCTATTAATTCTGGTCTTTTATGTCTGACAGGGGCAAAGGTTGATGATGTTGTAGAGCGGATATCATCTTTTAAGGGCACAAAAGGTGATATAGTTGTACACGTTGGCACTAATGATATCAAGAGTAGGAGACCAGCAGAATTACTTAACAAGTACAGGTCACTGTTGAAAAAAAGCCGTGAATTAGGGTTGAATTTGAAAGTGTCTGCAATTCTGCCCAGACACGATAGGAGGGAGTATATGTCGATCAATTCCAATACTATTGAAAAAATAAAATGATTTTACCATATTTTGGTAAAATCATTTTATTTTTCCAATTACTTGGAAGGGGGGGGAGGTCAACATGATTGTTGATCATTATGTTAATGAATTGGTAGACTACACTATTATATCACATGGTAGATTAAGTCATTTATTATCAGAATGATACAATTTAAAGGAATTGAATCACCTCAATGCCAAACACTTAAAACTATTTATGGCTACATTTTGGGAACTCACTATTTTCCATCTTCAGGCTTGTTAACATGATCTGGGAGTAGAATCTCTTGGTCTGGTTGGGAAAAAAGTCTCACTTTATGATACTTCTAACAGATGACCCAGCACTTTCTTCCCATTCACTTCTTAGCCGAATTAAGGTTTTCTTATAATTTTTAAGTGTCATATTCTGATCACTAACTTAAACTTTTTCCATTCACTATTATCTTTCCTAGTCACATTACCCATTTCTTGAAATTTGATTACAAAATAGGGAAATGAGAATATTGATATCACATTTTTGAAGCAATTAAAATTTAAAAATAACCTTCATAAAAGAGCCTGCTACACTTTTTCAATATGGCCTTCACACATTCATCAGCCTTTTTAACAATCAACTTTCACCCTATCATATGACAGGAATTTTGCAAAATAATATTACAATAATAAACTTTAAATTATTATTACTAAATGGTCTTATCATAGAGTAATCTTTATTGTTCATGAGATGAAACAAATATATGCAGAGCAGTTTATCCCCAGTGCCGGATTAAGGGCTGGGCTAACAGGGTAGCTATCCAGGGCACCAGAATCTGAAGAGCAAGGGACGGATTTTTTTTTTACAAAATCTTACGTAGATTTCTAGGATATGCAGAGGTGCACTGAAATAATCTTTCTGCCTGGGGCATGGGAATACCTTAGTCCTGCCCTGTTTATCCCTCATGGCTACAACGCTAGAAATTGTCATCACTGTTTAAAACTTTATTTATAACTTTATAATGCCTTACATTTATTCCTGTGCCACAACAGAAGAGGAAAATACTAATTGCGAAGAATTAAGAATAACTCGCAGAGCTTTCAGAAGAGAACTATCATTCAAAACTGTTTCAATGTGCATTAGCATGAGCATTAGTAGAGGCATTTGATGCAAGAAAGCAAGCTTATGCAGCATCAGCCAAAAAAAAAAAAAAAAAAAAAACCCACTTCATCCCTCTGTTCGTTCAAAATACCTGTCCAGCTGAGCCTTAAACTTATTTAGGCTATCAACCTCCACTACAAGGGATGGAAGTCTGTTCCACCAACTAACCACCCGCTGGCTAAAGGCAAATTTCCGCACGTCTATCCTACATCTGTCTTTCCTCAATTTGAATTTATGCCCTCTCAGGTGATTATTCTGAGCAAGAGGAAGAATCCCATCAGCATTGAGCATGCTCAAACCATTCAAGGCTTTATACACCTCTATCAGATCACCTCTCTGGTGCCTAGTCTCCAGACACTGTAATTTGCAAAACTTAAGCCTTTCTTCGTAAGAGCACCCCTTTGTTCCATTCACTAATCTTGTTGCCCTTCTCTGTACTCGTTCCAGCAGCTCTACATCCTTCTTGAAATGAGGCCTCCAGACCTGTATACAGTACTCTAGGTGTGGCCTGACCATTGCCTTATACAAGGGAATAATCACCTCCTTATCCCTGCTGGAAAAATTCCTGTATATCATTGACAATACTCCATGAGCTACTCTTGCAGCCCGTCTGCACTGCTCAGAGAACTTCATATCTGCCTGCACAACCACCCCCAAGTCCCTTTCATTCTCTACCACTGTCAATGTAGTACCACAGAGTTGATACGTTGCTCTGGGGATGGGGGTTGCTGTTTCCCATGTGTAGTACTTTACATTTGTCAATGTTAAACTTCATTTGCCACCTCTCAGCCCATCTGCTCAACCTTTCCAGATCCTGTTGCAGCAGCATAGTGTCAGTAGTGTCCTTGACAACCCTGCCAACCTTTGTATCGTCTGCAAACTTGGACATTAAGCTTGATATACCATCATCAATATCATTTATAAATATAGAAAACAATAATGGACCCAACACTGAGCCCTGAGAGACTCCACTAATAACATTAGTCCATGATGAGCAGTGTCCACTGATTACCACTCTCTGTCTTCTCCCCCTCAACCACCCCTTTATCCATAGCAGCAATTTGACTCCAATGTCACACTGCTCCAATTTGTGTAGCAGTCTTCCATGTGCAACAGTATCAAAAGCTTTTCTAAGATCCAAGTATATAATATCAAAGCTATTCCCTGCATCCAGTTCTTTTGTGACTGCATCATAGTATCCAATCAAATTGGTCAGGCAAGACTTCCCCTTAACAAAGCCATGCTGTGTCCGAGCTATAACTGAAGTCTTGTCTAAATGATCCTGCAGTGCTTCTTTAACCAGTGCATCCATTAATTTTCCTGGAACAGAAGTTAAGCTCACAGGTCTATAATTACTTGTGTCAGCCTTTGATCCTCCTTTGTGAATTGGGGTCACATTTGCACATTTCCAGTATGGGTACCTCCCCTGAGTCCAAGGAAGCTCTCATAATTATGGCTAAGGGTTTGCTTACTTCCTTTGCTACCTCCTTTAATATAACTGGATAGATCCCATCCACCCCGGGTGCCTTTCTTGTGTTTATCTTCAACAGTTTCTCCTCCACTTTACTCCCAGTTATTTCAAGATTCTGTAGCTTACTGCTAGAGTTGAATACACCTCTGGCATTCCCCTCGCTGAATAACTCTTCATGTGTGAATGTCGATGCAAAATATTCATTTAGTTTGTTAGCTACCTGAGCAGGATCATCAACAGTTGACCCATCAATATCAAGTGGACCCATCTGATTCATCCCCTTCCTTCTAGAGTTTACATAAGTAAAGAACTCTCTGCTGTTTTTCTTTGCATCCCTTGCCAAGAATTTCTCGTAATCTGCCTTCGCCTGCCTAACCTCCTTTGTAACTTGGTTGCATATCAACTTGTATCTATCATAGGCTTCTGTGTCATGTGTTAATTTGTAAGTATCCCATGCATTTTTCTTTTCTGCCATATGCCTCATTAGTTCATCTGACATCCATTTTGGCTTAAACCTTGAACAATATTTCTTAGTTGGTATGTAAAGCCTAGTAGCTTCCAAGATTCCAACTATAAGCTACATTCTGCTATAGCCTGTAAGCATATTACTACATATGGAGAAATACAAATATAGCTTACAAGAGGTACTCAAAAAGTTACCTACCCTCAGTAATAAAGAAACAACATAGCCTAATTTTTAAAAATTCTTTTCTCAATATACATATCCCCATAAGTTCAATGCATTTCTTCCATTTAAAGGGCAAAGAAGAAATGCCTGAAAAAAAAGCTTCCTTGAGATCACCATTATTTGAAAATTGATGCTCAAGTAGGTGTTTCTTCAGATTTTTTAGGAGGAAATAATCATTGGAGGCCAGGGCTGAACTGTAAGATATGTGGTGTAACACCTAGAATCTACAATCTCTCAGAGCAGATTGAATTTAAGAGACTTGCGAAAGCAGGACACCACCAATTTCACTCTTTTCTGTTTCTTTAATAGTAGTAGTAGTAATGGCAAATGAAGAAAACAAACCTATACAGCATCAGCCAAAAATAAATAAATAAATAAAAAAAAAATAAACAATACAATTCACCCATCCATAGCCTCCAAGAATTTGTCTCATTCTCCCTTGAATTTATTCAGCCTATCTAGTTCCACAGCAACAGATGGAAGCCTGTTCCAACAATCAACCACCCACTGGCTGAAGGCAAACTTCTGCACATCTATCCTGCAATTATCCTTCCTCAACTTGAATTTATTCTCCCCTCATGTGTGACATAAGGCATATCTCAGCAAGTGATAGAATACCATTAACACTTAGCTTACTCAATCCATTCAAGGCTTTAAACAAAACTCGGATCTCCCGACAAGTGCCTAGCCTTGAAACACTGCAATTTGCAGAACAGAAGCCTCTCTAGGTAAGAGAACCCTTTTATTCCCTTCACCAATCCAGTTGCCCTTCTCTGCACCTGTTCCAGCAGATCTACATCCTACCTAAAGTGAGGCCTCCAGACCTGTATACAGTACTCAAGATGTGGCCTAACCATGACTTTGTACAAGGGGATTAATCAGTGCCTTATCCCTGCTAGCAAAGTTTCTGTATATCATTGACAAAACTGCATGAGCTGTCCTGGCAGCATGTCATCACTGCTCAGAGAATTTCATGTATGACTGCACAATTACTCCCAAATCTTTTTCATTCTCTACTACCCTGAGCGTACACACAGTTGATAAGTTACTCTGTGGTTACTGCTACTCGTGTGCAGTACCTTGCATTTGCCAATGTAAGGTATGCCTCCCCTTACATTTTTGAGAACAGCAGCATAGGCTTCTCCAGTAATTTTCTTATGTGGCATACAGTCTATCGAATAATTCCTTCCATATCCAAAAAACAGTGGCCATGATCTTTCTGATGGGGAGTAATCCTTAAGTTCGGAGGGGGGGGTAATGATCCATAGTGTTTCCACTACATGGATTTCTGTTTTGTTTTCAGGTCCCAGTAATAAATCTATGTTTCATCACCAGTTACAATTCTTGAAAGAAACCTCTGTGGATCTACATCATGCATATGTAAATTTTCCTCACAAATTTGAACCCTACCCTGTTTCTGAAGAGGTAGAAACTATGTTTTGCCAAAATGAAATAGCTTTAACTTTGCCAAATACAAATTTGTTGTTTGTTATTTGGTTTTTAGGAGCATTAGCAACTAAGGCCATATTTGCTCCAAGGATATGCGGTGGTCATTCCCTGACCTTTCCGCATCCTCTGTATTTGGTAGTGACGAGCTCAAACCCCGGTCTAATCAAGAAGCGTGTGCTATGCACTGCTGCTCCTTCCCACCTGGCTACAGAGGCACCCCCAAACACAAATACGCATGGCTTTTTATACAAGAGGTGCATTACAGCCTCAGTAGCTGATGTTCCATAAAAACTCAAAGCAAGCAAACAAATAAATATTATATACAAGATAGATGAATGACCATGTTGTAGGAGAAAGTAATCTGTAAATATTCTATTATTTAGCACATTGGTGTATCAGATGAAAATTATTATCAGGCTAAAGCATAATATAATAAAATAAAGTTTTTAATTTCATGTTTTACCTGCTGGCCATCATGAGTCTCTTGAACTGTTCCCTGTGTCGCTACCTGTAATTCTTCCATTGTTTCTTGATCATCACCATCATCATCATAGTAATCTTCTTCTCCATCAGACTGTTCTCCTGGTCCTTTAGGTTGGCCAATACGCATAGCTTCTGCTCTCTCAGCAGCTGTTGCATCTGGGTCATGTATAGCCATGTGTCTAATAAGGTTACCCTATACATTAATAAAATATATAAAAGTTAAAATTTTAAAAAATTTAAAACTAATGTACGCGGATGAATTTTTGAAAATGGGTGAAAGAATTTTTTATATAAAACATATGGCTGTTGAATGATATATAAGAAATTTATTTATCTTTTAGTAAATAATACAGAAATTACCTTGATCTCTTTATAGGAAGGATTCTTATCCAACTCTCCTAGTCCATCATGTAAATTAATTAAAATACAATGAATTTAATAAACTACATTTTAATGTGTTCCATAATGATAGCTACGATACCAACTTAATGACCCGGAATCACCGTCGAGGCCCTACTTAAAATACGTGAAGACAAATTTCTTCACGTATTTTAAGTAGATGGAAACTTTTCGATACTTTGTGTTCACAGGACAGAAAAACTAAAAAATGCGTCGATGCATAAGTATTTAAAAGAAATTTAGTCCTCATCATGCATGTGTTTTTATACGACCAATCATCCATTATTAAAAAGGTCTACGAATATTAATTGAATTTTTACAGAGTTTCATTTCAAGCATTTCAAAAAAAAAGTAATTTACTATAATTGCGCTTCATTAAAAAGAAAGGAATGTGCCTCAATCGCAGCATAATATGCCAACTCTGAAGTGTTTGCTCTTGATGCGTGTACAGAAGCCTCGTGTTGTTTAACGTGAAAATCTAACACCCCCCCCCGAGTAGATCCAACATAAACTAAATCGCAGTCTTTACACAAAATGCTATAGACAAGATCATGCATTTATTGAAAGGAAAAATTTGAGGAACCCTTCTTTAATAATGTATGTAAT